>NC_064602.1:33391361-34634486 GCF_943734735.2 Anopheles gambiae | reverse complement strand
AGTACCAGCACCGTGGGCTAGGTTAGGTTCTGGTCCCCTCGATCTGGAGACGCGTTGTTTACGTCACACCGTCTCTGCAGGAGGATATAATGACGGTACGGCCACCAACACCACCAAGAAGCTTCTTTGCCCGCTAGAATGCAATTTCGAAATGGGTTTCATCGTTCATACACACACACACACACACACACACACATACAGATACACAGCGATACGCACAAAGAAGCCCTAATACCGAAAGCGAAGCATTTGTGTGCCGCCAGCTGTTTTTCGCCGGCTCTGGTGCGCCCCGCCTTTCTTCCTGCAGCTGCACACTCCCTGTCCTCCCATTTCCCCTACGTTTCATTATTCATCACTTTCTTCTTCACTGTGCGTTTTAAAAGCGCAACCTTCACTTCACGGTTCGCGACCTCTTTTTCACACAACCCGAAAGTGCCGGGACGAGGGACAGAAATATCTCACACAGTTCGGTGGCGGCGTCGTGTATGCGTGTTCAATCGCTTTTTCATTGCAATTGTTCGCAAACTTCTGTACCGAGCGATACGCCTTCTAATTACCAATTACTACGAAAATGGGGTTTGGGTGAATTATTCAAGAAAGACACACACAGCGGCCGCGTTCGATCGCAGCACACCCCGGGTGTGTGAGTGTCTCTCTCTCTCTCTCTCGGTGTTGTCAACGTGAAATGCGCGATCGCGCCGCGTAGTCAAGTGCACACAATTTCCCACAGAGAGCAGCCATGGCAACCGAAGGGTTTACATTTCTCTTCGCTCAAAAACTGACGTTTAGCAAACGTTACTTTTTACAGAAATGCTGCGGCTTTCACTTGCAGTTGAACTTTATTCAGAACTTACCGGGGAACAAAACAGTGGACCGGAGACACACACCAAGCCGAACCGTTCGGCACGAGAGCGAAAATGGAACAGACAACGCACACCGACCGACGGACGCTCGAGACCGCAGCATATTTCTGGCCGTCTCCGGCTTTGCTCGACTGCTCCGCGTACGTCATGGTTCAAATTCGTGTACCAACACACTCTCGTGCCCGGCCCGCCTGTACGCACATCAATTCACGAGTACTGTATCCGCTACAGGGCAGACCGTAAAAACTATCACTCCGGGATTGGTTTAAGTTTAAATTTTTAATAATAGTGAGATTTTTTCGCTCATTGATTCAAGTTATATTGAAAAAACGTTTTATTCGGGACTTAAATTTGTTAATTTTTTGTGAATATATTTTTTAAAAACGCATACGCATTAAAGGGAGAATTTTTTTTGGCACATCACTGTTCCGTCTGTTTCATGCTGCAGAAAAATGTATGTAGGTGTGTGCTGCGTAAGAGCCAATACTTACCCCCACCCGGCTGCAAAGAAAAAGAAGCGAAAAAAAGCATGCTTTCCCTCCCTGCAACCCCGTCCTCACCCGCATCGAACAATTCGTACGACATCGTCACGACAAAAGCATGTGAGATGACGGAAAGCACGTGATTGTTTCACCAAATTTCCGTTGCGTGTAAATCACGGCAAGTTGAGCCCCTTGGCACGCTGGCGCTAAAACGTGTGGAGGTTGTGCAATTCAGCGGCCCCTTTTTGGACCCAGACACGCGCGACCGTGTGCGCCAGATTGAGCTCTTCCTCTCTTGCCTTGATTCTCTAGCACCGCTTCCCGCAATCCCGATCGATGGCGCAGATCGTGATATTCATTTTTAGAAGACCAATGAATGGAAGTGTAGTTGTTACGGCGAGCGCGCCCGCACACATGTCTCATTTTCGGTTGCACGCGATGTATGCGGGGTTAGGGGTTGAGATAAATTTAAAGCACGCTCAATCCACAGCCCGACAAGCGATTCGGAGGTTGAATTTCGGTTTTGTGGCCATTATCTGAATTTATGGTGCGATAAGTACGCGCGAGCGCGCTCGCTCGCACACAGATCCGTCATGCCGTGCCAAAGCACGGCTTACTGCGCGCGGCGATATCCGCTGTGCCGTCGAAGCGTTGCTGGCAAGTTCAAGGTCATGGAAAAACTAAATCCATTGCACCGGTATCATCGTGGCATTTGGCCGTTCCATTGCAATGGTGGTGGTGGAGGTGAGCGAACTCGAGGTCCGAGTGCGAGGGAGAATTTCAAGAAAATCTAGAACAATGTACCCTTGTCGTTTGTCTTACACGTAGAGTGAGTAAGCAAACCGTCAGTCGTCAGACGCGTATTGGCAGAGTGAGATAAATCTGTGCTTAGAATGGTTCAATCTTAATTGATACATTTTCCCATTCCTAGTGCGACGCGCCGTTCCAGGCTCATTCCTAGTATCCTGCTGTGAGTAAACCTACGGATCAAAGATAGCCAAGCTCATTGGTTGTTTAGGAAGGCCAAAACCGTCTTAAGTTGATGTGTAAAATTAAAAGAAGAAAAATCCCACAACTACACTTCCTTTCCATACAAGCGCGTTCAACATTTTAAATTATAACGGATGCTAAAATCAAATATATTTAAACCTAAAAACGATTACATTGCCTTTGCACCATCCGAGCAACTAGAGCGCAGCCTAATAGGCTCCGTCGCCCAGCTGTCAACATACACAGGCGAAAACGCCCCCCCCCCCCCCCCTCCCGCATTAGAAACTGACAGCGCGCTGTCAAAACCGCGCACCGAAAACTGTCACGAGCACGTTTCGCCGCAGCGGGTCCGATAGAGGGGGGAAGAAAACACGAAAAAGTGTCTTCACTTGTTTTTTTCCAGTGGTACCGTGGTTGCGTGCGGGCTTGTGTAGGGAAATGGTTTTCTGTGAAGCGGTGAATGAAATTATATAATCACACAGCTAGCGGCCGGAAGTAACAACTGTCGGGCGCCCATTTTTCCGAAACCAAGCAAAAGGCGTAGCAACCAGCATCAGCACCACCACCCAGGCGGGACGGCCTACTAGCCTCGTTCGACTTACAATATTGCACAAATTGTGTGTCCGTACATGTTGGGATAAAATCATCCAAAGGTAAGCAGCTGACTTGTGTGGATCGATAATACGAGAGCGGTTGTGTGTGTGAGTGTGTTTCTCTATTGATTTTATCACTATTTCTCTGTGATGCGTGAATGAGTGTTTTTGTGTAGAAATACTAAAGTGTGTTCACGGTCACGCACGAACCAGTGTCACGGTGTTGTAAAGAGACATTTCGTAATCATGTCAAAGCTCACACATACACACATATACACACCCGCAAGCCGGAGATAACAAGTGTGGAAAAAGGGAGGTGGTTACCATTTTTCTCATTATTTTTATTCTTTCTTGTCTTTCACCCCTTTGGTGCGGGCCGGCGCACTATCTGTAGCAGGCGATGACGACGGGTAGCACGGGATCAACATTCCCCAAATGGCAGCTGGCGCTGCTGATCGGTACGCCCGTGGCCATCGGACTCGGCTACCTGTACTGGCGCAAATCGGGCGACCAGGGCGGCGACAAGCTGACCAAGAAGCGGTTGGCCGACCTGAAGGACAAAACCATCTCGCTCGATGGTGACACGTCGGAGGCCGCCGGCAAGCAACAGCCGGCCGATGCGAAACCGCTGACCGGGCGCGATCTGGCCAACAAGCACAAGACGGACGGCAACGCACACTTCCGGGTGGGGAAGTACGACCTGGCGATCCGGGAGTACGATGCGGCGATCGAGCACTGTCCCACGTACGAGGCGACGGACCGGGCCACCTACTACCAGAACCGGGCGGCCGCGTACGAGCAGCTACAGAACTGGGCGGCCGTCATTAAGGACTGCACCAGCGCGATCGAGTGCAATCCGGCGTACGCGAAGGCGCTGGTCCGCCGGGCGAAGGCGTACGAGCAGCAGCAGGATCTGTCGCGCGCGCTGGAGGACATTACGGCCGCCTGCATTGTGGATCGGTTTCAGAACAAAGCGACACTGGTCAGCGCGGATCGCATACTGCGGGAGTTGGGCCAGCAGCATGGGCGGGAAGCGATGAAGAGCAAAAAACCGACCTACCCGTCGAAGCAGTTCCTCAAGAGCTACTTCAGCTCGTTCAACAACGATCCCATTGGCAAGCTGGTCGTGGCCAGCACGGAACAGAAGGGTTTCATCAAGGCGAAGGCCCTGTTCGACAGCGCCGAGTACGAGGGCATTGTCGCTGCCTGCACCGAGGAGCTGGAGAAGAGCGAGTCCGAGTCGGAGTACAAGCTGGAGGCGCTGCTGCTCCGCGGCACCTTCTACAACCTGATCGCCTGCTACGAGGAGGCGAAACAGGACCTGGACGCGGTAATTGAGCTGGAAACGGCGGACAAGCGGCTCCGCTCGAACGCCCTCATCAAGCGGGCCTCGCTGGCCATGCAAACGGAGCCGGATTCACCGGGCGAATGCTTCAAGTACTTTGCGCGCGCCGAAACGATCGACAGCACGAACGGGGACATCTTCCATCACCGCGGCCAGGTGTACATACTGACCGACCGGATGGACGATGCGATCGCGGACTTTGAGCGAGCGTACCAGCTGTGCCCCACGTCCGGCATCATTGCGACGCACCTGTGCTACGCCTCGTACCGGCAGGCGGCCCAAAACCGGGACGAATCGGCCATCGGGCGCATCCGCAAGCGGTTCAACGAGATACTGGACCAGTACGCGGACTGCGTCGAGTGTTACAGCATCCTCGCCCAGGTACTGACCGAGGAGCAGAAGTTCGACGAAGCGGACAGCTGCTTCGCCCGGGCACTGAAGGTCGAGCCGGACAATGCGCAGATCTACGTGCACCGGGGGCTGCTGCAGCTGCAGTGGAAGGGCGACATCGACGAGGGCGTGAAGCTGATCAAGAAAGCAATACAGATCGATGGCAAGTGCGAGTTTGCGTACGAAACGCTCGGCACGATCGAGGTGCAGCGCGGCAATCTGGTCGAGGCGATCAAGCTGTTCGAGCGGGCGATCGAGCTGGCGCGCACGGAGATGAGCCTGGTGCATCTGTACTCGCTGAAGGATGCGGCGGTCGCGCAGGTGGACGTGGCGAAGAACATGGGCTTGAGTATTAGCAACATTCAGCCGAACTTTTAAGCGCAGTGTACCAGTACGTACCCACGAGAAGCAGGCCTTGGTTTTGCACGATAAAGCGTTGTAAGGAAAGCTGCTGCCGCGGCGTACGCTTGTGGTGGAATTGATTCCACATAATTCCGACGACTCCCCTCCCCCCATCCCCAATACGTTTATAATTTATCGTTTAGCGTGAAGCATTAATAGCAAGCAGTCATGGTTGTATGCAATTGCATTGGCTCACCTAATGTGGTGTGTGTGCCCAATGTGTTCCATATCACCAGTTTTGTTTTCTGTTTCTTTCGTCTCCCGGTGTTATGCTTGAATTACGTTGTGTGCAACAATCGAATAAAACGAGCCGGGATTTAATTTAGGTCATACAAACAAACAAACAAAAAGGCATAATAGCATAATTGCAGTAGTTTTTCGAAAGAAATCGCCCACTCTCGAACTCACACGTGAAGCAAAGGCACTAGAGATGTTTAAGTACTAGATATATGTGTTTTTATTATCCATTGTTTACCGTTAGAATACATCAGTTTGTTTCTCGCCCCCTGCGTGTGTGTGTGAGGGTGGGTGGGTGTAGTGAGCGATAAGTTAAATGTAGCCAACTTAGTAATTCCACCGCACACACATACGCTGCTTCCCTTTCTTCATGCTTCTTCCCTTATAGCCCCCCGGACAACATCTAATCTTCTCCCCCTGCTGTATCTGAGCGTCTGTATGAGTGAGTGAGTGAGTGAGTGTGTAAATAGAAGATATAAATTTCATTTATCTCTCTACTCGTTGTTTTTTCCCTAAAAACAAAAAAAAAACTATTAACCGCCTTTTCCCCCTTGCGCACACACAGTCACTCAGTAGTTCCCTTCCATCACCAAAACAAACAATTCCCACGTGGGAGGAGCGTTTTGGGTATGAGAAATCACGAAGGGAATAAAAAAAAACAAAAATAAACAAATTTAAATTCCTTTCCCGCGTTGCTGTACGGTTAAACGGGAAACAAAACAACAACAAAAAACACAAAGAAAAACATACTTAATAATCAATTATAAATTGTATAAATAATCAATAAATAAAAGAAGTAAACAAAAGACGAAAATCGCGCCGAGTCGGGGTGTCGTTTGATTAGAAAGGAAGGAAATAAAAAGGAAAAAAAATAATCACATGTTTTGTTTGCACACACACATTGTTGTTATGTGTAGAAACAAAGTTTTCAAAATTTCGTATCTAAAATGAAGTTTATGAGATGAATTCATTTTTCTTTTTTTGTTGCAAAACATGAGTAAACAACAGCATCAAACAATCAATTCTCGTACCATTGGATTGGAAAATTGAGTCCAATTGTTTGTGTTGAGATGAAGAAAATGAAGGAAAATGTTTGATTGTACGTATGCGCGCGTGTTTGCGAATGAGGGACTGGATTACGACACGGAAAGACTGTTTCTCCATTTCCCCATTCCTCTCGTTCGCTGAGACTAGAAAGTTATTTAATACACATCAAATATGTTGTTATGAGTTGTGTTAACTTGTTTGTTTTTTTTTTCGCTAAACACGATCAATCCAACAGCAACTGAAAGCAGAGAAGGAAAAGGTGAGGAGAAGGTGTTCACAAGTTCCTTTGCTGCTGAAGGATTAAATAATAATGAGTAAATATTAATAATGAGTGAGTGTTTCTTGTGTGAGTTCGCTCACATATCTGCGATTTTTATCACCGGTTTTTGCTGATGCCCTCCGCTCCCTCTCTCTTATGTTGTTCTGTGTTGCACAGCGATGGTTGCATATGTTGTTATCCCACCTCTATTTCTTGTTATATTAATAATAATATTATTACATAGTATTATTTGGCATATAAAACCACATTCTTCAAAATATCACTATTTTACGAGCTGTCTGGTTACTGGTCGCCATTTCCCCCCACGTGTTACAGGAAAAGTACACAAAACTCGCAAACTCTCATCGGTGGAAGACCGATGTAGGAAAAAAAGGCTCTGTGTATTAACACGAAGCTGCATTCCTGGATAGCTTTTCTTAGCTGCAACTGCTCTTTTACAGTTGTTTCTATATTCAGCTTCTTCAAAGTTGCATGTAAGCGCAGTAATGCTTTGGGTGCCATCGACAAAACAAAATCTTCCCTCTCTCTCACAAGTTCCCTTTTCCGAATAGGATCAAACAAGCAATCGATCCTAATAGCGAAAATAGTAGTTCAGATAAACATTACGAATAAAAACAAAAAGGTTAATCTCATTAGCGTTAATAGCGGGGGTTAGTGTTAATGCGCTCTTAGCAGTGTGTTCTCTTACCAGCTAAATGATATTGTGTTTGGATAGGATGTAAAAACCAAAATGAAAGTGTAGTGCGAACCGTGGAAAACAGCGTTAATGCCGCGAGCATTAGGACAACACACACACGTACACAACACTTATGTTAAGAGTTCGTTTTAAATTTCGAAGTTTTCAAACCAAAAAACCGCGTTCGATTCGTTTGTGCTTATCAGCAACAGGCGGATGTAGGGGGGATTTTAAGAAGCACCCCCAAGTCGGAAGGTTAAAGGTCACACGACTCGTGCCTGTGTGTGTGTGTGTGTCTCATGCACCGATCTTTTCCATCTGTGCTGCAGCACTGACGATGCCCGATGATGCACCATTATTATTATTATTATCGTCGGCGCCAGCTCCTTCCGTGCTGTCCTTCGCTGGTGGTTGTTCGCCATCGACTCCTCCTCCGTCCGGCAGACTGCTGAGGGGGGTACCGCCGCCCTGACCCACCAGACTACTGCTGCCCGACTCTTTCGCTGCCTGTTTCTTCATCTCGAGAAACTGCTCACCGTTAAAACGGTTTTTCTGATCTTCGATATCCTTTAGTGGGGAGGGGGCAGAATGAGGAGGAAGGAGAATTTAATTAAAAAGGCATCCAAGATGAGCGCCATTCACCCGTTACCCGCAAGCCCATTAAATGTGTTAGTAAGTAAACCTTCACCGGCGATGGTAATGGATGCTTAGAAAAAGAGGTAATTTGTTCCCGATTAGTTACAGTCATGTTAAAATTCTCGGTTTTAGTCTCTTACAGGGTTTTCAGTGAGTTCTCTTAGCTGTAGGACACTCTATTGACTATTTCTTCCGTGAAATGAACCTAATGCAATTGGAATTGGGCTTTATAGTATCCTTGTTGGACAAATCCAATAGGAATTGTGAAGTTAACTTCCCATAAGAAAGAGTCAAAGAAGTGTCCCGCAACTATGAGAACCCCTGTAAAACACTGTACCGTCTCTTCTTTAAGGTGGAAGCACCGTTTCTCTGCAATAAAATTGTCCATATACATTCCTTTCCCATCTAAATCACATCTTTCGCCGTTGATTGTATCAACAATTTCGATAACGAATGTTTAATGTGTAAGCTCTTGTTTTCTCTTCCTTAAGGCATGGTGGCGCGATTGCTTCCCAGCATCGTTTAAAAATCCCAAAAACGGACGGAATGTAAGTGTAAAACAATGCTCTTAATCACTGGTCGATTTGTATCGTATCAACAGCCGCCCGGACGGCTGCTGCTGCTGCTGCCTGCTGTTAGTAATGTTCGATGAGCAAGCGGTTAGATTGGTGGACGATGAGTATCGTTGATTCAGATTGTTGTTGTTAGCGTGCTTGGTGATGAATGCATGATACGGCGGATGGTGGTATTTGCTGTGGCCGAGTACGGAAATGCCTGTCCCCATGTCGAAGCTGCTGGCACTGAGAATGGAGTTACGCTGCAACAGCACGTGCTTGTTGAGGTAGTAGTAGTTCCGGCGGTTAGTAGTGTTAGTAGTAGACACGTTATTGTTGTTGCCATCGTACAAATGCTGACCGGTGTTGCTGTTAGTATGAAGCATGGAACACTCAAGCGACCCGGTTTTAGTAGCTTTCCCCTTCACCTCCACGGCCACACCATCACCAACACCACCACCACCGTCACCGTCCGTGGTAGGAACGGTAGCGGCTCGTCTTACCTTATTTTTGACCAAATAAGGAAGAGTTTCACATATACGCTTCCAGTCGGCGGGCAGATCCCACGAGTACGGTGACTTTGAGTAGTAAATCAGCCGCTCATATTCGATTCGTTTCACTAGCGGGAGGGGCGATTTTGGGGTGAGAAACAACAGAAAGAAGAAAAAGAGTTACTCAAACCGTCACCCAACGTGCTCCTCGCTCCAGAAACAGGCAAATGTTATTCATTCCAACCAAAGCAATCTCGCCGCTTACCCGGGTTCGAATCCGATTTGACGGTGGCCGCTGCCGCCTCCTTCAGCCCATCGCCCGCACTATCCTTGCGCGAGAAATGGCTCCGACGAGACCGGCTCAGCCCATTGTTGCCAGCTGCGAGGGCACTGCCGCTGCCGCTGGTTTGCAGTTCGTTCGGCTTAAAGCCGGCGGCCGCCGAGGAGCCCGCCTCGACGATGAACACGTCATCGTCGATCTCGAGACTGTTGCCGACGCCGCCGCCCATCAGCTCGCCGCCGATGGTGGCACCGATCGTGTTCAGCCCGACGCCACTGTCCACGAACGGGGTGCCGGTGATGAGCGAATGCTGGCCGGGCATCGCTCCCACCGGCGAGGAAAGCGTGTTCGGTAGATCGAAGCTGGAGCACATGTCTACCGAGGCCAGAAATTCGTTGCTGCTGAAGTAATCGTCCAGCACTAGCTTGGCGACCTGGCGGGATAGGGAAAAGCATCGCTTAATGCGCGTTCGAAGGTTAAACGATAGAACGCTAAACACACCTTGACAAGCTCCAAACAGTCGCCAGTAATCTTCAGATTGTGTTGACCCACGTTCACCGTGTACTTGTACTCGCCGAGCGACGCATCGTTGGTGGAGAAGCTGTGCAGCAGCAGGCCGGCTCCGTTGCCCGCGGCGCTATTGCGCTGGCCACTGTTTTGCGACCCGTTGCGCGTTAGCTTCGGGTGCGTGTAGGACGATGGCGGCGTTTGCGAGTAGCCGCTGAGATTCAGACTTAGGGCACCACCCGGACCCGAGGCCGACTGCTGCTGCTGCTGCTGCTGGTTGGACAGGAAAGCGCCCATACCGTTCGCGCCACTGTTCGCTACCATCTCTGCCACCATGGCCCCGGAGAGGGAATTGCGCGCGTTCGCTGCGCCGGATCCTGCCGACTCCTTTCTCGGGACCGTTTCATCCGAGCCGGATGACGCCAGAGAACTGCAGGATCCGTCCTGGGAATTGTCCAAACGTACCGGGGACGCGTTACGGCGAATGGTGTCTTCGATCAACTGCTTTGCATAGCTGGAGGGAGGTCAAAAGACGGACATTTAGAAGCACTTTCAGCGTTTTGTCTTATGTTAAGTAACACACTTACTTGATTTTTTCCTCATTTGGACCGGTAATTTGCACCAGTCGCTCTTTAGCCCCGGTAGCGACTGAAAAACGTACACTCAAACAAGAATTAGTGTCTTTCTTCACCCCGTTTGCGGTTCTAATTAGCAGCAGTAGCACACACACGTACACGAAATAAGCAATATTAAACACACACTGAAAAGCTGGAGCGTGCTGGTGGTAATGTTTTTGTTTTGTTTTATTACACGTGAATGCCGAGTGAAAAAGGCAGGTGCAACGAGTGGATTGGTAAGGTTGTACGTTAGCGAAGAGAACATGTTTTTTGTTAAATGTGCAAAGTATTTTCGTTTCTCAGGTTAAGTTTCTTTTGTGAAACTCAACCGGAAAACGATCGGTATGTGGTGCAGACCACCATACGACCAGGAAAAACGATAGAGGTAGATATTACAGAGCGAAAAGATCAGACCAAACCATTAGAAGTGCTAGCAGAATTGTTAAAATGATCACACAAAATAGCTTTGATGCAATGTACAAGACGATAATCTTCCTTTTTTAGGGTGAAATAAGTGATTTTAGCATGTTGGTGACGGCGGTGCGCTTGCACTTGCGTTTAATTACAACACACGCGACACACAGTACGCAACCGAAAGGGCGTACGCGTACGCGATGGTGCAGCAGTGCGTGCGTGCGTGGGGTGGTGGCAGGTGAGTAATGGCTAACACACGGAACACGAAGGCCAGGGAAGCGCGTTTACCTCTTTGGAACGAAATAACCGTTTCCGACAGTTCTTCTATCATATGCACTCTACGTCCCTTGATTCCCATTACTACGCGGACGGACGGACACGCGGATGGTTGAGGCGGGGGTGCGCGATGCATGCGCGTGTGTGTCCGGTACGGAGGAAAGGTAAATGGGAGACAAAATCATCAACGGAGGCGGCGTTTATAAATGTTTAACGTTTGAAATCACTCAAGAATTCCTTCCGCAGGGAGAGACACACCACAAACATCCTGCTGAAGACACACTTACCTTTTCCCGAGTCGGCATTGCGAATCACAATCTCGTCCTTGCAGTACGTTTTGCCGGGTATCTTCGTCGGCTTCGGGAACTTCCCAGAGGTCCGTATCAGCTCGCCCGGCGCCAGCGCGGGTACAGCCTGGCCCATGGGCGGGGAGGATCCCAGCAGGTTCGGGTCGGCCAAAATGTCAGGCTGAAAGCACAAACACACACAGAGTGCACCGTTAAAACCGACCTTCTGACCTTGTGTACAGCTCCACCCACTGACCTCCACATTTGTAGCCTTGTGTTTGTAGTAGGTGTTTGCACCATCGGATACCTGCCAGGATTTGGCGCGCAGCTCGATCAGTTGTAGCAGATTCAATCGCGTCATTATGTTCAGCCGTTCGTCCTGCGATGCGTTCCGGAAGATGACCAGCGCCCGGTCGAGCGTGTCCTTCGACACGTTCTCCAGCTGCGGCCCGTGCAGCCGCAGGTTGGCCAGCAGTGCGTTCACGCCGTCCGCGTTGTTGCAGCCGCTGGCAAGGCTGGCGGCCACATTTTCCGTCAGCGTGATGAGCTCTTCGACTGAGTAGTAGTAGGCCATACAGAAAGAGAGAAGAAAAGTGGATGCGTTCAAATGACACTTCCAAAACAACACTTCCCCAAAACACGTGGCCTACTTGATTGAACTTCATAGACGGGCAGATGGACGTGCTGCTGCTGCTTCAGCGTGGACTTGAGCGGACGTGGCGGTTCCAGGTTCTTGACGGCGCGGCCCATCTGCGACATGGCGATGGCTAGCGGTGGTGCGATCGAACGATCACACGGAGGACAGGCGTACACAGCAGACACGTGAACGGTCGCTGCGGTCGTGTGTGACTGTGCAGGCTTCCTCCAACCCAATCTCGAACGCACTGAACCGTGGGCCAGCCAATGCGCTGAGACTATCGATTTTCCACACTGGCCCCCACGAACACCTCGCTCCTCCGCGTCGAACGCAGCGAAGAATTACGCGAAACGGAAAGCGTTTGGCACGTTTCGAAAGTACGCTGGCGCTGCTGCTGCTGCTGCTGCTGCTAGTGCCTAATAATGGTAACGCAATTTCCTCCCGGGTGGCACCCAACTTTTCTCCGCCTTTACACCTCCTTCGAGCGCGTACTGGACTGGGAAAAGAAAACGGCGAAAACGGCGAAACACGAAGCCGCGCACGTCCGGTGGTGTGGCACTATGTGTGTGTCTGTATGCGTGAAGCTGAACGAAAACAAAAATACAAAACGACGGAATTGTTCGCTGCTTGCCCTCCTCCCCTGGAACGAGAAGCGGTAAAGGAAAATAAGAAGAAACAATAAATACACAAACACACACCCACACCAACTACTAATTTGCTGCACAATCTAAATCCAATAAGTGTCCGGGAGGCTTTTCCAATACGACGAGAGACCACCGTTTCTTAATTTACTACGTTCTATGGATTCTGCAGCCGTCGTAGCCAGCGCCCATTACTTATGCTAACAGAAAATATTTGAAAATTTTCCACACCACGACAACACCATGTGGACATCATGTGCGATCGTGTCATGTTTTTATCTTCCCTCGCCCCCCATTTTTCTTAAGTACAGTTCGCGCTCGTTGTCCTCTTTCTCCGCTTTCCACAACGTTTGGAGAGAATTCCTGATCGCCCAAACGCATTGCTCGATCATCAATATTCACGGATGCAACCGTCGACGGCGCGCCCTTTCTCTCTATCTCTCTCTCCCTCTCTCTCGCTCATTTATTGGTCGGAAAAGTATATTTTTGTACACACATGCACATTACGATTGGAAAAAAAGCTGCTGACGACAGCGAAAACAAGCAGCCAGCGGACACCCCGTCCATCCTGCCGGAATAGCAACAGCGGCTGTGGCAGTTGTGCTGATCGCTAGGGAAACCACGCACACACGAAAAAAGGGATCATTTTCCAACCAAGCAAATTCCGAAACGGAAAGGCTCCATTTCATACATTCCACCTTTTTCACGTCCCCATCCGATCGAGTGTGTGTGTGTGCGTTTCACTTTTGCCTGCTACGCCTCTTCTTTTCTCCCCTTTCTGATGATCTTTATTTTTTCACTACGGCAGATCCCCACGCACCCACCACCAGAAAACACAACTTTACACCCCCTAGCCGCACTGGGCGCGTGTTTCCGCGACCGGAAGTGTTGGCAAGAGATACAATTCTACCGGGATTTTCACTTTTGCCGCGTGGAAATGTTCTATTTTCACGAAAATTACGCATTTTACCTTTCTGCTCCCGAAAACACTCTACAAACCCGAACAATGGTCAATCGAAAACTACCTGTCAACAGATGACTTCATTACCTGCCGATCCCGCCGAACAGTGTTTGACAGCTGGCGGAGAGCGCTGTCATATTGGGCAGTCCGATAAAGATCGTTAACGGGCGGGAATGATTTAAAAAGAATGTCACACTAGAGGTCGCTGGATTTGCACCTCTTTTATTTATAACGGACTTTTAATTAGCCCTTTTGGGTGAATAAAAGGTAAACAAGTGTTTAGCGCTGTTTTTTTTACGTTCAAGAAGGCTCGGTTAGGCAATTGATAGCCCGGGTGCTGCTACGAGCTTATTATTAATCAAGAAATTCGAATGGAGCTAGGAATTCCTTTAAATTATTCTTTTTTCAAACAAGAAGTTCACTCCCATTCTCAACCTGCTGCAATTATTATTTCTCACTCGCTGTTCATGCAGCAATTAACGAACTCCCGAACCGATTGCACGTTCAACAAAATGTATTTTACCTGAAATAAATTCACTTATAATTTATGCTGCACAATTGTTTTCCCCATAATGACTTGATGGTAATTTCAAACAAACAAAACAAAACGGAACCAACCAAAACAGGTGTGTTACTCTCTTCATACGTGTGTGTGTGTGTGTGTATATGTGTGTGTCTCGCGGGCGGTGGGGCCCATCTTTTGTACGCGTGATGGTGATCGTTCAACCCTTGTTCAGCGATCGACCGATTTTGTTTGGCGTAGACATGTTCCGTATTTCGATTCTGCAAAGAAGAGGTTTATTTTAGTAGAAATTGAAAATGTTACGAAACGTCTAGCCTGATTACCTGATATCCTGAGGTAAAACAGAAATGTCGAGCTTGTACTCCAGAACTTTAAGGATGGCCAATGTGCACAGGCTCGGCTCAAAGTCTAGCACGTGCGTGTCGCTATAGTCAAACGATGAGGGGTCACCATTGTGTGTTGGGCTAAAACGAAACCACAGAGAGAGAACAGTTAGTGGTTGTAAGAATTGAGACCAAATGATCGGTATTAGACCTACCAGGTGCCACCAAAAAGATACATTCGTTTGCCAATGACCAGGCACGACTGGCGCCGTCTAGCACGTGGTGCCTGACCCTGGGGCGTAACCTGTCGCCAGACGTTCCGATCCGGATCGAAACAGTAGAGATCATTGAAGTGTTTGTCTATATTGCCATTGTAGCCCGCAAAGATGTAGATTTTGTTATTATAAATAACTGCAATGATAAAAAAACAGAATCCAATGTGTCATTCCAGCTGTTTCGTTGCAATGCTCTTCCCCACTTACATGCAGAATGACTTCTTCGACCGACGGGGATTTCGCCGGTGGTTTTCGGTGTGTACCACCGGTCCGCCTTCAGGTCGAGAAACTTAATGTTAGGGCAGTAGATTTCTTCCTGCGAGTGGTACGGTGCGACCGCATCGCTGCGCCCCCCGAAGATGTACATCCGGTGGTTCAGCACGGTGGCCGAGTGAAAGTCCCGATACGAGGGCGGCTCCCCGAGCGTGTTCACGTACGTCCAGTGCATCGTGCGCAGATCCAGATAGTAGACGTCGCACGAAAACTTGTCGATGCTTTCCTCGAACCCGCCGAAAATGTACATCCGCTCGGCGTAGATGCAGGCCGAGTGGCCGTCCCGCGCACCCGGCACCGTGCCCGTCACCGACGGTCGGCTCCATTTGCGCGTCCGCGTATCGAAGCAGAAGAGTATGTCACACACAATCTCATCGTTGCGCCCGCCCCACAGATATATCTTGTGCTCGAAGGCGACGGCCGTGTGGCCGTACCGCTGGAACGGCACCTCCGGGTACTTGCACGGCACCCCGTTCTCGTCCTCCACCGCCGGGATCGGGGCCCAGCGCATGTTGTGCGTGTTCAGCACGTGCACGTCGATGGCGCTGTTCGAGTGGTAGTCCTCCCCGGTGCAGTACCCACCGAAGGAGTAGATGAATTCGCCCACCACCACGGACGCATGGTTGACGCGCCGCGGCCCACCGTCCAGATTGACGACCCAGTGCATGATGGCGGTCCGGACGATCGGGGGGGACGGGGAGGGTTTTGTGTATTTTTCGATGTTTTGATTAGCTCTCAATTTTGCTCACAGCAACTGCACGCCATGCACGAACACAACACACAGGCACCACACATTGCGTTCATATTATGCAAACCATGAGACCGTCACCCCCAGGGGAGTGGGGAGGAAGGTGGTCGGGCACGATATTTAATCCAACTACAGCGATGCAGCTTCCCGTAGCAAAACACAAACAGTTTTCACACTGCCACACACAATTCCTCCTTCCAAGGTAGGACAGGATGACAGGAAGACGATCGCGATGGCAATACGTGGTTTCCTAATTTGCCTTGTTTTGCATTTGCAGATTTTGCTCCTTCTTCTTTCTTCCTTTCCGCTGAATACGCACACTCGGGTGCACACACACGGGGGAGGGTCCGAAACGGGGCCCCGTCCTTGGGCCGTACGGCGGACGAAACCGAAAGCAGCTTCAGCGTTTACTGCTGGGCGTGAACAGCACGGTGTGTTTCACAATTTCGACAACTTTCATTGATTATTGGGTAGAAAATTGATTAGATGATTTGCGAGCTAGCAAAACACCAAAACAAGATCTCATCTGACATCTGGGGGCCCCTGCCAGTGCACACTGGGCGATCCAACGGTGCCGGGATTTGACATCTTGAAATTGATTTTTGCTGCACACATTTCTAAAATAAGTTTAGCAAGGAGAAAAATTAAGACATTTAGTGAATTTAATAAACTGTTGGTATTATGCAAATTATTTTAGACGCAGGAATGAATTGGAAACATTAATTAAACAAGAAAAGGATTTGTTTTCCAGATTGAAATTTTGACACATGTTTACAATACCCCATTCAAGGTTTGAATCGAGTTCACTTCATAGAAAAGCACACACTGAGCTTCAATTCGGTTTGAAATGTTCGTCAAAGCTCATTTTACTGGAAAATAAAGCAATTTGTTTAAAAATTAAATAATTAACAACACGAATAACTTTACGCACATTTCAAATCACTCCAATACAAACTCTACACACACTGGCAAAGGGAACACTTTTACCCATACTTGCATGCCCACCTTCTTATTGCACACATGCACTGCAAACGATACCTGTTTTCTGAGCTGGGAAAACCCACACCGCTGCCCGTTGGGTGAATAATGCTTGATTCTTGCTTGATTAACATGCGCAGAGCGTACACCTAGCCGAATCCACAAAACTAATAAACTAACCTTCGATCAGCGATCGCCTATCGACTGAACTGTTGTTAGTAAAAATTTCCATGCCTTTTGAAAGCCACACAAACGACACACCACGCACCAAACAGAGCACCAACCGCTTCGCGTCATACAATTCCACGAATTGGCGCACTTCACGATCTCCGCCGCGCACAGCTTCCAGGAGCGCGCGCGCACTGTTCATCTCGCTTGCGCAACCGGTGCAACCGAACGCGCCGTCCTACCCGCACGCCGTAAGCGCACGTGCTTGAGGCGCGTATGAATCACGAATTTATGAATGAATTCGCGTATTTCGCTTTGGGTAAGCGCGTCTTCGGGAAACGACTGCCGCTGCCACCGCCGCCGCCGTCGACCGGTTGTAACGGCGCGATCTGCTTCAGTACGTCACTCTTGTCGCGATCGTTGGCGGATCAGCATCACACACCAGTGACATTGATCCGGAAATTGGAAATGTGAATTGAAGAGTGTGTGAGTGGAAAAAGTGTTCGAAAAAAATAAACTCCTTCTAGTGTCATTACAGTTACAGTGATTTAAATGTGTGCAGTAAAGTGCGTGCGCGCGTGTGTTGCAAGGTGATGCCGTTTGTGCAAAAGACGCTCCGCAAAAGCAAATGGAATATAGCAAAGTGTGTCGTGGTGGTGTTGTTTGGAGTAAAGAAAAATGCAACGCGATGCGGCGGTGGCCGATGACAAGCGCACTGATTCATCGGCGGACAGTGACGGGGGGGAAGAGTGTGAGCAAACGTACCTGCCGAACGATCCGCACCAGTGGAACGCAGAGCACGTGAGCACGTGGATTTCGTGGGTTTCGAAAAATTTCGACATTTTCCCACCGCTCGAACCGGCCCGCTTTCCCCAGGCGGGCAGTGAGCTGGCCCCCTTTACCAAGGCGGACTTTTGGGTGTGTGCGGGCAGTGCGGCGGGGGGTAATACGCTGGCGAAACATTTTGCGCACCTCGTACGGCACGCCGGCCGCAACAAAGGAAGCGGAAGTGATGGTCAGCAGGAGCTAGAAAGCGACATTGATCCAGGTAATCGAGCCGGTCGATATCGGGTGGAAGCAATCTATTAAACTATTACCAAACCCCTTTTTCCCTTTTAATCAGTCGACTGGGGAAGCTAGACAAAGAAGGGGAAGAATTTCACATTGGGAAATAGGGCTTTTCCTATCATCTAATCTTGATAAATGGTCCTTCTCCACACACACACACACATCCACATAAGAGTTAACCTTCGTCGTAGCTAAACAGTTTCTCCACACCAGCCTTATCTGATAATGGAGTTAAACTCTCAACACGAGGACACGGCTAGTGATAAGTGTTTCCTTTTCCCCGAACAGAGAGGAGAAAACACTTCCCACCACATCGGAAGTTTATCAACTTCTGTGTGTAATTAAGTGCCATAACATTTCCCCCTGTTCACGTGTTTTGCTGCTGGCGATTGATGGAATTGCGCCCAAACAATCATCTCCTCCTAGCACATACAAGCGTACGGTCATATACAGCAACAAACACTTGTAATTCATAACTTCCGAGGCAACGTCGTGAAAGTCCTTCTCGGGTTCAAGATTCACCCACAGCTAGATTGATGCTGCATTATGTTAATTTAAACAATAAAGTAACCTCTTAAGCCCCTCTCAGTGACATTTATATCAATTTCTATCGACCGAACCGGACGCCGCAGGAGGCCGCCTTTGCGCAGGAAAGGACAACACAGACACACCACATACAGGAAGGAAGTGTTTACTTCAACTTCATGTAGCGGGGAAGAGGCAAACTCGCCAAAGATGCGACTGACTGTGTGACTTTTAAATCCCTCCTGAATAAATTACCCATAGAACAAACCGCAGGAGTCTAAAGTTATTGAATTTTTATAAATGCGCTGGGATTGCGCACGAGCACGTGGAGGTTGTTGTTGTGACTGTGGTTTGTGTGTGTGTGTGGCTGTGCATGGCTCTGACTTCTTGGAAAACTTTCTTTTGCTCGCAGCATCTCGCCCCATTAGAGGGAAAGGAAAACAGATACGATCTAAATGTTGCTCCTTGGCACAGGGAGCTTAACCTGCCACTGCCCCGGACCGGTCGAACGTTGCAGGAGGTCGTACTAGAGAGGGGGAAAAGAACAGAGGGTTGAACTCCCACTTGCATGGAAGAAATCTTCTTGAGATGGTTGTGTCTCAACAAGGATCAACAAGAAGCACGCGCGCGTGTGTGTGTGTCTGTGCGCCAAACAAACAAAAGGACTCGTGACCCGGGGGCAAAATCGGCAATCAGCCCATTCAGTGTCGCGTAAACAATTGTCGCGAAAGGTTTGAAGTCGCGTCCGTGTCCGTGGCGCTCCCTGCGATGGCTAGTAGCAGTGTGGAGCATGTCGTTACCGTTGGGCTTGACCGTACCGCAATGTGGCGCTTTTCCGGCAGCTTCCCGGCAGCGGTGCGAATGTATCCCCACGCGGCCGCCGGCCAGTACTATGCTGGACCTGGCCACCATCAGCCACATCCGCCTCATCCACCGGTCCATCCCCATCCTCACCATCACGGGCTGCATCATGCGGCAGCAAGCCATCATACGCATCGACCATTGCCATTACTTTGCGGCGGTAAAGCATCAACATCTTCCTTGTCCCTGACTCACTTGTAGGGGGGGCTTAAGCGACCACCGTACCAAACCGTGCTGTGAATCATTAAGATTGGCCTATTAGTGTGCCTGTGTGTGTGTGTGTGGGATTTAAAAAAGTGGTTTATTATGTTGTATTGTCGGCGCAGTGTTACCGGCGTGTTGATGACGTGGCGCGTAGTTTCGCCGAAAAATGATGTCTTTTTTTGATCTTGGAGAGTTCGGGAGATGGGACGGTTCGTTCGGGCAGCAGCAGCTGGTCGGTGGTCTATTGGCGCCAAAAAATTTGGATAGTGAATCGACGATTTGTGTGAATGTGCTCTGATGTGTTGTCGGCCGTGTCAGAAGCTTAACCATGCGACCACCCCGCATGAAATTTGTGAATGTTTTATTATTATTATTATTTTTATATGTGATCCCACCAGAAAAACGGTGCGATGGAATGTTGTAGTTTTCCGTTTTACGATTTGAGCTCGATTCGAGAGCTTCTCGTGTTGTTTGTGACCGTGTACAGTGGTGCTTACTTTTATTTGCCTTTCGATTTGCATTTACAGAACCTTACCAGCTGCTGAATGCTGCATCACATCGACTTGTTTCGCAAGGTATTGTATTGGTTATTATTTGCGGATCGTTTCACACCATCACTTTCTCCATTCCTTTCGAAAGTATTAGCGCTTATTTTTCCTATTAATATACAAAAGAAGCAAAAAAAACAAATCACTTATCTATGCAATGATTGAATAATACATTTAATATAATACCACTAAAATAACCTCATTAGAACATTGAATTTAGTAACAGCACTATTCGTGCTCAGTTTTGATGGAATCCAGGCAGCTATAATAGGGAAATATACAACCTGTTTAATGTGCTTTTATATTAATTTAATTTTTTGTGAGATTTTATTCGAAATATAGGATAAAAATAGTCAATACGTAGAAGTAAACATGAATATGCCCAAAACTTGTAACACATTTAAAAATTCAACGGAAAACATGATAGTTTTTCTTAACATTTATTTATCCTAGAAAGAAAAATCGATAAGGAAAGGTGATTTTAATTGCAAGGCTTGAAAAAATCTCATTTTAATTTACACCCTATCGCTTCAACCATTTCAACATTTACAGTACGTTACAGTCAATGTATTTAAATAATTACTAAATCAATTTACAATGGTTTTCAACGAAATCGGTCAATAAACGCCTTTTTCGTTGGCTATTGTGAATGCATTTCAGTGTTATTTTCCATTCAGAGCATTTCAATATGACCAACAGACAGGTGTAATAAGGAAATTATTGCCATTTCCGTCTAAAAAAGGATAAATCAAGTATAATGTACTTTTTACTACTATTTTACGAAATAAGATTTTTTTTATTCATGATGAACGGCTTTGCCGTATTGCTTAAGAAAATAAGAATATTAAAAGGATATGTTAAAGTATTTTAGAAAACATTGCGAAGTAATCAGTTGTTTCAGATCAGATCAACGGAGAAACATCAAATTTACAACACTTTTCTTTCACACTACTGAGTACACTTTAAAAACATTCATTTTTCCTTCTTAAAGGATGAATTTTGTTATTATTTTGTTTACCTTATCGGCCCGCATAACTAAATACTAATTTACTAACTAGTACAAACAAAGCAACACTTTTAACATGAATCACCCGCTTAACGTTTATGTCCTTTATCGTATCCACATTGCAAGCATTTTTCATCCCTTCTCCATAACAACAAGCTTCCAAGCGCTTCACACAACTTAGCTCCGCCCTCTTTCTGGAAACGGTTCACACCCAGCAAGCCACAGCTCGCGCTCGCGCTTGTGGAACGTGAAGGCGGCTGGAAGCTAAAAACATAAACACCTAATCGTCTAATGCCAAATGCTGTGTTGTAAATAACAACCACTTACTTTTTACTTTTGCCACACTGTTCTTATTGTTTCTATGTGCACTTTCGCAAGGCGGTCAAATACAGCTGTGGCAGTTTCTACTGGAGCTGCTGGCCGACTCGTCGAACGCACCCTGCATCTCCTGGGAAGGCACCAACGGTAATGAGAGCAGGTCAAACAACCCAACTTTTCAAATTTAACCGATTTTTTGTTGGTTTTCTTTGCAGGAGAATTCAAACTGTCCGACCCGGACGAGGTGGCCCGCCGGTGGGGCGAGCGCAAGGCAAAGCCGAACATGAACTACGACAAGCTGAGCCGTGCATTAAGGTAAGGTCCGGCTCCGGCGAGAGCACACGTGCTCCGGGGAAAAGTTACGCCAGTTCCCTTTTGTGCTATCCCTTTAGCATTTGATCTTCTTTAGCCGTGCGGCGTGCCAAAAGCAGGAAGCCGGCAGGCTGCCTTTGGCATCTTAGGAATGTGGGCCCCAACCCGTTCATTGGAGCGCGTGAATCATCGCGCAAAAATGACTCCCAATCCAGGCAGAATGTGATCGTGGGAATTTCATTGACCCATGCGCTTTCTTTTCTCCCTTTCCAATGTTGTGGTCCCCCGCCCAGGGCGGTTTCATTCATTCATATTTTTTTTCTTCTCTTGCATGCACACTTCTCTCCCTCCCGTTCGCAGATATTACTATGATAAGAACATCATGACGAAAGTGCAGGGCAAGCGGTACACGTACAAGTTTGATTTCCACGGCCTGATGGCCGCGTGCCAGGCGCAGGCCCAGCTCACTGATAGCGCGAACAGCAGCGCGAACATACTTTCCGGTTGCAGTTCCTACGGCTCCAGTCCCGCATCCACAACTTCCTCGATGAAATCGCCCAACGCCGGCAGCAGCCCGCCACAGTCGCACTACGCCAGCACGACCACCACGACAGTGCCCAGCAGCATACCGACGGCAGCGAAAGGTACGACGTTCGGCAGCAGCAGCAGCAGCAGCAGTACCGGCTGGTTGCCGTACGCGAGTGCACCGTACGCGAATCTGCTGCTTCCTGTCGCTCCCACCACTACCTCAACCAGCGATGCCGGAAGCCGGAGTGGAGCGCCGGCCGCATCGACATCCAGCTCGCCCGAAACCACGCTCAGCTTCGCGGATGCGGTGTCGTCGCATCTGCGCTAAAACCACCGTTTCGTTCCGTAGTCCTCAGAGATGCTAAAACAATACCGCTGATATTAGATCCGATATTTAGCGTTTAGAATTACAAGTGGCGTAGGTGTAAGCGCATCTTTCTACCCTATACACGTTTTATTTTGTGTAGAAAAAAAAAAAATATATATATATATACATATGTATACACACTTCCAAACCCAAGCGTGGTAAGCTATTGCGTGCGCGCTCGCGCACGCGCTCCTTCGCAGCACGTGTTGCGTCGTTTACATTAACGCTCCGTCATTTCCACCTGCTATTAACATCTTCCGGGCGGTGGTGTTTCCAACCCCATCGAGCAACCCTTTGCTTTGCGTGCAAAAACACCACAACACAAACATCAAAGCAGGCGTGTTGTGACGGCGACCTAATCAAATCGGCACTGCTCAACCAGCGCGAGCACACGCGTACCACGCGAGGATACTGTTGCACGCGGCTCACTAAACGGCCCTCGCGCTCCCGCTAAATGGATGTGCATAAAGCTGTGTTCTCCCCCCCCCCCTCTCCCACTTGGTGGTAGTGACCATTGTTCCCCTTTGCTCCCTCATTCCCCAATCCAATCGAGAAGATAAAGGTCAGCCGCGCTAAAGCAGTGCGCCTGTCGCGGATGTTTTGTGATCGCGTCCCACACAAGCGCAAACAGCGGCGCAACATCTACACAAAAGCAGCAGTTCTCTCCCTTTGGTGATTGCGTTTGGTTTAGCGCACGGGGGTTGCCCTTGCTCCCACTCTCACCCCCATTCCCTCTGGTTTTTTGCCCTTTTATCTGCCAGCTATTCATATCCAAACGACCACTTTTGTGTGCTGACATCCGAATTCTAGCCTGCCCGTAAATCAATTACCGCGCCAGCTCGATGTGGGAGCTCCAAGCGACAAGTGTCATCTAATTGCTGCACTGCCTACAGCCGTCTGCCATCTCTTAAGGACCTGATTCTGTGACTGCAATCTTCATCTGGTGTTACCGGGTGGAGAGCGTGGTTTCTAGCTCTTTGCGCCGGATCTCGCCATTCCGCATGTGTGACACACAATTCATGCCGAGATATGCGCTCTCCCACAGAGCGTCCGTGCGGCACTTTTATCAACTCATAACGGGCCCGGACCACAAAGCACACACACACACACACACACACACACACACACACACACGCACACACAAAACAGAACGGCCGTGGCGTGAATTGTGTGTTATGTGATTTTAATGCTCTGCACTCCGTGCACGCCGGGGCGGGAAAGGGCATAAAACCATCCTCCGGACCGGAGCCGAAGCTCAGTTGGTGCCGAGTGTCCGGCCGGAGTGTTGTCGTGTCGTTCTCCTGCAAGCCCTGTTGTGCCCAGACCTGTGGTTGTTTTGTGTGTGAGTGTGTGTGTGTGATAACTCTATTAATAGGTCCTCCAGTTGTGTTGATAAGGACAGAGTTGCGTGCTGCCACACAAGAAAGAAGGGCAACCGTCCCAAGTTGCAAGTTGCTGACGGTCGTTAGATAAAAATGGCCCAAACAGTGGGAAAGTACATGTGCGTGGCATTGTTTGTGCTGGTGACGGTTGCATTGGGTCAGGTGGTGGCCCAAAGTGGTAAGTATTGTGTAAGAATGGATCAGTTATCTCCAGGATCTCATGAAACCTCATCGACATTACCTAATTCTCAAAAGAAGTACAGCTTGTGTACCCGAAGTGTCCCAATAGGTGCCGAGAATAGCTCGATAAGCAAACCCTGAACTATTTCTGGTCCATCTCACGCCCGTTAAGTGATCTTCATATTGTGCTGTGGGCCAAGAAATGGACAAGCGGTGCATAATAGGGGCACCTGCTGTTAAGTGGACCCAATTGTGGATCCCCGAAATCATAAGTCATCGTTGGCACGCTGAAAAGAGACGCACATCCGACCGACAATGGGTGGCTTCTTGCTGTTTGTGATCATATCACCGTAGTTATTGCTCGATTAAATCCTAACTCCCCTCCCCAATTGGACGATCATCCCCAACAATAGGGACTGCGGTGGTGGTGTTGTGTGTGTGTGTGCGGTTCCAGGATGGAAGAGCGGTGGAGGTTGCGACCATGAATCGTTTGATCAGGCTTGAAGGTCACAGCCAGGCATGATCTGGCTAAAGTCCTCCTCCAGGCTGGGACAAAGGACAAATGATCAAAGGTTTGAAATTTGATTTGAGATAATCTTTCTGTTTAGATGGAAAGATCTTCTGTTGACAATAGAACGATGTTGGCCTAGACATCTGATCTAAGGAGGGTCTAACTCTTATTGAGGAACTGACTTGCCGGGGCTTATTAGCGGATAGAAAGAGACGATAATTGATAGAAATCACCACTTAATCCATTCTCATTCTTCACGATCTGCAAAGGTTGCATGTTGGAAGAGGACTGACCCACTACAATCTTTCTATTTCAGAAGGAGCCGCTGTGTGGGCCCCAACCTGGGCGGATACTCTGAAGAAGGACCTGCTGAAGGGTTACGATCCTTCGATTCGCCCTTCGCAGCACTACAATGTGACGACGGTCGAGACTGGGTTCGTGGATAGAGATAAACAATCATGCGAGCATGTTGTATGAACTCGATATCTCTTTTCCCTGTTCACAGCATCACCATTACGCACGTGGAGATAAACGAAATCAAATCGACCCTTTCGGTGTACGGATGGATGAAGTTTGTAAGTATCGCGAGTTTAGTATCCGATCAATCAGCGGTAGAATTGTCTTTTTTTTTTAATGTGGATCGTATAAACACACCTAACTATGTTAAAGGAATAATTGTGAAAATAATTGAAACAAAAAGAAAACCTAAAAGCCCCAACAAGCAATGTGTAAGTTATTATATTTTTGCTGCTCCCTGTTAAGCATGTTTTTAAGCACTCCTTAAGGAGCATGATCAAGCACTTGCAATGGCTGCATGCTGCACGGTGGATGATGTCTGAAGAAGTTAAAACAATTACAAGTCCCCAAAAAACGTTAACATCCTTTCAATGAGTTGATCATTCTCTTTGTAGAAATGGTACGACGCCCGGCTTGCCTGGGAACCGCAGCTAAACGGTAACGTAACGCAACTATTCCTCAACCAATCCGCCATCTGGCAACCGACGCTCGACGAAAAGGGTCCGCTCGTGAAGGTTACCAGCAATGGTTTGCTGGAGTACACGAATGCGTTACAGCAGCAGTCCAAGTGTACGATCCAGTGGCAACGGTGGCCCTTCGACACGCAGCAATGCCGGATGCTGTTTTCCCCGTGGGCCGAGGTGGACGGAATGGAAATTCACGTGAAAATGTTAAAGGTATGGGAAAAAAGGACGAATTGCAGTAGCAACTTTCAACAATACCTAATTCGTTACTTGGCTTTCTGCAGTACGAGATAGCCCAGGGAACCATGTGGACCGTGATGAACATGACGCTGGAAACGCACACAGCCATCGATGTGCACGAAACGCCGGTACACCGTGGTACCCATCTCGTGGTGGAGCTGAAGCGCAACAGTGGCATCTACAGGAGCACCATTACAGCACCGGCCTGCGTTCTGATTCTGATGAATCTGCTCAGCTTCTGGCTGCCACCGAACTGTGGCGAAAAGCTCATCCTCAACGCAATCAATGTGCTGATCACGTGCATGTTTCTGATCCACTTTAACGAGTACCTTTCGTACTACACCACCAGCACGCCGACCGTTGGTAAGTGCCTCCTGTAAAAGGGGAAAGCCGTTGAGCATACTTTTATTTTCGTTTCTGTTCTCTCCAAAAAAGTATTATTTTTCGGCCAAAGTTTGTACCTATCCGGGTTTTGTCTGCTGATGACCGTCGTGCTCGAGTGCGTGGTGAAATCAAACTCGAAAAAGCCGTTACATCCCGCCCTGAAGAAGTTGATCACATTCGAACTGATCGCTATGATCATTTCGACAAATAAAACCGATGAGGTAATAGATGCTATGGACCTTATCTACTTAAAGATTTTAAATAATTGATTTTCAATCCTTTCAGAAATGTCTCGGAGATGAAATGTGTGAAACGCTGCAGGATGAACAGGAAGTGGAAGAAGCACTGTCTTCCACCCGGCAAAGACCGACCGCTACACCGGAACAAGACTGGCTGCTGTTCGTCACACTGTTGGAGCGAATCGTGTTCGCCCTATACGTTATCATACTGTCCCTAATGCTAGCTTTATACTTTTAATAATGCACTGCGCACAGTGCTTCACTTACGCTGAATAAAACGTACTTACGAGCAAACAAGCACTCTGTCAACCCGCGTCTCCATCGCGATCGTCGACATCGAAGTCGGCGACTTTGGCGTATCGCACTAGGCAATAGGAAGAGCTAACGCGTGTTTTTGTGTGCCTTTCAGTCCTGGAATGATCCCAAACTGACGTGGAATCCGGCCAGCTATGGAAATTTGAACGTCGTCCGCTGGGATCCGACGATCGTGTGGCGGCCGGACGTAGTACTGTACAACAATGCCGGTGGTTCGGATCAGCATCACTACGGCGACACCAACGTGCTGGTGTACAGTGAGGGAAAGGTCCTGTGGGTTCCACCGACCGAGTACCATGCGTTCTGCGAGCTCAACATGCGTCTGTGGCCTTTCGACTACCAGAAATGTATTGTCAAGATTGGATCCTGGACATTCGACGGGTACATGCTGAACCTTACCATCGGTAGCGAGCCTCAGGTAATTATTGGGAGCATGTATTTCTTTGAAGCCAATACCTTATTTGCGCTCTCTTTCGTCCAGATCGAAACACTGGTCAGCAACTCGGAGTGGAAGATTGCCAAAATCGCAGTTGAGCGTAACACCCGCTACTACCCGTGCTGCACCGAGCCGTACATCGACATTACGTACAACGTGACGCTCCAGCGCCAATCCGACACGCACCGGGCCATCGTGATTGTACCGGCGCTGGTTATCATGATACTGGCACTGTCCGTGTTCTGGCTGCCGCTGGACGCCGGGGAACGCATCATCACCAACGGCATCCTGGCGCTGATGGTTACGATCTATCTGGTGTACTTTGCCCAGCAGCTGCCGGCCATTTCCGGGCACACGCCACTGATTGTTATATTCTTCAGCAACACGCTGCTGCTGACCGCGTTCAGTACGATCATTTGTGTGATCGTGATGAACCTGTCCAAAGCTAAGCATCAGCAAAGTCTGCCGGGTCTGCTGAAACGTTTGGCCGGCTGTGTCGGACCGTTCGTCGGTGTCGGCAAGAAGCACTTTAGCTTCAGCGACAAGGGCAACGTGGCGCTTGAGAGTAGCGTCGATCATGAGTGGAGTAAGTTCGGGCTGGTGCTAAACCGTCTGTCGTTTGTTGTGTATTGCGTTATTTTCATCATTTGCGCTTTCTATAGCTTCTAGTGTG
The DNA here is from genome assembly GCF_943734735.2 of Anopheles gambiae. NCBI lineage: Eukaryota > Metazoa > Arthropoda > Insecta > Diptera > Culicidae > Anopheles > Anopheles gambiae. The sequence goes on along the minus strand of NC_064602.1, from coordinate 34,606,515 downwards.
TAGGTGGGGTGAACAAGCTATAGTTCGATGCAACAATATAATCACGAGCAATAAACTTGAAATCCAATTCAAATTATGGGGTTTATGTCATATGTGTTTGTTATATTGCATACTGAGAGCACTGGAATCAGTTACAGGATTGGAGTAGGTGCAGTATGGGTTCAGGATCAGATCCAGGATCGGTAAGAGTTCCGGATCAATTCCATGACCGGTCTGGGTTCAGGATCAGTTCAATGACCGGTATTGATTCAGTATTAGTTCCAGAATCGGTTTGAATGCAGCATCAGTTTCAGAGACTGTATTGTACAAGGAACTGTTCCAGAACCACTATTGGTTCGGGATCAGTTCATAAACAGGTATAGATTCTGAATCAGTTTTTTTCTATGTGCTCCTTGGATTTAATTTGGAACTAAGAAATGAGTTTGCATAGCCCTGTTATGGATGATGTACGAGAACATATGTACTTACTTACTTATCGGCGTATAGAATGGCTTTATAGACAGTTGTCCAATCCGCCACGAACTACAGAACAGTAAAGCTTTGAATCTATGACTGGATGAGGTAGTGTAGGAGCTATCGGAGACAGGAACATCCTGAAGTTCTATAGCAATGCTCAACTATGAGAGGGTCATTGATGATTGCGATTTTGTTGAACGGCGTAGCAGGACCTTTTGTTCTGCAGCTCACGGTTTTCTGACGACTCTGACTTCTGGTTTTCTCTGGTTTTCTTCTGATGGACATTAAGAATGAAAACTATTTACTTGTAGCACCGTCGCATGCTCAGACCTCGGAAGTCCATGTCCATTCCTACCGCCGGTTTACCAATAAAATACGTAAACAAAGTTACACAGGAGATGCAAAACACCATAAGTTAACACTTGTTTACTTATACCTTTTTATGCACAATCTATTCCCTAGAAGGTGTAGACCTCATCCAACAACACAATTTTCATATTTTCTCGGACAATTTTCCTACAACTATGAAATTTCTCAAGAGATTCCACAAATATCCATACGGTGAGTAAAGTTTGCCTAGCACTGTATCTGCCAATGCTCCTTCGGCGCAGTGTGGCCAGATTATTTTGGCGGTTTTCGGTAGGCGCATCAAAATTTTATCGGTAGTTTTCGGTAGGTTAAAACTCAAAACTTAACTGAGTTAAAAAAAAAAGTAAAAGCGAAAGAAGTGTTAAGTGGGATGGGGTGGGGGGGGGGCTAATGCGCAAAATGAAAGTTCCATCTCACGAGAATATGCATCCTTTATCTAAGATATGGATTAGATTTGGTTCAGCGGCTACACAAATGAAGGTCTTTCTGAAGTGTCGATGTGAAATTTGTCCTGGGAATTCTAAGCCAAAGAAGAACTAAGATGCACATTATTTTTCTCAGTGGTGGCAAGTTCTTTTTCTCGGGGCTCTACCCGACCGCTTAGGGCCGCAGCAGTGCTCCATTGGATATAACTTTATCGTACGTGCTGTCATTTGATTTTCGCTGGATTATTTAGATTGATTTGATTGTTTGGCTGAGTTTTATAGTTCAATGATTAAAAAAATTTAAATTTTTTCCTTCACTTCCTATATATATATATATATATATATATATATATATATATATATATATATATATATATATATATATATATATATATATATATATATATGTATATATATATATATATATACATATATACATATATATATATATATATATATATATATACATCAGTATTTCTGGTCACTTTGCCCACAGGGCAAGGCGAGCTTTTTGGCGGCCACCGTCGCAAAACCGTCGCAAAACGTCAAAACCGGCGTCGCATGTACTGCAAACCGACGTCGCCAGCGAGCGAAACTCGCAACGATTTCGAGGCGCTGGCGACGGTCGTTTTTGACGTTTTGCGACGGTTATTGACCTTTCGAGTGAGCTTTTGCCCTGCGGGCCAGTGTGGCCAGATTATATTGGCAGATTTCGGTAGGAGCACTGTTGAGAACGCAACCATTTAACCAAAGTGAGTGTATATATCAGGTGGGTTTATGATGTTCTTTCTCACCAATACATCGACACACAATTTGACGGTTTGCTCCATAACAAAATCTAGTATGCCTTGAAGTTTAAACAAAATATCGCAGAAATTGTATGTGGTTTTGCTCAGGCGTAGCACGAAGAAAGAAGCCAAAAAAACCTACCCCAAGCGCCACAGATTAAGCTTAAACGACTGAAAATTTAATTATCTTTTTCTGTCAGGTGAGCTTAAACCGCGGACAGCGAGATTCAAATTCAAATTAAAATAATTTTCTTTGGCGAGCAATTCTCGGAATCCCCACAACTGACATAGTCTACTTATTAGGAACATTAAATTTTAACGGATAAAACTAAAAAGTGCCAGGCAAACAAACGTGCATCAGCGCGATAAGTAACAAATGAGGATAGCGATCCTTGAAACAGCAACCCAAGCGCCACAGATTAAGCTTAAACGACTGAAAAATCAAATATCTGTGATTTTCGGTAGGATAAATGGAAAATCGGTAGTTTTAGGGCGGTCATCTGTGAATCAGTAGGCATATAAAAAATCGGTAGGAATGCAGATAAATCGGTATTTCTGGTCACTCTGGCCCCAGCAAAGGCAACGATACCTGTTTTCTATACACTTTGTTGCACAAGTGACGTGATTCTGTACGATGTCTAATTTTGTGAAATAAACATCTGGTAAAAACTTTCACAATTTGCCCGTGCATTATCTAATATGCTACAGAAGAAAGCCCGTCCAGGGTACAAGAAGATCATCAAAACCTCCGCCAAAACGCTGATTGTTGTCGAAGCCCTGCTGTTTGCCGTGTCGTACGCGGGCTGGTACCGACTGAACACGAATCGCGGTGAGTAGGAGGCAGTTGGGTTGGTTCGCCATTTGGTGTTTGTTTTGTGTTTTTCACACCTCCTGGAACACTTTCTCTCCCGGCACTGTGCAGAGTTCCGGTACTACGTGAAGGAAAACTATCCGAGCATTTTGGAAGCTTACTACCAGCTGGGGGAAACACTCGGCGGTGACAAGAGCATTCGCACGTACGACGACAACGTTTGGCAGCAGGAGCAGCAGCAGGCGGCGAAGAAGTAGCACCACCATCGTCACTCACTGACCACCCCCCTTTGGTTTGGCGAGAAATGTATGTTTGGGTAAAATCTGTAGTGTACCTTGCAATCTTTGGCGGCGTCGGATACGGCCTGCTGGAGCTGACGACACCGAGCGAGGATAAGCTAAAGCAGTTCCGCCAGCCGGGCCTGGAAGCGGAGGAAAAGGGCAAGAAGGCACTGTTTATGAAGAAGATCCAGGAGGCTAGCCGCGAGGAGCCAATTTATCTGAAGAAAAAGAGCGACTAAATACCGTCACACTCACACACACATACCCGCGTAACACACGCACACACAATGGAGGAACTGATCGACGGTGGTGCGCTGAACGGCAAGGAGAAGATTACGGAACTGCTGAACCGACGGCACAAGGAGCGGGAACTGCACATACAGGCAGCGAAGCTGGAACGACAGAAGGATGCGGAAGGCACGGAAGCGTTGCAATACTTTGAGCTTTCGTTCGAGGAGAAGGTGAAGCAGATCCGCAACACGCTGGACGGGGTGGCGGCCAGCGACCAGAAGGCGCAGGTGTTTGCCGACTGCCAGAACGAGATCTACGACCTGCAGCGGTACCTGTCCTCGTCCACCTTCTTCCTGAACGAGTATCGCATCAAGGTGTGCCAGAACACGATCAACGAGCTGGGCAAGCTGCTCGACACGCTGCGCAACGAGCTGCTGCCGAAGAAAAAGTTTGGCTTCAAGAGCAAAAAAATCGTCAAAATGATCAGCGACAAGGACGCCAAAGACCGGGAGGACGGCGGGCAGGTGGCAGAAAAGACGGGCGCGTCCGCCGAAAATCACATCAAATGGACGTTCAGCGAGCGGGCGGGAGAGCTAATCGAGCTCCGGCCCGCTGCGGTGAACGACCAAACGATCACGGCTTCGAAGCTGAAGAACTGTCTCGTGCGCATTGAGGGCCATCCGGGCTCGCTGCAGTTTGCGCAGCTGGACAACTGCGTGGTCGTGTGCGGTCCGACGGCACGGTCCATCTTTCTCGACGATTGCACCGGGTGCAAGTTCGTCGTGGCGTGTCAGCAGCTTCGCTGCCACCGTTCCCGCGACTGTGACATGTATCTGAACGTGACGTCGCGGGCAATCATCGAGGATTGCAGCGGCATACGGGTGGCCGCGTACAACTACCGGTACGAGAACATCGAGGAGGACTTCCGGCAGTCCGGGCTGGATCTGTCCTGCAACAACTGGCACACGCTGGACGACTTTAACTGGCTGTCGACCGACAAACCGTCCCCGAACTGGTCGCTGCTCGAGGGGGAGCAAACTATCGCCGATTGGGATTCCTATTTGCAACGCTTTCAACAACAGCACAGTCTCGCGAGTGTAAACCATTGAATAAATACGCATTAAACGCACGCCTGGAGTGTGTGTGTTCGGGGGGTAATAAGTATTACTGCGGTTTCATTATTCAGGAATACGATGTTCGTTCCACAATAGCTCTATATCCGAAATTTTGTCGTTCTACCTCGTTCCCTTCGCCCGACGCAACAAAACACACGACGCACCTTTCTGCTCCTTCACACCGTCCGGGTTATTAGACCTTGTAGCCGACCAGGTGACGCTTGCCGATGCACTCGCCGGCGTAGAACCAGAAGCACACCTCCATCGTGATCAGCGTGTTGAGCCAGGCCTCGCGGACCGTCAGGTTCTTCCAGGCGCCGGTGCGAGCGCCCGAGATGAGGCGCGCGATACCGTCGCGGATGGCCGGGATGTCGCCGGGGCTCGGGGGGGTCAGCTCCACCTTGGCGTACTTCATGAACACGTTGAACTTCGGACGCGCCTGGGTCATCAGCGCTGCGCGAGAAAAATTGCAAACACAATTGCACACCCGGTCATTATGGAATACACACAACACTTATGTAATCTTCCTTTCGGCCATTTCTGCATATTGTGGGGGCTGGCAGGGCACCGCCGCAATGGAGGAAAGCGCCGTGGCGATATTGTTGCGATACTTACTCGAAACCAGCGTCGATCCCTTGTTTGCCAGCGAAGCCATGTTGTGTTTTTCTGTAAAACGGAAGTGAAATTGCGTTACGACAATCCCGGAATAATCACACAAATAGACGAGATTATTGATTGCGAACCTGAATGTACGTGCTTGCGAATGGAGCAGAAAAAATGTACGGCCAGCAAGGAAGCGTGACACTAATGACAGCCACTGTCACAGCGGATGACGTTGGTGCGATGACAGGAAAAGAAAAAACCGCGACAAAAATCAAAATAAAGCTAACGAGCTGGGGACGCGCTAAAATAGAAAGAGCAAATTTTTGCATTAAAACACTGTCCCAAGTACTGATATTAAGTTTGTAAAGTTAATTTATAGCACAGCATGCCACGACCGTCGCAATCTCAAAGCCAAAGATCATCGACTGCGGATCGCCCGAATGCAACGCAAGAGGTCGACGAAGCACATCTCATCACCTGTATGGTAAAAACGATCCTGAATCTCTCGATCAACAAATCGATCATTAAGCGAAGCGATATTAGTCACATCGCCCTAAAAGGGGACAGCCGACTGTACACCAGACTCATGCCGGAAGTGCTGTTTGAGCTGGAATCGGTAAAAATCAGTGTTGCCGGGCTTGTGCGCTTTCTGTCCGACCGAGCTAATATAGTTCTTCCTGCATCCTTTCCTCCACAGGTCTATGGCTACCAGCTGGTCGACGTCGAAAGCAAGGGCCAAAAGGCGATGATCCTGTGCTCCACCTTCGAGACGAGCTCGCTGGACGAGCTGAGCGAAAGCTATCGCCGCCGGTACACCTTTCTGTTTCTCATACTGGGCTACATCTTCATGAAGAACGGGGCCGTGCCGGAAGCTTTGCTGTGGGATTTTTTGCATTCGGTCGGCATCGAGGAGCAGCAGGAGCACGAGTGCTTCGGGGACCCGCGCAAGCAGTTCGAGCTGTTCATCAAACAGGCGTACCTGACGCGCACCAAGCAATCGGTCGAAGGCATGCCCGAGGAAAGCGTCTTCCTGAGCTGGGGCGTGCGGGCGAAACACGAGGTGTCGAAGAAGGCGGTACTGGATGCGATCTGCAAGCTGATGAACCGCAAACCGACCGACTTCAAAACGCAATACATCGAGACGCAAGCGGAAACGAGCGAGTCGGTGGAGGACGATATGGACGAGTCAGAATAAAGAAACGGGGCTTGGGAAAGGCCGCTGTTTTGAAAACAAAACGACTGGATGTTTTAGATTTTCTGGTTCGTTTAACGTCGCGATTCATAGCAGTTACCCCCCACGTTATCACACAACCCCATTGTGTGTCCGCGTACGTTCGTAGCATATTATCACGACCGGCGTGTATTTACATTTGAAACGCCTCCTTCCTCCGCTCCCGGGGACCGCTGGCCACAAACATTTGCGTCCATTTCAAAGCAAACAACGCCTACGTAATCTCGAAGTCGCGCACCGTTTTTGAAATAAAAGCTCGCGCGCCGATCAGAGCGCCCTTTATTCGAGTACCGAACGCGACCATTTAAACGTTCGGCGGTTTGTTTACTGTTTCTAATTTTGTCCCGCCCTACCCCACAGACGGCAGTGGGTGTGAGGTGGTTGTGAGCAAAAAAGGAAAAAAAACCAAAAAAAGCTGCAAGCTCTAGGCCCCAGCTGTCCTCGTTTTAATTTCGGTCTCGGCCCAGCGCACACGCACCAGCACGCCAAACGGGAGAGGAGAGTTATTTTTCGCAATGAACAACAACATTAACGGAACGGTGGACGGACAAACGGTGGTCGAATATTCTACCGTAGGTAAGTGTGCGTACTCGTTGGCCACGAGAAGTGGGTGAGAATGGTGAGTCACACTGTGTGTCTGTTCTGCCGAACACCCTACCTGTAGATAGTTCCGTGAAGGAGCTGATCGAGGCGGCTATTCAGGTGCGCAACAATGCCTACTGCCCGTACAGCAACTTTCCCGTCGGGGCGGCGCTACGCACCACCACGGGCGAGATCGTGACCGGCTGCAACGTGGAGAATGGCACGTTCGGGCCGTCCGTGTGCGCCGAGCGGACGGCCGTTTGTAAAGCGATCAGCGAAGGACATCGGGAGGTAAGGATTGGCGAAAAGGCACCTTAAAGATGGATCTTTGACCGGGAGGAATTTTCTTTTTTTTCGTTTCGTTTCGTCCGTGCTTCTAGTTTACCGCCGTCGCTGTGGCGGCTTATCAGGAGAATGAATTTACGGCCCCCTGCGGTACCTGCCGTCAGACACTGGCGGAATTCAGCGCCAAAGATATCCCCATCTATCTAGTCAAGCCTGCGCCGGTAAGGGTCATGATAACGTCGCTGTTCAAACTGCTGCCACACGCCTTTTCGCCCACCTTCCTGAACAACAAGTAAAGAAAAGAGAAGAAAACGTTTGGGGGCGCAACCCGGGGACGCACAAAACATGTAACTTAACCTAACCACGTTGTTGTGCCCCCCCCCCTTCCCACGTTATCTGCACCATCAGGAAGCTATCTTATCCGATCCCGACCACCACCCACCGCCTATTTCTCTCGCGCACACACACACACATGGTGCCGACACAACTGCCGATGTAATACACATGCTGTGTTTTTGTGAGACAAGCTTACCGTTTAGAGTTTAGAGTTTTATTGTACGCTCGGCTACACTCCATGCACTACTCCATCAGTGGTTTGTCTCGGCCGCCATCCCGCTCCTTGAGGAATTTTAGCTGGTCCAGATACTCGGTGTAGATGCGCTGCCATTTGGTTTGCGTTTTCAGGTGATTCAGCACGTCCTCCATCAGCAGCTGCTTCGAGATACCGAGCACCGACCGGTCGTCCGCATCGTCGCCGGCCAGTGTCCGACAAGGGTCGAGGCTGTTGTGCGAGGCTCCGAGCAGATCGTCCAGCACCTGGCGTATCTTCTCCTCGCTGCCGTTCAGTGCCAGCTGGAAGCCCAGCATCGAGTACCAGTACTTCAGCTCGGCCGGCGACGCAATCATTTCGCAGATCTTGATTTGATTTTCGATGAACGCTATCGCGGCGGACGTTTGCCAGGAGGCGGAGTGTCTGGAAGGGAGGGAAAATAAGAAGGGAAAAAAGAGCATTATGAGAAAAGAACAAGCTATTTGCACTGTGGGGTGTGTCAATTGCTCGTGTCAATACGTACAATTCGGCAAAGCTGTTCGTTTTCGGGCCGGAAAAGCTGCCGTACGATTGTATCGTTGAGAGGGGGTACGTTTTAATGTTGCGCACCGGGGCGTTGGTTTTGTTGCCGATCAAACCGTGCCGTATGACCGGATCGGACGAATTGATTAGCATCCAGCTGTCGAGCTTGCGGCAGTAGCTGTAAGACGACCCATTCGACAGCACAATGAACGGCATTCCCTTATCCGATACGTGAAGAATTGTTACGAAACCTGCAAGCGATGCAAGGAAGATGAGTGGATCAGTGCAATGATACTGGGGAAAGTCTTCGTTCGGAGGGATTTTTCATTCAAGAGAACATCAGAATAACCCCCAAAGAGTACCGAAAAGGGTTATTCTGTCTCATTCTTCCTTCCATTCACAACATGTCTCTCATTTACTTACTTCCGCTCATGATCTCTGCACAGCTAGTCGATAGTAGGACCGCTTTTTCCGGCACGCTCCAAATTCTCAGTATGCCACTTTCGGTAACAACGCCAGCCAGCTGTGAGTTGGAGCTCTGAAAAAGACAACACCAATCATTACTTCATTTGAAACAATTTTTCCTCTCCCTCTCTTGCATGCTTACAAAAGCGCTCAGTACGGCCGGGCTCGTGAGACTGAGCACGGGAAAGACCGGCGTGCCCGTCTTGATGTCCACCATCCGGATCGTATGGTCCTGGCTGCATACGATCGCATACTTCGCCCCAACGGCAAAGCAAACGATCGGCGACCCGACGACCGTTTCCCAGAGCTTTCTCTCCACTCGCTGAGCGGTTACGACCACCCCAACCACCCGGGACAGCGTGCCGTACGACGTCTTGACCGTGTTGTTCTGTATCTGTACCCGTACCTCGCCAAACGCTTTGAACGAATGGCCCTGGATGACGGTCGCTTTGCCCGTTGGGTACGTCGCGGGTTGTCGCGTCCGGTCCATCAGCTTCTGATTCGCTGCCGGTTGAATCGTGCTAGAGGGAGCGGAAAGCTGCTGCTGCTGCTGCTGCTGCGGGTCGGTCGGAACAGTCATCGGTTCAGCTTTCTGAGGCGGTGCTGTAGCCATTTTCTTCAACCGATTGTCCAACTTGGACGTCGGCTCACCGGTGGCACGTTCTGCGGGAGGCGGAATGATGGTTGGCTCTTCGTGGGCGCGCTGCTTTATCTCAACGGTCGACGTTTCGCTCGATTTGCTGCCAAACTCGATCGACGAGGGCATGATGTTGTTGGTGGCGTGTGACGCTGGTCCGTTGTCGTCGTTCAGTGGTATGAACATGGGCGTGATGCGACGCTTGCCGTCGGCCGTTTTCGTCTCGATTTGCTTCAGAATGGGTGTGGGTGCCGCTAGGCTGGAGGAAGATTTAATGGCGGCAGCAGGTTGGGACGCCGGCTGGACCACTTTACCAGCGCCATCCTGCCGCATACCTCCCAGCTGCGGTTGCTGCTGCTGCGGGATAAGGGTCGGTGGCAGGGGGTTGCTTTTGGAGACGTTGAGAAAGTCCGAGTTTTCCACTATCATCTCCTTCTCGGCCTGGGCCGTGAGGTCAATGTTGGCATTCTTCCCGTACATCCGCTGGTACAGTATGTTTTTGTCCTCCTCGGAGAGCGGTGTGCCCAGCTCCTGGGCGGTAAACTGCAGGCAGGCAATGTGGCCGTCCCCACTGCACGTAAGCAGCGTGTACCCGTCACAGCTCCAGGACAGGTCCAGTATCGAGTCCTGAAACAGATCGTGTATAACGACCAGCGGCCGCTGCAGTGCCGTCAGCCAGATGGACAGGCTGCGGTCGCGTGCTCCCACCGCCAGGCAGCAGTACTGCTGCAGCTTGTTCGTTTTCGGCGCCGACCGCTTCAGGATCGAGTTGTGAAATCGCACGCACGTGACCGCCTTCCGGTGGCCCACGAAATCCTTATCGCACTTCCAGCCGTCCCGCTCGATGATTTGGGCCGTCGGGCCGCCCCCGTTCATCGCGTGCGCCGACACCAGATACTGCCCGTCCGGCGACCAGGACAGCCGCAGAATGTGCGTCGTACCGCCACACTCTTCGAACGGTTCGGTGATCGTCTTGAAGCAGCTCCAGTCGGTCGTTTTCCACACCTTCAGCGAGCGGTCGTCGCTCTGCGATGCGACAAACTTACCGACCGGATCCCACGTGACGCCCTTCACCAAACCGGTGTGCCCCTTGAGCACGTGCACAATTTTGGGAAACTGTTGCGCATCCCACACGATGATCGTGTTGTCCACGCTGCAGCTCGCAATCCATCGGTCCTGCGGCGACCAGGCCAGATCCAGCACATCCCCGGCGTGCCCCCGGAGCGTGGAAATGCAGCGCCAGTGCTCGACGGACTTGCCGCCGCCGCCACCGAATGCACCGATGCCGCCCCCGCTGCCACTGAGCGTCTTTTTCCAGATCATGACCAGCTTGTCGTCCCCGCCGGACGCCAGCATCAACCCGTTGCCGGACCACCGCACACAGTTCACGCACGCCAGATGGTTGTCCATCTGGCAGAGGACGCGCGGTACGCTTTTGTTCGCTTCGGCCTGCTCGCTCAGCACCGGCGCCATGTTCCAGATCACGACCCGGCCCGAGTCGCATCCCTGCCCGCCGGTAGCGAACCGTTCGCCGCTCGGGTGAATATCGATCGAGAAAATGGATTTCTCTGTGGAAAGGAACGAGTGGAGGGAAAGGTTGGCAAAGACGCTTACCGCCAGTCCCCCGCGAGCCGCCATACCTACCATCGTGATGGACCCAATTTGGCTGGAAAATCTTCATTTTACACAAACGCTCAGTAGGGAGGAAAACAAACTAACAAAATCGGCTCATTTTTGGTTCACTTTAAGCACTTAAAACAATGCAAACGTAAGCTTGAGTTACTTGTACACTTTTTTACAGCTATTTACTCATCGAAAGCAACGTAAAACGAGTTGTTTCGACGCTTTTAAAATGAGCCAAATTTGTTGTGTTTTCAGAACACTTTGCGGCAAACTCTTCTTCCCATCAGGGCAGTAGCTGTGTTGCGTTCCTCGTTCGGTCTTTCCCCTCCCAATCGGGTGACGTTTAACCCTGTCACTGGCAACCAAAACAACAGCTTATTCCAGGCAACCGGGCTACCCGCGAGTAGCCAGCGACTTTGGAAGCTTTTAACTTTTCAATGCGTAATCCAATATCGATGCAACATTCTGATGAAAATTGAATAAACTAATGTAGTTTCTATAAATATGCATATATTGGTTCAACTCGCTACCGTTTTTATGTTACAGCTTTTCAAAGTAGGCTTGATTTTTTTATGATTTGTTTAAAAATAATTTTTTTAGTGCTTTCCAAAATTTTCATAGCAAACTGGCTCTCATAGTTTTGAGAACTGTATATTACACGTCTACCATACATTCTTCAGAATTTTTATATGAATAATCAAAAAGATAAACCAGTTTCGATTTGAATAAAAGCGGTTGCCGGGAATATGGTTAGCTGGGCCAGTTGTACACTTGACATAAATCAAACTGTAATTTCATTACAAAAAGATAAGACAAGGAAATGCAAACATTAAATTAGACATCTGATCTTTTAAACTAAATAAAACACGCAAATTGGAACCATTTTCCACTTCAAAAAGGGAGTTTATTTTTATTTGAACAATATCGACACCCTATGTCGACAATGTCGACCCAGCTGACACTGTCAACGTCAGCTGTCAACGAAACAACTTTTGTTAACGCGTTATCAAAACACATCTCGTCACTTTCCAACTTCTCTTCTCTCGGTTGCGAATTAATTAGGGCTCCGTGTGTGAGTGTGTGTATATAATTTAAAGGTGAAATCCGTGCTGGGAAACCGAATTTAGCACCCGAGAAAAGGGATGAACTGCCGCTCGGTCCAGCGGTTCGTGTAGAGGGGCACCACCACCACCACCAGGAAGTATGGCCCTGCTGCTGCTGCTGCATCGCGGATAGTTCGTCCCAGGGCTGTGGCTATCGGGTGGAAAGATGATGTGTCCCGAATGCTAAAGGCGAAGGGGGCGAAATCGCACACTGCACAGCATCATCCTCCACCCCCCTCCTTATCTTCAGTAGTGGTCCAGCGTTTTCAGGGGGGAGTATTTATTGTGGTTGCATCGCTCGCCCATCGTTCGGCGTGTGCTGCGCGGCGGGGACAGAAAGGCGAGAAAACGCGACAGTGTAAATAGGAGCAACCAAGCCAGAGTGAGGCAGGGAGGGCACGCGAGTAAATGAGAAATAAATGAGATCCTCGGTAAGCTACATGTTATCGCAAGGACCGGGAGATCCGATTATGGCGCATCCAGATTATGAGCAGCACCATTACCACCATGGTTGTTTGTTAATCCTGGTGCGAGGTATCGGTTCCTCGAAGCCACGGTCTTTGCAGCGCGTCTTCGAGCGGGTGCAGCGTGTTAACAACATTAAAATACCTGGTAAGTGTGAAGGATGCAAAGGGTGCAAACGAAAGCATTAATATTGCATTGTTTCTGTACAGCAGATTCGACGGGCATGACGAGAGATATCTGGGTGCGGTACATACGCGACCATCCGGTGGAAAACAACGACTGGGGCGACTTTCAGACCCACCGCCGGCTGCTCGGCCTCATTACGGTGGGCAAGTTCGAGGCGCAGAGCGAGCTGAACGAGCTGTGCCGGGTGCACGAATCGCTCAAGGTGAAGTACACGCACACGCTGTTCGATTCACGCTGCCTGCTGTTCGGCCCGAGCACGGACGAGCTGCAGAAGCTACAGAATGGCGCGGGCTCGAACGGTACGGACGGTCGGCCGGCCGGGCCGCCGGCCATCGAAAAGTGCTTCCAGACGCCGAGCAACTTCAAGAGCCGGGCGTTCTTCTACCCCGAGAACGATCCGTGCAGCAACCTGGAGACCAAGATTTCGGAGTTCATCACCTCCATCTACTACATACTGGAGCTGAAGCGGATGGAGAAGACGCGCGAGAAGCTGGAGAAGGCACCGCTGCTGCTCGCGCCGTTCGAGAAGAAAGATTTCGTCGGGCTCGATCTGGAGAGCCGCAACAACCGGAAGCGCTGCATCGGGCGCATGACAAAGCACCTGGGCGACCTGACGCTGCAGGCCGGCCTGGTGGCCGAGTCGCTCCACTTCTTTCACGCGGCCAGCGAAACCCTACGTGCCATAAGTGACTCGCTGTGGTTGGGCGCGGCGAACGAGGGCCTGTGCGCCGCGTCCGCCATACTGCTCTACCCGAACTTCCGCTACACCATGTCGATACAGCGCAACTCTAGTCTGCAGGAGAACTCGTCCTCTCCCCAGAAGTTTAACCTCGCCCGGAACCAGCTGTACACGGGCAGCTACAATGGCGACAGCTCCTCGACGCTGAAGCACAAAAAGTCGGACATGGTGATTAATTTAAGCACGTCGGCGGACGCGGCCACCGTGCTCGGGGCGGATAAAACGTCCGCCTCCTCCAACTCGTCCGCATCGTCGATCAGCTCGAGTCTGTCGTCGGGTTCGGCGGGCAGTGGGACGGCCAGTGGCTCCTCCTCGGACTCGGGCACGCTGGTGAACAAGGCGGCGGCGGCAGGCAGCGGGCTTGCGCCCAAGTTCCCGGCCAACATCCTGCAGCCGGACGAAATTACCGTACGCTATCGGGATGCCATCATCAACTACAGCAAGTACCGGAACGCGGGCATCATCGAGACGGAGGCAGCGCTCAAGGCGGCCCGCATCTGCATCGAGCAGGGCAAAAACCTGGACGTGGCCATGTTCCTGCAGAACGTGCTGTACATCAACCTGAACATGACCGAGCAGCAGCGGGTGCGGCGGTTCGAGGTGCTGACCGATCTCTACCAAAAGATTGGCTACAACCGCAAGGCGGCGTTCTGTCAGCGACTGGCCGCGTGGCGTCACGTCGCCCAAAGCAACAGCAATCCCGACTGGGGCCAAAGCTACCGGCTGATGCTGGAAAGCTTCTCCGGCCACAAGCTGTCGCTCGAGCCGAACGAGGTGCTGGAGAACAATATGGGCTGGCCGGTGCTGCAGATCGATCTGCTGCAGCAGCTGGTCGGGACGGCCCGGCGGCTCGGCCAGTCGGCTCTGGCGACGCGTCACATGACCTTTTTGCTGCAAACGATGTGGAAAAATCTGACGCCACTGGAGCAGCGGGAAATGGCGCTGCAGCTGCAAAACCTGAGCGCCCAGTGCGAGGGAGCGCCGGTGCCGCTGGTGCTCGAGAACGGCATCGTCATACCGCCGGCCAACCTCACCGACCTGCCGCACTGTACGGGGCTGCTGGTGAAGGATCTGCCACCGCACCTGCGGCCGGTCAAGATCGTCGTTAGCAAGGTGGACAGTGGGCCCTTCCTGTTCACGCCGATCCATTTCAGCTCGCTCGACCGGCGCGGTGTGGAGCGCGACGATAGCAGGATCACGTTCGACTGGGTGCAGCACGACGTGTGCGAGGTGAGCCTGGCGCTCACGAATCCGCTCCCGTTCGAGCTGCAGGTATCGGACATGCGGCTGCTCACGACGGGCGTTGTGTTTGAGGCGTTCCCGCAAACCGTCACGCTGCAGCCGAACGCACTCACGAACGTCTCCCTGCACGGTACGTCGATCGAGTGCGGCGAGCTGGAGATACAGGGCTACAGCACGCACACGCTGGGCGTGAAATCGAACTGCCGGCTGAAGCACATGCTGCACCGCAAGGAGCGCCATCTGCCACCGTGCTACAAGGTGAAGGTGATACCGGCGCTGCCGAAGCTGGAAACGAAGACGAGCCTGCCGCAGACGGCCACGTTTAGCGGCATGCCGAACGCGGACTTTGTCACCACCTCCGCCAGCATCACGCTCTACAACGGGGAGCGGGGCGAGTGCACGATTACGCTCACGAACGCCAGCAACATCCCGATCGAGTACGTGGATGCGACCTTCCACTCGACGCTGGACGCTTCGCTGCAGAATCGAATATTTCAGCTAGCGACGGACGAGCTGCAGCAGAAGCTACCGATTCAGCCGAACGCAAGCATCGATTTCAAGCTAGTTATCTTCGGGGAAGCGGATTTCCTGGGAGCGCTCACGGCCGGACCGGGACAGATCGGGGGCTACCCGCTGGCAAACAACCCGGACGGGATGAATAGTGCTGGGCCGCAGAGTTTAACCGTTTCGCACGGCGGAGGAGCCGGCCCGCTTGCACTGACGGGCGGCGGTGGACCGTTCCTGTCCGGTGGTAGTGGTAATCCGAGTATACCGAGCCGCATTAGCTCACCCACGAACACGCACCGGAGGAATGAGCTGCTGACGTCGAGTTTTCGATCGTCCCACTCGGGCCATTCGTCGCTGGCCACGCTTAGCGTTGGCATCTCGACCGGGCATGTGCCGCGGCAGCTGGACGCCCAGCTCCGCTTCAAGTACTCGGGCGGGGAGGGAATGCAGGAAGGTTTCTGCCGGCAGTGTGCAATCTCGTTCAACGTGGAGCTGCTGCCGAGCGCACAGATCACCAACTGGGACGTGCTGTCGGCGGAAATGTAAGTAGCGCTGCTTGTAGCAATGTTGCAAAGAGGCCGAATAATGTGACATTTTGTGTTCCCGCTTTACAGACCATCCCAGTTCTATCTGGTGCTGGACGTGGTGAACCTAACGGCGCAAGAGATGTCCCTCAACTATACCTCCAACAAAACAATACTCATCGAGGCGAAGGAAAGCTGCCGTGTGCCCGTCCCAGTGCAGCGATGCCCGCTCGAGCGCATTTTTGCCGCGGTAGCGGAGCATCAGCAGCAGCAGCACGGTCATCACCTGCACCACCATCACCACCATCACCATAGTTCGCACCATCATCAGATCCATTCGATCGGTAGCGGTTCGGCGGACCATCACACCATGCCAAGTATTCTGAGCGGCGTTGCCGGTACGAGCACGAGCGACAGCTCCGACCTGACGGAGCGCGTCTGCTCCGAGCACATTTCGGAGAATGTGAATCTAAAATGGTCCCTGCCAGGGATCGACTGCCACGGGACGGCTTCGCTGCGCGGTATTACGCTGTCCCCGGCCATGCTTGATTTGGTGACCGTTCCTCCGCTCGAGTGGGGTAAGTGGACACCAGTGTGGTGGTGCTGAGTAGTGATGGGAAAAATGATCGTTTCGTTGGAATCGATTCCGGATAGTAGGTCCGGAATTGGGTGCGGAATCGAAATTGGTTCCAGAATGGGCTCCAGAATCGGAATTGGTTCCGGAATAGGCTTCGGAACCAATATCGGTTCCGGAACTGGTTTCGGAATAGGGTCCGGAATCAAAATCCGGAATCGGAATCAAAGTCGGATCTGGAATCGGAATTAGCACCGGAATCGGAATTGGATTCGAAATCGGAATCGGTTTCGGCATCTCCATAAGCATAGACGTTTAGATTTAGATGCATTGATAGCCGCAACGAATCAAAATTTGCCTGTAAACGACCCATTCTCATGGAGATTCCTGGACTGATTTCGCTTCTGAAACTTCTTATTTGAATACAAGATCTGATTCGCATTCCGGAATCGGTTCCGGAATTGGTTCGGGAATCATAACCAGATCCAGAATCGAAATCGGTTCCGGACTCGAAATCGGCTCTGGAATCGGAATTGGATCCGAAATCAGAATCGGCTTCGAAATCGAAATCGGAGGCCAAATCGGGTACTGAATCTCATTCTGGAGTTAATTCCAATTCTGGAATTCCAATTCCAGGTCAATTCCGATTCCGGAGCCAATTCCGATTCTTGAATCGATTCCGGAGCCGGAATCGGCTCCGGATGCAGCTCCAAAGTTGGCTCCGGAAACGGAATCAATTCCAGCATCGGAATCGGCTCCGGAATTGATTCCGAACACGGTATCGGAATCGGATCGGTCCGATTCCGAGCTCCCCCCCACTAAGTGCTGACAGTTACAGTTACTAACGCTTCCGCGTCTCTCCCCGCAGAGGTCAAAGTGGACGATCAGGTGGTGGCCCCACAGTCGGAGGTTTCGTGCGTGACCGGCCAGTTTCTTAGCTTTAGTATTAGCATCTGCAATCTGTCGGCGTCGGTGCTGCATCAGGTGCAGCTGTCGGTGCAGTTCTATCAGGATTATCAGAACGGTGTTCAAAACTATCGGCTTGAAACGCGCGTCACAATGTCCGGCCCAAACCAGTAAGTGTGTAGTAAGCTGTTAGTGTTGTTTTAGCCATGGTTTGACCCCCTTCTTTTCCCCCTTTCCCACTTCCAGCATACTCATTCCATCGCTTAACAAAGACGAAAAAGCGTTCCACAAGTGCTCGGTACTGTTCTTCACGCCCGGCCGGTTCAAGGCGGACATTCAGTGCCGCTCGCTCAGCTCGACCCTACAGCCGGCGGCCACCGTACTGCAGCGGACGGATGAGCTTGGCGGGCCGGCGGCAGCACCGGGCCCGGACAGTGCATCACACGTGTGGCGGTTTATTCCACCGATTGAAATAACCGTCCTCGATCAGCAGTAGTGGATTCGGGCTAGAATTAGGGCCGGAAGCACACACACACACGGCGGGATCGACTGGTGCGATCCGTACGAGAACAATAATTTGGAAAAATACACAGGACGATCTATATATATATATATAGCTACTTCATTAGACATATATATGTGTGTGTGTGCGTGTGCATAGTACTCCGCACACACACAGAGGCATACGAGGCATATATTTGTTGTAGCGCGTAACGGCTTAACTAAGATACACTACAAACACACTAAACACAAACACACACACACACACACACACTCTGTACCTTTGTTTTCGAGAGTGAGAGGGAGTGAGCTTGAAGCTGAATGTTAGTTGCGTGTCGAACTATATACACCCGCGGTATTAATTGAACAGCGAGCTGGAAGGGACAGTGTGCTGATGCTGCTAGGAATTAGAAATGCTGTTTGTATGTTGTGTGCAGAATTTGTGTTATATTAAAAAAAACAACAACAACTTGGAAGCAATATGAATAGGAAATTATCTCGAAACCAGCACTAGGAGTAGTGAGCGGAATGGGGCGTTTCGGATCGCAACGACAACCTGTAAAACGCTACACACACCACGGTCTAAGAGATCGGTGGATGAATGGAGCCCGTTTTGGGAGGGTGGTTAGGTGGGTTTGATATTATGGGATACAAAGCAAATGCAAGCACGGGACGGGACGGGACGACGGGACAAAACGATCAAACGGTGACGGTGCCGGGGAGCGTGGGAGGGGGGGATAACAGGGGCATTTTGGGACAGTGAAACAATCCGATACAATGGGGCAGGGGAAGCAAGCGCTGTAAAGTTAGTTTACATATACTCGTTGATAATTAGAGGGCGAGGGAATCGCGACGAATCGGTTAAATTAGTTTAACAAAAAAAAAAACGTATGTTTTTCCTTGTTTTTTTTTTTCTTCTTTTTGCTCGAGAAAAAATGTGAATGTTATTTATGAAAATAAAACATATATGCCAGAAGCAGCTACCTCTCGCTCTCTCTCTCTCTGTATCGTTGCTCTAGGTATCCACTAGATATTACTGAAACCATGAGAAACCCCTTTTTGTATTTTCAATTTAGAATGTGCTTTGTGCTGTTTTTTTGTATGTGTTTTATTTATGTTCGTCGTTCGATTAATACATCTATCTGCGTTTCGCACCTTGATCTCTCTACTATGTATGTTGCACTTGATGAAAACAAATAACTATCCCTTACTTAGCCTAAATATATACGCCGGCTGAAGAGTTGTTGTTTTTTTTTTGCGCTAGCGATCTCTTTTGCGACCTCTTCCTTCACACCGGTGTGGGGAGAAAACAAAAACGTAACATTTGCAATAGTAATACATTATAAAGGGGGAAAGGGGCGGCTGTTTTGCATGTTTGTTCGCGCGCCAATTCATCATCATCATTATCATCATCATCGGCAGACGGACGGCGGGGACTGTGCCGATTTTCTGCTTAATGTACCAGCCATAAGGATATTTTATTTACACACGCGAACACGCTCCAGCAGCGACCAGAAGGAGGACGCATGGGAGCGCAGATTGAAGGAAAGGTGTTGTGTAGTGATGGCGTTTGCTGTTGGAACACGTTTTCGAAGCATTTTGCAAATTTTGTCCACGGTATGGAATGCTTTTTGTTTTTTTTTTTCATTTTCGCCTACGTGACGGCGGCATGCGTTTTGCGGGGAGGACTTGCGTTGTCAACAAAGCCCCAAGCAAAAGGATGAATAATGGGGGGGAACGCCTTAAGCCTTTCCGCTGATCGGGGCATTGCCCTGGGTAGCCTTCTCGCTATCTTTTTCCAGCTGCTTGCCCAGATACTCCCTGGAAGATGGTTTTAGAGGGGAGGGAAGGGAAATGAGTAAGCTTCGTTCTGCAAAAAGGGAGTGCGAGGACAGAAAACACTTACCAGTTGTGAACCATCAGCTTCTGGACGGCCAGCAGTGCTTCGTAGCGTACGTTCGGGTCTTCGTGGGCGAGCAGTTGCATTACCAGCTGCTTGCCTCCCAGCTGCTCAATGACGCTGGAGAAGAGCATAAAGTTATTTTCTCGTTGTATGATACACAACAGTTTAAAACACAAAAAAACCTACTGTTTGCCTCTCGGGTAATGGCGCACGTACTCTCCAATGTCGTAGCTAGCGACCGACAGCACCAGCGGATCCTTGGACGTCTCCAGCAGATGGACGAGAATGCGCAGCAGCTCGTACTGCTTCTCGTTCAGGCGCTGCGCATTTTCGCGCCAAAACTTGGCCGACTTGTGCACCGGCGACCACTCGAGCCGGGCACTCTTCACCTCGGTGGCGTACTCGTCGAACGAGCTCAGATCCTGCACCGAGTTCTGCAGCTTCTCGGTCAGGAACTCCACGTCGCCCGTAATGTCCTCGTCGTCGAAGCGGCGCTGCTCCAGTATGGTCAGCTGCTTCATCACCTTGCACTGTACCATCGCGATGCAGTGCTCCTTCGCGACCTGCGCATCCTCCGGCTTCTCGATCAGGTTGCGGAACACGGCCAGTATGATGCGCGTGACCTTCTCCTTCGCACAGTCGCTCAGGATGTCCGCCAGGATCGGGATCACGTTGAACTTGTTCATCTTCTCCGCCAGCAGCGGGTTGAACGTCAGCACCCACAGGCAGAACACCAGCTGGTACTGAACCTAAACAGAGGGGAGGATAACGATTGAGTAAACAAATTCGTTGCGCATTTCGCCAGCCAGCAATGGTAGTTAGCGCACCTGGAAGTTGACACGCGACGAAAGGATGCTAATGAGCGTGCTAATGCCGTCGACGGTGACGAAGGCGAAGCGGTACTCATCGACGCGCAGCATCATCTGCAGACAGCGACCGACCGACTGGATGTACTCGTTGTTCTTGAAGTAATAGAGCAGTAAAGGCAGATTAGTATCGGTTCGCGGCGGCGGCATCCGGCAAGCGTCCGTTCCGATTGCCACACAGATATATATGAGCGGAGTGGTGAATACACGCAATTTATGGGACACGCTTGCACAAACATTGATGAGGACAGAGACCAACGGGTGTCGATTTTGTTTTTTAGTAAGGCATGAGAGAAGCTTCCAAGAGGGCTTTTGAGAGTGATTACGTTAATAATAACTGTGCCTAGAGTAGTGGTACTAGTGTGTGTGTGTGTTTGGGGTGCTTGTGTCCTACTACAGACCGCATTACACTACCGCCAATCGAGTACACAGGGGATGGAACGGGGGGTAAGATGGAGTCAGCTATGACGGAACGGGGGTGGGTGGGTGGTAGTGCATGTGTGTGTGTGTTCATCTGTATTCGGACTACCGTTAGGGTCACGTGTAGATCTTCCTTGGCGCGATCACGCTGCGGATCGTCGATAGCGCTCGATATCTCGCGGTACCGCTCCGCGATCTGATGCTGGTGGCTGTTCGGGGGGTGATGCGCCTCGTGCCCATGATGCCCATGCCGGTGATGGTCATGGTGGGAGGCGGCCGCTTCCGCCAGCCGCTTCTTTTCCGCCTCCTCCATCTCGTGCAACAATTTTTGAGCCTTCCGTTTATTACCGTGTAGTAGTAGAAGTAGTAGTGGAGTAGTAGTAGTAGTAGTAGTAGTAGTGGAGGATTACATTTCCAATAGAATGTAAAATATAAAATCATCATTATCAAGGTTCTGTACAGAAAAGGTTTGTTTGAAATTCATCCAAAGCAACCAAACACAAAAACCAATCACACACACACACACATCCTCGGACGAGGTCACATTCACAAGCGGCACCCACATCTGCCTCAGAGGTGTGTTAAAGAGAGAGAGAGAGTGCAACAACGCAAGACACTTGAATATATGGCGCAAATAATGGTTAGTGTCAAAACAGGCGTAATTAAGGCGCGCCCTTCGCTACCGACGATCGAAGCAGGCACGGCAAAAAAGCACATCATTAAAAAGGGGTTTTTTAGTAAGGCACAGTAAGGGGTTAGCCCGAAGAACAACAAACTTCACTCCTCACGCTGTTAGTAAGATGCTTAATAGTAGTAGTAGTAGTAGTAGTAGGTAGGTCATGCCAAACGGGAGTAAAAATCGAACGGCCACACCAGGGCGCAACGAAACTTACGGCAACGGTCAGCTGATCCTTCAGCCACTGCAGGTAGAAGTGCAGATCGGACTTGGGCATCTGCTCCTGGCCCCAGCAGGCCAGCTTGCCGACAACGCGCGACGCCATATTGACGATGAACCCGTCCTGCCGGTTCAGCAGATTGAGGAACGGGGCCCACACGCTCTCCTTCTTCTTGTTGGCGTAGTCGTGGAAGATCTGTACGCGCGTGCGGTCCTCCTGCAGCAGATCGTCGATCAGCACCAGTATGTACTGGATCGTTTGGTCCTTCGACACGTGCGACAGCATGTTCAGCAGCGTCTTGGCGCACTGCGGCGCATTCTCCTGCAGGTAAGCGGCCTGCGCCTTCTTGTCCTTATCCAGCGAGCTGACGCACGCATAGTCTTCCTGCGAAATCATCTGCGACCTATGCGAGCAGGGGAGAGGGGAAAAGAGAGGAGCAGCGTCGGTCAGCTGATGATGGTGAGTATGGGATAATTCCTGCCTGCCCGGGTGGCAGGCTGCGCACTTACTGCATGTACGAGGACCAGTTGGGCTTGGTCTGGCGGATGTCTCCAGCCTGCTGCTGCAAGACGCTCGTCGCCGCAATCATATCTGGCGGTGGAAAAGAAACAACATCACGTGATGGAATTTAGCTCGTCTTAGGTAATAATGCATTTTCGGGCCAACTCGATACGGTCCCCCGGGGGAAAGGTTTTGTTCCGGGCCCCAAAAAGGAAGCACCCTGAAGGCGATGCTTTGGCAAATGTTTTACTTGCAAAACTAATGCGCATCAAAGGATACGCCATCGAGAGAGAGAGAGGGAGCGGATGATATCGATTAGGGCCACTAGAATGGTTTGTGGGAGGGGGCGCGCAGTAGTATGGGGCAGCAAAACAAAGGCCCCATTCGACGGGGCCACTTACCGATTTTGTCGTCCGGCAGGGACGACATGATGTCCTGAACGTCGGTCATGTTGCACCGGGCGAGCTAGACGGGCAGAACTTGGCAAAAGTCGGGCGACCACGGGACGGAGAAACCGTACAACACTTTACACTTCGGTGCAGGTGAAAAATACGAGACAAATATTTGTGATCATATGACCTGAAGTGAACAGGGGAACCGGTTGGTGCAGGTAGGACTGTTTGACATATGACCCATGGTCGAGCAAAGTCAAACTGTCAAGGAGTGGTTTTTTTGGGTAGTTTTATTATCTTTTTTTCAATGATAAATTACCTGAAGAAGAGAAAAAATCTTAAATTGAGATTAAACACTGAATGAAAAGCGTTTTTAAGCAGTAAAAACAGTAAAAAGAATTATTTATTATTAGACCATTTTGGATTTGCTACGGTATGGCATGATCTCACCTGGCATATGAGGGGTTGTTGCTTCGCAAACGCTTGCTTCGTTGGAAACGCTTCATTCGCTCCGACTGACAGTAACTCAAGAAATGTAAACAAACATCATAATTAGCTGCTTCACAGAACGTGCCTTTTACTGCACCAAAAACTAAAAATGTTTAATAGATAATCTACAAATCTACAAATTATTCTTCCCCTAGTGATGGCGGCAAAGTGTAATTTATTTGCTTTTAGCCTTAAACCGAAGAAGAAAACTCCACCGGAACTCTCGCAAACACTGCCACTGCCGGTGCCGGTTGATGGCGAGCCCTTGCCGATAGAAGCCATCTTTACGGGATACACAATTGATGTCGTAAATCCCGTCGATATACGGCTGCTATGCTTAAATGGAGGTTTCGGGCAGGGCATGTTGTCTCGCGCATTCCCGGTTTGCATGACAAACGCGCGAGACGCGACACGCAAAAGGAAACGGCATCTGCCCGCATCGACGCAAGACCCGAGTGCTGGGATGATCGAGGAACCGCTCTGCTTATTTTTAGAGGAAGCCTTCTTCCTGATGCATGTGTTGAACATTTTGTGCCTTAAAGACACGCGCGGGAACACGATCAGCGTTGCGCAGGCATTTGCAAAGTTCCGGACAGTGAAGCGCAACTTCCTGGCGTGCTACTGTGCTTATTTGTATCTGAAGTCGAAAAATTGGATCATTAAAAGTGGAATCAAGTTTGGAGGAGATTTTGGTAAGGATTTGCAACACAGAGTTCTGTAGGATATAAATTAATAATTTCCTACCTTTCCTGCCTTTCAGTGATTTACGTAAAAGGACCACAGTTTTATCATGCGTCCTACATCGTACTAATACAGGAAGTGTTCGATGGCGCAGATATGCAATCTTCCGCAGTCGATGGATTAGATTTTCAAGGATTTAATCGTATCGCGGAAACCACCGGAAAGGATTTACTGTTCCTAGAGGTGCACTATCCCTCCGCTCTTGATCTGTCGGACGATGCGGCCTGTTTGGAGCGGGTAAAAGACGTTCACGTTGCCGAAACGTTTACCAAGCATCATAATTATCTAGCAGCACGCAATCATACTTAAAATAGAATCTATGTCTCATGAAGCAATCCCACAAATCATCCTAAATTGTACACGGAATTTTCATAGTTGCATCCAGTGATGTATCGTCGGGAAAGTACCTTCCTACCCGGCGTGGTACTCAATAGGACACGTGTATTTAGCTTAGATTGGTATCTTCTGCACCACGGATTTAGGTGTGAGTACTTTCTCATTTGTTTGATAAGGAAATTTAAATCTTTTACAAATGCCCTGTATTTATTGTCTTTTTTTCTTTCCCATTTTTCTGGTATAGAAACAGCGTTGCGAAAAAAACGATAGATGAAGAAGGTCGGAATTGGTATGGAAAAGTTAAATAGGTACTAAACACGATAAACGCAATGTCTAACACAACAACGCATGCTGCACAATGTAGGTTAGTACTTTCAAACAAACCGAGCGATATGTTATAGAACATTATTGCATCGGCATTATCGTGGAAGTAAAGCGCTCGTACAGTCTTTTCCCCAGTTATGCGAATTTTTATTTTTGACAGTTTATATGTCAAATTGGGGCGGTCCCATTGTACAGTCGTCAACTCGAACGACTCAATAACATGCCCGTCATGGGTTCAAGCCTAGAATGGACCGTCCCCCTCCGTAGCCGTTTCGTTAAGTCTTGAAAGCCTGTAAAAGCCGGCATGTCCCCGTAGGACGTTACGCCAAATAGAAGAAGAGGAATGTCAAATCAGTACAATTTTCTTCATTAAATGTCAAATGTAAAATAATATGCAATTTTTCCAAAAGTTTTCTTCTTCTTCTTTGGCACAACAACCGCTGTCGGTCAAGTACCCACCAGTACCCACTAGTGAAGTGAGCTTGGCTTTCAGTGACTTATTGTTACCATAGCAGGATAGTCAGTCCTACGTATGGAGGCACGGTCTATTCGGGAATTGAACCCATGTCGGGCATGTTGTTACGTCGTACGAGTTGACGACTGTACCACCAGACCGGCCCAAAAGTTTTAAATCATTAAAAACCAGAAATAACCTAATTTTCTACACGAATTGCATTAAAAAAGTAATATATTACATAAATGAACTAACATTAATCAAACATCATTATTAATCAAGTAAATTTTGGCTGAAAACGTGATATTCGACGTACGTGAAAATCCGAGTTACGCGAATATATCCAGAATGCATTATTCGCGTAACTCGGGGAAAGACTGTAGTAAAGCCAATTACAAAAAGTAAAAAAATGTAGAAGTACAATTATTTCGAAACGATTGAGCGTTAGGGCCGTGTCTGTGCTTTATCGCATGCGATTTTATCGCACGTGCTGTCAGACGCTTTTTCGTATAATATTGCGATTATTTGGATGATATTAATAATATAACGATTATGAAAAATCAAGTTGAGATTGTTCCTACAAAATACTACACATTTAGTTTGACAGATAAAATCGGATGCGGCGTCCGACGAAATCAAAATTTATTGATTCCGTCGTACGACGAAATCAAAATTTTTTGATTCCGTCGTACGACGAAATCGCACGTCCGACGTTATCTGTCAAATTCCATATAAAATTTTGACAGGCCTTCCGATAAAATCGCATCCGATGGAGCACAGACACGGGCCTTAGTGATGAATAATCGATGTACGTCTTGAGCCATGGAGGGTCAATGTCTAAAGCTAGAACCAATGTAAAAGGCGTCGTTTAGAGCTGTGGAGATTTTGACTAATGAGGCCCTTCACGATTCTAGTTAGTTTTTTGTCTGGAGTTTGCCAGTTGGAGGCTGAAATCATGTACAGTCTGTTCCCGAGTTACGCGGTTTCTGCGTTCCCGACGAATCCGCGTAACTCGAATATCCGCGTAAGTCGAATTTCACGTTTTTTGACTAAAATAATATTTATTACTCGCAGTTTTTGATTTATATTAATACTTTTATACACTTTATCGTTCATTTGATATGATTTGTGCAGAAAATTCTAATATTTCTGGCTTTTAGCGGTTTCAATTTGTTAGCAAAAAATGCAATTTATACCGAACTGGAAGCAAATTGTACTGATTTGACATTTAATCTGTCAAAGGGGTCCTTTCAGTTTTGAGCAAAGTGGGTTTATTATACAGGTGGGCTTATCCCGAACAAATTGACAGCCGTACTGTAGAAAAATGATAACGAAATGACAGGAGGGGATTCGATCATTTGTTGATGTATGCGTGTGAATTCCAATGGCTATTTTTGTTGATGTGTCGTAGTGTGGGTGAAAAACTACGTATCACAATCGAATCCCCTCCTGTCATTCGTTCGTCCAATATGGCCTTCCCGCCAAACCTATAAGCCCACCTAGTCCCTATACCCACTTTGGTTTTGAGGCTAAAATAATCTAGACTGAAAATTGCAGGCTAGTTTTGTGTGTGGTTTTGTATGGAGTGTTTACATGATTTCAGCCTCCAACTGTCAAACTCCATACAAAAAACTGACTAGAATCGTGAAGGGCCCCAAATTTAGAAAACCGCGTATTTCCGAATCCGCGTAAGTCGAGAACCGTGTAACTCGGGAACAGACTGTAAACACTCCATACAAAACCACACAAAAAAACTAGCCTGCAATTTTCCGTCTAGATTATTCTAGCCTCATAGCTAGAATTAGATTCGAGTACCTGCTCGAAAACACGGTGTTGTTTACCTTTACCCCAAGGTGCATTAAAGAGATCACGTGGTGGTATCTAGAATCAAAGTAAATGCAGTCCAGGTGGTCTCAAAGCATGTTTTTCAAACCAAATTTTAATATCACTTTTTGACAGGATGGGTGAAAACTTTTGTTCAAACAAGCTTTCTGGAGGCTTGAGGAATACTCAAAACACTCTTAAAATCTTCATTCAGAAACAGAAGCGATAAAAATCTGTCTTCTAAATTAATACACCTTGGGATAAGCCCACCTGTACATTATACGCACTTAGATAGCTGCTCGAAAACTGCTATACAATGCAAACAGCTGACAGGCTGAAATTTGAACCTACCATTTTAAAACGGAAAGGACCCCAATAATAGGTTTAGAGTAGTTGTGATATGTTTGAAGTAGTATTAACGCTGTTTGATATTGGCATTGGTTTGTTCACGATCAAGATTTATTTGTACGATAACTTCAATAGAATGCGTTCAGCTGATGAGGCTTTGGTATAGCACTGCGCTCTTTATCTATCCTCTCTCTCTCTCTCTCTCTCTCTATCTTCTTTTTCTCTCTATCTCTCTCTATCTCTCTCTATCTCTATCTCTTTCTCTCTCTCTCTCCTCCGTAAATAAGTTGTAAGTTAATCAAATAATACTCAAGCAATCGCTAGAAAGGAACAGCGTTACCCCTAGATCATATTTTATTTTACATATTTTATCATCTTCTTTGCTTCTTGATCATCTTGTCTGAACAGCCCTGGAACCCTGGAATCGCCTAGTTAGTTAGGCTATCGCTGATTGAAGCTGAGGGGTCGAGGGTGCGGTCACGCTCACCATACCGCGTGCTAAGTGTGTACCGAGGTGCAAGGTTGCAATAGAGCTATCGGGCGAGCAGATTGTCTCACCCGCGGCTATCCAGAATGGAGGAAAAATTGGACGAGCAGACACGGCTATTGTCGATGTTGATCGAGCAAACAGTAGCTGCTCGACAACCCGATGCGGAATGGCATTCGGCGAATGAAGATGAGGTACAGGAGCAGGTGCCGCAGCTGAGCAGCGAAGAGCACAACGCGAAAGAGGAAACGGAAGAGGATCAGGATGACGAGCAGGAACGTCATGAGGAGCATGAGGCAGCGCCAGAAATCCCGGTTCTGCCAATAAGAACCGTGAATGACTTTTTTGTATTGAACTCTAGCTGTGCCGGAAACGAAGAGTTTGTACAGCAAATGGTAAGAGTAAACGTGGGAGGATGACCATTAACCGGAGGAGTTAACCGATTTGTATCTTTCAGGCGGAAGAATTACAACAGGAGGTGGTCGCATCGCAAACGAGAGCCCGGAATGTAAGACGAGTGTTGGAGACTCTCGTCACGTACGACGTCCTTTGCAAATTTAGCTGGACTGGGAGAGGTGCCATCACCGACTGTACGTATTTAAGCGCATTGTCGTCTCTCTCTCTCTCTCTCTTTCTCTTTCTGTCTCTCCCAAAAACCGAATTGAATCTAAACTTCTATTCTTTTCGCACTCTTTTCTCTTCATTAGACACTCCCAAGTACAAATTCGGGAACCAGACTGGCATCATCGCTCTGCTGGTGAAAGCCCTATGTTTTGGGTTAAATGCAGAGCAGGTGGAGAAGGAGCGGCCTATTATAATCGCCAGCCTAAAGAACCATGTCAAACACTCGTCCCAAAACAAGACGCGAATCTGCCGGAGGCAGCAAGGAATGAAAGGCTCCAATCGCTGAAGTGGGTGGAATCGCAACCGTAACAGAGCAACATCAAGCAAATTATCGAGACGCTAGCCGGTTACAGCATCTTATGTAAGTTTAGTTGGACTTTAAGAGGGACTCTGCTCCGGTATGGACGTCTCCTCCAGATTAGCAACCCAGTTTTAGAATGTCTGGTACCGAGTGCCAGCGTTCAGTGTCGTGCCCGGCGGGAGACACATCCTGAAAGCCGTTGTCGAATACTCCCATTCCATCACCAGGCCCTGGCATACCCAGTTTGATCGAAATGGAACGAGGCGAAACATACGCTACCTTCAAAGGACTGCAGTCCTTCTTGGATAGATCATGGCGATCCAGGACAGTACACCCTCCAATGTATACAGTGTGTTTAGTGTTTAAATAAAGAGCCAAAGATAACCGTAATAAACAACCTTACATTTGGATTGGTTGTTGCAATTGTGAGTAAACTCCTACAGGATGATACATCCTAACAGTCCGAAGCCCAATGCTTGAGCCGAACGGCTTTCCCAGGTGGTCAGTCAACTTCACGCATCTACAAGCCTATATACTCGACTTGAATTAATTTAAGTCATTAAGCGAAAGGCCACGGGAGTGACAAAATGCTGACAAATTTTTCAAAATGTGAGCTTTTGTCACTTTTTTGAGCTTTTGTCAAAATTTTGTGACCTGGAGCAGTCAGGAAAAAAAGTTGACAAAAGTTGACAAAATTTGACGTTCGTGAAAAAGCGTAAACAAACAGCTATTTGGCGCAGTTGTGGCCCATTGTTATGATAATAATGCTAAAATGCATGATTCTAATTGATTTATGTACCTAGTTAGTGCTTCTTAAACAAAATATCGATGATATTCAGATGTTGGAGCTTTTTGTCGCTCTTGTGTATGTTTTTGGTGCGGCCACGAGAAAAGCTCTTTTTTGCAGTTGACAAGCAATTTTGACAAAGTTGAAAATTTTTTCAAAATTTTTTCAGCTCCGTGGCCACGCGCTAAATGTGTTTATTTTTGGTGCGGTCACGAGAAAAGCTCTTTTTTGCAGTTGACAAGCAATTTTGACAAAGTTGAAAAATTTTTCAACATTTTTTCAGCTCCGTGGCCACGTGCTATATAAATGAGGCCAATCGGCCTACAGTCTCTTTAAAAATAAACAAAAAACTTTACTTCACTGCACAGCTCTAGGAATAGCAGACGTTCATGAAAATGCACTGAGCAGCGAAATAAAAAAAAGTTCATTTCGCGTAAACAAAAACACAGCATGCATACTAAAGGCCGGGCTACATTGATCGTACTCGCACGCGTAATTTTGATTTTCACTAGCGCATCTGGCGGCGGCTGGTGGAAGCTTTTTTTGGTCGTCGTGGGAAGGGTCGTGCCGGATCTCAAATTTAAGTAGTTTTTTAACCGTTTTTTGATGCGAAAATGACTGAAATACTTGCACAACATATTCATCTATCAATTGCATAGCTTTTTCAGACCAGTTGAAGTAAAAAACAATGAAAAATAACGTATTTTCTGGAGCAGTCCCAAATTGTTTGGCAAAATGCTTCGGTCAGCCGCCGCCAGATGCGCTAGTGAAAATCAAAATTACACCAGAGAGTACGATCAATGTAGCCACGCCTTAACACTTTGATCGCCATGCCGACATCACAGTTTTTGATTGAGCACGAGAGTGACAATTTCTCGTGCGATTGTTGAGTTGCGTACGAGCTGTCGAACAGATCGGACGTGTTTTTCGGTTGCTGCGCGCGTACGACAAACACCTACAATAGCAACTTCGAGATAGTATGTGTGTGTGCCATTTGACCTGGCGCAATGAAGAGAAGAGACAGAGGAAAAGAGAATGAGCAAAACCGATCGCGATCGAACAGCGAGAGTTCGAGAGATTCAAAACGCTCCAAAATAAATGTGGTAAACAGTGTGGAAGAAAGAGAGGCTCTTACCACTACTAGTATGGATACTGGTGAATTCTTCGAAGTTCATCGCAAAGGACAAAAGCGCGTCCAAAACGCTCAACCCATCGTCAACGATGGTGCCTCAACATCTGCTTCCCCGAAGCAAACCACACAAACCAATACAAGATTACCACCTATTGTGGTTAAATCTCTGTCTCTTGCCTCCCTACGCCCGGAGCTGCAAGCTAGAAATCTATACGCTGAATTTCAACTCAGTGGTATAGGAACCAAGATTTTCGCAAAAAATCTTGCTGATCATCGTACAATAATCAACATGCTCGAAAGCAAAAAAGCTGAGTTCTTCACGCATGATTTGAAAGAGGATCGACCGTTCAAAGCTGTCATTCGAGGTCTCCCACTAATGGAAATAGATGATATCATAGATGAACTTAAAATCAGCTATAAGCTAGAGGTAACGGAAGTTCATCGCATCAAGAGAAGAGATGAAACAAACCAAAATTACCATCAACAGCTCTATCTTGCCCACTTCAAACGAGGCTCGTGTTCAATGAACAAGCTTCAAGCTGTACGAACGATCCAATCGGTAATCATCAAGTGGGAATCCTACCGAGGCGGCCACAAAGGTCCAATCCAATGTCTGCGATGCCAAGGTTTCGGACATGGCACCCGTAACTGCCGCATCCTTCCCCGTTGTGCGATCTGCGCGGAACCCCACCTTACTGACACTTGTAACGCAAACAATCCTCAAAGTACAGTTGCAAAATGTGCCAACTGCGGAGCCAATCATCGAGCGCGCGATGTGGAATGCCCCCAGCGTGCCAAATATCAACAAATACGCAAACTGGCGAATGAACGCGGCCACAGACACCATACTGCTGCCGAAAAACCAAGAGCTCCTCCTCCGGATCTCTCCTCACAAGTGCATTTTCCCTCCGCAGGCATGCCGTCTTCTGCTCCGTCCAGTTCCGCATTGCCTCAAAAAAACCACGCCATGCAAGTGCCGCCGGGTTTCCAGTACAACCTGGCTCAACGCTTGATTGACGCACAGAAAGTGGCTCCTGAACCGATACCCACTGTAAACGAAAACTTACACGACACAACTACACTCTTGCAAATTTTTAAAGAAATGAGTTCAAAGCTCCGTGCCTGCAAAACAAAGGCCGATCAAATCGCCGTTCTAGGTGAACTTATCATCACCTATGGATAAGCTAAGAATTATAATATGGAACGCCCAATCGGTAAAAGCCAAAGCTATACCACTGAATGACTTTCTTCACCAACAGAACATCGACATTGCACTTCTGGTGGAAACGTTTCTTAAACCGGATCTGAACCTTTTCATCGGAAACTTTATCATACACAGACTCGATCGGCCGGGGGAAACAAGAGGAGGTGGAGTAGCGATTGCAATCAGGAAATCGATTCAACATAGTTTACTCCCACATTTCAATGCCAGCGTCATCGAGGCAATAGGTATTAAAATTGAAGGGCTAACTGGAAAATTTAATCTAATATCGGCCTACTGTCCTAAACAATGTTCGCCTTCCAGCGGTACGGCATCTTTGTTCAAAAAAGATCTCCTAACATTGCTTAATACCAATACCCGTACGATAATTGGAGCTGATCTGAACGCTCGAAACACACTTTGGGGTAATGTCAAAAACAACACAAATGGAGCAATACTTTCAGAATTATCACTACTCGGGAGTTTTACATTTGAATACCCAGACAGCTACACCCATATCCCACACCGAGGAAACCCGAGTATAATTGATTTTTTCATAACTAATACCACTATCAGCAAACCGATAACAATTGATGACTTAAATTCGGATCACTTTCCGGTACTGACCGAAATCGATAGCAGCGCAGTTATACATCCACCAACAAAGCGTTTCAACTATCATCAAGCTGACTGGGCTCGATTCGGTCAAGTTATTGACCTACACATCGCTAGCACGGAAGTACAAACAACTTCCGACATCGATGAGGCTATCGAAACTCTAGAAAGGGCCATAAAGACTGCTGAAAAAGAGTGTATACCTGAAGTTATAATCAGGAACAAGATAATCCAACTCGATACAGAGACTAAGCAACTCATCGGTAAGAGAAATATGTTGAGACGGCAACATCAGCGAACCGGAAATATCATTTTTAAGCAGCAAGCGTCATTTCTAAGTAGATTAATTTCCTTCAAAGTTGATGAGATTCGCAACCGTAACTTTGCAAACCATTTAGAAAAGCTTAAACCATATTCTAATGCTTTCTGGAAAATAGCCAAAGTTTGTGCAAAAAAACCAAAACCGATTCCACCGCTTACCGTCAATGGTCAAACGCTGATAGAGGCTACAGGAAAAACCGACACACTTGCTAAACAATTCGTTAGTGCTCATGAAATTGGAAATAACATTAACAGTCACCGTGAAGTTTCTGTTCTTTCTACTGTTCGTAGTCTTGATGAACCAACGATAAATATCCCATCATATACCAGAATAACGGTTAACGAGGTTAAAGCTACGCTGAGAACATTGTCAAATATGAAGGCACCAGGCTTTGATTCCATCTTCAACCTACTCCTCAAAAAGCTAAACACACGTGCTTTAGAACTATTGGCAAATTTATTTTCGAGGTGCATGGAGCTTGGCTATTTCCCAGAATGTTGGAAATGCGCCAAAGTCATTCCTATTCTAAAACCGGGGAAAGACCCGACAAAACCAGCGAGCTACAGACCCATCAGTTTGCTAGCGGCTTTAGGCAAACTTTTCGAGAAACTCATTCATTGGCGATTGAGAGAGATAATTGATGAACTGCGTATCCTTCCTCCCGAACAGTTCGGTTTTCGACCGGGTCACTCGACTATACACCAACTAGTTCGATTGCGCAACACTATCGAGCACAACAAACAACATGCAAGGTCCACAGCTGTCATTATGCTAGACTTTGAAAAAGCTTTTGACAACGTGTGGCATGATGGGCTGCTCTCAAAAATGATCAACAAGGGAATTCCAACCTTCATCATTAAAGTGATTCGGAGTT
The DNA here is from genome assembly GCF_943734735.2 of Anopheles gambiae. Classification (NCBI taxonomy): domain Eukaryota; kingdom Metazoa; phylum Arthropoda; class Insecta; order Diptera; family Culicidae; genus Anopheles; species Anopheles gambiae. Next base: position 34,572,957 of record NC_064602.1, on the reverse strand, counting down.
ATCTTTGCCAGAGATCCTTTCGAGTCTCGTTAGGTAAACAGTTCTCTGGAAACACCATCATTCCGGCTGGAGTTCCACAAGGAAGTATTCTGGCCCCCACACTCTTCATGATATACCTATCAGACATACCACATCTTCCTCATTATTGTGAACTATTTCTCTTCGCCGACGATACGGCCATAGCAGTTAAGGGAAGAACTGTAAACGAACTCAAAAACAGGGCCCAGAAATGTGTTAATATTATAACCAAATACATCCAGGAGTGGAAACTGAAACTTAATGAAGACAAAACACAAGCAATAATATTTCCCTATAGAATGAAAACAGCACTTCTTAGACCGACAGGTAACAATATTAAAATAGGCAACACTACCATCGAATGGTCTAACACAATTAAATATCTAGGAATAATATTCGACCAAAATCTACTCTTTCGAGATCATATAAACAACCTTATAACTAAATGTATAATATTTACCAAAAAATTATACCCACTCATTAATAGAAGATCTAAACTTTCCCTGATTAACAAACTAGCGATCTATAAAAACATAATATTACCTGCCATAACATACGCAATTACTATTTGGAATGACTGCGCAAATTCCCATCGTAAGCGTCTACAAGCAAGTCTCAACAAAATTTTAAGGATGGTACTCAACGAACCCTACGGCATTCGATCAATTGAATTATATAACAAAGGAAATACGCTAAGCCTAGATGAAATAGCTTATCACAATACGATAAATATTCGAACCACTAGCCAAGCATCGCATTTTGATATGATTAGAAACCTCTTTGATTAACATGAATTTCCCTACATTAAAAATAGACTTGAATTAGATATTAGTTTTAAGATTTAGATTTAGAGTAGATTAGATAAAATTAGATTTATATAAAATGATACCATTACAAACCCCCTCATATACAAAACTATACAACTGCCTAGGCATCAACTTAAACTGCGCTGAAAAACTAACACGTTGTATCTCGCATAAACCCTCACAAAATGCAAATGAAAAATGTGAAATAAAATTACAATGAACTAAACTAAACTAAACTCGTGCGATTGTTATCACTCTTTTGTTTCATTGCGATAAGCGGCGTAGCACATATCGTTCTCGTTCTCTCTTACCTAGCTCATTCGTTCTCAAGAGAATCACTGAGCGTCTCACCGTTCAAATAGGCATACAGCGACAACGTAAAGGCCGGGCTACATTGATCGTACTCTCTGGTGTAATTTCGATTTTCACTAGCGCACCTGGCGGCGGCTGACCGAAGCATTTTGCCAAACAATTTGGAGCCGCTCCAGAAAATACGTTATTTTTCCATGTTTTTTACTTTAACTGGACTGGAAAAACTTTGTAATTGATAGATAAATATGTTGTGCAAGTATTTCAGTCGTTTTCGCATAAAAAAACGGTGAAAAAACAACTTAAATTTGAGATCCGGCACGACCATTCCCTCGACGACCAAAAAAAGCTTCCTCCAGCCGCCGCCAGATGCGCTAGTGAAAATTGAAATTACACCAGAGAGTACGATCAATATAGCCCGGCCTTAAAACACACTAAAAAGTAGCTCAATTTTGCAAACAGAGCTACTCGTCTCGCGCGACATTTTTGATTCATCGGAAATAATCGAATTATTTAGTTTGTTTACAAGGCAGATTAATGCCAAACGCAAAAAATAGATTTGATCATATTTTAACCTATTTTTGTGTGTTTTCAAATATAAAACAAGTTGGTGGCCTGAGTCAAATGAGCTACTTTGATCTACACCGAGTGAAATTTTAAGCTATTTTTCGTCACGCGCGACGTTGTCGTTCTATGTCTATTCGAACAGTCAGATACAAAGCTGAACGGTGAGCAAAACCGTCATGCGAATTTATATGACACAGCGCCTAAAGTGCAAAACGCATGGATAATTCACACACGGAAACCAGCACACAACACATGAACAATGTTGTCTCTTTGTCAATGTACAATACCCGGAGTCGTTCGGATCGTCCCGAAAGGTACAAGTAGGTTCAGTAGATGCACTGACTCCGGTAGGTGCAAAAAAGCATAAGCGACTCTGACCCGTTGGTGGAGCGAGTTCGAGTCGGGTCAAGGTAGGTTCAGTACCCGACTCGAAATTGCTGCACCAACGAGTCAAAAATCTTGGTCGCAAAAATTTTGTTGGCCAAATGCTTGGAATGAAATAATTGTTCGCAAAATCCACGAACGCAAAAGTCATGGACGCAAAATCGACAGGGCTTTCCAAATATAAAGTGAACTATACCAAGCACATTCATAATTAGCCATTTTTATAGAATACGAGGAATCATACAATTGTACCTACACTTGGAAAGCTGCAGACAAATGAACTGAAATCAAGTTCACTGCACCAATATAATGTATGTAGCCACCATTAAATACGTAAAATTAACATTTTAAAATATCCGTTTTCTAACACTGGTTGTATTGATATCCACGCTCAATTAATCGCACAATTGATGAGGCTAATCATAAAAAAATACTTTCGTACACCTTTGACACCGTACTTGGACACACACCTGACAATCTTTCACATTACCTGGAAGCTATACCGAAGCCAGCCACCGTTTCAGCGCGATACGATCAGGAGCACAGACAATCAGGGTGGTCTGTTGGAATTTGTTTAAATAAAGAATCGTAGCCATAGTTCAACTATCTTCTGACCAAGATACTTCTAGCCAAGACTAGCACTAACTATCGATCAGGGAAGAACAAAAGCGCATTTGGCAATAAGGCGACACGAGCGGCTTCAGATTTCGCTTTCTTCGTATGAAAAGTCATTCAAAGCTGTATTATTTTGGTGAAACTGATTCGATTTCATTATACTGACTTTTCCACTGATTACTGATTTGAACACTTTACAAGAAAATGATGCTTAAAACACAAAATAACACTTTATATTGCATAAATAACAACGAGAAACACCGATTTGATCACTTGTAAACTACGCACTACGACCAAAACGACAGTTGTCAACAAAGCATCCATAGCATACTGCGATATTTGGTACACCGAAGGTTAGTTGTACCAATTATGGACGTACAGAAAAAAGGCATATTTTCGACGAAATTTTGGTGAATTTTGATGCGTAGTCGTTAAATAACTAATATTTTGCACCAAAATGATGATTTTGAGATGAAATTATGGTTAGGTGCTTGAAAATCGCTAATATCCTACAGTGCTGCTCTTAGCAAAATGGTAAGAGATACCAAAAATTTTGCCAACACATTTTAAACGGGTGATATTTAACAAACGGAAGTGACCAGCGTGGAACTAATGAAGCACAAATGTGTTAAAATGTTCATATTTGAAAAGAAAAATCCTTCCGTGGTTTTAGAATGCCAAAAAAGACCAAAAAAGAATTATTAAAAGACTGTTTTAGAGTAAAAATAGTGTTCGTTATAGCCATAATTGGTGCTATAGCCACAATTGGTACACTTACCCTACAACAAATTGTATGTGATGCTGGCCTTGCTTCCCTACTAGCTCCACAAACCAAACGCTGTCTGGTAAGGGAATTACCATATTCGGATTGACATCCAGAGGAGAACATGTACTTCACGGTGGTCCTTCCATCGACCGCACAAAGGCTTTCCTCCCTTTCAATGCAATGTGTCGTGGGGTGCGGGGGGTGAAAAAAAGACCATATCATTGTCATCGACTGTCGCTCGACTCAAGCTCATTAGAATTAGACGAAAGTGACCGATGGTAGGAAGGAAAGGAATAAAAAATAATAAAAAAACAACGCCGTCGATAAAAGCCACAAATGCGTGATTGGTGTCTGCATACATTTGCTTCTAATTAGCTCAACCCTCCGGTTCTCCCCCCTCTATCGAACGTCCGATTGGGTGGCGCGCAGGTTCGGGCAGCAAAACCGATCGACAGCTTACACGTTGTACGTCCGTCACGTTTGATGCATAGGATAATTTTGTGTGAAAATTCCAGTTCCACTTTACCAACAAGGGAGGGTTGGTCGGGTTTGCGATCGTACGGTTTTGGTTTGGCGATCGGATCGGCTCGAGCGTGGATTAATATGCGCTTGAAATGCATACTTATGCCCCACGCATCATTGCCGTCATTGCGACGTGGGCACACTGCTAGACACACGGCAAGCATGGGGTCGAAGGATGGAGGGAAAGATTTATAGATACCGGCCAATTTGTCACCTGAGGTTTAGTCTACTGTGCACTGCAAGGTCCGCCACGCTCCACGCATCGGTTTGCGTTTGATTTATGTAATTAGAGGCGCGTATACTTTAATGGACTATCTCTTGTGGTGTAATAAGTTATTTTCACACTTTCCCGCAAAACCGTCTTTGCGCCGTTCGCAGCGCGTGGGCTGGATGGCAACGTCATCGCCAGGTAGGCCGCCCGTACGGAAAACGTTATCGACGTTGCGCAAGGGCGGTCAGCGTCAGTTGAGTTTCGCTGTTTTTCGTTTTGTTTTTATTAATAAATATAATTTACATTTAATGGGTAGAATTAATTGCATTTTAAGGCTTCTCTTTTGTGTGCTCTTTTGCCCGAAATATCAAAACATATTTCAGGGCCAGTCAGTCAGTCAAAATCAATGTTTTAATCAGTATTAGCCTTTCCGGTAGTCTGATACAAGTTTTTTTCCAGGAGTTATCATAGCTGTTGGACACTTTATTGATTTTTTCCTACTTGAAATGGGTTTAACTTACAGGGTTTCCCACGATTTATTGGCCAGTTCCCATGATTTTTTAGTGGGTTCCCATAAATTTTTGGTGGGTTCCCATGGATTTTTGGTTCGTTTTCATAATTTATTGGTATTTTCCGATTAGATATCAATACAATTGGACCAAAAAATTCTGGGAAACGGCCAACAAATCGTGAAAACGCACCAAAAAAATATGAGTGGGTTCTCAAACATTGATGGGATCCAACCAATAAATCGTGAAACACCCTGTAATGTAATGAGAATTGGAAGTTATAGCATCCTTATTGGACAATAGGGTTTCTTTCCTAGGTTCCAATAGGATTTCCAAGGATATGAAGTTCATCTCCAATAAGAAAGAGTCAAGGAAGTGTCCCACAACTATGAGAACCCCTGAAAACCCCTGTTAAACCACGAGACGTTAATATGGGTGGGGGAAAAAAGGTCCCCCATTTCTTACGCTACTTAATTACTATGTACAGCCAAGGTTTTTTTTTGTTCGGACGAACGCCAGACTCAGCGACTCCTCGTGATCGGTTCCGCTTTCGCGTGTCGCCAGTGGTAGCGGGGCAGCCGATCGTTCAGCTTGTCGTGCCTGTCGGAGCTTTCCAGCGGGGAAGGGCTTTCCTCGCGCTTTTCGTAGCTAAACAGTGGCCCGATCTCTTCCCCATCGCTGCGCAGATCGCTGTCCACGTCCAGCTCGGACTCCTGGGAAGCATTTTCTGAAGGGATGGGAAAAGCGTACAGTGTTAGTGAGCGTTTTACTCGTCACGAGCTGTGCAGTTCGATCGGCTTACCTTCGTGAGTTTTCATGTGCGCTTTTAGGTTGCAGGCGAGTGCGAACGATTTTTTGCACACCTCGCAAACGTGGGGCTTATCACCTGCGTGGGGGAGAAAGGGAAGAAAAAAATAAAGTTTGAGTTAGTAAAATAATGTTAAAATTACGCGATGCAAAACTATACGAAATTAATGATATTTTAACAACTATTCTCACTTTTCTCTCCTATATACCTCATTAAGCAACGTAATGGAACAATAAAAAATGGACATGGAAGCCACTGATAACCTTTAACCTCCATGCATCAAAAAGGCAAATGCGAAAAAGGGCAAACTCACGAGCCGAAGAATGGCTAACGGCTGGCTGCTGCCGAACTTTATCAATCTTGAGCTTGAAGTTCAGCTTCAAGAGCTACCTTTATAAATATCCCTCAGTCCCATTAATCGTTTTAGCTACTTCACTTTTCAAGCCCCAGAAGGAGAAGTGCCGTTTGTGGTGGTAAAGGATCGTCACAGTTAATTTTACATTCCCACCACCCGCCACACAGTCCCATCCTTGGGGATGGCAAAACTCTGCGATTGCATTGGTGCAGTAGCATCGGACAGGCCAGATCAGGTTCGGTGCCTGTGGGACGATAATTTGGTAGGACATTATGCTCAGTCATCGTTAGTGGTTTGGCGGATGGTGTTGTGGTTTTTGCGGTGCTGCAAATGGTTTTGCCCTCGTTATAGTGCTTTAGCTTCGTGTTGGATCTTCTTTAAACATTAAACTGACACACACAAAATTTAATGTTTAATGTTGTATATGTTTTCCCCAAAGTAAATACCACACTAGATCCCGCGGCGTCTACCCTTTCCCGATTGCTGATGATCTGGAACAGAAAACGGCAGCGTCATCGTCAGCAGCCCAAAACTCGTCAGTTCGGACCCACCAAGCGCCCGGTTTACCTCCACACGTCCTCGTTTACCGCTCGATGGCTGCCTGACTGAAGCGCATTGCGAATGAGATTGAATCGTGGTTTTCGGGAGAATGGAAAACAAAAAAAAAAGTGGAGTGGAATGATTCCCCTCCCCCCCCCCCTCGGGACACACAGCAGGGATGGAACGCGCGGATCCCAGACAGATAAATCACGACATCCCCATGCAAACCTCAGGGCAACGGAGGAGACGGGCGACGAGCAGCTCGGAGCTCAAAGCGGATCTCCGGCGTGCTTGCAGCTGGATGGTTTGGAAGGGTGCAGGAGAACGCGGTAAGCATCAGGTTGATCTATGGAAATGGCACCCCGCACCACACGCGCCCCCGGTTGGCACGGAGGGGGCAGCAAAAACCAATTTAGTTTTAATTTCTTCAGCAGCAGTCACTGCGCCGCTGCAGTTCTCTCCTCTTTCTAGGCTTTACTTAAAACAACAGAGCCCAACCGGTACCGGGGGCACGATGATTTCGAGCAAAGCGCAGAAGCCAACAGGGCGCACTGGGAGAGTTTACACGCCAGGCATGCGTGTACGGCTGGGGCGCGTATTAAATTATTGTGTTTTCGTTATAATTTATATTAATCGTATTCTCGCACACCCGTTACCGGCAGAGCAGAGCGTGGAGAGCAGAGAGAGATCAATCTCTTCGGGTGCTTTTGGGATGGTGGTGGCAGCAGTTGCGGCAGGATCGTGATCGTCTTTGACGGATCCCGCCTTCTAGTGTTTACTACGGGATATGCGGGCATGAACTTTGGTCGGGGGAAGCATTGGGTTAATTAAAAAGTTCGTTTAACATTCGCTGAAGGTGGCTCAAGATTGGGCTTTAGGTTAACACTTGTTAGTAAAAACTAGGAAGCATCATTCTCGGGGTTTTAGATGATTTTACATCATCTATCTTGAATTATCTCTTCCTATTAAGAATGTTTTATCAAACTTACTTGAAACAGCCCACACATACACAAACCAAACCAAATAAAACAAAACGAAAAATAAACTCCCCCGTTCTCTAATCCCGCTTTGGGACGGCGCCAACCCCAAGCCACCCCCAAAGGTGAACCAGACTAGAATCTGATCTGAGCAGCAAAGCATCGGGAAGGCAATTAATATCTTCCACACACACACAAAGTGAAGTGGAAGACTTTCCCCAGCAGCGCCCATCATCGTCAGCCGCTTCCTCCGGTGGTTATGATTTTGGGCAAAAAAAGGTCACCTTCTTGCCAACCCAACCGCGCTGATTAATTATGGCTTATGGTAATTAATAGAGGGAAATTATCCCAACCGCGATCCCGATCGGGGAGATGAGGTCCAGCCGCTTCATAAATATTCCCACTCTGCGCTACTGGTTTTGGAATGGCGGTGGGGAATGGAGTTGTTGTGGGGGGTGATTTTAAAAGCATTTTGCTTGCGCCTTGCGTGCGATTGGAGTTTGTGAGATTTGATCGATTCGAAGCTTGAAGGTTTCGTGTAATAGTGACACACACACACGACCATGACGCGGACACAAATCAGCTTAGGTAACTGCTAGTAGCAGGAGATCCGGAGGCCGGCCAGAGGTGATTATCGTGCATTATTTGGATTCGTTCTTCCCGGCATCCCAACCAGGGGCCACAGCGACCAAGATGCCAAGATTGCGCTCAGTTCGAAACCGTGAGAACTGAGCTTCGATCCTTTGCCGATCGGTCGCATCTCACTCCGGATTGAAATCGTCCTAATAGAGCTATCATAGCGTGCAGGTCAGCGTTTCCATCTAAACGGACGCGATCCTATCGGGAAATTAATCTTAATCCAGGCAGGCAGACCTGTGGGTACTTTTCCCAAACCCAATGCACAACCCAATAGGGAAAGCAATGGCCGTCATCAATCAAAACAATGGCGTGAAAGCTGGAAGGAATGATGATGATCGACAGGGATCGGCGAGGATCCTTGTTTTTTCGTTCTTCTTGCGCTATCTTTTTTTTTCTGTGCCTGTTATCTTACACCTTACGCATTTCCTCAATTAACCTGCTGCCGGGACGGGAAGAAAAGGGGTTTTTTTTTCAAAGGGAGGAAATAGAACTTTAATTTAGACGGCACCCCTAGCGCTCGCCCGCATCTACATTTTGTCCTCAGCGTGCTTTTGTTATCGTGGATTATAAAAATATTATCCTGCGTGAAAATGAGTCTCCTGTGGGTAGAATGGGAAAGCCCCAGACACACACTAAAAGGATGACGACAGCCACGATTGCAAACGGAGAGAGAAAGAGGGATGTTACCTCCATGTTACCGGCAAACGCGCAGGAAGTCAGGAAGTCAGGATGGCCGTTAAAGAAAGAGGACAGGAAAAAGGATATGCAGGACCAGCACGGTTCGAAGGGTTCCACAAGGCGCTCGAGGGCCGTTTATCGCTCTATTTTTTTACGCATCAGGTTGTGCTGGTACGTTGGTGTTGGTGATGATGATGATCGTCCTTTCGTCCGGTGCGTCCTTTGCAGCAAAACGGGCCACTTGACGGTTTCACCTTTTCTTACCGGTTGAGTTTTACCTTTTTTTGTTGCTTTCTCGAGCCACACAGTTCTACCCAAGAGTGTTTCGAGGCTCAGTTCGGGGTTGCATATGCCGTCCAAAGCCGGCACACATTTCCCGTATTGAGCTCAATAAATTGGAGTTTCTGTTAGTGTTGGTGGTGGTGATGTTGCCGGTCCCTTACAGTTCCGGAACCCCTAAATCAAGCATGTCGAAAGCCAAATGTTTCCGCTCTACACACACACACACACACGCAAAACAATGGCCACCAAGCCACCAGACAGCCTGCGAGCCAGCAAACGCCATGTGCGTGTCCTTCAAGCAAAGGAGGGAAAACAAAACGGAGCGCGCACAATGGAGCCTTGCTGGTTAATGTTTTTCACTAACGAACAGGTGAGTGAGCGCTGCCGTTTTTATTGTTGTGTTTTTGTTTTTCTTCTTTCTTCCCGCCCGAGGGACTGCTCTTTATCGTTGTTCCTTTCGTTTTCTTTTTTTTGCGAACACCATAAGCTGAACTTGACTTCACCGCAAAGGCGCAACACTTGCGCAATCGGATTGCATACGGTCCCGTACTTACCGGTGTGCAGGAAGAGATGGTTCTTGAGATTGGTCTGCTTGGAGAAGCCACGGTTGCAGATGTGACACTTGAACGGCCAGGACCCGTTGTGGACGTAGGTGTGCGATTTCAGGTCGCCCGGCGTCGGGAAGGACTTGGAGCAGAGGCTGCATTTGTGCGGTTTATCCTGGATGGGTGAAAGTGGATCAAAAGACAGACAGACAGAGTGAGAGAGAGAGAGTTCGAGCGGTTAGAATTGAAACATTTAAAAGAGGAGGGGATGCCTTGCGCATTGCTTTTCTTGGCATTAAAGAGTGAAACCGGTGCATGCGTTGCAAGTAATATTAAAAGGTAAAAATGTGATAAAAATCGATTCTAAAAGGTTCGTCGCTTGTTCGCTTTTATCCCTCTCTTTCTTTCTCTTTTTCTCTTTGCCAAGGACAGTAACCGCCTGGAGACCGAAAGGATGCAATGCCGCCGCACCGCTTTCGATGGCAGGTGGGCTATGTGCAGGCACGTTGCGTGTCCGGGACCGGAATGTTGGATAAAAATCTTCCCCAGGCGGCAAACGCTTAATGCTGGGCCGTGCAGGGACTAAAACGGGGCATCATTTCCCCTCCTCCGGATCGGTCGGTTTGATTGCTTCGGAAGGATTGTTTCAGTTTTTATTGGTTTATGATTGCCGGCAATCATCCTGTCCGGCAGGAGCGGATGTGTTTTCGCTGTTTCGGTGCTGTGAGAAGGGTTGTTACGGATCACTCTGGTATCTAACAAATGTCGCTGTTTTGTGAAGTGGGATGCTGTGGATAGCTTGTTTACAAAAAAAAACACACGCACAGGCCATTTGGTGTGCAGGAATGTGCTAATGGAGTTGAAATTGAGGCTATAATGGTGTGTTACTTGCAAAGGTTCTTATCAAACCCCATCGCGCAAACAGCATGTTGCAAGTTGTAACTTCCAATCAGTACTTAAGCAGCCTTTACCTAAGCTGCTTTGTAATCACCATTTTGGTTCATTTAATTATAAGGTAAGCCTCAATTCCTCGGTAGAGTGCAATACGATTTTAACCTTAAAATGTTAAAATGTTCGTTACAACGGTCACTTCTATTATTTTAGTGTTTTTTTAAGTATGAAGAGGTCATCCATAAAAGACGTTACTTTCTCGTCTGTGAGGAGAGATATCTTCCAGCGTTACGATTTGTTACGTATGATGGAGAGCAGCTTGAAATGTTTGTTAAGTAACAATGAATAAGATGCCCCAAAAGCGTCATGTTGACATTGAATAGATTAAAATTTGGTTAAAAGGACCATATATGCCTCTGTATTTTGAATTGTATGCATTCCATTAGAATATTAAAGAAACATATAATTCTGATTCATTTCAATCTTGCACATTGATAAACCAAATCTTATTCAAAAATATCGCATTTAGTGCTACGTAATTTATGGATGATCTCTATCCTATGGCGTAACACAAGGGCGAAGACTACGATATGTGTCCTTCATTTAAAGATAAAATCGTTCCATCCTTTCAATATGACGGACTAGATATTTGCTGGTTTTGATCTGATTGGTCCTTTTTCGTATTGGAGAACTTCAGCATACCTTCTTGTTCTTTTGTACAAAGATACTTGTGAGGATCTGTATTCTACCTATTAATGGTTTTCTTACACTTGATAATATAGAACTGGAAACATTGAGAACAATTCGACCAATTTAGCAATTAGCTAGGGCTCTTTGAACGACTTCTGTAACATGAGCAAATTCTGTTGGATGATTCAACAGTTTTCATAGCATTATCAAACCTACCATCTTCCACCATCCAACAACATCCCAAGAATGCACTCGAATTATTGTGGATTGTTTGGAGCGATCGCTACAAACGTATACTGTCTGAAAACCACCACCAAAGGGTAAAGATCTTGCACAGTTTTGTTTTGCAGTTCGTTTCTTTTTTGGTCGGTAGCTCGCAAAATTCGCCCCAACTGCGGCGTCGGCATCGCATCAAAGCATATCTCACTAATAGCTGCTCGTAACTCACGACGTTCTTAATCGTGGTGGCTGTGTGTGAGCACACACCGGCTAAAGCCAGCGGCAAACCGAGGCAAACGAGCGCACCGCGGTACGGTGGCATCACTTTCGATTATGTGCTTTCGCCACAGCGCTTTCCGCAGCCAGCTACCGGAGTGCCGAATTACTCTCCCGGAAGCTTCCGCGGATCGCTCAAAACAAATAATGCAACACAGCACAAGCGCGAACGAAGGGGGTGAAACGAGATCGCGTTCGTTTGCTTTCATGCACACCGCTCGGAGGTGACTTTCGGGGGTAAGCCATGCGGTGCTACAAGGGATAAGGATTGTTCCGTTCCGTGCCAGGGGGTTCCGAAAAAAATACACAGAAAAGACGAAGGAGTATATTGATACACGGTAAAATGTTACCGGGTCATAACGTAAATGGTGCATTATCGCTGAGCGCTCGATTTTGGCTCTTTCCTTCGCGTTGCCTTTGTGTGTCAACGGCGGCGATCCCGGCCAGTCTGTGTGAGACCTTTCGGCGTGCGGGTGAGGCGCTTTAATGTCTTTTGTGTGTGTTTGTGTGAGTGTGTGTGTGTGTTGTTCGCCATGCCTAACAACCAGAAGCCCACCAGCAGAAGGATCTCGGTGGTTAAGCGAGTAAGTTAAATTGTGCGAAACAACGAACCCGTTCCATCCGTCTCTGTTTTACTTCTTAATGAGCTCTGTTGGGCTCTCGTCGGTTGCTTCTGATTGTAGAGTGCACCGAAAACAAAACCAAAAAACAAAAAGTGCACCGAAACCGGTCGGCTGTAGACGGAATGGCTTCATTTGGCAAGCAGTTGGGTGTTGTTGCTATTCCGGTCGGGGAAATATGAATGTTTGCATCGGGGATACGGTTCCCGTCCCATTTGTCGTTCAGTTTTTAATTTCGAATATTAAAACATTAGCCAAAGTGCTGCCAATCCGGCAGGAGCTTTCCATTGACTGGCAAATTGCGCTGAAAACGAATAAAATGTATTGAAAAATATACCCTCCAAGCTGATGTTTGCCACAAAATAGCGGCTCAAAAAGATGTAGAAGGTAAAAGTTGGGATCAATTTCGATGCCAAAACATGCCGGACTGCGCCGTACTCCGCCGCTCAAGCTAATCAGTTTTATCGACCGATCAGGGGCCAGACAAAGGCAAAATTAAGAGAAACAAATCCCCGCATCCCAAGCGCAGTGTATACTGTGGCAGATGTAGCAGATGGCTTGTTTTTTTTGTTCGGAAAGAAAATTGTATTCCAATACGATACGATATCTTATCGCATTTGGTTTCATGTTTCTCCCCGCTCTCCCCCCCCCCACTATGTTTTTATTTCGAAAACAAAACTTCAATTAAGCCGTGCACGGGGGTGACCTTTACTTCGAGCGGCTGAATGCTTCATTGTCAACTCCGCCTTCTCTCAAAAGAATATGTAAATATACGTTCGTTGTAACGTGTGGCCGGGTTTGATATTTCCGAAATCAGTCATACCGGGCGACAGGAGGCCCCAAAATCCGGTACAACTCTATCGATCATGGGGACGGGAAGAACGGCTCAAAGCGTTTGGCGCGTTTTGGAGGGAGGGAAGAAGCGTGGTTGTCAAGCCACAATCGAACCGGTGACAACATTGAAGCTGACTTTGATTGATGGGATCGACGCACGGACTCTCGATCGAGCGGTGATCGCGCACCGTCTGCATTCCCATCGATCCGTTACCGTGAATATGGCACGGCTTGACGCCGACCAAAAACCGCCGATCGGGAAAGACCTGAAACCAGTCTAATTATCTTTTTAATAAATTCTGTTTAATTAAGTCCCCCCTCGAAAGTGCTGGGAGGAGATGCTCGGAAACACCAGCATCACGTACGGCGAATGTGGATGAAAGTGATCTTCTCGGCAGTTTGAAGGGAAGGGAACGGATATAAACGGGTTTTATGGGGTTTTCTTTCGATGCGAACGCTCTCCAGAACGCGTTGTCACCCGATCGTCCCAATGGAGTTCTTGTATTGCTGCTTTTGTTTTGCCACAAAACAGCAAAAATTGAGAAATTCTTTTTGATTGCAAATGATGCGGATCTCTTGCAGTTTCTATCCGTACTGGGCCTGCCGGGTGGTAATTAAAGGTGGGCTAATAATCATAAAAAACACAAACGTTGGGGATGATCCCCGAAAGCAAACGGACACATACGGAAGGTATTTGACACAAGCCGCAGATCCTACCGGTGGTGGATGGTAGATCGAAAAGAACGACTCATAAAATCGATAAGAAGGGGATAAATGTTTTAATTACTGAATGTTCGTGACATTTGCTGCGATTTCGGCATCTCTTGGATTTCTGTCCAAAATTTGCACTTCGAAATTATAAAAAAAACACACACACATTGCATTGATCTTACCTTGATGTGTGTCATTCGGTGGTAGTAGAGGTTGGAGCTGGCGGTGAACCGTTTGCCGCACACCTGACACTGGTGCGGCTTCTCCCCGGAGTGTATCCGGACGTGCGTGTTGAGCGAGCTGGACGTGCTGAAGCCCTTGCCGCACACGCCACACACGTGCGGCTTTTCGCCGGTGTGCGTGCGCATATGGCGCTTCAGCAGGCTGGGCCGATCGAACGCCTTGCCGCACACCTCGCACGGTAGCATGGCCCGCTCGGACCGTGCTGAGGGGCGCGCCTTGGGTGATGCTCTCGATCCGGGTCCGCTGGAGATGGCGGCCAGCTCCAGATCCAGTGCACCTTCGCAGCGATCGCCGCCGCCCGTGCTGGCTCCGGACGAGATCGAGATCGATGAGTCGTCGCCCGACACCGACTTGTGCTCATCTTCGGCGCCCGAGGACGGTGAGATCGGTAGCATCACCCGCGACAGGAGCGACGTCGAAAGGTCCAGCGGTGAGTCTGCGAAAGAGTTTGGAGAGAGCGAGAGAGAGAGACGGTCTTGATAAGCGATCGCACAGAGGTAGTTCAGGACATGCGGATTTGCTCCTTCCAGTCGAGCTGTGTTGCTACACTTAACGCCTCGTTTATTAATCGACGATCATTAGCGCTAATCTAGCACATTCATTTCACACCGCTTCATTAATTGTGCAGTCGGGAGCTTTATCATTTGCCACAGCAACACACACACACATACAGTCTCACGCTGCAACCGGTAAGCTTCCTGGCACAGCCACCAGCACACTGGTGACAGGAAATTAATTCCCACCGGAGCTCCGTGTGGCTGTGCGAACCAAAGTGTTATGGAAATCAGTTTCGGGCTTAATTACTCCCGATTCTCCCTCGGGCTCAGGCAGGCGCGGTTTTACTCGAAACTCCAAACTCTCCAGAAAGGAGATCATTATAAATGCCTTTGAGTTAGCACTCGGACTGGGATAAACCGTGCAGTCGGACTCGAAAGGTGCAACAACAAGCTGCAGCTGCCAAAGCAACAAAGGAAATGGCCATGTGAGTTGCGGAATTCTTGCGAGCTCGGGAAACAGGGGAATGCCACCAGTCCGTACGACGCGGCCCAATATCTCGAAGGGTAATCTACCGAATTATTTCAATTATTTTCTTGTTAAGAAACACAACACTCATTTGTGTGTATTAATTTAAGCTCTCTTTCGGGCCGTGAGCTGGAGGAGTCGGGCACAACAACATCTCCTCCAAGCCCATGATCCCGATTACACAAACGAGAGCCGGCTATTATTGATAAAATCACTATTTTATTTATTACGAAAAATCGCTCTTGCAGTACCGAACGACCGAGTGTGTGTGTGTGTGGTGCGTGGCATTGGAAGCCGAACACACACACTGTGATGGGTGAAATGAATGCTATCTCAGATAGGCTGCGAGATGATCTTTCGCGAGGGCTTTTGTTTCTTTTGCGACTCCCCGTAAATGGCGAGAGGGCGCTGCTTACCTTCGAGGATCGAGTCCATCGTTTGGCGGTACAGCTGACTGCGCATCCGGATGAAGAAGAGCTCCTCCGGGCCCTCGGGCAGGTAGTAGACGACCAGCTCCTGGTGCGACGGGATCGGCTTCACGATCTCGTAGATCGGCTCACCCTTCACCTTGGCGCAGACCACGTTCACCTGCGGCCCGTACGTTTCCGACACTCGCAGGAACCGGATCCAGTTGCAGTGGCGTACCGTTCGTCCATTAATGCTGGTGATCTCGTCGTACAGTCCAAACCGGTGTCGAATCTGTAGTGAAAAAGCAGAATATATGGTTATTGTGATGCTCTAACAACCTGCTAGATGACAACGAGGTGTTAAAAGGAGGGCAAATGGTCATTTCCTGTGTACGCTTTCACTCAACTCTGCGTGATTTACCCTTCCAAAGTGATGACGATCATGCATCGCTAGTGACAGCTCGTAATGCCTTAATTATTGACCCTGTAACGCCCCCTTTTAATGTGCTTTCCCCTACCCTTAGATACGACTCGTTCCAGTCTGGTGCACTATCCGACACAACCAACCCCAGGGTAATTCGTTCCCCTCTCTTGTGATTTATGAAAAATTACTCAACCATGTAACCACCGACACTTACACCGAGCATTCCACTCACCGAGGGTGGCTAGATCGTTCTCCTTCTCTTCTCTTTTAACGCGTTAAACTATTGTCACTTTACATGACCACGCACCATCTCCCCACTCCATCGTTCTCCCCACACCAAAAGACGTAAAAAGACGCTTAACGAGTGTAAACATCCGTCGTCCCCTGTCCAAGAACTCCCCACCGATCGCCTCTATTCACCCTTAGGCGATACATATCTAAGTGGACACAGCGAAGTGAACGAGGAAAAGCCGGCCAGACCATTCATGATTCCCGATCGATACAGATCGAAATTACAAATGTTGGATAATATATTTCGATGCCCACCTGCCGGCCACAGGTCCGTGCAGTCGCTTTCCCAAGCGATCGCCCGTCGATCGATCGTTCCAATCGCCATTACTGCCCGGGCCAAAGATTGCAGAAATGTTTATGAATATATATGAGGAGATAAAATAAATTTCCGCTTCGCGCTACTTGTTGCTGTCGCGGAAGATGCCCCGCGATGACGACGCTGGACCAGCGCGTCGTATCAGCAGACGCGCGATCGCCACTCTCGGGAACAGGAAGAAAAAAGATCGAGGAAAAGTGATACCGAATTGATGATCATAATTTGCAATTTCGCTGTTCTACCGATCGTCGCTCGAAAGGCGGCCGAGGGCATGCGAAAGACATTACCGATTCCCGGGAAGTCAACAAACCCTTCCAATGGGATGATGCATGCCATAAAAACGATCAATGGCCGAATTTTGTCCCTACAAGACCTTGAATAAATGCCATCAACGGCCCAAATATGTGTTGGAGATGATTACTGATCCCTTCATTCTCGCCGATGATTATGAAGGAAAAATGCTTTTGATCCATGGGTTGATGTAGCGCATAATGGGAAATGCCCCTTTGAAAATATGTTGGGACTACTCTTCGTAGAACAAACGCATGAGAAATTTAAGGGCTCACAAGAATCTTCTGGAGGTATTTTTAATAGGAATATATCTTCAAGGGACCCTCTCTTCATCTTTCTTTACCACTACTATGTGTTGTTCCAAGGTGCTTTAGAGCCAACGGAACGTTAATCTACCATTCAACCAATGAAAATCATGTTCTGTCATCATACAACTCATGCAAAACCAGTTCACCGCTCATAACACACCAAGATGTTCTGGGTTCATTTCTCAACGATCGCAAATAGCGTTGCTGTCAAGTGAAAGAATTGTCACTGCAGATTGTTCTCTGATTTATCAGTCCATTCCAAGCTCCCACTCGTCTACATTCCAGCTTCTCGGTGATTTATTCTAGCACACACACCAACAACCCACCAAGCCACACCGCCAATCGCGATGCCTCGCCCAATTCCACGCGACACGATCAACCTGATGGAGGAAAACAAATTGTGTGTTTGACAATTTATGCACAATTATCGCATTTGATTTATGAATATGAGAGACACTTTGCTATGCCATTTTTTTGCGTTGAGGTTCGACTATTGCGTTGGGAACGAATCTACTCATGCAGACAATCCCGCTCTCGTATGCAGACAGACAACCGGAGTGGAGAGTAGGAAAACTAGTTTCGCTTCCTGCGTTCTGGCGGCCATTGGCACCACCACCGAACCGATGGTTTATTGATTTATTCGTTTATTATCAGATTTTCGGTGGAATAGGAAACGAATCAGAAGAAACTCGGCTCCTATTAATTTCCGAAACAAACTACTCGCACTGATCCACCCCATCACCAGTCGATCCTTCCGATTATCCAGAATAACCATAAAGATCGATAGCATCCTGCACGAACGATCATCATTAAATGAGATACTCTCAGGGGAAACTCCCGGGGTGGGAGCAATAAGATACGTACCGACGATAGACATATTCGGTCCATCGACTTTCGGCAGTAAAATAACGGATTGCCATAAAAATGACTCCAATAAAGCACGGCATCGCTCATCGATCTCTTCAAACGGTGGACGGTTGTTTATGCCTTGAGTTCTTCGTTCAAGCTTCTTGCATTGTGCTGGCGTGTCCAGAGGTCAGCGGGAGATAGATTTTAGACGCACATAAACTTCAATTTGTTCCGGAGCCATGGGAGACGCTATTCTTGGAGTGGATATCTTTCTCAAAGCACGCTAGCCATGGGTCAAACGCCTTGGTATGGAACCACGCTGGGATCGCAATCAGATTCTAGCATCTAGTTGAAATACGATACAAGACGTACTACTGTATCGGAGGCTCCACCAGCGTGGCAACGCGTTCATCATCCGAATTGAGCTATTTGTTCTACAGCGACTGTACGAATATCTTTTACTCTTGTTTCAGACGTTTGTCATGTTTCTCTTCGTAGTTTTGACTTAAAATCTTCATCTAATACTAAGGCTTTCCACGTGGTTTATATAAGAACCCAAGGTCAGATTCAAAGCAGTCAAATGAGAACAAAAAGCAAGACGCCAGTGAAACACGGAAAGTAAGAATAACCAGGCCACGAAGCAATTGCAAGATGATCACGTTTTTCCAATTTCCTTCCTCACTTTCTGACCGCAAACTGATTCAGAACTACGTTTGATTATTTGCTTAGAATGAGCTCTTCCTTGGCACGCGTCCCATTTACAAACGAAGAAGACACGCACAAAGCAACCCGGACTCATCCCAAACACTCCGACCTGCGCAAGATGAGCACAAACATGGGAATTACCGAACTGATCCAGAACAAAAGAATCATAACTTCACAACAAAAGCCCTGACTCATTTTCGGTAATGAACGCAACCGAGAACATTATCGGATATTCTGGCCAGTTAGCTCTTCCGGCACTGCTTCTGGTTAGCCGGCGACGGCAAGGCTGATTAGCTAGAATGAGCTTTTGGTTTCCCTTGCGGTTCGCCCTTCACCGACCACCGGCCAAAGTCGTGATCAATTTATCTTTCAAATTAATATTTATTAGCTCTAAAACGATCACCCAACTGGCTGGCGTCCCCGACCAGGAAGAACAACAAGCTCCGAAAACCCGACAAATGACACTAATTTAGAGCTTCCTCACATGCTCTGTTCTCCCAACTTCTTAGCTTCTGTGACCCTCGTAAATCTCGTCGCGACGATCGCAACCGCCAATTTCAACGCTCCAAACGATCCAAACAACAAACCCATAGACTTCCTCACGAGTCTTCTGAGCCATAGGAATGCCTTGTTGGAAATAGATTTGGTTTCAATTAATTTTCTCCACACAACCAGCTCTCCGAGACTCCCGGTCGACCACAGAGCAGGGATCAGCGTTCCGGTACGTGGAAAGGCTTTCAGAGAGCTTAACACGGTCGTGATGTACTCGGACCACGAAGAAGCCCACTGACTCTTTTATGCAAATGAACGGTCGGACCTTTTATCTCGGGATCACCGGGTGAGGATCAGCGGCTACAAGAACAACTGAATTTGGAGCCTAATGTCACGGCACTCGGTCGATCGTGGAGGCTGCGTCGGAGCTAATCCAGTAGCCACCAGGCCGAGAGCATTCCACAAGCCAGAAGCGACGCCAGGCGAAGTGTGAGAGGAGACTCAATTAAACCGTTGTAAGAGCGCCTTCGAACAAAAGTTTCCAACGAACGTATCGACCACTTCACGGATGTCTTTATTAGCGATTGAGTTGTTCCAACGGTAGCCAAGATGCACGACCCAAACACACATCGCAACAACTGTAACATCGATTCCGCCAGCAGACGGTAACAGTACATCCCAGTGCAGTCCCATGTCTCGACCTGGACTGGAACGAGTCTTGGAAAGATGTATGATACCATTGGCGTGAGTGAGTTTGGCTCTATGGTTTCTGGTCCTGTTTCCGTTGCGCGAGTGCAGTATCTCTGCGCATTATGCATAATTAAGTAATTGTTTAATTACAAAACTCGAAACGTGTTTGCTTCTGGTGCATTGTCGCTGCCAACGGGAGAAAGTCCCGCTGTTCCGCAACAACTCAATTGCGCACAAGTCGTTTCGGGTGATTCACGCGACTCATTTGCATCCCGGACTGCAGACGGCTAGTAGAACCGGCATGCAATCCAGAAGCACCGGGCTCTAAAATCCAATCTTTATTTGCACAATTATCATAAAGATCCCGAGTGTATTTGTGTGCGTGTCGGGTCGGCTTACAATTCGCGATGGGTTGCCAATTCAATAACCATAACTGTCAGATGATCGAGTGAATGAGAATGGAAGGACCAGATCAAACAGAGTCGCGCAAGTCGGCGCACCGTCTTTGCTCTGTCTCTTGGCTTTGCGTGTGCTGCTCTTCTGCAACCGGATGAGGACGATTATGATACGAGCTGGGACACTTTGACATGCAACTCGCTGGCACTGACTTCTGTCTTTGCCCTTGATTTTCCACCACTTTCCTTCGCTCGTACGTTCTTCGTTACTTCCCCCTTTGCGACAGCTGACAGACGGATCCGAGGATCGATGCATCGACGGGAACGTTCTCACGCTCACGCTGTACCGCAGACGCCGAGAGGAGCCTGTTCGGGTTCTCAGGACACCGATCTTAAGTACAGAATTTATGGACCATCAACCGGGCGACCTTCTCAAGGAAAGGGTATCGGTATAGCACCTGACCATTGGATCAGACGACGGAGCCAGTATCAATAACACTGACCATGATGCAAGACCAGAGGATTAGTCCTGCATTCCGGCGAATGGATCGAACGAAAAAGGATTCGATTACGGAAACATGATCCAGAAAGTGAGGTTAAGACTTTCGCCCGATCCATAGTCGATCGATGTCAGACGATGTCAGTTTCTCCGATGATCGATGGAACAGCATCAGGTGTCCTCCAAGCCATCTATCAAACCTTACAGTCAACCTACCCGTTTGCCCGGTAGCTCAGAGGCAAAGAAAGTCGGTTGATCTGTGTTCGGTCGAAGAAATAATTAAAAATCAATCAACCAACCCCGGGGACGGGCTTTGTTTTGGTCGAACGGTAGGACTTTCTAAATAGCCATGCCTCTTTGTGGTGTTTGCGTTTGATTAATACATTCACACATTGATGGATCTCTTCTTGGGCGATCGTGTGTCCTAAGCTCTGTCCCACGATCACATCGCAAGAACTAAGTGAACCGTCCAAGGCAACAGCAAATCTCCCTCTCGGTGTGTGACAACTAGACAAAGAGAAGATATTTATTATCATTGCCGCTGTCCACAGCGCTCACGAGACCCTTTATGGAAGCGAAGTCGTGTCCACGCGTCTCGAAATGCATATTCGTCCATGCACTTAGATTAAAATATTGGCTGGACAACTCCCAGCAAGACCTCCATGCTTTGGAGTTGGCGGTCCAGTCAACTAGAACGACGCACTGGGAAGTGGATTTCATGTCTCAACGCCTTCAATCCCTGTCTCAAGAGCAAGGTGTAGGCATATCGAGCACGTTGTCCAGGTGTCGAGTTGTCATTGATTAGGTTGTCACAGCAAAAAAGCGACCCTGTCCACCAAACACACTCGACTGTGGGAATTGACTCTGTGGCCGAACCGAATGTGGCGATCAAATTCCGCAAGGCTTTCCGCTTACTTCTTTACTCGACGTCGCCGTCGCGATGCAATCCATCGACTCTTTCTACGCTACCGACGAATTTATGACCCCAAGCACGGTAAGCCATAAATGCAGCACTCAAATCCCGACTTTTAGCCGAAATGTTTCACACGCCTTCCGTTCTGTTCCTCTCGTCCGAACGTTCGGTGGCTCGATCGAAGATTTGATGCAACGACCCAAGCACCGTTTCCAAAGCGCATCAAAAGGTCATCAATTAGCGATCGTTCGCTCGAAAATGGGAGCGGGCTGCAGGATCAAATCCAATGCTGCACCTGCACCTGCAGAAACCATTCCTAACGATCCTTCCTTTTTAATGGCCAGGAATCTCGATCCTTTGTTACGGTTCTCGGATTCGTTTGGCCTCCTTCTTTCCGATCGATCACCAGGCAGAACCTTTTTTCAGGTTTCTTGTGATGCACTTCTCCATAACCCAAATTCGTCATTATCGGCGCCATCTATCTCGAATTGGCCAAAGGGACCGTTCGTCTCGTGCTGTTTCTGCCTTTTTCTTATGCCGCTTTGCAACGCCCCGTTTGTTGGATGTCTCGTGTCGTAAAAAGTCGGACCACTGACTTCAAGTTCAAGTTTGTGAGACAATTTCCCGTCACCGTGCCGCGGCTAATGCCACAACACGCGTAGGTCATTCACGCTGACACTCTAGAGACGCAATCTGTGCTAATTGTGTTGCATTATGTGACTCGCGCAGGGCTTGTTTAAGAGGGGAGCTTTATCTCATAAATAAATTATGCAAAATCCTCTTTACACCCTTCGTCGCATTGATTCTCTAGTGAAAGTAATGCACCCGAAATAATAATAATATTTCCACCGCTCGGCAAGTTCAACGTCCGCTTATCATGTAGTAGTCGTGGCTTGATTATGGAAATTGCAGCCCTCTACACCATCGGGCCATGGGTTGTACACCATTCACAGCGAGGTTGTTGGCACCTGTTTCGCACAGGGGGTTTTGCCACCAGTGCGCTGCACGCCAGGAGCTCGCACGAGCCCATGAACTTGTCTTGCCGCACCCGGTGCGATAGGGCCGGTGGCCCAGCTAATTGATGCAGTCATTTCTATTTCAAGCTTGCGAGGAATGTTTCTCTATTATTCAATTGCACAGCATCATAATTCTACGCAGCGGCACTGCTTATAGCCATGTTGCCCCTCCTCTGCGCTCATAAAGCGGTACTCGCACGACCGAAAAGAAAGAGAAATGCGATCTTCCGAGGCATTTTCCAACTGCGGTGGGGAAAAACTGTAGCAACCAGCAACCGGTCATTGGCAGGGCACGGGTGGGGTCGCGACAGCATGTTGCGGTGAGGTTGCGTGAGTTGTTTGCTGGTGCGTCTTCTTATGATTTAATTGCTTCGTTTTGCTGGCAAACAGACTCAGCAGCAGTACGGAGCAATACGGGGGAAACATATGGGCTCAGGTTGAAATTGAAAGTGTATTCAGGCGAGGTAGACGAGGGGTACACTGGTGACAGTGTGCAGAGAGACACTGCCACAGCAAGGTTTCATATGGAACGTTGCATTTTAATTGATTTGTGAGTGCACCGTTTTTTTCTTCTTCTCTCTTTCCCTTTGTCTCCTTTCTCCAACGACTGCGATCGACGCGTCCAGTGCGTGGAGAAAAAGTGTAAATGAACTGCTGATCGTTACGTTGATTAATTGTGGAACTGGTTTGGCCGGAGCTGGGTGTGCGCTCTCAATAAGGAAACCGGCAGGGTGAGGGGGATAGATGAAATGGGACATTATCGATCTAATTAAAGTGAGACGGACGGGCCCTAATAAAGCCGAGCCGGTTCGGTACCGCCGGTGGCCAGATCGTTATGTGCACTATCGGACCAGGGAGAGACGCTTTTCCTTCCAATTAGATCACACTTACAAACTGTGGCTATGTGAAGGAAACAAGTTAAACCCCGTTCGTTCGCTGGCAGTCTAAGATCATTCCCCTTTTCTACAATGTGTTTTCCATCGTGATGGTACTACATTTTTTGTTACATTTTTAACAAAACTACCAATAGGCGTGTTTCGTTTGTTTACTCCAAGACAATCATTATGCTCGGGCTCTGCTCCCTTTGTCCCTCTTTCAAGACAAACAATTCATCAAGAATTTCTACCGCTAGCAAGTGCGTGGGAACATTTATGAAGCCTTCTCTAGTTCCGCCCCGATCTTGATGGTTTAACACAAAAAAAGGGTTCGCCGCTTGGTGTCGTTTATTTTTTTGTTTCGTTAGTGCTGACCACAAATTGTGTAAGAATAAGTACCAAACTCTCCCCTTCGGACACCCTCATAATTCCCGCATTTTAATTCGATCATAATTATTATTCCTTCCACAACCCTCCCGGTCTGCGGCAGGACGAAAAGAAAAGCAGGGTAGCAAAACGGCTAAGAGAAAACACAGCGTTCTAATAGTCGCGAACAAGTCTATCCCCCGTGCTGCAGGAGGGTGTTCTGCTCTTGAGAAACTATTCTTCCGCACACCCAGGAGTGGCCCGCGTATTGGGCTCTCTCTCTCCCCTTGGAACCCATAGGAGCGTCTTAAAGAAGTTTCCCACCGTCATGGGAGGGTGGCTATCGCCAGTGCCGGTGCCGTAAGGTTTCCTTTTCCTTTTACGCCCGACTGCGCACAATCGCAGCTCACACGCTGGTCAGCGAATCAAAACGCTCCGTATGCTCCCGTGTATAGGGGTGGGAGGTTTTCCACCACACAAAAAAAAAAAAGAAAACCTCTACAGCTAATAGTGTGCAGCAAAGCGTCACAGAAGTAGAGCGCAAAAAATGGAGTACAAATACCGAAGTGGTGCTTTGGTTGCGCGGTGGTGGTGAACAAAATTCTGTACATTCTGTTCTGCACATGCAGAGGCTGGAGTGGCGTGACGGGAGCTACTTACATCATCCTCGGGCAGTGCGCTAAAGATGGCCAGGTTGTCGATCCGTACCGTGCCCTGGAACGGGTAGCACAGGCGTCCCTGGGGGATCGCCACGCTGGACCAAACGGTGGCCGTCTGTTCCGGCGAGTGACGAGCGCCGACACCTGTCACGGCCAGGGCAAATTCCTGTGGTATCAAAACACACGTCTCCATCGGTTGAAGTTTCCTTTACCACAATAGGAGTTTGGTGGGGAATGGGGGTAAGCTGGCAGACGCTGCCACCGAACGCTGGTCCCCCCCGCGTGTACCGACCGGTGGTTGCCGAAGCTTAATTAACCGGTTATCAATCACGATCCTTGACGTACGAACTACAAAACAGTGGCAGCTGTGTGGTACCGAGTCGTTTTTGTTTTTGAGCAGCTTCGTTTAAACGTTCGTTTTTGTTTTTTTAGTGTTGTTGTATGGGTTTTATGTTTCACTGGTATGCCCTTTTTTTCGCTCTCACTTCCTTGCGTACTTTATGTTGTTTATGCGGGCAGCCTGACAACCAAAGTGTTACACGTTTGAATTCAACTGATTGAGCATTTAAGCTTTTTTTCTCCTTAAATTACACATTCACAAAATTTCACATTTTTTGCTTTTAGTTTATCAATTTAACGGGTTTTAAGGTGTGATTTTGTTCTTCTGTGTACCTAAGCTCATGAACATAAATGAGAAAAAAACACATTCATGCACACTGTTAATTCAAAATTTGCAGTTTATCGCATCGCAAATGAGATCAAAAACTTCACTCGCATAACGAATACACAACACTTGGTGTCGTACGAAATTGCGCGTACCTTTTTTGCGAACCAAAACACATCGCACACACGCCTTTCGTACTCGAATCTGTCTGTCCGTCCACGGGGACCCACTTGTTTCAGCGTTCGCATCGATACTGGGCACGCGAGATGCTCGCGTTCCAGCCGTGACCTTCCGATCTTCACCGCACGGCATATGGGAGGCCTCCCAGCCTACTCCATCACTCTTCTTCCCATGTCCCCCTCCCTTCAAAACACTACCGATCGGTAGCGCAGCATCGGAAACCGATCATCGGGCCCGCACGGTAGCAATGAACCGCGAAGGGAAGAAGTGATTGAACAGAGAAGGGCACACAACTGGGGAGCAGCAGCAAAAGCTCACTCCACCCCTGTCTCTGTGTATGTGTGCTCCGATGCTGGAAGCCGAAGTCGACGCGAAACACACCCCACGGTTTGAAAGATCGGAGCTTTTTTCCAGCATCATCGGGGGTTCGTCGTCTCTGCTCCGCCTCAATTCACTGCAAGCTTTTGAGGGAGGGGGGGAGACGCACACAAAGGCGAACGTGCAGCTGCGCCAACTCGAACGAGTTCGTACACTAAGGGGAATGATTTTTTTCCTCTTGCTTCTTCTACATCAAAACAAAAGACTTGACTCGATTTAAGCAACGAACCTTTCTGTCGCGTATTGAACTTTCGCGATCAACCACCGGTGTATGGGGTGCATTGTGCCTGGATTGCCGTTGCCGCTCCCGCCTGCGCCCAGGCAATGGTCCCACCTGCATTGTTTGGCAGTGTGTGGCGGTGGCAATATGTGTCGCAAGCGGCACCACGATCCAATCGGCGCCGTCGTTAGCGTCGATCACGGCCGATCGCTATGATTTGTGCAGCGGTCGTTAAACAGCCAGTCGCTTTCCGATTGGTTGCCGCGTTGCGCCCGCTTATGCGTTGCTTTCTTTTGTTCGGTTTCGGTAAGGTTTTCGGTGGTGTTTTGCATAAAGAGGGCCAATTGTTTTGGAGGTGGTAACGTTTTGGTTATTGTTTCGTCACGCGCTGCCCACCACCGTCGCGCGGGGTGGTTTTTGTTGTGTTGTGGGGGTTCGTCGCTTGCTCTTTTTGCTTTCGTCTTTAAGCAGGGAATGGTTAGCGGATGACATTTAATGCAGTTAATTGTGCCGCATTATAGGGTAATTATCATTTCGGTAGCTTTAATGGCAATAAAGTGGTTGATAAGTGAAAGAGTAATTAGTGTTTCGTTTAAGCAAATGTGAGGCGTGTAGTATGATCAATAAATGGAAGAAAATGTTAATATTACTTATGTTGTGCTTTTTACTGAGCAATGCTTGTTACTTTAGCCGAACAACTGCGCATTGCTGATTAAGGGAATAATTTGATTGAACAGTTGCTCCGATTTTTTAACACAAAAAAATGAAACGCTTGTATGAAGTGAGCACGCGGAAATGAATGCTTGCTCTGCTACCGTGCCAACCAAACGCATGGAGACAGAATTCGTAATCAGCCAGCAAGTGGAGCGCAAAAATTAAACCACGGCAGCGTGAACTTACAACCGGCACAAACGAACGAAATTCACATATAAACGACCCGGTTTTGATCATGCTTCCCCTTTTGTGAGGCACCATATATTTACAACGCAGGTGCGTGAGGGGCACGCCGTGCAGACTGTGCCGGACGGCTGTGAATGATTCCGAAAAGAATAAAGTGCGACAATTTACACCTCGCCACGGTGTAACACGTTTTTTGCATTCTCACCTTGCGCCGGGCAAAAGGACGGGAGAGAGAAAGAGAGTTTGACCATGTTTGGGGCGGACTGCCGTCTTGAGCTACCGATGGTAATCGGTGGGCAGCAGCTAACGGACGGGACGATGCGTACGATTGCGTCCGCTGATGGATGCTGCCTCTTACGTGTCACTATCCAGTGCCGGGGCCGAGCCGAAAGAGTCTGGCTAGCGTTTGTGGATTTGCGACCGCGCACGACCGCGCACTTGCGGACGATTGAAAATGCGCACCAATCTCCATTTTACACGTGCCGCCGTAACCGGAACGGTACGGATCACATGCCGGTTTGACTGCAGGAGGTTTTGCCCCTGCGAACACAAGTGTGCACAGTTTAACAAGGACCCCCTTTATGTCGCGTTTTCACACCTGACACCAAAATGGACATTTAATGGTTGCATTTATTTATTTTATTGTGTTTTTCTGTCTGCAGTAACGAGTGTTTTTTCCTGTTTTTGAAGAGAATTTTCACCGCATCTTGTGCGTATCTTTGTACTCAATGTGTCCACCACACGCCACGCAAATAGTATCTGAAGTGATTTTATAAATAATTATAGGGTCGTGGTACGAATTTTTCCACTTGTAAGTAGCGCTTGTCGTAGGTAAGCTTGTAGTGGATACAGAAACAATTGAATTATGGTTTTCAGCACCTCGAGCCACATTCAACCTCAGTACGATCAAATCGGAACTGATATATCGTCCAAATTGTAAACCGTACGCGTACAAGACGCCAATCCAACCGTACGCATCACGCACACGCTATTTCGGAGACGTACACGCAAACCACCGCACGTGGGCATCGATCAATCGGCAAACAAACAAACAATGGCGCACTGCAGCAATTGTCTCATGCATCGGGGAGCCCGATTTAGTCTGAGAGGGGAAAGCCTCTAAGCGTTCGTTCAATTGCGTGTAGATCACGGGCTTGTAATTATCGCGCCATGTTTACGCGTACGCTAGCGTACGCTGACTTTACGCGCATTTCTTTATCACGGCGCAACAATCCAGTGCGGGCGCGTAAAACTGTTCGATAGGCTCGATGAAGTCACGCACCTGATCGAGAGCCGATCACAGAACCGTTCTCGCTCATCCGGCTTTGATCACGGATCTCGGGAAATTATCGGTATGGCCGGCCACGGGTACGGAATTAAATGCAGCATTCTAATCAGACCCTTGCATTAGACAAACAGAGCGCGTTTGGTACGATGGAGCAATTAAAGTGGTTGTAGCATCAGCAATTTGATGCATTATTGATGCACGAAATTGATGTTCATGTTCTGGAATATCTGAACTGGTTCATGTTCAGGCTATTGAATGGAAATGATTGAAAGGGAGCTCAAATTAATTGGGGAAATTTTAATTCTCTTCTCATGCGGCCCCGATGGTCGACAAAGCATTCAGTTCGAAACTATTTTAAGGTCTTGTACTTTTTAACGATGATCAAGCTTATTGTCGGTGAGATAGTTTTGCCAGACCTATTGGCTAGAGACAATATAAATGTCCCTCGTAACATGTTCCGTAGTTATATACTGATAAGAACTGACCTCATAAGACGTGCATATAGCGAGGACGACTCTGTGACTGTGATGGTTCGTAAATTTAATCAGCGTTACATGTTATTTGACTGGCACCACTCTACAAGTTTGTGTCGCTGTTTGTTGTGTTAGTAATCATTATAGTTATTAAAGGTTTACTTTTAACTCAGTGATAAGGTCGCTTATTTGTTGGCCAATCACTTACAAACAATACAAATTAAATTGAACTTTTTTGCCTTTTAATCTGTGTCGATTGATATGTGCCTGCATGTCTGGTTTTGGAACGAATGCGATTAAATCCCTACTTTGAGACTTGTATCGAACGTCTATGCTGCAGGATCGGCACTTAAGCTTAATTGGTTAAGTCTAATACCAAATCGATCAAATGTGCAATCGATCAAAAGCATCCGTTTAAAACAAATCACAGCGAATGACGTTTCATATCGTTAATCTTTGCGCTTTCGATCGATTTTATTTATCCGTAGCTATTTGTAAGTCAATTTCGATACACATGCAATAGGCTCATTAGCCAACGCGAAACGGTTTTTTTGTCAGCATTGAAAGTGCATCAGGTCCAACCCGAATGGATGTGATCCAGCTCTAGCCTACTTAGATTATTAATGATCCTCCCAACCCCAAAGGGTCGTCTCGATTGTAGAGCGATTTGTTCGAACCGCTTGCTAACCTTTCGAACGAAAACAACAAAAAAAACACTCCTGTAGCCCAGTTTTTGGATAGCTTGCGGACGTGCGCGAGCGTGTGCGTGAGGAATGTGTTGATAGCTTTGTGTACCAGGCAGGAGACAAACACAGAAGCCAACGAGCGGTTAGAATTTATACCGGAGGCGTGTACACTATCTCGGGTCAAACAAGACCCGAGCACCGCCGACTTCCACCAAAAGGGAATGGATCGGGAGTGGAGGAAACGAGGGTGGGAGTAATTAATTTTTCGAATCAGTTTTTGCACTCCCAAAGAGAACCACACGGAGACAAGGTATCTGTTCCGTCAATATCTAACAATTAACCATGAGCTCGCGCTGTCTAAAATGGGCCATTGGGGTTGGCTGCGCACGCACCTTGGCGTTGTTGTTTTTTTTGCAGCAACGTTTTTGACCCCTTCGTGTACCATTTCATCAATTTCAAGCCCGCCAGGCACGGTACCCGATAGCGAACATGAGCTGAGCAGTGTAAGCGAGAAATAAAATAAAGCTGGCACCACCACCATTGTGGTGGACAACACAAAATAGGTAACCCATTTGGGCACGCAGGGCTGGACGTTGTTGGTGAGGAAGAAAACAGCTAAACCCGGGAAGCATAAACAAAACATTAATCAGGTTCATTTTCGTTCCCTCCCCCCCCCCCCTCCACCCCTTCGCTGCGCTGTTCGTTTGGCTCAGTAGCTCAGTTGCGTACACCTTTTGCGCGAGAATCTTCTGTTGAGGGAACCGCTCACGGTTGCTTCTTTTCTAAATGGCAAAAGTTTAATAGTCAAAGCCATTATTTTCTGTCGTTTCGTTCAGCGTTTCGATCGTTCAAGCTTCGATACTGGGCTTCGAACGGCTCTCGGGCAGCGCGGGTGAGACTCGTGTCAAATCGCTCCAGTTCCACTGTGTATGGTGGGATGTGTGTACGCGAGAAGCGCTAGCATGCAGAATGAAGCTACGCGGTGATAGCGGACTACGGCCTGGAGATCTAGGCGCTGGGTGACGACGGCTTGGCTGAACGGCTTGCCCCTATCATTCATCATCATGCGACATGGTTTCGAGCGCTGAGCGCTGCCTCACGGTGCGCAGAATTTCCGAGCCTTCAACGAGCCGAAGACAAAAAGCGATGACCATAAATTATAACATCATTATAATTCCTTGCTTACCGGGTAAGTTGGATGCTACCGCATGGGGACGCAGGGAGAAGATCTCTGCCCCTTGGTCGTGTCGTGCGCGAATGACAACGAAACGAGACAAAATGATGGGGGGGGGGGGGGGGGGAAAGAAACGCGATCATCATACAGTTGTTTCTACACTAAGCGAGCCGATCGGCTTCCTTTCCGTGTGTGTAGTTTCTTCTCTCGTGCCTTGGGGACGTGGGGACTTCATTCATGACTTGTGGCTTAGATCTAGTAAACAGGGGGTGAAGCAATCCCCGAGCGGGCACCAATGAATGGAGCGTTCAGGTGGGAGAACGCTCACAAAAAACGCACACGAAAGACTCAAGCGACGAACCTAGAGCGCATCGCGCATGGCGTCAGCAGCCGTTAGAGCAACGTCAGGCCATAAAAATCGAATCAAAACAATCAAAATAAAATTTCATTATAGAAATTGATGTGATGTTGTCTTACAAGATATCCGAATTCCTCAGTCAGCGTAGTGGTAGCAAAAGGGTGAAAAATCGTTTTGGACCGCAATAAAAGCGCTTCAACAGGATCGTTTTGAAGAGCATTTTTGTCGATGTGAATAAACATTTTATCGTCCTTACTTTGTTTGATGATGTTTAATTGAATGATGTCTTCAAAATGATTCGTTGCTAGTCTAAAACATGTAATAGTTTCATAAAAATATAAGCTAAAAAAATAAAATAAATGACTAGATTTGTTTAAATTGTTCCCTTCTAATATGCTCCACAATATGTATTGAGCGGATAAATGGCGTAAAAATCGTCATGATCGATGGTTTCGTTTCTTGAATGCTTTGGCTCGAGCTAAGAGCGCGTGTTAACCTGATCGTGCATAGTGTCACGCACAGCAAAAGAGTAGCCGCGCCATAGGTTAACTAACTATCATTATCATCATCATCATTTCAATACGATCCAGCTTCCCTTTCTCTTTCTCTCTGCCTCCTATGTGACCCTTGGCAGATTCCGATTTGAACCCATTTATTAGAAGTGCTAAACACGGACAACAACGTTGAATCGAAGCCACGTTTCGCTGTTGAATTTTAAGCTTCGGTTCCATTTCGGGTCGTTTGTAAGTTCGTGTCGTTTCTTCACCGGGTGGGTAATCATGCTGTTTACTAGTTTTTGTCTCTCTGCATGTGTGTTTGTGTGTCTCTGTGTGCGTGTGTAGCTCGACCTCAACACCGTCCGCCTGTCCGTGTGCTGTTCGTACGATGTCGCTGCGTTTTCATCTGTTTCAGTGCCCCGGTGTGGTGTCGTGATGGTTGGGACCGGAAATGAAATTATCGTAATTAGGGACGATTTAGTTACACCCCGTTGCATTGGCATTCGGGTTGTGCGTGTCTGCAAGGGATACGGGGGAGATGCTGTACAGCGTGGTATGAGGTATGAGGTAGCCGATGGTTTTCTCAATGAGTTTGGTTCGTACTCACAGGGCACGGTTTGGGCGATGGTCTGATAGTTAAAACAGTGATTTATGAAGCGTCCTACCACCTGGGGTCTGTCGGTCACGTTGGAGTTGGAGTTGGAGGAAAACATAATTATTTGCTCGCCTGAGGTGTTGAGATTGATGTATGTCAGAGATGTATGGTTTTTGAATGTGTGAGAGCGGGGGGTTGAAATGGAACTAGAGGATATGGGTTTGGGGCTAGGTCCGGGAACGAGCTGGTTAAAAGAAAATTATTGAATGAACTATTGGAGAGAAATGATGTTACCGTATCGTGTCAATCTTTTTTTCCCCCTCTGGTTGTGTTGACCTGCGTGATCGTTGTACAGTTTGTAGATAATGCCAGATGATTGGTCCTAGACGGTAATGTAGGGCATTATGGAAGGCAAAGAGAGAAACATATAGTTTTATATAGGTACGAAGAGTGATTATAACATATTGTTTAATACATGAAATACGCATAAATACTTTACAAACATTCTTAAATGCGATTTAATAAAGATCAAGTCTTAACATTGAGGTTCGTTTCATTTGGAGGCATTCAAATCCATCGTTATTTTGATGTATTTTTGACAATATTTGCACCCAATAGAATCGTATTGAATTGAAGAGATTAGAAACAATCACAATCGTAATGATAAAGGATTTTCACTTAGCCGTGTCTTCTGACAGTAGCAATATACATTTGCAAAAAAGAATAAAACAAATAAAAAAATATATCTTTTACCCATTATCAAGGGTTGTTTAAAGCCCAAGTAAAACAATTTGAATCGACTTATTTAAAGTAAAGCAACCACAAACAAGACTTAACTAATAATAAGTAGACCGCTCAATGAGAACGCTTTGTTATGCCCCCGATCGCTTGATACATGAGCAACCTCCACATGCACCACAAGCTAACTCCCAAGCACCAAAACGCGTCCAATCCGTAATCCGTCCATACGTATCCCGTTCGGTCATCATTTGATCATTTGTTTTGCCAAGCCCCACGGCAGACTGGCGGCAGTGGCAACTGGCTAAGCAATTTCGGCAGCACCGTAAAAGCCAACACTGCCAAACCCCCGGGGGCAAGCAAGTCTGCCTCTCGGTCCGTCCCGGGCACTCCAATTTTGGAGCGATCCGAGACCGTCGCCCGTCCGTTGAGGCGAAGTAAGCCACCGTTCGGGACCGTCTTAGCTAAGCGGATTTGGACCGAATCGAATAATGCCCGCTCGATCTGATTCGTGCCGGAGGAGATATATGGGAGTGATAGCGCCGGCCCGTCAGCCTTAGTCTTAGGCGGCGTTGCGTTTTTTAGATCAAATGATGAGGCCACGACCAGCGGTCAGCGAGATTGGGTTTTTTGTGTGTGTGTGTTTCGTTTCGTCTGCTCCCTGTATCGGGTGCGACTTTGCGCTGTCACTGTGGTAGCGGGGCCGCGCACAATGACTTTCTAGTTTGGACGGGGCGGTCAGTTTCCCTCCCCTCCCACACTCATACCCATCATACAAAACCCACCAGAACGCCAAAAACGAGCCAAGCCTAATGGGAATGGTGACTTGATGAAAATGGTTATGACTTAACTGGGATCCTTTTGGGATGGGGGAGAAGGCAGCAGCAGCCTACGATGCCGTTCGTTGTCTGCAGCCAAAACCGCACCTGAGGTAGGATGACGCCTGGGATTTATTAAAGATTGAATATCGGCATTTTGATTCCTTTTTTAAATATTTCTCGGCGCGGTTCGGATATTGTTTCTAGCTTTAGGTAACGAAAGCCCGGACTCAATCAGTCGCGATCGTGGCATTATCGCGCCTCCTCCAAATGAGCTTCAGCTCCGAAATCAGGCATTCGACGGAATGAGGCAAGGTGGGATTAGAAAAACCATTTGTGTAGAGCTGTAATTATGCGATCGGGAGATCAATTCTGATCCACTGGACTGGGCTGGTGTGTATCTGCACGTGTTTGTGTCTGCATAAGTACTTTTTACGAACAGCTAACGACGATCACTTCACTTTGCGAAAGCCAAGAAAGGGGGAAAACACATTTTCCCATGGTTCAACACCGCCAGGATCAACCAGCCCCAAACCGATCGCATGCCAACAACCGGGGCGACATATATCATGGAGCCGCACACCGCAACATGTCGCTGCAATTGCATCGGGCAAAACAACAACCACAACCCAGCAGTACGGTAGCAGGGCAGGAACATACGTTTAATTATTTTATTTCACAGTGTCCGCAATGTCCTCGGGACACACACACTCACACACGAGGGGCTGCAGTTACTGCAAGGTAACTGTGTTCTGCCCGTTCATGCATCCTGTGCGTGGTCTGGAAGATGGTACACAACACGGTACACTTCTCGGGAAGCGTTTGAACCCCTTGGTCGTAGTGGTGGTTGCGCGAGAAATGAATGGACAACGAAGAAAGCAACAAAAAATGGCCCCAGTCGAACGTTCAAAACGACAAAATCCCTCGAGGGCTTTTACTTGCCAGCCTCGAGAGGAGGAAGATATACCGACGCCAACCGGGAAGCTTAGTTATTGGTTTGCTGAAAACGAAGAGCAGGAGAGAGAGAGAGAGACTCGATACGGCAAATAAAACGGCCCGTCTTCGTGCGCCGACACTGTTGAGCTGGAAAAGTCGAGTAAAAGAGTAAATAATAAATATATGACAGGTTAGATGACAAATTGAAACGACAGCCCACGGCCTGCAAACGCTGCTGTGCAAAGGGTTTTACTTATCCCGGCAGTAATCTTTCCAATACCATCGTCCAAACGTTCGGGATTTTTATTACTATTGATTACGGCAATCGGAAGCTGTGTGTGTCGTTAAAAAAACGCATACCATCAAAGCAATGAAACAGTTTTGCTTTAATTTGCAGCGCAAAAGTGTGCTCCAATCACGTGAGATTGAACGAACGATTGAAAGTGGCACGAAATACTTCAATGCCGCAGTACGACACGAACCGACAGGCAACTAATAATCCCCCAAAAATAGCTGGTACGGATGAAATGAAAGACACAAGCGCCAGCTGGAACATGATTCGAGCGATAATTATTAATCCTTCATGTCACAAAAGAGGTCCATGCTGTGTTGGTAAAGTGGAGCACGGCACATAGTTTGGGCTTGGCTGTTCTCCCCCCGGGGTTGCTGGTGGAAGCAGAGGAAGATTAATTCAAACAAGAATTGAAGATATATATTTTATCACGCTATCGCAGCGATCGGAACGCGATTATCAGCGTTCGTAGAGCGTTTGTGCAAAGTGTCGCGTGTTGTGTCCCCGGGTGCTTTGCGTGATATTTTTATACCATCAATTCGAGATTTGCGCTGGAGGAGGTTTCATTTCCTTCGCACTACACTTTTGCACAAACCTGTACTGTACTGTAAAACCACACGCCCTGTTAAGGAGGTACGCACTCAAGTTTGCAATTTTGTAGCCAGCTAGTGTAGCCGGAGCTGCATCGACCGGAGGAGTATTCTGCCATGGGACCGGAAATGGGATAACTATTTTGGCCCCGCTAGGGCGCCCGACGCCACTGCCTTTTTGCATCGGGTTTTATGATTCAATTTTTAAGCGACGCGCCGTATACGTTTTTAATTACGGATCGTAACCGTGGGCCGGCCATACGGTTTGCACTGCCAGCTCATCTCCGTACCGTCATCTCGGGCGGGCCTGGGGAAATTGGCCGATCTTGCCCGGTTTTTAGTGGCAGTTTTCAGGCTACACTGCTCCGTTTCGTTCCGCATGCAAATTAAAGTTCTCGCACTTGGTTCGTTCGGATGAAGCGGGTAAGTGAGGTCGGGGTGTCCGTGCATGAAACGAAGTCTTCTTGCCTCCGCCCGGAGGGCAGTGATCTTCGGCAGTAAAGCTGAAGCGCTAGCGCTTCTCTCATTTCCTGTGTGCGTGATTAAGGCAGCCCGATCCAACGGGTAGCAAGTGTTTATGGTCGACGGTAACCCGATCTGCCTGCCCTCGTACCTCCCACCACCACCACCACCTCTTAGGAGGTAGTTACACTTTTCCGCACGCAGTTACACACCTCGCTAGGTTGAGATGGACCGACCAAACCGAGACGCCCCAGAAGGCATTAGGTTTGGTGAGGGGAGATTTTGTGTTTCTGCGAGAAGCGATGGCAACCGATGGGGATATGAAACCGGGCAGAGCGAGGAGGCCAGTGGGTAGTAGTCATATTTACAAACGTCATTTGGTCGTTTACTGTATTATTAGTTTGTTTTAACGGCCAGATTGCACCCGGGGGCGATGTGTGCCTGTTGCTCGGTTGCTACGGCCGGCAATGGGGACAGAAACATGAATGGAACTTTGCAGAAACTGTACCGAGCGCAAGATATGGTTAGCGCATCGAATGCTGCTTGTGGTCGTGTGTTTCTAACTGCTTTTTAGTTTTAATGAACCGCACAGCTTTCGATATGGCCAGCCACCTGTTTGCTTCAATGTAGGGACAGACTGTTTTGCTGTTTCGAAAATAAGCGAATTTTTCACTACCCTGTTTTTCTAATCTTGGCGCATTTAATGTTGTATAATTATTTGTAATTATTTTGCCGAATTCTAATACTGGGGAGTATTGCAGAGTGTTTGCGTATTTCGGGATGCGCTCAGGTGCACGTTTTGAAAACCAATTATTTTGGGATGCTTCTTAACGACGCTCAAATCCGACGCTGCGCCGGAAGTTGGGGAGGAGTTTTGCAGCATCCAACACAACACACAACGAGCAGGAATTGGTTTTAGTACCGTTCGAACGCACAGCTTCAAGGACATTGCAGGAACGTTCGCGTCGAAAGGACAAAAGGCGCGTCGGTTGGTTGGTCGGGGGTTGAATTTATGATCGCAGCGCATCCCACTGCCCGCGGGATATTCGTTGGGCGCTGTTCTACGGAATTTGAATGACCACAGGAAACGTTTAAATTATTCGCAAAACGTTTAACCTTCCCCTTCTTCCTCCCGCTCGTAGTACAAAACAACTCGTAACGCGCGGTTGGCTCACCGGTGGTTTGGTTTGCAGTTGTGATTTTCTCGTTAGCTGGCGTTACCACCCTTTTCGCGAGGCGCAGTCCGCGTTCGTGTTTTAATTTAAGCTGCAGTATTGCTGTATTCCTGCTGCTGCTGCTGCTGCTGCTACCGAGGATCGAAGGTGTGGTCATATTTATTGCTTATCCTTCGCTTGAGCTCCCGCGTTTGCGCGTACAATTATGGATTTTACTTCCACAAAACTGGATTTTGGGGGGAGGGCGGCCTGCACTGGACCTGGAAGCAGCAGCCGGAAATCGTTATCCAGTGCAACGGAGGCAAATTTGCTGGCAAAAGGACTTGAAATTAAAAACGTGAAAATAAAACGGAGCAAACACAACGGCACAACACAGACACATAAAGCAAGGGAATGATCGCTAAAACAAAGGGAAGCAAAAAGGGCAACAGGCAATTCGGAAGCACCCTACGGGGCTGGTGCGGCATGCCAAAAACAAAAACCGAAAAAAAAGGAATCCAAAAGCGAAACGTTATCCTGAACGTTTCGTCCCGAGGGCAAGCAGAATGGCAGAAGGGCAGCATCAGTAGCAGCATCATCAGCAGCAGCAGCAGCAGCAACAGTCGTCGAGTAATTGCACCGTTTCTTGCCGGACAGCTCTTTTTATTGTGGTTTGCGTTTTTACGTGAAATTATGCTTTCCTGCGCCTGCTGGCTTTTTTTTCTTCTCTCCGTTGTTGCCTTCGGGGTTGTTGCGGGTTGTGTTGGTTTGCGGAAATCTGTCTTTGGTTTTGGAGCTGGCATTCCGCTTGCGTGCTCGCTCTGTACATTCGAATCCTTTGCCCTGTGTGTGTGTGCCTGTGTGTGCTTTTTTTACGATCCATTCTCAAGCTTCCTGCTCGTCCTGCGCAGATCGATTTGCCTTCTGCCTCGGCCTGATCATATCGCCGATTGTTCGTGGGTAAGCTCATTTCATTGAGCCAATTTTACAAACGTGCTACCGAACGTGCCCCGCGACGTGCCCGGCGAAAGGGCTGCCCTGTCAGCTCGGTCACGGCACCGTGAATGAGGTTGCTCCAGTCACGATAATGGCTAATGATTGAGAGGCTGAGGTCAGTGTGGAAAATTGTAGCCGCTATCCGGACCCCTTACACGGGTCTGCAAGTGCGGGCTGCTGAACGATATGATATTCATTGATGAAACTGTTGTCGGCTGATGCTGCTCCGTCAGCCCTCTACCAGGCTTTCTCTGTGGGGAAGCGTAAGGTTCATCAGTGGACGGGCAGGCAGCAGCCACCTGAGAATGACTGACGCTTGAAGCAGTTAGCTCGTGAGGTCGGCAAATACAACCTCCCCGACCAGTTTTGTGCTCCACCCCGTTTTGGGGAGTGCTTGCGCGGTGCCAGGAAGATGGTATTTTAATTATAATTGTAATATAATTTAAAACGCAACCGAAAACGTGCACTTGCGGCAAGAATGGTGCTCGCTTTGTGGAGAGAGGAAGCGGGCTCGGTTGTGCGATGAATGAACCTAGCACGGCGTTGGAGATGTTTGTTAGTTTGATTTCGTGTGATGCGTCAAGATTTGAACATACAACCGCGTAAATAAGTCAACAGTTTTAATGGTCTGTTAGTCGTTGTGAAAACATTAAAAAGAGGCTTCCTTACTATTTGTTGATTATTATGGATAAACTTACATTCAAACGGAATAGGTAGAAAAATTGATGCTGATTTGAGCTTATAACAGCATTAAAACAATCTGAACTAGACTGTAGTACACCATTCTAGGAACCTTGACATTTATAGAAACATTTTTCTTTGTCCTTGTCTGGAAGAGATGTATTATCTTATGACAAATTCTATCTATTCGAACTTTACAATGACTAGGCCATAACGCATTGTAAAAAATTTAAACATAAATTAGTACAATTTTACGCTGAGGTATCAAGAACTCCCTGATGCTGATCCTCTGAACCCGATTCATCAAAATTGAGCTTAAATATAGCCTGCAGCTATGGAATAAATCATGATATCGTTATATTCTAAATGACTTTTTATACTCTGCCATAATAAGCAAACTTCTAATTCTCATTTGAAATGGGAGAAATGAACGAGAATAGAACGTACACATATTTCAAGGGAATACATGAACTTCGTTTTCCAATCGGTTTTAGTGCAGTTCATCCGTTTGTTTAATGATGCGTTTATCCAAGAACAAGAACCGAGGATTGAATTCAAGTTGAAGTTATTCAATAATGATGTTTCTAAACCTAGTTCGCAATACGATACTTCGTGTCTTCAAACTATTGCCAATCAATAATAACATCATCATTGAATGTTAATGTGTATCAGTTCGTTGGAAATATAATATCTGCTGTCTTAAAATTCATAGCAGAAGGATTGCCACAGGGCTTCATGCCTTTTTGTAGAAAGCTGCTCCAGACAGGAGAGCGATAGTATAGTTTACAGTTATCGAGAAAATGCAGCACACAGTTGTCATTCGAAAAAAACAGCTTAATCAAATATTCAAAGCAAGATCGATCAATTTTACCATAGTGGATTCTATCGAACCCGATACGTCCTGTCCCTCGAGACGTGTATCTGAAACGCACAGGACTAGAATTAAAGGGACCCACCAATAATTAGGGCCCCGTGTGTGTGTGTGCGTCGAAACGTGAGGTTTCGTTTAATATTCTTGCCCTGAA
This sequence comes from Anopheles gambiae, assembly GCF_943734735.2. Taxonomy (NCBI): domain Eukaryota; kingdom Metazoa; phylum Arthropoda; class Insecta; order Diptera; family Culicidae; genus Anopheles; species Anopheles gambiae. The sequence goes on along the minus strand of NC_064602.1, from coordinate 34,533,318 downwards.
AACTCAAACTCCGCCGGCCGAAAACCACTGGAAGGTTGTTATTTAGTCTCGCTACCGCGCGCCGGCTTTGAGTGTGAGCCCGTGAGTAGTCCCGTCTTTCAGGTAGCGACCGTTATCGTGAAATTAGAAAATCAATCAAAAGCCTTGAAGGCGTTTTGCGATTGATTGAAGCAAATTTAAATATTTATTAGGTGCGGTGCTGAAATATCGGCTCGCGGGACCCATTGTGAGGGGTTTTTCAGGCTCCCTTTATCTCCCCGGCCGGTGCTGCTGCCGGCTACTGTACGGCTACCTTTTGGCTAGCTCTCCCCGCTCGGGCGGAGACTTAGACTTTGGAATGTCTTAGGTCGATGTGTACAAGAAAAAGAAAAGTGGGGACAACCTAAAATCAACTACCAAAGCTTCCAAGTTACGCATGCTATTAGGTGAGGCGAGGAAAAGAGAAACAGGTAAGGCTCTTGCTCCTTTTAGTAGTGATCGTGATTGATCTGCATAAATCAAAACGACTCGGCTAGCCAATGACGACGACGACGACGGTGCCGAGTCCGTTTTCGGGTGTTCATTTTGTTACAATTTATTTCTAAAAAAAACCCCTGTTCTTCCCCCCTCGGACAACGATTAGCCCACTAGCCCGATCATGATGGCTGTCACGGGGCCGGCAGGAATCGAAAATGGGAAGGCACCCCGAAAACGGCACCTGAAAACTTGTAGTCGGCATTTGCGGCTCGATCGATTTGATCGATCAGTGTGCTGCTGCCCGTTCGATAGTGGTTGGGTGAGCACTAGAGTTTATCGAAATACATCAAAAAGGCAGTCCGAGACGAGACCGGTCGGGAGCGTTCTATCGCATTGCCCTAATCTGTGGTAATCGGTCGAATCGAAACCGAAAGCCTCGGCCTAAATGGCAGTGGTAGGGTCTGCTACGGCGTGTGTTTCAGTACCATCGAACGAAAACTATCCAAAAAATGCAGAGCGTAGAGTTTAGAAACCTCGCGCATTTGATTGAATGCAAATTAGCAGAGGGAGTCTTTTGATTGGAGAAATGTGTATGCACTCAACCCCGGGTGAGAGAGATGGTGGTGCTTAGGTAGCAGCCACAAAAAACGCCAAGTCACACGAAACATTAACCACGCTGCTAACGGGCTGTCGGGCTGTTGGAATGTGCCGAAGGTGCTTTGAATATGCCACCGTGCGTCGATATGTGGGCCTTTGAGCCTGCATGCATGATTGAGATTGAGTCGGCCTGAGGGGGAGTCCACCGAGCGATGGATTAGGATAAATATGAGTAAACATGAGCGTACGGTGTTCTGGGATAGAGAGTGGAGCGATCCAAGGGATTTAACATGCACTCAACTTTTGATGAATTTAAACTATCATCGCCCATCATACTATAATTATGAACTTAAGGTAATATATTCGATGATGCTTAAAAAATAAGCTAAATGTTACACATATCCTACTGGAGAAGTTATATGATGTAATAAGAATTTAATTAAAACCACAAAAAAGTCAACAAATAGAAGAAAAGAGTGATATACTTGTTTGGGAATAAGAAAAACAAAGAATTCGGTTTCGATTAGGTAGCATGGAGCAGCATTGCCATGTGCCATCGTGAAGAGCCACTTGATAGAACAGAACGAATCAGGAGGGTAAAAGACGAAAAGAACCGAAAAGGGCTGACGGGATAAAAAAGGCGAATGCCATTTAAATTTGAAACTGATAAATTATCGAACGCACAGTAGCGACTTTGCGTTTCGAGCTAAACGGTTTTGAATGTAAATGAGTTCATTCGGTCCACCGCACACCCTACACCGTTTGTCGCTCCGATGTATTTTTTTTTCGTTGGTGTTCTCCCCGCTTTCGATTCTTAATCGTCGCAGCCACGGTAGCAGCGGCCAAGCAAGGAAGAGATTGAACTTAAACCCAGACACAACGCAACGTGTCTCGCAAGCCCCGTTTTTTCGCTGAGCATTCAATCGGGACTTCGGCTGTCATGTAATTGGGCTGCCCCGCTTCGCTTCACCGCCAAACCTTCGCTCCCGCCATAGGCTGTCGATCGAATTGGAATCGGTCGGGAAGCAGCAAACAGCAGCAGCAAAAAAAAAAAAACGGTTTTGCCGGGTGTCCTGCTGGTGAACCGACGAAGGTGTTTGGTGAAGAAACAAAACAAAGCAAAGGATTTAATTTTTCCGTTTCGATCCGTTCCGATGGTACCAGTTGCAGCAGGAGGGAGCGGCGCTGACTGATGGGTTTCATTAATTCGAACATTTCTCCTGCGGTGTTGGGAAATATTTCACAAACTTCGGCTGCGGCGTGAGAAATTGATTTATAAACTGTTGAACAGGGCGGAGCAGGGAGCGAAGCGGTGTCGCCACGGAATGGAGACAGAAGAATGACATGTGAAGAATTTGTAACTAGTTTGTAATAAAAAACAAAACGGTTAAAGCGCGGAAGATCATCATAAGGAACTATTGATTGTGACCGGTTTTGCGCTAGATGGCGTTGATACTTATTTAATAATGATTCCTGATTGCTTAAATATAAGACCTATCTTAAGAACACATTAACGTCGTACGAAACTGAAACATTTTTTTCAATAAATTTCCCATATTAAATGTCACCACGCTCTCAACACCTTCCTGCAAGCCTCACCAATAATGTATTCATCTTCAGCCCGCAATTATTCATATGCAGCGCTGCAACCGAGCAGCGCTTCCCTTCGCCATATAAATTGCACCTCTGCACATCAACGACGTACTTGACTTGAAGCTCACCTTTAGGTCACGATCATGCAAGTGTGTGTGTGATACACAGATTACAAATTGGCTCTTTAGTGCTGCCTCTTTACAGCAAGCGAACGATCACCGATCGAGCAAACGCCCGTTAAACCTGCTTGACCTCTGAACGATTCCCAACCGTACACTTCCCCGTAACAGGTCGTTGAAATCTTTCCCTCGGTATCCAAAATGTATCGATCCCACGGAGCTGCTAGGCGTTTAATAGGAAGGGATAATCCCACCTCGGACGCTGTAAAACTGTTCCCCCCCACCCCCTATGCCCAGTCCCGATAGCACGAACAGGGCACGCGCAGTTTACAACCACACGGAGACCACATTACATACCACATTTTCCCTTTTTTGGTAACAACAACGACCACGAAAGGTGAAGACGTGGGGGAGGGTGGGAGAGGGCACTGGTTGGCGGCAAAACATCCTGTTTGCCGCAAATAGCGTCCCGGCCCGGACGAAGTAAATCGCGACAATTTAAGTAAATTGTAGATAAATAGATTCTAATGAAGACATTACGATCGAGCACTGCGAGCGAATGGGTGGGGGAGAAATTTATGAAAATTTATAGATTCGATAAGCGTTTACATGCGGCGGTGCATGTGTGCATTAAGCGTTCGGCTCGGCAGCCACTTTCGCAACAACAACAAAAAAACAGGGTGGCGAACGGCACTGTTGATCGGCGATCGGATAGTGCATCCTATCGTGTATCGTGGACCACGATCGCCGGGGGTATAATAATAACATAACCTCAAATATATTGATCATCATAAATTCAATAAACAAACGCGCGATCGCACACTCTCTTTTGCTCTCTGTCACACACACACACATGTATGTTGAGAGGCTGGGACGAGTGTCGATGAGAGAGGACGACAGACGGCGTGGTTGGGAAACTCACTCGGAAAACATTGCAGCATTTGAATCCAAGAGGAAAGGGATAAGGGCAGCGGATATTTTCGGATGATCACTCAAGTGGCTGGGAAAGCGTGGAGCATGGGATGGGGGGGGGGGGGGGATATGAAAATCACAGAATTGTCGATTTGCCGTTTCGTATCGGTCGGACCGCTGCGCGCTGCTTTGACTTTGAATGCCTCTAGCCTCTAGCGGGGCGTGGAGGTAAATAATGTCCAGAAATGGGGCAATAAATCTTTGCAAGTGTGTTGTATAATAATACTTTTACACTCGAGCGCCGGGCACGCTGCGGCCCGATTTGCCTGCCTGAAGTGCACGCGGGCGAGTAGTGGCTCTTGGGCGGTGGAAGAAACGCGCGGGCAAATCGCACCGGCACACACCGGAGCAGTTGTGTGTGTCCCCGTCCGCCACACAGCTCTACACAGCCGGTGTGTGCCGGTGTGGATGAAAGGAAAACTTCGTTCGGCAGTGCGCAACATAAATCTCGAGCCGTATCCGTAATTTCCCGGCCCCCCCCTGCTCGGGGTGACTTCAATTCGTCTATTGAGGCGTCGCAGATCGATTGGCGAAAGGGTGCCCCGGGATTTTGGATTAAGTCTTCCAACGCGAATGGCGGCGGACGTCCCCCGCCTTGCCCATTGTGCCCGTGCCGCGCTGTAGGTTGCGCAGGCGAAAATGATAGTAAAATTTAGTAGTTGATTGTAAATTGACAAATATCACAATAAATCTTGAGCCCGTTAGTATGCCGCCGTCAGTGGGCTCTGGAGAGTCGGGTTCGTCGCTTGGTGGTTTTGTCTGTTGCGATCGAGTCGAGTTCGAAACAATTTAATCAACCTGAGACTGATACTGTCGGCGGTGGAGAGTGGTGTACAAGGAAGGGAGAGTAAATCCAGGTCGTAAAATGGCAACCAAACATGAAAACAGTAGAAAAGCGTCTGCCCCGGCCAAGTACAAGGGACGATAAAAATAAAAATTAGACACATAATTTACATAGCCGGACGGAAAGGGGATTCGGGTCGCAGGCGGTGCAGCAACATTTCGGATGATTACGAACGAAGCACCATTTACTCTTTATGACTCTTGGGTCGGGACATGCCTGGTAGAACCACGTTGGGGTTTCGCTGTACCCACCCAGTCAGTACGAAGGCACATCTTCTGCACCGCGAGCCTTAAATGGTTGTCCACCGTACCGGAGGGCCAAGGCTGTGTTATCAACGTGCGCAGTATAACTGCCCAAGAATCCACGCAAGCTGATCGGGAGCAGGACGCTAATTTGGGGCGACAAAAAAGTGCTTAAAAATGCCTCGCATCCGCCAGCCCAACCCGCTAGCCCATCCCGGGGGTTTAATGGTGTCTGACGCGGGGTGCCGTTAAATGTTTGGCAAAATGCAGTTGAGATGATATTTGGACCGTTTTGCGAGCCGCTTGCGAGCGCAGTTCTAATGATGACCGTTCGAGAGTTTGAACTCAACATTTTGAACGTGTTGTTGTCTGGAAGCCTCCGGTTGGGTAACGTTTTTGTGACGGCGACAGAATTGCTGGGCGGCAGACATATTTTAGGACGCGTTTGAAGCTTCCGAACCGGGTTGTGTTTGCTGTGCTGGTTTGTTGGATGGCTTTAACCCGCGCTCTTTTATGATGTACCATGTTTTAGTAGTTAGTTTTTGTTTTTCGTTTGAAAAGGGAACTGTTTTATTATTATTGCAAATGTAATTCTCCCAATCTCGCTGACGATTTGTCCTAATATGGCGGAGTGCAGTGCTTAAGAACATTGCAAAAACGGATGCAATGGCTGGGAATCTTCCTGGGTAGATTGTGTTGGGAACGATTAAAAAAGGGTTAATTTGCTACACGCTGTGTTTGTGCTGATTAAAACAGGCAATAGTTATTTCCTTTACAATTATTTTCTTATAAAGAGAGTTAGATGATTCTCTGAGTATAAAGGAGACAGTTGAATCTTAAGATGCCTTGTGGTCTTTTCTTAATTTTGTTTATTTTCTGCGTAATTAATCCTTGAGGCAGATGATAAATCTTATGATGTATATTTAAGCCATGAACGAATCAAATTAATTTCAAATCGTCAATACATATATGTTTGGTGATGGATTAGTGATGCTAGAAAATTCAGCTGTTACTTTCACAGCGTATAGAGATAGGATATTGCCTTTCTAGCTGAGAAGAGGTTAGTTAAAAAATGGAAAATAATAAAAATGTTAACTTTAAAAAAATTAAATGCAAAGTTCATATTAATTTCCAGCATTTGTTGGCTAAACCATCGTTTAATTCTAATTGTTTATTATTTTACAACAAAACAAAAACCTGAAACATAAATTTGAATTGCTCGCGTGAAATCTTAAAACAGTGTGCAACAAAGAACCAAAAGACAAACACATACACATACAAACAAACTTAGTCGTCACAGTTCAGCTGCCGGAGTCAGTGCTCTGTAGGTTAATCGATTGGTCACGGTAGTAATGGGCTAAAATACGCAGCTTTTGTTCGTGGTAACGATTCTGATGCGCAGATATCTTAAGAGCACGAAACAGAAGGTTGAAACAAAAACAACAACAAAAAATACCTAAAAGTAAGGAAACTCAATCATCAATGAACAAATGGAGCGTATTTAACATCGCTTAATGATGCGGAAAAAGGGCAAACTGGCCTTTTTTTCGTGTGCTTTCCCAAGTTTTCCCCCTTTATTTGTGTGATAAATCGTGCAAAGGTGGATCGGATTTTTCCTAACGGGTCCGCGCAGGTCGTGTGTGCTGCAGGAAGTGAGCGTTCATCACTTGATGCCGTAGCGAATTGAAGTCTTTCCTTTTTCCAAAAGTTAATCGGAGATTCAGATGAAATGGACGGTAGGATAGTGGCTACTGTTCGGAATGATTATTCCATTATCGGCCGAACAGATAGAAAAGGGGCCGAGGGAAAACTATTTTCAGCCACAAGCACCGAAGCGATTCCAGCACACCTATATCTGCCATCTAATCGGCGTCTTGTATTTGTTAATGAGCGAATATCAATTGAATTCGTTAGATTGCGCGAGCGAGCGCACCCGTACCGTAGATGCCGCTGGCAGTGAACCCGAGAGATGCCGAATGATGAAAACACATTTTTGTTCCCCTTCCATTTCCACCCCTTCAAGTGTATCTGAACACCTCCCCCCCTGGTCCAATCAGGTGCTGCAAAACATCATAATCGTTTAGTAGTTGCGAATGTTTCCCGAGCATCGGCATCCACAGTTAATCGATTCCGCCGCCAGGCGTTTGGGTAATTAGCAACTTAATACGAGCAAATGCGGCATTGCTGCCATCGGGAGATTTCCTCGACATCCACCCCTTTCCCTTTTCCCCCTTGCGATTAATATCACGAAATGATTTGCGCGTTTGTGTGCCGGGGCCCAAGCCAGAGCCAAATTTCGTGCGCGCAATAAAATGTTATGTCCCGTAAAAATCACTTCACCCGCTTTGCAGTGCCCAACCGCAAGCGCAAACACATGCGAAAAACAAATCACAAACGCCGATCGATTACCACTGCGGTAGCGATCAACGATTGCGGTGCCTCCGGTGTGTAGCAGTAGCGCAGTGGTAGTAGCACCAGCAGCAGCCTCAACAAATGCAGTTCAAATCGAGATCGTGTGGATTAGCGAGCGCGGCGAGCCGACGACGGGAGGCCGAGCAGAAAGCGGGCGAGCAAATAAATTGAACCATAAATAAAATAAATGCAAATAAATAAACATTCCCACGCTAGCGGGCGGATGTTGACCGTAGGGAGGAGAGCTGGGGGATGATGCCCGGGGAGGCAGCAACAAGATAATAATTTGATTTAAGCTGCGCTCGTTTAATTCAAAGCTCAATTGTGGAATGTTTTTAAACATTCCCCGCGTGCGTGCGCGTTGCACTTTAAGGCGATTTGTGAGGGCGTTCGTTATGAGCTTTTCCAGTCAGAAGCGATATTTTCCATCACCATCTCCTCCTTGTTCTGTAATAGCAGCACAAAAATCCATAACATCACAAGAAGGTGTAGGTTAATGTTTTTTCATGCTACTGGCGATACAGGAAGCACAAACACAAGGCAGTTATCGTGTTATCGGTTTCGCGTTAAAGAGCAATGAAAAAGGCCCGCCTGAAACAGGGGGCGAAAGCTGAAAGGGTAGAAAAGGGACGGCAAACGAAAGCCGTCGGTATCGGTTTATGTACATTGCGCATTAATCCTTTGCCGGTACCTTTGCGCTTTGCAGGTAAATAGCGAGCGTGTGCGATAAAGCAAATGTTTTCTCCTGCAAGGATAGGTTAATAATCTCGAACAACTTCTGGTATGCTACCGTGTGTGCGGCTTGCTGCCAGAAACAAAGAGCAAGAGGGAAAGAAGAAAAAATACACTTAATCCCACACACACACACACACACACACATAAGCCGTTAAAGACTTTAAGCAAAAAGGTCCGGGTGGAAGGTGGTAGGGAATTGAGAAGTTCCAGCAATCATTCCAGTAGCCAATCGGCCAATGATTGGAGCTGACCTCCTCTGCGGGATTTGCCTGCCAGGGGGACGCGCATCCACTGCATCCACAAACAATGCATCCCCGGTGCTCGATGCACTTGCAGTGCAAAAACAGGGGAAGCAAAAAATAGAAGGAGAAAAAGTAAACACAGAACCTCCCCACAATCGAACGCATCTCGTGGTGCGGGTGAAGCGCTTTACAAAAAAAAAAGCTTTTAAAATCATGCCGCCCCAAACTCCCCAAGCTCCTGTTTAAAGTGGTAGAAGAAGTGGTGGTGGTGGTGGTGGCATGTGGAGCCGCTTTATTGTATCAGAATCAGGTACGGGAAACCCTACAGGCTGCAAGGAAGGAACGAGACGGAATCGATCCTTCTCCCCCCACGCGAGGGAAATCCTTCTGCAAGAAACGGAAGCATCCGGCCTCGAAAGCGTGTGTCCGCTGTGTGCGACCATTGTTAATTCGCCGCGAGAATGGGTTGAATATTGATTTTATCGGAAGCGGATCTCTTTGAAGGCGGGCTTTGAAAGCGAAGAATTCGATCGGCCGAGTGCATTCCCTTCGTGGGAGACTTTCGTAAGATTCGCTGGGGCATATATGTGCAAAAAAAAGGAAACTAAAGAGACGACATACGACACGGAGTATGGCGGAGGGAAGGAATTAAACGCATCTGCCCCGGTTACCGTGGTTTTGCCCGGTTGGAGAAAATCACGGACCCGGTCGATAGATGAGCGTAGTGTCTTTTTGCATTCTGTTTTTTTCATTCACTACTTCGAGAACAAGTCCTCCTCCAAACGCTGTGGATCTGCATCCAGAGAGCCTTGTACTGGAAGGATTGGAGGGTTGGAGGCTTGCGAGATTCAAGATTCGAGGTCCATCCACGCAAGATAGTGACGGTGGTCCCGCGTCCCGATGCGTCCCTTTGCAGAGCCCTCCCTAAGTGCAGTGACGTACAGTAATATGCATCCGAGTGCGTTTTTTGTCTGTACTTTCCTTCCCAAGAGATCGCCAATGATCATGTGTATGATTTTTTTTTGCTGTGTGTTGTACCAACTCTTACCAAGATACCGAAACCATTGAAGCAGGGATTAAGCATCTCTTATAACGATTTTTGCGACTGTTTTCTCTCCCTTCCTTTCAGTGCGCATGTGCTTGCGTTCATGCTGCAACTCTTTAATGTCCCGAACCGCATTTTGGCGGCACCCTTTGGTGAAGAGTTCGATTGAACTCCGACCGATGTGCGAGCATTTGCGTAACGCGTAACGGTCAGCGCACAAGTGCACACATGTTTGATCAAAAATGAAAAGAACTTCTATCTCGAAAGCTTGAGCATTCTTTTTACTTGCGCTTGATGAAAGTGTGTGGTACCAATGATTCAGATCGGATCGGTTTCCACCGGCTCTTGTAAATCACGCGGATGCGGGGTGCTGTGCTTGTCCGATCCGGGCAGGCATCGATGCATTAAACGTCCCATAATTAGTCGGCTGTCAATCTGGCTGACCAGTTTGAGTGAAATAAATGCATCCGAAACGCGTACCGGGCGATTGTGTGGCACGCGTGGCAACGCGTTGCCGCAAAGAAACGGGCAGCAAATTTAGTGTCCCGATACTCGGTGACATGGGGCATGGGTCTGTCCCGTGCCCGGGCGTGCGTGTGTGGGTGATCGATCGATCATCGATAAAGTCTAATTTAAATCGTAACCCGATTTGTGGCCCCGCAACTGAATCGCAACCAATTAGTCCCGCGAGACAGCGCCAAGGGGTTTTGATGGGTTCAATAATTTAGCCACCCGGTGCTAGGGATTGCTGTCTGTGTACACCCCCAGGACAATCGCATGGCAATCGGATTGAACGCGCAACATTTTCCATACAATCCGCAGTGTTGCGTTTTCTTCGCGCCAACTTTGCCTGTATTTTCAATGAGCCAAGCGATTTTACCCCCTCCTACACGCATTGTATCCTACAGCACGCTTGACGCGGCAACGTTCACCACATACACACACACATCTCCACACTCAGGGTACGACATCTTCCCTGTTGCTGTTCTGGACTCAGACAAAATTTGTGTTTCTACACTTATTGTTCAAAAAAGTAGTAGCTCCTAGGATCTGAATTTACAAACAAATATCAAAATGTTATGTTCTGCTAATGATATTGCTCTAAATTTAAATGCACTACATCAAGTTTTTACATATCTTTCGTAAAAGTTCGCCAGAGTATAAAAACGTCGATACAATTTGTCATGAATAACTTAAATTTCAAGATTTTCGCGCATAAAATTATGACGCGCGCTGTGTGTGCGGCGGCGTAATTCGCTACTCGTATAGCCGTCTCGCTTCTTCTTGTGTGTGCTTTACCGTTGCTGACCGCTTCAAGAACATTGCTGCTCACACACACGTCAGTCTGTGGCAAACAATTGGAGGGGGAGGATGTGTCGGTTTGCTCCAGAAATCGTGTGTGATTTTGGTGTTCTGGATTTGGTTCCATCGCTGTTTGTTTTGGTGAATTTGAAAAGGTAAGAATCATCAACCGATGTAAAAGTGTGAGAGTAAGATGATGCTGATGGTGACTGATGCTTTTCTTTGTTTCTTTTCCTGCTTTCATCCACTGATGGCGTCGAGCATCGCCGAGGATGTGATCGAATGCGGAATATTCTAAACAAGGAGCTTCATTCCGGATTTTGTTTGCAATAAGGTAAGTTATGATAACACACAAAGCATACGGAAAAAGAGTGAGTAATCTTATTCTTAACTTTCATTTCTTCAACAGCGCTGAACTAATCCTCCAGCTTACAACGAACGGTCAACGGATGAGGAAGGAGAGGAGGGACGGCAAAGGTACACGCACAAACGTGCACACATCAGCCTTCTCGGAGAACGAGAACACGGGAGGGGGAGACCGGCAACGTATAGAACCTTTACGCTCCCTCGTGCGTTCGTGCGTGCGTGCGCGCGCGCGTCTATGTGTGTGTATGTGTGTGCATGCCTGCGTGCGTGGCTGTGTGTGTTTTTGCCGCTTCGCATAACGAGATCCTACGGGATCACCTTGCGAAAAACACCAAGAGAGGGGGAGGGGTAGGTATGTGTGTATGTGTGTGTGTGTATGTGTGCTTGCATGCGTGCATGGCTGTGTATGTGTGTGTATGTGTGCTTGCATGCGTGCGTGGCTGTGTATGTGTGTGTATGTGTGCTTGCATGCGTGCATGGCTGTGTATGTGTGTGTATGTGTGCTTTTGCTGTTTGGCGATCTCCTACGGAATCACCTTGCGAAAACACGTGGGGGGGGGGGGAGGAGTGAGGTGTGTGTGTGCTTGCCTGCGTGCTTTGTGTGTGTGTTTTTGCGTTCACGTTCTACGGGATCACTTTGCGAAAAACACCAAGGGGAGGAGGAGGTGTGTGTGTGTGTGTGTATGTTTTTTTTTCTTTGCCGATTCGCACTCTCTCGCGGATCTAGTTGTGTGCGTTAGTTTTTTTTTTTAGTTTCTTCGAAAAATACCTGGGGGAGGATGTGTGTATGAAAGAATGTACTTCAGAAAAGAAAGTGAAAAATAAAAAACGAATATGAAATATGTTAAACGAAGTTTTAAGTGTGTCTGAACTCATTGCAATCCGAAAGAAAGCGAGGGGGGCTCTTAAAATGTAGTACACATGTATGCAACATGTATCTTGTCGCCGCGACGGTGTATCTCGCTCAATCCGTTAAGCCTGAAAAGTGCTTCTATCGGATCGTCTAATCGGGCGCCATTTAATCAATCCGTTAGCGAAAAGTCGCATGGATTTTGGTACCGGGGCAGCAGTGCACAAATCGTTCCGTTGCTTCCGATACGGACATTGTATGGGTCTCTTCTCCCCCCTTCGGAGGAGATACAATTTACGGCCCTATTCTATTGCTGCTGTTCTCGATTACCCGCACAGATTAGCTTCCTTAAAAAGCCGTTGGGAAATAATCGTCAAAGATAGAGAAAAAGGCAACCACCAACCCGCAGCTCCCTCTCGTTCAAAGGGTATCGCTTACCGTACCAGGTTGGGGGAAAATTGGTAGCAGCAAATAATAAAAGCAATTTGTGAAGCGGGTACAAATCGGGCACGGAACGGAGCGGAGCGATGCATAAACCGGCTCCGTCATGCTCCTAGACGCGCGGCGCGGATTTCAACGCGTCCGTAGACGCGTAAGCCCGTGGAGCGGGGGAGGGGGGCAAGTATCGCGAGCCAATACCGTATATTCATAAATAATATCATTAAATTGAATGATTATTTATAATTTATTATTACAGGTATCGATTTCACGATTTATTTTCACCTTCCGTTCGGCGACGGTGAGGTTCAACGGGGGTTTCTCCCTGGACACGGGACACGCAAGCGTGTCGATCAGTGGTGGTTGGCCTGGAATCTAGCAGCAGCCTGGCGAGGAATTAGATGGTATTAAAGTATTAGACAAATTTTGCCAAGCGCCTACCTTGCGGGTCCTTTTTGGTGGTTCGTTTTAATAGGGGGAGCCTGCCGGGAGGGGGTTCATTTTTCTCCCTCTCTCGCTCTCGCTCTGTCTGCTCGGAAAGCAGAGATCATTATCGCTAATTCTAGCATATCGATGATTATGATTGGCGATCGGATAAAAGTGAAAGGTGCTACTGGTGGTTTGTATCGGCCGCTTGCATCTTTCACCCCCTGTTTGGCACAAATCAATCGCTGCTTTTGGGTTCGGTTTGGGTGCGTGATACACAACCAGCGAAGGTAATCTAATAAAATGAAAAATCACCACTCGCCCATACCACATACACACACACACAGACTCAGAGTGGTAATTTTCAGCACGGGATGCTTGCGGCAAATGCAGACATCTCTCAGAAAATCCCAAAAAGAACCCCCCCCCCCCACTGTGCTGGTGCGTTTTTGCATGGTAGAGTGCAATTAGCCGCCGGGGTAGGTTTGAATTTTTCGCCGGAATTCTAACGTGTGCAATATTGCACACGATTGCGCAGAGATTCTGGTGAAAAAAAAAAAAAACAAAATCCATGGACAGAAACTTGGACGCGAATGAGTAACTAGCCTCCGGGAGGTGAGCAAGCAAAAGGTTTCTTTTTTTTTTTCAAAAAAAGGATATTTTAAGAATCCGACTCCAACTTACGGAGAAGACGCTCAGGGACATTCCGGGCGCTTAATAATCCGGTGTAGATCGGTGTGTGTGTGTGTTTTGGAAGTATGAATTTAAATATCACTTCGGGTGCGCACAAAGGTAGGCAAGGCTTAGCTGGCTCCGCATTAGTCGGCAACCGTCGGTGGAGTCCCAAGTAGCACGTGTTTGCGTGCGTGTGTATGTGAGTGTGGTGGTCGAGCCGAGTCACGAACCGCATTGGCACAGGCCCCGGCCCCTTGATTATAGCCCTGTGCGGAAGCGGAATTTAGTCGAGATTTAATGCTTGTTTAAGACGGCCGGCTCGCCCAACGGCTCGTTTACACTTCCTAAGAAAACGCACCGCCACCAAACAGCTTCAACAGCTTGCGGGCGTTGGAGCAGTTGGAAATTGATGCGAAAAGAAGAAGAAGAAGAGTAAGGGGGTAAAAATGGATCACAAATCTCGAGCCCACCGCGTCGTAGAAGGTACGGAGGCGCTTTGCGCAGAAATCAAACCGGGCGCTGCAGGGGCAGCAGAAGCACCCGACGCTTCGAAATAAATCCCCTAGTCCACAGCGCACACAAGGGTATCATTAGCAGCAGCAGCAGCAGTGAGGGGAGTTGTTTTTTTCGGGATTTGTGAAAGAATTTTTCCCCCGAGGGAGCAGGCAGCTTTTGGGATGGAAGGCAATGTTGGCAATGTGTGCTGCTGCTGTCGGTTTGCTGTCAGTGTGGTTGGGGCCTGCGTTGACCTGCTTGAGCGATATGGTGTGTTATTAAAAAGCACTACCGTTCTTGTTTGCACATGACATGGAGCAGTTTCGGTACAGATCGGTATGCTCCCTCCAGCTGCGAGTGGAATGAGGTTTAGGTGGGTGAACATTGCTTGTGTATAGAAGCGTTTATCTGCAGCTCTTTTTGAAGATACATGAAGTCTGTGAAGTAAACTATGCAGTAGAAAGTCCTGACAGATTTAATGATAAAACAATCAATTAATATTTACATTTTATTGCACTATTTATGCTTTTTGTTGTTGTAAATTTTGAGCACTGTTCATTTAAATTGTTCAATAATTGGCGTAAGCTCGTCCGCAGTTATTGACCAGCATAATTGGCACTCAGAACACTGAGAGTGGTCCTGAATATTCCTGCAGCAGACAGAAGCAATAATTAGATTTTAGAGGTTGTTGAGCAAGTGAGTTCGTCACAAATGTACACTTTTTCTGTTCATTATAATAATAACTGGTCATAATACCAGTGAAAGCCATCCCGTAAAGTTACGCCACATTTTTGTTCGTGTTGTATTATAATAATTAATGTAAATACTTTGGAGCATTCATTTTTGCTTAAAAAAGATCCTTAAAAACTGTACGTTATTACGCAACTCAAGGTGCAGAAACTTAACGACCTTCTTGCATTAAAAATACAAAACTGGCGCCCAGAAATAAAGAAAGAATAATTGCGCAAAACAATAAAACCGTGCGCACCATTGTGCGTAAAACGAAACAATTCCCCGTCAGCCATAGTTTTGCGGGCATAAACATGATTTTATAGCGTCCTGTAATGAACAGGACGGTCGAGACAGATGCCTCCTGGTACGGATCTCGGAATAGTCAGCCCATAAATATGGTTAACAATTAGCACAAACAGATAAATAGGTTTTACAGTGATCTCTTTCTCTGTGGCTGAAACACACAGAAACACGTGTCGTTTTTTGGGTCGCCCGTCGAGTTTGTGCAGCACTGGCGAGCATCGGCCCAACCATAAATAGATGATTTAATGGTTGTGATGCCGCGCGAGAAGTGCAGCGTTCCGAGCCGATCATTACCCAGAAGTGCCCTGGTGAGCCTGGCTGTGCGCAACATAAAACGTACTCCACACCACACATAAAACGTTGATCCTTAATCACATGTCCACCTGCAACGGCAAGCAGCGCGCATCTTCGCGGTGAAGAAGCAGGTGATTTTTTGTGTGGGGTGGAAAATTTGAAGAAAGAAAGCAAAGACGGAGAGCAGAAAATAGGAGAAGCGAAGCAAGGCGCATCCTTAAATTGCACCTTCTGGTTTTCACTTTCCTATGAGGGAACCGTTTTTTTTCACCCTCCTGAAGATCCACACTCGGTGCGCTTGTGTGTGCCGTTAGATGGAATCCACGGGGATTAGAGAGGTTTTAATTTCCATTAGAAAGGTATGAGGTAGGGCCAATGGGAGAATTCCTAGAACAAGGATAGAGGCCGATCGACCGGTGGTGCCAACCACTGATCGAGACTGATCGATACACTTCGATCCACTGTCCTTAAGCTCAAGGTGTAAAACAGAAAGTTCTTGATTTCTTCCACGCAGAGCAAGAACAGAAATAAATTGAATGTTTAATTCTATCGTTAAAAATGAGTAAAAAATACTTCATAAAACATTTTATTATCGCGTTCAGAATGAATAATGCTTTTCGCCCCACGGGTGCACCGAAAAACTCGGCAGCAATCAAAACGTTTTCATTAGAGTATGTGTGTGTGTGTCTGCAATTTGCGGGTTATTTTGCTGCATCCAGAAGCTTTAGGGCAAGCATTCCTACGCAGCTTGACACGCAATGGGCAAATAATTCATTCCAATACTAACACTGCCAACCCGATTCCGGTCTCTCCGCAACCGTTAATGATCTATTTCGGAAGTTTGGCGCAACCAAAGTTTGCTGCTTTTTTGTTTTTCTGGTGCAGGCAGATATTCTAATGGCGCTGCCGTACGTGCCGGAACGTTAATGACGAATTTGCGTTTAGCGTGCGTGTGTGTGTCTGTCGGTATGCAAAACGAAACCTGTCGCAGTTTGGCAAAGTGAACAATATTAAATCGTTCGCTCGTGCGCATGGTTTACCAGGGGGCAAAATAATAAAAAAAACCATCCTCAAAAACAGTTGCACCCTGTTTTCCGGCGAATGGTTGGCAGCGTCGGTCGGTCAGTTTTGGCTAAAGGCACGATCACGACCGTGGCACGCACTTGGGCGAGGAGTGCGCGCGCGTAAACGATCGGGTTAGAACCGTGCGCATGGTAGAACTGCCGATCGCGTAGCGGAAGCAGTCTCTTGCGCGGTAGCCGCCTGCACCACCACCCGGGCAACATTGGCATGAGGCAAAAAAAAAGAAAACCTGCATTTGCATGATGCACTTGGTTTGATTTTTCGTGTTTCCTCCTGGCCGCAGCATCGGTACACGGAAGGTGAAGGGAGCGAAAATTGCCGGTTTTGCAAATTACAAAATCGTGATTAGCGCACAAGCCGAGCGCACGATCGACAAAGTGTGATCGACCGAGAAAAAGGTCTATTAGAGCGGGAGAGTGGCTTGCGGTGTGCAGAAGATGCGCAGATCAAAGAGTGAAACAAGAACAACAGCACACACCCAAACGACCCAAACGACGGATAAGGGAATGGCACAAGCACCGTAGTAACGAAGAATCAGCAACGAACAGGCACAGGCAGACGAACACTTTCAGCGAATGACATGCAAAGTGCGGTGCCGAAGGTGATTCCGCAAGCGGGCAGACAGAACGGTCAGCTGACAACACGCTCGCCACGAACGCGTAATACGTCCGCATGGGGCGTAATACAAGTGGCACTGTCACATTTCAATTCATAATCTGTCCGTCCGGTCCCGTGTTCGTGTGTCTGCTGGGCCGTTCTTGCCGCTCCGGCTATCGCGCTCGTCCCGTACGGCCACGAACGTCAATGCGAAGGATGGCATTGCGGCGATTGCGATCGTTCGAACAACACATCGGCCGTCTCGCGTCCACCGAAATACGCGTCCAACCAGCGCGGTTTGGACATCGGCACGAAGATGTTTATTATAATAAAACATTAGGGACTAAAAGTACGCGCGACGGTTCGACGGTGCGGTCATTTAATCGGAATCAATTTTATGTAAATCATTGGTTCGCTGCAGACGACGAACCGTGCGCTCGGAGGGGATTGGGGGATGAGTATTGAGACCGATGGTGGTGGTGGTGGTCCTGTGAGACAGTGTCTGTAGTGGACGAAGATTGAGCTTTGGCTACTGTGGTTTTCCGTGGCTGTGTCTACGAAATGGTGCGATAGATGGAGCCGTTGCTTGGAGGCTGTGTTTTGATGGAAGCTAAACGGTAAATGGTTCACGGCAAATGGGACGGAGATGACGAAGAAGGACCGTATTCTATGATATTTAAGCAAGTTTTGATTGTATTAGGATGATAGAGGATGAGGATCGATATGTTTGGTGATTGATTATTGTTTTTTTAATGTATTTAGTAAATTTGGTTCAATATGTGGAAATTTATTGTTCAATTTGTCATAAATTGATCATCATTTTGATGAATTAGTTATGACAGGATGTATCCTATATGTCTTAAAGTGTGGCATAAAATTAGCTTTAAATAAGTTAAAATTGTCATTTAATTCTTAAAAAAAAAAAACAATTTTAAAATTCTAATACTTTCTAGAACATAAATTTAATCTTCATTTTACGAACCATCTTCACACCGGCGTCAGCCTGTTATGTGACGCTACTCGTGTTTCTTCCCTTCCCAGCACGGACCTGTGTGGAAGGATTTGGAAGCTTTCCATCCTTTCCGGCCCGTCCAGTCGGGATCCATTTAGACAATGTATGTGCATAAATTTACCATACATTAATGTTGTACAAACTGATTTGATGAATTTCTCATCGCGCTCAAGCGAGAAAGCACTCTTCCCTGTCCTTCCCTGTCCCTCCTTCCTGGCTCGGAGGTGGTTGAAAACGCTCCAAGCGTTTAAAATTCGTCCTCAAAGTGTTCGGTAGTCCACGCTCTCTACCGTCCCCATAGCTTGCCGTGCGCGCTGAACACTAATAGATGGCAGGGTAGCGGCTTAGCAGCGCTTAGAAACGATCGAACGAATCTCGGTGAGACGATCTTCCACTATGAACCGTCGTCTGAGGCACACAGCCTGATGAACGGAGGCCGGGAGGCTACTGTGGTGGTAGTAGCTGATCAGAGAAAAGAAGGCCGTTCCCTCCCCCAAGAGATGAGTTTTTTTTCTACTGTATTTTGGGAGGAACATCATCGAAAAAGATCCATTAGTGGATCGGAGAAAGAGAGAGACAGAGAGAAGGCCCGTTACAAGTGCTTCCCCCCCGATTCCAGAGGCAAAAAGGCGCTAGCCTAACTATAACATTAATTTTAAATAGATTGAAAAAGATTTATGTCTACCAGATCGTTATCTAGGCTGGGCATGTAGCCGCATGTGCTGTAGACGAGATGTTCGTCCAAATCCATTCACTTCCCCTTCTGCAGTCTCTAAACGGGAGTGAAAACATTGTCTCTAACGATGCTTACGATGATCGGGAGATTTCGCTTATAGCTGTGGCGTGGTGCCGTTGTGCTACTGGCGGCGGCGGCGGCGTGGTCTACTGCCCGACGCGAAGGCTCGCGCACATGTCGGAGACGCAAAGAATGGGCCAACGAGGAGATGGGGGGTTGATGCGTGTGGTGTAGTAAACATGTCCATCTAATAACCACAGCCCACCCATGCGCGCTGGCGGTCGGTCCACCAAGCCAGCTGTCCGGCCTTTTTGAAGAGCTGCTTCTGCTGGTCAGCCTGTTCCGAGCACGAAAAGTCGCGGAGGGAAAGGATGCCCTTTTGGCCAACAGTGGAAGCCATCAAAAGCAGGAGATATCGCTCTAATCCGCAAGCAAGCAAAAGTTGTTTATCATCGCAGATTATGGAATTAATTTTGACTGAGAGAAAGACAAGAAGCAGTATGACATTGTAGCTCAAAGTGTCTTTGCAGAGTTTGGTTTTTAATATATTTTTGTTCCTTCGTTTGGGGAGCAATCAATTTCCTTTCGGGTTTCGGTACACCTTTATAAGGACCATCTGTGTGTTTGCACAAAATAAATATATGCAAATTTTGAGTTTTCTGGGGCTTTAGACCTTGATGGAAGTCCGTAAGGATAAATCATGAACTCGATTGGAAAGCAACCACATTGAGAAGCAGCTCGAGGTCAAGGATTTGAATATCTGCAGTCGAAAAGGACGAGCAGGGCCAACAAAAAAACAAAACCGGAGCTATGCATAATCGGTCAAGTACGGGCGCAGCACGATCGATCGTGCCCATACGTACGTCAATCATTGTGGAATTGTGTGAATCCGCAGGCAAACGGTCCCCCCCGGCAGGGGAAAAACAGTCGATCGAATTGAATGAATTTTGAATAAATAATAAACATCCGGTGTACGGAGGGAGCAAAAGGAAGCTCTCGAATTCGAGCTGCCCGAGAGGAGGCATTTGGAGTTGGCGGCGTATTGAATGATGCAAGGCCACAGCCCATTCAGAACGGTTCCCATCCGCTTCTCGTTGCGCGAAAACTTTGCAGACGATGGTCCGCAGTGAATGAAGTGACTTCTTCCCTTACGTTCGGCGTTGTCCGGTGAAGAAGCTCGTGGTTTTTTCCCCCGCACCGGATGCAACAGGGCCAGAAAAGCATCGTGAGCGCCCCAACCGAAACCCCATGACACATGAAATTGACAGCCTTTTAATATTTCCAAGCGTCCAGGAGAGTATTTTATTGCGTTTAATTTCAACTGGCAGTGATGTGGTTTTTCTTTCGCCCTTTTGCGGAGCGAAACTTGCCTTTTTCCCTAGGCCCGATCGTGCTGCAAGGGTGGAGAGGGAGGGTAGTGAAGGAGATCTTTCCACTGCAGTTGCAGCCGTCGTGCGGAGAACGTCGGCACGTCGAACTGCCATGTTTTCCGTCAGCCTGCACCGGGTCCGGGGCATCGCGCGTGATAGTGGAGTGATGTGTGACCGGCGCTTTGGCTTTGGCGGTGGCAACTCGCCCCGCGTATGAAGAGAGCGCTTTTGAGCGCTTGAATTAAGCGAAACAAAAACATCGAAAAGCGGTGGATACAGTGGCTGACTTAAAGCAAAAAAGAAAAGCGTATAGCGAACCCCCAAACGGGGCTGCAGAGAACTTGCTGCTGGCAAGACTCATCGGAGGCATTTGGATCGTATTGTTTTTCCCACCGGTCGCACTCTCTGTTGTTGCAGTAGCTTGTTGTTATTATTTTCTGCTCTTTTTTGTTTGTTTGTTTGCTGAGCGGGTGGAAATCGATGGTGGCGTCAGCCCGCAAAATCGCAGCCAAGTCAGGTCCCGCGTGGAGCGTGGAGGCTGACAGCTTCAGGTTGAAGAATGAAAACGTTCGCAGTTTTGACAGCAATTCACTGACACCTCTCGCGCGCGCGGTGTGTATGCCCGGTGACGTGCTGACGGGTCTGGCGGGCGCGACAGCGGCACGAATTGAGTGATAAAAGTCAAACGATCGCAATTGTTTGAATGAACTGGCATGAGAGGTTGACATGTTTCCGTCGCGGGCAGCGCGCCGTAAAGGTCGTCTCGGGGGTGGGGGATGTAGTGGCCGTTTTGTTGGTTAAGTAACTCGAACTTTGGCTTCGTGATGATTGGGTTGGGGAGGGGGAAAGTGCCAGTGGAGGTGGTGGTGTAAAGATATGCACGATGGAAATGGGCTTTGATTTACATTGTTCGTGTATGGTAATGAAGATCGGATGCGATATAAATTTCATATCGCCAGTTCAACAAAGTTGATGGGAGATGATTATTTATGCACTGCTGTACGATCGAATATGGGTTTGGGAGGGTGAAATGCTGGCAAAAGGACGTAACAATGAGAAGCTTCCTTCTGTACAAGTGAAAGAATAATACTTTACATTATTTTTACATATTTGTTTGGATTTAAAACTCACAATGCCTGTAAGATTACATTACCGGTCTCAT
This sequence comes from Anopheles gambiae, assembly GCF_943734735.2. NCBI lineage: Eukaryota > Metazoa > Arthropoda > Insecta > Diptera > Culicidae > Anopheles > Anopheles gambiae. The sequence goes on along the minus strand of NC_064602.1, from coordinate 34,512,220 downwards.
GTGCACTCTTAGTAGGAACAAATCGAGCACAAATACTAAAGAACACAATATACAAACAAACAAACAAACAAACAAACAAACAAACAAACAAACAAGAAACAAATGACTTGCCTCGCGGAGTCTATAAATCTATCAGGATGTAGGAATTCATAAAAAATACTATTTATATTGAGGATATTGGAAAAAGGATCCAATTCCAATTGGATATTGGAATATTTAAAAGGCTAAATAGCCATAGAATACAAAGAAAAACTGGGAAAGTAAAGCAAAATGGAACAAAGGAGATAAACAAAATCTAAATCGCACACCAATCACTGCTTTGTGTCATTTTTAATAAATGGTTTTGTTCTATCAATACATAATGATTTTCCAACAGTGTACCTTTATCAATCAATAAAACATCCACGAAATACCTACTAATCATAATTTGTTGATCGCATGAAACAATAAAAAAATTATAACATTAAAAAAACAATTTCCATCTTCCAATTCTTTCCAGTTGCTTCCTAAACAGATTAAATGACAGTAATTTCTTTACAGTAGCCTGCAGACCCCTTGAAATGAAGTTAAAGCGCTCAGTAGTTGCTATCCGGTTAGCTAAAGCTTGCACCGTGTGCACGATCGATCGAGCGTGAAACGTAATGCGAATCGGATCAATGAAGCACATACACACACACGGAATCCGTCCCACCATTCCGGGACCATAGCTCGCGATCGGGACCGTGATTTGAACCAATCAGAGCGCGGCCCAATTGGCAGTGACCGCTCCCACTGGGTTCCCGATCGCGCGCACGACCCGAACGAGCGAACAATCTTCTGCTATGGGGGGAGAGGCAGCATAAGAAAAAGCTTTCGAATAGGGGCTGGAAAGCTTTTGGAGCATAAGAAACTGGTCCGTTTCTTAAGGAGCTTTGCCCATTGTAAGAGTGTGCGTTGGGCTGCTCATGTAAGATGTAGGGGAGGCTTCACTGTTCGTTGCCACTCTGCACACTGTTGCCATCTTTCGCCCAAATAAGGGAGGAGACAGCGAACAGGCAGCGCAAAGCAGAGAAGTCAACTGAAGCATAAACCGCGACCGTAACACACATACACAACAAAGCAAAGGCGGTGAAGAAGTCACCACCGGTGGTGCTTTTGTTGCTCCCTTTTCCCCAGTCCGTCCGGCCGTTCCATCGCTCGTTGGGCTCGGAAAATGGGTGGAATGAAGCAAACGGCAACAACCGCAGGCACCTTACTCGATCCTCGATAGCCCTTCGAACCCTGTGCGGCAGGTTTCCGATCGCAGCAGGTTTCGGATCGCGCAAGCTTCGGGTTTCGGTGCGGCTGTGTGCGTTGGTATGCGCAACAGCATGCGCAATGTGCCGCCGCGGCTGCTACAGTTAAGGCGAGCTTTATGGCGAGCCTTTACTGCGCCCGGCGGCGAGCGTGAGCGAGACAGCTCCGGTCCGATCGGGATCGAGAAAAGGGATGGAGAGCGTGTGATCGCCGCGGATCGAATGCTGCCCGGGCTTCGACACACAGAGACAGACGGGAAGGTCACGGGCAGATCGCGACGATCTCCGGTGGCCAGTATTTGTGCAAACGTCGTCGCAAGCGGGTCGTACTCGGGACCGCTGCACAGTTTATATTTAAAAAAAAACAGGAAGGAAGAATCTTTCTATCTTCTGTAGACAGCATTTCGTTGTTCGCAAAAGAGGTTCGTCGCTTATCGTGCGAAGTCTTTCGATATTATTGGAAATCGGTGTTTACGGTGTTGTTTTGCGATAGCCTTTTTTCCTTTTGCTTCGACAATCAATCCAGTTCGATGCAGTGACTACCGAGAGCGTGACAACAAGAGACCAGTAAGGCCACCGGTAAAAGAAATGGTGACTGACTGACAGATTTCAAGTGTTTTGCATGAGCCGTCGGTGTGCGCAGCATTCGTGCGTGATGGAAGCAGTAGTACCGGCCGGTCGAACGATCGACACAAAACAGCAATGAAAACGTAGCTGCAATCCGTACCTGTAGTTTAGTAGTTATTTGTTCGCTTCAAGAGTCTATGGTAGTGATCGAAGATCATCCGCCCAGTGTTTTCGAGGTTTCCTTTTGCTTCGCCGTGCGTGACAGTTGGAGTGATTTTGGTAGTGATTTCGATAGTAACAGTGATTTCGTACGCGAGTGAGGTTGAGTTTTGCATTGAGGAAGTGACGGGTGCTTTACAGCGACAAAAGGGACATTTTACATAAGAAACAGGGGGAAAACAACAAAATACGAACATGGAAACGTGTGTGTTAATACCGCAGGAGTTTGCACTGGCTGTGACGGGTGTGGGTGCCCGCAACTCCCGCGAACAGACGGCCACCGTGTGGTCGAACACGAGCATCCCGCAAGGAACGCTGTGCTATCCTTTCCAAGGCACGGTGCGCATCGACAATTTGGACGTTTACTCCACCATCGAGGAGGATGACGTAAGTAACCGTTTTCTAGAACTTTACAGTAGTGTAAGGCAAACAGGGCAGGTTTAAAGCACCTGTAGCTAAAGTTAAAGCGCAAAAAAGAGTGTCCGTTAAAGTCCGTTAAAGTCAGGTTTCCATCGCTTTGTTCCGTGGCACATCCCCGTCTGCGCACGGCTCGATACACCGGGCTGAGCAACGTGAGAGCCCAAGGAAAGTCAACGAGGTGTGAAAGAAAACGCACCCTCCCATGACCGTGAGAAAACGGGAACGTCTTAAAGAAAACAACCCTCACTTTGGTGTGTGTTTGTGTGAGTGTTTGTGTGGGGGACGCAATCCCGCACAAGGAATGGTCACTTTCTTAAAGACGCACCCCTAGGAGGGTGTGCTCAGGTTCTGCCGTTGACCGTTAGTGACATTAAGAACTTTTCGGGGGTTCGGGTTTCGGGAGGGAGTCTTAATTTAGTGCACCGCCGCTTCCTATTCGGAAGAGGGTTAGTTCCGATCTGGTTTCGGCTCGAAGGGTGAAGATGTTACTCGTCTCCCTCGTTGTTTAATATTCAACAAGTGCTAGCCCGCATCTTATCGCGATGTTCCCACGATAAAAGGTAAAAAGGGGGAAACGTTCTGGAAGAAGTTCAACAGGGTAATTAAGGTGCAACCACACAAACCAACACACCTGACCGAGCGGATCTGCTCGGTATGTGGGAAACAAAAAGGCGTTGCAAAACCGTTGCGTTTGTATTGCATGCACTTTGAGCCGGTTTTTGTGATCGCTTATCAGTGGAAAAAGGGAAGATAAAATCATTCCACTATTAGATACGCCGTGGTTTATGGTTGTGATTGAATTGGATTGTTGATGCGTAGTATATTGCAAAAAAGTACATCGTACGCCCGTCCATGAGGCCCATAGAAGGCGGTATACATATCCAGTTCTTCAATTAATCAACGAAGCGTACGATGGTTCATTTACACGATGTTGTTTCCTTTCTTGCGAGCCACAGCATACCGGAGTGTCTAGCAAGGCTTGAAGTAGCTGCTGCTGCTACTCCAATTATGGGATGTATGGGAAACCCCCTAGCTAGACAAGTTGTGCGATCCCTCATTCGATCATGTACTCACAAATCAATTAAAGATGGTCTAACCACTCTGGCAAATGAGTAACAAAGCGTTTGTTTCATTGCACTTTTAATTTCACCGCACACGATCATTTGGTGCACGGGGGAAGGTGGAATAGTTCATAATAAAAAGAAAAAGTTGCTGCTGTAGGGTAAAAAACTGTTGCTCTTCTCTCTCCCCCGCTGCTCGTAGAATTATGAGACACGGAGCGGTTAAATAATAGAGAAACATTCCTCGCAAGCTTGAAATAGAAATGACTGCATCAATTAGCTGAGCGCTCTGGAACTAACTGGGTGCGCGCTGGTTCAACCCGGTCACAAAGCCCTGTGCGAAACAGGTGCCAACAACCTCACTGTGAATGGTATACAACCCATGGCCCGATGGCGTAGAGGGCTACAATTTCCATAATCAAGCCACGACTACTACATGATAAGCGGACGTTGAACTTGCCGAGCTGTGGAATTATTATTATTATTTCGGGTGCATTACTTTCACTAGAGAATCAATGCGACGAAGGGTGTAAAGAGGATTTTGCATAATTTATTTATGAGATAAAGCTCCCCTCTTAAACGAACCCCGCGCGAGTCACATAATGCAACACAATTAGCTCAGATTGCGTCTCTAGAGTGTCAGCGTGAATGACCTAAGCTTGTTGTGGCATTAGCCGCGGCACGTTGACGGGAAATTGTCTCACAAACTTGAACTTGAAGTCAGTGGTCCGACTTTTTACGACACGAGACATCCAACAAACGGGGCGTTGCAAAGCGGCATAAGAAAAAGGCAGAAACAGCACGAGACGAACGGTCCCTTTGGCCAATTCGAGATAGATGGCGCCGATAATGACGAATTTGGGTTACGGAGAAGTGCATCACAAGAAACCTGAAATAAAAAAGGTTCTGCCTGGTGATCGATCGGAAAGAAGGAGGCCAAACGAATCCGAGAACAGTAACAAAGGATCGAGATTCCTGGCCATTAAAAAGGAAGGATCGTTAGGAATGGTTTCTGCAGGTGCAGGTGCAGCATTGGATTTGATCCTGCAGCCCGCTCCCATTTCCGAGCGAACGATCGCTAATTGATGACCTTTTGATGCGCTTTGGAAACGGTGCTTGGGTCGTTGCATCAAATCTTCGATCGAGCCGCCATGCCGTTCGGACAAGAGGAACAGAACGGAAGGCGTGTGAAACATTTCGGCTAAAAGTCGGGATTTGAGTGCTGCATTTATGGCTTACCGTGCTTGGGGTCATAAATTCGTCGGTAGCGTAGAAAGAGTCGATGTATTGCATCGCGACGGTGACGTTGAGTAAAGAAGTAAGCGGAAAGCCTTGCGGAATTTGATCGCCACATTCGGTTCGGCCACATAGTCAATTCCCACAGTCGAGTGTGTTTGGTGGACAGGGTCGCTTTTTTGCTGTGACAACCTAATCAATGACAACTCGACACCTGGACAACGTGCTCGATATGCCTACACCTTGCTCTTGGGACAGGGATTGAAGGCGTTGAGACATGAAATCCACTTCCCAGTGCGTCGTTCTAGTTGACTGGACCGCCAACTCCAAAGCATGGAGGTCCAAAGCTTGTTGGGAGTTGTCCAGCCAATATTTTAATCTAAGTGCATGGACGAATATGCATTTCGAGACGCGTGGACACGACTTCGCTTCCATAAAGGGTCTCGTGAGCGCTGTGGACAGCGGCAATGATAATAAATATCTTCTCTTTGTCTAGTTGTCACACACCGAGAGGGAGATTTGCTGTTGCCTTGGACGGTTCACTTAGTTCTTGCGATGTGATCGTGGGACAGAGCTTAGGACACACGATCGCCCAAGAAGAGATCCATCAATGTGTGAATGTATTAATCAAACGCAAACACCACAAAGAAGCATAGCTATTTAGAAAGTCCTACCGTTCGACCAAAACAAAGCCCGTCCCCGGGAGTTGGTTGATTGATTTTTAATTATTTCTTCGACCAAACACAGATCAACCGACTTTCTTTGCCTCTGAGCTACCGGGCAAACGGGTAGGTTGACTGTAAGGTTTGATAGATGGCTTGGAGGACACCTGATGCTGTTCCATCGATCATCGGAGAAACTGACATCGCCTGACATCGATCGACTATCCGGCGAAAGTCTTAACCTCACTTTCTGGATCATGTTTCCGTAATCGAATCCTTTTTCGTTCGATCCATTCGCCGGAATGCAGGACTAATCCTCTGGTCTTGCATCATGGTCAGTGTTATTGATACTGGCTCCGTTTTCTGATCCAATGGTCAGGTGCTATACCGATACCCTTTCCTTGAGAAGGTCGCCCGGTTGATGGTCCATAAATTCTGTACTTAAGATCGGTGTCCTGAGAACCCGAACAGGCTCCTCTCGGCGTCTGCGGTACAGCGTGAGCGTGAGAACGTTCCCGTCGATGCATCGATCCTCGGATCCGTCTGTCAGCTGTCGCAAAGGGGGAAGTAACGAAGAACGTACGAGCGAAGGAAAGTGGTGGAAAATCAAGGGCAAAGACAGAAGTCAGTGCCAGCGAGTTGCATGTCAAAGTGTCCCAGCTCGTATCATAATCGTCCTCATCCGGTTGCAGAAGAGCAGCACACGCAAAGCCAAGAGACAGAGCAAAGACGGCGCGCCGACCAGCGCGACTCTGTTTGATCTGGTCCTTCCATTCTCATTCACTCGATCATCTGACAGTTATGGTTATTGAATTGGCAACCCATCGCGAATTGTAAGCCGACCCGACACGCACACAAATACACTCGGGATCTTTATGATAATTGTGCAAATAAAGATTGGATTTTAGAGCCCGCTGCTTCTGGATTGCATGCCGGTTCTACTAGCCGTCTGCAGTCCGGGATGCAAATGAGTCGCGTGAATCACCCGGAACGACTTGTGCGCAATTGAGATGTTGCGGAACAGCGGGACTTTCTCCCGTTGGCAGCGACAATGCACCAGAAGCAAACACGTTTCGAGTTTTGTAATTAAACAATTACTTAATTATGCATAATGCGCAGAGATACTGCACTCGCGCAACGGAAACAGGACCAGAAACCATAGAGCCAAACTCACTCACGCCAATGGTATCATACATCTTTCCAAGACTCGTTCCAGTCCAGGTCGAGACATGGAACTGCGCTGGGATGTACTGTTACCGTCTGCTGGCGGAATCGATGTTACAGTTGTTGCGATGTGTGTTTGGGTCGTGCATCTTGGCTACCGTTGGAACAACTCAATCGCTAATAAAGACATCCGTGAAGTGGTCGATACGTTCGTTGGAAACTTTTGTTCGAAGGCGCTCTTACAACGGTTTAATTGAGTCTCCTCTCACACTTCGCCTGGCGTCGCTTCTGGCTTGTGGAATTCTTCCCGGCCTGTTGGCTACTGGATTAGCCCCGACGCAGCCCCCACGATCGACCGAGTGCCGTGACATTAGGCTCCAAATTCAGTTGTTCTTGTAGCCGCTGATCCTCACCCGGTGATCCCGAGATAAAAGGTCCGACCGTTCATTTGCATAAAAGAGTCAGTGGGCTTCTTCGTGGTCCGAGTACATCACGACCGTGTTAAGCGCTCTGAAAGCCTTTCCACGTACCGGAGCGCTGATCCCTTGCTCTGTGGTCGACCGGGAGTCTCGGAGAGCTGGTTGTGTGGAGAAAATTAATTGAAACCAAATCTATTTCCAACAAGCATTCCGATGGCTCAGAAGGCTCGTGAGGAAGTCTATGGGTTTGTTGTTTGGATCGTTTGGAGCGTTGAAATTGGCGGTTGCGATCGTCGCGACGAGATTTACGAGGGTCACAGAAGCGTTGGGTGTTGAGAGAACAGAGCATGTGAGGAAGCTCTAAATTAGTGTCATTTGTCGGGTTTTCGGAGCTTGTTGTTCTTCCTGGTCGGGGACGCCAGCCAGTTGGGTGATCGTTTTAGAGCTAATAAATATTAATTTGAAAGATAAATTGATCACGACTTTGGCCGGTGGTCGGTGAAGGGCGAACCGCAAGGGAAACCAAAAGCTCATTCTGGCTAATCAGCCTTGCCGTCGCCGGCTAACCAGAAGCAGTGCCGGAAGAGCTAACTGGCCAGAATATCCGATAATGTTCTCGGTTGCGTTCATTACCGAAAATGAGTCAGGGCTTTTGTTGTGAAGTTATGATTCTTTTGTTCTGGATCAGTTCGGTAATTCCCATGTTTGTGCTCATCTTGCGCAGGTCGGCGGGTTTGGGATGGGTCCGGGATGCTTTGTGCGTGTCTTCTTCGTTTGTGAATGGGACGCGTGCCAAGGAAGAGCTCATTCTAAGCAAATAATCAAACGTAGTTCTGAATCTGTTTGCGGTCAGAAAGTGAGGAAGGAAATTGGAAAAACGTGATCATCTTGCAATTGTTTCCGTGGCCTGGTTATTCTTGCTATTCGTGTTTCACTAGCGTCTTGCTCTTTGTTATCATTCGACTGCTTCGAATCTGACCTTGAGAGTAGCAATGTGCTTCTTTTATAAGCTACGTGGAAAGCCTTAGTATTAGATCAAGTGAAAACAACGAAAAGAAACATGACAAACGTCTGAAACAAGAGTAAAAGATATTCGTACAGTCGCTGTAGAACAAATAGCTCAATTCGGATGATGAACGCGTTGCCACGCTGGTGGAGCCTCCGATACAGTAGTACGTCTTGTATCGTATTTCAACTAGATGCTAGAATCTGATTGCGATCCCAGCATGGTTCCATACCAAGGCGTTTGACCCATGGCTAGCGTGCTTTGAGAATGATATCCACTCCAAGAATAGCGTCTCCCATGGCTCCGGAACAAATTGAAGTTTATGTGCGTCTAAAATCTATCTCCCGCTGACCTCTGGACACGCCAGCACAACGCAAGAAGCTTGAACGAAGAACTCAAGGCATAAACAACCGTCCACCGTTTGAAGAGATCGATGAGCGATGCCGTGCTTTATTGGAGTCATTTTTATGGCAATCCGTTATTTTACTGCCGAAAGTCGATGGACCGAATATGTCTATCGTCGGTACGTATCTTATTGCTCCCACCCCGGGAGTTTCCCCTGAGAGTATCTCATTTAATGATGATCGTTCGTGCAGGATGCTATCGATCTTTATGGTTATTCTGGATAATCGGAAGGATCGACTGGTGATGGGGTGGATCAGTGCGAGTAGTTTGTTTCGGAAATTAATAGGAGCCGAGTCTCTTCTGATTCGTTTCCTATTCCACCGAAAATCTGATAATAAACGAATAAATCAATAAACCATCGGTTCGGTGGTGGTGCCAATGGCCGCCAGAACGCAGGAAGCGAAACTAGTTTTCCTACTCTCCACTCCGGTTGTCTGTCTGCATACGAGAGCGGGATTGTCTGCATGAGTAGATTCGTTCCCAACGCAATAGTCGAACCTCAACGCAAAAAAATGGCATAGCAAAGTGTCTCTCATATTCATAAATCAAATGCGATAATTTTGCATAAATTGTCAAACACACAATTTGTTTTCCTCCATCAGGTTGATCGTGTCGCGTGGAATTGGGTGAGGCATCGCGATTGGCGGTGTGGCTTGGTGGGTTGTTGGTGTGTGTGCTAGAATAAATCACCAAGATGCTGGAATGTAGACGAGTGGGAGCTTGGAATGGACTGATAAATCAGAGAACAATCTGCAGTGACAATCCTTTCACTTGACAGCAACGCTATTTGCGATCGTTGAGAAATGAACCTAGAACATCTTGGTGTGTTATGAGCGGTGAACTGGTTTTGCATGAGTTGGATGATGACAGAACGTGATTTTCATTGGTTGAATGGAAGATTAACGTTCCGTTGGCTCTAAAGAACCATGGAGCAACGGTACCTCACATGGAGTACATAGTAGTGGTAAAGACAGATGAAGAGAGGGTCCCTTGAAGACAAGTTCCTATTAAAAATACCTCCAAAAATTTCTTGTAAGCCCTTACATTTCTCATACGTTTATTCTACGAAGAGTAGTCCCAACATATTTTCAAAGGGGAATTTCCCATTATGCGCTACATCAACCCATGGATCAAAAGCATTTTTCCTTCATAATCATCGGCGAGAATGAAGGGATCAGTAATCATCTCCAACACATATTTGGGCCGTTGATGGCATTTATTCAAGGTCTTGTAGGGACAAAATTCGGCCATCGATCGGTTTTATGGCATGCATCATCCCATTGAAAGGGTTTGTTGACTTCCCGGGAATCGGTAATGTCTTTCGCATGCCCTCGGCCGCCTTTCGAGCGACGATCGGTAGAACAGCGAAATTGCAAATTATGATCATCAATTCGGTATCACTTTTCCGCGATCTTTTTTCTTCCTGTTCACGAGAGTGACGATCGTGCGTCTGCTGATACGAGGCGCTGGTCCAGCGTCGTCATCGTGGGGCATCTTCCGCGCAAGCAACAAGTAGCGCGAAGCGGAAATTTATTTTATCTCCTCATATATATTCATAAACATTTCTGCAATCTTTGGCCCGGGCAGTAATGGCGATTGGAACGATCGATCGACGGGCGATCGCTTGGGAAAGCGACTGCTCGTACCCGTGGCCGGCAGGTGGGCATCGAAATATATTATCCAACATTTGTAATTTCGATCTGTATCGATCGGGAATCATGAATGGTCTGGCCGGCTTTTCCTCGTTCACTTCGCTTTGTCCACTTAGATATGTATCGCCTAAGGGTGAATGGAGGCGATCGGTTGGGAGTTCTTGGACAGGGGACGACGGATGTTTACACTCGTTAAGCGTCTTTTTACATCTTTTGGTGTGGGGAGATCGATGGAGTGGGGAGTTTGTGCGTGGCCATGTAAAGTGACAATAGTTTAACGCGTTAAAAGAGAAGAGAAGGAGAACGATCTAGCCACCCTCGGTGAGCGGAATGCTCGGTGTAAGTGTCGGTGGTTACATGGTTGAGTAATTTTTCATAAATCACAAGAGGGGGAACGAATTACCCTGGGGTTGGCTGTGTCGGATAGTGCACCAGAGTGGAACGAGGCGTATCTAAGGGTAGGGGAAAGCACATTAAAAGGGGGCGTTACAGGGTCATTAATTAAGGCATTACGAGCTGTCATTAGCGATGCATGATCGTCATCACTTTGGAAGGGTAAATCACGCAGAGTTGAGTGAAAGCGTACACAGGAAATGACCATTTGCCCTCCTTTTAACACCTCGTTGTCATCTGACATGTTGTTAGAGCACCACAATAACCATATAGTCTTCTTTTTCATTACAGATTCGACACCGGTTTGGACTGTACGACGAGATCACCAGCATTAATGGACGAACGGTACGCCACTGCAACTGGATCCGGTTCCTGCGAGTGTCGGAAACGTACGGGCCGCAGGTGAACGTGGTCTGCGCCAAGGTGAAGGGTGAGCCGATCTACGAGATCGTGAAGCCGATCCCGTCGCACCAGGAGCTGGTCGTCTACTACCTGCCCGAGGGCCCGGAGGAGCTCTTCTTCATCCGGATGCGCAGTCAGCTGTACCGCCAAACGATGGACTCGATCCTCGAAGGTAAGCAGCGCCCTCTCGCCATTTACGGGGAGTCGCAAAAGAAACAAAAGCCCTCGCGAAAGATCATCTCGCAGCCTATCTCAGATAGCATTCATTTCACCCATCACAGTGTGTGTGTTCAGCTTCCAATGCCACGCACCATACACACACACACACACACACCCGGTCGTTCGGTACTGCAAGAGCGATTTTTCGTAATAAATAAAATAGTGATTTTATCAATAATAGCCGGCTCTCGTTTGTGTAATCGGGATCATGGGCTTGGAGGAGATGTTGTTGTGCCCGATTCCTCCAGCTCACGGCCCCGAAAGAGCGCTTAAATTAATACACACAAATGAGTGTTGTGTTTCTTAACAAGAAAATAATTGAAATAATTCGGTAGATTACCCTTCGAGATATTGGGCCGCGTCGTTCGGACTGGTGGCATTCCCCTGTTTCCCGAGCTTGCGAGACCCAAGATCGAGCGAGAATTCCGCAACTCACATGGCCATTTCCTTTGTTGCTTTGGCAGCTGCAGCTTGTTGTTGCACCTTTTGACTCCGACTGCACGGTTTATCCCAGTCCGAGTGCTAACTCAAAGGCATTTATAATGATCTCCTTTCTGGAGAGTTTGGAGTTCCGAGCAAAACCGCGCCTGCCTGAGTCCGAGGGAGAATCGGGAGTAATTAAGCCCGAAACTGATTTCCATAACACTTTGGTTCGCACAGCCACACGGAGCACCGGTGGGAATTAATTTCCTGTCACCAGTGCTGGTGGCAGTGCCAGGAAGCTTACCGGTTGCAGCGTGAGGCTGTACATGTGTGTGTTGCTGTGCCAAATGATAAAGCTCCCGACTGCACAATTAATGAAGCGGTGTGAAATGAATGTGCTTGATTAGCGCTAATGATCGTCGATTAATAAACGAGGCGTTAAGTGTAGCAACACAGCTCGACGGGAAGGAGCAAATCCGCATGTCCTGAACTACCTCTGTGCGATCGCTTATCAAGACCGTCTCTCTCTCTCTCGCTCTCTCCAAACTCTTTCGCAGACTCACCGCTGGACCTTTCGACGTCGCTCCTGTCGCGGGTGATGCTACCGATCTCACCGTCCTCGGGCGCCGAAGATGAGCACAAGTCGGTGTCAGGCGACGACTCATCGATCTCGATCTCGTCCGGAGCCAGCACGGGCGGCGGCGATCGCTGCGAAGGTGCACTGGATCTGGAGCTGGCCGCCATCTCGAGCGGACCCGGATCGAGAGCATCCCCCAAGGCGCGCCCCTCAGCACGGTCCGAGCGGGCCATGCTACCGTGCGAGGTGTGCGGCAAGGCGTTCGATCGGCCCAGCCTGCTGAAGCGCCATATGCGCACGCACACCGGCGAAAAGCCGCACGTGTGTGGCGTGTGCGGCAAGGGCTTCAGCACGTCCAGCTCGCTCAACACGCACGTCCGGATACACTCCGGGGAGAAGCCGCACCAGTGTCAGGTGTGCGGCAAACGGTTCACCGCCAGCTCCAACCTCTACTACCACCGGATGACGCACATCAAGGTAAGGGAGAGTTCGAATCGATCACCAAATCGGGAGAGCGTATAATGCGCCCGCTCAGTTTCTGTGGAACATTCAAATGCTCGCTGGGCAGGGCAGGGACACTACCGGTGTGTTCCAAATCTAGCCCGTTCGATCTGCGTTCCATCAATCAAAGTCAGGGCTTAATGTTGTCACTGTCCCGGGACGGCCAGCTAAATTAAGCTGTCCTGCCATTGCGCGGTCAGCGGTGATGAACTCAACGGACCATTCCCGAACCGGCGGCAGCGTGGGCGGTTGGCCAAGATAGTGGTGATTTATTTCTTGCGCGCGTCCGTGCCCCGCAGACGGCATGACATTTAGCTTCTTAATTCCGTTTGATCTCCGTCCGGCATAGAGCTCGTTACTTATCGTATCATGTTGTTTTCTTCTCTCTTTCTTCCCATTCCTCCCATTCCTCCGTACAGGACAAACCACACAAATGCAGCCTCTGCTCCAAGTCCTTCCCGACGCCGGGTGATCTCAAGTCGCACATGTACGTCCACAACGGGTCCTGGCCGTTCAAGTGTCACATCTGCTCCCGAGGCTTCTCCAAGCAAACGAACCTGAAGAATCACCTCTTCCTTCACACAGGTAAGCGCAGTCCGTGTTTCGTGCTTTGTTCTCGCACACAGTCCTGTCACATCCTCTCTGCTGTGGGTTGAGTGCTACTGATAACATGCACGTTGAGGATCGAAATCACCTGTTACGTTTCGTTAGAGGGTTGTTCTTGTCCTGCAACCTGTTGCATCATCACACGCAACCTTTACCCATTAGGGCATTTCGTCCAAAAAAGGTAACATTTGGAAACCGCCGCCTGCGATAGTGGTCCTTATTTTCTTTTACGTTTAACGTATTACCCTCCGGGGGCTATCACGCATCTTCTTATCCTGTCAGAATTGGTTGGCTGATTGGAAGAGATAAACTATTTGAAATATCGACCCTCAACCCAGTTTGTCAAAGTGAAGTGCTCCTCTTCCTGACTTTCTTTATACTTTCGAACCTTTCGTTTTGTTCTTCGAGCAGGACCTGACACGAAGAGTTTCCTGCTTGGAAATGGGATGAAAATGAAAGAATGGAAAAAAGGGCCACGCAACTGCAAATGGGCTGCCTGCTATCGGGAAACATCGGCTTTTAACGACCACAGCAATTGATCACCCGCCAGTTTGCTGGGGGGTGGGTATGTGGAGGTGAAAGTAAATAAATTCAAAACGAGCATGACTCGGTGAAATCGGATCCTAGGATAGGGTGTTTTCTCTCCCGTAAAAAAAATGTTACAAAAATGGAATATGCAGTTAGCAGCTTGAGATTTGAGACCAAGCAACATCTCAATCAAGAACGCTCTGGGCCAACACGGGATGGCAGCTGAAGGAAGTTTGAAAATCATCTCGATTAATAAATGCCAGAGATGATGGTTTTTTATGAGTTGTAACCTCCTTCAAAGAGACTTGAAACGGGGCACCTGTACTAACGATTCAGCTTGTTCTCGTTCGTTCGAAGGCGAGTTTTTGCCTCGAGCAGCTCATACTTCGTTCATTCATTGCCGGAAGAAAATTCACGCTTCATTAAGGCGCTACATTAGAGGAAGCTGCGCTGCTTGGGTGGCATTAGAGCATCAATTTGACGCAACGCAACGATGAAGACGTTTGACGCCCGTGTGCTGTACGGGAATGTACCGAAGTGCAAGAAGTTCGGTTTTTGTTTGTTCGATTACGAGACGAACTCTGCTGCGCCGGTAGATGGTCGATTGATGATGAGGCAGAAAGCCGTCGGACGTGATCAAACGAAGCAAGTACGGTAGCGCGGCCTTCTCGGCTGGATGCGTGCACCGCGGGGGAACATTGCGTCAACGTGGGAGAGGGTCACCGACAGCAGCCCTACACACAGCTACTGGCTGCTGGCCAGTGATGAGGTGTTAAAGGCGTGATTGATGCTGCGCGTCCACATTCTCGGTGAGTCGTGGAAGAGGTGGAAACGGAAATTGATGAGATTTTTGTTGATTAAAACCCTAAATGTCTCATCGGTAGCGTTGAGCCATTCAGCGCTGTTCTAAGGAATGTTTGTTGAGGTTGTTGTCGAAGACATTAGACATGAGGTCATTTTTAAAGGCAAATTATAATAGCTTCATATCATTTCAACTCTTCAGCGTCTCATGCAAAACAGAAGATAAATTTCAAGCGACTGCGAATCGTGTCCGATTCATCCCCGGCACAATGCAATGCTGCCAATTGTCTACGATTGGCAAGGGCAGGGATATCTGCCGATCCGAGCCCTTCAGGTGCCCGAAGCAGGTCAATCATGCCGCTCTTGCCATCCGTCATTTCAGCAGGGCGTCAGATGAATTGCACCGATTGTCAGCGGCACCGTGTTCTAGCGCTTGTAAACACGAAGGCACCTATTCTTGTCTCCCAAGCCACCACCGTGTCTTTGTGCTGCATCGAATTGATCCTCTCGGGCTCGGCATGGAAGCTGTGGCACGCTTTTATTAATGCGGTCATTGCTATGCGCTCGCCACCGCGGAGGAAAGAGGGGGATGTTGATAATTTATGATTACTACTGCATTATGATGTCGTTATTGTTACGCTTATCGTCCGGTCGCGGTGGGTTGTCTTATGCCTGCTGTTCGCGTTGGCGCGCTGAGTGATTGCGTGATTCCGCATGGGAAGGGGAAGAAGGTCGTCGTGTGCAATTGTACCTAATGTCGGGGCGATTGAATCGTTTTCTTTTCAATTGAAGATGAGGCAAGTCCTCTGCACGGTTTTTTCTCGTTATTAAAGTTTTCTTCTTTCTCTCCCTCTCTACCTTTCTCTCTCTCGTTCTCTTTGGCTCACAGGTGATAAACCACACGTTTGTGAAATCTGCAACAAATCGTTCGCGCTTGCCTGCAACCTGAAGGCACACATGAAGACGCACGAAGACACCGGCTCGAGCCACGAAGGGGAATCGAACCGAAGCACCCACAGTCACAGCGAGGGCGAGGAATCCAACTCGTCACCGTCGTCCCTGCCGAGCAGCAATGCGAGCACGTTCGAGAAGGCGGACGCCGATCGGCTGGCCAACTTCTCCAAGCACCTTCTGTTCTCGAGCTACACCAAACAGATGCTGTCCGGCGTTGGCTGATAGAGTGCGCAGTACGCGCGTGTGTGTGTCAACGTGCGTCGGGACATTCCGTCCAATTGATCGGCTGGCCCGAATGGCGCAACGGGAGCACACTCACAAACTCCACAAAACTCTCACTCACTACTAAAACACACATACTCGCACACCAGAAACATACACACACACTTTGCAGGCAAACTGTCCTTAAAAGGGTTTGGCAGTGGCCTTCAGGGTTGGGCATCTGCTCCACCAAGGGCCTCTCACATTCTCCAAGATGCCAAACTTGCACAAAAGTAGGGGGAGGGCAAGGGGAGGGGGGAGAGCAAGGAAAGAGATTCTATATTTCGGGTTCCACAGGGTCCGCTGGCCAAAGACATGTACCGCTTACTACGGAGCACTTTTTCCTACCTCTTAGTACTCTTTCTTATGGGGTTTTAAAATGATTGTTTGATTTTCGAACACCTAATGCACTTACCTACTACACGAAAGGCTGATGTGTGTACTATTACTATTACAAAGGGAAATGTGAAAAGCAAGAGGGAAGGAAAAGAGAGAAAGAGTAAGATTGATAATTACTGTGCGCACGAGCTGCAGACAGACGGACAGAGATAGTGTAAATAGGTGTCACAACTTATCCCGATCTTGAGTTTTATCGAGACAGAATGGAATGATTGTACATAAGTGTTCCGCTGAGCAGTGGAAATTGTACAGTGCAGAAATAAATAACTTTATTGGAAAACTAATGAAATTCTATACGTGTTTGAAATCTTATTTATGATTAAAGAAAATTGAAAGAAATTAAAGATATTTGATGAAAAATGGCTATGAAATAGCAAAACGGTAAGTGTAAATTGGTGTAAATGAGCAATTGGAATATACGGGAATTCTCAAAACTTTGGGTCGTAAAAATGGTATTTACGTAACGTCTTTACACGAAGAACATTAAAAAACAAAGAAGTTATTTAACTGTTTTTTTTAAAGGAGTAAAACATCTCTAATACATTCAATTATTAACAAAAATATTAACTTTCTAAGCTCTGTCGAAGTAGTAAATATGTTTTGTAACAATAATATCTGTTGTTTAGGTGTAAAAAGGTTCCTTTTGTTATCAATTGTAGTAAAAGACGAATGATGACAACTTTTCTTTCGTTCAAACAAAGAGAAAAAGCATTTGATTGAACCCTGCTGTACGCTGCAAGTGATCTACTTTTTGCGCAATTATTATAGTCGCTTTTCCTCTGCATATGATGTATTTATCTTTCTAGAGCAGGTGAGCTGCAGAGTAAAATAAAACAAGCCAAGCACTCACATCCTGTCTCATGCCGACCGTACCGTGCTTATCATTTCTCTATTTGTGACAACTTTTTGATTAGAGTTGAGAAAGGAAGCATTTGTATAGCAGCCTTCGCAGTCTTCAGCTAGATGGCCCAATCGCCCACCTTCCGTCTACGGAGAGCGTACGCTCGTGCGCTCTTAGCCAAGTAGACTGGCGACGATTAGGATTGGTCAAGTGGCAAAATGAGTTATTGCTGTTGCGCTAATAAATCTATCACAGAAGTGTTGGCCAGTTTTTCCTTCTCTTTGAATAAAAAAAAAAGAATGTACATGAGTGAATAGGAAGTACTGCCGTTGCTGCTGCTACACCATTTAGTGCAGAATTCGCTGAAGGTAGTGGTTGGTGCTTTGCATAAATCATCCTTTCCCGTCCGACTCGACGCCTGCTTATTATCTCGGCCCTCTGCGGGTTGGATTGTGCTAGCGCGGATTTTTCTCCACTCTCTGCGAGGTTTTGAGGAGTTCTTGCGACCTTTTCCCTAGCTCGAGCCAGTCCCCCCCCCCTCCCCCCCGCCCGGTTTGTCCGGCAACATTTCACGAACCGAGTTGCGCGGGTTGACAAATTATTTCACGTCAATTGCGTGTCGCGCAGTACGTGGCCAGCCAGTGCGTGGTGTGGTGAATTACAACTTGTTTGTTTTTTTTTGTTTGTTTGTTCAAACCCTTTCACGTGCTTATGAGGGCGTGAGGGTGAATTCTAATTACCGGCAGTGCGACCGGTTGCCACTGGACTGTCTCCGAAAGGGGTGTTGGGCACATTGTCAACCGTAACGAGCGGGGTAATTTATAGGAGGCTTATGCTAATGGTGCATGTTAGAAAGGCGAGAAGGGCGAGGGCGAACCGTAGCAAAGCGAAGTGTAAATATTGGTTTAATTTGTGTGTTTAAATGTAATGAGGCTATTGCTTTTTATTTCACACTTTATTGACCTGGAAGTATCATTGGAACGAGTTATTGCTCGAGCAGTGATGACAGTTTCATGAGTTTTTATGTACATTATTAGATGTATTGGACTTGGAATGTATCTTTCAGTTTGAATTTTTCGGAATGATATTTGAACCAAAATTATGCAACCTTTTTTAATTTGGACCCTTAAAAACTGGATCACGCTTCTAATATGCAATAATTGCCTTTTGATTGGACAGTCCACGAAATGGGATACGAAAAAATGGTCCTCATATTTCAACACGATGTGCGCGTGTTTTCGAAACGAAACTGTCACCTGTACCGAATTGTAATACCGACACACACACACCACATGCGATCGTTCGTTTTTTTTTCGTTGTTATGAAAATATTTTGTGGCTAAACACGATCCCCGTCTACCTCGGGGGAGATTGAGCCAAGTCCTCACGTATCAACGCCGAACACAAAATAACATAGAAAACCGTTTGAATGACACACGACCACGGAACCTGATTTGATATTGATACCATAACTGAGTTCGGCTCGGCTGGTTTGTTTGCTTTTTTTTTTGGGAAAAAACGACCATAACTGTCCGCACCATCTACCATCCATGGCGCCCATACAGCCTTACCGTCCCGAAGGGGTACTTGTTCCACTTCGTTGCGTCCATTCGTACGATTCCAACAAGAAAAAAAAGAGCCAATTCATGTCTACACCGGGCCCGTAATTGACATATTTTCGTTTGATCGAATTTCTGATGTATCGATACGATCGACGATCGATCGATGTGCGTCTTATCGCACCGTACTGAAACGTACCAACCATTATGATCAGGTTGAGCCGTCTTCTGTCTCGCTCTGTTGCTCAATCTTGGGGTGTCTGTACTTGCCGTTCAAATGCGACCTTCAGTGTCCTTCAGCAAACCACACACATATTGAGCTTTTTTTTTGTTTGAAACAAGGATTTGTTTCCATCTCGCGTGTCTATGGAAATCATTCGCATCAAACTGTATGAAATTAGTTAAATTTATGTTTTGCTTTTCTTGCTTACTAATTTGAATGTGACAATCGCCGGTATCGACGCCTGGGAATGGAGCATACCTCGGTGATTGATAGGGGACCGATCATCTTTCAAACGAACCCGTTCTGTGTGTGTCACCTTCTCACCCACGGTTCGCTTCAGTTCGGAGCATTGAAATCTTACAACCGCACCGCAGACTAATTGCTTTGCTCGCACGGACCAACGGGATTGGAGTTTGGTGACGAGTTTGGATGAAGTTTTCGGTGTTTGGGATGGGAAGGAGAAGGCAGCTCCGTCCTTCCCCCATCCTCCCATGTTCAAGAAGCGAAGCCAAACCGATCCGAGGATCGAATTGTGGGAATTGGTTCACGAAAGAATTGGCAGCGTAGGGCCGTTTACGGGCGTTTCGGGCCAGCTCGAGGTATCGGTTTTGCTTATCTGAGCTTATCGATCATTCCCGTACCCGGCTGGTGAAGTACAATTGAACGCGATCGTTCACTCTCGGACTCAACTCTGGATGCCCAAAAGTGATCGGAGATGACGAGACGAGCACAAGGAAGAAACGGTTTCGGGGCCTTCGCCAAAGCTAACGAGTCCCCTGAGAGAGTCGGGACATGACGCGGTTGTGTTGCAGAAAATCGCAAAACCATATACATTTCACCGGTCCATGCAATGGTTTGCACGCTCGGCAGGGATGGGAGGACGTGGGTAATGGTAATATTTCGGCCTCGGCACTGATCCGTGGTCAACCACGGAATCGAGATGGATTGGTTTTGGATCGATCGGCAAAAAAAAACGAGGACAGTTCTCATCGAACTTGATCGGGGGGTTTTTGTTGTTGATGCTGATGCGATCGACTGTTGCGCGTCTAGCGTTTGGGAAGAGACGTGCCGCAGCAAAAATTGATACTGACGTCCGAATCCATACAAATGACGCGAAAGTTAGCGCCTAATGGACCGGGTGACACGTTCGATTAATGTGATTTTCGTGTTTATCGCTCATAAGGCGCATGCCGTTTGGGAATGCGATGACCGTAAGAGAAGCGAGCAGGACCTTTCTAAATTGAGAAATGATTTGAACATCTCAATGCCGAAAGCATTTTAAACGGAAACCATTCCAAAAAGCACTGCCATTCGGGACAGCAATTGAGTTAAATTTACTGTCGGGCCCGTAATGAAATAATCATTTATGAATACACTTCCCGTGCTCGTGACAGTGCCCCGCTCCCGGGGAGGACAGAAACTGCGCGCCACAGTAATGAGAAGCATAATCAGAAAAGGATGCTTCATTACTGCGCAACCCACCCAGCTTTTTTATGTGTTGTTGCTGGAGTAAGCAAACCAAAAAAAAAAAACCCTCCGCATAATGCATAATGGTGCGAGAGGGTCGTTGTACGGGGCCGCTGCTTCGTTTGACGAAGGGCTCAGATCCGATACCACCACCGTTGATGCACCAATTAGAATTGTATTGTTTGCGATTTGAATAAAAGTGAATCGCATTGGGGAGAAGCGGAGAGAGAGGGAGAGAGAGAGAGAGAGACGCTGACAGACCGTGACCGTCACCAATGCTGATAAAACGAAATCACCGATAATCATGCAGAAATAAATGAGCGAAAATCAGGTGAGGTCCGCCGGGATCAAGACGTCTACGGTTTCGCGACCCTTGCGCACCATTCTGTGTCTGTTTGTGTGTGTGTGTGTGCGCGCGCCAAGGTTGCATTTCCGCACAGGTTCCGCCTGTTCCCGCCCTGTTGACAAGTTGTCAGGCGCACGATTCATATAAAAAGTCAATCATTATAATTGAGGGAAAAATTTTACATTCATTATACACGGTGAATGTGCCCAGGAGGGGGGAGGGGGGATGATGTACTGCATGGCATCCAGCACGGGTAGTTCCGTTCGTAGATCGTGAATTGAAGAAGCAATAAAAAAAAGATCGAAAGCAGAAGTCCCTTCAGGTACTATTACGAGACGCTTTCCACGGGTGATTGGCCCATAGGGTTGAGCTAGCTGGTGGTAGGTGGTGGAACAAAAAACGTAAAGTATACAATCTTGCACCTGAAACGCTTAGTTACGCTTGTGTACACAAACGGAAAAACGGGTTGGGCAGGGTTTTGTGGAATTATACAATTGTGAAAAGTAACATTTGGGATCAATAACAGGAGAAAACATAAAAATAATTAAATGATCGGTTAGTTTAATAATAATTCATGAAGTTATTCATCAAAGACTTGAAGATTAAGATATCGATCTTACACTGTTTTCTCATTCTTGAGTGATACAGATATTTAAACATCAATCCAAAAGTGTTTAAAATTTTAGAATTGTATCACAAAACTTGTAAGAAAAACTGTTCCTAATTCTCATAAAACATTTTATTGCAAAAAAAGCAGTTTCAAAATTGTCTAAAGCATCTTCTTTTGCGCATTGGAATTTCCATTCTTGCATTCAGAATAAATCGCCTCCAGAAACCCCTGTAAAATCCCTGCAAGACATCTTCTCGTAGGGTGTGGCACGTTCAATCGCTCTTAACATCAATGTGCAGCACATTATCTGATTTATGATGTTTTTTTTTGCGGTAGTGTGTGATATCACCAGCATCCCTCCCGGGTAAAGGTGTCGTGATACGTCGCGTATCAAGTGGCAGCGAGCTACGATTAGACATCGGCCTACCGGCGATACAGCAGACACAATCGGACCAATTTCGCTCCGAACCTGTGCCATTATTTTGCACGGGCTGCTCGATTCGCTGCGGCATTCGGGGTGCCATCAGACGACTGGACCGCGCAAAGATCCATTTACTTAATTTAATAATGAACGCCGGATGCTTTCAGCATCGGCTGCTTGCTGCTGAACGCTGTGCCAGTTTGTTGCAATTTTGTCGCACCGCTTTGAACAGATTGTGTACGGGATGAATGGTGCATAAAAGAGGGGTTGACTGAAAGGCAATACGGTGAACGTAATGAGACAATTATGGAGCGGGAGAGATGTTTTCTTGGAGGGGTTTTTGCTCGTTCTGGTAGCGAAAGAACGTTTCCTCCGATGTCGATGCGCTTAATCTTCCACAAACAAGCCATCATCAAGTGCATCCGCCCGGGCTCTTAATCCACCGTTTCCTTTGCAATGAAGATGCACCGCAAATGCGGAGTGCCTGTTCGGGTTTGTTGGGCTTGTAGTGGTGGGGGGATTTTTTTTGCTGTTGCACCCTTAAATCCATCGATTTTGTAACACGCCAAAGCACGCCAATACTCGCGCGGCCATTAAGGTGGTGGAATAAATATAAATTTCAATAATTCAAACGACACACCACTTCGAACGCACGGTGCTGCGATGGGGCTGGCGCGAGTCCTGCCAGCCAGTAATGGCTTAATTTGCAGCCATAATTAATTGCTTCATTAGTGCGCGAAAACCGAGGGTGCGCGCAAGGGGTTTTCGTTGCGTTTCGGGAGCCATCGAAATCGATCAGCGATCGTTCGAATGGCGTTGATGATGATTTTTAAAACCGTGGTGTCGGGTCGGGTGGCATGCGCCGGGTGTGCGTATTTGTGGGCTGCTAAATGTTATGGTAAATTTTGCAAAAATGGCCACGCTAAAACGGCCACAAACATTCACGAGACAAGCGTTATGCGTGTTTGGGGACCGTTTCAAGATAAATGCGCGTAAATTTGCAAAATCGCTACATTGAGAAGAATCATCGAGAGACCTATTTTAAGGCTCATCGATTTTTGGGAAAAGTATTGAGTCGACCATTGGCAGGGATGGAAGGCATCGCAAACCGAAAAACAAACAGAAATAAATGTAAAATCCTGGACAGAAATGCTTAGTCTGCATCATTTTTCTTTTCCTTTCCGCCGGACCTTTTCCTTGTCCCAAAAAAACGAAACTTCCCAAACGAAAAGAAGCAAAAACAAGCGGAGGCAGGCAAAGATGAGGCCACATGAGAGCCCCACAGCAATTCGTTTCGTTCACCCGGCGGCACACTTGACTCCTGCGATGATACTCCAACTCGTACTCGTGCGTACCGTGGGGTAACGCGCGGCAACAGGTAGGCGACCGCGGGCGACGGGATCGCGCCCAAAGTGATCGACAAAACCGATCAAGTGCATGAGTAAACATAAATTTCACGGCAACCCATAGCGTCGTCGCGCCAGGGAGTGTGTGTGTGTGTGTGTCTGTACCAGGGAGCTCTTGGCAGCTCTTGGCTTGGTGCCGCGAGATTGCGCGCGTGAACAATTCCCACCGCGTCTGGCTGCCGGTGTGGCTGCGTTCGAGGCTGCGGGACTACCATTGCTCGCCACCGGGAATCGGGACCACGATTCACGAGCCTGGGCTTGGAGTGCCGTGGGTGACTTTCCTTCAGCGATGATAAATTAAAAATCTAAACAATACAGGTGATTGTAATGTTTGATTAAATGAGGCTACACGGCGAAGATGCTGGGAGTGTGTACGGTCGCTGAGGAGGAAACTAATTTCATTTGACGCACGGCACGGCGGCGACTATGGCGGCGACGGCTAGAATTTCGGCTCTCGCAAGGCAAGAATACCCCACGAGCAGGCAGGCTCTTGAGTCGGGAGACGAAATGATTTCGAAAGCAATGTGAGCAATCGAGCCGACCGGGGTGGGATTTGTAGTTCAATTTCTAATAATTCTAGGCCCGACCCGGGCGACCATTTCGAGCATGGCCGGGCGCCTGCCGGGGAGAAGTTAGTTTTCGAGGAACAATTAAAATGTTGAATGTCTCTATTTGATGTTTTGGGCGATGATGATGCCACCGAAGAAGACGATCTCGAGGTTCGAACGGTATTGAGATTGCGGTAGGTTGGCGATGACGATGCGCCCGCTACACGCTGCGGCAGAATGGAGCATTAATTGCGCACTGTGGGGAATGTGGTGAGAGAATCGATCGTTTTTGCGGTCCAAAACGCGAACAAAAATGCAACATTCTTCGGCAAGAGGAGCATGGAGTGGCGCAGTGGAAGTTGAATGCTGTTGTGTGCTGAAAAGTAGCTGAGCGGACGCAACCATCCCAACCACGCGTGCCACCAGCTTTCCAAGGGACAATGTCAAACGTGGGGAGAGAAAAAACCGCGCCAATGATTAATACGCGACGGTCACACACGGCAGAGGGCAAAGCGCATGCAAAGCCACTGTGTGTTGGTTGCTCCCGGTGCTGTCCGTTCACGGTATTGCACTGACATTGTTTCTCACGCACGGGCTTGTGTAGCATAGGAGGCTCAATATCAGTCAACCGTATCGTTCGCGACAACCAATCCAAACGTAATAAAAGTTCAATTTAACACCTCGTGCGCGCGCGCTCGACAGTCGTATTTGGCAGCGGTGTATCGAGACGGGCTACTAGAAGGAGCTGCGCGCGCGGCTCACAACGAGCTTGTTGTGGTCGATGCTGGTCCTTTGGCGTTGCCCCGTAAGGGTGTAGCGAAATGACAATTTATATTTATTGTAGGTATGATTTAAGTTAACCACCGTTTTATCCTGTTCTGCACATGTGGCCGGCCTGTCGCTCGTCAGAAATGCGCATGACCCAGCTGACCACACCGGCCATTCGCGCGGCGGCAGGTAGGTCTCGACCCCGGGAGCAGCAGTCGCTATATAGTGTGCACCCGTGCCTGCATTTATGGCGGGGTGTAGTTTTCAACCAGCTCACCAGTGTCACCCAAACGGGTTGACTTTGGAGCGGTTTTGTAGGGTTGCACCACGTTTAAGTGGTCGTAGCAAACGGTAGTCTTCATTCGCGGGGACGTTAATCCAAGCGAATCTGACCATCATAAATTATACAGTAAAGCAGCAGCAGCTGCTACGGAGGCACGGATATTCGTCCAACTGTTCTCACATGCTTAAGGTGTCATAGGCTTTACTTAATACGTTAAGATTGCTGTAGAATAGCATTTGTCTGAGTGTAAGTTTAAACATTAAAATTTGTAAAAAAAGGAAAGAGCCAATTTTGGTTCCAAACTTTGACTTTACTGGCACGAACAACAGGTGGTTTTTGATAATTTTCACCATTTTACCATGAAATAAAATTATTTTAAACAATGACACTATAAATAAATACAGTAGCTCTTCTTAGAGTGCAAAACACATTCCTGCGAATCTCTTTGAAAAATACTCCTTAACACAGCTGCATTCCAACGTAACAATAAGTCCTCTGGCAATGGTAAATCATCGACATCTAATGCTCGCATGTAACCCACCATCCTTAAAGGCCATAAAACAGCTCCTACCTGCCCTGGATTCCGTTGTTTCGATAAGGAGTCATCGTCACAACAACCGCCACAAACAACTTTCCCGTCGGATCACTATCGGGGTGCCAGCTAGGTAAGGAACTTCTAGCGCTACTCGGCGGCAGCTACTACCGTGTTTTGCTGCCGCCCGCCAGCAAACCAACCACCGAAACAATAAAATTTAAATTAGCACCCAAATACGGCATAATTGAGTATTTGTTACAAACCGGGCCAGGTTCACCCGCAACTCGGCCCGCAACATAAAAAGGCCCCACAGCACAAGCAAGCGGATGGGAGGGGATAATATTTTTGTTTAATGTTAAAATCAAAACATGCCCTACGATATGATCGTAGATTGTTTGCCGTGGCGTGGAAAACGGTGTGCGATGAAAGGGCCACGGGCCGTTGGTTGAATGAAAGAAAAATGGCCCTAAAAAGGAGTTTTGGATCGGTTGCCGTTTAGGTGCCGCACTTTCTAGTACACACAGCGAGTTGGCATCGGTATGGTCGACTCGAGGCATTGTGCACTGCGGCTTCCGGATTGCGCGTAAGTTGTTTAGCTGTTGCTGCATTTTCTAATGCGCGTGTTGATTTACTGGAAAAGGAGGCTTTCCTTTGGTCCTCGCAACCAAGCAGTACGGATTGACCTAATCCGCGAGTGTGTGTGTGCGCCGATTCCTTTGCCACCTTCGCTTACGCCGGGTATGGGCCGCGTGCGACGCAGCCAACTCGTCTCGTTATGAATATGGAAATCGAGCGCTTTGCTGCCGCTGTGTCCGATATGCAGATTTGGCAAAACAATTGTTTTGTAAGTTATAGTCAATTGGTTTGGCCCGGGCACGGGGCTGGACAGGTTGCACCCAAACAAGGGTTGCGAAGTTGCGAAGCAGCAGTTGGAAAAAAAGGAAACCCCAGCGAGCCGTTTGTTTTGCGTTTTGCGACAATGGCGATACGATCTGTGGTGGCCATCGGGTTTGGGTGTAGGAGTTTTGCAATCCCCCAGTGGGGTAGTGGCATGATTTGAATAAATACCCACTCGGCACTGGTAGCCACTGTCAATGTTGCCTGCGCCATTATTGATTGTTTTGGCCCGATCGGGCTAAAGTGTTGTTCATTACGGGTCTAATGTGTTGCGCTGTAGTACGGCCACCGATAAAGCAATGCGAATGGAAAAAAAGAAAGGAACGAATGCTGTGGAGTAATGATTTTGAAGCCAGAGGAATTAAATGTTTCGCTTGATTTTGAGTTGCAGAATGTTTCTTCTTTTCATTTGCAACACACACCTGTACCAGCTGACTTCGTTCCGCGATGACACCGTGGCGATTGCTGCTGCAACAAAGTAGCAAGCCCCCGCGGCCAGGAATTCGCGTTTGGCACGCCGGTCGCAGAGGATGCAGGGAACATAAAAGAACTCAACGTCCGATAAAGCGACGAACTCTGCACGGTCAAACAAATAGCGTGCCAGCACCGCCTGACCAAACGATAAGACACACACTCACATACACATGTATGATCCCAGCATGATCAAGCGAGAGAGAGACAGAAAGGGAGGAGAAATTTCTCTTCTATTAACCGATGATTAATGATTTGTTTGTTGCGTTTGTTTGCAATCAATGCTTTCATTGTTTTGATCGAAGTCGCTGCTGGTGAGCGGAGAGGGGGAGGGCAGTGCCAGGAGGCGGCGTCCAATCGAACACCGAACAATTTCGTGGGAGCCGAGGTGGATGATGAGCCGACGATGATTGTGCGCCCACCTCCCGGCGGCTTTGATTCGTCGATGGTAGGAGAGTGGATACGATCTGAGCTGAGGTTCGTCGCTTGCACACCCAGGTGGAGCAATACTGGGGATAATAATATTATTTAAGTTTAATTATTTCTAATGCTTGAAAGGCAATGAAAAGGAATAGAAAAGAAACACAGTCTTTATAAAGCGATAAGTCATGCTAAACGTACAAAACGATGGGTTAAGCGAGGATCTTTGTTTTTGAAAGAATATTACGATCGGTTTTACGGCGAGCTAAGCCAGAGCTAAGCAGCAATAACTAATGGACGGCAATCAACGCGCTGGATGGGGGAAAAAGGAGCCATGGTGCCATAAACGGCTCATCAGCAGCAGCAGCAGCAACAGCATATACAGCTGCCGTTGGGCCGTCTAGTTCAAATCCATGCGCGCTCAGCCTTCCTCTCCAGGCAGCCTCGGTTGCTCGGTGTCATTATTATTCATTAACTGTCATCAAACTGAAACACTCATCGCCACCGCCACACACTGGCGCGCTGTGGGAATATGGGGATGGAAGAGTGTATGTGTTTGTCTGTTTGTTTGTTTTTGTCGGTTTTTTTTATATGTTTGTCTACCCCGTACCGTGCAACAGGAGGCTTAGGTTTGGCGCGTTTGGCCCGCATAGATCATCACGCCCGGTCTATCTAGCACCGTCGGCGACAGGCGACGAACCCCCGTCCGTTACAGGTCATCGAAGTTTCGTGTCGAAGCAATCGAACTGGGGCTCTGGGCGGCCGCCCAGTGCAAGGGGCGCTCGTAAAATTGATTTGATTTGATTCTTATTGGCTTCTTCTTGCGGTGGAGGAGAAGCCGCTGCACAATGTTCGTCGTGGTGTCGTTTTTTCCCCTTTCCTTTTAAACCACAAATTCAAATCCCCGGCCTGAAGCCCAAATTGAAGGGGACCCGCGCGCGCGGTGGTGATGGTGGTTGATGGCGGAGAAAAATCAATAAAAACCGGACCCTAGCATCGGTTCGATTGTTCGATTCGGGCGAGAAGATCGGAATCGAACGATAGCGAACAGGTACAAGGCACAGTCGTCCCCCAGTGGGCTGCCTGGTTCGTTTTGGCTTTTTTGGTTTGTTTGAGAAGCGTATCACAAGATCACGAACGAGCTAAGAAGCTAAGCGTCTTCCTTAAAAGCATTTTTATTAGAGTTCGAAGTGTACCGGTCCGGGGTTGCGATGGAATATGACAGGCAGTTGTCGACCGACACGTACGAGACAGCCTGCCGATCGATAGAGCAGTACGGGTACTTATGAAGTTTCCGAAAACGCCCCGGGGCCGACGTTATCGACGGTAAGAATCTGGGAAATTCGTTGTAAGCTCATCGGATTTATGATAATGTATCCATTTTCGGGGCTGCTTCGGGGGTAAAATAAGGAGGCACAACGGGCCCCTTCGGGCCACGGGAATGCCGTCAAAGGCGATAATTGGTGCTTCCAGTTTGACACTGGCATTCGGAGTTTGACGAGTGTTTTGAATAGAAAATGGATCAGTCAGCGTGCGCTAGATGTGAAATGCAGCGTTTGCAGTCGGATCAAAAGCTCAACAAGCTTGAACCATATTTCTGACAGTTGTAGATGACACGCAGCAGTCGGTGGTGTAATATCTCTCCCCCCCTTTGGTGGTAGAAAATTGCAAACACACGCGATCGTGCAGCAACTGCAAACAGAACCACATCTAATGGTGTGGTGGGGCGCAATTTTGCCCCGGATCGGAACAAAATAATCAAGCGAAGAGTTATTGCTAGGCTCTCCCGCATCTACCCCACAACAAAGTGCCACAATTGAAGGCGACCATTTCCGTAGTCCACTGCCTGGGAGTATCCAGCTCTAGCGCTACTGGAATGGCCGAGCTCCGGTAGCAATGCTTGGGAGGTGAGGAGGAGTCACCGACACCATAACGCTGTAATTCAAGCGTCTGATTATGGCTGACCTTAATCATCCAGTGCAGTGCGCGCGAGCCCGTTCGCGCTAAAGAACGGCTCAACTGGACACACACACACACACACACATAGAGGAAGACAGTCCACAATGTGGTCCACACTGTAATCGATATGTTGCTATGGTGTATCGCGCGCACGGGCTCCGGATGTTACTATCCGATCATGCCGACTCACGCGGCGCATCATTTGCTGGATGGGGAGTTTGAATTAGATCGCCGCAATTACACTCTCTTATCTGTGGCGTGTTACCGCGACCACCGCCAAACAATCTACCGGCATCGATCATACGATCTTGCCATTCGTCTTGCTCTTGGAACTGAGCGCCCTCCATCGGTGAAGGTGCGAGACGTCACAGCGGATGCTCCGATCTCCGGCCAATGAGGCACGCGTTCCGTCGGCATTTCATCGTGCGGAGGAGTGTGGAGATACGGAAAAAACCCGTGGCGCGTTTTTTTCACTCCCCCCCTCCCCCCCCAGTGGCGGCAAAGTGCAAAAGAAATCAATAGAGCGCCCAACCCGTGGCCCGGCCAGGCCAGGCTCATGGAGCGATGCTAATAAAGTGAAAATTACCATTTATATTCATGCCTTGCCCCGTGTGCCGGATCTTCAAGGACTTCAAGGTCTGGCCCATGTACGGTGCCGCGGCTTCTGTGCTGCTGCTGCTGAGCGCGGGCGAAACAGCACACAATAGAACCGGCGAGGAGAGGGTGAGTTTTGTGATCATCATCACCATCCATCCTCATCCGCCGGCTATGCCGACCATACCGTTAATAATCTGCTTCGTATAGAGTTATTATTGAATCAAAATAGATTTCAATTACCCGCACCCGCACGCCAAGCCTCTTTGGGAACACGCAGATACCTTAGTTTGGACTGGAGCCTTCCATATTAGTTACACTGTATCGATGGATGATGAGGATCTAGAAAGAATATGAACACTTTTTGGTGGATTTCGAGACGGTTTGGAGATCGTAACATACTAGCGAGTCACTTTTATTGGCAATATCTGCCACCGGATCGCATCATCTCTGGACCGATGATGAATTTTCAATTACACCTCATCAATCAAGAACCTCACACTTCAATCGCAATCCCAAAGATGACGAATGCGATCGAACGCGACAATGAAGGCGACGAAGACGCACGAGCTCCCTCAGCAGCAGCAGCAGCAGCAGTTGCGCCCCGGGTGGAAGACGGTTGCGAGACGACTCGCATTGATTTCATACGGCTCCCCCTCCCGACCGGCGCGCATGATGTGGCATAAGACACCGGGCAGGGATGCTCTTTCCCGAGACAAGAGAAGGCGGAATCGATCCATCCAGCCGGCGGAGCGGCGCGATGACGAAGCGAAGCCTGCGGAGATAAAAGAAAATGACTGTCCCGCTGCTGGTCTCCCCACTGCCCTGGCCACTATCCCCGCTATCGCAAAGCAGAACAGCAGAAAGGGAGCGTCTTTATTGTGCTATTGTTGTGTACCGATAATGGGATTTCAATAATAGCTGCCGCGTTTGCGCAGAAGTTCGTTCGGTTTGTTGTTGGTGGCGGCAGAGAAAATAAGCTTCAGTCGAGGTGGCTGGCCTGATACCCGGTCCCGGGAGCTAATAATCAACGGGTTAGGTGTGTCCGGGCTGACTCGTCTGTAAGCCGATGGCGCGGGAAAAGGGGTGTTGAACGAGGACAGCAAGAAATGGTAAAAGTGAGGTTAATTTAAGGAAAATTAATCAAACAACAGATTTTTCAGCTCATTTGAGTGTTCGAAATGGCGATGGTATGGTATCGCGGCAAGCAAACGGTATGGATTGGCAGGTTCTTCTCCTGGACGGTGTACGACGTGTAGAAGGACTTACTTTGCTGATGCAACAGGATGTTGCTGTTTGAAGGAGGGAATGCGTTAATTATATTTTTATGCTGTGTGTCAGTCATTTATGTGGCTCCAACCATATTGTGGTGCAGTTTTGAAAAGGCTGTTTGGTGGTAGAACACGCCGTTTGGTAACAGACGCGGCTGTTTGGTGGTAGAATAAAGTCCAAACTTTTTGGTGAATTGAAGAATGTTTTAAATGTGATCTGAATAAGCAAAATTTGCTTACGGTTACTCTTAGCACACTAGTCGCTCAATGTAGTAACTGGATGGAGTGTATGGTGTCTTAAGATATAGTTGATCCGATTAAGAGTTGAAGTTTGGATACTCTAAGGCATCGTTATTTCTCAAAAATATTGGAGCAACTCCAATACAGATATCAGATAATTTTACCGGTATCAACAAGAGATAGGAAAAAGATATAAGATGTAAGATGCTATGCTATAATTTGTATGGATATTGGAATTCCTGTTGTAATTCTGGCATAAGTACACTAATTCTTTGGTGAGGTTCTCCTTTTAGAATTCCCATTACCATATTCAGGTTTTGAAGAGTTTCCTATGTATAATTCGTTTCCTATGTATAACAAGATCATGAGTTTCTGGGAGAATACTTCTCTTTAACAGTTTTAATATACCTGATCTTCCAAATGTTGCGAAATGTGGAATATAAAGGGTACTCCAGGTTCTTGTGATAAAAACACTTCAACACTCCATGATCAAACCAAAACCCATTCTAAATCCATTCAAACACATCATCAAACCAGCAAATAAGTTCCCGTTTTCCTCCATTTTTGCACTCCCCGGCGCTATAAAAATGTCGCCCCGATTGATCGTACCCGGCTACCCGTCCGGACGAACGCATCATACGCGAGGCAACACATCCTGTGCCACTGTGCACCTCCGACATGAATGAGCTGGCGCCATGTCGCCAGCTGGTTAAACCACTACCGATTCGCCGTTCCCACACTCCCTTTTCTCCCGCAGCTTCCACCAAAGGCCGACAGTCGTGAATGAAATGGGACTTCCTTCCCGGCCGACCGGCCGGCGACGTTGTTGCGGAGCAAGATACGGGCAAGATATGGGACTCCTCTCCTGCTCCACGTTTGCAAAACCCCTGCCGATCTGATGCGAGATCGAAGTCAGATCTTAGAGCCGCACCGGGACGTGCACGGTTCTCGTCGTTGCTGATTATCCCTCGCTCTTTGACAGGGCACTGACTGGGAATGACACTGATGATGATTACGATATTTTAAAATTTTAATCCATCAATGTTGGCCGGTGGTGCCCCTTCGGTTCAGAGTGGAGCAGCATGGGGAGGAGCATGTGGACGAAGAACAGAACCGAAAGCATAGATCGCAAATCACCGACCGTTTGGTTCGGAAGCGAGCTGTAGCCGCAGGCACTCACTCCGGCCAAACAAAACGCCCCGAGAGCAAACGGGCTGACAGTTGGGTCGCAAAACGCAAACGCTTGGGCCTTAAGCCCAGATGACGACGTGGACGCGGACGACGACGACGACGACAAGAATTTGTCTCATTAGGGAGCGGAAAAAACGGAACCGCATGGTTGTTCTTCTTCCTTTCCGCGCTCAGTTCGATTGTTTTGTGAGCCTCGAGCCTTTAGGGACGAGTAGGGGAAACGGCCAGAACATACGGGACGACAGATCGGTTCTGACTTTGCGCGGCCGGACGCGGAAGGAGCACCGTGGTAGTACCCTTCAATCCGGATCCGATCCAATTTATTTATTTAAAGTATAAATTCCTTTCGGTGACTCTGCAGTGGCACGAAGAGGGGAGGGATTTTGAGTCGGTTTAACCTACGATAAAGCGCCCGCTGTACAGCATTCGCTCTCAAAGTGACAGATTGTGGGGATCGCATGGAACGGTACGCTTTTTAGTTTTGCCAATAAAAGAGTGAGAGAGAGAAAGAGAGCATCATTGTCTCTGTTGCGCCAGTGTGTGTTCAGCCCAGGCGGGTAAGTTTCTGAGCAGATCGCGTTTGAAAAACTTGTGAACTTCCGAAGTTGTCGGCCCCGCGCTGATGAGACCCGCGATGGTGGTGGGCGCATAGCATGGCGTGCAGGGCAAAACTACAAGGCAAAGAGATGGGGAGCATAGTGCCGGTAGAGGCATTATGCTAATATCTATATTACGCTCGACCACGAAAGGAAACGAGAAATGACTCCCAAAGCCAGTCGCCCGAGAGTGTCCCGGGCGCGTTATCGAACGGTCGGATCGGGCGAGCTCCCGGGTACGGGTACGGGACGGGTCGCAAAATCCTTTGCCCGATTCGGGTGCACAGCCCGAATTGTCGACTCGGCCGATGTGTGGGGAGCAGGGTGGTAAAACAGAAGCACTGTAACGCCGTGCCCGAGGAGCCAGATCGAACCCGATCGATGGGCGGCTGCAGTAGACGACGACGACGACGACGCTGACGCGGACGACGGGATGCCGTGTTTGGAGCCCACGATCGACTGTGGGAACCGCGAACGAACATTGCGAGGATATAATCTTAATCACTTAATTTCGTTAATCTTGTGCTTCTCGCTGTCGGCAAGCAGTTGGAAGAGCATTGCGGGGCGGTGCCAAAGGGGGCGAGTTTGGCGAGTACAGTACGGGGCATTATTTATGTTTTATGTAGATCAAGTTTACGTACACGTAAAGGTTGCTGCTTGTAAAAAAATGAGAAGGAAGAGGGCAAGGACTGTGTTGTACTCGGGGCGCTTGGCGTTCCTTTGCGCGGGTTTTGCCGGTGTTATCAAACGAAGCGAAGATGTAGCGGGGGAATAGGGAGGCTGAGAGCAGGGGAGGAAGAAGTGTTACATGGCATTACCCCGGGATGGATGCGCTTGCGGATGATCTACGATGGGGGAAGCTAACGCGTTGCGCTAACGCCTTCGGGGGACTTCTGGCGAGCGCGAACGGACCAGAGCCAGGACCAGCAGGCGGATCAAGCGGATGCATTCTGACGGTGGGGGTGAAATTGAGACGCGGTGGAGTGTAAAAAGTATCGAATTATCGACCATCTTCACCAACGGGCTGCTGCCGGTTGCGTTGCCAAGATTCGAGCGCTTTCGGCTTTCGCGTGTACTTCGCTCGGGTGTGTGTTTTTCTTCCCGAAGTTCCTTGAAGTGCAGCATGCGGGCGACTGAGGGCGCGACGAAGATGGGGGAGGGAGAGAAAACGCTTTATTTGCATATTAAAAACAATTAAGTCTTAATGCATTTTAAATCACCGTACTTGTAGTATGTAAATCAGGCTACGGTGTTAAGGCTGAATCGGTGGCGGATCGCGTACTGCCCGCTGCATCTGGTAAGGTGTTGTTGGCAGAGGATCTGGCGATCATTCGGTCTTTTTTTTTCCTTTCCCGTTTCGGAGATCAGTAGGGGTTGCGTTTTTGGGATTCTGTTTCGTTGTTTGCACCTTCGATCTTGCTTATTCTCGGGCGAAGGTGGCGGAGACCATAAAGGCCCTGGTGGGACATCAGGTCTTGGTGATGTGGTTGTTGCAGGGAACGCATTCGAATGAAGTTGTTTATGGTAAATTGTTGAGCCAGTGGTACATGTCGATGACAACGAATCTATGGTCGATTTGCATGTTTAATCGATAAAATTCAAATCGAACGCGCTGCGCTTGATAACGCTGAGCTGTGTACATCCGGAGTGCGCCTGAAGTAGGTGTTGTTTTTGTGGTGGGATGAAATAATTTAGGGCCTTAGAAAAGGGGGCAAGATGGCGTAACTCGTGAACAATTCTGGATGTTTCTGCTGCAAGCTATGACAGTAAATCGATTGTAAAATCCTTTTTGAATGTTTGCAGTGTGTCTGATGTTGGAGACTCGTAACAATCTTAGTATCACATTACCAAGACACATGACAGAATGAGAAGAAGAATGATGACCGCGTTGAAGATCGTCAAGATGCAATCGATCTGAGTAACGGAAATTCCATTTTGACCAGTTCGCGCTTCCAATAGTCCACAAAATGCAGGTTACCGTTATTGCTTTTCCATTCCCTACAAATGATCGTCTAAAACAATGGACGAGAAAAGTCGGTAGAACACAACGAACGGACAAAAAACTGTCGAGCAACATAATCGGAAAGTCAATTTTTAAAAATATACAACCATAAGCATACATCCTCGGACCAACAAAAAAAAATCCCCCAAAAGATGATTGCAACATCCCGTAACGGGTCTGTGGGGCAAATCCGGCCCTGGTTGTGATTTATCTTATTCATTCAGAATGCGGTTCCCCGTTCGGCAAGATTCCTTGCATGGGAAAGCGACGGGAGGTGTGTGCAACAAAAAAGAAGGAACCCCAAACAAACAAAAAGAAATTAAAAAGTCCAATTTCATCCCCGCGTTCACATGATGGTGAGCGATGACGATGAGTCGAAGGCTTCCGCGTTTTTGGCAGCTTCGGGAAACGGAATCAGCCGCCTCCTCCTCCTCTACCAGGCGACGAACCCGTTTCCAAAACGGTAGCAATCGCCTTCCCGAAAATTTCGCATCGGATTGCATCGTTTTTGTCCATATTTTAGCGTTGAAAGAGACGATCGAGAGAAACACACATAAATTTCCTTTTTCCACCTGTAAACACACACATAGACACATACACGTACAAAAGAGGTTTCGGTTGGAAGGCAGGTTTTTTTGGGGAGGAAAGCGAAAAGTGCATCTCACTTGCCGCAACAGCCGTGCAACGTGAATGGAAGGAAGCAAACACACGGAACACCCCAGACACATTATTCAATGGAATAAATCACTGGTCGAGGGTGCTGGGGGGTGAAAAAAGGGGCAAAGAGACGAAAGTCAGAAGCCAACGGGGCCAAAACCGTTGAGTAAAGCTCCATTTATAAAGTTTGATTTCGTGGCGTGGGTTTGGGACCGATCGATCGACCAACACAAAAACCTTGGGAAACGACTGCAAACGGGAACCGAGTTTCAACCGTGGACCGGAAGGAGATGTCCTGAATCGTGAATTGATGTGCGGGACTGGCGATCATTTCAAAAGAATAACTGTTCATTGCACGATGGAATCGTTTTGGAGCAAAAACAAAAGTCTGGAAAAGATGTTACGAATGTCTTAGAGTCGTTTGTCGTTTTGGGAACGTCCTTCTAAGTCGATTGTCGAAAGAGATGAAAGAGAAGTAGCTAAAATCAGAACCATTTCCGTGACCAGTTCTGGAACCAATAGCTTTGGGGCATTGTTATGAGAAGTAACTTCTGAAAAAACAACACGACCTGTATGATAATCACGTCATTGTTCCGTCCGTTAGTCTGGTTCGCTGACTTAGAGGACGAACGGTGAAGGAAACTGCTCTTTTTTGTGGAAAATATTCCGCGCTCTATGTTTGCGCTCGTTTTGATGGTCGAAAGGGAAACCCTTTGCCAATACGGAATCCACCATCCTGAGGTCCTCTCGCGGTGAAATACGGTTCAATTCATAAATATCAATGTGCCGCGGCAGTCTCCCGTTAGACCTTGAAACAGGTAACACAATCGTTCCTTGCTGCGGCAAAGAGCCGCCATTTCGGCCATTGAAACGCTTCTCCGTTCAAGCATCTGGTTTGCAGGCTGTGGCGGTGTCCTTTTCGAAAAAAAAAAAAACAACAACCGTGCGCTCGCGCTCCGCCCCAAAACAGGACGTTAAAAAAGTCAATAATTTTTACTAAAATGCTACCGTTTTCGGACCGACGCGGTCGGGCGGGCTTTTTGAAGTTTGCCGATTGTTGACTTTATTGTTTTCGCCGTAATCGTTGCCAGGTTTGTGGATGAGATCAGGGCAAGGGAACACATAGAGAGAGAGGATTTGGCCTTGTGTTGCTGCTGCAGCTACTGTTTGAGGACAGCACCGTATAGAGGGAAGCATAATTGAGAACATATTGGTTCGAGTCGGCGCGCAGCGGGTTGATTGTGTTTCGCGCGGTCTCCCCCAAATCCGGCGATCCGGGACGGTAACGATCGCGTTTTTGGGGTGGTGCATCAGCATCAGCGGAAGTTGCTACTCACCGTGGCAGGATGAATTAAGTCAAAACAGGAGGTCAGATCACAGGAAAAAAACTCTCTTCCAATTACAATCACACACACACACACACTGGGACAAACACCGCTGCATGATCTGGTAGTCGTCGCCGCCGCTGCCGCCGCTCGGTGATATCCGTTACGATAGTGTCTATTGATCACTGCGATACGTTACATGCTTTACCCGTCGCGCAAGTCACCGGTGGCTTGCGTTTTTTTTTGTTGTGCTCCCTGCCGCTCTCCTTTTGGAGGACAGCGGTTTGGGTATGTGCATTTTTTTTTTCGGCTTGTTTTACTTTGAATGGAACAATGCGTTATTATTTTCATTCATCGATTCCGCAGCTTCCTGTTTTGGGAAGGTGGAAAGGTTTTGGGAAGAAGATGTGCTGGATACAGAGCTTTTTTTTTCTTATCTCACCCCTAACGTACAAAGTTCTCCTTATGGACGGGTTTGTGGTCGTTGGAGTTGACCGTGATAGTCACCGCTGTGGAGGGTACATGCACCTTCATTATGGGTACGGTTCTTAAATCTTTTTAGGACATCTGAAATGGCCGAATGGCCGGATACAGTTGCAGTATGTGGGGCAGTGAGTGATTGTTTAGATTTCAATTGGAATGGAACACATTTTGTGAAAAGGTGGGTTCTAGTACATTGCTAGGATCCCAAAAGTAATATTTTTTATTTTATTTTGTGAAAATTTTGTTTGTTCGTTTGTTTCAAATTTGTTCAAACATCCTACTATTTGCGTACAGTAATTGCATAACTATATGCGTAATTATGTATTATGTTTACTAAAAGGAATTAGATTAGATGGTTTGTTCCAGTGACTTTGAACTAGTGATGAGCCTAATAAAGTTTTCGTAGAAATCGATTCCGGCTAGCTTCGAAGTATTCCGGAATTGATTCTGAATAGTAGGTCTGCAATCAGTTTCCGGCATCGATGCCAGAATATGCTTTGGAGATGGATCCGGAAACGAAATCGGCTCCATAATCGAAACTAGCTCTGAAATCAGGATCGGCTCCGCAATCCGCCCCACAACAGGAAGTTGAGTCTTATGCTTTTTAGATTTTACTGGTAGTCTAAAAAAATCCAAATTTATTCTTATGGAGATTCCACGACTGATATTTTCTGAAATTTCTGATTTCAATTCCGGAACTGATTCTGATGGGTTATTTGCTATGCGACGAGGGAGCTTTTTCCATTTCCGGAGCCAAATACAATTCCGGAATTAAATCTGATTCTGGGTTCGGAATTGGCATTGATTATACGGACATTGATTATAAAGAGGTAGAAATATTCAGATCATTAATTTAAATACCAAAAAAGTCTGTAGTTTCGCTTAAAATATTTTTACATTTTTTTAATACATGGTGTGCGAAAATCGAGGAAATATTTATCCAAATTACCGTCCCGGAACCAAGACTGGACATTATGCTTTCATTAGCAGTAGTTTTCCGTTTTCGAAAGCGCCCTGTTATGAGCAAATGATTGAAGCGAAGCAGGAAAAGTACAATAATTTCGCACTCGTTCACAATTATAATCCAATCAAAGCTGACCCGGCAACAAATCACCGCCCGAACTCGGTGCGGATGTGCCAAAAACGACACGGCGCGAAAGGATACAAAGAGCTCACCACCAAAAAGCCGTGTGTGTAGTAGTAGCCGGCAGTGGGTAGTTTTGACGAAATCGACAGAATATATGGCACTTTGGTGGGGCTGCAGATTAACCGGCGCAACTGCACATTATTGGTCATTTTTCTCCGATGATGCACTCAGCAGCGCTCATCTAGAGTCGCTTTACTCGTGCTCACTTGCCTGATGGCGGTTTTGAGGCGAAATTTCATCCCTGAGCAGAAGGGATTAATTTAATAATGCTAATGATGATGGACGAACGGAGAGTTTTTGGGGGATGTGGGGGCATTCTTCTCACCGAATTGGCGCGCACAGGTGACGGTTGAGCAGAAATGGCGTGTAGTAATGCTTCACCCGAGGCTCAGCGCGACCCGAGCAAGCGCTGGGAGTGTTCTCACGGGCGAGAATACAGACGATCGGGTTTCGGATTCTGGTGGGATACAAGCATAAACAACGTCCCCCTTCTACCAGTACGATGCGCTACAGATGCTGAGAAAGTATCGATATCATTACTTCGCACAAATCGGGTACTCGATGAACCTGTCCCGTTTGGTCTGGCTGATCAAACGGAAATATGTCGCGCGGGACGACGCGATTGCTGGCTTTGCGCTCCTCCCGAGACCAATTCGGAGCGTTGCCGATCCATTTCAGTAGCGCAGCTTGAGTGACTTCGTTAGCGAAACCGAATCAAGCGTGTATGGCCAGAGGAAATATTGCACAGTACGCTCGGGGAGGGAGAGAGAGGGAGAGAAAGAGCGGTTGTGAGAAGACGTTGGTGAACCGTGAAACTACCACGACTCCATGAGATGACTTCCAAGTTGCAGTTACGCTTTCTTTACAATATCGAATCCTTTGGGAGTTGCTTTTTTGCATAATTTAATATAACCGTTCTGTGTGTCTCTTTCTCTCTCTCTCTATCTCATCGTCATTTCCTTCCTTTTTCGCGACGAATTGGCATCGCGACAGGATGCATACGTTCACGGGGCAGATGGGATCGCATGTTGATGATGTCTTTATAATGATCTATAAATCTCCCCAACGGAACGAATGCTTGCAGTACGTCTGAGTGTGTGTGCAAACAACGGATGAGTCGTTCGGATTAGGCACTCGAGTGTGCGAGGAAATGAGGCTCATGTGTTCATCAGCTTCAGTGATCTTTTGGTCTGGTCGGGCTAACGATGCTCGGTGCTTGATTTCTTTCCCCCGTTTCTTGATGCTGTAGAGGGAGGAAAAACAGTCCGGACG
This sequence comes from Anopheles gambiae, assembly GCF_943734735.2. Taxonomy (NCBI): domain Eukaryota; kingdom Metazoa; phylum Arthropoda; class Insecta; order Diptera; family Culicidae; genus Anopheles; species Anopheles gambiae. The sequence continues at coordinate 34,472,540 of NC_064602.1, read as the reverse complement.
GACACTTGATTCCAATATCCGGGGCCAATTCTGCCGCGATATAGATGGAAACCTGCCGCCGCGCCTGATTGCGCCCGTTGCCTTAACATGATCTGGTTGGGTCTCGAGCAGTGTTCGGCATCGATTTTCATTCGGATCGCGATTTTGTGCGATTTGTGTGATATCGAGCTTGTTTTCCGTTTTCCGTTGTTCGGCGGGCAGAAGGAGAATGATTATTAAACAGGGCTGAGCAACCTTTTTCGGGGTTTGTCTGCCCAGTAGCCATTAAAGCGGAGAAACTGAACAAATTTTATATTCGTTTTATGACATTTTAGTACTTTTAAGAGCAATACCACATAATCTTATACACATTTTTAAGCAAAATTGTTCATCCCTGTACTTCTGCTTCAGATTTGTACATCGAAGACCAGATTTGTAAATGATCATTGAGCACTGAGCAGTGTCGTCAGTAATCTGTAAAATTCTTGTCTATTAATATCCAATAGAAAGCAAAAAACAGTCTTCAACCTCTTCACCAAGCCATACAATGTTACAAAAACCTGCTCCAAAGCTAGCAAGAAAAGACTTTTTTGCTCGGCTACAAACTACCATCATCACACCCAAGGTTCCAGGTTCAATTTCAACCATACTCGCTCTCCCTTCCCCTGAACGGTCAAATTATTAGCTAATATACTAAGCGCAATATTTTATTCAAACAGAAAATCGAACCATGTCCCCTGTAAGCGTGGCTCTTCCATGCTCTTCCATCCTCTTGCTGTCGTCTCTGGATGAACTACGGAATGCTGGTGCCTGGTTAGGTGGCATCGTTTACTCCACACAGCCGCAGGATGTCACGCAGCCACAGCACCGTCGCATAGCAAATAACGCATTTATTTAAATAGATGCAGCATAAGTAATGTACCTCCCTGTGCGCTGGTGACGGAATTTATGCACTACATGGGCGTTGAACACGAAACCCCGCAACAACAAAAAGGGGAACGATAAGCTGAAGAGTGGGCACGAACGGGAGTGACTAGACGCTGGCTTTCGTGCTGAAGCTTTGATTCTTGATGGACGAAGAAGAACGGAGTACTGTATTTTAGACGACACCAAAGCGTAGTTTTCGCGCATACTGTTAGCTTAATCAAGCACCGATCAAACAAATGCCGTGAGTGTTCGGATGATTCCGGCCTGGAGAAGGTGCATCTTTTCGCGAGATCATAAACACGTCATACAACTTCTAGGTTAGCGTCAATAGTTCGCGTCCGAGGATGGAGGATTGATAAAACAATCAAGCAGTGCTTTCACAGCAATTAACATCTAACGCCATCAAACGCACTTTCACGTGCAGTTTATTCATTGAAAGTCCCGAGCGAACCATCATTAAGGTTTCGCCAGCTCAATCCGGACCGCCAAGAATGCGGGCTTGTTCTGTGGGTTGAAAAATTGCGCACCGTGTCTTGTTGCACGAAGCGAATTTGCCGATTTATTGCCACCGCTTGCCAGTGATGCCGCCGCCGATTCCCTTTCGCTTGGCCCGCGCACAGTGGAGAGTAATTATGAAAACGTCTCTGTAAATGACGATCATTACGGTGCCCGAGGACCGTTTGGGGCTTTGGGGTGGTACTTTTGTTGTGTGTCGAGCGAGTGTTTGCCGTAACGAAACGCTACGTGCAATTCTTGCACCGAGAGCGTATTTTGTGGCCGTTCGATCGATCGATCGATCACCGGACTCGAACGAAACAAAACCCCGGTACCCCACCGCCAGCAATCCGGTCGTTGCAGTGACGCTCTGTTTGGAAATGATGATAAATGAACCCGTTTTCGGGTTAACACCTTCCGTGCTGGGAGGGGGATTTGAGGGCCGATAAATCGAACGCCGTTCGGTTCGGTGAGACAATTAATAACCTCTATGGGCTGGTGCCGTCCGGGCAGCAAATGTGGAAAAAAGGAAGGATAATTAAAGCTTCCAGCATTTGAGTCGCGTTACATTCGAACGATCATTACTCATGTGCAGGTTGATCAGCAAAACAGAACCTCACTACGGTACGGTGGCCAAACCCTTACCGAAAGCCAAAACGGGGGGGTTCGTGTTCTAGCGCGCCCTCCGTACGACGGGGAATTGTTTTTGTTGCCTGCAAATGATCATTAACGCTTAAGAATTCGGGTGTGTTTGTGTGTGTGTCTAAGGTCAAGCCAGCGTTGTGTGTTCTGTGGAAAATAATTACGCAAAAGACGCGAAACGCATTACCGTTATGCTTCGCGGGCAAGAAGGGGGGGGACGCGCCTAATGGGCCATTCGTTCAGGTTGACCCACGCCCGTTGAGGGAAAACTAGCCGTGAAATCAATTTCTCCACGCAGTGTGCTTTCGTCATGAAAGTACGAGCGGGTGGAGGAAAAATCCATCACCAAGAAGAGATGGAAAATGGTTGCTCCAAATCGCGCGACGCGACCCGCTTTTTTGCTTCACCCTGATCACCTGATCGGTCCGTGCAGTGGATCGGAGCAAAATCGATCGATAATCCGGTGGAAAACGAGATCGCCAACATTTTACTTAATTATTGGTGCAGTGTACCCTCTGTGTGCGCCTTTCTCTCGCGCGTACTGGGAGGTATTGGTGGTCCGAAAATGGGCAAGATTACGCGGATTAGCTACGACCGGGCAGGGGAGGGGATCGGCCACCCCGGACTTTCTTTGGGTCGCCTAAAGTCTAAAGCAAAACGAACCAGGACCATTCCGGGGGTTTGTTGTAGATCACGATGTTCCATTTACATCGCACCGGTGTGGCCGATTCCATTCACAATCTTTTATCCTCCCACTCGCGTGCACCACTCGCGTTTGATCTACTTTTCCCCTTGCTTCGGGGCTTCGAAAACAATATTGTACTTTCCTTCGCAAGGTTCTTGCCCGCGATGGCTCGTGCTTGGAAGCGTGATCGTTATCTCACGTTTTCTAGCGCCACTGTACGCCCGGTGGGTCCTCCCTCAACCCCCTCCACACCGGTTACACACATTCCAAGCCTTTTGCGAGGTCTTTTGCTGCCACATTGCCCGTTCCTTTTTAGCGCGCGTGCTTCCATTGTGGCGCCCCTTTTTCTAGGCGAGCCTGCACGACGAAACTGCCAACTTTGGTGCGCGGTTTGCTGCCGCCGCCACAGAGCTGGTGACGGGTTCGGTTTTGCGAATTGCACTAATTAACGTTTTATTTCGTGTTTACGCTGCAATTTAGAGGCGGGCACCGAAGGAGACCGGGGTTTATGAAAGACGCGCGAGGGAAAGCACGTGCCTGTCGATTAGGGAAAATGGGACGAAAGAAAAGCCTCTCTGGGTTATCAACCTGGGTGGCGAGGCGGTAGGGAAAAGAAGGCTAGACAATTTTCACCTTGGTGTGGGATTTGCAATACGTTGGTGGTGGTGGTAGATGAGCGTGCTTGCACAGTGTGACACATAGGGATCATTTTTCTCTTTTTGACGGCAATAAGAGATAATGTCCCGAGGCGGATCCGTAGTACAATTGTCAACTTGTACGACTTAACAAAATGCCCGTCGTGGGTTCAAACCTCATTAGGACCGTCTCCCCATTAGCAAGGACTTGACTAGCTGGCTGTGTGGTACCTCAAGTCTCGAAAGCCTGTATCCGACGGTATGATCACGTAGCTTGTTGCGCCAATAAGAAGAAGTTACTGTGTATTCCAGTTCAGTTTTCAACGTTCAGAATAATATTTAACGGTTGAACTGTCAAAATATCTGACATGACATCTGTTGAAAAGCACAATGAGTGTTTAATATTGCTGCTTATGTTATTAATCAAAGGATACTAAGATACTAGCAGTTTTAATAAAAAATTTGACACTTGGAATCATATCAAAACTCCATACACATACCATGAACTATTTATCTCGATTGAACTCGATTATTTCGGCTTGCAAAATATGTAAAAAAATGCCGATTCGTCGCAGGTTTGATCAGGCTATGAATAATTGATTATTATTTTGCCGAAGAAAAACTAGTTTGTCAAGAAAGGTTTGATTCAATACTGTATATGTCCATGCCCGTCGTGGGTTCAAACCTCAAAAGGAATGTCCTCCCATTAGCAAGGACTCGACTAGATGGCTACATGGTACCTCAATATGTAAAAAAAGTATTAAAACCAATTTCAAACAGTAAAAAAGTAATCTAAACAACTTAAAATACATTATGGTTCCTCCGCACATGATGAAATTCAATATGGCGAAACGTAACTCACAAATTGACACAATCTGGATGATATATTATATATTGTTCCACTGACATGCCTGGATTCCAGATTTCTTGCTTAAACTATCAAAGGGGTCAATGAAAATGTTAAACAACTTTTATCCAATTTTATATTTTTTTCATTCAAATGCACCATTAAAATAACTGCAATCGTGTAAAAATAAACTGTATGACCTTGCCTTGTACTTCTTGTTCCCACCGTACCGTTGCCGTGGCGCAATACGTCCACGTGGGCAATAAGGATGCTTTATTAAAATAGTTTCATTGCGCGCCATTTTTACAAAAAAAAAAAAATCCATCTTGAACGCTTCTATGGCGAAAGAATGAGAAGAGGAGAGAAAAAGGGAGAGCCACATATCGTCGTGAGTTATTCCCGCACGCGCAGGTATACAGGTGAAAATGTGACCATAATTGACATGGCCGACGTGATTTGTGGTTCGGCCGCGCGCGCTTGCAGCAAACGAATCACGCGTTCGCGTGTGCGGCACGTCTTTGGCTCGGATGCAGGGGAGAGGGGGATGGGTTTGTCTAATTGGGATCGACACTATTCTATGACCGCTTTTGCAAGCCAAACGGTCAGCCAGGCAGGGCCAGCGAGGAGCAAGAGTGCAGAAGTTTCTTCAGAAATCATTCCGGATGAATGGTGTCTATCATTAAAATGGAATTAGATAGAGTTCGGAGACGGCCAGAAACATCTATGATTAGCACGATGACCGCAAAAGCGGTGGCTTCTTTCGTTTCGTGTGTGTGCCCTTGTGTGTAGAAATACGTTACAGCTGGTGGATGAAAAAAACAGTATCCGTCAAATTTTGTACGCTTGCGGGAGTTAAACGCGCTATTCTGGGATGCGGAGCAATCACCACCCGAACAATTTATTCGTGAATTGACCACCATGAGCTGTGGTGTACCTTTGAGTAATGCAGCAAAAAAAACGAAACGGAGTAATTCAATCAATAGCGCTTCGGATCGCTTCCTCTGCGGTATCCGCATATATAATCCATTAAATGACGACAACAATCTCAACCTTCTCCCTCCCCCAGAAGGTCTCGGAGAGCGCAAAAGAGGGCGCAAAGGTCCCAAAGAGCGTTCCACCGGGTACCGATCTCCTCCGGTCACGGCACATTCCCCACGCATTTGCCCATTTGGAAGCGGCTTTTCACGTTTCACGGGATTACAATCAGCGCTTCTGGTTGCGCGCTTTTGGTGGGCCGCAGCAGGCCCCCGCCAGCAAGACATGCGGTCCATAGCGCTCCGATCTTTATGAAAATCACGAAACTTATGCTGTCATGTCACTCGCGTGAACCCGAAAGTCATTTATCATCTCATCGTACCACCTCGGCTCGGCGTCGTTCTTGCTTTCTCGCGTTCGCGTTTTGCCGTCGTTAATCGCCCGTTGTGCCTTGGTGTTGTGCACCGCAGCTAGAAGGAAAGGCTGGCTGAGGGAACGCAAATCCTCAGCGCAAGAATTCAAGTGCCCAAGAACGTCCCCGCCCGCGATTGTGCTGAAGCCGAAAGGGAAGATCAAACGTGCCATAAAGCTGACCGAAAGGGGCACGAACCCGCCCGGGCCCTGCTCGAGCGGGTCGCTCGATTCGATGCGCGCGGTTCTCGCGGTCGCGGATGCCACTTTGCGCAAACGGTTGAACGGATGCGAACGCGTTCTAAAGCACCCACTGGCAGCTCTGGTGCAATTCGTTTGATTGAACCGTTTCGCTTCAAGGTGGTAGCAGTTATTCAATAAAAATTGAAAATTTCACTGCTCTTTGCAAAAAGCGTCGGCCGGGTCTCGTGGCAAGGTGAGCCTTTTCTTTATCGCGAAGGTACACAGGGTGTGTGTAGAGAGAGAGAGAGAGAGGTGGAGAGAGCGATGGGTGTAGGAGGGCATCAGATCATGATGCTCGTCGGTACGCGGTCGGGGAGAAGCAAAAAAAAACACACCCGGCATAAAATAATTCTACCCGTAACGACCGTTTTGATCGCACCCTGATCGACATTCCGAACAATGTTCCGAATGTCGATCAGTCTTAGCGCGGACACCACATTCGCCCCTCTTCGATTTGATACGATGGGAGCGAAGCTTATGGAATTATGCGCTAAGACCGATTAAACGGGTGATTTATTTCGGGTCAGATCGCTCGCAATGCTGCTTCTCCTCACGGTTAGGGATTGAGGAAGTAGAGCGAGGAAGGGAGAGAGAGAGAGAAAGAAACAACTCGTCGGATCTTAAAACGTCGGCTTTTCGGACCGGACCGGTAGAAGTCGGCGGTCGTGAAAGGTTTAAGCATTGCCGCTTGACCGGTTAAGATCACCCGTTTTCTTTCGTGTTTAATTCCACATTTTAGGCCCGGAGTAGGTCCTTCTCGGATCAATCAAGATCTCAGGGCAGGGGTTGGATATGGTTTACAAAAGGAAGCCGTGATGGGCTACGATCGGCCGAATGGCTCAATTTCTGAGAATGAAAGGTACGGGGCGAGTGATACAATTTGAACTAGATCGGGTTGTTGGGGATGTTATTCTAAAAATGTTGTACGGTTGTCGCTCTTTTTCATAGAAGCGGACGCTTACAACTATTACAGTTTTATCGAAATCATTTCATCAGCATGTAGGTTTGCTATCAAAAATGTTAAAAAGATGTAAAGAGTGTAATAAAAACTAAACCTATCATCTGTTGACATCTTTACGGGCTTTTGGTTGCTTTTTTAATGTCAACTGTAATGACAACCACCGGTCTCGTAGTACAGTCGTCAACTCGTACGACTTAACAACATGCCCGTCATGGGTTCAATCCCCAAACAGACCGTGCTGCCATACGTAGGACTGACTATCCTGCTATGGGGGGAATCAATTAGTCACTGAAAGCCAAGCCCACAAGTGGGTACAGGCAGGCCTTGACCGACATCGGTTGTTGAGCCAGAGAAGAAGAAGAATGACAACCACAGTTTTGATACCTTTCAGGACAATAATGTGAGTAAGTTATGAGGGACATCTTTTTATTTTCACAACAATACTGCAAAGAAAGTCAAAAGAAAGTCAGCTTTTACCGAAAACATTTGCCTTTTTCATCCAAAGATCTTTCGATGTCCTTGCTTTTTGTTTCGTAACCTGAATTTTATGTTCTTTGTTTGATATCTTCCTAAGCCCGAGGACGTTTGTTGCTCAAAATTTAAATTCTAACGGTAACGAGCAGCTAAAATTGAAGCCGAGAAAGAAAATCAACCGTCCCTTCGATTCGATCCAAACAAAAAAATGCGCCCAATTGCCAAACAGGTGATATTCTTAATGGCAGGTATCGTTCCCTTTGGGTCCCGAGGGTCGACCTATCTTACGGCCTATTGCTTTTATCTGACACACACACACACGCAAAAGGTGCTGCTTGTTTAACTTTACCCTTGTGGTAAGGTCTTGGACGTCTTGCCGCTTGATCGTTTCGACCAAAGTTCGTTATTCGTGGTCTGCTAGAAGGAGCCCTGTTGTGTTACACCTGTCGCGTGAGTGGTGTAGTTGTGGCAGTGGGTCGTCTTTGAAAAATCATCCCCCGACAGTCAGGCGCAACCTAACGCACAGTCGTATGACACGATTTCAATCGCGCACGATAAGCAGAAAATAAGGGGTTCGTCGTTCGGTTACAGTCTTTCGTTTTATTCGTTTCCCGTACGGGCAATATGTGCTCACAATATGACCGGTGACACATGAACCACATTTTTCGGGTGAAAAGGGGGATCTATACGATTAATCGAGAACAACAAAAAAGAAGGGGGAAACACGAAGCAAAAGAAAACGCACGGAGACATTTTTGGCGCGAATGTACGCGTTGTTAATTTGTAACCGTCAACCTACGTTCGCTGGCGAATGCTTTAAATCTTCGCCCTTAAAAGATGCTGCTGCCGGTGGTTGCGAAAAGGGATTGTGTTCTCAGCGGCAGCAGCAACGGGCCAAGCAAGCAAGGGATCTGAAGCTGAAGCTTTAAGCCCGCGATCGAGCTGAGCCCGAAAGCAGGGGTTTAATAAATTTATTAAGACATCAATAAATATACATTTAATAATGAAAGCGCATACAAGCCGCACTGCACCGTTCACTCCCGCATCTCCCGGTTAAACTGCAGGCACTGGATCAACGGCAGACAAAAGGAGACCGAAAGAGAAAGAGAGAGAGAGGTGAAAAAAGCGAAGCACAAGAAAGCACCGATGTTGGCGCAATAAATCATGCGCTGAATTACAATGAAATATCGACGTCCAATAGCCGGCTGGAGACGTCGATTCTAGGGCGTCCGGCGAAGGCGATTTGCGTGTCCGAGGGAATGTGCGTGTGCCCTTGTGTTTTGCGTGTAGGTGTAAGTATGGTCTAACATTTTTCATTTCCCATCCCGCTTTTGGTATGGTTCGGAGGAGGGGAAGAAGAAGAAGAAGAAGTGAAAAAAAGGTCGAACATCCCTGTTTTCATTCTATCAAACTTTCCCGCAGAACGCATTCTATGGGAACAATTTGTCCACCTAGCCAGACATGCCGTCGTGCAGGCGCAACGTGACCTAGCCTTCCTTAAGGCCAGGAATGTCCTCGGGACAAAACAACACACAGGGACAGTGCGATAACTCTTCACGGAAGCGCATGTGCGCGACCGTTCATCGCACTCGAAGGTCGATTGCGGAGACCTTCTTAATGCGCTTTAGTCAGGGAAGGGTGCTGGCTGCACGTAGCAGCAATATAGCGCTGCAACGCGATACCGATGGTCAAGGCAGGCGGGCCTTCTTCTTGCAGTGCCTTTCTTGGTGCTGCTCTGTTCCGAACGGAAAGGTTAAGTCAATATGTCCGGGACAGCGTTTGTCGTCGCTCCCAAAGCCCCCTTTGCTGTCCCGGCTTCGTGTTAATCTTTCCCCCTTCGCTGATAGTATGGTAAGCACCGGCATCATCAAAGGAGTAATATTGAGATGTTATGAGTTGAAGATAAATCCGTAACATCGGTAACGATCGTCGTGGTACATAGTCCGCGCAGTCGACGCGCTGCGGCCTTGTTGTTGTACTCCTTTCCCCGCCGAGGTGAGGAATCTTGTAGGACTTTCTCTCGAGCGTTAACCACAAGGTACATAAATAATGTGCGTGATAAATGGCCACTAACTGGGGGGAAAGGATAGAAAAGATAGAATGTAGTGCACGGAGTGTGTAAGCTTTCATTGCTGTGGCGTTACGCAATATTAAAGTTTTGATGTGGAAGTAACACTGAAATGTACCTTGTTTAGACTTGCCAAAACTGGCGCAAATGAAATCCTTAATTGTCTATTATACTTTTTTGATGATTTTCACTCCTAAAATGTATCCCTTTCAACCATCCTCTATCGATGAAAGTACGTGAAAAACGTGGTAAAAGAATATTATGAGCGCCGGAAATCAAATCCAACACTGACACGCTCGAGAAACATTAAATCGACCGTTTCCGACAACACCAACAAGCAGAAAAAAAGATGGCTCGTGGACAAGATCCGTTCTATGGCACCCGAAACGTCATGCTGTTACTTATGCCCTCTGCTCGTCCCTATGCTTTTGCAACCCGTGGCACGGGAAAACGATACACGCTAGCACGAGCTCTCGAATCCGAAGCTCATCGAATCTGGTTGGGCACGGCACGGGAACGAACGCTACACGGAGAGAGAGAGTTTTTTTTTCTAATTTTTTACTTGATTAGAAAATAGTCATGCGTTGATAATTTCATTGTAAACATAATTACGGTTTGATATTCGCTCACCGGGCGGTGTGTGTGCTGTCCCAACCGGGGCAGGGCTGGAGGCTGCTGAAATGAATTGCTTTATAATGGTGGTGGTGGTGGTGTTGGTGTCCCTGATTGTCTTGTTGTTGTTGCTGCTTTCTTTCATTCTCGAGTGCCCTCTTCAGGGGATGCTGTCGTTAATTTTTTGCTCTTCCTTTCACTCCCAACTTTCTGCCTTTCTCGTGCACAACACCTGATCTTCGTGTTTTTTTTGTTGTTGTTGTTGAGCTCCCGATCGCGCAACCGAAGAAAGGAGGTTTCTCGCCTACGGGCGCATTGAAATCCTTCGTATTGCAATCAGGTATGGATCGGGAGTTTTTTTTTACATTCGCTTTGATTGCTGCTGTTGTTGGTGCGATGTTTTTTTGGGATGGAAAGATGATATTGTACCAATTCCCTTCGTACTCTCGCTTTCTTCTTGTCCCCCTTTCTTCCTGGGGTGAGCTAGAGCGTTTAAAGCGTTACACCAAATGTCGACATTGACTTCGGTAGATCGGTGAAGCATTCCGGGTGTAATTGAGTTAATGACGGGTGCCCTTCAGGGGCTGTGGAATTTTGGGATGAAATCGAGAGCTTCTGAAGAAAACCGTTTTATCACGCCAACGTTACCAATAATAGCAGACAGGGCAGCAGGAAGGGATGCGAATTCGACAAACTAATCAATTATTGCATGCTTATGATTTGAGCAATGTAGGGGCAAGCAACGCTTTGATTAGCCACAATCAAAGCGCAAGAAAGCATGTGTGGTGCGTTCTGGGAAAACGAAAAACAGTCGCTAGACCACACTCGACGAAAGGGACAAGATTGTACTTGAGACAAATTGTGCAGGGGTTGCAGTAATTATCTTCACTTCTATCGCACACATCACGCTTAAGTGTTACTTTTGAAAAAAAAAAACTACCCTACACCCCAAAAAGGAACTGACAGTTTGACGAAGATGGCCTGCACAAGCACAATCAATCGGCAAACCCGTACAGCAGCGTCAGCACTCAGCCATCGCCCGTCATACGTCAGTAAGGATCCATTGTTTCGTATCCCTCCGATCGCCCGATTAGTGTGTGTGTGTGTGTGCCCTACCCTTATAAGGGTGTGCTTCCACCTCGAGCATCGCGCGAAGAAACCAGGGGGAATTATTAAAACATTAAAAATTAATTCACATCACCTTCACGCGGGAGTCACGCAAGCACACACACACAAAAGCCTTCATGATCCCCGCGGCTTCCGCACATTTCGCAAAATCGATCGCGAACCTGTCAGGCGTCGTCTGCTTCGTCGGAAGCCTGCGCAGATTGGTCTCGATACCGGATGCCCGGCGCTGCTGCAAACGTTAAAAGCCGGCAGCATAAAACCATAAAACGCTCATCCGCGCCGAGATAATATTGTTCTAGTGAAGTGAGTCGGGCGGCCGGGGATTGACCGGTTTGAAGAATCTCGCCGTCAGCACCGTTTGGCGTTACGGGGCACGTTACACGGTTTGTGCGTCACCATACTCGGGATGCTCTTTGCGAAGGACATTAAAAAAAATTCCATACAACCACAAACACTCACACACTTAAACGCTCTTATACGCAATGTGTTGTGCACTTTCTGCGCCTGCATCTTTTATCTCGCGCACAGGAGGGTTGGATGGATCTTGTCCTTCTCCTTGCCACCCTTGCGCCCGGCAAACCGAGTGTCTGGGACTGAAAACGGATGCTGTAATAATAAATTTTATGCTTTTCACTGACATCGGTCGAGACCCACACGTGCGTGGTGGAGCAAGTGCGTAAGGGGTGGTTGGGAAGCCCGGGCCCGGACGGACCCGGAGGAGCCATATGTCGATGGCGATGATGATGATGAAACGCATAAAAATGCACTTAGTGGGGATATCTTTTTTAATAGAACTTTGGACGCCACACGGCAAACGATTTCCTCCGCAACACGGGAACAGGTTTAAGCTGCTGGAGCTGTTGGTGTGTGCATGCGTTTCTGTGGCGCTGGAGACGAGAGGGGCAACATTATGCGTATGCGCGAAGGAACAGCTGCAACGCAACGGGCGCAAACAGGAACAATCTTACGGTGACATTCTGATCGTGCTCGGCGCTGGACGGAAATGAAGAGGCGATAAATAATAATAATGCAAAAATAGCATTACACACATTTTGGAGCGGTCGGGACGAATGGTGGTTTGAAGTTGAAGCATTTCAATCACATGATTGGAGCAATAGGAAAATAATTAATAGATAATTTTACAAATCGTTTTGAAAACGTGGTTATATCTGTTATAATTTTCCAATATAATATGTTTTCAAGTTAATATGTTCGACAATATTAGAGTAATAATAAGTCTAAACGAAAACTACATATGAACTGCAGCTTTGAGTTTATTGTTATACACAAAAAAGTGGATTTTTTCTGAGGACTATTGCCTCCAATTCGCTTTTATGTCAGAAAAATAAAATTTGAAGCGTGATGGACACCAGGGTAAACATACCTATAGTGGTGGTAGTGGTGGTATTGCACTAAAATGCGTTGTATACGATAAATTAAAAGTAATTAAGTTATTTATGTTAGTGTGAAATTTTCTCTGGCCTTTAACAAAGGGTTTAAAGTTAAATGGGGCCATTCCGTTACTTGATGACCTAAAAATCCATTATTTTGTGAAATGTGTCAACATTTTGCCAAAATCCTTAGGATTTCATAACGGAGCTCATATCTTTGTTAACGTTTTAAATGACCACATAACAACTCAATTTTTATTTTTTTAACATAATTGTTATCAAACGATATTGTTTTATTAAAATGTATTGCCTTTTGACCATATTTACGTGTTTTTTATGTGTTTTTTTACGATAGGGCCATTATAGGTACACAACACAGGGGTGGTCTTAGTGGTCTTAGTTATAAAATCAATAAAAACATGACATTTTAGTTTTTTTTATCGACGATATTTTTGACATTCATTGAGATAAGCAACAGAAATAAGTTTTCAGTAAGTAATTTACCACCCAAAGATCAAATTTCGCTTATCTGGCTGAGTGAAAAATCGACCTAAAATCTAGCTTTCTCTTCCGGGTGTGGGTTGATGACAGGTGTTATACAGTACTGTAGTCAATATTTTTATCAACCAATTATTTTTCATCATTTTCTCGTAAGATCATGTTTATGTAAGAAATCGAAATTATAGCAATAATTCTTGCTATTCATACAAAAACAGCCTCAAAACTAAGTTCCATTGATATTAAACATTGTTTTTGAGGCATCTTTGTTAACCACCACTATAGGAACACAAAAAAGATAAAACATATTCCAATTGGTATGTGTTAAAATATTCATGAATTTACCTTCCTGGCACTTTAAATCCATTAAAACACATTTGTACCACTACAAATTGCACCACTATTGGTGCATTTACCCTATACAAACAAGAGTAATATAGAAAATTCTATAAAAGTAAATTAAAAGCAGAAACGTTTCACACGAACGTTAAAAAAAAGTAATCATAATAAAAATTCAAAATTATTACGGAAAACGTAATAAAAATTAAAAATATTTCGGAAAACGTAATAAAAATTCAGATACATCAGTCAGTTTAGGTTCAAATTGCACTACTTGATCGTGTGTAGTGTAGACAAACAACTGATTTGAAAGTGTTTATTTTTAAAGTTTATGTTTTACACTTTTTTTATCACCGCCAACGCTGTCTTTTTTAAAACATTTTTTTAAATGTTGTTATCGCTTTGAGCAAGTAATTTAACAAGTGATATGAATAATCCAAGAAAAGGATCGACTAAAACATTTTTTTAAGCGAAATTAACAAAGTCGTTTGAAGGAGCTGTGTGTTTGAGGGGCTCCAAGAGATTCCAATTAGTTTAATATTGTTTTTGCATTGCCATCATAATAATGATAATTAATTTAATCAAAGCTGCATAGCCAATGAAGCGCCTGCGTAATGAAATGGCCCTTAATTTCCCCGCTCCGATAGTGTTTGTCAATGAGTATGTGTATATTTGGTTCGATCTAAAAGTCAACATCGACACGACACCGCAAGCAACAGCAGAAAGAAAAAAATCGCAGCATCCCGACCTTCCGGTGCATGGCAGGCAGGGGTTTTTCTTTCCGGGCGTGTTCCGGTTTGCAACCGCACCATTCTTAACTTCATTCGCCTTCCTCCCACTCCCCTCGTCCGCAGGATTGAAAGCAGGCAACGAAATTAAATCGTAATTTAGCTACCGTCCATCGCAAACGCTTCCATGCTTGGCGCAGGCACTCTGCCCAGGGATGGCAGAAACACATCTCCCCTTGCCATCCCCCATCAGGCCAATAAGTTCTTGCACCGCTTGCACCTTCGCACTGTATGCCACACCACCAACGGCATATCGGTGTGTGGTTAATATCTCCCCGTGCCCAGCATGCGCATCGCGCCGTGGAAGGTTTCGCGCCAGTCGTCTGCGGATTGCGCGCCCTCCGGGGGCGAAGGGCTACGAAATTTATCGTCCTGACGTGGCCGAAGGCTATAATTATTCCGCTCTTCGGGTACCAATCTTTTACCGATTTCCGATCTGCTGTGCAGCATCCCGATTCCTTCGCCTTCCCGTCAAGTGGGGTTTGTGGAACGGCTTCTGTTCTGGTGGTGGTAGCCAGTTTGCGCTGGTGATAAGGCGACTGGTGCCACTCCTGCCGGCGGTGGCGGCGGCGGCAGTGGTGGTGTTGATGGTGGTACACAATCAGTTTTATGGCTTCTGTCCCCACCACACACGGACCGGTTTTGGAGAGTGGGGTTTGCGTTGGTAGCGCCTTCTTATCGCTTCCCATTTCCCATCCCGCTGCTGCACCGTGTGGTGGTGGAGCGACTTATGAAAATCTGTGGCGCGTAGTTAATAACAATTTTCAATAATTTCCGTCCGTACCGGTAGGCCGTAGGAGGAGGAGGAGGAAGAAAGGGGTGTTGCCGACTGACGTTCTGGTTTCGATTCAATTCGATCCGATCGCAAGCCTTATGGCAAACAGGGCAGAAACGGCAAGAACAATGAACGACCACGACCGGTAAGTCGGTAGCCCGCAAGAAGATGTTGCACGTCGCAACACATCCTCACACACACACACACACACACACACACACACAAACCAGCGGTAGATAATCACCGTGGTGCATTGTGGATGGCCGGTGAACCACTGTCCGTTTCGGCCTGTGGCAATTCTGTCCTCGCGATCATCGACTCAACCTTCGTTACTTCCCCCTTCAACACCCAACACCAACCGTTCGACACCGAAAACGTACCAACCAGAGTGCATTTTCAGTGGCATTTCATTCATCATTCACTGAACTGGGACGGGGCGAATGGGGGTTTTTTTGCAGCCGGGAACATGAGCGACCGGAAGGTTCGTACGTTGCATCGCGTTGAAGTCACCGAGTGGCGAAAGACTGTGAAGGCCGGCCGGGAGAAGATGAACCGCGGTGCGAGCAAGAGAGAGAGAGAGAGAGAGAGAGAGAGAGAGAAAAAAGAGAGGCAACAGAGACAGGAACAGACACCCCAAAACCAATCATTACGTTTCCGAAGCCCTAGCCAGCATCGTTGTCGTCTTGGTCGTCGACGACGCGAGCTCGGCACGGGGTAGGAGTTTCGGTGTGCAGGCGGCGGCTCTACGGTAGCAGCCTCGGGGCGCAGTTTTCTGTTTCTGCGTGGAGTAATGAAAAGCGAATTGGCCTGAAATTAACATTTCTTATCATCGCCCGGGCATCACAGATGGTTTCGGATGGTGGTGGTGGTTGTTGTTGTTTGCTGGTTAAGGCGAGCTGGTTTGGCTGCCAAAGGGTGTTTCGTGCCAATACTGGAGATACAGAAATGCGGGAAAGTAATGCAAATTATATTAAAAATATTCTCGGTAGTATTTAAATCCGTTTTCTGATATGCGTAAGATTGGATCCAATTGGAACTGAGGAATAAATTTAACAAATAAACCAATAGGATTTTATATCACAAATCAACCTGTGGTGGACTTTTCTCCTATAACTTAAACCTTCAATGTGCAGACCACAGACCATTTTCTCTTTGTTTTATTTTAGCACATTCTGGACGAGTCACCCTTTAAATATTCAGCCCACTGCATTCCGCTGAGCGGGTATGTGTAGGCCCTTTCTGCACAAACCAAAATAATAATAATAAAAAAAAACCCTCCTGGCTATTTATTGCACCGTATCCCATAGTGTGCAGACAGGGTATGCTGCTGTATTACTACTGCAGCGCACCGTGTCCACGTTTAAGGTGTTCGAAGGTCAGCCAAAGCAAAACAGCTGCAGCTGTGTACAAAAAAAGGGCAACTACTAGGTCCTGTGCGCGACCGTCTAGACGCGGTGCTACTGATAACTGCGACCTTTTAAAGCTGGCGGACTTCGGGCGACTGTGAAATATTACGCCATTGATGAAATGAGCTTGTACTTCAGGTTGCAGTAACTATTTGGGGTTTTTTGGCGTACAGTTTCCAACAGGATGGATGTTGAAAGAGTAGTTTAATTGGATGTAATAATTGCATCCACGCACATACGAACCGAATAGCAGCATTCTAATTGAGTTAATATTGTTTGAGGGCGATGCTTATGATTTCTTCACGCTTACCTCAGTTGCTCTGAACTAATGAGATAGAAAAGGGAGAAAAAAAATCCCCGCACAGTACCCACCGATCATGAAATTATGTTGTATTATGTGTAGCTCATCATCGTACTGCTTGCTTTTGATCGGTGGAAAACGAAGAGCTGAGAGCAAGAAAAAAAGCAGATCCAAAGGCATCCGAAACTAATCGCGCCCATAATGCTCATGGTTCAGTATTGTCCCGGCCCGGCTCAAAGGCTTCCGGATGGAGCACATTAAAAAAAAACGATCCCCTTCGTGAAGGCTTTCCCTACATGCTCATAGACTCACCGCGGAGGGTTTTGATGAATAATGAGCCTCCATTAAGGAAGGGTTTCATCCTTTCGTTACACAGACCCGTGGCCACCACGGCAACCCGTCGTCGCTTGGTCTACGGATGGGTCAAATTGAGACATTTTCATCATCCCCAACCCCCACCAGACAGGGCCCTGCCGTGGCCCAACCTGACGGCAGGTACGATAGACGGGAAGGTTTTTGGTCTATTAATTTATTGTTATGACTCTCCATTAATATATGCCCGAGTGCAGAGCCTTTGGTTCGGAAAGTGTTGAAATTAAAGCGGGAGGTTTTATTATTTCACCTCTTCACAGATTGGAGCTCATTAGAGTTGGTTGTGTGGGAAACAGACAGTCGCCTCCTTTGCAGGAGTTGCTTTGTACGCAGCAGCATTCGTCATATTGCGTCCTTGTGGCAGTACCGCTGAGAGCTTAAACGTGTGCGTTTCGGTACTTAATGGATGATAATTGTTCCATCACCATACGACGCCAAATGGTATTCGTGGAAGAGATTGTGTCTTTCAACACTACTGCTAGTGGACTGGTAATTTCCTTCTAAAGAACACTTTACAAAGACACACAGATCCCAGGCGGTGTCTTTGATGCGTGTTGGCGATTTCTTCCTTCTATTTTTTTTACGTACGCGGTAATAGTTTTTAGGCGTTTAGCAGCTCTCGAAGATTAGGATTATTCGAAGATTAGGACCATTAGGATTATTATCAGCGATTAAGCACAAAACAAATGGCGCGGGACTTGCGGGACTTGCGGTTTATTATGCTATTGCGAATTCTTCACCATGCTTGCCTGCTTCCAAAGAACTGCTCAAGGAAAACCCCAGTGAAAGAAAGCAATCCGAAAAAAACACATGTATCTGTCATCATTGCTCGGGAAGACCGTTTAACCGTCTCCATTCGCGAGGGAGCGTTTGACGTATCGACGACGGTGTACGGCGCAATGATGTACGATTGCGCGCTAGCGCATCCCGTGTCGACGTTTTACGCGTGAAAAGGTTGAAAGCTATTAAAATTTATGCTTCTAGCCTAGCTCACGGTCGCGATCGAGTGCCCGCTAGATCGCTAGTACTTTCACGGGTTTGCGAGATTCGATGCGAAATGCGAAGTGATAGTGTACCCACAGCAGTGCCTTGCTCCTTGCCTTGCCGCACTCCTTTATGTGGTGCAAATGCGCTCCTCTGGTGAGTTGGATTTGCGGATGAAAAATCAAACCTCAAACATGCTAGGGGGGAAGAAACAAAACCGAGGAGGGGGGAGCGCAGGGTTAAAATCCAATAAATAATAATACGAGAATATGTTAAAAAATAAAGATAATGATATATCATAAAATCTAGCTACTGCCATCCGCACCGCCATCGATCAGGCAAGAAACTCGGGCTGCAGCTCTAACTGCAGCAACAAACAGGCCCCCTTGGTAGCGATCGCGGCAGATCGGGGAGAGAAGCAAAAAAAAACGTATGTGTGGCAGTTGCAACGCCCGTGCAGAATGTGCAGAAGCTGCGCAAGTTGAGAGCCAACGGGCAGTAATGTTTTGAAAAGATATTTATATTCATGAAGAGGGAGGAGTCGCATAACGCTACACGCGGGGTGGAACACGAGGGATTGCAGGCGGGTGTACAGATACACATACTAGCCATGCTGCTGCTGCTGCTGCTGCTGATCGTTTTGGAAAGACGAGCGAAAAACGGAGCTGGAGAAAAATTATGATGCTGCAAAAGCTAATTTTCTCTTCATTCATGCTTTTGCCCGCTGCTTGGGGGTCGGGAAGATCGGGAAGGAAGAGGCCCGGGAGGGCAAGGGATGATGCGTTTCGTACGTTAGCGCTTCTGCACTAGCAAGAAGGGCTTCGGAGTGGACCAGTTGGCTGGCTGGCTGGCGGGCTGTGTACAGTGGCCGGTTTATGTGCTCTCGTTAGGGCAGCACCGGGTGAAGGTTTTGAATTGGCGTCGCCCATCACCCCCTGAGGGCGAACCGTTTCGCCCCGAAGCGAAGATGCACCCGCAGACGGAGACGGCCGGAACATGTGCGGTGTGTGTGCATGTAGTTCGAGTGCGCTTCGCCGTACCCGTCCTTCCGTGCGGACTGCAAACTACAACCAGAAGCGTTTTTCGGACTATTTCGAACCTATCCCTCTCCGGATGAGGTTGCCGCCTTCGGTAGTAAATCATCATGTTGAAATATGGTATTTGGCTGCGACTGTAATCACGTGTATTGAAACGATCGCCACACGGCCAAAGTACACGGTAGGACCCAGGCCCAGATAGTGACGGATGTTGTTGCCGTCCGTTTGCTACCGCCCTTTCTAAGGCCCAAAGGACGCTGTTGTGAATGGGCCGGGATTGCGCGGTATCACGAGCGTTCGTTCGCCGTGAGCGCGAATGAATGCTTCAAGCTGCCGCTAGGCTTCGGCCAGCTTCTGGTATTTGAACTATTCGTCTCGGATCCGCGCACGTGGTTGTCAGCCCCGCTTGGAGAATCTAATAGAGACCTTTCCGCTTGTTTACCGCTTGTTTTGCCATAATTGCCGGTGAGGCGTGAGGCGATGCTTGTTTTCACTGTAGGAATATTGTTTCATAACTGGTTCGCGCGCACACACGGTGCTAGGGTTGTGTGGCAAGAATTTTAATAGACACCAGGGCTCTAGAAATGACAAGCAAATCGAGAGATGCTGGAATGCAGCTCACAACGATACAATGTCGAAAACTGTGTCCTCAGACTTTTGGTACCAGGCTCGTACCTCAGCATTAAGCATTTTTGCTAACCAAAGTGAACGTTGTAGATAATTCCCTTGAAATGCTGCTTCCCCCTTAATCAATTATCCCGCACAAACACACACACACACACACACACACACATACACAAAAGATCGTTAGGCAGTAACAGCAGGAACAGCGACTGTCAAACTACCGGATATGAATTATTTCGTACCCGAGAGACTGATTGGGTGGTAGAAGCGACGAACCTTCTCTTCCCTGGTGCCGAACCAAGCTGCACAAAACGGCACCAGGAATTAAGCGGTGTGTGATTAATTATGTGTGGTGCTGGAATAGCGATATATTCTGCCTTTCTACGTGCGGTGGGCCTGCCAAGAAAGGCTTCCAGTGTTTATCAGCCCGGGCTGATCCTTTCACCTTCTCCGGTTGCAAATTATTATGAAAGCAGCCTTGTCTCGTGGTTTTTTTTCGGGTTCGCTGTCTCTCTCTCTCTTTCTGGCTTTATTTCCCCGAAACTTGGCTCCACTTGGCTTTGGGAAAAACAAACAGCAAAACACACACACACACACATGCGCGTAGAAAAACGAAATACATTCCGCACATGTTCGCGCTGGAAAGTGAATCGACGGAAAGATTATTTATTGCACAAGCCCCGGCTTGCAAAAATCGGCAAACCCATAGGGACCCCTCACGGTGTGCCCCTTGCCGCAAAGGGTGCCCCCACGAGGTGGGAATAAAAAATGGACTCAAATTTGGCAACAGCCTGGCGTGTGCGTTTTCGTGTGGTTGTTTTGTTCCGTTGTTTTGGGGGCACCGAATGTTGCTTACCGTTTCCTGGTGAATTGTGCGCCTTTTGCACCCGAAACCCGTTTCGCTCTATGTTTCGCTGCATCAAACGGGATCGACGGCTGCCGGCTGCATCGATCTACAGTGGTTTGTGTAGTGATAAAACGTGAAAAAATCTAACTGTTTTGCATACATAAGTGGCGTTTTCTTTAAATAAATGTGTTTATTGGAGTTGTTTTCGAAAAAAAATGAAGACACCTGATTTAAATAACCGTTGGAAACATGCTTAAAGATAATGATAACCCACCAGTGTAGTTCCTGCTCCTACTTTTCCGCTGCTTTGTGGCGAGTTTGTGGCGAGCACAAAAATCTACATCGAAACCCAACAAAAAAATGCCTTCACACAATCCTTTTGCGTACAGGAAATACGGCAACGGGCAAACAACCTTCGCGCGAAAAAAGGGCCTCACAATAAACCATACGGAACACCTGCTGGAAATGGAGGTTTCAGTTTCGATATGGCATCGCATGCTGACCAACTGCGACTGTCCCAGGACCCGGGGGCCGAATGGGCACAAGCAGGACAGCACTACACCACTGGGCGACCCGTCTACCGGCTGTCTTGAAGCCTTCGAAACCTGCCAGCCACGGAAACGGTTGGATATATCGAAAATGTTTTAACCGTTCCCCCCTGGGGGTGGGTTGACTCGGTCGGAATTTCATACTGACGTTGGGGCGCGAAGGGCAGAGAGGAATTACAAAAAAAAAAACAAACCCATAATGAAATAAAATAAAAACACACATACACAGTCCACACCGCACACTGCCTCAGCATGCTCTGGTGGCAATTTTGGAATTCGGCAGACGGTGAAACGATAAGCAGCCGGCTGGGCTCATGTAGCGTGTATAGCGTTTAACCGAATGGATTATAATGATCGCGATAATGCGAGACTGCTGGTGAACTGCTGCTGGCAAAGCTTACCGCTCACGCTCAGCAGGTACGATCACTAGGTACGAGAAAGGGGAAAAAGGGCAGGCAAAAGGCCTGCAAAGCATTACATCGTGTTGTTATACACGATTGTTCATAATTAACTATGCATGATTTATGGAAACAAAACCGGAGTCGAGCCCGCGGGTCGAGCCTGGTGGTCCGCGGTATCAAAGGCCCTGCGGTGCACACATCTAGTTGTGATGCCGGCTCAGCGCCAGTCTATCAATTAGATCGACACAAATTTCATCAAGCTGATTCGCCGATTAAAGGCGCTCTTGCACCACCACCAGTACCCTTTTCCGATTGTTTCAATAAAAACGGTTTGTTGCCTCTCACCAGCAGCACAATCGATTGATTATGATCAATGATCGATAGTGCACCGTTTGCCGTGTGATCAATCATGCGTCAGCTCTCCAAAATTTTGCTCCAAAACAACACCCAAAATCCGTACAGGAAAACAATCAAGCTTGGGAGACAAAACACGCCAAAAAAGGAAGCTCAATCCTGGGAAGCGTTCCGGTATTGGGTATGTGATCAGAACCCGCCCAGTCCCACCGATCGTCGGATACGTCACGCAATGGTCGGCAAAAGATCAACAGTGCCGGCATCTTGCCCTTTTTTGCGATGCGCGATCTTGCGACGGTATGCGACAAAATTCCGGCACGACAATCGGCTGCTGCTGCTGCTGCTGCGAGATCCCAAACATCAAAGCGAAGCGTACCGATATCTCGGTGTCCCGGATATTCCCGGCCGCTTCCACGGGTGCCCGCGCGCGCAAGGATCTCCTGGAGATGCAAGGAACCAATATCTATATTTATGTGCACCACGGTAAGCCTTCTGGTTCTGGCCGGCGAAACACGCAGCGGCGAATGACGGCACCACAAGGACGCCAAATCGATTTGGTCAATCTAATTTGTGAACATTTCTCGGGCCCGGAACGCACAGGAATTTCATTTCAACGCTGAAATCTCACTTCGGGATGTTCGGCCAGGTCCCCTAGCCGCAATCCCGCCCGTGAGGTGTATTATTATTTTCATTAAAATACACGTGACGTCGAACGGGCGGGCGGTGGCCGCCTTTTGCTGACCCGTGGGAGATTCCAGCTCGTCCGGTGTGACGCTGTGCTGAGGGAGCGATCGGCTTGTGAGCGATCGGAGGAATTGTTGACATTCCTGCAGTGACTGCCGGCAGTGTCAGCGTCAGTGTGACGACGGCTCGGTGTGACTGATATAAATATCGAAAGTGTTTTGCACCGAGGGGCGAGTAATTGCCTCTTTTAATAGAATGGAGCTGACAAGGGTGTGAGGTGTAGGGAAGGTGTTGAGTTTTCGTGGGGGGAGAGGGTCACATCCCCTCGCTTGTTAAGCTATTAGTGAGATATGCTTTGTTGCAGAGCGGCAAGTCGTCGCGGTACTGATAAAAGGCATTCCTTGCTGGTGCCTGGATGAGATAGATCGGGTTTGGGATCATTGGAGAAGATCACTGTTTTTTTTTAAGTTTTGGAGCATCCAGGGAAACCGAAAATGAAGGTTCTTGGGAATCAAGGGTCCTATCTGAGGATCCGAAATTCGCTGGAAGTACATCTACCAGCGAGACGATGTTAATGGAGTAATCGGTAGGAAGTAATTGATCAGAATTACAACGAACAAAGCATATTCAGCAGCTGTACAATTCAGCTCGATAGCTTCAAAATGCACCATCGGGTATTTTGAAAGTTAAGTTGTGATCTTATCATTAGAAAGTTCTTTGTGTAAGAGAAAGCCCTCCTAAAATCTGATACCGTACAAGGACTCACCCCAAACCCAACAGCAAAAGGTGAAAATCAATTAATATCCTTGAGCCCTTCTCCCTCTTTTCCGATGTGTCACTTCCGCCACTTCCAAGAGCAATTGGCCTGCCGCAGTATGGCGGCTGACGTGATCACCAACTGCTCCCGGTACCAATGCAATGTGTTCCTTGTGGGCAATGCAACCGACACCGGGTGGTCGATTGAGTGGCCAATCTAACGCCCGCTCTTGCACGTTTGCTCTCTCTCTCTCTCTCACACACACACTCACCAGAAGAAAGCTCAAGTGAGGGCACACACATACACTCACTGTCAAACCGAGCAACAGGTGACATGCTGTGCCGTAGTCCTTGAAGATGCATGTAGCAACGTAGTCCCGGGGACTGTGCAATTATAAGCCAATTAAATGATTCCATTTTCGGGCTCGTACCCTGGTGGTCGGAGCTATTTCCGCCGGGAGCTCTTAAGCGGATGCGGTTTTGCTCGGGCAAAAAAAAAAGGTTTTTGAGTGGCACTGGGGAGGGGTGAGAGCAATTGTATGCAGGTCGGTGTACAAGATCCTTACCCGTAGGTGGTTGGCGTTGCAGTGGTAACTGTGGATCTGTTCGCGCCAAATCCAGACACCGACGGTGTGCGATTGTCCTACTGTTCGAGGTCAACGGAAATGGCTTTGAGCTGGCATTGAACTGTCAGTGCACTGGTGGTGGTTTGGTTTGCTGCTCTGCCGTGTAATATTGAAGGTTGTAAATTGAATCGTTGTGATCGGTACCATATCTATCGACAATGGATAAGGTATGGAAGAATCTTGGAGATCGTGAAATAGAGCCTTACGAGAGTATTTATGCATTTCAATCGTTTCTTCTTGAAACGCTCATAAACTCTCCATTGAAAGCCGGCTTAAACAGCGTGTCTTGAAGTTTGGCTCAGAGTTTGCTCAGCTTATTAACTTAGAATTGCAAAATCTTAAAACCCAAAAACCGCGTAGGCCACTGGCCCCAAAACCCACCCGAGAGACAAACATAAGGAACCGCAAGTGACCGTGGATCACCTCGCTGACCATTAGCGAAACCGGTTCGCCGCGCAGTTCCCACGCTTTACTACGAATAATTACATAAATCGCCGGCGATTGTGCAGATCGCACGAAACGAAGCTAGCTGTGAGCTGTGCAGAAAATGGGTAAAATCAACACCAGAACGGGACCAGCAGGAGTGTGATGTTCTAGTTGAACCCCCGGTAGCTCGCACCACCCTCTCTTTCCGCGTGCTATATGCAGCCAACTATGTCCAGACCTTTATGACGATCGGGCGATGTCGGACCTGTCGGGAGGTGGCCGAACCAATATATTCCCCCATCCGGAACACAATGGGCCGGCATTCATGTCGGCAGGTTAGCGTTCACACGCTTAATCTTCACCTACTCGCCTTGCCCCCCCCCCCCCCCTCCCAGACACGGAAACAGATTTGTCGAGTGTTGGAACACACTCCCGCCGCGCGATCGGGTCGGTTGGTGTGGTCCGGCGAGGTCCGTGAGATTGTTTTACGCTTTGTAGATTTCGGACTCCATTGTTTCAGCCCGAAGTCCGACAGAGGAGAGGCCCACAGAATCGTGGAGGAAGAGGGACGGAGAGTTGTTTATATGTGCATACATTTTCCGGTCATTTCCCCTCCGAGTGCGGGTCGGGGAGTGTGTAAGATGGATGCACGCCATCTTTGCTGACTGTTTTCAAAAGAAATTGACCTCTATGTAGCCGATGGAAGTGGCATGAATCTTCATGTGTGCGATGGTAAATTACGCGGGCGTCGGTTCTGGTGGGCAATATCCCCCCACCGGTTTGGCTTCTTGGACCATCACGCGCGCTATAAACACATCCTACACACTTGACTGGTAATTGTGGGAATCTACGCATGGGTGGGTCGCAACTTCAAGTGGCGCGCGTGGTGCAACGCAACCATTCCTAGCCGGCGAAGGCACTCTTCGTGGATGCAGTGTGTGCTAGCTAGAGATATCTTTTAGCAGCAAGTTCTTAAAGCTTAAAGCCTTCAAAATAAGGGTAAAACATATTCTGCCACCGAAAAAGGATACAAAAAGCGAAATTCCAAAGCCCCCCCCCAAATTTCGGGGCACCCTTTCCATGGGGCGAGCCTTAAAATTAATGGTCAGCTTCGGCGCGCAAAGATTATGCTCATTCCAAAACTAATAACCGATCGAACGCACCGGACACACCCGTCGCTTTTGTGGCCGTGATAATGGGGAAGAATCTTCTCCAAAGAACAAAAAAAAAAAAAAACAACACCAGGGAGTGGAGTGCAATAAAACCCGAAACAGCTTCCGATCGCAACGGGCAGAGCAATTGGTTGGTGCTAAAGGAAGGAGCGCGGTCGAGAATGCGAAGAAGGGCTGCTTTTAAAATTAACCGAAACTCACTGTAACGAACTAGGGCTCAATTTTTTGGGACTCAACATAGCCGGGCTTGACATAGCCTTGAGGGAGAATTGGGAACCCTGCTTTCACGCACACACATACAGCAAAAAAGCAACAATGAAAAAAGGACCGAAAAAAACATAAAAACCGGGAGAATAATTCCTTTAGGCGATGGGACGCTTCACAGATGGGACCGGAGTGTTGTGACCGGCCCAGAAGCTGCTGATTGCAGACAGCAGCATCCTGTTTTTGGGGATGATGATTGGAATTCTGCACACAAACACACACACACACACACACACACACACACACACACTTATACGCACACGCACTGACCGGATGCGCAAATACTCGGGCTCAGATTCGTTGGCCGTGCAAAACCCGCCCTTTACGCTGCGGTGGATTCTGTTTCGCTTGGAATGAGCAATTTTTATCTTATCTCTTGCCGATGCAGTTTCTACCCCTGGTGCAAACGGTTTTTTTTTCCAGTAGCAGTAGCCGACCGGAGACCATAAGTGCTAGCCGTAACGACCATAACGAAGACAGCGTCACCGGTGGTGGACGGATGCAATTATCTCGGCAGCTTGGACCGGGTTCAGCTCGGCTCGGGCCGCTCAACTCCCCGGGAGCTATTATCATTACGGGAGCATGTGATTAGAATTGGATTTTGTTGCTTCATCGCTAACGGGGAGGAGGCTGGGCATGCCATAAATCATGGCGATCGGTTCGAGTCGATCAATGGGTCGATTCGTTCTGTGGCAATGTGTTTCTTAAAGTGCCTAAGGACTAGGGAAAAGGCGAGAGAAGTAAATTTTATTTCTACTATTTATGAATACTACTAAAGTGACTAGCTAGCAATAAAATTAAAGTTATTTTAATAACTTTAACAACCTTTTTTAATCATTTCAACAATTGTAATATTTGATAGCACGGCGTGATAACATAAAACCTCTTTATTCCAGAAAACCTTGTCTATCTTCCAATGATTATTTTGTTTCTTTCACTCTCTATACGACTCTTTTTCTAATTTAAACCCTTCCTAAGCTACAATAAATTATGAAATCTCGATAACACGAATCTTCCCAATCGATCGCGATGCTAATTTACATGCTCGCCGCAAACTTTTCACGCCAACCAACCTGTCAGTAGTTGGAGTTGGGGAGGGAACCAGTCCGACGCCATCAGTCGCCGGAGTAATTCCAGTGGCGTTTGTGATAATTCTCCCTTTTTATTAATAACGATACGAAGTTGTCGATATCGGTCACCGAGGGCTGCCAGGACTCCCAGGGCAACTTAGGGATGCAGCAGTAGCAGCAGGCGAAAGCTGGGCGAACCGTGATAATAACATTCGCAAACGGGCGCACACACACACTGGCTGGAAGGAAACGCGCACGCCATAATGCAATCCGATCCGGTCGAATGTCTCGTTACGATAAAGCTGGTATCGATTGTGATCTTTGTAGCATGAGAGAGGGGAAAAAAGCAACCTTTTGCAATGTTGCTGGCAGTATGTGTGTGTGTGTGTATTGGTCGCCGCTGGCTGATACGGGGTCTCGGTACATTAATCTACCGGGATGGGGTTTCAATCGATGTGGCCCCGTATAGGAAACCACCGCTGGTCGCTGCAGTGCATTGCTACTTGCCAGTACGGTTGCTCATTTGGTGCGACCGATTTTTGCCAGAAGGCACTAATCTAGTAATTGATTCTGTGTGCCCTTATCTCCCGGCCACTGGCGGTCGCGATCGGCACTGGCAGTTCGGTAGCAGTTATGTCGCGGTAATAAATACTGTCATTATGCACCGCAGCGCCAAGGCAGTGGGATACCTGAGCCTGGATGATAAGACCCGGATGGTGGAGACTTTCCCGTGCCCTCTTTCGATGAGGCAGCAAATTGGAAAAGTCTGTCTTTTTATTGCAATTTGCAGCACAGGAGTATTGTTTTATGAATTGCACAAATAGTTACAGTAAGGTGTAGAACTTTTCCAACAAAACATACCCACGAATGTAACACGCTTCCGTGCTGCACAACATTAAACATTGCCTCTGTTTATTGCTTTCTTTCCCCTCCGTGCATGCTGAGCTTGATGAGCTTTTTTCGCTTCTGTTTTCGCCCACCGTTGCGTTTAATTCGATCGATCTCGGGATCGATCTCTGAGCACTCTTGCCTTCTTGCTTCACTTTCCTCCCCCAAATGCCCTCCGAAACAAAGCGATATCGTAAACATAAGAATAATTACATAATGACAGCAATAACAATAAAATATCGACGCAATTGTCTGCACCGGAGTTCGCTCGTTTGCGGTCGCCATGTTGTGGTCGCCATCAAGATCAGTTCGAAGTGACGGGGGAAGCATCCACGACGGGGTGGATGAATGGAGCCAATGGTGCGGGTGGAGACAGAGAGCGCGGCCTTTTTTCCAGATCGAAGCTCTATGCCGTACCTCGCCGGATTGAAACAACCGTAGGCGAATGTTCTTATTTCTCGCTCATTTCGAAATTCTTCACATCGGAGGAAGACACCGACACACGCACACGTGGATGGAAGACACCGAATTACCCAAGCGTACGCCGCCATCGGTGTTTTTAAAAACAGATAGAAAGAGAGCGAGCAAACAAAAAGGCAACGTTACCAGTTTGGAGTTTTGTTTTTTTGTGGGTGAGGACAAACCGAACAGTCGCCGGGCCCTATAACCGCCCACCCCATTGTTTTGCTGGCTGAGTGGCCTTACCGGACTGCGATTGGATCGCAAGCCGTGGGCCCGACCATACCGAGCTCCATGCGTATGTATGTGGTGTGTGGGATGACCATGTGGGAGGACCATTGCCAGCGCAAAATCGGCAGAAGAGCCCTTCGCGGCGAAAACCCTTTATGATGCTGTTGAGTGTTTTTTTTTCTTCTTTCAGCTTTTCTCGTCTCGTAAAATCGTAGGGTTTTTGTCGCTCATTCGCTCTTGGAAAGGTTGTGCTGTATAGGCAAAGTAGCGTGGAGGACGCAAATTTATTTTTTTCGCCCTCCAAAAGTACAGCCTCCTCTCTCTTGGACCATTTGGTGCTGCATTCGTTCGGTACGCGTATGGAACGGAACACTCCTTTCTCATTAAATGGCGAAGAGGTCAATTTATTTCTTCATTGTCAGAGCGGGGAGCCCTCGTAGGTGGCATAATGTCTGGTGTGCGGGTGCGGGTGCCTAAGCCGGTCATGGGAATCGGATAGATTTCCATTAATTTGTGCGCGCATCGGTGTGCGACTTTTGATGTGGAGCTTTTTTACATGTGACAGGGTCAAGCTTGGGGTTTTGGAGCGATCGGTGAGTTACTTTATAACCCACATTGTTTCCATGATGTGACACAAAAAAGCATTACTATGTAATTAATGTACCAATACTTCTGGCTCAAGGTTCCTGCATTGAAAACGATACAGGCTCAGGGTACCGTATGGTTGGTTTAGATTAGACAGAGATTATACTGAACAAGTTAAACCATATGACATTTTTGAGCTCAAATTTCTGGTTTTTGAGTTATTTCCCTTAAAGTGGAGCCTTAAACTTGCACGAGTTTATAGGATTTTGAGAAAACTAGCTTTAACATTCTTCGGATTTCGCCAGTAAATAACGTTTCGGATTGTTTCCGATCCGAGCCAGCCGAATTCTCCTCCTAATAATTCGCTCAACAGTTGACTTCAATGTTCTCCGCTGCTTTAAAACTCTCTATGTTGCTCTAGTTCAACGTCTATTGGAATATACCAGCATAATATGGAGTAAGCCGGTCTCGTGAAACACTCGTCAACTCGTAGGAATTAACAAGAGTTCAAGCCCCAAATGGACCGTGCCGCCATACGAAGGACTGACTATCCTGCTTCTTCTTCTTCTATTTGGCGTAACGTCCTACGCGGACATGCCGGCCTATACAGGCGTTCGAGACCTAATTCATTACCACGCAGCCGGATAGTCAATCCTTGCAACGGGGGGCGGTCCATTCTAGGCTTGAACCCATGACGGGCATGTTATTGAGTCGTTCGAGTTGACAACTGTACCACGGGACCGCTCCCCTGCTATGGGGGAATCAATAAGTCACTGAAATCTAAGCCTACAAGGGGTACAGGCAGGCCTTGACCGAGAACGGTTGTTGAGCCAAAGAAGAAGATGAATAAGGAGTCCTACTAGTATTAGCGGCATTACTCGGCTTAAAAGAGGGAAGAAACTCTTCACTAGGGTCGATATTCGGCCTTTTTCTCCAATGTCCCCATATGCAATGCGTTGTCAACCTTTGGATTTTCCCAAAGTTTTTTTTTTATTGATTCTTTAGAAAAGAGACGGCATAATGCTCAGTCTTGCTTCACTGCTGGTTTGATCCTTAGCACTATCGATGTTCCTGACTGTATCTCTACCATTAATCTGTACGTTCCTTCTAGGTCTCTCAGTCTTCGTCCACTATTAGCCATCCCCACTCGTCAAAGCTTGTACTGTCATAATGATCCCTTACTAAACTGCCTCAGACAATATAATACTGATTCCGATCATTTCGACTTTTCGTGTTCTTTACCTTCCTTCCGTTCCCACCTCCAAGCCACCACTTCTCCCACTTTTAACACTTCCTAAATAGTGCAAGTTTTGCTATGCATTACTCTTCACTGATTAGAGCTAGACAACGTTAGTTAGTATCCATTTATTTCAATATTTGAAAGACGTTAATGTCGTAAAATAAAATATATAAATAAATAAATAAATATACAAATAAAGAAATAAAAAATAAAATAAACAGATAAACATTTCAAGCATGTCATCACATAAGGTTCGGAAAGGACCTTTAATTTATTGAATATATAGTTGAATATATACATTTCATGTTCTACTTATTAGAATTGATAAAAATGTATTGAATGTAAATGCAAACATTGTATGTAGAAAATACTTTGAAAAATTATAAAGGCATTCTATTTGAATCTAAAAAAAGTTCTTCAATACGATCGTTTCCAAAATTACCTTCAGCACCTTACCCACTTTTCCCTATAAAAGGGCACGATATCCTTTTTGCACAAGTGAAACGTAACCGCTACTTTATGGATTTGTGCGCAGAGACATTGATTGTCCGCTTCCCCCCCACGCCGAACAAGACACACTCTCGGTGCCATATTTGTCAACTGTAAAATCAACTGTCAAAGAACATATTTCTCGGTCGTTCGGCGAGGCTGATTTGCGCATACGCACCGTACCGTACGAGCCGGATTTCGCATAAGGGCTAGTGGACACCCGATGCCGATAAAAATAATCAAAAGAGTAGCTAGCTGGGTGCGCGGCTCGATATGGTGCAGCAGCTGTACAAGGCGCTCGGTGGACACTTGTATCCCTCTCCTGCACCGGTTGATCCCATTAGAAATGATAATTTATTCGCGCCAATCTATCGTCATTTTTCGCAGCCCAGACACCCAGACCCGTGGAGAAGAGCTGACTCTGCGCTAGGATGTGCGAAAAGCGGATCGCTTCTGATCGCGTTCTGGTGGGACCCCGGGTTCCGTCGTGTCGCAAACGATCGACAAGTCGCACCGTCGCACATCCCAATATATCACTTTGATTGCGGGAAGATGTACGGTTCACGCTCGGACGTCAGTCGGCCTCAATACACACACACGGCTAGGGCAAAACTGTCAACTCTGGACGAGCATGGGACAAAAAATCGACGGCATGTGCGTGTGTGATACAAGCGAGTGTAAAACATCTCCCATCCTTACCCTCCCTAAGCCAGCAATCGAGCCGCAGCGTGTAAATTCAATTAAGGACCCCCGCTTTCGGGACAGTTCTGTTCGGAGCTGTGCCGGTATTTTAACAAGCTCGTTCACACAACTCCCGCCCGGTTTCGACGCGCACACACTCCCGTGGGGATTATCGGGGTTTTCCGCACACAAAACGGGGCTTTCGCGATCACCACACACACACGCGCGCGTCCACCATCAGCAGAAAAGTGGTGAAAATCAAGCGTAGCAAGATAATCGCCATCACCTTCCGACCGATCAAACCGAACCACAGATGGCCTCCCAAGATGGAAAGCATAAGCACAGGGAGAGAGAGAGAGAGTGAAGTAGGGTTGAAGATAATCCGATTCTGGTGCAAAAAAAAGGTGGTTGCAGTGTGTGCAGAGCCGAGTGCATCGCGCACAACATGACAAGCGCATACGGATACGACAACAACATAAAAGCTTATGCGCGCGCGCGTGTGCAGCGACAACTGCATGGACGGTTTCAAAAAGGCGAGATAGAGAGAGAGCGGGCAAACGCAACTGATGAGACGTTTGGACACACAGCGCTCTTCATCGCTTCGTGGTGGGGCCGAACCGATAAATCTCTATCCCGAGAGTGTCCCGGGAAGAAAGTACACACGTACACGATTAGGTGGGGGACCGTCCGACTCGGTGCGCTCTGCACCTTGCAAAACGATATTGGAAATGACGAGCATAAATAAGGCGACAGCAACGACGACGACGATGGTGAGCCAGCGGAATTTATTCACTTTGATTAACTTTGGAAATGCAATAAAAATAAACAAAACCACCGGTTGGAAGGGCTTGGTTGCTGTTGTTGGGCTGTGAAGCGATGAAAGGAAGGGGCAAAAGGGAGAAACTTTACGTTCCGGAGCACCCATGGTGGTGGTTAAGTGCGATGCGAACCGAAAATCAGTGCATTTTTCGGTGCATCGGTGGAGTTGTGTTGCGCAAAAATCTTGCGCTGTTATTTATGTTCTCACCGCGGAGTGCTTTTATATGCCCGTGCGCACTCATATCGCGAACGGTCCTAGTTTATTTTATTTTTTTTAGTACACCCGAAAAAGCACACAGTCACGCGTTTGTGGTCGCTGCAAAACGATAAGGGAAAGTGGGGCAAAGTGGTGAGCTGGGGCGATATGGTGACCTGCATTTTTGACAAATTAACTCGTGTAAAATGACTTCTGACGAGTGAAAAAACATCAAATTCAAAGTAAGATGCACATTGTGAACTCTTCATAACCCAAGACTTATAAATAAATGAATAAAATAAGCAATAAAACAATGTGTCAAAACGATGTTATTTTGATGGTCTCGAAAATAAGCTTTCGTACAAAATTTAAAGGTCGTTCCTCTTAGAGTCAAAAGGGTCGATATGTTTTGACAGGAGCAAAATCATGATGCTGTAGTGTAAGTAAAATTCGCTACAAAATATATTTGTTTACCATAACAATCTTGTACTGTATGTATTCTCAATCAACAAGACAAAATACTGACAACGCGTGAATTATTCAAATTTTCTTGTAATTTACTAAATTATGCAACAAAACACTTTAATACAAACCTTAAATCTCTACTCTCACAATTTAACCTAGAGGCAAGAGCTAAAACCAAAGCCTGAAGTACAATGTGTTGGTCCATTTTGCCCCATAGCGAGACCATTCTACTCTGCACAATACATTTTCATGACTTTTGATGTTAATGTTTAAATTTAATTGAAATACATTAATATGAGATGTTAATACGTCGAAGCATCGATTGCCATCAGAATATCACTATACGTGGTTTACCCAATGCTGTAGATAGCAAAATCCTTAACAGTGCTCAATTTTGCCTCGCTTTCCTTTATTCATCAAGCAATTGTTTTTGACGTTCTCCGTACGGAAGGACTGCACCACTTTACAGGTCACATTCTGCGCATCGACCGAATGCTGCGCATTGCAGTATCGCGCACAAACCTTCCATCGCGCGCGCACAACACGATATGGAAAATTAATTCAATTTTATGGGGACAAACTCAGCAATCGCGGGCTACTAGCTCTGCTCTGCTCCCATTTCGCGTGCGTACCGCCGAAAAGCCCTCGATTTTGTGCTGCAATCATGTGTTCTCTAGTGTTTCTCCCGTGTGTGAAGAAACGGTGGCTGGTGGAATTTTTCGGGGCTTCATCGCGGACGTGATTCGCATAAATTTACACGACACGTTGGCCACGTTCACCTTGCATTGCGGGTGCAGCACTTATGGGGTAATGCTTCATTACATTGTGATGGTTTCGATGCGGGACGGCGGGCAGAGCACAAACCCATAAATGGGAAAATTGACACAAAACGCTGTTTTAGGGAGTTGTTGTACCTACGTTCCTTTCGGTGTAGAGTAGGTCCCTTTTCGGGTTCTGATGACAGCTGCGGTGGCAAAGACGGGACCATTACAATCAGTGCTGATGCGCGCATCGTGTGCAATGCAAATGGCTCTGTGTTGCTGCCAAAAGTGGTTTCCCTGCACAAGTTCCAAGGACCAAGTGCTCTCATCATACTGCGTATCCGTCCCCACAAACGGAGCCTCGTCCACGGGCAGTCGAAAGTTATTTGCTCGCATTCCACATTTTCGCCTTCGATTATTGGCCCGCAGTTTTGCAGCTGTCATCGAGACGCGCGAGTGTGTGGCTTTTGTGCTGGCGGTACATTATGCTCCCGAGCATCTCCCACCAACCGCCGGGCAACTGGCAGGTGAGGGGGTAGCAATCCGGCGGTGGCATGGAACTGGTTTTAATTGGTTGATTTCAATTTGAAATTTAATTGATTGTCCCTACGCACGACGGCGAGCAGTCAGGTTCGTCGCTTACAGTTCCCGGTCGTTGAAGTTCTTTGCGTTTGCTTTCCGTTTTACAGCGGCTTTAGGTCACACGTACGAGGAACAACCTGTGAACGAACTGCCGCGCGGTCGTCCGGAACTCGTTTTCCCGTGATTCTGTTCATTCATCGGAAGCAAAAAGAAGTATTCCCGCTTTTTCAGCAGGCCCGTGTGTCTGGTTCCATCCATCCATCCATCCATCTGGTACACTGGGTGTGCAAAATCCAATTTCTGTGAAAAGCCATTTTTCATAACTGATGATGTGCCGTGTGCGGGTGGGGGGAGGTGGAAAGATTCTAGAAAATTACATTTCATTACGATGCGATTAAAAGTAATTGGACGGTGGCGGACTCGATACACGCGGTCGTCCGGTGGTTGCGAGCGTATTGGTGGTGACGTGACGGCTTTTTTTATCCGGCCAGGTACGGGGTTCAACCCGTTATCGATCCGTCTGAGTAGATGAGACAAAGGGGAGCAGCATGCATCCTGGTGATCGATGATTTATCACTCGCTGCAATGCGGTCAGCCAGCGGTCGTCCGTACTGCTTCTCTGTCTCGCTCTCTACCGTCCTTATTGCGCGTTGTTTGACCCTCGTCAAAACTGATTAATTTGACGGTGGAAAGCTGGTTATCGGGTGGAATCTTTACGGGAGCTGTACATACACACGGCGCATTCCACCGCAGGCAATCTGGTGCGATCTTGTCCTGCTGCGATCGGTATGGGAGAATCGATGCGGATCAATACACCCCATACGATCAGGCGGATGAGATTAGAAATCACTTCGTTCCGGTAGCCCGCCGCACGTTCGACAAACCAGTTGAGGTATGCAGTGCATTACATTTCATAAGCAAGCAAGCAAGCAAGCAAAGGATAGCACAGCAAGTGCACCTTAAGCCTCGCCAAGGCAAGACACTAACGGCAGGCCAGGATGGTCCTGCAGGAATGGGAATGGGAAAGTAATAATAAACCCCGGTAGCTTCGCCCAGAGGGATTCATCATAAATAACTCACTCGCGGGAGAGTCAGCGGACGAATGCGGCGTTGTTGTTTTTCTTCCACGCTCTTTCGGTGTTTCATCGGCAGGATATGGTGATTGTGAGCCTTGTTTTTTTTTGTTCTTTTAATCCAGAAGCTGATCGATCGATACGATACGGAGGATGAAGAGAGTGGAAGATTGCTGCAGTACGAGACGGCTCAGACGTCCCATTTGTCAGCGAGCCATAAGGTGAGCAGAAATAGATTGGAACGAGATACAACAGGGTAAAGGAAACTTGATATAATGCCGAGATGTCATAACGATTAAATTGTTCAGTTATAGTATTCCATAACAACGTTAGAATAGTTCATTAAAGACTAAAACGATGTTTTTGTAATGTAAATTGCATGCATTTAGGCGTATAATTCTATTTTAAGAAAGGGCAACTGTAAAAAATGAATCTTTTATGATCCTTACTTGTTCGTCTCTTGATTATAGTTCTTTTACACCAGGGGTCTCCAAACTACGGCCCGCGGGCCGCATGTGGCCCTCAAGACCTTATAATGCGGCCCACGATGACTTTGCTAGAGTTAATATAAATATTACGTTATTATGACTTTTTCAAATAGAATTGTATTTTTTACTTTTCTTAGACAAAAATCAAGCTTTGGTTACTCGAAGCTGTACTAGTAACGTTAGTATTTTGTTATCAAAACGAGATTTAAACGTTCAATCATCATTTAAAGGTAGCGTCAAATGGCCCTCAACATAGTTATTTTTGAACCAATGCGGCCCACGAGCTGAAAAGTTTGGAGGCCCCTGTTTTACACGATAATTATCTGTACCTGATGCCTATCTTTTCCATCAAATTCCGAAAGCTCTGCTGACAAATCGATGTCCAAACGAATCTCTACAAGAACAAATGCCCAAACGAAGCGACATTCTCCACTTCGATCACCTCTAACAACAACAACAAAAAATGCATAAATAAAAACGCCACCACGGTGAGGCAAGTAGACCACCGGCAGCCCCGCGCGAAGATCCGATAAATCAAGCGAACCTAGGCAAGCGACAACTTTTCTTCAATTATCCTCTTAGGTGTCGCATAAATCAGCGCACCGGCGCTAATTAGTCCGATCGCGGAACATGCCCGGTCTTGCCACCGACATCAGCAGCCTATAGCTTGTCGCTTGTCTAACGGCCCAACTGGAAACGGAGGAAACGAGAGGAAAACTAGAGCCAAGTGAACCAACGACAAACGCGAACAGTGCTGCCACTTTGGGGCAGCAGCAGCAGCAGAAGAAAGAAAGCATTGATCGGGGAGCGTTGGATCGGTGTTTTACGGGGCGCTCGCGTATCCATCGGCCATAAATCTCATCAAACCGAGCGAGTGAGTGAGGTGAGGCAGCCACTCTCCGCACTCCCCTTGCAACTAGTCGACTTCTTGATATGCTAATGGGTTGCATTTAGCAATTTCTGTAAAACATAATCTTATTAAAAGTGGCAATCCCGTCCGACATCGTTCGCAGGCTGGAGCTGCGGCCTCACAAAACCCCCAATCGTGCGGGTGGCGTGTGTCTGTGAGTACAAATGTACAAGAGTGTGTAACATGTAACGGTTACAGTTTGCAAAAATGCTGTCGCTTCGTCGTCTGTCCCAGACCCGGGTTGTCTGCTCCCACCATCCCGCGTGTTGGGGCAGACGGCAGAATTACGCTGCAGAATCTCACCGGTCGGTTGGACCGGGGAGCTCGGGACGGTGTGGAATTTCGCACACAATCACAAGCACATACGGCAAGGCGAGACAGGCGCAGGTGTATTTTTTGTGTGTGCTGTTTGTTGCTGTGCGTTTGTCCACTTCCAATTCCAGCTCAGCTTCTTTTGCTGCTGCGCTCAGGAAAAAAGGCAACACCCAGAAACTCGGGCGAGAGTCAGCGCGGAGGGTTTGAGTTCGGTTGTTGGCTCACTGATTTATCGCCACTGCACTCATTTATCAACATTCCTCTGACTTGTCGAATTCCAACGGCGCTTTTGAAGGGCGCGCAACGGGCGCAATGTGTGTTTGGCCGCGATGTGGCCGTCGTGTTTTTTTTTTGCCTTGCTTTGCATCGCGTGACCGTTTTGGCACGGAGGCGGCCGTCCGACGGCGGCCGTATGATTTATCCGTTCTTAACGAAATAAATCGAAAAAGAAATCACCTTTGAAAGGACGGATTACGACGGGGTGTATGTGTGTGTATTTTTTTATAATTTACTTCGCAAACCACCATTACTAGGCAATGATAAATGTAACGATGTGCATTGTTTCCCAGTGCATCGTGGTTCTACACGCGAGTACGTCTAGCACGCCAAGCATTAGGGCATTAGGTGCCGCGTTAAGAGTGTTAAATAAACTCGCCAACTCAACACCACCGACTTGATGCTGGACCTCGTTTGATGGTTTTAAGCAAATGAATGGCTTAATAGCGGCGAGCTGATTGGACTCATTTTCCGTAACGTTCTACCGGCGCACTGAGCGGAGCATAAAAGCAACAATCAACCATGCAGCTCATTCGTACTTCATTGTCGGTTCATTTAAAACTTCACATCACATAAGGAGCGATCATAAAGCACGGGAATAAACCCCTGTAAAGTGATGGTCCCATCATAAAAGGCAACCCGCGTGAACATAATCCATAAGTCCCGGTTCCATGGTGATGAACGGTTGAAATGAGGTGAAAAGATTGCTTCGTGTAATTCGTTTCGGACCGCAGGTACGGTACCGTTTCGGAAGGGATAAAAATGGATCAATTTCGCGATTGAAGATTATTATGATCTGGCAAAGCGATTGATGCTGCTGCCAGTGGAAAGTGCTCTAAGCGAAGTCAATAATGTTTTCACCGGTTTGCTTGTTATGGAGCGTAAAATTGCTGCTGAATGGAGCGTCGTTTACGGAGATGAATAATACAAACATCGTTCTAGTAAATGATCTTTTTAAAAAGAGCGTTAAGTCATCAGCGGTATTTGTTGAGGATTTTCCGCAACAAAATGTTTATAATGCAGTGAGAAATTATAATTTTGTGCCTTAAGTAATGGAATTTTCTATTGACTTGATGGTTTTTAGCTTTTTGATAAGAAAAATTATAAATTTGTGAAATTATGACAACATGAAGACGTATCAAATCTGACAATATTATAACATTATTCAAAAGGATTATGACCATAAGCAGATCAAATGTGTGATCGTCTGAAGTATTGAGTAAATCTGAATCAGATTCATGAAGCTGAATGAATCTTTGGAATGATTCAATAAATCTAAATCTCGGTTTGAAAGATTCATGAATCTCAAATATTCATTTATGTTCAAAGATTGATGAATCTCGAAAGATTCACGAATATCGCAAAAAATCATGAATTTCGAAATCATCTTGAATCTCTAAAGACTCATGAATCTCATAAGATTCTTATACCTCGAAAGATTAACGTATCTCTAGGGATTAATAATGGCGTGGTCATGGCAGCCTATGCAGACTTTCAAGACTTGTGGGAAAGTACCACGTACCTTGATAGTTTGTTTTGCTACGGGGAGATGGCTAATGCAATGCTTGAACCCACAACGGGCATTTTTAGGTGGGATTGGGAAAATGCAATATGTTGGAAATCAAACATATCTAAAGGTTAATGAATCCCTCGAGATGTATGAATTTTAATGGACTTATAAAGCTTATATAACAGATTCATGAAGCCCGGGAGATTTATAAATATTTAAATATTCATGAATCTTTGAAGATTTGTGAATCATTAGAGATTTGTGATTCTTTGAAGATTCATAAATCTTTGAAGATTCGACTCGAGATTCGAATCACTCATCACTGAAGATTCATATGAATGAATCTCAACGAAAGATTCATGAAACCTGGAGTCTAGTCTGGAGTGTCAAAATAAAGCATCATTCTGCAATGGATCGTTGTTTAGGCACCATTGTCAGCGTTTCACCCTAAGTCTTCAGCCTTCAGTCCGTCAGTCAGACAGAAGATCAAACGTCTTTGATCAATTTAATTATGAAAATACTATAAAATCAGTCGTAATTACAAATTGAAATATTTCGTTGTATCTTGTATCTGAAACACTAACATTAATATTTGAGAATTCCATAAGACACACATCAAGAAAAGCTTGCAAACTACATCTAACAGCGCTAAAACACCTTAAAGCGAGTGTTTGACCGTTTTGGTTGCAGCTTCTGTAAGCTTTATTACATTAAAATCTGACTAATATCACTTTATGTCTTTATTTTAATCGATAGTGCTTATGCTTAACTTAATCTTTCATTTACTTAATTTTCTCATCATCTTCAGACTTTGTTGCGTCGCTCCCTTCATCCATTCCCTGACAGATCCCTCTCAAGCACGTATGATCGATTGTATCACTCCCATTACCAGTGCAGCTTAAAAAGTGCAACCACTTCATCAACCAGTCTGCACGTCGCACTGGGCACCCCCGTTCTGGGCGTGCTGGCTCTTCAACTGCCGCGTATGTTTACATTTCTTCCCTACAGCCCATGTCACTACACCCATATCACCAAGCCCCTCAAACATCAACATTTGACTGAAGGTGTCGGTGTCTTATTGACAGTTGAACTGACCGACTGGGTTGGGGGATTGGGGGCAGGCTGATCACTTAGCTTGTAATAATCCCCCCGATGGGTGGGTGCGACTGTGTATAATTGATTAATTTCATTTAATCGTCACTCAGGTACGGTACAACGCGCGCGCGCGCGCGCTCCAATACACAATGGGCATTTGCCGGGATGAAATTCAAAAAATCAACTTTGTAATAGCGCAATTCCAAATAATAGGTTTTAATACTAAGGGTTAAACTAAGAAAAATACCAAATATGAGCTCTTTATCTGTTCTGGTTCTCTAGAAAACACCTCTCAAAGTCGAGATTTGTTAAAAAAACGCAGAAAAATCTTCACTTTTTTGGAAAACTTTAAACATTTGTAACTTTTTCAAATATGAACCGATTTTGATAAATTTAGACATTTTATAAAGGATATTTAGTCAGCTTTATAAACACATGAAAAATTTTGAGCTAAGTTAATTTTATGCAAAAATATACGATAATAACTGAAGAAACCTCCTGAAAATTTTCATCATTTAAATTTTTGACTTAATGCCATTATAAAAGTGGCGTAGAGTGGCGTTGTCTCATATATGTCACATCATAGTGTAATATATAAACTATCAATCTGTGAAGAAATATTCTGCGAAAGTTTGCGAACGCGAATTTTATTGAAGTTTTTTCACATCAACTTTTTCTAAAAACAGACACATGCGTAACTAGGCGGCTCCATAGGTGCCTAGTGTAGCGTATTTCGTGTATTCTACAAAAATATATTCTACGTGCTTTTGATCAACTTTCATTTCAATTACGAAGCTGTGTATCCTAGTTTCAGCTCATGTACTTATCTTATATGTAAATTTCTATTCTAACCTAACTTTATCATTAAATATAATGAAGCAAATCAGAACCAAATACCTTTTGGTCCTACTGCAGATTATAGAAGGATATAAGGAAAGTAATTCTTAAATTATACGCA
Organism: Anopheles gambiae; assembly: GCF_943734735.2. Lineage (NCBI taxonomy): Eukaryota > Metazoa > Arthropoda > Insecta > Diptera > Culicidae > Anopheles > Anopheles gambiae. The sequence continues at coordinate 34,431,774 of NC_064602.1, read as the reverse complement.
TAACAGGAAAACGTTATGAATGCAGTAGCATCTATTGGCGTTTTGGGAGAAGAAACTCCCAAAACTCATGACAAACTAAATATAAGGATAGAGGGGAGATGCTACAAAGAATATTTTGCAAGAAAGAAAATGCATCCAGAAGGACATTTTGTATAATGAGCTGTATTCCTCTGATTCGTTAACCAGTTCAATATCAGTAGCTACACGCACTAAAACAAAGACAGGGTTTAACTTTACAAATGAAGTAAATACTTAGTTTGTAGCTATCGTGCAATTTTGATTTTTTCAGATAGTTGTAAAACCAAGAAGGATTTTTAGTTTTATTACCCCTTCTGAAGGCAGTACAGCACTTGGAAAGGTATTGGATGAATATTCAAAGACAAACAATATGTGCTGCTTTTCATTACGAATTTGGGAAGTACTTTATTTCAATGCACCTGCTCTATCTAATTATTTAAATGCCTTTATTCATGTCTTTAGAAAAGTGAACTAGACGTCAGGAGCTTGTAATAGCATCCACCTAAGTTGTGTATGTAAATTTTTAATATTTGTACTACCTGTGAGTAAAAGTGACGAGAATTAGCTACAATTGTCCTATACAAAGCAGAAAAAATTATCTTATTCAAAATTATTATGTTTTGTTTATAAATTAATATTATTATTATTTATTTAATCTTCATTATGGGACATTACAGTATATTTTAAAATGGTTTATACTATTAGCAACAAATAATACAAGAAAAAAAACACACAAAATTAATAAAACTAAGCAAAGATCCCTTAAAACACTATTTTATGTAGCGCCACCTGGTGGTATGGATGCGAACTACAAATAAAATGTTATTTACTATCATAATACTTTACTACAAACGATAAAAACTAACAATTTCTGCAAAAATAATTTTATCCCGCAATTTGTTCTAAACTGCCCATTGTGCAATAACAAGGTGAGGTTAATGATGTACGATGTACGTTTCAATTACCACCCACCCACCGCCAGGTTCCGTACAATGAGCACGTGGCCGGGCTGGGCGGCAATATTTTGCCACCGTTGCGCGCACGCCTTTAGTGCGCGATTGGGGTTCGCTACGATAAATGCGAACACCGGGGCCTGGCGGAACAAACGGCCATGTTACACACTTCCTATTCACAAGTCACCGGGGTCGCATGTTTATCTGGTGTCCATTAAACCGAGGACCGAGGGGCAGGAACAACTGTTTTTGCGCTTCAGTAGCGAAAGGGTCTGCGTCTCACCTGCGGGTGGAGGGCCAAGAGGATCATAAACGAATTGCTATTGCACCCATTGCTGTTGGAGCTGCTGTTGGACCGGAAGAGCCCCGTGAACGAAGGGGGGAGGGGGGAAAGGCACAGTAACACAGCATCCCCCGAGGGCGCAAGCTCCTTTTCCTTTTGGGCGACACTCGAAGGGAAAGGAATTTATGCTCCGGTTGCATCCCATATAGATAGCGGAATCTTTTACCGGTTCAATGGCCACCGGAGCGTGCGGCTGCTGCCACACAAGGAAGGGAGACGCGATAGAATGGGTGCAATTTTTGCATCTTGCAGCATATGCATGCTCGCGCGCACCACAAGCACAATGGAGTCAATGGACCATACCGGATCGCTAACGATCGCTAACAGATCGCAACAGGCCCCGGTCGCTTTCGGGGACCGATTATCGTCGTGCATCGGAGCACAGAGGAATTAGGTCCAACCGCAGGACCGCGGTGCAATGAATGCATTCTGAACTGTTGCAACTCAAGCTGATGGTTATGCAATATCGCGACGGTGTGGCCGGGCTTCCATTCAAGCCTATCGGCCGCACGACCGTGGCTACGGGGCGTGCTCAAACATTTAGCCGGTGGATAATGTGCGCGTGCGGACTAGCGGGCAGCTGGTTTGCATGCCAAGCGCAAGGTTCTAGGCAAATATCTTAGATTTCTTTATGGCTTGTTGTAAGTGCCAACATCGAGATTACGGATCATATCAGGGAGCTGTACTTTCCAAGGAAGTACAATCTAAAACACTTCCTAATGCAAACATGTAACGACACAACGGGTTGTGTTGATGTAGTCACAAAGGCTACACGTTTTGAGGTTTCCAATCTCCAGGAAATAAGAATTCGTTTTTAATCGAATTAACTGTCCATGTCAGACTTTTAAAGTAATTTGGAATCACTATTTCGATTCAACTGCTTGATCCATTGGCTACCGAATCTCTCAAATCTGCAAATTGTATCATTTGTTACATTCTTTGAACATAATTTTGGACAGCATCTTCATTTGCAGTACATCGTTTTACCTCGAATCCAAAAAACATGTGATATTTTGAAGTTTCTAGTTCGTATAGGGTAAATGTACCTATAGTGGTGGTAGTACCAATAGTGGTGGTATTGCACTAAAATGCGGTTCATACGGCAAATCACAAGTAATTAAGTTATTTAAGTTAGTGTAAAATGTTCTTTAGCCTTTTACAAAGGTTTTAAAAGTTAAATGGGGCCATTCCGTTACTTAGTGACCGAAAAATCCATTATTTTGTGAAATGTGTCAACATTTTTCCAAAATCCTTAGTATTTCATAACGAAACTCATATTTCTGTTAACGTTCTAAATGACCATATAACCACGCAATTACTAGTTTTTCAACATAACTGTTATGAAATGTTACTGTTTTACTAAAATTATTTGCCTTTTGACCATATTTATGCATTTTTAAGTGTTTTTTACCATAGTGCCATTATAGGTACACAACACAGGCATGTTCCTATAGTGGTTATAGTTATAAAATCAATGAAAACAGGTCGTTTTAGATTTTTTCGAGGATATTTTTGACATGTCGTATTGTTTTCACTAAAATAATCAACAGAAATGAGTTTTATGTAGGTAATTTACCAAAAACAGGCCAAAATTGGCTGAATAAAAAAATGACTTCAAATCAAGCACACTCTTCCGGGTGTAGGTTGACGACAGGTGTGATGCAGTACTTTTGTCAATAGTTTCATTGATCAAATTTATACATTTTGTTACGATCAAATCACGCAAGAAACCAATATTATGGCAGTAATCTGTGCTATTCATACGCAAACAGCTTCAAAACTAAGTTTCATTGATTTTATACACCGTTTTTGATGCATCTTTGTTTACCACCACTATAGGAACACAATACGACGACTATAGGAACCATACCACCATTATAGGTACAACGAAGCAGTCACAAAAATATGTATTTTTTCGTAAATTTGATGTATTTCATGATAAAAATAGTTGCGATTGCGTAGATAAAACATATTCCAATTGGTATGTGTTAAAATATTCAGAAATTGTCCTTCCTGACACTTTAAATCCATTAAAACACATCGGTACCACTACAAATTGTACCACTATTGGTACATTTACCCTATGCGTTTACAAACTGTTATGATTAGTCAACTTGCATTGATTGATCGACTTCAGTTTAATGTAAGAGATGATAGAGTTACAAAACAAAAGTCTAATCCATTTGGTGAACATAACTTGACAATTCATTAGTTAAGATTTAGTCTTGAAACTTCTAATTCTTGCAATCAGACGATTCAAAACAAGCTATTTGAGCCTTGAATGTTATTGTTATGGGTTCTTTTTTTCAGAATTGCTCCCAAAACCATGGCAAGATCTGCAGTCGAGTGTCCACCGTGCACCCTGTCAGGCACCGCATCCCAACATCGCCCAACAACTCTATAGGCCTTTTGTGCGTCAATGTGTATGATTAATTATTTCAGCAGCCGATCCGAATCGATTGACTCACCGTGGCATAAGGGGTCCCAATAATTCGCCTCCTTTTGTTATATGATGTCATTGCCTGTAGGAGGACGCAGGTAGCACCAAATCTTCGTCTGGAATGCGCGTGCAATGTGCCTGGCGAGAAACGGGTTCACTGGTTTCAGGTGGGTTGTATCGAAATTTGATCGATGGACGAACATGGCCGGCCATGTCGCGCACGATCACCGATCGTTGACACATTCATCTCTAACGCACGTCCCGCTCTTTCACTTGTTGCTTGTTTCCTCTTGGCCCCATTAGGGGTTGCAGGTAAGGCAGATTAAAATCAATCAAATGTAAATCGTGTCGAGATTTTTGTTGTTACTGTCATTACTGAAACGGTCGCAAAAGGGCAGGTTTTGGGGGTCTAGTCCGGTTCCTGGTGGATGCAGTGCGCCAGTTTCGAGTCGATTTCGGTACGGTACTTCGGTAAGGCACACGGCTGGTGGGGTGTTCAGAGGGTGCACGGTGAAGAGAAATCGATTGAATAAACTGTAGCGACTGGTCCGTAATCCGCGATACTTTTTACACTGCACGCGATCGCCAACGATCGAGCGATCGACATCTTTCTGGCGGATCGGGCCCGGTTAGGTCAGGACTGGCTTGACCTGCTCGAGCCGTCCAGACACTGGCAATCGTTTGGCCGAACAAGTGTACTCTACTGGACACTGGAGAACACTTGTTTCGGTGCGATCGTATTTATTATTTTTTCTACCTCTCTTGACTCCAGCAGTATAGACCAGCAAGCCAGCGCCGCGGACAGGTTCTGGAAACGGGCTCAGACAACCCGAGCAGGGCCGTATGAATGGGACAGGAAATGGTTGGCACACGGTGGATTTACGGTTACAGTTACCACCGCGCTGCCTGTTGCGGTTTTGTGCCAGTGCTTGGCTGGTGTGTGTGTGTGTGTGTGGAGTGTATTAGTTCATGAGAAAATTGGAATTACTCGATCCGATCCGAAGAATTGCTGATAAATTATCTTCTAGCGACGTCCTGAGGTCTTGGGGCCGTGCCGTATCGCCGTGTCTCGCCTGCTGCCCGGTGTCTCGGCGGCTGTAGCTGTGGCAGGAGATTTGTTTTCATACGGATTTGAATACGTAATTGAATCAAGGTTACCGGTTCAGTCCACATCGATGGATTTGCTGCCACCTCCACCCTAACACACACACACACGCCCAACCGGTTGCCGCTGGGACGATGGTTGGTTCAGTTATCGACACGAACCGATACAGACACTTGTGTGTCAATTTCCTTTCGCACCAAACGCACCACGTAGACCCACCAGACGGGAGCCGGGACGGTTGGTACCCCAGAAGAGGCAAAGTAATCGGGCTCGGTAAGTGGCCGATGATTGAAAGTCGATCATTTTCGAGCCCCATTGTGGCGGAGTGGCCCAATGCGGATGAACTCATCTTGGGAACTCGTTAGCAGGAAGCAGCCGATCATTGTGCGCTGGTGTTGCGCCGTTCTCTGCTCCGAGAGCACGCTAAGTGTCCCGGGGTCGCCATATTCCCTCCCCAATTACTCACGCTGGGTTCCAAATTTGCTCCGATTATGAGAATGAAGCGTACGTACTAGTCTCACGATTGGTTACCCGTTCAGACCGTCCTGATGGAACTGCGTGTTGTCGCTGGTTTCGCGTCCAGGGAAAGGTTCACGATTCCCGCGTGCCGGGAATAGGGGTGGGAAGTCGTGGACCATATCCGCCATTCAGCCAATTGTTGACGAATAATTGAAACTTACTTAATCATAAGCACTCCCGGGTCCCTGTGGCCCGAAAGCCCAAGTGTCTGGAAACGGTTTGCGCCCGGTAAGGGGTCCGTTTTGTCAGCTGGGAGCTGGGAAAGGGGACGAGAGAGAGAGAGCGACAAGAGTTCCTTTTGGTCAGTCTGAGCGATGAATCAAATCAATGGAAGTCACGCTGTCTTGGAACAATTTGTAAGAGAAAAAAAAGGATGAAGGCAAAAACGGGCCATCACCCGGCCATATCATTAATGATCCTTGTCATTAGGATACAATAAGAATACGCACACACACACAGACACTCACAACGAGCGCGAAGTGTGGTTCAAGTGCGCGAACCGTACGAGAACGCAACCGTGCGCTGGGGGGACGTGCGATGCGCGCGAAGCCTCACGGTGGCTCCAAGAAACCGTCACTAATTTCCTTCGATCTCCGCACAAACGACCGAACGTTGTCCGCGCGCTCTGCCGGCCACGGTACGCGATCGAAAAGGATTGCTTTTGTCGGGCGCTGAATCAAAACCACAAAACGCGGGTGTGATCCGCGGGAGGTTGTGCTGTGTGCGCTATATTGTTTGGGCCAGCCGTCGGAGACTGCAGCCGTGCTCTCACAGCTGTATGCGGCTTCCGATTGGAGTCGGAATGTGAAGATGAATACGGCTGTAGCTAATTAAAAGCATATTTTCTACGGTGCATACCAATGCGGGGGTCATCTTTTTTTCTCTTGTGGAACGTGTTACAAAGTGTGCACCGAGAGGACCGACGTTGGACCAGATGAAAGCCGCTGCCGATTGGTATGCACTTCATTTAACATATTGCTGTTTTGAGGTTGAGCTGGGCTTTTGCTTTCAGGTTTTGTAGGTGCAAATTTTACCCGAACGGGCCGGGCGAATCGGTCGGACAGGAAATCAAGAGAGAACAAATGGACAAGTTGGTAAGGTTTTATATCTTTGCCGATCAGCTCCTCCCTCTGCTGAACTCTTCTCGTAACGGTCGGATTAGATGTAAAGGAAGCAGTTGATCACGCGGAAAGCACAAACGTAACCAATTAGCCCCGTTCTAAACCGGATTCCAACGTGTGGTGGTGGTGTTCTTTATGGTGTTGAATCGAATCCATCATTTCCCTTCGACATCACTGCTTGCTCTCTTCCACCGAGTTGAACTCCACGCTCGACGATGTGATGATTGAATTTAAATCCTCATCCGATCCGGATCCAAATGAGGAATGAGCGCACGGCGGTTGCGCGCTGTCCAGTGTCTACCCGCAGTCGATCGATTTCCCGATCGGCAGACGCGTTTTTCGGGCGCGCTCAGTCTATCGGGAGCAAAACTTTATGATCGATCACCGCGCCTTGAGGAGACGACTGTGGAAAAACACAACGCACACACAAACACCCGTTGAAGAAAGGATGGTTAATTATGGCCCATCCGTGCGTGCGTTTGGTGTACGGCGTGTTTGGTGAAATAATTGATTGACAATTTCCTGTCCTCTCCAGTTTCTTCGGTTTCCCCCAGCGTGATCATCCTTTATTACAGGTACAGTTCCGTGCGCTGGTTCGAATTTCATATTACACCGGATCAAGGGAGTGCACGATGGCGGGGATGTCGTACACCGATTAAAAGGACTTTGCCGATGTGACACACCGATCCAGGTACAGAGCGGGAACCAGTTTGCTCGACTCGCAGTGGTGGTTGACTGGCCAATGGATCGTTATTTCCAATTATAGTTGACCGAATCACTCGTCGCACTGTAAAACGGACGAGGTTCTTGAGAAGATGAGGAGGAGATGATCGATTCTTGCCTGGGTGCTGCATAGATAGAGAAAGGATGGAGTTCTTGAAAGATACTACGTTCTATTAGAGTAAAGCAGACTAGAAACTGAAAGAAGGAACATCTAGAAGGAAGAAGAATCTGGAGGAAAGTAAGAAAAGAACAATAAGGACATTGTGCTATAATTGTTTTAACTTGTTTCCAGAAGATCGTGAAAATGGTCAGAGAGTCACCATTACAATAACGTCTCTCCAAGATGCAGTCGGTCTAAGATATTAAGCTTGTCTGATATAAACATTTTCATGATTCTCGAATGTGGAATATCTCTTTGAGATGAGTGTATTACAAAGGCGTAATCTTAAAGCAGCATGTGCGATAAGGCTTCTATATTCTTTTAGACGAACAATTGAATGAAAAGAATACAAGAATATTGTATTTTTTGAACAATGGAGGCCACATTTCAACAAATACTTTCTTGGACATTCTATGATAAAACGATTAGAAAGATCATCTAAGTTGAATGTCTCTGTAGGCTAAAGATCTCTTCGAGATATAGCTTGGAGAATGTTCATAGTGTTTCAAATGATGATATGTTGAGAGTATATTATCCCATTACTGAACTTCTTCAAAATATAGACCCAAAAGTAAGGTAACATAAGCTAATTCATAAGATACTATACAAGATTGTATCAAATAGATATACATCCTGAAAAAACATCACATACGCTCAACATATCATTGAGAGTGTTGCGGATCTTATTCAAATCATGTGAATATCCTCAAGCAATTGTTTGAAACTCTTGTTGCATATCCACCAACATTAGATCACCAAACCTGGCAGCCTGTGGCACAGAATTCGTGCCGACGTGATGAAGGCTAACCAGGCGGCTACTTGATCACACGAAAGACAAATCAAAATTTCATCTCACCATCGTTTGATCGACTCGCCCGATATCTCTCGCTCAAATCAGTAATTATTCCCCAACCAACCGTGATCGTAAATCATTTCTGTTCCCTCACAACCCCCAGGCCTGCCGAAGCCGAAACAACAGCTCATTCCAGCAAACAAGAAACCAATCGACACCTACGTCCGGGGGGCACATATTGGGACACATTTGCGAACAGTTTTGATAGCTCCCTCGCCGCGCAGGTGTACCACCGCTAGTTGTGCAGATCGTGCTCGCCAGATCGATTGAGACGTCAGCTTTCATTTATCATTCAGCCACCGAATGTGGGTCAGCCGTCGGTGGGGTTTGTATGACCCCAAGGAGCAACAGTAGCAGCACACGCGGACCGCAGTGACAACACTGTTGCAGGAAGGATCGTACAGCGTCAAAACCAAACATCGACCTCATCGTGTGGAGAGTTCCGTGGTTTGCGCAGTGGTGTCTCTGCTAGCAAGAGAGCACCTAGAGCCGCTGCACTTGCCCGCTGTTAGTTCGACAATGGAGCAGCGGGAGCTCGTAGACTAGCAGCTATTACTAGCATGCTGTGAGGCGTACCTCCACACGTTTCCGAGCAAACCCACCGCAACGCTGCCCGAAGATCTTTACCTGTCCGAGATGTCTTTGGAGAGCTGTCATAAAGATCATTGCCCGATAAGATCTCGGTTTGTGAGAGAGTCCGCGGAACGGTGCACGGTTGAAACCAGTTCAGACCGAGGCAGCAAGTAGCACTGCGGTAGCCGACTCGGAGCTCTTTTGCCCGCGGTGTGTGTGTGTGTTCGGTATGCGTCTCCGGAGAGGTGAAATCCGATCGCGTAAATGAAACAAATATCGCAGGCAAATGTACATCATATTTTCTCCGGCCGGAGCCGGAGCCCGACCCGATGCGTGTGCCTTCGTTGCGTGCCACGATTCGGTCCCTACGCCGTTTACAGTGCGTTTCGTGCGTTTGGCCGGAATTTGTCAGAAGATTGAAGTTACATTCAGCGAGCGAAAACAACAACAAAAAAACAAAATATCAACTTGCCGTATTGGAATGCGCCCTTTCGGGTAGTAACCCGGCTCACGTTACCCACCCCAGGGCACAGGAAAACCACAGCATTCGAGAACGGAGCATTTAAATGTGGGGAGGGTTTTTACTGGAAGCAAAGGAAAACGCAAACAAAAATCCACAGCCACGACGGAAGTGAGTCAGCCGGGGCGATTCATCGGGCCCAAACATACGGCGCGCGCTGTTGCGGTGTGCCTCCTACACCCTTGGGTGCGTGTGACGTGACGTGTCGATTTGGTCGTGAAAGACACGGTGCGCACGAAACGCTGCGAGGCGCCTGCAGAGCCGCCGGAGCGAGTGTGCGCGGTGGAGCGATAATTAAATCAAGTGTCGTACCGTGTTGCGATACCACTTAAATCAATAAATGAGTGTATGAGTACGACTGTATGAGACTTATAAGGAGGGTGGAATCACTCCCAACGGGTAGGGGAAATACTGACGATGACATGGAGTAATTTAATATTGACAACTATCGGTACTACGGTTTCCGTGAGTGTGTTGTGTTTCCAACGGCGCGTTTAAACGGCCTTTACATGCTGCTTGGATCGTGCTGAGTGGTGTGTGCACGCGAAACTGATCGCGGAAAAGCGGCCCCATGTCGTAATTTATGGTCACTATGCAAAACGTGCCTGACAATGGATTAAACGCGCGTCTGACAGAAACTACCAGCCAATAGGCGCAAGACATCAATGCGCTCCGAAGCGACGACGAAACCACAAAACAGTTAATGGGAAACAAATTGCGAATGCTAAGCCTTTTTTGTGTGCCCCTTTTCCCGGTGGTGGCTTGGGTGTGATCAGCATTGGTGACGCTCTTCCTGCAAGAAGTTTGTTGCGAGCGACTTTCCTTTTCATCTCGACAATTGTGTAGCATCTTGTCACACGCCGTTGGCAGTCCTGTCAGGTACAATCAGGCTGCGGTTGAATCGTGCACAGGTGAAATGCTCACTTTCCCTGTGATCTCGTCACGACACGCTTCAAACATGGGCATGCTAGAACGGGCCTTCAACACGGGAAAACAGTGGACGACATTGAAGATCACCCACCTACAAAATTAATTGGCTCGCGAAGGAGCCAATGCTTCACAAAACGGCTCTATTTGGGGTCCTTCGACGACGACCATCGACTAATATCTACCACCTTAAATCGGATTCCAAAAAAAACTGAAACCAACCACTGGGTGAGTGTGGTTTGGCAGCCTGCCAGCCGATCGTAAAGTCAGCCTCACTCACGTTGTGTTGTGACAGTGAGATGCAGGCAATGGACAGTAGCATTGATCCTTTCACTCACCAAGCTCCGAACGGAGAAACCGAGATCAATTCCCGGTACTTCCCTGGTGTTTGAAGAAAGAAACCAAAAAAAAAACGACCTCCACTTTTCGTGCACTATCAGTCTTCCAAGACAAAACGCTCGGCGCTGAGTTCGGCGTATTGTTGCCACCAGTTTCCGGTTGCCACCGGGGGAGAGCACAACCACATTCCAGTCGAAACAAACGATCGAATGCGTGAGGGAACCCGAAAAGCGCTAGACCAGAAAACATGACCCCATACCGTGCTGCGGCAAATAACCTCCGGCCCTGCGCAGACACGCCAGAGCAAGGCAAGCCGTGGCGGGGGTTTATTGAGTGATAAACGATCAAACCTATTAACAAGTACAAACTGCTTCCAAATTAAAATTTCATCTCGCTACGCTCATCATCTGGTAGCTGGGAATTGGTTTGCGTACCTGTGGTGTGTGTTTTTTTTTTTGGTGGGGCAGTATGTAAGAGTGTATCGTCTACTAGAGACACACGCACGATCGCACGGGAAACGCTTGGGGTGGTACGGGCTGGTCGAAAACATAGTAAAAACATGACTGCCAGGCAGCCAGCAAAACCAGCGGGAGAAACCAAATCACCTGATTGATGGACAGCGAAACGGGCATTTTGGGAGTGAAATGGAGCGGTGGAAGGCTTCGTTTGTGGACAGGACTTCTGTTTGAGCGATTTGTTTTTGGGGGGTTTTGTTTTGACCTCCCTTAAACAACGCAATGGGTAGCGCTGGTTGCCGCAGGGGCTCCATGGGGTCTTGGTGAGGTTGTTAAGGTACGCGTAGGTAAAAATGGGTAGCAGCATTGGCACTGCACCAGACCAGCAGATAGCTTAAAATTGATTCCCTCATTTTTCATAATCATCCAACGACGGTGGCAAACGGAACGGGGAGTTTTACCGGGAAAAACGGATTTGTTTAACGAGACGCGGCGAAAGAAACTTAGGCGAGAGTAAACTCTCTTTATTTAATTATGAATTTGAGTTTGACTTCAATGACTTAAAGTTCATTGTTTTGGGCAATTGCCTAATCCTTTTTACCCCCAAATTCACACCCAACAAAAGCTCCATTCGATGGACATAACAAATTAATGTTGTAATCGTTTCTATTTTTCCGCACAAGCTCCCATTGCAACTCCACAACTCCAAGAAGCATACCCCGTTTAAGGTTTGTCGCCGCAACACCCGCGCGATGTCTTTCAGTTCGGTGCGATTGAAGGGTTTTGCAGGTTTCGTGTTGATTGCCACCACAGCACACGACGCCGTCATGTACCAGGTTGGCTCGCGACAAGAAGGTGCGATAGAAACTACATAACTAATAATACTGCCAGGCCAACATTGGGCCGGGGCAAGACAACTAGAACAAAGAAGTCAATTAGAATATCGTCCACAACGGGCGCGCTCCTTCTTTCGCGGGCTCACACTCCGGGGCTTGCAGCTAGCGTGTGCTGGCTGGCTGGCCGTGTGCGCAAGACTCTGCAAGACACACGGTGCACGTTGGCGGACGAGTCTTCGCTCGAGTTGTGGACGCTCGAAACCCCGTTCGACACATTTTAATTTATCTACTTTTCTCATGATCTCGGCGGGCCCCTTCCCAAACCACCGGCCCCGTTTGTTGTTTGCAGAGTTCCAGTCAGCCAGCCGGGGCACTCCGATCGGAACCACTTTCCACAGTGTCGAGCCGGCTGTGTGTGTGTGTGCGAGCGCGCTTAGCACGCTCTCGCCCTAAGTGCGATTAAATGTCAACGAGGGGAAAAGGCTTTAAATTAAATGTACACATGCGATAAAAGTATACTTTACGCGAAATATTGATATCAATAATGTACGCCTCGTCGTTCGTACGGGTACGTCTGTCAACCCTCCCTTCCCTTTCCGGGTCCGCCTTGTTGCCAGCACCAGGGCGTGATTTGTCCAGACACTACCACCACCACCACCGACGGTGTATCAATAAGGGTAGAGAAATAAATTCAATATTAATTTATTGGGAGAATATTACCAACATGATATTGCAATAAATCTCGTTTAAGATATGTTTAGTCGGCTTTAATTACGTGCAAGGAAGGCATTTCTTCTTCCCATCGCGAGGCTCGCCGGGCGCCTTGGGCGCCCCGAGTTTTTTTTTCCTTCCCTTCTGGTGCTTCAGCACATAAAAGAAAGAACCGGATGAAAACGGTATGTAGAACCGGGGAAGAAACTGTTAACACGCGATATTGCACCATGTCGTCTTGGTGCACACACTGGCGTTTCCCCCAACTCTGGTCTGGGTGAAAAATCTTAATAAAATACCTCGCCCCGGCTCGGCTGTTGTGATAAAGTTGAAGTGTAGAGGAGAAAAATAAGGCTAGGTACGGGATATCTTGACGGCCGAGATTGTAGGACGGGCTTGTAGTTGTACCGATACGGACGACCCAGCATGTGTGTGTGTCCAGTTCTTACCGATTTGAAGCTCACGCTTACAGCCTCCAAAACAACCAATTTGATGATTGATCGTAATTTAATGTACGGTTACGGGCCAGCTCTTACTTCCGGTCGACATGGGGAATGCCACATTTTATAGCGCTGGCGCTTGGCGCCACCCCGCACGGCATGCTACGGCCAAAAGGTGCGGGCGAGATTTTGTACGAATTGAAAAATAATTACCGCTCGAACAGGCAACAAACTGATGCGAGCATCATTAATCACCCTAGTAACATCAAGCGAAGCAGTGACATCGGGATGTTTGGGATGTTTGTTAGTTGGTTAGCAGCCGATGGGTAAGCAGTTCGGAAAACGATGCGCTGTTTCCGGTAGAGAACATGTGTCGTTAGCTTCATTAGTTCGCACCAGGAAGTTGTAAAATAGGAATTTGTTACTATATCGCTTCAGCATGGGTTTATAACAAGTGCGCTTCCTGTCAGGGTTAAGTAGTCTTTGTTAAAAAATGGGATTTTGTAGAAAGAAAGGTATAACCCCAGGCGTTTGGTACCTTGAACAATACATCCATACGTAGCTAAGATGATATACCAAATCAAAAGTCCCAAGTTGTACAGTTTCTTTCTTCTTTGTGCCCGCTTTAGATACACCGGCTTACGCTGTGTTGCATAGTCCAATCGATATTTACCCAAAATGCTATTGGGTACGGTTCCTTGTACGGCACACGATTACATATTATGCAATTTCTGCACACACAAAAAAACTCCCGTAATGACTTACTTTAGGGCATTCGGCTTAACTAAGCTACCGTTCCGAATTGAGACAAAGCTCATTTGCCCTCTCTCCCCGCGACACGCAAGCTTTGGTACCTGTATTGTCCTTCACAGCCGACACGGAGGCCCAAACAGACCGAGGCAGGTTGTCATAAGCGCTCGATTTGACAAGTCAATTAATGGCACGGGGCTGGTTTGAATAACCGAATTCCCCAAAGTATGATAATAACTCATTCAACCGTCCTTGGGCTTCTCCCCTCACCACCACCAGCTTTGGCAGTCCCTGTTTGTGTGTGTGTGTGTGTCCGGGCGGCTGATTGCGACCATACAGGCCCTGCGATTCGTTTCGGGCAAAACACATGTTGTTTTCTAATATCTGCATTGCACGCGGCCATCGCGCGAACAATCAAGCCCAGGTGTGCTGGTCTGTTTTGGTTTAGTGTAGATAACGACATTTTCTCGATATGTTGTGGCAGCTGCTCGCGGCTTGGAGCTATGTTGCTTGAGTGTGTGTGTGTGTGTCTGTTTAGCCAGGGCTAATGGTTTAATTTATTAAGGGTCGCGGTTCGCCATGTGTGGCTGAATCGATTGGGACAGCAACTCCAATGCTTTGTTTTCGCTTCACAAGGTGATTGGGTGGTTTAGAATTCCGTAGATTGTGAAAACCGTTTACAGATAAGATAACGTACAAGCGGAGCGCACGTTTGACAAGAGCGTTGGTGAAACGCATTTACAATAACGTCTTGATTGTGGCACGAAAACGGGTGCAGAGCGCTGATCTTTTCCGTCGTAAGAACGCTTCTCGTCCCACAATGATGCCATACCCATTCCGCACTAATGACGCGTTTTGAGGGTAATTTTGCACCATAGAAACTCTCCTGTAACGATCCCATCGCCCAGACGCCATTTGATGGTGTTCTTTTGCGGCGGGCGAAAAACGAAACTTCAACCGCAGCAGTATCGCGCGTTGCACAGTGGAAGCAACAGGCTCCCCGAAAAACAAGCTGGAAGCGATATAAAATTTAATGACAGAGCACCCTTTTTTCTTCGAGCTTTTCACTCCACTCGGCGTACACCGGGGCGCGCGCGTTCACGGGAAGAGGTACGGGTAGGTAGGCCTTTCATCCAGTTCAGGGTGCTGTTGCAATTTTTGTAACTCAACTTCAACTCGAGCCTTCAGCTTTCTGTATTTCCGGACCTCATTTCGCAGTGTTCGTTTCATTTGCGGTGGTGCCGACTGGTGCCGACAGGCTGCTGGTAACGCAATGGCACAGGGTAATATAATAACCCCCCAAAATTCGCGTTCGCATTTTCGGAGCAGCAGACGAGGGACGCGAGCAAACGAACGAACGCAAACTTTCCACATGTACGTACGTTGACGCGCCAGGCGTGCTATCATTGCTGTGGTCTGTCGGGAACTTGTCATAAATTTCCTATACCAACCGACCGCATCCAAGGCACCGGCAGTGGTACGACCCCGGAGGGGACCCATCGTCCAGTACCATGCCACACACACACACTCACAAAAAAACTACCCGACGATCACGACGATCCACCGATTCTGCAAACAGAGCAGCCTCATAAAGTAGAGACATTTCGGCAAGGGCAACACACAAATGGAAATGGTAGGAATTAAATTCCGAATTAACCGCAAAACGGAACAGTCCCAAAATCCCGAAGGTACTCCTCTGCCCCTGTTCTTCCTCTTCCCAAATGGAAATAAGTGGAATGCTGCTGGACAATCCGTTTCTGGCACGTTGAGCTTTCTGGCGACGACGACCACCGATGACATTCAAATGATGCTGTTTTGTTGGTGGAAGAGTGATCGTGTTGTCGTTGTTTTTATCGCTTCATCAAGAGCTCGATCATTTCTCCCTCGGGGGAGTAAGCGTGGTTTGGAGTGTTGGGCAGAAGAGCTACTTCTCGATACAGATTTGAGCTGTTGAGAGAGCGATTGAAGAGTTGTAACGACAAGAAAGAATAATAAATAAGCGAAATGAAGCCCTACTTTAGAGGGCAAGGTTGCGTGATGAGCAAGAAGCGTTGGAAAATTTTTGTTCATTTGAAGGTCAGCGCTAGTATTTACAGGTATATACATCATTTTATTTGGGAGAATGATTATTCAAATGAATTGGATTATTCAAATGGACATATTCAGTAAATCAATCGTTTGAGAGTTGAGCTACTTACAGCCGTTACCGTCAAATTTTGGCCGTAAGTCATGTATTTTTGTCTCGTAGGCGTCAATTTTTGGCAGTGAGCATCAATTTTTGTCTCGTAGGCGTAAATTTTTGACAGTGTGCATCAATTTTTGTCTCGAAGGCGTCAATTTTTGTCAGTGCGCATCAATTTTTGTCTCGAAGTCACCAATTTTTGTCTCATGGTCACAAATTTTTGTCTCTTGGTATTTTTTCGTTATTTTAATATTTAATAATTCCAGAATGCAAAACAAAATTAAAAAGGTTATACAATGCAAAGGAATCAATTCAGGAATTCTATATTTCACATAGTTTTACGTCTTATTTATAATAATATCAAAACAATTTAGAGAAGATTAATCCTCGATTATTTCTTCATTTTGGCATCGTGGCACATCTTCTTCTTCTTTTGGCTCAACGACCATTTTCGATCAAAGCCTGCCTGTACCACAACTTGTGGGCTTGGCTTTCAGTGACTTATTGATCCCCCCATAGTAGGATAGTCAGTCCTACGTATGGCGGCACGGTCCATTTGGGGCTTGAACCCATGACGGGCATCGTGGCAAATAGTTAAATAAATTCCTAAAATAGTTCTCACAATCCCTACGGTTTATCATTGTACTGCCATTTTCGATTAAGGAGTACAAAGTATATCCATTGTTCAAAAGCAATCAGCTGTGTTGATCTACGTACCTGCAATTTAGTAACAAAAATTGAAGCATTTTCCTTAAAATCCAAAAAAAAAATTATAAACCACAGATTTTTATTGAAATTAAATGTTACTACAATTAAATAACCCTAACTACGCGTCAAATCAGGTAAACTCATGTTAATATATTAAGAGGCAAAATTTCATGAACAAGCGACAAAAATTGGTGACCATGAGACAAAAATTGGTGACTTCGAGACAAAAATTGATGCGCACTGACAAAAATTGACGCCTTCGAGACAAAAATTGATGCACACTGTCAAAAATTTACGCCTACGAGACAAAAATTGATGCACACTGTCAAAAATTGGTGACTTCGAGACAAAATTTGACGGCAACGGCTGTATGGTCTTGAACTGATGACGCACTGAGTACAAAACTCCCGCTTTACATGCACGACTATTGGCTCGGCGTTAATCAACCTCACCTGATTTCGACTTGGTTCATAAGACACTCATCGTAGACTCATCGGAGAACCCGAAAACCACCGTTATGCGCACGAGCCAGTCCACGTGCCGGATTTTCGGGTACATAATGCTCAGTTAACTAACGCCGAGCGTGATCCTCCGTTTCTGATACACTGCTGGCTGTGTACGCCTGTTTAATGGTTGGTGAAATCGAATTACAAACCTCAAACCTAACTTCCGATGAGCCAGCAATCCGTCATCGGATAATGAAAAGCTACACCCAAGAATCTACACCTCTCCTCTTGCTTTCTTTCCCTCCATCCCCCCCCCCCCTGGGTTTCCGCTCCGTCACGCTCCACATTGACTTTAGAGCTCGAGTGGTGTTTCGCAGCTTCTTCGACGTCTTTTGCGGGAGTAATTGATTTCTTGCAGCTCGCGTGCCCGATACACAGGAAATTCGTTCTAAGCTTGCCACCACCACCCCACCTGGGGGAGGAGGAGGATTAAGCTACACGACCCGATATCCAGTTCTAGATTCGATCACCTCGATCAGTAGCGGTTCATTGACCATCCCCGGCCGGGGAGTTAGAAGCCGATTAGAGCGCACCGTACCACACGTATCGGATCTGGCGTGCAAATTTCTGTATTCACCCCGGGATTCCCGGGGTTCCATTTTACTTCTGTTGCTCCCATCCCGAGAGTTCAAACGGGACAAATCGGAAACGACTTGTGACTGTGAACATTAAAAAGACCTCGGCAAAACATAGGGCCTGGCCCCAGCCGTATACATCGGGGCGTGCAGGAAACACACTTAAATCATGAAATAAATTGAACCGCGGGATGAAGGGAAATTCTTTTCCATAATTGTAGGGTGCGGGCTCAGGCTGACCGCTAAGGATGACAAAAAGATCACCCCGTTCAATCGGGCAGGCGTATTATACGGTAGCAGCAGCGGCGTCGGGCGGTGGCGTTCTACTTCTTTTATGCTAACTTTAGTAACAGTGCAGGTCACGGCGCGGACGACACGCTAGAATGCCAGCATTCCGCTGCATTGTGCAGGTGAATGATGATCATTACACGTGACGAATGAGTGCTGAATGCAGGGGTGATTGCGGCACAGGGATGATTTGCACGATAGTGATACACTGGCGGTAGTGACTGGTCAGCAAAAAGAAAACGGGTGCATCGACACCCATTTGGCAAGCGGTGGGGTGGCGTTTCCCGTTTCCCAGGGCTCGGGCGCAGCGAGCGAAAAACGATCGCTGCTACAGGATCGATCATCGGCAGGATTAGTAGTCGCGGGCAGGAAATCGCCGATAAGGCATTATTAATTGCTTAAGAAAACCTACAAAGATTTAATATAATGTACCGACTGCGGTGGCTTCCCCGACTGCTCGCGGTTGGTGGGGCAGCCCACCGTAAGCATACTTTAATTGCTCCACCCCATTAGGCGGAAGTAGCAGCTTAGCTGAAGCTGAGAAATATAGACGCTAAGATGATTGAGTTGGGCACGATTGGAAAATTGCACACGGGTGTTGGGCACGCGCGCGCGCGCGCCCCTTGCCTAGCGCACGAAACAGGTCACAGCCACCGGTGCGGAACAACTTTATCGGCACCTTTTTTACGCACACACAGCCAAAGGTAAGGGTGGAAAATTCCGGTTCGATGGAATCATAAACAGTTATGGCCCACCGGCTTGCCCCGATGCGTCGGCAATATGCAAGCTCATTACCGGGAAGACGTTGAAACGATGAACTTAAAAAAAGAGGTACAAACTATGGATTCCTTTGACGCCCGGTCCCGGGAAGAGATGCCAGCACAGTAAATTCTTATTACAGTGGGCAGCCACTGTGTTGCTGCCGTCACGAAAATGCACTGAAAGAATCTAGCCAACCTTAATGCCAACCCCGCTTCGTGGGGTCTAATTGAGGCACCTGGGATTTTAAGACCATCGAGGCGAGGTGGGCCCCGCCGATGGAGTTTCGAAATAATTCCACTTGTTATTACCACCATTTGCCGGGAATAAATGTTTCAATTAACGACGATCTGAGCCGAACTGAGCCACTCTGCGTGTCGGTTAATTTAAAAGAGAACCGAACGCCGCGATCGCTAAAGCCTGCTGATGGCGGCGAAGATCACGACCGGAAAGCGGAGGGGGTTCGTCGCTTGCTCGTTGCATTCTTGCTTTACGGATTGCGGTGCTAATTCCACAATCGCCAGGATCGCCTCAGTTGCTGTGGCGAGATGAATCTTGCCGGTTCGCTCAATCGTCACTTCTACCGCCCCTCTACGTGCTTCTATCGTGCCACCACGGCATCGCGTGTGTGTTTTATGCGAATGTTATTTTATATGCACCTTTAAACGGCGGCCATCAATTCGAACCCGCGCTCTGCATACTCGGATATCGCAACCGATATCGGCAATCGGGTTGCAAGGGAGCGTAATTTGATGCGGTGATTTGTACACGGCACTTGCGCTTGGGCTGTGCCATAAAGAAAATGATTGAAGGCGCTCAACAGCCCATTAACTCGTACGACACGGAGACGGCCGAACATCGCATCGAGAGCAGGCGTTTGATTCGGTCACTGCCGGGCAAACCCGACCGTACCGGGAGCGATCAATTGTGACACAAAGTAGGTGTGCGTGTGCAGAGAGACCCCTTCAGGCGTGCGCAGAGGGGGTTACAACTAGTGGCAGGCCTTTCTGTTATTGCACCCGACCCATGTACGATCGCACCAATATTGAGCACGGGAATATTGCTCCGATTGTAACTCCCCGCGAGCGCTGCCACTTGGGCCAAACCGACCGTACCGATGCGTTCGCGGCTGCCGCTCAGGATATATTTCACATCCCAACTACCAGTTTTATGGCAGAATAAATACACCCTTTCGTTACGCCTCGTTTTGCTGCTATCCTCCCTCAGTTGGTGCAGGAGACACGCGGGGACTGCTACGTGAACTGCTGCTGTACACGATCCGGGGCAAACATTACGCCTTTAGCGATCGGGATCAGGGCCCAACCAGGGGGAAAGGATGACAGTGGAGGACACTCATTCTCTAGAGCTCGGTTTCCGCTCGGAATGGGGCGGTATCTTGGTCCGGCATCGCGGAAGAACACACGCACATTATCTGGGTAGATGATCGCTGCGGGGCTGGCTGGCGATCGCGGAATCGGACAAAACAGTACAAACATCCAAACGCGGCCTCCAAACGCGGGAATATGAATGAATCCCGAATGCCCGTTGGCAGTTTTGTATTCTTTCGTATCTACATTATATTACAATTAAAATTCCATTTCGCCATCGAGCCTTCGAGGTGGTTTGCCGGCCGTAGCTAGTTTTCTATTAATCGTTGCGTTGTAGAACGATTCCGAAGAGAGAGAGAGAAACGACACACAAAAAAACCAATGATCGGGTTCGTCGCTTTTTTCCGGCCGTTGATGTCTTTTGATGCAAAACGCCGCGTTTTGAGGTTTTGAGGAGTTCATATCGAACGCAAACAAACCGTAGAAAGTAATCACATACATGGTAACGCTGAACATTCATTAGTTTGTTCGTGTCTCTCTCTCTCTCTGTTTCTCTTTCTCTCTCCCTCTCTATAGTGCTTGCAGGTATAAGTAGCAAAGTGGAAATTAAATTTTATTTTCCCGTTGCTCCCTACACAGCATCCAAAAGCATGAAGCTCCCCCTGTTTCCAATGTCCGGAGACATTCAGGCACGCAAACCGACCGTTCAAGCGTGACTATCGCCAACACCGGCCATAACCATCGAACAGCAACACACACACATGCGCGCGCGAGGTCGTACATGGAAATGGGAAAAGCCCCGGGCTTGCTTTATGGTCTCGTGATCTGCACCAATCGTTCCAAATTGGAGGTCACGATCGTTCAGCGCAACAAACGCGCGGGGCCAATCGTTAGGCTCGTTCCCTTTGCTGACTTGCTGACAGCGGGTCAGGTGTGCCGCTGCTGGAGACTTCCGCGTGGCCGCTGTGCGGTGAAAGATGATTTGCGAATCACAGAACAGGAGAAGGAGCAAGCTTCTGAAACTGATGCCCCAAAGACGCTCGACAATTAATTAAGAAATTTAAATTGAACTTCGCTTAAAACCGTGAGCGGCGTTCGATGACGCGGTGAGTCAATTAATGTGGAATCGTATGGGAAGTCGCAAAAGCTCTAAGCGGCTGCAAATAGTTGATTCAAACGCTTACTCACGGCGCACCGGACGTTCGGATGGGTGCGCCCGTCTCTGGGGAAGAGCTCTCCCCCGGGAGGAGGAAGCTCCTCTTGTGTGCAAATAAATTAAGTTGTTTTATTTAAAACTGGGATAAACCTTTCGGTTCGAATATGTGTGCGGACGAGTAGTACCCGCAGTAAATAGAATTGACGATTGAATGCGCAAATCCGAGAGGCCACCGCCACCAGCAGCAGCAGCAACATTCGAACAATACGGTCACGATTTCGCAAAGGCAGCCGAGCAACTGCGCTGCCAAACATAAACATCGTCACCAATGTACCGCAAACCCGCGAACGTGCCCAATGGTTCGGAACGAGCTTTTCCCCCGCCTCGAAGAAGACGGTTAGATTTCCCGTTTTGTTTTCCTTTCCGCGTGCATTCCCCTCCATACACCGCGCCCTTCCCTCCCCGGACGATAGTTCAAACATCGAGAGCAGGTCACGGCGGTATGGCTTCCCAGGATCGAAGTGAAAAGTGAACGAATGTAGAGTGCAAGCAAACCCAACAGTCGCTGTCAACTGATTGAGCATGCATGATAAGCAGGTCGATCGAGTGCATCGAGGATGGAGTGGTACACACACACACTCACGCGGACAGAAGTAACGGCCGATGAAGGCGCAAATCACGCGAAGGTAAGCAATGAGGTTTGCAAGAAATTAAACCAAAAAAAGTATTAAAAAAAAACCAGCAAAATAAACACTCAACCCCACAATCAATGCGCCCGAGCAAAAAACAGGAACAGGGTTCGTCGCTTGACGAAAGTCTTTCTCCCGTGCGCGCACGCCCAGGTCGCGAAACAAATTAAAAATCGTTTAAATCAAACCGTAAACGACGCCGTGGAACCCCGCTCCGCGGTGTGCCTGTGAGCTCCAGAAGCGCACCCATTACCATTAATAAATTCAACACTGCTGCTTCAAACCACTGCCAGCACTCTCGCGCGCGGTGAAATTAAAACCCGAGTCCGGGTTGGGGCCCGATATTGGACTTAATTTGTTTCTATTTTATTTTCCTCCTGCGGGACACCATTTCTCACTTACCACGGCCGTGCGCCGTGGTTTGGCGCAAACGCGATTGCAATCGCGAAGAAGAGTGACCCCGTCCTGTCACACACACACGCGCGCGCGCGTCCACACACGTTGCGTTTTTGCAACCAGCAGCACAAGCAACAGTCATTCATAGTTCATTAGAAATGGAAACGTCCTCTCGAAGCGAGTGAGCGCGTTGCTTCGTCCCGAGCTTTCTTTCCCGGCCAGTCCACCCTTCGTACCATCCTGCCCTCATCGTTCATCGTTCGTGAGCTACGCACGTTTTCTTCGCCTTCGATTTGCTGCGAGTGTCATTATTTATCGCAAAACGGCCTGGGTGTCCTCGTGCGGTGACGATGCGACGGGCGACAGCGGCAAAAAAACCCGATCGCACATTCCGTCGCTGGCCGTCGTTGGGGATTAAAAATTACCCTTACACCGCGCCCTCTCCCTCTCTCCCATCCCTTGTATTACCAGGCCGGTACGGCCGTAGGCGCCGCTTGCCCTGTGGCAGCGATTAGCTGGCATGAATGACTGACTGGGTTACATTAACTAATCACTGTTTTTGCCCTGCTTGGACGCAGCACACACACACACAGAGAACACGATTCGAACGGTTGTTTTCTTTGCAAAAAGGAAAAAAAAACTTTTCCCTGCAAAAGTTTACTATTTTGAGGAATAGTTTTACAGAAAGCTATTTGCACTTCGTTTCAGTACAAATTTTGCATAAAATCGATGCGTTTTTGCTTCCCATTTCTTCCCCTTTCTATGCGTCATCCCATACTAGCAGAAACTGAACTGTCTACTGGGCCTGATGAAAGAAAAATTGAGTCATTTGTTAAAACGTTCTACAGCACCACCACCCCATCACTACCCCCAACCAGCCATTCAGCCAGCAACCCCTTTTAAGGTGCATCCAATTTGCTTCCCATTCGTGGTGCATTCCTTCCAATCGCAGCAATCAAATAAACTACCCGGGTTTTTTTTAATTAAAACTCTCCACCGATAATAAAATCTTCCGCTCATTTTTTCTCTTTGTGCTCCCTCTTTCTCTGTCTCTCCCGCTCGCTTCTGTTATAGTTATGGAAGATCCACCCGATGCAACAACAACAAAAAATCGCGATCGTTTTAATTGTGGCAATGCTGGTGACGGTGGTAGTGGTGATGGTGATGATGGCAATGCAGCCACCGTTGTGCAGCACCTGTAGCACGACCCCCACCTCCCCTCCCCTCCCCGTTGGAAAGGACACCCGATCGTTAATGTGTTTTTAATTTTAATTCCTCAAATTATGACCACTCGACCACGGGCGGGAATGAACTTTGTGCCCGGGGTGGTGGCTGGGCGCCGTAAAGTTAAAAACAAAACCAAAGCGAAGGAGAGGTTTGGCGCGATTGCCGAAAAAGTCGTGCACCAGTTCTTTTTTTGTTGCTTTCAGGCTACTATCGTTCAGTTGATGACAGAATAGGGTAGAAGAAGGAAGAGAGGAAGTGTGAGATGAGTGGGACACGGGGGTAAAACGAATTAAAATGTTCACCGATCAGCAATCCGCTGATCTGTTGGCCCTGCTTTTCTTTATATTTTTGTTTGGCAAAAAACCAGTTCCTGCCTGATCTGGGGCTTTCTTTGCGCCGAAGGAGAGTTTTGAGATCAAGCGCTCGTGCACTCACTTGTTTCGCTTCCTTTTCCTCCCGATGCAGCATCGCTTGCTGCAGTGATGGGTTGGCGTGTGCTTCGCTCTAACCGGCCAGCACAACCCCGGCGTTGACCCGGCGGGGTCAGCCAATATTTGCTTTTAAGTTGTTATAAACGGTAATTTCGTGATCATTATCGGGTGGTTTGATTTATTTTTGCTTTCTTCGGGATAGCGAAACAACCCGGGCTGGCGATGGTTAGACAGGGTAAGACAGCAAAAGGTGCAGAGTATGGCACCTTTGCGCGGGTCAGCGGAGGACCCGTGATGCTTTTCAAAATGATTTTGCTTCAAAAATCGCCCCTGGAAGCTATGCAAAGAAATATGAGGCACGTTCTTGCAGCTAACGACGCTTCCCTACACCCTTAAATCAATAACGATCTTCTGGCTGGCAACCGCCAACACTGCAGGTTGTTTTTCCCCCCGAAACAGGCCCAAAGTTTAATAGCGTTGTTGACCGTGCGTCGAAATTATGTTGGGCTATCAAAAAAGAAAAATTCAACATGTCTGCCGATTTGATTGGATTTAATTTCGGGACATTAAACCCGAAACCCCGCGCTCCGACAATGTTGCGTGCTGGGGGATTCGAAAAGAAGGATCGAAAAAAAAAATGCGGGAGCGAAAAGAAAAACTTGACTGTTTCGTGTTTAGGATTCGATCTCGACTTAACGACTGCTCGATGAAGATGATCTCCCTTGGAGCGTGTTTTCTCCTAAAGAGCTGCTACCGTGGCCAGACGACGCCGGCTGCAATCAGCTGTGGCTGCGCGTCCTGTTTAATAGCGTTATGTTATGTGTTTTATGTTGTGTTTATTTGATGGGTCCTTTCGGAATTCGTTCGATGTTGTGTCGATTCAAATCGATCGCGTTGACCTGATCGGTTTTTTAGCTCATTTTGAAGAAGATGAAGACGCACATTTAGACGCTCAAAATTTGACCACCGGCCGGAAGCTGCCGGCACTAGAGTGTGAACCGAACGCATCCTCTGCTGAAGTGGCCCGCGCGCCCGTGAGAACCAAACCGCAAGGAGATCGAACGGTGCTATCCCAAGATCCATCCGAGCGTTATGATGTTTTCTTATGGGTATGATAATTGCTCTTCCAGGGTTGCCCGATGGTGGCCAGCCGAGAAATCGATCCCGGTGCGGGCAGCAGCAATTAAAGCTTTCTTTCTGCTTGCTTAGATTTAGGCGAGCACGATAGAACGCTGGGCACGGGAAGCCAGTAATAGGGCTATTGGAACCAATTTTGAGCGATTTTATTGTCATGCTGCTGCTGCTACTGCTGCGTCTCCTTCCATTGAAATGATGTCAGTTTCTCACGGAAGAAGGACCACTTCAAGCGGGGCTGAACTTTGCTACACTTAACTAAAGAAAGGAAGCAAATAAAGGTGGGCAGGAAAAAGCAACCACCATTGGCCATACTTTGTATGTGAAGAGGCAAGAGCAATGGCGCGATTACATTTGCAACAGTTGTCCACTTGTCTCGCCAATTGTTATCCGTAATCCGAGCAGTGACTTTCAAGAAAAATAGCAGCTGTTGCAACCGTGATTGAAGAGCCGTATTCTTTGGCGTCCGCGAAGGCAATCGGAGAGGATTAATCATAAAATAATCCCACCCCGATCTGCCGGTGGTGAAAGTGTCCTCTGAGGGGCAGCCTCAGGGGGGGGGGGGGGGTAAAGGGAGCACTCGATCGATTACAGTAAGTTGCCACCGATCGATAGCACACTTTCGCGACCGCCCTCCCTCAGACCAGATGCAGATAATGTAGTATGCGGGACACCAACTTCAATTGAGCCGATCGAGAGAGATTAAAATGCCGCCTCACACACACACACACACACACACACACATACACACGCGTCTACTAAGTCGAATGCCTTGTGTGAGTGTGATTTTATAAGCAAATTACTTCACATCAAAAGCGCGACAGTGATCGATACGAGCCCGCCTGCAACTAATTCGCTACTTTTAGTATAACTTAATTAATAATTGATACATTTTTGATTAAACATTGATTCGAATCGATCGCTACCGGAGCTGTGCCCGTGTGCGTTGGTAGAGTGCAGCAACACTAATGATTGTTATTATGTGACCAGCGCGTCCATTAGTGTGACCATTCGGGTTCGGGCGCACTGTGAGGCTTTGACCTCCTGTCTCATGCTGTCGTCTTTGCTGTTTGTTCGGTAGCGAACGGTGACGAATCGGTTCGACAAATCTCGCATTAGCGCTCTTGAGGACCGTAAGCACCGGGGGGCTTGAGCACATGACACATGGTTGCAGATTTGCACTGGCTTGCACCAAAAGCTCCCACGCCGAAAACAACGGCCCCAGCACCGTCAAGCGCCCGATTACGATCGGCAAATGCCTTGCGCGCGGTCTGCATTATGCATTAAATTGTACGCTTTTGTACGTTCGCGTGGCTGCCGGATTATTCCTCGGGCCGCTCGGCCACTCGATGCATGTTTAACGTTTTGTTGAATCGATCTATCCAGCCCCTTTGTGGGTGGGAGAGAGCGATCGAGCGGGTACAGGTTCATCATCATCGTGCAACGAAACAGTTGTACGCAACAGCCTAAATGGACCAAGCGCTTTTAGTGCATCGATCCTGCGTGATGGTAATGAGGCAACGGTTTAATTGTGGCAGGCAGGAGGGGGACGGCACTTTAATTAGTACCAGCTGGCGGTAGTAGTCGTAGGCAACAACAAGTACAGCGTTCTTTGCTCGCGATTGCAAGGTGCACCACCAAGTCTAATCGCATTACACCGATCTATTGCGCACTCGCCCCACTCGGTCGGCGGCCAAGCGGCAAAGGCATTCGCTAAAGTAAACACAACGGAGCTTCGTCGATCACGAGCCCAATCTTACCCATTTATTAATTTCATCCCCGATCGACAGGGAGCGATTCTGCCAAAACCGTGCCAACGATTGGGCGAGTGCAGCCGACTGCCGATTCACAATCGCCATTTCGCGTTTTGCGCTAGAAGTAGGCAATAATTAATAATGTTGTTCACTACGATAAATTACCGTGTCCGTTGTTCCCGTGAAGGCTGAGGAGGGGAGGAGGGGAGGAAAATAAATAGCGAGCGTGAAAATGAGATATAGAGCTCCGATCATCCCGAGCGAAAAACGGATCGGATCAAAGCAATCGACTGAGAGAGCGCGGGGAAAGACTTCGATGCGACGAGGATCGACGAACCCGGCCAAGGGTTTTGCGTGCGCAATATTACGTCTGACGGTGGTAGTGGTAGTGCTGGCAAACCGGGAGGCGTTTAATTTGATTATTTTCAAATTAGCAATCGCAACGATGCGTGCGCAGGCTCGATTCGGGGCAGTGGCCCGACCTTCACTCGCCGGATATTGGGTAATGCTCCCGCTCTCGCGCACTAATGCTATGCTCCCGCGCTAATGCTGCAGGTGGCTGATGAGGTGGGTCTGACTCCTTCAGGATGATAATCAAACTACGAACGAGCGCGCGCGTCAGGTTGCGATACGTTGAATGGCGAGCGAGTGCCGATCATTTAACCATGCTGACCGCTCTGGCATTGATTGCGCGTGCGGGTGGAGTGTTGATTGAAACTTTCTATAAATCGTTATCAAAAGCCCATTAGCTTACTTATTGCTTTAATTAAAACAGGAGTGTATCAGATAAAATTAAGTGAAAAAATCATTATTAAATTGCATAATTGTGAAGAAAGTCATCATACAAGCCCGTAAAGCTTTTTTAACAGCTTCATTCTTCATTTCACAGAACAAAACCTCAACTTTTATCAGCAAACGTATACGTTGCCGTCAAACCCATTTCCTATTCTCCATGACTTGCCAAAACGCAACGACTGATGGACATGGCATGATTGTGAGCTACCAAAGTTTGTGCGCTTCCCCTCCTGATATTCCCTTCAAAAATCTCGTTTGCACGCTCACACAAACAACACAAAACTCGCCATGCCCATGCCATGTTGTGCATTAATTTCCCTTCCACACTTGCATGCCATGATTTGATGCAAATCTGTTGCAATTTACTCACGACAAGAGAGCGCACGGATACAACATGCAGACATGCTTCATTTTGTGCATCGCTTCGGACCGGAGGGGGGCGAGAAAGCAGCGAAGAACGCGGAACGAGGACAAAAATCAATTTCCAGATGTGATTCATTTTCCTCGCTTCCACCGCCGTTTTACAATGTACGACGACGACATTCGCTCGAGCGTCATTTCGGCAGCGGCGCGCGTGTTGTCAGAAAACTCATTCCAGAACGCATCCCCGGCCGGCCGGCCACTGGTCCTGTCATTAGCAGCGCAAGCATCGTCAGTGCACCTCATCTTCATCCCGGTTTTTGTCTGGTACGGGTTGGTTTTTTCCCCTTTTCCTTTATCTGTCTTGTTGTAAGCGTTATGAATATAAATGCAACAGTCACAGAAGTGGTTCCGCTGTTACCGGCTACCGGTGTTACGCTGTCGTTTGGAAACGCTGTCTGGCAAGTAGCAGCAAAGAAATGGGACGTAAAATTGATTTCAGGTCGTCTGTCGACTGTGTTGAAAGGAAACGGCTTTCCAGTTTCCTAAGTGTGGTGGACTTGGCTCAAAAAAATGGCATCATCATTTTTCTTTGCGTTCAGTTTTGACAGCTCGCGGCGAAGTGTATGGGAGATGTTTTTTTTCCATCCTAGTGATGCATACCCGAACATGCATCAAGCTCGTCTGGATCAATCCCCGGTCCATTTTCTATGAAGATATTTCTTTGCGTGTTTAATTAGCTTTTGCAAGCTAAGTGGTTTATCGTGTTGAGTAATTATAAACGATTGTAGGAGAGTGTAGATGATACTTGTTTAGACTCGGGGGAAATGGTTAAATGGTCCAAAGATGTAAAAGGCGTTTTGTTGAGATACTACGATGCATGCAAATATTCATAAACCTACCAAATATTTATCAAATACTTTCTGAAAAATCATTAAAAATTATTTAATGCTGATAAAGTACATGAACCCGTTCATCATACTAGTCACCTTTTAATACAGCAACCAACAATTGTTCAAATGAAATGATAAAAACATCTCTCATTAGAATTCTTATCATGCAGGTGGTGCGTTTGCAGGTCCATTGAACCCCTTTTCAAACGGTATCAAACACG
Organism: Anopheles gambiae; assembly: GCF_943734735.2. NCBI lineage: Eukaryota > Metazoa > Arthropoda > Insecta > Diptera > Culicidae > Anopheles > Anopheles gambiae. The sequence goes on along the minus strand of NC_064602.1, from coordinate 34,402,586 downwards.
TGCCAATCGTTTAACCTGCCATCCGGAAGGAAATCAAAGTTTTTTATACCCATCTTTTCCCAGGGGGCCGTCCAAATTAAACTCATCCCTGGATGAAAATTATCTTGTGTTTTGTGTCATAAAATGTTGCAGCTGTCTACCGGTTCCGGAGTGCCGTTAGATTTGACGGTATATCCCTTTTTTTACCCGCAAAAATTAGCGACAGGGTCATCCCACCTGTCACATGAACTCAAACAGAGAGTATACTATAGAAGGGAAAAAACATTATTACCAACGATAACACGTGTTCAGTGAGTATTTTTTTTCTTTCTCTCCTGCTGCTCTGTGTTTTTCAAACTAACATTTTTATCACCGTACACGCTCAGCGGGATAAAAACACATGCTTCCGAATCGATTGCATTATTTCAAAGACAAGCTGTGTCAGCTGTCTCTAATGAAGAGTGGAGCGGGGTTGATGAAGCGCTTAAATTGTTTGTGGTAGCAAACCAAAAAAAAAAAAAAATACCAGCAAGATAATTGATTAGTCTTTTATCATGCGTTTGACAGCAATGATCGTTTCATGGCAATAACAAAGAAGCTTTCTTTCTCGTTAGCAAGCACCTGACAGTGTAGCGAAATAATTATACTATTTTGGTTTCAATTTTCGATGACGAATTGGCAAACAACTTCAATGCTGCTGCAGAACACGAACCCTCAGAATGTAATTATTTTTAGCTCAATTTCTGATGACGATTTCGCAAAGAACTTCAACGCTACAACAGAACACGAACCCTTTTGGATCGTTACTATAGAACTCATAAATCGTGCACAAATCGCAATGGAATGTTCGCACGATTGTCACTACATTCGAAGAACCACTTGAACCTGAGCAGCGCGCTCGTTTGCTGAGGAATCGGTACCGAAGATCACATCAAAACCACCCGCCAATCGCCACTCAACCGGTGATGAGTCCCTGTGATCGATCAAACACCACTGTTCGTCTCACTTCAAACGCTTCAGCTGCTCAGTAGGGGAGCAGGTAGGAAAAGGGTGTTAAATTGTTTGCGCAAAATCGACGTGCCGCGGCACAGCGATCCAAAAGGGTGTCGGTCAGTCGGTACGCACGCCTTTGAACGTCATCGCTCATTACATTCAAGTACAATTGCTTCGTCCACACCCCCGAAAGGTCCGCGACAAATCGGCACCCTTACCCCGAGTACCGGAGGTTCACTGTAGAAAGTATTGTGTATGTATTTGTGTGTGCTTTCCTCTTCCGTCCGATTAAAAGACACCCATACGTTGTGAAGGGACGTGATCTTTACGCATGTGATCGTGTGCCGTTTTTTCACACCTTTTATGTTTGCTCTGATTTCAATTCCAAGCTTCTTGGGGTGCGTGTGCCGCGTATGGTTCGATTTTTTTTTGCTTTGCTTTCTTGCGTAAACGTGTTTGTTTTCTGAAACAGTTGCGCATATTGTTTCACAGCACCGTTCGCGCTATCGATGGATCACGGTTCGAGGGATTGAATTTTCCTTTACATCCATCCGATTCGTGCTTCGAGGGTGCAAACGCTCTTCAATTTTCTCTCTGCCACTCTTTTTATTTAAAACACCGTCCAAAAAGGATGCCGCTCGAGAGGATGAAGGTGATTATGAAGGCAAAAGGGGGACGGGTATTTGCCTCCGGCACGCGGCAAAACGCGGCCCACCGACGCTGATGGTGATGCTGGTGGTTTGTGATTTACAAGAGTTTCGCGGAACAAATTTCTCGATTCGGTGTGCCCCGCGTGTTTGGTTTGGGATTCGATTCACTTTATTCGACATTGATCGATTTGATTGAAGAAGAAGAGAAGGAGAAGGTTTACCGAAAAAAAGTGATTAAATTACACTTCCATTCCATCCCGAAACGGTGGATGTGGTCAGTGCGGGAAGATGTGTTTGAGCTGGTTGGGGATCACAAAAAGCGTCGCCACCTTTTCTATGCATGTTTGAGTATGGCTCTCTGCCGTGGCACCCGAAAGCCTGGGATCGAGAGGGTGAGCTTAGTCGAGTGGGCCAAAGCGGAAAAGCAGAGGGCAGAAAAGCGTCCCGAAAACAACAATCCCCTGATGCTGGTACACATCCACCAGTGAGCTCGGTTTCCAATCAAGCAGCAAACAATGTAATCATAATGTTTTTCTTACAAAATAACACTCACCGCAAACCGTGCCGGACGCCGGACTGGGCTCCGCCGTGGGGCCAACGGACTCATATTGTTCGGAATCGTCGTAACGATCTGGAGCGCCGCGCAACCGCCGTGACCGGGTCGTGCCGAGATCTCATTACCGATGATCTCAAGTGGCTTCGCGTCCGTTCTGGGGAAGGAAAAAAACGGGGAAAGAAAAGAAGAAGGACGTTTGTTTATTTTTTCAACCGTTCTAGAGGGGGCGATCAACCTGCCAGCCAAGTCATCGCTACGAGGGCCAAGGGTAGGGAATTGGTGTGGCAGCTCTACATTTGTGGTTGTGACCTAGGGGAAATTGAAGTCACGCGGCCACATAATCCGGGTTCTGCCGTTCGCTCGGCAGCACCGGTCAACCGTATCCGGAGCGTCACTGTTGAACCACTTTGATTCGATGCTTCAGCGCTCGATTAGATTTGTTTGGTTTTTGCGGGCGCAGGGCGTTCGCGCTCAAGAGGCCCCGGGCCTGTGTGCGAACCTCGCTCTTTGGGGCGTCACAATATTTCACCCCATTACACGTTATAAGCCAGCTAAGGGCTTCTAGATCCAACGGGGTCGCTCCGCTTCCTGTGCGAAGTGGGTCTGTGTGTGTCGAGGCGAAGGGTGTACACCCCTACTGCGATCGAGCGAGGACGGAGAGAAAAAATGGGAGCGACAGGAACGGCTTAAATTACTTACCGATCGGCGACCTAATCCGATTTTATGACGCAGCGAAATGATGATGGAATAATGTGCAGAACATCCAGCATCCATACGATTCCAGCACAAACTGTGGGGCAATGACCTTTTTGGAGGATTGGGTGGGATTTTGGGGTGAACGATTGTTTGGATAGCAACGGAGGAACAATTTACCCTTAACTTTGAGCGGTTATGGAAACAAACGTCAACCGTGGTAAGGGACTAATGATGAAAAATGGAGCATGGAGTTTAAGAACACGCGCGGACGTGACAAAGGTGTGAGAATTAAAGGTGCAAAGGGATCACTTTTTGACAGTTCGTTGCTGAGTTCAAGATATGCTTTGAGATTACCGAAAATCTTGGAGCTTAATTTCATCACATAGACCTTACAGGATCGTGCTTAAGTCTTCGATTGGACGAAGTGTTGATTTTAATATGGAGCAACATTGGATGTGTCTATAAAGGGGTTGGAACGTTATATCCTATTTTAAATCTACTTATGACATCTTCTTTTGACATTTGCCGAATATTGATAACTAATTCCAAAATTATGCTCGGGACAGATATCAAAGTCTGAAATGGAGTCTGATATAGGGGCCCTACACGATTCTGGTCAGTTTTTTTAAAAGGAGTTTGACAGTTGAAGGCTGAAATCATGTAAACACTCCATACAAAACCGTACACAAAACTAGCCTGCGATTTTCAGTCTTCATTATTATAGCCTCAAAGCTAGAATTAGATTCGAGTACTTGCTCGAAAAAATGGCAAAACAAGGTGGTGTTTTCATTTAATCCTAGGTGCACTAAAGAGATCATGTAGTAGGATCTAGAAGTGTAAAGTATATCACAGTATGTTTTTATAATCAAATTTCAACGTCACTTTTTGACAAGGTGGGTCTTTTGCTCACCTTAAAATCTTCATTCAGAAGCAAAAGCGATTGAAATCTGTCTTCTTAATACATACACCTCGCGATAAGCCCACCTATATATTACACCCACTTAGAAAGCTCTTCGAAAACTGTTATAAAATGCAAATAGCTGACAGGCTGAAATTTCAGCCTACGAACTTAAAACGAAAAGGGACCCCATAGTCAGCATAGCTCTGAATTTAAACCATTACGGAGTTTTTTTTCGTAGTGACTGCCGCGTTTGTAAAACATGCTTTTAATAAAAATGCTGCCTGGGTTTGAGATAAACAGGCGTTACGCGTAACGCTAACGTAGAGGATTGATTCTTAGTTTACCAACGTACGTTAATATTGGGGGAAAGCAAATGTTTTGTTGCGAATGAGTAATGTTCAGAAAGGCATCAACATTTCAGTTGGCCGTCAAAGGTTCACTCATAATTGAAAATGTTCAAAAACTGCTTAATATTGCTTATTAGGGTTCACAAACGGTGTATCTGGAATGACATATTCACCACATCTGAGATACATTCAAACTACAAACCAGTGCCCACGCGAAGACAACTCCATCAGAGCACTCCAAGTGCTGCACAATAAATCTACCACGAAGAAGCTGATCCATCAGCAGGTAATAACAAAACTGTCACATACCATTAAACACTCGCTTTATCCTCCAGAACAAAACAACCCCTCGGGGTGATATGGCAAAATATAAACATCTCCACTTACAAAACATCCCCCCCTCCGGTGGATAGATCTCCAATGTCCACTGTGGGCCCAGTTCTAAGAATGCTGCAGGCAGTAGCAAGGGCGGTAGCAACTACCACATCTTGGAACAGCTCTCGACCGAGCGCGATCCGCTCAAAATCCGCTACTGTCGCTTGCGCTATGACAATGGTATTTTTCGTCAAACAGAACATCTCCTATCATTAACCGTACAACAACGGGAGCTGAAGGTGAGGCGGCTAAGCTACCTTTAGGTCCCGGTCGCCGGCAGACCGTACCACAGCAGTTGCGTGCATTTTAATGTGGGGCAATTAAAACATGTATAATCTTCCGTTTGCTGCTGCTGTTGGAGCGGACAATCTCCAGGGGCTGGACACTCTTCCCCCGGAGGCTATCTGTGTGAGGGGGTTTAAGGTTGGAAGTGGTAGAGATAAAGCAGAGCACGGTACAACCAGCAGCTACAGCATCATCATTGTCGCTCCGGCTTGACAAAATAGCTGCCTCAGCGGAATGCATTCATGATGGTGGGCAAGCGACGAACCCGGCCAGCAGCTCCCCTGAAGCAGTAAAGAGCCCAAGAGCAGACAAACTTCATTGTAAAATGATGCTGATGGATTTGGTTGCTGTTATTTTTTCCTTCACAATCTGTCCTTTTCCCCGCACAATCATCCATACAAACATACACATACAGAGCCCTCCCGCAACATACCGGCATGCCACCGCGCGCTTGCCAGACGACCGGCGGGATGCGTCCGTTGTGACACCCAACAGCCAATTACAGTGTGTTTAATTACGGCAGACATAAATAACTGCTGCGCGGGTAGATCCACCGCGACCGTCCGACGTTCAGTGATGCTGCGGAAAAGGGGCAAAAACGGCGGAAGAAGAGCAAAGTAAAAACCTTGAAAGAAAGCATCGCGCCGCACCAAAGGCAAAGGTTAATGGAAGAGCTTTTCTACCGTGGCATTGTTTCGCCTTCACCGAGGGGCACGAGTCGTACACGCGTCTTCCCGGGCGAGTTTGACATTAAACCGGGATAGAACCTCCACCACACCGGGTAAAATCTTTAAATTGTAACCTTCTGCTGCTTCCTTCTGGTGCTGCTGGTACTGCTGGAGATTGATTTCAGTTTTCGGCACACGCCTCGATCTGTGCCGGAATCGGCTGTGAAATCGAATTACTCGATCGCATCGGTCATTGGATAATGAAAATCTACACCCAACTTCCTCTAGGCACGGTCGGCGCTGTGTTCGTGATGCTCTCCCCATGCTATGCTCCACTTTGGCACGGGCCGTTGGGCTTTCGGACTTTGACGTATTCGCGTCAGTAATTGATTCCTTCCACGGGGATCCACGGCCAGTGTGGCTTGGAGAGGCTGCCCAGAAGATCACGTGCCCCCGTGAGGCAATGATGCCCGCGCACGCGTTCTAGAGAGCTCACGGCTCGGTACGCTTGCGGTAGCGGTTCATTGACCAGCTGACACTACCCCGGGGCGTGTGCTCTCCCCCCCCCCCCCCCGCTCCGTCGTGTAAAATCCGGCGTGCAAATTATGGTACACATTGTGGCACGCTGCCACAAGAGCGCAAGATTTTCCAAGACCCCCGAATGGAACGAATCTGCTGCTCCTGCTCGGAAAAGCAGCCCGGCCTAGCAGGTCGGAGATTGATTCCCGATCGGACACGAATCGAATACGAAATCCGTTCCAACGGGATTGATTGTTTTCTTTGTTGGATTGCTTCCACGGAAGTTCGATCCTATTCGTTCCCTGCTGCCCGGGACGCGAGATGCAATTCAGCGCATCGAATCATTGCGCGCTAGATCTTCCCGTTCGCGTTCCTCCCCCATTTTTTGTTCCAATGTCGATTGTTGTCGACGAGGGGGGCCATTAAGCGAGGTGATGCCTTGCGCGATGCTATAAAGCATCTATCTTCCACTCGCCCCTGGAATTGATCTTCAGCCCTTCAAAACGGGTGAGCTGGCATTGCTGCCGCCTAACAAGTATCACGAACGGGAAAACGCTTTTGATGCACTTGCGCTAAAAGGTGCGATGCTTATCAATCAATTTACCGACCTTTACTGACACCGAGTGTCCCCGTAGGATGATGTTCTGGTTCTGGCAAGTGGTGTGCCTAGAAATTGACGCCGATCTAGGCCACAGAACTCCGGTGGACCACGCTGGCCGGCTAATTAATAGCTCAAAACCAACGGCATCCCAGAAATTACAGGCATCCATCATCACGGTGCCGTCGTCGATGTATTCGTCAAAGCGCCAAACGATCCGACCCGCCGCCGTCCACGCGTCATTTGAATGATCCCCCCGGCCGGCGTGGTTTTGGCGGACGCGGAGATCATACACAGGCAACAGCGACACACACGCGCGCGCGCGCACGGACACTCTCATTACGAATGTATCAATGTCTAATGATGATTATCTTTCCCTTTTGGAGTTTCTCCGCTTACCGCGGTGGTAGTTGGTGGAGAGTTTTTTTTGTTATGTTGCTTCTTTGCGAGCACCACCGATGCTTACTTCCCCTGTTGGGTGGTAGATGGACCTCAAAGAGCATGAGGTCAGCGCGGTATCATGACGCCGTATCCATGGTTGGAGCTGTCTGGCGTCGCGGTCGTTTTTTTACGAGCACGTGCTATCTGTTGGGCTCACTTTAGAGGAAGGTTTAAATTCACCTTCTTTTTTCTCAAACATAGGAAGCACGACCGACGAAACGAAACCGGACGGTCAGCTTCTGCTAAAACCCGAGCTAATGATAGACAAAACACCTGCACCTACAGCTTCCAGCCACCTTTTGCCGCCCGTTGGTCGTGGTGGTTGTGGTGAACATTACTTTTTTCTTGAATCCTACCCTGTGTCGCCGCCATTTCACAGTGACGCATGCCACTTTGCCCTCATTTTTGGCCCATGGTCCGTCCTGCCCAGGAGGAGCAAACGACAAAACTTTCTCGGGCGATAGTAGTGCGGTCACCCGTTTTTGGAGCGCACGCAGGTACACGTTCCAAAGTAACCACTAATCACATCGTTTAATGATCTTTTTCGGGATTTGATGCTGGCGTAGATGGAGAACGAACAACAACAACAAAAAAACCGCACACACTGACACTCGCTTCCCTTAATTTCCCTACAGCCTACAGTTTAGACAGCGACAGGGAGTTTTTTGGAGAAACACCTCTCGAGTGCTTCTACACACACAGGGCACGATCGGGAAGCGTGACCATCCCTCCCTTTCCCTCCTCCCTCTGAACCGATCAGTCCGAAGAAATTGATGAAAATTACCATTTAGTGGCAAGTTGGTGTGAACCATAAATCAATTAGAAGCGATTAGCGCAAAACTCCCGAAACATTTTCCGCCCCTTCGGTGTCGGGGGGAAGGTGTCTTCCATTGTGGCACGAATCGGTGGTCACAAAATGTTGTTGTTACTGGTGGGAGGTTGTATACTACACACAAATCGCCTTTTCTAGCCGAAAAAAAAGCTACAGCAACTCGTGCTCTAGTGGCGTGAACCTAATTATTCAAATCCCAATCACTTCCACATAATGAAGGTGATTAATGATTGTCGCCCATGGAACGATCGCTTTTACATACTTACTGCTGCACAGGAGGGAGACCAGGTAGGGTAACTTTTTTTTGTTACTGTGGGTTTGGGTGTTTTTAAAGGGCAATCGTGAGGATAATTGTGCCCGGCACGGTTATGTTAATGTGTGTTGTTTTCGTCACAAAAATAAAGAAAACATGTGTTTTTTGTGTATCAACGATATGAGAAATGGATTTTGTTGAAAAGGATCAAGGGTGTGTTGGAGGTTAGAGCGACGATTATGGAGGAAAGCTTTATTGTTAAAATGAGAAAATACTTAACCATTTGGTACGAATCATGCAAGTTCCAGATGAGTTATTGTAGCTTACTCGTTGAATGTGTACAATTATTAGAATAAAGGTTTGGCCCTAGAAGCTTATCAAGTCCAAGAATAAATAAAACGTCCAAGCATAAAGCGTTGCTTCCAACGCACTTTATTTTGAGTGTGAGTCAATAATTGTTGCCATCAAAGTTCAAAATTGATAGGATTCATTAAAACATATGGAAATGACTGTTCCAGAATTGATAACCAACGTAAACAAGTTTCGAATCATCAAAACAATCGTAATAATGTGACTACTACCGTTATGCTTCAAATTACGGACAGCTTCAATTTCCGGACCTTGGCATGTTTTTATTGAATATCTTCACATATAGTCCCTGGTCATATCGCTTTTTACTTTTTTAATAATTACCAAGATGTACTAGAATAAATTAAAAATGTGCCTGACCCCTAGTAGGCCCTGATGCCGCAGTAAATAAATATTTTCTGTCGATCACCACCAGAACAGTTTTGCTAAAAACCGATGCCAGTGTTATTTCTTCAATAATTGCTATTAATCGTGTTTACGTGCAATGAAATTAACCACAATCCATTGTGGAAGTATTTATCAACATGAAAACAACAGTGTTTTATCATATTGTGCTCTGAATTTCATTAAATCACGTAATTAATCCGGATATTCGAAGCAAGATTTTTATCTTGGTTTAAATTCCAGACAACCGAAATGAATTGCAATTTTTTGCATAAAAATATGTTTTTACACAGCGATAATAACAAGAAAACAATGATATTTGAAAATGTATGTGACAAATGCATTGACGGCCTTGCGGGAAAGACCGTCAATTCGCGTAGCAGTTCTTCAGTTCTATTCATCTACGAGTACAAGAGAAAAACAACATCCAAACCCCGTTGTTTGTAAGACCGTTGTTCTGTCGATCTAGGAGGACTCTGACACCCAGAATCAAGGGTCCAGACATTAAAACAAGTTAAAAACTAAAAAGGTGTAGTGTGTGTGTACCTTTGAAGGTTATAAAAGGAATTTGGAGGCTGTCCGGAATTCGAATCAAATCGTCCGTAAACATGAGCTCAAAACTGTCCGGAACATGAATCAAAATATTGTAGCAGTTTTATGATGCTTAGCAATGTTTCGAGTAAAATGACTGGAAAGCTTTTTTTTCTCCAAAGTAGAAGGTTTACTCTAGTAAAGTAAGTAATACAGAGGTTTGAACGATTAAAATTGAATTAGTAGGAAAACATTTAATGCCAAAAAGCGTCCGTAATTCGAAGCAGTACGGTATTTAGGAAATTATTGATGAAACGACATAAGTGAACAAATTTTAGAGAACATACACTACAGAAATGAGATTTAAAATTCTAAAAAATGATATTAGAAATGCATTACCAACTTAGCAAATGTACAAAAGAGAGCAAATTACGTCTTGAAGACTGATTTGAGGACACCCTTTTATCAATTGTTAGTAAAGATTGTACATTAAAAACCAAATTCTAATAACGTTCAATAGATCAATTGCGCTTGTAGCTTTAAAACGAATAAAACCAGCATGTTTAGACACCAAAGGCCAATTTTTAAGTTATAATTGCAATGATATGAAGCATTCTATTGATAGATAACACGTGGTGAAATTTATGAAATCGATTTTAACAACATCCATCGGTTCATCATGCCACTCAATAGTCATGTAGAAAAATTCTTCCTATGTTGTTGTTTGAATTGTTTATAGAGGCTTTGGCTCCAACGGAGTTCCTTCGCATCTTAAATACTTCCTATACTACAATCACACAACCGAACCACAATCCACATCACCACTGTTCGCTTCAGCACCCACAACCACCCACCCACCCTTGCGATCCCGTAAATAACGACCTCTAATCCGTTCGACAACTCAGCGAATTCAATATCCCTCCCCGAGGGTTCCGCGAGCGAGGTTGTAGAGCTCCTAGCAGCAATAAAATTAAATCATCGCAAACCCCTGCGTGAAAGCAACACCCTTCGGTCCTGCTCCTACTGTGCTAGCTGCCTGGCCAATCGTTCACCCCCATCAAGCAGAGCCCGTTATCTGAGCTCGCCTATCGCTGCACTAAACGGTTGCAACGGGCAAGCAAGCCGAGACAGTAATTACCCGTGCGCGTCACGATTTGTTAACCGACCATCTCCAACCAACTGGAGCATACGCAGCAGACAACGCTTTGACAGATTCAAAGTGATGTGAAAACACTTCTCATATTGTCTTATCGGGGCCGTTTCATCTCCGGGTGCACAGAGTGGTGCAGGTCGTACGTACGCGATCTGTGCAAAGTCCCATACACTGTGCGCAGTCCCGGCCTGCTGCTGCTGCTGGTGGACACCCACCTGTCTATTTACAATCATAAATTTCGCGCACCTCCACCCAACGGTGCAAGCCGTAGCCACGGGAACTGTGAGCTTTTTTGTGTGTGTCTCTGTGTGTGTGCGAATATCACAACAAAACACAAAAGTGCCCAGCAGTTGCCCATTTGCCCCGAGGAATCCGCGAACCGATCGTAGATAGTTCTATTAAATTTATTATTTTTAATAATCGATACGCTCGTAAATGTTTTGTAATGTGTATGGCCTCTCCTGCCGTTTGCCGTTTCATTTCCCACCCCTGCCCAGGGCCCGATAGAGATCTTTTCACCTGGACCAGCCGCGTTTAGTCTTAAGACGTGTAGTACTGCAGAGAAGTACGACAGTCACACCTAGACAAAAAAAAACGATTCAATTCACAGACTAGCACTTCTACGACAACGACGACGACGTTCGATCGACGGGTGCTGCGCCTGGCTGCCCACCGGATCAGCTTACAGTCCCGTGTCATTTATGCGCCCCGCAACAGTGGAGCAGCACGTTATGGCTCGAGACGTACAGTCACCAGCTTTTCCCATGGTGCTTTTTGTTTACTTTTTCCCTGCAGACAAAAATTGTCGTTCTCACCACACAGCCCACAACACACCAGCAGCGGCAACTGCATCCCGTGCACCGGACGCGACCAGATTTTCTCACCTGCAGTTTGCGCACGACCAGGCACGCACTCTTGTCTAGCGGACAAGTTTGCGCACGGCTGGATTCGGTCGCGCATAAATTGACCTGAATTTGACAAATTCCTTGCATCCTTTACGCCCGCCAGCACACGCAAACCACGTGTCGTACTGGGAAATGATAAATTACATCCGTTGTTTTGTTGTTGTTGCTTTAATTCTGTTTCTTTTCCGATCGATTTTGCATGCTTTCCAATAACTTGATCCTGTAGGTGTGGCAAGAGGTCAAGGCTGGTGCCTCATTGGTTGCTCTAAAAACATCACATTACTGCACATCAAGATGACGGTTTCTTAGACCGTACTGGAATAACTCCTAATCAGGTGTACGTTTTTTTCTCTTGCTTTTCTTTTGTCAACATGATAAATTATCGCCTGATGTCTTAATCTTTGCCCATGGCGTAGTGGATTGAGCCGCCCCGAATACGAACTGGGCACCACCAAACACTCATAACAACGGCCGAGAGGTCAGCCAGAGCTCAAACGCACCTTTTTCCCAATCGTCACTCAAAATGGTATTCGAACTGGTAACAGCAACCATGCGACAACAGCGCAAAACTTGCACCCTACGACCCCACCGTCACTGTCATGTGTTTGCGATGATTAATGTTGTTTCGGGGCTGGTGGTTTTGCACGATCATATCTCGTGCAATGTGTGTCTGTGTGTGCCTCGCTCAACACACTGGGCCGGTGAGTTCACACTTTCTTCGCCTCACCTTTCACACCCTGTTGACGACAGCCAGGCTCTAACTGGCACCAGCGACCTTTGGGTGCTAACGAAACGCGGGAAAGAATAGCCACCACTGGAAGGCTTACTTTCCCATTTGCCTCGATCGCTGCACGATCCCCACGCCACGGTTTTTCCACGGCCAACATGTCACACGATCTCTTCTCGATCCCGATTCAGGCGCAAATTTTCACGCGCCCGCCAGGTTCTGGCGGCTGCCTTTGCCTTTGAAGCCACCGGAGACACCCGTGATCGTGAAGATATGACACACTGGGAAGGGGAATTTTGCATTGATCGTTGCTATCAAGCACTTCCTCAATTTGTATGCTCCAGAAAAGATGGGACAGAAGAACGACAGCAAACTCACACAGAACCACTTGTCGCTTTATGCTCGGCAGTTTAGCGCAGAGTGACGTGTGTTCCGGCGTGCAGACTCCTGGTCGCTCGCATATTCTCATGCAAGAAATAAAAGCCCCTTCCGCTTCCTTTTCGCACGCCGGGCTGCGGGTCATGATTTACCGCCCCGAGACGCGCTCTCCGATTTGCTGTACATGGCGGCCATGGCGCCGAACCCGTTTCCGAGCGCAAAGTACGCTCGTAGGCAAATCTTCTCCGCAGGCCCAAGCGCTCTGCGTGCGTGTGCAGGAATCGATCCGCGGAGAGTGACAGTGACTTCATTTCGTTCGGGAACTATAATTGGAAATAATGATGCCCGATCGATCGAGCGTAGAAGCGGTAGCGCGACCGGTCGTGTAATATGGAATCAGCTTCAGCAAAGGTCCGATCGGTCGATCGGCCGATCGAACAGGTAGCGCGCAACGCACAGGAATCGAGCAAATTAGAGATTCTCCCAGGGCTTTTCCAGGAGCGAACCTGGGCGACAGGAAATTGTCAATCAATTATTTCACCTAGAAGGGGGTAGGCCTGTCTGTGTCTGGATCTTCGGTCGCGGATGCCCACCACACTCCCCCGGCGCGATAATTAGTCTCCGTTTTTCCGCATCACTACCATCACCAGTGGGCACACAGTTTTGAAGCCGGCACGAAAGGAAACCGCACAGTTAAGCGATCGTTGATTACTGTTTTCGCATCGTTTCTGCAGTGCGGTTCTAAAAGCCATACGCACACGCAGGCGGGTATGTGGAACTGCAAATGGCACGTCACGTCCACACGTCCGCCGTTGCAAAAGGTAAAGTTTCCATAGTGTTCTCTATACGGCGGGCGACATAGACATCCCCCCGCGTCTGTTTGTTGCCAAAATAATTGGCAACAAATAGCTCGCTCAACGCATTGTTGTGCCGCTTCTGCCAGTCCAAAACTTATGGTCATAAATCGGGTAGGGGAAATTCTTTCTACGCCCTCTCGCACGCTGCACACATTGCTGTAGGTGCTCTCCTTTTTGGTGTTCCAATTTTTTTTTTGGCTGACATTTGAAGGTTCGTCGCTTGCGCGCAATCTTTCGTTTTCTAACGTCAAACGTGCGGCGGTAACGGGAATCGAGTGCAGTGGCTGAGCGCAGAACCGGGACAGATGGACCGGACGGCGGTCGACACACACACACACACACACGGTGCGGCGCATACAGCGAAGAGCCCAGCAGAGGCAGAAATAATTACATGGTGTCACATTTTTGCACCCGAGCGACCTGCTGCTGCTGCCTCTCTTGCGTCTGCCACCGGTTTCGGTTTAGTTGGTAGAGCTCAGGCTTTTGGGTCGCTTTATGCATGCTCTCCGCATCGCTCCGAACTTGTTCCGTGCAGCCAAAGGGAGAACCTTCCCGGTTTTTTTGTTGTTGTTTGGTTTCCTTCTTAGGCGTTTGCAGCCGGAAAGATTGTTGTGTTTGGTGTTTGATGCACCAAAAGCTTGCTCTTCTTGCCCCACGGAGCTAAACTCTTGTAGTTTGATGTAGTTTTTTTTGCTTTCTTATCGTTTGGCTTTTGAGAGAGAGTAGAAGTGGCAAAATGACAGCGGGTCGCTCTCGGCGGGATTCATGCGCACCGGGTGGAATTTCGCAACACACACACACGTGAGTGTGCCGCTAGTGGAATGTGGCGATGTAAACAAGTTTTTAATTAGCCATCGAAACACTCCATCTCGGGATTAGTGTGCCGGGCGGGCACTGGAAGCAGCGCACTGTGGTTGCAACATATAATTTAAGATAAGCACCACCACCAAAACACGCGGGCAGAGAGAGATGTGTAAGCTGCTCGTATGAGTTTGTAATAATAATCTGTTCTACTGCGCAAACCAATCTTCCCTTGTTGCCACATTCTTCCCCAAAAAACGCTGGAATCCCCGCTGGTGGGTGTGGAATTGTTGCAAACGGCCCATCATAACACACCATCGTCATCATCATCGTTGCTCGAAATAATGGCAAAATTGTCCCGTAATGGTCTCCGGCGTGCTCATCCATTACAATTCATACCCAACTGTGCGATGCGCGCTCTTCTACGAGCGTCTTCCAACTCGCTCCTTCCAAAAGATTTCTATCGCGCGGGCGCGATATCTTCATCCGTCATCCGAACGGAACGGAACGGGCACCTCTTAGTTGTGCGGTGGGAAATAAGAACTGAGCGACACGCTTGACCCGCACCCACCACCACCACCGTCTGGGACGATGCTTACGATAATGAATGACATTTTGAACTGGTTGCGTTTGGAAATTACGCATTTAGGTACGGTAGTGCGCGCTTCTGTTACGCTTAAATTTTCCCCCGGAATGTCCCGGAATCTCGGCCCTCACCGGTTGTCCAATTGTCGTCCGGGCTCGTTCCGGTGCGAGCTAGAAAGTTTCAAGCAGCGTCCAAATTATGGTTATTACTATTAGATTGAGATAATTCACGTAATAAGATTTAACCGGATCGAATCACATCGAATTGGATTCCCGTACGGTTTTGACGTTTGCTTGTGAACTACGTGCCACCGTGGTGTCCAACTGGTACTGAATGGCTTCGGCGTACCTCACCACACTTATGAATGAAATACGACCTAAAGGGAGGGGGGGCAGATTTTTGGATTTGGGACCTTTATGCGGAAATCAAAGATTAACCAATTATCACACACAGAGAGCAACAAACGGTGTGTGGAATGGAATGTGCTCGATGCCTTGCTGTCTGGTGCGGAAGCTCCCGTTTTTTGTTGTTGTTGTCCTTTTTCGATGTGTCTCTCTGTATCGCTCTCTTGCTTCCCTCATTACACTGCAGCTGGGGGTGGGCACCAAGTTTTTTTGTTGTCGTTGCCCCCGCGGAAAACGACATAAATCAGTGCGTGTTGAAACGAGCCACTGCGCTTTTGCGCCGCTCCCCCAATGCGAAAGTCCATTAGTCCTTATTTGGAAGAGGTCTATTTGAATGTTTTTTGCTGAGTTCTTTGCACGGGGGGGACTGGTGAGAAGAAAGCGAGCAAATGCAGAGCAGATAGGGTCGGTAGAGGTTTGACCGATGGTATCTTGTGTTTTGTGTAGAAGTGTCTGTTTGCTGCTGTACTCGTCGTGTTTCACCATTTGTTGCTGGTTGAGTTTTATCTCAAGGAACAAGACATTGTGTAAAGTTTGCTATTTTTATAGCAAACTGGTGGAAAGGTTAACAAAATCTAGAACATCTTCTTTAGCCATCATCATCATCAATCAATTATTTGTATGCAAAATTGTAAACTAAAGGAATCTAAAATCTTGCTTAAGCAAAATACAATTGGACTCAAATAACTTTTTTCCTTTTCAAATAACAATCAAGAAAGCTTTTAAAATGCTCTTAACGTTTAAGAACGCATAGCTTACATACCAACTACCACCATGAACCTTGAACAGAAGTGGGAAACTTATTTCAATTAGCAATAATTAAGTAATCTGATCGGCTGAATCGTTTGATATTTTACCCAAGGTTTGATATTTCCAGTTTCCTTACAATGAAATAGGTAGATTCTGACAGGCTTTATACATTTTAAAGTTAAAACATTTTTTTTTGTGAAAACTGTAAACTCTGCAAAGAAAGACAATTCAATTGAGCTCCAATCGTTCTGGAAAAATAAACCAGAATTTTGTATTATGCAAAAATAATGATTTTTTTTTCCTATTTTTACTCAAAGACAGAATTAATTCAACATAAATATGTTCAACATATTCTTTCCATTAGTTCGACCCACAGTGGAGCTCGAGCAATGTAGCGTACAATGTTGTGCGCTTGCTTGGATGCAACAGTTTTCGTCACCTTTCGAGTAGTTGTACACAGTATAACCTTTAGTGCAATATTGCATGCAAAAAAGTACAAGGAAATCAGCTCGAAAAGGGAATTTCATTTATTTCTTGATTAGTTGAGAACAAAAAGCATCAAACTTAGGTTTCTTGTATAAAAAACGCTCTTGTAAATCATTAAACGCATTTAAGACCCTTGAAAATGAAATAAAATTGAGCTTTTCCACAGTAGGACAATAGTTCAATCGTACTTTAATGGTCCTTCTTTCATCCGATCTTCAAGACGTTGATAAAGTCTGGTAACGTCAGTCATTCCTCTTAGCCGCTAATTCCTCGCAGCAGACGGACAAACACCCAAACGTCCGATAATCTTAATTAGACTCACGCCAGAAACGATACTTATCAATACGAACTTACTCACCACGCCACAGTCAGTAGTAATCGTTCTCGGATCCTGGGGTTTTCCGACTAGTCCGGTCCTTTTTTCTTCGAGCCGAGCTAAGGCGACATACACACACACACATACACCGACCAATCATAGCGACGGACTTTCGCCGAACAAAGTAAGATAAAAACTTTGCGTCCCGGATTATTTCGTCTACACTTTATAACGGCAAATCGCTTTCCGAATTTCCCCCGTCGCTGAGCACGCGAACGTTTGTCTGCCCGCCCTCAGGCTAGAGCCAACCTCTGAGTGTTTGAGTGGGCCATCTCAGCTAGAAAGATAAGTGCGACACCGAGCTGTCCGCTGGACCCGCGACCTGCGCCCCCAGGGCGGATGCGATTTCTTTGGACAGATTCCGACAGGAGGAAAGTTTTAAGGCAAATCCCTTTCTCACGATAGGAAATAATCACTATGTGTTGTCTCACCGGGGTGGCCTTGGCTCCCTTGGCTGGCTGTTTGCTTCGGTTTTGTAGTTGTGTCTTGTGTAGCACACAGCCGATTGAAAGGGGAGGAAGACGGGAAGGGAAGGAAAAGCAAACGAAAGCAACTAACAATGAAACAAAGCCCGCACCCCCAGCCCGAAACACACAATACACAATCCGTATCCGGCTTCGGGAAAGCTGGCTTATTGAAATTCGAAATTACATCGTCCCGGTTGCTTTTTTCCTTTCAAAGAACGATAGATTTCGGAAGATTCGATTCACAACAGTCCCGGGTGTGCGGGACTCTGTGTACGCCTGCACAAAGTTTCTGTGGACGTGAACTGATAAACTCTTGCCGCACTTCCAAATCTATCGCTTTGGTTTGTGTGTGCGGCTACACCAACGATGGTATCGATTTCCGTGGAAAAGCATTGCAATCTTCAATGTGTTCAAAGTGTTGTGCAGACAAAATGAAGGTAAGAAGTAGACAATGGAAGTGTCAAGGAATCCATTTCCTGTAACAAGGAAACATTCATTTCAGTAAAAAAAAGCCACACACAGCATAAAAAAATAGCACCATATCTTACCTAATGAATTATAGAACGAATAAGACACCTTCAACCTCGAAGGACACACCGTACGGAAAGACACTCTTCATAATTCAATCTTCATTACTGCCACAATTTATTTCCCCTGCTTCAGCACCGATTGCAACAGCCCCGCAGCAGCAGCAGCAGCACCCTTGCACCCCATTTGGCATGATTATGACAGGTTATTACAATTAAGCGAAAACGTTTGCACCACGTTTCCGGCCGCGTTCTGTAGCGCGCGCGCTCTTGTCTTTAGATTGGCGCCATCTTTGCTTGATTAATGCAGCAGCAGTGTAGTAGTAGCAAACCCAATGCAAAGCCAGGTTGGTAAAGAAAGGAGAAATAAAACAACAACAAAAAAAGGTAGCAGATACGTTGGGAAAATCTGCACCCCTCCCCCGGGACAGGGCCGAACGAACAAACGCCCGTCAGGAGCGCCACAGGTGCGCCATCATATCCCGGGCGCTGAGCGCCACGCGCGGATGCGGGAAAGTTTTCTATTTATTTATAAGCCCGTAAATGAATGCAGACACTTTCGCGGCCGCAGCAACTCCAGCCAGGTGTGGGCAGGTGTGAGTGAAAAATTGAAAATAAATCCTTTTGCTGTGTGCGGTAAAGCGAAAGGGCTGTAGTACGGCAACGACGAGCCATCATACTTTCCACAAGACCGGCGACCGGATGAGTGTTTGGGCTTGGTTGGGGAGAAAAATCGAAAGAAACAAACAAATCGAGCAATTTCCTCAATGTTTCTACCGACATCGACAAGTACGGATTTTTTTAGCGGATTTCTCTCCAACTTTTCCATCTTCCGTTACTCACCCCGCCTTGATTGGTGTGCATCGCGAAGGTTCTGTTTACCTTTGCGTAACGGTTTCAAATTGCTTCATATTGCTACGGCGCAACGGTGAGTGGAAATTTTGTCACGCTTTTCCACCGCCCGAGGGCCTTGAAAGCCTTGGCAGGAAGAAAATAATACACCAGCCGGCTCGGCAGGCACGTCGACCGGATACGCCACCGGGCCACCACGCCGCGTCTTGAACCTCGGGTGCCCTTTTGTTCTTTGCCAACTGATAAATGAAAAATCATCCTACGAAACCACCGTGCACCACCAGGAGCGCACACGGAGACTAAATTGATATTCCACACACGCCAAAACCCCGAGAGCGTGTACCCGAAAAAGCGTCCGAGAGTGGTCAGATCCGAAAAATCAGTATGCAAATTTTGCATTTCTGCCACATAATCGTTTCGCGCAAGGAGGATGTATCGGCGTTGCGGGAAGCAGTTTGAGTGGGGGAATGGAAGGGCGAGAAACGTGAGCATTCATTAGAGCCGGCCCATGAATAAGGGACATCATCAACTTTTCACCCCGGGATGAGATTTTACTTGTGTGAGGCACGGCCACTTTTTTTCTCGGAATGACCGGGGGAAAAGCATGCTCAAACTGCTTCGGAATTCCAATTCGATGTGTGAGTGGGATGGAATAATTTGGCAAACCGCTTTTGCCGCTCCGCTTCGAGCATCGCCCAGGAATTTGCTGGAGGTGATTTTGACGTGTAACAACGGTTAAATTATCTTCTAACTTGCCACTTGCTGGGAGCCGGGTGTTGGGTGTTACCAATATTTATCTCGAAAGTTAAAACACGCTCGTATTCGATTTCACGCAACGAGTGGTAAAGTTTTTGGCCCACACCTTTTTACTCGAACCCAATTGTCACCTCGATCGCTTACAGCCATCTCTTGCAGCGTAAGAGAACGGGGAACGGTGGAATTCGAAACGACTTGTGCAAATCTTGTTATCAATCCTCCAAAATCTGATGTAAAGAGGTTGGGGTTGTTACATCCAGTGGGTTTTACAAAGGGGGGGAGCGAAAACTTTACACCGTACAGGACGCGCGACGACGACGACGACGGAGACATCCAAAATCCCGTTGTCCATGCGCTCTGTCTCTTCCAAAAGGGATCTTTGTGATCTCCTGTGCTTTTCTGTACTGGATTGGGTTTTGGGTGATGGTCCACCACCACCAGCCGGCGCCAACAGTACGCGGACACGAGTGCTGGCACTAATTTAACTAATTTTCTTTGCAACTTTGATTACATTTGCTACCCCGAGCAGGGAGCTTCTGTTCTGTGAGTGTGTGTCTGTGTTTTTTTCTCCTTCTGTCTGACTTGTCTGCTGTGTTGGAATATTACTGTACAGTGGAATGAATAGCAGGAAGTAGCTACCGTTAATCTGGGCCAGTGTGTCCGGTGGGATTTAAGCGACTCGCCCGTTTAAAGCCGTGATTGTTGGTGTTACATTTTACGCACCGTTCTTTCGGTTGTGGGAAAAAACAACACTAAAGTTATGGTAATGACATTTCATGAATCTAATTTTCGGCAACAATGGGCAGGTTTTGTTGAGAAAAAGAAAATATTTGGGAAAAACAAGTAAATTTACGATTGAATGACTGGAAGAGAATTATTTCTTCAGTAAAAGTAAGAAGATTGAGAACTTCCATCACATTACAGTTTGAAGCTAATTAAAGAACGTTAATAAGATATGTTTACGCTTCATTGGAAAAAGTATGTCTCATTAGAATATGTCCAGAAACAATTCAGTTCAATTTGAATGCAGTATTCGATCCAGTAGCCGGAATAGGAATAGGAGCCGGTCTCGTAGTACAGTCGTCAACTAGTACAACTTAACAACATGCCCGTCATGGGTTCAAGCCCCAAATGGACCGTGCCGCCATACGTAGGACTGACTATCCTGCTATGGGTTGATCAATAAGTCACTGAAAGCCAAGCCCACAAGTGGTACAGGCAGGCCTTGACCGACAACGGTTGTTGAGCCAAAAGAAGAAGAAGCCGGAATAGGTTTAGTATCATTTCCAGAAAAGATATGGGTTCGTGATCGATGTATGAGTTCAGAATCAGTTCCGAGGCTAGTTTGAATTCAAGATCAGTATCAGGTTCGGTATGAGTTCGATGTTGGTTTCAGTGTATTGGAACTGTATCAATCCAAGAAACGGCATGGAAACTTTATCAATTTCTAGGACGTTATGGGTGCATGGGACTGGTATAGGTTCAGTATCAGTTCCAGGACCCGAATGGGTTTAGTATAGCATCATGATCAGTTCCAGGATCGGGATGGGTTGGATACCGTTTCCAGGACCGGCATGGATTCAGAATCCGTTCCAGGACTGGTTTGGATTCGGGATCACTTTCAGGACCGGTATGGGATAGTAACCGGTTCCGAGACCGGTATGGGTTCACAATGACTTCCAGGACCGATATAGGTTCAGAATTAGTTCCAGATCTGGTTTGGGTACAGAATCAGTTCCAGGACTGGTTTGGATAAAGAGGATCAGGAACTTGACTAGGAATTACATTGGAACCTGTACCAATCTATGAATATGGTCAAGTGGCTGGATAGTAAATTGGCTTAGTTTAAAGGTAAAAAAATACACCGCTACAATTCTGCTGCGTGACCCTGTTAACAGACGAAATTATCTAGCTCACTTAAAATCGTCAAAAAAAAACAGATAAAATAACAAATGATTGCGAAAAACGTACCCTAAATCACAGCCCGTCACGTAGTCCATGGTTGCCGAAACGAAAACCAATAAAAGACAAATTAAAGTGACATGAATAGTAATTAATTGCTGCTGTAAACTGCCAACCCCCACCCCCGGAAGTAGCGTATCGATAACGATTTGATAATGAGATTAGCAAACGTCAGTTCAATTCACAAACTCAATACAGCAAAAAGGGAGTTTTATCTATAAAAAAGGCAAGCCAACAGCAACAACAACAAACAAACATTCCCGATTTAATGACATGAAAACGCCCATTTACCCATCTCGTCCACTTTTATCCCCATAAGCCCCTCCATAAGCCAGCAAAACCACATCACTGAATCATTGGGTCCGCACTGGTCCGACTGATAGTGAACAATTACACTTCGTATGTACCCGTGTACAAAACAAAAAAGAAAGAAGCAGAAGAAAAAAAAACCGAAACGGAAGCAATTTGCTCGCCAAACCGTGTCAACCGATGTGCTCACATCGTACCATCGGCACACACAATTAGAGCTGTACGATATGTTTAATTAAATTCCTAAAATAATTTATGACTTTAATAATGAAATATCTACCGCTCGCGCGCATTTGCCCACTGCCCACGGGAGCGACACAGGATCGCGGTGACACGGCTACACGTGACCCCAAACAATACGCTGGTGCCTTCGGAGAGCTGGCAGTGGAAACGAAACGCAAAGGCTCGCCCCGCTGCTGCTGGCAAATTGTAATCCAAATCGCATCCACCCAGCATCCCGACGGTGATGCAATCAGAAAATGGTTTGGAAGCCAACTGGAAACTGGGGAAAATCACACAAAGGGGAAAGGGGGTGGGCTAGGCCGATTAGATTCCACCGGGTCCGGGATGAGGCTTCACAGCTCACTAAAATGTCGGCGTTTTTCACGGTAACCTACTTTTCCTCTCACTCTCTCTCTCTTTCTCTCTCTCTTGACACAAGGAATTCAAGTTGTTTTCAGCGCGCTAGCCAGATAAAGAGCAGGAATTATTTCATCCTATCGAGCGTGTATAAATCACGGGAAGGTCAAACGAAATGGGCCTGGAGAGTCTGCCCAGGCCCAGGAGAAGAATCTTTCTAGAAGAGCTGAATAGAAATGATAAAATTCTATCAGCGCATGCTGGAAATGCGGGGAAAATTCCCCTGAAGAAGCACTACAGGTGCGTAACGTGAATGTTTTTGAAGCGTCAATTGTTCTTCAAAGAAGTCTCAATCGACGGTGGATGATGGGAAGATTGCACAAACCAAAGTTCCGAGGAAATGGTAAATAATAGAGAACAGTTCTATGGAAAATAGATGAGCTGTTGTGCAATTTCCCATTTAGCATATACAAATAACATCGAGCAATAGTGAATGATGATTCATTTTTTCAGTTTATATTTTCGACCGTAGTACAATGTGTTACCGGAGAATCGGAATGCACGGTTGGTTTCCCCATGTTACATCACGCAGGACCACAGTGTAAAACAAGAAGCAGCAGCCAAAAAAGAAGAAAAAACCTTTCAAAAAATTCCACTGATTTCTGCGTCAACAATCAACATGATGGCTGGATGGATGGTTTGCATTTTTTTGTTTTGTGTGATATATGCATTGGAGCGAGGTTTCGATTTTTCACACAAAAGTTCACCCAAACCCACGCCCAGAACCCATCCGGCGGGGGGTGGGCAAAGGTAAAATAAATCATAATGCATTTTTATGCGAACAAATGATGATGCATTGACAATTTGTTGTTTGTTGACAACGGCAATGAAAATGGAAAAGGAATGCAAATTTTTTCTCTCCCTTCTCTCTCTCCTCTGCCCATAGCAATCCATTTTCCAATCGACAGCGACAGGTGCGAGGGGAGCGAAAAAAACAATAAGCAGTGCCGGGAATGAGGAGTCGCTGGTCGGTGGCATGAGGCACACGTATTCAATCAAGCCCGGGTTGCGACCGACAACTGCCACCGACAACACCTGAGGTTAATGCAGTGCCTTGTCGGATGCAGGCGCGTGCACGCAAAATTCCACCCATCTTCCCCCTATTCCCCCAACTACTTTTTGGCCACATCGTTGCTACTCTACAGCGAAAGTATCGAGGAAAAAAAAATGGAACCTCCAACGCACAGAAAAAGCCCGTGCGAATCTCATGGAATCCAATTTCCATCTCCATGGCTGATGGTTCGCCAGCCGTGGGCCGTGAAGCTTGCTGTTTTATTTGTTCACTCGTGCACCGAGAGGATGCCGGCACGGTGGACAGAAATCGACGAGAAATGTCATCAATCATTGACTGTTTATTTGTCTTGAGTCGCGCGGGCATGGCCTTACCCGCCGCGTGCCGAAGGTTCGCGTCGCCGATGTTGCACCGTTGTGTGAAGCGCGTTCCTCTCAGATTCATTAATTACACCGTTTCTCCGGGACCGGGAGGGTGACAAACACAGAAGGAAGGGGTGGTTCGAAAGGTAGCAAAAAATGGGCCCACAACTGCGAAAAGGTCAACCCCCGGTAGCAGCTACCGCGTGCGTGGTTGTGGCTGGGTAGAGTTGGTATCCATTAAAATCAATTAAAAAAGGATGCACTATTGAATCCAATCTCAATCTGTCAAGGGGTAAACAGTGTGCATTTGCGCTTGCTGCTTCTGACAGGGAGAGGGCACATTGCTTGAGACCTTTATCAAACGTAGAGCTTGGGTTTTTGTTTATTGTTTATAGAGGAAGGTAGACTTAACTTTTTGACCGATCGACAGAAGAGTCAAACTCATCCTTTATTTAGAGAGAAGGAGTTTGAAGCAATGAAGTATTTTCTTTGAATTCCGTTCTCAAAGTTATGCTTTAAAGATAGATATGCACAATTAGAACATTTAATTAGAGACCTTATTATTTAAAAACTTAATCTCAATCAGTTCTTTACTTACATACTAGTAATGATTAGTATTAAACCATCATGAAGAGTTTATTCAACTTGGTTTAGAATTAACTCTTTGCTGAGACTCGTAGCTCACGCATCTTGAATCAAGTCATATGTGAATTAAATCACTCTTTTGTGAATGTAGAATCGATAATTGACTTAACCCTCCAAGCAGTCTAGTTATTATCTTACAGTGAATTAAATAATTCGTGAAATGAACACTTTCGACCGATATCTCTCGCAAACTGTTTCAAAAGTTAAGTCTCGTGAATCCTCCCAAGAGTAACCTCTCTATGAGTTGTTTAACTCACTTCACAGCGAGTAGTAGCTCACAGTGAAGCACAAAGAGAAGCAAATGAGGTTTGTAGACTCAGTATAAAAAATTACCAACATAGAAGGGAACATTGGAGTACATTGTCCGTACTCGCTAGTGTAATTTCGATTTTCACTAACGCACATCTGGGGGCGGCTGGCCATACAATTTGGAGCAGCTTCAGAAAATACATGATATTTCCGTGTTTTTTTTTTCTTAAACTGGACTGAAAAAGCTTTGTAATTGATAGATAAATATGTTGTGCAAGTATTTCAGCCCATAAAAAACGGTAAAAAACTACTTAAAATTGAGATCCGGCAAGACCATTCCCTCGATGACCAAAAAAAGGCTTCCACCAGCCTCCGCCAGATGCACTAGTGAAAATCAAAATTACATTAGCGAGTACGGACAATGTTACTTACTTACTTACTTACTTACTTACTGCGAGCTTGATACCCTGTACGACAGTGAGGTCGCCGTACATCTCGTATAGCTCGTCATTATAGCGGCTCCTCCATTGTCCTTCCACACATACGGGGCCAAGGATCCTTCTGAGCATCTTCCTCTCGAACGCGGCTAAGAGGGTTTCATCAGATTTAGACAGTGTCCATGTCTCAGAGGCGTATGGTTGGCGTATCGGTATTCATACCGGTACTATATAGGTGCTATATAGTGCCAGCTTCGTTTTCCGGCTGTAGAATGTCCGGTTGGCAGCCATCAACCTTGCGCGCAACTCAACCACCATGCTATTGTCGTTGCTGACCTTAGATCCGAGATATGTGAATTCTGAGACGACTTCAAATGTACGTTCACCTATCTGTACGTCGTGCATATGTTAGTTTGGATTTGTTATTCGTTGGGGCGCTGATGTTGCCACCAGCAGTTTGGTTTTTGTCTCGTTTATCTGCAATCCGAGGTTCTCTGCCGCCTGCTCGATCCCTTTGTAGGCTTCTGCTACATAGGAGAGCCGCAGACCAATGATGTCTATATCATCAGCGTATGCCAGGATCTGGGTTGACTTATAGAAGATGGTTCCCGTAGTCTCCACCCTCGAGTCGCGGATGGCCCTCTCTAGCGCCAAGTTGAATAGGAGACAGGCAAGTCCGTCCCCTGACGCAGACCCTTGATGGTAGCAAAAGGTCCTGAGAGTTTTCCATCCACCCTCACATGGCAAGTGACGTTGGTCATAGTCATTCTAGCTAACCTTATCAGTTTGGCCGGGATTCCAAAAGAGCTCATAGCGTCATACAGTTTTACGGACAATGTACCCAGGCCTTAACTCTTCACTCTGGGTAGTCACTCAGTCAAAGAGAGTTAAATGCTTCAACACTCATGGACAGTTTATAAGACTTCACGCTAACTTAATTCTGGATCAATTCACCATTCATCAACCAGAACTAACGATCAGCTTAGAACTAAAATGCCTTCTACGTGTATGTGGACGACCCAAAACGAATCCAAGTGATATACCATCCAGTGCCATACGAAAACTTTAAATCATGCAGGCCGTTTGACAACTCTGCCTTTACTAGCCCACCTCCCACCACTATAACACATACACACAAACGCACAGGCACACATGGCTTTGAAGCTGACAGCTTGTTATAATGAAGCAGTAAGCAAAACAAAGACGAAATTGATTTTGACAACCGTTTTTCTACACATTTCCAAACCGGTCCCGCGCTACCGAGGAACATCAATCAAACTAGGAAGGCTTGTGGCGTCGGCGGCGAAAGAGAGTTGCGGTAGTGTGCCGCATTTTCCGGACATCGCCCGCCACACGCAACCAAGCGCATACCCGGACGCGAGCCGGACGAGCGCGCGGTGAACCTGTCAGCAAACTCGGACCCCGGAAGCGTTCGACGATTTGTCTGCCATGGCGCTTTTGAGGACGAGCAAAGGGTTGAGTTTGATGCAGTTAGAAATGAAAAAAGAAAAAAATATAGAGAAAAAACAGTACTGCACACAGTTGCATTCCATTACCCACACCCTTGGACGCCCTCGACGGAAAGGTGCAAGCGAACGTCCCATTTTATTGGACTTCCGTTTGCGGAAATTGCGTTCTGCAGCAACTGTTTTATGCTTCCTCTCCCTGCGCCACTGCGCTCCCCAGCAGCTAAACCACTTCTGTAAGATGGCTGTAGAGCTGGGGCCACCATGTGCAACCCTTCTGGTTGGCTCCCCCATCCAAGGCCTTCCCTTCAAAGCGGAGGGGAAATTAAATTTCTACCGTAAATAAGCATGAAATAACCTATCTTTCTATCCGTGATTTCGTAATTGAATATTCGTTGTGCAACTGCAACTGTCTTCGGGCTGTAGTGTAGTGTGAGTGTAGTGTCTTTGAACGGTGCGGCAGCAGTGATGTTCTCTCTGCTGTGCTCTGCAGCAAGTGATGGATGGATTCGGTTGTTGCATCGCACTGCCGCGTGCTGCGGAGGCCTTCCTTGCGTTCCTTTATGTCTCGAACACTTGGTGGTCTGCAATTTCTTCGTCATTCGATCGCCTACTCCGCACGTATTCTTAGGATCTGTCAGTCTGTTACGCGTTCGCTCTTCGCACGTTCTTGCCTGCCCCTACCCGATTGTTGAAGAATTGCAACGCTTGGCACTGTTCTATCTGGCTGTGTCTTTTTCTGCTACTGTTGTTTGTTGCAGTGCGTCAGCTTCTGTGAGTTGAGTTGCGTCCGAAACGCAAAATTCAATTTGCCAGCAGCTCGCACTGCAGGGCTTCTAATGTGAATGGGGGTAAATAGGGAAGAGACGGCGAAGGGTATTGCTTCTTCGTGCAAAAACGGAAATTGCAACACTCTAAAGGTGCCAAGTGCGGTCTGCCCACTGCCTGCAAATGTCATTCGATTTAGTACAGAAGAAATAAGATGGACTTGTGAAGATAAGGGCGTACTGAAAGCAGGTGACAATAGCGTGTATAGTGTCTATAAGTGCACAGTAGTAATATTGCAACAAAAGGCTGAGGAGTATCATAATGCACTGTGACAGACTTAAGGTAAGGTATGGCTGGATAATTCCCTTTCAACAGTTTCTCTTTATTTTGCAAAGAAAAAAGTCATTGAGCTGAAGCAGTAATGCCTCTTCCCATCAACTGTTGGTTCTGTTCGGAGCCTTGAGCGCCTAAAAGTATGCTAAAACTGTACATTGGAAGTTAAAAACGGGGTTATAGTTTAAGAATCGTTTGTCTTGTATGTAAACACCTGAACAAAATGAAATAAGAACACAAAATAAGGAACGAGATTCGTACAACTAACGATTCTTAAGGCCGTGGGACATTATCCGCACTCGCTAGTGTAATTTCGATTTTCACTGGCGCATCTGGCGGCGGCTGGTGGAAGCTTTTTTTGCTCATCGAGGGAATGGTTTTGCCGGATCTCAAATTTAAGTAGTTTTTTTTACCGTTTTTTGATGCGAAAATGGCTGAAATAGTTGCACAACATATTGCCCTATCATTTACAAAGCTTTTCTAATCCATTTTAAGTTAAAAAAACATGGAAAATCACATATTTTCTGAAGCAGCTTCAAGCTGTTAGGCAAAATGTTTCGGTCAGCCGCCGCCAGATGCCGTAGTGAAAATCGAAATTACACTAGCAAGTACGGACAATGTCTCCCGGCCTTTATAACGATCCAAGGAACACAATAACGCCTTTCTTTCCGATGCGTGTCAATTGCAGAACTGATTAAATTCCTTGTCTATAGCATTCACAGTCGAACAATCCAACAGATTGAAGTGATTCTTCCATTTCCCTCTGATGAGTGACAGGACTAGAAACGTTTCGATGCAACACGAAATGCACCTGCTGGCCCAAAACCCAATAATGCACTTTATTGAACCCTTTCCCATCTACAAAACCCAATCCATCCTAGAGCCTCAAATTTTCACAATCCCCAAACAACTGTCGTTGACCGGGCGAGCAGATAAGTTTCCCCGAAATAATACATTGCAAGTTCGCACAGTTTGCCCAATTCACTCAGCGCAACGAGAATGATTCTTAAGGATGCATCTTGCGAGTGGGAGATGATGCGGGAAGGTAGAAGTTCACTTTACAACTTGACCCCTTAAGCACCGTTTTCCGGAACAACAAAACTCTCATCATCTTCACACATTTTCATGCTGTAGCTGCCCCCCGGAAGCGTTTCCCTCCCTTCGCTCTCTCTAGCGGTTGCGCTTCCGGCACCAAACGAACAAGGTGCCAACAAACTGCAATAATGCATTAATTTGATTCCGCTCCTTCGCAGTACCCCCACAGCAAAACACACACACACACACACACTGGTCTCGCTTTTTCCTTGTTACAGCTGCACTCCGAGCTCAATTACACATACCTTCCAATTTCAGCACAAGGACGATGTGAGATGGCAGCCGAGGCGGCGGTTTGCCATCACACTTCCCTCCCACCCATATGCCACCCACTAAAAACAGCTCCCGCTTTCCAGGGCTAAGTGGGAAACACAAGATTGTGCAATAAACTTTACTTTACACCGTGGGCCAAAAGTTTCACTTGTGGTGCGCGGCTTTTGACGGCATTGGGCGGGAGAGCGTGCAATTGTGCATCTTGCACTTATGCTCGGCCATCCCCTGCTCGTCTGTCTTTTCTCCTTCACACACACACACACACACTACGCCTTCAAGATCTCGCAGCGAGTGAAAAAGTGCTGGAAGCAAAACGGCACACCAAGTGCGAACGGAAACGTACGGGTAGTAAGTGAATCCTTCTCCGCGGGTAAGTGATTCGCGCGCGCGCTTGTGTATGTGTGTGTTTGTGTAGTAAGGAAGAATTCATTCTTTCCCATTTAAGAGCAAGACACAAAGAGGCAAGCGAGTAAATGAACCATTTTTCCGGTGCCATGGCTTGTATGAAACATCGAACAGCATTGTGGAATAATTTCATCGTAAAATTACTACCACTAACCTCGCTTAACAGTTATCGCTGTTTTCGCAGCCCAAAATCCTTCATTATACGGTGTACAGCCGCAACTAGCACCAAACTAAAATGGAAGCTAAATAAAAAAAACGTAAAATCAACAAACTCCAGAGATAGTAACAAAACAGTGATAAAAACTTTCATCCATTCTTCCGCGCGCCACCGCATCCGGCCACCAGCTTTCGCCAGGGGTTTTTTCGGGGGGAGGTTGATGTGCTTATTAAAAATTCACAGATTAGTGCTAATTATTTTGCGGTGGTCAAAGAGAAGAAAAAGACGCAGGGTATGAGAAAGGCAGAGGCAAGCCAAATGTGCTTGCAAATGACCATAATTAGACACCCCGCTTCTGGTTGGTTATGTTTTTGGTTGGGATTTCCTTTTTTTTTTTAGATTTTTCCTCCAATTAAAGCCATGTCAGTCGTTAGTGTTGAACATGCAACGACCTCTTTCCCCTCTCTCTCTCTCTGCCACTGGGCGGGAAGTGTGTGTAATGCATTTTCAGCTAGCTTCCTCCGTTTCTTTTCTCTCGAGATCATCTGCTTTTGACTTTTAATGGCTTGCTTTCCCCCCCCCCCCATAATAATCGTTTTGATGCGAACTGCCTTAAGGATCTCAACGGGGCCGCCAGCAATGGGTGTACTCAAAACAAATCACCAGCCTCAGTCGATTGCGGAAAAAGGAATAAAGAGCGGACGGGGGGAGGGGGAGGGGGGTAAAAAAGACACACGTACAGACAGATTACGTTCCCGAGTGTGTGTGTGTGTGAGACCATCAGCCGTAACAGTGTATGATAATAATCCGCTTTTTTTCGCAGCGCAGGCCAGGTGTGGGTAAAAGGAAAAATGGGGGCAAAATTTTAAAACATTAATCCGCTTTGCACAACACTACAAAGAGCATGGGTGTGTGTGTGTCCGTGCGTGGTTCTGGGTGCGATTTTACCTACCCAAGGGCGGCCCATCGCTCGAAGCACTCAAAAAAAGCATTTCAACTCGTACCTCGTAGTAGAGCGGTGTGGTACGGGAAGCACACATATGCGTCGGGTGAAGATTTTCGTTCTGTGCTCCCTACCACCAGCTTTGTGTACATTCCAGTATGGAAAAGTGGTTTCATCGCTTGAGGCAAGTACGCTTCCCGGGATGGCAAGAATCCAACACAACCACAGCCAGTAGGACAGTATGAAAAACCTCCCACAGCTGGACGATAATTCCATCCCAGCCGTTTCGGGGTGTTGATGGCCGGCGTCTACCAGCCCTTCCAGTCTGGACTGTCCGGTGCTGCAAGGGATAGGATAATATTTGCCAGCGTATGAAAATATTTCGTCGCCCGGGACGCGTATTGACGAATGAGTGCGTGCCCGAGGAGGAGGACAATATGGTCGGTGGAATTCTCACTCGTACGATAGCAAAAAAAAAGGAAAAAAAAAACTCGCTATAAGTAGTCAAGTGCGGCGGTAAAAAACAGCACATAAAATGCTCATCATCGGATGATGGGCAAATGTGGTACCAACAAAAAAAAGGAAGCAGAAAACGAGAATTCCCGGATAAAGTACACGCACGCAGGAAAGGATTTAAGCTGAATTGCTGTGGAATTTTGCCCGTGAGGACTTTTTTTTTGTTGTGTGCTTGTTCCCTTCTCCAGTTCGAATTTACTTTCATTCCTATTGAAGCGGTGGTGAAATACCATGAAAATGGGCCTGCAGGAGCGGAAGACGCAACATGGGAAATTATGCCTTTTTAAATTTTACATCGTTGCTTTATGACATGGCTAAAATGCTTATGGCCGAATGCAGATGGATTGGGCCCTGGAAACCCCCAATATCGCATCGGTACGATTGTGAGTGGAATCTGGAACAAAATAACCAAAAAAAAAAAAACAGCATCCTTTCGCGTAGTTTAGTAAGTGTGTATGTGTATTATTTGCTCTGGATGGGGATTACACGGTTGCTACTGTCGCGCTACGGGTCTCGGGTGGATCGAGCGGATTACGTTTTAAGTAATTACCTTACACGCGGAATTTATGCACCGGCGGTGCAGCTTTATCCTCTTGCACTCGAGCACACGTGACGGATGTGGTTTGGTGGTTGTAGCATTTCGTCGCGTTGCGATATTGTGACGCTTTTCGGGAGCGAGTAAGCCTCGATCGACGGTTCAACTATAACGCTACAAGGGGAAACAATTACACGTCATCCGGCATGGTATTTATCCAAGCGATTAGGTTAAAGAATTTTGAACCGGAATGCTATTTTTGCAGACTTTTTGTACGAATTGTTTAAGATTTACAACGAAAAGTAAAACAGATAACAGATCAATCAAATCACATAGAATTTTGAAAAAATCAACACAATTTTCTGATTACGCCTGCACGTAGGCAATCGTAATGATAGGGACGCCTCAAAGTATGCAAAAAAACCCTAATGCTGCCTCTTAAGCTGTTGAAGCTCATTATTCGTGAAGTGAATGTTTCTATAAAATTCCAAAAAAGATCCAACTATCTAATTGACATGCTCCCTTTGTCGAAAAAGCTCTTAATTGCGTTTTAATACTCCTCATTGCTATCACAACACTCACACGCAAGTTGTCATGAGCAGCCCCTGTACATAATCCCACCGTAAAAGGAGCTTCTGCGTGGCCTTATCAAAATATTCCCCGTTTGGCTCACTTGCCTGTGAGACCTGCACGCCGGCACTGCACGCCGTCGCTGCACGGCACTCGGGATGTATAAATTTATGGTGCATGCTAATCAACTCTGCCTGCCCATGGCCAACTAAACCATTGGGCCAGTCGAAAAAGCCGACGCAGTTCGGTGCATTTCGATCGCCAGCCACAGATCGAGAGTGTCATTCCCACTAGCAGTGGCATCCCTCGGTACAACTACCGAGCACAGCACTTCCCGATAAAGTGGACAGCATCGCCGCAAACGACGCTTTGGATCTTTGGCACGGCACAATCACTGTTCCGGCACTGTTCCGGCACCCTGGTCGGGGGCGTTGGAGCATCATCATTAGACCGGTTTGCAAATGCCAGATGCAATTAACTTCATCGACCATCGGCGGGCTTGGCGGGGACCCAACCAAGACACAGGCGTCGGTGCTGGCGCGCCAAAGCAAACCTGCGTACGCAAAGCTACGGCCGACACGAGCCGTAGAATTAATTTATAATGTAATAATCATGACACTGGCCAGATTCGTTCGGCCGTTTCGGACGGTGCCGTGGCCGTTCCGGACGGTTTGTTGCTTTCAGTTGCAGTAGTAGAGGTTTTAGCACTAGCATTTGTGAGCCCGTTGCTTGTTGCACTCTCCAGCCGTGTGTCTGGGACTGGATTTCCATTTCAAACCCGTAAAGTGTCACACGGGCAAAGTGTTGAAAGTTGAACCGTCCCTCGGATGCGGGGTGTTGAAGATGAGCAGCATTTTGTGTGCCATCAGTAATCAAACGATCTTATCCTGCTTGCGATCCAATAATGTACGGTCGATTTATGTACCATATACAATGTGCGTTAGGCAGAGAGATGTAAAAATCGAAGCAAATGATTGCATAACTTTAGGCGCATGCCGAACGCGTTGAACCTTGCTCCCAAAACGCCTAACATTACGGAATTTTCGTAACAAGATTAGCTTCATAAAACCTTGCAAACAGTTCCAAGCGCTCTTGGCCTTATCACCACACACAATCGGGATCGGAAGCCCTGCAGGAATGTTTCACCCGGCCCAGCCAATTACGGTCCTTTTACACCAGCCAATGCGCTCACCCCAAAAACTAGCAATACCAGCCCGGCTAAACGCTTACCAACCTCTCCCACCCCGTTCCATCTGCACTGATTGGCCCCTTTGCCACTTCCGCTTTCACGGCGTTTGACGGGTGTACGGGAGACCATTTCGTTGTTTCAAACCGTCCCGCCGATGGAGACGCATGATGTTTCAATCAATCGGTAAATAAATCATCAAAGCAAAATACAACACGAGCCCATAGACACACACACAAACACGCACACACGTACATTCGGTACATTCATCCGTGGATGGCAGGCCCATTAATCTCAATTTGGATCCGATTTTTCTCCGTCACCGGTGCGCGCGCGTTACGTTCCGCATTTGCTCTGCAGCATCGGTGGTTGCCTTTTGGGGGGGGGGGGGGGGCCGCTTGCCTTTGTTTTGCCCCACCCATCCCACACGGTGATGTCCACGGTTTAATCGATCCAGATGATGCGCTATTCCTGGGACGGGTCTGGTCCACACGGTGGCTGCAGACACACGCATCCGCATCTTGCACGAAGCGGAAAATAAGCCGCCGGAAAATGGCCTGGATTTTCGTTCGGTTCGTCCGTTCCTGGATTTTTTTTTGCTTTTTGCTTTTGGTCCATCTTGTTGCAAAAGGCGCAACCAGAGACTCGAAGAGGCCTTCGATTCGAATCAATCAATCAAACGGTAATGATCACCACCGCCGCCACCGACCAACGCCGACACTCGTGCAAGCCGAGGCGTTGCGTGTACGAGCGACCGTGCCTATCACGATATTGGTCGCATTACACTCCGTTACTGGCTCCGTACTGTGGCTGGCGGCTGCCACAGTGGGAAGCCGTTTTTCCTTCTGCCGCCGTTTGTTCCGAAGTTCATCACAAGAAACAGGGGCACACACACGCGCACGTACGGAGAGAAACACTCGGCATTGGGCTCTTGTGTTTGCGTTGTCGCTTCCACTCTTTCCTGATCACGTTGTTCAAACATCGTTTTCCGGTTTTGATCTCGTCGTGCGTTGTGTTTTTTTCCTTTTTGCTTGCTCCACTACCATCAATGCTGCTCAACCGAATCTGAAGGAAAAAGATTAATGCACTTTCGTTCTGCAGCACGATGGTTGGGATACGCAGTGCGTAAAACGGAGAAAAGCCGAGACACCCTGGCTGTAACGAACTGACCTGAACCGACCCCCTCCTCGCTCCCACACACGTTGGACTATAAACTTTAATCGAGAACTCAATCAAACGTCATAAAAAGGGAATTGGTTTTCTTCCGCTTCTTCTTTGCGGCTCGTTTGAAGGTTTCCCGAAACCCGGAGTCGTCACACCGGAACTGGCGAACAACACGCCGTCGTTCCCTTTGATGATCCGTCCGAGAAATGGGTTTTCGTCACCATTAAACGGGAAATCTTGTATCGAGGTCGAACGAAAGAAATCTCTCACACACACACCAACGTGATGTGTGTGAGTCTTAAATCCGGTTCCGGCCTGTTCGCACGAGCTTTATGTGGCTGTTTGTTCAGGCAAATTTGATTTCTTATCGGTTGAACCACATCCCCATTGGGCTCCGTTTGATACTCGGAGCATGGGCGGAGAATGGTTTTGTTGTGTGTTGTGCCCCCCAAAAAAGCGATTCACTTTAACCTAAGCTCTGGATGTCGAAGGAAACACTGTACACCCTCGAAGTGGGTGTGAAATGTATGCCCGGTGGTGAGGTGGTAAGATGCAGCGCCGTTACCCTCGGTTGACATTTTTACGACCAACTGTTTTCCATTCCGGCTTTGCTTGTTAATCATGTGGCCTGCGTTGGCCCCGAACGGCAATCAATAACCACATCACGATCCATCAAACTTATCAGCTAGCAGGAGCTCGCAACAAAACATGTAAATAGGATCGTAAACAAAAAAAAAATACAAGCCACTCACGAGCTTTTCCTTTGTCTTTGTGTGGGATAAAAATGAGGCGGAAAAATGTTCTACCCAAGAAAATGATTAAATTTGCTCACAGCGCAAGTAGCTTGCAAGCGATGCTGTCGTGCTGGCTGCCGTATGTATAAGCTGCTTAAGGTGAAATGCAGCACACGAGATTAAATCGCATGATCCAATAGTCAACAAGTCAACAAGCAGCGCCGGTCAGCCTCGGGCTGCAAATTAGCAAAATCATCTCCAACCCCCAGAACAACAAGCACAAGCGGCAAGAGCATCAGCAGCAGCAGCAGCCCTCATGTAAGTTGAAGACGTGCTGCATTATGATGCTGGTTTGGTCTGATAAACCTGCCGGCGCATAACGAGCTGCCTCCTTGTACTTGTGTACGCGATGCAACAAACGAGCAAAGCGGGAGAAAAAGAACGTCCCACCACGTCCCTCGTCCGCCGTATGCTGCATGTGTAAGCGTATAGCAGGGAAGATTCGGTGCAGTGTTCTAGCTGGCAGCGCGGGGCGCAACATGCGCACCCACGGCCCATCGCCTCAAGTGTCTTCAATCTACATCCGTCTGAAGGAACCTCCCGGCCCCACGGCCCATCCCGTCAGCGCCAGACACTTCGCTCCGTCCGTGTGCAACAATCATAATATCCGCTTCCGTTTGCGCCCTTCGGGCGGGACTCTCGAGCACAACCGTGTACCGGGGCTGCTTCACCAAAGAAGGAAAGCCACCGTGCAGCGGCTAAGTGGAATGCATCAGCAACAACGGCACTATTACCCAGTCAATATTGAGGTATTATAATTTTCCAATTTCCAAACCCAATGCATATTTTGTGCTCGGTTTGTGCAACGCGGTGGGCCGGAAATCGAATCGGAGTGAAGGCGGTAGCAAATCGTAGTAAGCCTGCCAAGTGCTTTGTCATCGTTGTTATGCCATATGAATGATGTATGACATTTTAATCTTTTGAACGAAACAGTCTCGTGGGAGAAATTCGTATTGTTTGTATCGCATGTTTTAAAAACAGAAAACAAATAAAAAGCGTTCTGGAATATGACAAATAAGTTTGTTGTTTCGCACAGCATCATTTCCTTTTACTTGAAGTGTACATGTACGCCTAAAAGGATGCTAAAATCAGAAGATGTGCTTTATACATTGAAATACGCCTAAAGGTATGCAATTTCTTTAACATAATGCTCTTTTAAGTCGAACTTTAACCATTTTAAACCATGTAGACCATTTTTGAACGAAATCATCTGAATTTCCATCAATTTTAGCTCCTTTTTCGTGCAAAAGCAGCTCTACAAGCATTTTCTTGCCTCAGAAGCACCGTACCGTACCCCGATCGAGCACAAAAACTAGTCAAGGATGGGTACACATTTTCGTAAACATGTTTGTTTATGTAGGTATGAGCTCGTTTTCCACAATTCCATTCCGACGGATGCACTCGTACGGATGCTTCTAGTGCATCGTTTCCCTCCCTAGATATTGCAAACACCCACAAATGCACGTTGGTTTGGGATGATGGTATGTGTTGTTTTTTTTTTCCTCTCGCATCTTGATAATGTTTTGCTACCAAGCTACCGATGCATTAAGCTTTCCTTAAGGAGCTGCAACAGAAACCAAGTCCTATGGATGGGATGGAGGGGGATGGCATTTTTATTGCCTTTGTTGCTTTTATCGAGAAAATCCCCGTCGTCACACCTGTGCAGGACAACGCGTAGCGCCCCTGTGAGGTGTGGTTGAGCATCCAAACTAACAAAACCCACAAACTGAGTTACACTGCAAATGGCCATCGATAGCTGTAAAGGAGGAGAGAGTGTGTGGGAACAATATTGGAAAACTATGCAAACTTCCTCACACTCTAGCTCCTTTAACGGATGGCAAACTACATCTTGCATCGTGTACGACATTTATGGGAAAAGTTAGCATACAGCGGGCGGAGACTCCACCACACCCGTCGATTGGTTAGCTCAACTGCTAGATTATGTCGTTTGGGTGATAGGATCCGAATCATCACCATCACCCAGTGACTGGTGACGACAAAACCTCCGATAAGACTTTCCGTATGGCAGTGTCTATAAAGCGGGAGGTAAAATACCCGGAAGACTCCACCATTAGGCAAGAATCAGGCACGGGGGAGAGAAATAGGGGCAAATGGTGGTTGATATTTTGCTCATTTGCTAACTTTTTCAAACAGCACTTTTACCTCGTGGTAATTGTGCGGCTAAAACTACTCGACAACCGCCCGTTCCCCCCACGTTTTCACCTTTCTCTTTGGGGTTTTTTTTTATCTTCCACGATTCGCTGGGATAGCATCAAGCAACAAGATGAGCCGGCACAACCTTCCGAAACCGAACAAACCGGATTATACGGATTTGATTCCAGTCATGCTCAACGAATTAGATTGTCGAACAAGGCGAGCAGGGGGGACGTGGACGTGGGCAAAAAGTTTCGCGCAGGACGGCATCCCCCGTTATCGACGACGTTTGCCCACTCGACTCGGGACCACCTCCTTTCGTGTATTGGATTGCACTAGTTTTCCTTTTCTTTCCCTCCTTTCGCTCTTATTCTTGTACTGTGTTTCGACCGTGTTAAGGTTCGGACATGCTCTAGACATGGGGCAAAAAATAAAACGTACGATAAAGTCCAAAACCCCGCTGACCCCGTGGCTCTTTCGAAGCTTGGAGTAATCGAAACTCATCAACTAATTACTTCCTGTTTATGTAGTTTGTTTGCGCTTATCGCGAGCACACTCTCTCTCTCTCTGTGGGTGTGTTTGTGCTTCATCCACTAAATCCCCTCAGCACCGCGTGTGATCGGGAGTCAGTTTCGCGCAGTTTTGTTTACCGACTTTGCAGGGAGCTTTTTTCCTTCTCTTCATTGCTGCATTTGAAGCCATCTGAATTGGAGCTCTGAATCTTAAACGAACGTGGAAAACCCAAACGATCGAATCATTTGGGTCCGAGGTAGGACTTTTTTGTTGCGCCTCTTTCAATGTTAGTTTTTCCTGTTGTTTAACGCTCTGTTCCTCATGTTTGGTACGCGATTTCAAGCGCAATGCATTAATACGCCGAGATAGGGTTTTTTTGTATGTTTATATCCTATTTTTCCCTCACAGAGCACGATCATCGATTGGATCTCGTCCCTTTTTGAACCACCAACTACCACCATTAACCTCGCCGCAGTGTAAGAAAGTTGCTCATTTGATTCCGTTCCGATGTTTATCTAAGCGAAGCGGCGAGTAGTTTGCTTGCTGTTTTACTGTTTGTTTCTTTTTCCTCCTGAGGTTCTTTCAGTACTAACGGGCCGGAGAAGGAAGCCAGCATCCTGCTTTGGTGGACGATGAATTCCACTGATGGATGGGGTTGTGGTGCTTTCGTGAACAACTTTTCCCTTCCAACGGAACTGATGGCCGCGCACTCGAAAGGAGTAACAGCATCGATAAGCTAATGAAGTAGCTGATCGAAGTGAAGAGTTGCTCAGGTCGAAACATGGGTACCCGCTTCACTGGATTTGCTGCTGTACTGGGTTTTTTTTACGGGAAAATGTACCAATAAGAAGAAGCGAACTAGTTCCTGTTTTTGGGCTATAAGTTTAAATGGACTCAACATTAAAGGGGAAAGATTTAAAGAGGCTGTTAGATTAGCTCGTAATTATATTAAAATGTTTGAGAAAAAACATGTTCTACAGCAATAAACTAACGTAATCTTGTACAATATATCATTTCCATTGCAAATTGCACTTCCACAACATGACACATTTCAAACGATAAGACACCTACCAACTATGCTGCTGTTGCGAGCATATTTCTCCCGGGGTTTTTTTTCTATTCCTATCCCAACAACCTACATCAACCTGTACGAGGGTACGCTTTCATGTGAAATAGATTCAACAATTTTATTACATCCATGCTATTTCCCCCCTTTTCGGTCCGTTGCGTTGTGTGAGTCGTTTTGCTGTCCGTGTAGAGCATCCTGTTCTGACCTGGGTTTACACCTGGGTCGATCCTTGAGCTTGACAGCTGGCCTCCGAATGGTGTTGCCCTGCCCTTTACAGGTGCAACGTTCCTGCAAAATGCTCACCCTTGCGGGATCATCTTCTTATCGCCATTCCAAAAAGAAGGGGGAAATTGTCTCCCAACAAACGACGACGACGACGACGACGAAACGCGTCTATCATCGGGCACATCGGGGTGCAATTTGATTTTCATACTTTTGCACCCTGCTCAGCTGGAGCTATTTTGCTTTTGGTTTGAGGCATTCCTTTTTTGTTCACACTGTCTGTAAAATATCTTTCGGTATGAGTATGAGTGTCTTTTGCTTCCTGCTACTACCATTTTCTCCCTTTATTAGTTGTCTCGCCCGGCACTTCAAAGCGGATTACAATGACACAATACACACAACCAGGTAGGAGTGCATTTAATTTAGATGAGCATTGTGGACGGCTCACGTGGTACCGTGGTGGGCCCGGGTGAAATCATGTAGAGCGAGCGTTGTGCATCAAGATGATATGGATATTGCATATGGCTGCGTAATTGATTGAATCATCCGGATGTTCAAACCCTCAGTCCCCGGGAGAGGTACTGCTGCAGCATACCACTCGTCCGCTCGGTGTGCTATGCTGCAACGGTGCCCAGACATTCCTGCAGCACGGGGAAGCTTTGTTTGCAATTAAATTCCTTACCCGTTCGGTTGGAGCATTATTAGAAGGAACGCTCTGGGGGTGCTGGACCCTTCGTAGGTAGGAGTATGTTACAGTGTATTATTGTCTCTAACAAGGTGAGCTAGATGAAGAATGCTTTTCTTTGCTGTATATTACTGTTTGCAGCGTACGAAACACATTCCACAGCAAACATTCTTTCACTGTGTTTACCCTTAATAGGGCTTATTGTGATACTGTTGGATTTTGAGATAGGCAGAACACACCCGCGAGTTAGGCAAAGAATTAACAACGCCTATGCATAGGCAACACGCATTACATGTATTTTCACATTAGACAGAATTCCCATTTAGACCAGTTCAATCCCAAAGAATCCAGTTGGAATATAGCCAACTTAACAGGATTTAAACAGGAAAATGTATGTATCGCTAACGGAGCACGTCGGCTCCTGATAAGAACCCCCCAGAAATCACCAATAAATCGAGTTAGAATTCCAAAGTTAATACATAGTTCTTTCTCCAGTTTTTTTGTGAGCATTGCTCTTCTAGAGAAATTCGATTCTCTTTAAGAGTGGCAAGACCCCTTTGGCAATATTCGTTGTTAGGCGGAAGTTTGCATCGGGGTGCCAGCCTTTTTCAAGGCTTTTGCTCGGGAGTACTGCTCCCCTTTCTAAAAATACAGTCCACGAGACGGAGTAGGCCGTAGAAACCTACAGATACGTTGTGATCATCACTTAGAATTACTAGCAAGCCATCGTTTTAAGAAAGTACTTTCTGAAAGTTCAACAACTTAATAGTGGATGCAAAGTTTGTTAAGATAAATAAAGCTGAAATATATTCAATATTCAACAATGTTGCTATGGATCATTACATATTGCACAACAAAAATGCCTCAGGCAACGGTTTTGAAGATTATTGCTGCACTCAATTGATGTAAAATATAAAACAATAACTATTTTGCGGAAGTTTTCCATTGATTTAAGTACCCAAATTTCAATGAACTCCTATATCCAATATAACCATCATTTGGACTACAGTGTTAAGGTAGACTGACGTGACTCTGTCCTTAAAATACGCCTAAAGTTAGGCTAAATTATGCTTTGAAGCTTTAGTTACACAATTATGCAGCGCAAACCTTGCAATTCATAGCACACGCTTTTCGGAAACATTACAAACAACAAAGCTAAATTGATTTTTATTTCAACAAAAAGGTTTAATTTTTGCTTACGCCTAAAGGTATGCAAAATACGATGAAATTCCTGCGCCATTCAAATCAGCTGCTGTTACCAAATCCGCTGTCGAATACGGACTCAAATAATTGGACCTACGCTAAACCATCCCAACGCCTTCCATTGAAGAGCATTGAACACTTTCCCGAACCACTCCCCCGAACCGCTCTTACCCCTTAACTAAGCAATGCAATACACCACATACATTTCTGAATGAAAAACTGGCACTGTTTACGCAAGTAAACCCGAGAATCCTCTTATCGTTGCCCTTCCTTTGCACCACCTCCCCTCAATGGCAGTGGAAAACAATCCCCACAAATATCCTAAAGCACACACACACACAGTTGGAGCATTTTCCCACCACACTCGGTGGTGGAAAATGGCCGACGCTTTTCCTTCATTCAACGCGCCGCGGTTGCACCGTTATTACATCGCACCGAAATCGCGCAACCCAAGGACTGGTACCGCCTATCGGTGCGGAAATTTCGGTTTCGGTTCCGTACCGCGTTCGTGTTTAATTTTATATCGTTATAATTATCGAACGCGAGTATGTGTGCGATGCTCTGTATGGAGAAAGCGGGCCCGTTCTCGATGCTTCCGAAGAACTCGTACTCGCAGCCGTGGCGCAAAGGCTTTGTGCGTACGTGAAGCGTATTTTCTCTACCGCCGTGGAGCTGGGTGTGATGTGGTGTGGCCGTGTGTGTGTGTTCGGTTCAATGCATTTTGCCTGCGCCTAATGAGTTAAATCAAAAGCATCAACTCGGGCGGTCCTGAGGGTTGCAGATAGGCGCACATAGCGCGCATTCCAAAAAACCCCTGGCGAAGTAGGCGACGAACCGGGTCCATGGGGTACAGGTAACTGCGGTACAGGCGAATGCATCAAGGTGCCCGGCACGGTTAGGAATGCCTGCCCGTGCAACATCATCATCATCAACACGCTCTGGACTTCATCAGAGCAAACGGGCCACACTGGCCAGTAGGGCCACCGCACCATTAGCAAGGGCCAGTCTCCGTTTTGTGCTGGAATCGGCCAGTGGGATACTGGCCGATCCATCTGTTAATGAGGTCAAATAGATAAAGCCCCGACCGGGTGCTGGATTGGATTATTTATATACCGATTCATCTTTGCAGAAAGCACCAGTAGGATGAAAAGGGGGTCTTGTTTTGATGAGAATTTTAGACACTTTTTAGGAGAGTATTCAGACTTTCTAGATTTTTATAATCAATTTTATCGCTTTGTTATTTACATCAATTATTTACCACAATAAATCTCGCTTACGAAAGCATCATCACAGCAGTGCTCCCGAACTGTTATTGTTCTTCCCCCCTTACCGAACGCGTTGCAATTTCCAGCCAACCGGTCTCATTATAGTTATTAGCAGGCCGTTTTCGGGCCACCGAGCGTAAAGCGGACCCCTTTTTCGCGGGCTGAGCAAGAGGGACGATAAGGCCGACGCACTCACGTCACATTTACCCCGAACGATCGATGCTGGGTGCAGTTTATTATACACACACCTTTTGTCCCATCATCCCACAGCAACGCCCGGCACATCCGCATGTGTTTCTCTTCCCAACGTTCGGTCCCGTCCCCAGTGCAGTGCCGCATCCCGTGCCGGGTTAGTTATTTTGGTTTTGGTCCAGTGAGCTTCCCCAATGTGCGTTTGAGTGGAAAACGCTCCTTGCGAAAAGCGGGCCCGGAGATGCGTTCGCAGTGCGTGAACGACGTTCCCGGTCCCGGAACAACCCCTCTGTGCACACGATACACACATAATCTGTGTTGTTGTTAATTGATCTGCCCGTGTTATCCTTGCCCTACACAGGAAGCGGAACGTTTCGGGGTGCACGAAGCAGTGGTGTGAGATCTTTATTATACATTGCACGGCCGGAGCTTATCCTGCTGCTTGAGTAATTATCACTGTTGTTCATTTTGCTTCTTTTTAAATTAAAAAAATAAAATGTGAAAACAGACTACACGAGGGGAGTAGTTTTGCATGGCATTGAAGGTGTTCCCTCCAGGAAGAAATTCTTTATTCCTGCTGCATTAAGTCAATCGTGCGGAAAAGCACCTATAATGGTTGGTTGGCAATTTTTCCAGGCTGATGATGTTTGCATTGCTACTGTGGATCAGAAAAATTGCCCCAATCAAGCCGTTTGAACGCAAGTTTTACGTTGCAAACAGGCAATACCTTTGATGATTTGTAAAAACGATTGCCTACTTGGAGGCGCGTAGCAAAGCGAATAGGGCCGTAACTGTCATACTTTATCAAATTATATAAATACGCAACGGGAAGACACATAATGGATGCGTTTATTATTCTTTAACAGATTACAATTTTGTTTAGAACGAACGAAGATTATTGCGGGTTAGTTATGCTTTTTTTTAATAATAAACCGAACGCTTGCATGTAGGCAAACGAATGCCGTTTGCATCATTTTGCCACAGAGGAGTGGAGTAGGTTAAATGAAGTTATTAAAAATACAATATCAAATTGGAAACAAAGCTCTAATAAAACAAGAACAAGTCCATAATACGTTAAAGCCTACCTGTTTAAAATTCTTTAAAATAGTACCAAGTCGCAGTAAGGTACAGAAAGCGTGTATGTTGCATATATTTAGGCGCTTTTAACTTTCAATACGATGTTGAGAAGCCAGCATTTGCAACAACAGATAAATTTAAATTAATAAATACACACAACACAACACTTTTAACATCAACTAGAACGAGTGGATTAAAAAATAATCACATATCTTAAAGTTGACAGTTGT
Source organism: Anopheles gambiae (assembly GCF_943734735.2). Classification (NCBI taxonomy): domain Eukaryota; kingdom Metazoa; phylum Arthropoda; class Insecta; order Diptera; family Culicidae; genus Anopheles; species Anopheles gambiae. The sequence goes on along the minus strand of NC_064602.1, from coordinate 34,358,754 downwards.
ACGAGCTCCAACGGGTAATTAATTAGCTTTCTCAGGAAATGATTCACTGCTACCATAAAATACTCTCCTTCAGATGCTAACGAGACTTTTCGCAACATTCTGCTCTGTATTCACCATTCAACGACTTCTTTTAGTAGTAAAATTTCTCCTCCTGCACAACCGATCATTAGGCTTAATTAATGTCTTCCTTTCTAAGCCGTTCTGCTGTCGATTTTTACACCGAATCGAAGCTGCTGCTCCGCATTGTAAAATGTTTCCCCATCCCTTTCCTCTGTGCCTTAGATTAATTAGCTTCCGATTAGAACCCCTTTCGAAATAGAGGCGAAAATCGATCAAAATTCCATCGTCCCATGCTACCAGCTTCCGGCATCTTTTCCCAGTAAGCTCTTTAACCAGGTACCAGGAGCCGCCTTGCGGGAAGATAAATGTGCCCGGCCTTTGTTTTTGTAATCCAGATCAATCAGGCACCCCTTTGACGAGCTAATGTTCGGTACTGAACTTAAGTTCCCGCCGTTGCTGCCAGGTGTGACAACGATTGAGTTGGTTTGACATTAATTTATGGATCGATGATTAGTCGTAAAGTTAAGGCTGCTAACGACTACTTGGTGGGTTGAGCTAGTTGAAGCTGAGAATGATGGAAATGAATTGATTTGAGCATATTTTAAACAAAGCATTGAGCCACACTTTTATGAGAAGATTTTTCGATTCAGGCTTTATAAAATGAAATGAAATGAGGCAGAAGAACAAATTTCTATCATACTGCCTTAAAGCTATTTTTTAACGCAAAAATACATACAACTTTTGCAGTATAATAATATATTTTCATGTAAACTATCAATTGAAATTGCACACAGCAACAAACAGTATAGGCAAGGCTTGACGAAAATGTAACAAACACGTTCTAAAGATTGTAAAAAATCAACAGCAGTTCAATCGCACAGAAACACTTTTCGCCCAACATGTTCGTTGTCCCCGACCAGGCAAAAGTTTAATTTCATCAAAAGTCAGAAGTAATTTTGAGTTCACTTCACACAAACACATCCAAACCCTCCCATACAGGAAAGTACTGGTACAGTTCTGCACCGGCGTTTTCCGATCGATTGCGTTTCACTTTGTTCGTGTTGGCTTTCCACCCCGCCACGGGTACAGCACCTTAACACCCGTCACCCAGTTTGGCCAGTTTAAGATTTTCGCACGACAGTTTTTCATTTAACTTTTTCTCGCTCGAATTAACTTTTCCCACTTTGAGCTTGAAGTTCGGCGAGCAGAACACCGATATCGACGAGGGCGAGAGAGCGCGAAAGTCGTCACGAAACTCGCAGCTTCGCACGCCCTGCTCCGGCGCACATTAAACTGACTTTCCGATACCGAGCATGGTGTGAGACGGTCGATTCAAGGGTAGTGAGACCATCCTTAAACCAACACCTAGCACGCAAACACGCACATCGCCGTGCTGGAAGGAGCACTCTAGCACTCCACACTAATTCCCCGCACCGATAATAGTAACGAATCGTCTCGCATTTCCCACCATTTTTTCATTTTTGTTCCACTCTCCCTAAGTCAAAGTTGTGCAGCGTTACGATTTCGACCTTCGCTTTTGCACCGACAAGATTGCATCGTGCCAAGGTGCTATCGTTCAAAAATCGCATGTGAATATGGTATCAAGCATTACACGCTCTGCAGTTTATCACCGAACTTGCTTCCTGGAGGATTTATTTTTTTCTCTCTCATTGAGACGACTCGGAAGTACGAAAATACATCTCAAACTCCTTTCTGACTAACTGAGATCTGCCACTGAGTGCGCAGTAGTGTGCGCCGCACATACACCAAAACGAATAAGAGCCAGAAAGCGTTACCAAAAGACTTCGCACAAAGTCAAACTGACTGACTGACTCCTCTGCACATCACGCGGGAAACTGGCGTGCCTTGGGCGCATCTCTTTTAGCAGCATCCAATTCATTATCATCGTCTCCGGGTCTCGAGCGTCACCGTAGGACGGGGAAAACTTTCTCACACGAAGACATAAAGTTGATTTTAATCAAGTAAAATGGTGATATCTCACCTCCCACATGCACCGGCCGACACCCGTGTCTCCCCATTCCCGATGTGTGGGTGTTGGTGGTGAACTTTTGCACCATGCAGCAGCAGCACAAAAATATTGCACAAAAATTTATAATCATCAAGCATCACCGTCCGACGCTGCTTTACGGTTTGGTTTTATTCATTTTTTTTTTGCTTCTCTGCTTGAGTTGAATACTTTCTCCCCTTTCACGAGTTAACAGTGAGCAACAGGTACAGAAGGTTTGGTTGGGTTTTAGCGGATCTTTTAGACACATCCTTCAACCAAACACACATACACATACGTACGTACCGTCTCGCAATCAAGGGTTGACGGTAAACTTTTTACGACGATTTGAAATGAAAAAAAAGGCAGCAAGAAAGAAATATCACAGCAGTTGGCACAAATCATCAAACAGGTTCCTGATCTCGCTGATGCTTGAGACTTGCGACCGTGGGGAGTGGTAACTAACTAAACAGTCGCTCTGTCGCTGCTCCTCAAGCAAGGATGCAACTTTGCTACCTCCATTTTGTATTTCAAGGGCCATTAAGAGGTTGTGGAGAAACGGGAAAAATATATTTACAACCACTTTAGCGCCTTAGCTCGCCGTAGCTCGGAAGACGTCAGACAGTTGCACTCTTCGTCCCATGACAACGTTAATAAAGTTTGATTTGATATTACTTTCGTTGACGTTGCGCCGCATGTTGTGCTGTGGTGCTTTGCGTTTTAAAAATAAAACAGTTTTAGAGCTAAACTATTGCCTAAGTACAATACAATAAATATGGTCAATCAGCTTTTTTTTTATTTATAATTTAAATATGTTCAAGATTCGAATGGGTTTTACTAGATTATTATCGCATTGCTTAGATTGTTCCATGAACTATTAGTTTGTGAAGAAGGTTGCATACATTTAGGCTGCGCAAAGAAAGCATCCCTTCTTAAGATATGCAAATTGTGTTAAAGTACGTTAAGCAACGCCAGAAGTTATACTATTTTCGAATAATAATAAGCAAAGGTGTTAATAAAGCAATAAATTGCATACCTCAAGGCGTCCAGCCATATATACAACCGTAACTGAACTTCTTAATCTTCTTTAGCTCCAAAACTAATGATTGTAAGCTTGTTGAACAATCCGTAGCGAACCTTCCAAAACATTAAATGATGCTTACAATGCAAATCTCCCAACCCACAGCTAAATATTAATATCACAACAATAAACTTATTTTCACAAGACTTAACAACACTCCCACCACTGATACCTTCACCCTTAGACGTACACTTCACCCCGTACCAAACTTAGCAACTCACAAACTAAGACATCTTGACACGATGTCAATTCCCTTATTTCCAAGACCACGATCTCACTGCAAGTTTCATCACGTTTTACGCAAACTTCCACCCCGGCGTGGTTTTTGATAAGCTAAATTAAATATTACCACTCTCCCACGCCAACTCCCCACCAACCTTGCAGTGGAACCATTTCCGGAACCTCCGGGACGATGCCGAGCGCAATGAAAAAAGTAGAAAAAAGTGTCCGCGCGGAAGCGTTGCTCTGCGCGAGTGCAACTTTCAATAGTTCTTAATTTGTTTAATCAAGACGTAAACTCTCACCGCGCGGCCCTGGTACTGAGGTGCGGAAAGTGAAGAAAAAGGAAATTCTTCACCACTTTGGGGGCAAGAAGAAAAACAAACGCCCGAGAGTTGCTGGAATTTGTTTTGCTTGACTCGATGCAATACGGGCCGTACTGTGCGACATCAACTAGAACGGAGAGAGAGTTGAACAAAGCAAAATTAATGCTTGTTCCAAATGCACACGGCAAACGGTTCGCTGCGCGGTGCGGTGCTCGGGCGTATTACACTGCACTGCTCAGCATAATTGCCATCAATATTTGCCATGCTAACGATGCACTTAATTATCGCTGATTGATAGTGCCATAATCGTTCCTGCTGTCCAAACACCGGAGTGACCGGATCGTGGAACAAAATTTATGATTTGTTTGTGCGTGTCGGTGTCTAGTCGAGGTGGGTTCGAGCGATTGCAACCGAATAAGTGCGCTAGTTAATTGAATTCATGTGACATTAAAACCAACACCGCTCGGAAGTCATGGTGAAGGATTAAGAGATTAGTGAATTTCAATACGTTTGTAATGTTTTGAAATTTTCCCACACATCGATTAAAAAATCGCTTTAAAAAAAGCAACAGCTTTAATGTGGAAGGCGAAATGAACTCATTTGCTCCATCAACACGGACTTCCAAAAGCCAAATCAAATAAACACATTAAGCTCATCTTCAAATACCGATCCACCCTCGCTCGGTGTGTGTATAATGCGAGTCGAGCAGCAACAAAAACGGAGAACGGACACAAAAAATCGCCAACGCAAACTGGTTGGTCCTCGAGCATCGGGAATGATTCTGCAGCGGCCATGGTACTGCACCGACTGCAGCCCCAAAATGCAGCAGCAAACGAGCATCAATAATAGATCGAACTTGACTTCTGTCGACTTCAACACACACACACACATTCACAAGGACCAATTCCAGCATGGTCTGGTCGCTTGCAGCAACCGGTGCAGCATCCGAGATGGTCAAATTCCATTAGCGAATTACTATTGCGTCGTGGAAAAAGTGCCAATTTCCGTTTGGGTTTTCAGGGCTCATCTCCTGCCCCCTCTCGCTGTCGCTGATTGTGTGCGCATCTCCCTTTACCTGCTCTTGGGCGGGGGTTGCAACGACTGCAAACGGGCTGGCTCGATAGCTATAACCTCAAACTGACGTGCAACATCACAATGCACTCATTGCCCCGTTTGCACTTCGGTGCTTTGCGTAGCGGGGCGGCACGGCACAGGGAGGAACTGATCTGGCAACGTTCGATCTGCTGCTCTCTTTTTTTTTTTCGTTACGTTTCTCTTCCTTTTTGACTACACGGTGGAGTTAGCTTGACGTTCCGAAACCCGGTACCCGTCCTGGGAACGGAGCTGAAGAGAGCCACCGTTTGCTTAATTTGATCAATCCAATCTGTGTTCATTTTGCCGGGACCCGTCGTTTTTGGGAGGAATGGTGGTGCAGTTTGTGTGTTATCGAAAGGCAGGCTAATAGGAATTTATTTTTCAGCGGATCAACTGTAGATCAGCTCTTTATTTAATCAAGATCAAGGGTGAAAAAATGATGCACAATGGAGCTTCTGATTTGATTATCGATACACACGCCTTGCGGATTTGTGTAGGGAGCAGAATGGGTGAGAAAAAGAGCATTGACACTAGCTGCAAATGCACTTATTTGAATTAATATAACAGCCCCGATGAACGTATGCAGTCTTACATCACGAAGTAATCGACATTTTAAGGCCGGGCTACATTGATCGTACTCGCACGCGTAATTTTGATTTTCACCAGCGCATCTGGCGGCGGCTGACCGAAGCATTTTGCCAAACAATTTGGAGCCGCTCCAGAAAATACGTTAATTTTCCATGTTTTTTACTTAAATCGGAGGAGAAAAGTTTTGTAAAACGTAGATACACATGTCTTGCACGCATTGCATCCATTTTTGCAATGGAAAACGATGGAAAAACTACTAAATTTTGAGATCCGGCAGGTCCATTCCCTCGATGACCAAAAAAAGCTTTCACCAGCCGCCGCCAGATGCGCTAGTGAAAATCGAAATTACGCTTGCGAGTACGATCAATGTAGCCCGGCCTTTACACTATTTGCAGCTCCGAATTTTGATTGAGGTTTTAGAGCAAATACCCGAAGAAACAGCAATTATCACTTAAAAAGAAAGAATACAAATGAGAAATAGATGTGAAATCATATTGATTTCATCATGAACTACTTGAAGAGCAGATGATAATGATGAATGGTTAGAAATGTAAGTGTCCGGGCAGCGAAACGCTTGGTTTGGTTTGGTTTCTTCCTTATTGACGCAAGTAAAGTGAAAAACTGTTAACATTTGTCACCGAATTCTTGCTATGGAGAAAGGTTCTTTGGCTGTCGCTTCATAAACTATTAAAAAAAATCATCAAAATTACTCAAAAATAATAAAATACTATTTGCATACCTGCAGGCGTATACTTTTAACAATTTACTAAACGACTCTAAATGTATGCAATATGGTGTAAAGAAAACTCAGCACTATAATCGCAGCTTTAGTTTGCTGTACGATGATGTTCGTTACATTACACATTGAAATCTATTCCACAAAAATATATTTAGAATATTTACTTGACGTTTTGAGACAATTTTGTTTCATTTCAAATACATTAGAATTGCATTATTTCAAATTGAATAAAATATTTTATAAATATTAGCAATGATAAACGCCGTCTATTTTACATGCAACCTTGCACAGACTTGTTTAATTTCGGTATCATTCTAACATTGAAGCCCTTATTTAATGTTTCAACTCCACTATCATACGAGCTGGTTAATGCAGACCCTTTGTAGCAGTCCTCATTACGCACAACCGGCGCGGAAGGCATTCATTGCAAGCTAATGCGCCATAAACAGGGCCCCCACCACCAGCAGGCAACCTCCCCAAATGCACTAAAATGCATTAATGCAACAGGGACTAACCATAATGTGCATTGGAGGGGCCTTTGCCACTCTAACTCCTAACTCTCTTTCCCTCCTAGACGTTCACGGGGCTAATGTGTATTTCTGCGAGTGGAAGTAATTTCCACCGGAATGGTTTAAATTTAGGGGTTCAGCAGCACGGGAGCAGTGTAGTACAGAAATCTATTAAACAAATGACTTTACTGCACAGCTCGCCGTTCTCCGTTTCTTTCTTCTCCTTCACACTAACAGCACCAAACAAAAGTCCCTCCCGCAGTGGCAAAACAGCCAAAAGGTACCCCAATCTGCCGGGAGCGGTAGAAACTTTGCTAAACTGCAAAGTCAACAGTAAATCACTCCCTCACGAATTGAATTGAAGGTACTTTAGTTAATTACGCCGCTGCATCTGGAACGTAACGGCAACCTCCCGGAACACGAGTGCAGGCAGTCGTATGCATTTCGAATCAAAATTAGAAGGGAGGAGTGCTCGCCAAATGCCGGCTGCAGTTCGGAGAAGACCGCTATCCGATTGAGGAAGATTGAGCTAATTCGAGTGCTCGTTTGGTTGTATTATCTCGACGTAATCTTTCCCCCCAAAACGCGTCTTTGCTTCATCTCTGAAAGCAAAGCGACTGATAAATCTTTATTTACTCAGTCAATACTCATCCTGACGTTCTATCCTCCCCCCAAATAAATCGTATCGCAAACAACGAACTTTGTCGCCCCAAAACAGAACCATCTTTCTTCCCAGCTTTAAATAGCTTTGCTTGAAACTTTTGCCCCCGTTTTTTTAGGCACAAAAGCGGGCGCTCGATTCGATTTCATGCATAACCTCGTCCTACTGCCACCTTGCTGGCGCAAAACTGAGCTCATTTTTGCCCAGCTTCCTTGCGTTCTAGGCATGGTGGAAACAGCGAAGCAAGCAAGAGCATCCGTTAATTGCTACCAGCAGACACACACACACAGCGCGAAAATCGAAACCATTCGCCGCCGTCCCGCAGCAAATGATGTTGAACGCTTCAACACCAGGGAACGCTTCTCCCGGCATGGCATCTCACCTCTCCCCCGCACTGACTAATGCTGACCAGCTGCCGCGCGACCCGGCATTCTTATCACAGCCAGCGGACTCTCCTGGCAGGCCTCCTGGCCTGATAAATGTGACCGAAAAGTTCTTCAATCGGAAAATGATGCGAATAATTTGAATAATTTGATCACGATCCAGCTCAGCCTGCTTCCGCCCCGTTTCCCCGTAATTTGTCTTTCAACTTTTCCCTCGCCCACTGTATTGCCGTCCAAATTGTAGGGGTCGAGTATTTCCACTGTGGGTTGTGCTGTTTTTTTTTATTCTGTGTGATGAGTAAATAAATAAAAGAAATCAACACTTTTTCGTCCGAAAAATCGTCATTCGAAAGTTGGGAATAAAATGAATAACAGCAATTGCTATGGATTTAAAGGTAGGAAAGAACAAATAGGAAAATGGAAGTGACATAATGAAACGTTCAAAACCTCACGCTCAGCCAAGGTTTATAGTCAGTATAATAGCTTTATTGTTTTATCTTTATCGTACAGTGTAATAAAAAAGGCTGTTTATACATTTCATGAAGAAATTTTGAATTATAAAGTTCCAATTCATTTTTCGTGCCATTTGCTTGGATTACTACAATCACCGAACTGAAATATGCTTGATGCTTTAAAATCAACAGTAATATCGGTTTATAAATAAAAACAAAGAATTGTTATCCAATCAGGGAATATCCGAAAAATATTAAATTATTGAACTCTTTAAAACATTTAAATCACCAAAATAATGTTCAAACCATATTCTTGAAATGTTCCCAAATTATATTTTATTTTCATATTAATTTAATATTCTTGAAGATAAATTAATATTATAGTGTTATTCAAAAAAAGTTTAAACTGGCATTACTTGCCCTTCGATACCTTTTTTAAAGCACACAACACATGGTGGCAATGGTCAACACTTGAAATAAATTAAAAACAAGCCCAAAAATCCCCAAAACCTGTGGTCTGCCCCACAACTCTTACGCACGCAGGAATAAAATAATATTCTGCCCCCTCGGAAAATATAAAGCAAAAAAAAAAACTGCCGATGGTTCCCCACCGCTTTCTAATGGAACGCCACAAATCGTTTCAATTCCAATATCATTCTCAATTAAGCTAAATTATTATTGTCCCCGCCAACCTGCCAGGGTTCCACCTCAAACCTTTTGCGTTATATTTTTTGTTTTCGAATATTTGCACACTTTTCCTGAAGTTTGTTTCAAGAGGAAATCCCATGGTTCCACTCAATACCGCACCGTTGACTGCAAAATAGATACTCCAACGCTATTCGTTTTGCGAAACGGTACAACCATCCACCACCGCCCGTCCGTTCTGCACTGTGTTTTCCCTCGGCACCGCACTCCGCCGCACAACGTGAGGAAAAGCTCGACCCAGAGCAGAGCAATTCTCCTATTTTCCCCCTCTGTGCACACGCAAAACCATAAGTAGATTTATGGTTAGAATTTAATTGAAAAATTTGGAAATTTATTCCAAACCCAGAAGCCCCAAAAACAACTCAGCACACCCGAGCGGGTGGCCCACATTTTGCTGGTGCTCGTGGGATGTCCTCCACGCGGGTTCACTGGATGGACCCTCGTCTTACCACGTCCTTCTCGTCCCCGTGAACCACCGAAATGGACACGAGACGAGATTCAATAAACACTCCACCACAGACACACACACACATACACACCCGCTCACCCGGACACACTTCATTCGTGCCAAATACCGTCGTCTTTTCGGGCGCTCTCAGTCAGTGATTTGTGCAGCAAAGCTCCTGCCCTCCCGAAAATTGGTTTTCTTGCGCACTCGAACTCCGAACAACTTTCGCCACCCTCATGGGGAGGGTACCCTGCACGACCCAAAGGGAACTCCCCCAGTGCCGGAGATCGAAACCACTTCAACCGCGCGCCGGATGGAACTGTCACGTTGTCTCGGTATTTTGGGTTCTCCCGCCCGTGCTGGGCTGTGTATAATTGATAGTTTGACTTTTCCTCGTGCGGACCCACTATAAATCGTACTCGGGCACTTCTTTTCGGGGAGTGAGGGAGGAATCGGCCCGGCAGAGAGGTACTTGAGACTGTGTGACCGAGAAGCGGGTAGTATTGTTTATTTGTGCTTGGCTTCGGGGTACCGAAGATTAACATCCCAAGCGTATCTGAGCTTTATTTATTTTCAGAATAATCCATCAGTTGGTAGATTTATCGGAGCTTCTGTCCGAGTGCCACACAATTAACTTCAAACTCAGCTTAGTATAATGCTTGCAAGTGGAAGGTTAATTAGTTATTGGTAGCAGGATTAGGTTAGATAAGGCAATGAGTTAATAACTAAAGAACAAACTGAAGAACTACATAACTGAATAATTAAAGAACTACAAAAGTAAAGAACCAGGTGATTACAGAACTAATTTACTAAAATAAGAAATAATCAATGAATATGTAAACCAAGAGTAAAACCATAAGAACAGAAAAACTGAAAAACTATTAGCATGGAAAACTAATTAAAACTGGAGGCCTGAGCAATTCAAAGAATGATATTAACCAACTGCATAAATAGCGTAAGAATTAAAGAATTAAAGAATTAAAGAATTAAAGAATTAAAGAATTAAAGAATTAAAGAATTAAAGAATTAAAGAATTAAAGAATTAAAGAATTAAAGAATTAAAGAATTAAAGAATTAAAGAATTAAAGAATTAAAGAATTAAAGAATTAAAGAATTAAAGAATTAAAGAATTAAAGAATTAAAGAATTAAAGAATTAAAGAATTAAAGAATTAAAGAATTAAAGAATTAAAGAATTAAAGAATTGAAGAATTAAAGAATTAAAGAATTAAAGAATTAAAGAATTAAAGAATTAAAGAATTAAAGAATTAAAGAATTAAAGAATTAAAGAATTAAAGAATTAAAGAATTAAAGAATTGAAGAATTAAAGAATTAAAGAATTAAAGAATTAAAGAATTAAAGAATTAAAGAATTAAAGAATTACAGAATTAAAGAATTAAAGAATTACAGAATTACAGAATTAAAGAATTAACGAATTAACGAACTAACGAACTAACGAACTAACGAACTAACGAACTAACGAACTAACGAACTAATGAACTAACGAACTAACGAACTAACGAACTAACGAACTAACGAACTAACGAACTAACGAACTAACGAACTAACGAACTAACGAACTAACGAACTAACGAATTAACGAACTAACGAACTAACGAACTAACGAACTAACGAACTAACGAACTAACGAACTAACGAACTAACGAACTAACGAACTAATGAACTAAAGAACTAATGAACTAAAGAACAAAAGAACTGAGAAATAAAAACTAGTTAAATAGCTAAGGATACAATCAAATAACCAAAAAACATAAGAACTAACTAACAAAACATGTAAAAAAACTTAATAACGCAAGAACCAAAGATAGTGAAGAACTTCAGAAATAAATAACTAATCTAATACAAAGCTGAAGAATTAGAGAACAGAAAACAACAGAAGCAGTAGTGAAGTGAAGTGAAATGAAGTGAATAAGTTAACGAAATCAATCTAAAGATATTAACTGTAAAACTATGAAAATTAAGGACTAACTTACCGATAAACTAAGCATTTGAAAAAATAAGAAAAAATAATTAACATTTTAAAACACAATGTTAATTATTATAAAATGTTAAATTAAACAATGTTTTGGGATACAAAATCATACCAAAATCATTCAGGACTAAGACAGAAGCACGCTACGCACTAGAGTAAAGAGAAAGGTACTAAAAAAAATGAAGCTCGAAACAACCAATTACACAGCAAACCGGCGGCACTGCAACGCAGTTAATCTGAAGCCTGTCGCAGAACCGAAAATTAATCAAACCTCTGGCGTCTGTTTGCTTAATTCGATTCAAGCATCCGTCGAAACCACGTGTCCCCGCGTACAACTGAACCACTTCCCTTGAGCCACTCACAGGCGCAACCACGCACGATCGGCCCCATAACTAGAGCACACCGCTCTCCGGTCCAAAAACCCGTTAAACACCGTCGCCACAGCTGACCGAGCATACATCCGCTCCTTTTTGCGGATGCTGGATTCGGTTACGCGGGCGAATGGCTTCTCTTCTGTGACTGTGGCTGACCTTGGCTACGCACCGCAGCCGAACCGAAGAAGCAGCAGCTGCTGCTGCGCTCGCATCTTGGCACTACCGCCGTCTGTGGTGCGTCGCAGACGGACCAGACAGCACCAACAGCAGCAGCGACAGTACGCTGCGGTCTAATTATTTTGATCTGAGGGTTTTGATGACGCACGAGGGGGAAGGTTTTATTAGTGCGTTCCATCCCTCCGCACAGGTACTTTGCATGCGAGCTTCTGCTTCTCTCCCCCCTCGTACGTGCAATAGCTTCTGCCCGTGATTGACGGTTTGGCCCGCGTACCCGAGAGTGAATGCACACGCGCGCCGAAGGTTACCCCTCTCGTTAAATCTGGAGCCTCGGCGAGCAGCGACGTTTTATGCGCTCGCTTAAGGTTAAGTTCTGGAGCTCAAGGGAGAGATATTGAATGGATGGGTTTTGTCGGTGGCCGGTGACACAAGTGAAAGATAATTCCGTGAAGGTGTTAATTCGGGCAAAGTTATGCGATGTAATGGGTTTGTGCAATGGTCGCAAGCTCGTTTAAAGCTAGGCCCCGAGCTGGTGATGCTCGTAATGCATTCCCAGCACGAAACATTAACACCTTTACGAGCAAATCGGAAATGACATTAGGAAATGACATGGATTGAGTTTGCCGAACTAAATCCAATTTAACAAGCATCCATTCCACAAGATGACTATTCGACAATCAAATGTGGAATGCTACGTGCGTGTCCCACTGCCTGTCTAGTGACTCTAATTAAAACTTTCCTCCTGAACGTGGTTACACTGTCACCCATCATTGACAGCACCCGGGATCGAAATTCACCCACCGAAACAGACAAAACCGATGCGTAATCAGTAGCAGGATAAGCCTACATTCCTGCCCGTCGCAGCAGAAGTCAGCCGGTGTGTGATTTTCCACAAACGATGTAGCATTCTGGAACTAAAATTAGTTCTTGGGTCCAAAGTGGAGTTTCAGCCACCGTTGCATACAATGGCACTAAGCAGAAAAGCATTCCCATTGGACGTTTTTTGTTCGAAAGGCTTAAAAAGCTACTGGAAAAGGTTATAAGATACATTTTCTATGAATATTTGCATACATTTAGGGTTTTTTTTAATGAGATTTGCCTACTTTTAGGATTATTTCAATTAAACATATGCTTAAAAAGCATTTTTAAGCCTACTTCACACAAACAAACGCATAGAAACCAGCTTAAGAAGACCTAATTCTTGAGTTATTAAACCACCTTAACAAGCCTGCAACGAAGGTTTGTTCCTTCTGCTAGAACCGTCGAACATTCCCTGCTCAAATGTGAGTACGTGCTAGACAAGTTCATCGGAACGGAACGATATGCAGCACGAAATAGATTTGTTTCTTTGCCCCCCAACACCCCAAAAAACGGTCCCCTTCGCCGCAAAAACTTCTAGGGGAAAACGCATCCACGCACAATTTCCAATCCAACGACATTCGACGTCCGTTCTTCTCCTACGCCTGCTCTATTGAAGCGTTAAAATGCTGCCACCGAGACACACAAAACCGTTTTCCGACCACCCGGTCAGCCGAGGTGAAAAAAAAACAATGGATTTCAATCCTCATTGAAGGATTGTAACACCGCATCCTAATCGTACGGCACCGACATCCTCGAATCGCTCTTGCCGTCCTTGTGTACGTTGGTACACGGGAGCCTCGGCACACATACGTACGAAGGGATTTTACGGGCATTTGCGCCGGCCCGTAACCGAAAGACAGATGTCCAACTCATTTAGTGTCTGTCAATGGAACGGACGGACAGCCGGAGCGGGACAGGCACAGAACGAGGCACAGAACAACAGACCGACGTCGTTCCCATCTTGGCCGGTGTGTGCTGGTGGAGCAAAGCAGTTTCTAGCCCGGGAAGGTGTTTGCCGGAACGTGCCGGAATCGTGTCCCGCCAGTTGTGTCGTGCGCGAACAACGTACGCGCGATGCCAAATGGTGAGAGAACCCTCGTAGCGTAGGGTTCTGAAGTTTAGATCTTGGAACAAAGCGGTCTTGAAACATGTCGCACCCGATTGTTTGCATGGTTTGGTTTGGATGCTTTTGCACTGGGTTGGCAGTTTGGTGTAGTCGGGTGTTCGCCAGCCGGGAGAGCGAAGGGGGAATTGGAGCAATCAGCTCAATCGGTTGTGGGTGTGATTTTTCGTGCCAGGGAGTTTGGATTTGTGACAGAGCGTGTGGTTCTTCACTGTGATGCTTCGTTTGTATTGATGAAATTGAATGTTGAGAAAAGTTTTTAATGGATTGAATGGCTGTTTTTACGCCATTTGGGCATTTGTTTTGATATTTAGAGCTTTAGTTAAGGAGGTAGCTTTTTTACATTATTTTAAACCTCTTTCATGCAGAAGAAACCTTGAAATATTTAATTTTTAATAGCTTATCTTGTATCTAGTCCTTTATTTGAAAGAAAGTTGCACCCTTTAAAGCAGCGATGTCAAACTCATTTGACCCCTCGGGGCAAAATGCTACTGAAAATAGTAGCACGGGCCGCAGCCAAGTATTTTATGATATTATATGATCCAAAAACCAGATCTTTATCAGTTTCAACAGAGTCATAAGCCCACCTGTTTTTTTCTCTGAACACATTGATCTTGGTAGGATGCCTCATGGAAAGCTTGTGATCGTTTGTAACAGCCAATCAAAATTAATACGTGTTTGTGCTGACATCTGATTTCATCTGTTCTCTAAATGTTTTGCACAAGTAAGATGTTCTAAGCTGCATCGATACGTAAAGAGGACTTCGACCTTTCCTAAAACAATATGCCACAAGAATTAAAAGCTTGCGTTTTAAATTCCTGTTGGTTGAGTGATTTTGTTAATTTTTCCAAGTCGGTTTCGTATAGAAATTTCTTTTTTTGTCACAAAGTACTTTGATGTTCCAAAACCTCATTCCGTAAGATACTTCCGGACATTCCGGGTTCTATACATTAGTATGAGATTGAAGCTAAAATGCGAGTTGTTTCTTTACAAAAATATTCAATTCAACAAATAAATGTTGGCTCAAGCGGTCGTGGGCCACTCCGAAAGACCTCGCGGGTCACATTTGGCCCGCGGGCCACTAGTTTGACATCTCTGCTTTAAAGCATGGCACACAATCACAATCACAAATAAATGTAAGACCTTGCAAATAACCTTCCGTTAGTTATCCGGAGCTTTTGCCATTGTTGACAAAGACTACCGTGTAGGCATGGTTTTCGTTTCTTCAGGATGCTCAGTTCCTGGCTAAATCGTCAAAGCGCAATAAAAAGATAAAACATAATTTAAACACTACCTCCATCAAAGAAGAAAAGCGAGGTCAACAACTCAATAACCTCACAATGAGTGACAGAAAAAGGATTAAGATGTACTTATTTTTCTATTTTTTACATGAATAAACCCAATTACTCGCCAATTACAATTAGCCGGTCTCGTAGTATAGTCGTCAACTCGTACGAAGTAACAACATGCCCGTCATGGGTTCAATCCCCAAATAGACCGCGCCGCCATACGTAGGACTGACTATCCTGCTATGGGAGGAAATCAATCAGTCACTGAAAGCCAAGCCCACAAGTGGGTACAGGCAGGCCTTGACCGACATCGGTTGTTGAGCCAAAAGAAGAAGAAGAAACCCAATTACTAAGTGCAAAAAACAAGAGCCAGGCAGTTCAAATCTTAACGGTCAATTCGGGTGCAGCCGCGCCCTCTGTTGCCGGTGCACCGAAACAAATCTAAACGCTCGTTAGATCGCTTTAGCAGGGCCGGGCACCCAGTGTTGCCTACGTGTCTGTCGTTTTTTGAATCGAATTTACTGTACAACGGTCAGTAGACTAATTCCGAGTGCCAAAAACACACTCCACTCAAGCACACACCAAATCAAGAACAAACCCCTCACCATTAAACCACCCCATTTAAGTTTGATCTTTTATCACCCTAATTGGTGATTAGAGCAGCATGCTGCCCAAATAAAACCTCAACTATTGATTTCCGCTTCAAAGATCATTCTGCCTCCCAGTGTGGGGCCACCAACCAGCCTGCCCCCCGTCCAAAAGGGACTGGCCTTTCAATTAAATCCCCCAAGCCTTTCCCATTCGATTGTGTGTCCTTGCTCCGCGCATTCGGAAACCGTTCCGGAGCCGGATCATAAAAAGTCAACCCGCAGCAATACCCTCCCACCCGGGCGAGCTCATTCTAACTGTTACTGTTGTTGTTGTTGTTGTTTGTTGTGCCGTACCAGAACCGCGATCACCGCGCGCTGATTCTTCCCGTTCGCTTCAGGGTTGATCCACATATGACTGCGAGCGAAGGGTGGGTGGTGGGTGAGTGGTATATGATCTCATCTCAAACATTCGCTTTTTTTTAAGAGAAGAAGGCCACAAAATTGAACCACCTCCTCCAGCTTTTCGGCAGAATCTTGAGAAAGGCACACATCACCGAAAAGACACTGTTTTCGATTGTATTCTACGGCGAGAACGGGGAAAATTCGTTCAAACTACGCGCGACTAGCTACAGAGAAGGTCGCGCGTCGTGCGTGCGGGTGGGTGGCTAAAGGGGAACACTCCTCACGCCGCCTGGAAAAGGGGGAAGCGCTGCACGGGTCACACAAACAGCATCCAACACAGGCAGTGAGGGTGACCGGTATCCCATCTCCCTCGAAGCATGGGCACACGATAACTCTTAGTTTCTCTCTCTCGCTCTTTTGAGCGGGGTGTGAGATCGCGAGAAAAAAAACTCATCTCAAGACACCCCCCTTTTTCACCCGCAAAACACCGCCCCCCACCCCCACGATCCGATTGAATTAGAAGGGAAGAGAAGCTGAGATCTGATGATTGTTGTCTGCTGTGCGGGAGCATAACGTAGAGGCAAACGGGGCAAAATGAGCCTAAGGGGCAATATGGGCACCCTTTATTTAAGCATAATTTCACAGCAAGGATAACGTGTAGTCTTTGCAGTGTTCTATGAACACCATGTAAGTTTTATAACCCGTAATTTAGAATAATAATAATAATAATAATAATAATAATAACAATAAGAAGAAGAAAAAGAAGAAGAAGAAGAAGAAGAAGAAGAAGAAGAAGAAAGAAGAAAAGAAAAGCATGTATGTTTTACCACTTCGAAAATAAGTTTTAAGTAATGTCACATGGATGCGTGGAAATTGAACAAGGCATATTTTGAAAGCCAAATGAATGCGTACTTTTATTAATATAACAAATATTATGAAAATGCTTCACGTGGGGCAAAATGGGCAGTCATCCTTGGGGCAAAACGGGCAGTCATGCTTTTGGCACTTGGTGAGGCTATGGTGTTGTATTTGTTCACACAATAACGTTAACAGACACAGCTTCAAAAGATTCTATTTAGTAGATTGAAACGTGTATTTTTATTTTAATCATACATTTCTGCAAAAAATTGAAGGGCTTTCATGAACAGCAAAACACAAAATAGGAAAAGAATACATTTCACGAAACGTGCGCAAAAGCTTTGACCTTTACCTAAGCGCTATTGTTGTGTCCCACATTGCACCAGTCTTTTGACGATTCACGTTTTGTTTACATATGCCAATTTTGCCCCAGGGCTATGCCCATTTTGCCCCGCGTGTCAAAATAGCATCACGTGAAACATCATCTCTTATTTTACACCTTTTTTCATATGTGCACGTTATTTCAGGCTATAGGTCGCTTTAGACCTTGCATGAAATTGAACGTGAAATTTTGGTTTTTTTTTTTTGCTATATTTCATTGAATATGAAACATAATGTCGCTTAACGTACATCAAAACAAAGGATATTCAATTCCCCGACTATTTAAACTGAAAAACATTTAGGAATAATGAATTGAATGCATTTCCTTGTGATTCCCCGTTGACCATTATTTTTTCACCGAGAACAAAGCGGAGGAAATGCATTTAATTTATTTATTCAATATCCTTTCTTTTGGTGTCCGATAAGCCGTATTCTGATTAATATTTAATGAAATGTGTCAGAAAAACTTAAAATTTCACGATCAATTCCAATGGAGCTGTAACGCGAGCTTATGTTGGTATTTTTCATTTTTACTTTCATTTTCATAAATTTCCATGAATGAAAAACGTTGCAATTTTAATCATTAGATCAATTAGATCAATATGACATATAATGTGATAATAATTGTGTTTTGTGTAAAAAATCCAAGCAATAATCGTTAATCTGCTTAACATGCCCATTTAGCCCCGCTTTCCCCCTACCTCCGGCGCGTGTGTGTGAGCGGGACGGTGTACGTCTAGTTGGTAGCATACGAGCGCTGCGCTCGATCTTGCGAGCGGATGCGGGCTTGAATGAATCAGTATGTGTTGACGGTTGCACGCGATCAGCACGTTTGTGGTTCTGTGTCGCAGAGCTCGCATGGGTCGCAGCGGGGTCGCTGCGAGTAGTAGTAGTACCTTCGTTCTACTGTAGTGTAGTGTACTAGTGTGTCTTGTGTCCATCAAACCAGTGTTTCGATCGATTGATTCTATCCTTTTCCCCCCCTATCTTTCCCTCGCGTAACACGCTCTCTGTGTTTGCGCTGCGTTTGTGTGTGAATAGTGATTAGAAAGAAGGTGCGAATAAGATCCCAATTATAATGTTCTAGCACGGGTGGCCCCCCAAGCGGGGGAAGAGGGCCTTGAAGATCGTGCGAATCAGACAGAAACAAATGAAAAACGGTGTGACTTCTGGTGTTAATTATTTCTTAATCAAGAACCGTGCCGCACGAGCAAAAACCACCTCCGAAGGTGATGCATGTATCACCACCCTCTCTCCTCTCTTTCTCTCTCCTGGTGCTCCCTCCCTTCACAAACCGTTTGAGATCCGTTTGCTTAAACATCGAACAATGCTCGAAAGGCCACAACAACAGCACGGCGCGCTAGGCAAGCAGAAAAAAAAACCAAGCCGTCCAGACATCAACACACAATCGGCGGGGCCCCAACAACAACGACAACAAAAAGCGTTCTCTCTTTCTCACGTTTCTCGGTGCTTGACATTTACCCAGATCGGTTTGGTGCTATGCTGCTGCTGCTGTGTGTGTGTGCCCCTGTGCTTCTGACTTACTATTTCTCGATCGCCCTCCAAAGCACAACCTCTTCCCCGGCGGCCCCGGCACATTGATCACATTGAGTTTTGCAATTGAGCGAGGAGGAGGAGGGGGGGGGGGGGTAGGCGTCCGCCCGCAAAAACCGAACGCTCCGAATATTGGGTCGTGCGCGGTGTGGTCACAAATTAGAGCGAACCACCCTTGCCACCCTCTCCCGCCCATGCACCAGGATCGATACAAAAAAACATCAAAGACGTAATATTCTGCCCAGCCCAAAACATAAGGAGGCCCTGCCCAAAAAGGCACCCGCTGCCTCTAGTGTGTGTGTGTGTGTGTGTGAGAGTGTGTGTGGATGCAGTGCAGGCTCCCTTCTTTTAATGTGGGTGTGTCGGTGGTGTGCATTAATCATACCGCACCGATGCTGCTCCGGTTGCTGCTAGCAACACCACCACCAAGTCTCAAGGGTCAAGCGGAGCGCAAATCGTCATCGAACAGTCGCGCGGCGTTCGTCGCTTCTCGCGTCATTGAAGTCTTTCGTAGTGAACGTATCTAGCGCGCGCACAGAGCGCTTGCGAGAGGGAGAGTGCGATCGAGCGAGCGAGTGAGCGACGGTTCAACGGCGTTGTGTCCCGCGGACGACGCTACTGCCACGGGTCTGCCTGAGTCAGAGGTCTCCCGCGGCACGGATTCGTTCTTCGACGTTCGCCCGCGGACGACGGGTGTTGTGTTTGTGCCCGCAGTGTGTTTGCAGCAGGAGAGCAAGAAGAAGCAGCAACAACAAAAAGTAAAAGTTGTTTGCGCACATGCAAAGTTAGATAATAGCAATCATCTTTCGTTACATCTTCCTGTAACATCTTCCAGCGACTAGCGGCGCGGGCGCGCACGTGTGTGTGTGTAGATGTGAGTGGTGCGTGTGTGTTTGTTTCTTGCGTGGGCCAGCCCAGCAGGAGAGCAGCGACTCTTATGCGATAATAAGTGGCCTTTCCCGTTTGGACTGCTTGTTTGCATGTCGGCCGCTCTTTCGCCGAGTGTGACTAGTTTTTTGCATGTGCAGAATCCCACTGGACAGTGTTATAGTGAAGTCTGGCAGATACGCTAACCGTATGCAAATAAACAAAAAAACAACCCTGCGTGCCACAACATAAACGATCCCCCGGACGCATGGATTCAAAATCTAAAGGCCGGGCTACATTGATCGTACTCGCAAGCGTAATTTTGATTTTCACTAGCGCATCTGGCGGCGACTGGTGGAAGCTTTTTTTGGTCATCGAGGGAATGGTCATGCCGGATCTCAAATTTAAGTTGTTTTTTCATCGTTTTTTATGCGAAAACGGCTGAAATACTTCCACAATATGTTTGTCTATCAATTGCATAGCTTTTCCAGTCCAGTTTAAGTAAAAAAAATGGAAAAATAACATATTTTCTGAAGCGGCCCAAATTGTTTGGAAAAATGCTTCGGTCAGCCGCCGCCAGGTGCGCCAGTGAAAATCAAAATTACACCAGAGAGTACGATCAATGTAGCCCGGCCTTAACGTTTGAAAACCTTTTGTGCGGCGCCTCGTTTCTCTCTTCTGTTTTTTTTTTTCTTGTTTGTGTGTGGCATCGTTTCTCAAAGTGTCATCTCGCGCATAAAAATTATAACTTTATCACCGTTTCTTTCCCTCTCGCCTTCTATCACAGGCCACGATGTTTCTCCGGCGGGTCGATTCGGTAGTGTTGCTGATATTTGGGTGTCTACTAATTATAGGTAAGCCTGCAGGAGCTGGGCGTTACATAACAACACCCCTTTTCTGTGCTGTGTGCTCTTGTGTTGGGACGCTGCTGTGTTTTTGTGTGTTGTGTTGGGGATTAACTTCACTTAAGGAAGTGTGCAAATGTCGCACGATGGTGCGAACCAAACACTCGTGTGTGTGTGTGTGTGTGTGTGTGTGTGTGCCTGTTGCCCATCTGCCCATTTTGCGCAGGGGCGCACACACTTTGGTTACTTCATCTTTCTTCCCCACCAGAAGGACGTTTCCAAGGCGGGCGCTCGTGCTGGTTTACGAATCCGTTACGATGCGGCGCTTCCAAATCCGCGTGATTTATGTTTTATGGGTCCTTCCCTGGCTCCCTCTCCCTCTCTCTCTCCCTCTACTGCAATTTGAAACAAAAGCGCGCCTTGGCCGGTCTTGGCCTTGCCCATCGGTTCGGCAATTTCCTTGACTTGGTGTTTGATTTACGCGCGCCGGGCGATGGCGGCGTTTTTTTTTTTTGCTCAATGCAGGGGTGAGAAATCAACAATCTTTAAAGACTTTGAATTGTTTGTAAATGTAATTGAACTTTTTTTCAATTTATTTTATGTATGAGACTAATTTTTACAACTTATGTAATATACCAATGAAACTAATTATAAGTAAATATTTAAATTGTGGAAACATTTTACACCGTTTTCGAGCCCAAATAAACAATGTTGTGCTGCTTTTGAGCATTCTTCAACTGTGAGTAAACATTAAACGGCCAAATGAAATACTGGTACCTATCTGAACTTCGTTCAATCGTAACTAATCGTTAATTCGTTTGCTGCATGGATGATTGCTTTTTGTGTGTTTGCCAATAATTTACCTCGATACCATCAATAATTTATCGTTGACTTTTCAATAAGTACAAAATCAATAATATTCAAGCTCCAAATAATCCAATTGCAACAACATAAACAGCAAAGAAACGAACCAAACGCAAACGTAATGCAAACGTACGTTAATGTTTGGGACAGCAAATGTTTAGTTGCGATTGAACAATGTTTAGAAATGGTGTAAGTAAAAATTTTAATTTTTGGATATATCACACATATTTTAGATTAGCTTACAGGCAATGCGTTTTGACGCATTTGAATATATAAAATAAAATATTTAGTGGCAGCTATGACACTTTATTTTAAGCTGTCTGTTCAATTTTGTTTCGTGATTTCGGGTTTCGGGAAAGCAGTCAAGCAACTCAAATAACATAAATTCAGGATATTTTTTGCAATTAATTGAGCTTTCATTAATTAAATTATGTAAATTTTATCAGTTTTCAGTTTACGATTATCACAATTAAAAGATTTGCTAACTTCCAAACAAATATTTGACAAAGTTCAAAATAAAATTTGTTTACAACCATAGAAGTCAACACCAAATAACATTTTATCAATTGCTCTCCCCTGGCAAAATCACATTGAAAGCTTGTTTGGTCCATCTCTTGCCAGTCTTTGTTTTCTGTTCGTCATTTTATATTTTTTATATCACCCCACGCTGCATGCGCGCTCTCAAATCGCTAATAGATGGGCTGATAGGCTCGTTTCAGAGGCTCCCAAATTTAGCCTCCCTTTGCCGCCTTTGCATACTTAATCGCTGGCCCGTAATGCTATGCAATTAAAATATTAATATACACACACCGAACGGTCTGATTTCAAGCCCCTAACCAACGGAGGGGCTAATTTTGAACGACTAACGCTTCTTTCCTTTGGAGGGATTGTTAGGGTGGATTTCAGAAACCCGACACCAAAAAGCGATTAATTAGACGGTTTCACTCTCAAATTAATTTATAATTATTGATCTTAAGAAGAAGAAAAAAGACCCCACAGCTACCCCTTTGGCCAATCGCAGCCGGCAAGCGTTTAGTACCATTAAATTGAATTTACGATCGTCGTGTTTTCTTCCCACCTGCAAGAGCCCCCCCTCCTACGCACAGCAAAGCAGAACCGAAAATAACTCTATTAATTTTATCTCTCCCGGTCCGGCCGTCTCGTTATCGTTCAGATGGGCACGAGGAAAAAAATCGCACCAAGCGTGGTCGGAACGTGCGGACATCGAACGCACCGCAGACGAACGCCGGGTCCGAGCCGAGCCAAGATCTCGATTCGAGCAGCAGCAGCAACAGCAATCAGCAGGATGTGCCCGTCATACCGCCCGGCTTTCTGAGCCCTTCCGTGCAGGAGTATCTCGAGCTGGGCAAATCCATTCCAGGTAAGTCGTGGCTCATTTAAATGCTAATTTGCCGCCGACAGTTGGTCGCTTCTCGCTTCGGAACCTTGAGTTGCGTTTGATTGATGTATCTTTTGGCAGCCGGTATAAACAAGCACCCAAAGCATCCCAAAAAGCACACACTATTGTGGCTGGTTCTGGTTTGTTTAAGGATGTCCGTTTTGTGGGTCGATTGTTTGCGCATGTTACTTTTTCAGCTGATAATTTTTCATTATTCTCACTGTTTCGCTCCAACAAAGTTCTATGGCGCCATTACTCGAAGGCCACCAGCTTTAAGTACCTTTTGTTTTTTTTTTGTTTTGCTCTTCCTGCAACAGGCCGGCCAGGAACTGACTACCCAATACTGGCCAGCATACCGTACACGAACTTCTACTGCGACGAGCAAGAATATCCGGGCTTCTTCGCCGATATGGACACGAGATGCCAAGGTAAGGCAGCGCTGCCAAAAGCCAATCGGCCACACTCAGCGCTCAGCACGCACTAATGTTCCCTCTTAAACACTCTTCACACGCTACCGAAACAAGGATGGCATTATTGCGACATCGATGGACGGCAGGCGACGTTTCTCTGCCCCAACGGCACGCAGTTTTCGCAAGCGGTGTTCGTGTGCGACTGGTGGTTTAACGTGCGCTGTGATCTTTCGCCCCGGCTGTACTCGATCAATGCCCGGCTGTACCAGCGGCCCAAGTTCAATCCGACGCAACCGCACCGAGTCATCACCCGCCAGCTGGTGGACGAGATTTTTAATGTGTAGAAAGAAGAGGTAGCGGTAGAGCGGGGACGAGGGAGAGCGGACTCGTTCCTCTTTCCGACGTGTTAAAATATCATCACTATTTATTTTTTAGTTGGCCCGTAGTGTTGTAAGAGACGAGCGCGTGCGCGCGCTCTAATGTGACTCCGTTGCGAAGTTGTTTCGTTTGAAGTGGTTTGATTTACCAGCTCATCAATTCCCACTAGCCAGCTAGACTACACACACACACGCAGACAATTATACACATACACACACATACACATACAAGATTCTATACTTTTGTTACCAAATCGGATAAACCACGCAATCCTTGCCGACAATGATGATCTTTTGTAAATGTTTTGCCTTAATTGACTCCATACCTTCCTACGTACCGAGAAGATGCTACCTTGCTAGAAGAAGCTAAGGCATTATCCGTAACACGGTTGTATTATTGTGTAAAGTAAATGTGTAAAGTGTAATAAAGTATGTAAATATAAATTTACCACCAACGCGATGACTGCTTTCAATTGCCTTTGAAGAGAGAAATGATTAAATGGAAGTTAAAAGTGCGAATGAGGTTCGTTTGCTGATGAGAACAATTATTTTTATACGCCAATTAGCGCCCCCGCTACGGGGCATGCTAAACAGTGTTATGGTAAGCGATTGGATTGATACAGCACAGAATGTAAGATCGAATCTCGTTTGGAATCGTGTCTACTTCCAGTTCTACTTAGCGAAGTGTTTTGATGTCACCCTATATGAGCAACTGAACCATTCGGCTAACCATTGTGTGCGAAAAAGTAGATAAGTTTATTCAACAACATTTACTACTCAACAAAAAAATAATTAGTCAATAGATATATTTATCAAAATACTACAAAATATATAAATATAATAAAATGAAAAACTAAATTAGAGAAAATAGATTATAGTAGACATGCTTAACCATACATTACATTACTTGTGCTTTCGTTTTTTACTTCTAACCCTTTTACTAATACTTTAATTTTTGCAAAGCACTTCAGTTAATTTTTTATGACATTTTTTAAATGACAAAGTGACAAAATATCACACTTTCCTCCTCAAATGAAATGTGTTGGATCTAAAAGACGCATTTAACTAAATTATTCCAAATAAATCATAAAACATTCCTTCAGGGAAGCCGTTAAACAGCAATTGGAGTCTTTACTGTAAGCTCTTGTTAATAATTCCACATGCTAAAATACGAACAATATTCAATCCAACTGAGTCTATACTGAAAGTAATTTGCATTAATTAATACTAGCGGATAATTATCGAGCATTTTGTGGAAGATTTCTATTTTAATTGCAACTTTTTCCCCATTTTAATAGGTAAACTAATTATTCAAAATGAAACTCTCAATATCTGTTCTACTAACACACACAAAATCTCGTCCAGGATAGGTCAACCGAACAAAAAATAGATCACTAGGTAAGTTTAGAAAGGTAAAACGAGACCATCGTCAGCCCTTTGACAAGAACAATACGATACAAATCGGATAAGGAAAGTCCAATTTAAATCATCATCACGGGGCTCAACCGTTAATTCCCCCTTTTGAACCCTTCCCAAAAGCTAATGACAGTTACACTCTGTCAAAACAAGTACCCCCCAATCTCTCCATTACTTATCAGCTTAGATTTGTCCCAAAAACACATACACACATAAACACAGAGAGTTTGGGGATTTTCCTCTTCCACTTTCTAACACCTCACACTTCGTTAAAAAGCCCACTTCCCGCTTCTGTTGCGCATTCCCATAACCTCATTCGCAGAACAAACAAAACGCCCGGACTTCCCGCGCGCACGTGTGTCCAAAGCAACCGACAAAAAAGGAGGTTAATTTCCGGACGCTTGAAGTTCTCTCTTGTGCCACATACGAGATATGTTCTGCGGCACATTAAGTCACCATTATTTTGCAACCGTATTGAAACGTTTAAAAAATGTAAGGCGACAAAGAAAGAAGAAAAAACCCTCCTGAGATCGGTTTGCAGAAAGCTTTCGCCACCAGACGGACGCTTTTTTAAACGGCGCACAAATCAAACGTGCAACCACAAAAAGCTTCCCGTTACTCTTTTTTGCTCTTGCCTTAAGAAACGTGCTGCCGCGCGGCCGGCGAAAAGATGCTCCGGAACGGTTTGCCAACGCTCCGGGGTTGCTTTCGGTGTGCCTTTGTTTGGTAGCAACCGAGCGAAAGCTTTGCCGGAGCGAGCTTTTTCTCGCGCGTCTGCGTTTGTGTGGGGGAAAAACTGCCCCAGCAAGCAGAAAGAGAAGGTTTCTGGGAGAGTGATCGCCACCGAGCGCAGCCACCAAACAAAACCCGAACATACGGCGGAGGAAACACGCTGTGGAAAACGCGGCCTCTCGGACGGGCGTTCGGACAGTACACGCCAGCGAGCGAGCGACCGAGCGCCACCAGGTTCAGTACGCCAGCGACCGTGCTCCCGTACAGTTTGGTGTGGTGGTGTCAGTGGTCAGGATCGGGTTTTTGCGGTAAACGATCGCCACCGTCCGGCGGGCGGTTTTGTGTGTTTGCATTTTATTGTTTTGCAGTTCCATTCGCGCGCGCGTGCGCACTCCCGCGCATCACCGATTCGTACAACAGCAGTTAAATCGTTCCTTGTAGTGCACGCGTTTGCACTCCGTAATTGCAAACCCGCGTTCATATCGACAGATAGACAGATAGTGTTTCAATTAACTAATAAAAAAAAGCCTACCGTGTGTCGTAACCAGGTTCGTCGCTCGTCCACTTCGTCCTGTTCTTTTGCACCGGGGCGCGTGTGTGTGCCAGTGTGCGCATGTTATGCGATCGCACTGTGCACATCCTTCCCACCCGCGTGGTGCATCAGCAGTGCTTTCGGTTCGGTTCGGTTGGTGAATTGCGGGCGACACCGATGCGGACCCCGTTCGTAACGGTAAGGTGCAGCTGATCTGCATCAGCTGTAGCGAATCGTGTGGAGTGTCTAGTGTCCGCGTGTGTGTGTGTGTGTGTGTCTGTGGATGTACCTGCACTGTTTGAGTGGTTTGAAAGTTGCATTTCCAGAGTGATTCAACTGATACGATAACGACACTTTCACTCTTCCTACACACATACAACCCGTGCATATATAACATGTGCCAGTGGAAAACGAATCGCTTTGGTGCAGGTAACTTGAAAAGTGAATAAAAACGAAAAGAGGAAGAAAAAGAAGAAGAAGCAAACACATTCACTTGCACAGCATCACTCCACGGCACACGTAACCCAGCCGTGTGTGCTCCAGTTCCGGTTCTAGTGCGGTAATGATACGCCGCGCCGTTCTAAGCAAAATGAACGCAAGACATCAACGATGGCTGAGGCAACGAACGCTGCTGCCACTGTTCATGGTCACAGGTAAGGGTTGTTTTCGCAGCGAGCAACGAGGAGGGGGTAATTTTTGCGGCTTTGCCATTCTGCGTGTGCGTGTGTCTGTGTGTGTGTGTGCGTATGAATCTGTGCACTCCGGTATGCGGAGCGCCCGGGCCCAAGAGTGTCATGTTGTTGCTGTGGCGTAATAAAATGCAGCTCGCACAGTTCCTGCTTCGCACAAGTTCGAGCTGCATTTGAATTTTTCGAAGGGCTACCAGAGCGCGCTGCGCCACTTGAAATGGACCTTTTCTTCTGGCTGGCCGTGCAGCTGCTGCTGCCGCTACTGCTGCCGCTCGTTTGTGTGCTGCAGGTGCGATCGTTCGGCAGGGTGGTGGGTGCGAGCGCGGTGGTGGTGGTGCACCCGGGTCCGTACTGAATTGAAAATAGTTTGTCATTACTGGAGTCGTGCGGGACTTGGTGGTTGGCGTTTGAGGTCTTTTCAGACAAAAAAAAAGAGCACAACCACTTCCTTCGCCTCGTTATAATCGAGCTGTTAGCTGGGCGATTATTGAAGGAAGGGACCCATTTACTACCCGCACAGTTTAAACTACATCCTTGTTTGTCGCCGGTGCTGAGTTTTGTTTGCTTTTCTTCCGAGCGGGGTTGCCGTAATAAGCTGTTGCAGTTTGCTGTTCGTAAACGATCGAATTGCCTGGCAAGTGCAAAGCCGATGGGACAACAAAAGGAAGGCCTAATTTGAAATGTAATGACCTCCCTATTTTTCATACCAGACCACAAAAGGGAATAGTTGCAACAAAAGTTAGAGATTTTTCAGTAAAATTGTACATGAAAATCTAGTATAATCTATTTGATTATTCAGAATAAAAATGCAATTGAATTAACAATCAACTAACTTACAATAATAAAAGTAGAGAACATGAATTGCACAATTTTATAGTGCTGTGTATAGTGTCTTACAGGAAACTCGCTAGCACATTCCACCCAAAGATTAAGCCATAAGAAACGAACCTGCTCAAGTCCTTCGATTTGTGAAAGTTTTGATTTGTACACGATCTATTGACATTCTGGATTAAAAAATCAAAAGATTTAATCTAATTATATAAAAAAATAAGTAACGAACCTTTTCCAGTCTTTTGATATTATAAAATGTTTGTTTTTTTTTTTAACATGATATCTTCTCATTTGTGATGTATACATCAAAAGACTCAATCCAATACTCGGCCATAAGCAACGAACCCCTTCAAATCATTTGATTTAAAAGTGATCTTAAAGATCTATTATCATCATGGATTAACAAATGTATTGATTTATTACAATACTAAGCAACGTACTCCTTCTTAGCTTTTGGCAAATTTAGCAGTGTTTGGTTTTGGTATGCTCTCTTCTCAGTATTCATGTACACATCAAATGATTTAATCTTATTTGATGCAACAAGTAACAAACCCCCTCAATTAGTTTGATTGTTTCACTCTTAACGTGTTGATTTTAACACAATCTCTTCTCATGATGAATTAACAAATCGAAAGATTTAATCCAATGCTGAGCAACAAACAACGAACTCCTTTCATGACTTAGGCATATTTGAAAGTTTTTGTTTTAACACGTTCTATTCGCAGTATTGATTTACACATCAAGTGTTGTAATCCAATTTTAAGCAACAAGCAACGAACCCCCTCAAGTCTTCCTTTTTTTTATTCAAAGAATGTGTTTTAACACGATCTTCTCTTAGTATGTAGATTAGCACATCATATAAAATTATTTCAATTTGAAGCAACAAGCAACGAACCCCCCGCTCATAAGTCATTCGATAAAACGAATCAGTCATTCCAACCCGCCGCAACCGTCTC
The DNA here is from genome assembly GCF_943734735.2 of Anopheles gambiae. NCBI lineage: Eukaryota > Metazoa > Arthropoda > Insecta > Diptera > Culicidae > Anopheles > Anopheles gambiae. The sequence goes on along the minus strand of NC_064602.1, from coordinate 34,329,965 downwards.
ACCCGCCTTCCAGATCTAGAACAAAGCAATCATGCCCTGACCCAATGCTTACGGTGAGCATAATGCAACCGACCATCGGCACACAACATGCACGACGCGCTGCCCCAGGAAAAGAAAGCCATAAATCAAGAGAATGTGGCGCTGAAGAAGGCGGAGAGCGGGCGGGCTCGCACACGCTCGATGCTGCGATGCCGTTTTGCTTCACTCGATCGCTTCACTTTTTTGTTGTTGTTTTTACGATCGCCTTCGAACGATTCGGTGTACCCCGTAAATGTCAGGCACCATCAGGTGATTTCGGGTGCCCGGTGTGGGTGCTGCGCTCTTATGCTGCTGCGGGTGAATGTGTAACGCAACGTTAATGCTAACGCAAACACCTCCGCATACTGCTGTGTGCGCCCCTCCTCCTCTCGTGCCGATCGGAAAACCCGGACACACGATCGTGCGGGCCCATACACCACACACATGCAGCATGCCAGGGCATAACGGGGGCTGCTGCTGAAGAAATAACACAGCCACTGTGAAACAAACAAACATAGTAGTGTACAGTAAGCGCACAGCAGCATAAGAAAAAGCCGATCTCATACACACACACACACTGTTTTGCATCGTGCTCTTGGCTGGCTGGCTGGCTGGCTGGCTGCTCTAGGCTCTAAGCTTCCCCAACCAGATAGGTTACCCGTCTGCAAACCCCCAGAGGCCTTTTACGCTCGGTCGGTGCACGGTACACTGATCCGCAATGAAACTGAAACAACAACGGCAGCAAAAAAAAATGCAAAAGAAAAAAACGGGGAAAAATTGGAGTGTGAAATAACGAGCCTTGCAATATTGGTGGTGCCCCAGCACCGTGGTGGCCCACCAAGAAATAACCGGAGGGTTTCGGTGAAGCACAATGTGAGGAAAACAGATAAACATCTCACGTCTGCCACGGCACTTTAATTCCAAAAGCCACACGGAATCGCGGAAAAGTTCGAAGTGCGTGCGCGTTCGACTCTCCACACACACACACATACACAGACACGGATTGGGTAGTAGTGCAAACAGTGCAAGAGGATGGGAAGCAGGCAAAAAGCGTGTGTAAACGCACGAAGCAAATAAGAAAAAAAAACATACACATCTCACATCATCTTCCCGCAGCACGGCGTGCAGCACTGTGTCACGTAAGAGAGCGTGTGTATGAGATGCTTTGGGGCACACTATTTGCCACCCTCCTCCTCCCGCCATTCGTGGGTGCATATACATTTTTTGGATGGATGGTGTGAGATAATGAGGAAATACACAAACGCACCAGAAAAGTTCGCCCAAACTGTGGAATTATCTGACTGATATGGGACAGGGAATTGAAGCTTAGAAGCGCGGAAGCAGGCACAATGCAATTTTGGGGGCTCTGGGGCAGTCGCTTCCTTCCGAGTGTGTGTGTGTGGTTAGAAAAGGCGGCTGCTTTTTGCGAATGGAAGGTAAAATGACAAATAAAAAACAGAGGGAGCGATGGAATAGGAGAAGGAAATGACGAACCGCCGGCAGGGTGTAGTAGCAGAGATAATGGATAATGGGGGGTAGTAGTCGCGCCGGCAGCTATAAATAGTGCCGCTCTTCTGGGTTGTAGTAATTGGCCGTAATTTAATTGGCGGAATGTCACTTTAAAAGTGAATTTAAAACGAGATGCGCTGCACTGTTTTGTTCCGTACGTTTATCTAGAGCAGAAGAAGCAGTAGGAGGCTAATTAGTAATGTTGCTTGTAGATGCATTATTTTGAGATCGTTTAATCGGATATGATCTTCACTTGTATGGCTCGATTGTTTCGTATCATTCCCGTAGCGATCGAGAAACAGGGTTTTCCAGGGGTTCTCATAGTTGTGGGACACTTTCTTGACTCTTTCCAATAGGAAATGTACTTCATATGCTGGAAATTGGACTCTATGGCATCCGTTTTGGACAAACTCATTCGAAATTCCTATTAGATCTGCCCAGCAAAGGGTGCTACATTACATTAAGTTCATTTCAAGTAAGAAAGAGTCAATAAAGTGTCCCACAGCTATGAGTACTCCTGGAAAACCCCTGTAATGCTTCACGTGTCAAATTTGAGACAACATTTAAATGAAAAAAAAACTGCTTTGATGCACAAATAAATCATGCTAATGTACGCGTATGCATTTTCCCCATTATTCAACTCTGCCAGGCCATGGAAAATGGAAGCAAGAAATTTGGGGTTTTTTTTTCTGGTGAAGGTGTTATTTGCATATTAGCCCCCGCCGTCTTACTGTTTTAAGCTGTCCATCATGCAAACAAAAAAGTCGTGTTAGATGACGGCGATTAGCTAATTTATGCACGAGGCGGTTGCAGATGTAACACGATCTGTGCACGCGACCCCTGTGCACTGCATAATCTAGCGTTGGCAGAATGGTTTCTGAATTTAATGGCGTGTATTGTACAATATGACACAGTGATGTGTTGTTTGCGCTGTTTTTTTTATGAATAAATTTAACGGCTTTTTGCTCCAAAATCAATAAAAAAAGCTGTTGGTTTGGATACCTTGAAGAAGAATTGAGAAGCGTCCATTCGCGATCTAAGCGATCTTCCCTCTTCATCTCCCCCTGTCATGTCATTTTTGCAAAACCTTTTCCTCTTTTGCCGCTTATTTATTCCTCCCCATACCACAAAAAAAAAACACAATATTTTGCTAAACCTTTCAATACTTCCATTATTCCCTCTCGTTCGCAAGCAAAAGTACGTCACGCGTGACCGCTGTATCTCGCGTAAACGATCAGTAGCCACCACCACCAGCGATAAACTTTTGCATATCAAGGCAGTAAAAAATTTGGCACGAGCAAAACGGGAAGTAAAGAAAGGTTTCTGCAGCCCAGCGCAGATTTGGTTCACGGGTCGCGGGACTCGACGTGAAAAGGCTTAATGAAATTTCTAGAAAGAAAACGTTGAAAGAAGAAAACTAAAACCCAACCCAACCGGAAAACTAAACCAACAAAAAACCACCCTAAAGTCAATAAAGATAAGATCGCAACAGCAGCGCCAAAAAAAAACAAGCCACTGGCCGATGCAAACTAGAAAATACGTCTTCCCGAGTCTCGATCGGAGGTGTTAGCGCCAAATTCAACAAAAAAAAACAAACACACACAGCACAGGAAGGATCATCCCCGTTGGGGATGGGTTTTATGTCGGATTTCCTTTCGGACATATACAAGAGGGGGGTTTCTCGCTTGTTGCCGGACAGCAAAATATGTTCTTCCCGCATTGGTGGCGCGTTTGTTAGTTTGTTGGGGTGGCGTGGTGGGTGATTTTTAGAAGACCAGCAATTATCCCGCTTTTTTCACGGTGGCACAATCAGTTGCATTCCTCGCCCCGTTAAGCCTAATCTCACTGTTGGGGTCAATTTTTGCATATATATTCCGCCCGTCGCTTTTTGGGGGATGGTTTTATATTTCACCCTTAATTCCACTCCCGAAAAAAAAACTGCTGCTGCATTCTTTAGGTCAAGATATAGGTTGTGTCTTAGCAATTATAAGATTTTATTCACCTTCCCGGCCAGCAAGCCACACGGTGTGACTTTCTCCGGAAGGCCATTCTCCCTTGCGGGTATAGACCGGCCTGGCGGGGCCTGGCCTGGCGAAAACCGGCCCGTTCTCCCGCAGCAGCAACAATGAAGGGCAGCAGCAGCAGGCAAACTGGGGAGGGAAAACGATTAAAGGGGCCGGTGCTGGCAAGAAAAGTTAGTTCCGCATTCGACCGAAAAACAGGTTTGATCGTTTTGTTGTTTCGTCGTCGAGCACGGTTCGTCCGGCTTCCATTCTCATTCCTCCTTTGGGTGGCGTTTTCCAATTCCCTTCGCCCGCCTCCCCTCCCTTTCCGTCTAGGGAAGAAAGGCAATATCAAAAGTGTAAAGAAAAGGCCCCCCCCACACATCACAGCCCCGACTTACTATCAAAATGGATTGTGTGTGTGTGTTTGCAAGATCAGAGTAGAAAGTAGAGCGACAATGTGTCAGCCTTCTGCTGGGGCCGGATTGATGACGTTTTTGAATGAAATGGTCGGTCGTTTAAGTTCATTTTTTGTGGTTGATGCCGATTGCAACCGTTTTGTAGCGACGATCGTCCGAGCGTTCATTTGTATTCCCCGGTGTCGCGCTGCTGCTGTAGTTGTTTGACCAAACGCTTCCCTCTCCTTTGCCCGCGTCTCGCTTAGGCAAACTCAATCATCTTTCGAATCGCAGGTTTGGTGTCAAATGTAAATCCATCAAAAAAGAGGGAAAGTTTTTTCGCGCACCCGACCCCCGAGCGCGATCGCGTGTCAATCCACCGTTTGATCGCTTTTTCTTCTCCCGCATTTGAGCGCTACAAATTATGCTCGCGCGATTGACATCCGAATTGACACACGCATTAGGAAAAGGAACAAACAACTTTCCTTCACCTGTCCCCCGTTTTTTGTACGCATTGAGAGAGTCCCCCCCTTTGGGATTGTGTGTTGTGTTCTTTCATTTTCCAAACCTCCGGCGCGATTGCAAGCATTTTGTTCTCCGGTTGGCGGTTGCGCATCGCATGCGAACTTGAGCTCACTTGCCTGCTGTACTTGCCGCCCCCCCTGATGACCCAGTTTGATTCCACCCATTCGCCATCCCGCGCCAAAAAAGCGGTGACCAATTGCGGTTTGATTGCAGCAGCAAGTGCGCTGCCCTTGCCTTGTTTGATATGGAGTGCCGCTCTGTGTTTTTTTGTTGCCTCCCTGTTGACCGACCGCAAGGTCAGTCTGAGAAATGGAAAGAGTGTAGAAAGAGAGAGAATGAGCGATGAAGAGTTTGAAAAACAGGGTGGAAGCTTTCCGATCAGCTGTGCGTGAGATGCGTGAGCTGGTCGCGAAGCCGCGGTTGCGCAGGTGAGAACCGGCGAAGGTTCGCCGTCTGCTCATTACACATTAATCAAGATGAAGTGTGTGTGTGAGTGTGTGTCTGTGATGAAAGGGTTGATTTATCGAACTGCTATTAGGGGCGGAGTTCGGGAAAAGGGGTGTTGAAAAATCCGATACATTCGACCGGGGTTGGTTGATGATTTTGATCGAAATACACATCATTTTAAGCTGACATTAATTAGGTTTCGTCGAACAGAGTGGTTAAATAGATCAGCAGCAGAATGGATGGACAGGAAAAAAAGAGAAAATCGTCAAAGTTAATATATTTCACACCAATCCAGATCCACTTCCTATCCATTCTCAAAATAAGTGAGATGTCAACCATTCCTTACTTTTTTAGCATTTTTTGTAGCAAAAGTTTTAAAAAATGTTTTTTAAAGCTTAAAAACACGTAAAAAGTTAAGAGTAGTCTTACAGAAACATCAAAATTTTGCTCTAAAATGGATAACAGAAACAGACGGAAACAAGTTTGAGTTCGATTAGAGACACGATAAAAGACTAAAGCTCGAAGACAGATTTCATTTTAACTTCCACACTAACTACTGAATGATTGATGACCGTTGTACCATTAATGCCCTTTTTTATGTTGAAAGCAATAGAAAGGGAAAAACTACTTTTCCACGACTTTTCAACAGATTAAAAAAAAAAACAACCCTTTTTTGGTACAGTTGGTCGCATAAATCAAAAGCCATTTATAGAAATCGAATCGACAGAAGCAGCAATTGGAAGTGCCTTAATGTGATGTATAAATTAAACACTTCGTGTTTCTTCAAATTAGATTCGATTGGTAAAAAAACAAGAAATCAAGATAGCCTTGTATTAAATTAGTTTCACCGGCTTTGTGGTCGATTTGGCACAGGAACTGTTTTTTACTTGTTTAATTATATTTTTTAATTAGCCATGACGTTTTCTACCAATAAAAATGACCGTAAAAATAATAAAATTTGCTGTTGATGGTCACTTAATCCTTCAGAATAAAGCAAACATCAACCGCTTACGTCATGAATAACCCATTTAGCGAACAAACTGTTTCTAGCATTTTGTTGCATTCTTTTCCAACATTCCTTCACCACACACACACACACACCAAAGAATACCATCCAATGAGCTAAGCGCTCAACCTTGAAATGACATGAAGAACTCCCCCCAGGTTTGTTCCATTTAGTTCATCACGTGCATTTCCGCACCACCATCATCGCCACCGTCAAAACTGCTTTACCGACAAAGGAAAGCTTTTCTTCAATTGAATGTGCATTCCTAACAAGTTAATTGGTTGCGATCGATTAAAAAGCCGCCCGCCGCAAACACTTCAATCTAATAATGATTTTATTATAATGCTCCAATCCCGCCACCATGGCGCAGCACGCGGTCGTGATCTTCAAGATCAGCGATCATGGATCTGGGCGAGTGAAGACAAAGGCACAGAACTCCCCCCAAGCCATTCTCCCCCATAAAGCGTGTGCCGCGTGTCGTGGGAATGGCACAACAGAGAGAAACACGGCGTTCTTGCAGTGGCAAAAAAAGCAAAAAAAAAAGATCTTTAAAACAGGGACCTAAACCAATCTCCGTGACGAATGCACGGCACGGATCGGGGGCGGTAAAACACACACTCCAGAACGCAAGGTCACCGGCGGCACGAAGTTTCCCTTTGTGTTTTTGTTGGGGGAAGGGGGAGGGGGGGGAGGTTCTCCAAAACCTGATGATCGCTTAAGCACAAACAGACACAGCGTACGCGAGCGGAACAAACCAGCGGTCTGAGAAAATCCTTCACCCTCATCCACCACCCCCAGCAGTTGGGGAAACTCATTGTTGGGTGGGGTAGCAGTAGTAGTCACCAACACCCACGCCACAACACACGCCCCGAGGACAATCATTTTCAAGCTGGTCCGGAAGGGAGTGCCTCAAACTGTAGAAAACTGCAGCAGCAGCGCCGGTTTGTATAGCTGATTGTCCCAAGGCAATGAGGCGACGAACCCGACGAGGGGGAGGGACGGAACGGTCAGCGGGCTAATAATCAAGTACAGTGGTGGACGGTCCCCGGTGGGTAGATTAATTTTTCTAGAGCACTAAACCACTTAACTGCAATTGCTGGCTCCTTTTATGGGGAGCTATTTGGGGGAAGGGGAGGAAGAAAAAAGGGGGCCCAAGTGAACAACGGGTCGTCGGATTAGATCGCAAACACGCGGGCAGACGCACGCCGGCCGCGACCGTCGCATTATAGTTTTGCCTGCAGTCTTCGTCTTCTCTTTTTCGGCTTCAATTTCTGACCCCAAAAAAGGTTGAAGAATTTGCAGATGAAACGAACGAGCGAACCGGGCCGTGCTATAAATTCCACAAAACCAACAGTCAGTCGGGGCTGCGGAATTCTGCCCGGTCCGAAAATTGGCCTACAATTTACGATGCGACGACCTGCTGCATCGTTCGCACGTTCGCACTTTGCCAACGCCAACGCCACCGCCGACGCCATGTGCGAATTTGAGCGCTTAAATGCGTGCCAATTGGCAGAACTGGCCGTCTTTGATTGCAACACACGGCATATGAGTGTGGCTCTTATATGAGGAGCAAAGCGAGTGGCGAGACGACAAAAACCTAAAAGGAAATCGATGATCTTTGATCGATCTTCGAGCCCAGAAATCGCGATTTCATAATTAGAGAAACATCTCTGTCCCTACCCTCAACCGCCTCACACACCTCGAGTAATTGATTTAGTTCGCTTCCCAACCCCGTCGTCGGGAATTAATAATCTTAAAGCCTCGCAGGCAAGCCCCCCCACCGGCCCCAAGGGTCACAAGAAAATTTCTAAAAAAAAGCTCACACAAGCGAGTGGAAAACCACACAGTGAGTAATCCATTACCAGCGGAGGCGCCACGGCTCCGACACGGCTCAGCTGCGGTTTGGGAGGGGGGAGGGGGAGGCGACGCGAGACGCACCGGCCGCAGAATGCGTGCGAGATCGTTGATTGAGTAACGGTTTTGTCGCCGTTTTTCTTCGATCGCCGCGGCCAATGTGTTTTTTCGCTCTTTTTTTATTCGCTTGAGAATCACTCATAAGCCTTGGAAGTGGAAGTTTGGGGCGGCATCTCACGGCCACCGCGGTGTGTCGAATGGCATGCGGGTGATCATCGTCCCCCCGCCGTCCCCTGCACTCCACCAGGCCGGTGCGTTTCTAAGCTCCGTCGCAAGTGTGCGCAAAAATTAATGTGTTGAAAACGAGCGTGACCAAATCGGCTTGGCCCACGGTCGGTCATGGTTGGACAATGTGGGGTGTACTTACCGTGACGCAGATGATGAAGGGTAGATGCAGGGAGCTCCATCCTCCAGTGTGTGTGTGTTTAGAAAACGGAACACAGCATAATTTCGAATTTGTCCACATATTTTCCACATTAAGCTTCGGCCGGTCAGCCGGCCCGCATTTCTATTTTTGCTTGCTTTTAATTTAATGACGGCCTCCCGGTGTGCGTGTGCGTGACCTGAAAAACAAAATCAATCTCAATCAAAACGCGTCTAATCTTCTTAATTATTTCGCAGCAATGTGCATCATCGGATTAGAGGGCACGATGATAAGACCCGGCCAGCCGTCAGCCGGACCATCAACTCACCTCACAGCCGACGGCGTTGGTCCTTTGTCCAACAGCAGCAGCAGCAGCAGCTCATCAGCGGCAACCGAAAGGCACCGGAGGCTGATCCCTTACATGCAGTACTACGTAACGTCCACCGCCGGACCACCGCCGCCGTCCGGGGACGGTGGGGCGTCCGATACCGGCGACTATCAGCCGTCGTTCAACCCGCTCTATAATTATAGGCCGATCGTGAGTATTGCCTTATGCGGTATGCAGATTGCTAGGATTAAGGCTTCCTCCCCCCTCTTCCTTTCACGTCCGTGAAAGGGAAAACGAGAGCACTATTTGGATAGAATAAACAATCCAATCTGGGGGCGGGGAAGGGTAGCTTTATGTAACCGGCCGCGAGCCAGCCGCTGGACAATGGCAATGGCGCCCCGCGAGCGGCACAATGGCACATGGCCTGCCCGGATCTGGCCGTATCGCGACCACGCGATCTTGCGTCCACAAGAATCTAGTCCAGATCATGGCCCGAGTCACGGTTTTGCAACAGCCGCCTTCCCTGTTTTGCTTGCGCAAAAGGGGCTTTGGTTTCGTACCATCGCCTGGCTCGTGGACATGTCCTGTGTGACGTGCAGCACTAAAAGCACAGGAAAAAAACGAGGCAAATGTCCGTTCAATACAAAGACACATTCGTTATTAGTTACATGATTCTGGCGTCCACTCACAAATGCTTCCTTTCACCTACCTTTTTTCTCCACTGTTGTGTAGAATGTTCCTGTCCGACAGGAGCCGGCCGCGGGGGCTGACATTCGAGCGGCCTACTACACCGCGAAGCACGCGAAACCACAGCAACAACCACAGCAACAGTCGTACCGGACGCAGGAGGAACCGTACGAGCTGCCCCGCTCGCCGGTCGTAGTGCACCGCAAACCGTACTACGGCACGGCGCCGGCCAAGTTGATTTCATCCACCGGGCTTAAGTCACTCCCGGCTTCGTCCTCTTCGTCCTCTTCCTCCTCCTCCAGCATTAATCCATTCACGTACGAGTACAATCACCGGCATCATCCGCAGGGCGTGAAGGTGGTGTCCGTTGGGGGTGGATCGGCTGGTGCGCCAACGTCGTACGCGGTGCTCAGTACGGGCGATCACACCGGCAGTGACCTATACGAGCGGCCCAAGTATGCGGTAATTCCACGGGAACGTGACCAGTACGAGCAGGTGGTAGTGCCGCAGCGCTTCGCCGTCCTGCCAGCGAAAGTGTACGGGCTGGAGGAGGGGGCCGATGACTTACCCGCCGGCGGTAAATACTTCCTACCGGCCGGACCCGGAGAACGCAGCAAACCTTCGGCACTGGTGAGTGTGTGTGTGTTGATTGTTGTGGTTGCTGGGTGAATGCAACAAAATGGTGTGTCATGGCTTGCTTTGTTTACCATTTCAGTACCAGTCAGTGCCGGTAGCGTATAAGAAGAAGATTATCAATCCTTTCCTTCCATCGAACACCATTCCGGGACCGTTCACACCGATGACTGGCGGAAGTAGTGGCAGCAGCAGTAGTAGTAGTGGTGGTGGTAGTGTGACAAACACATTCAGCACCCAGCATCAACAGGAAGGTACGCGCAGCGGTTCCCAAACGTCATACGTTAAAAGCGCTGTCACCGAGCAGCCGTCAGTGGCCGTCTACTCGTCGTACGATCATGGCGCTCCGGTGCAGGACCACCGTGGCCACGGAGAGCCCGTGGTTTCGTCCCCGTATGTGGTGGTGAAAACTGTGCCCAAATTTTACTACGAAAAGCCAAGAATTACGGGTCCAACGCCTGCACCATCGCCCTACCCGGTGTACTACAAGGAGAAGCCCAGCGAAGGACGTAAACAACACTCCAATCACAGTGGTAAGAACTAGTCTTTTTTGTTGCTTTTTTATAAATACTTTGAGCTAATTGGCCTCATTCGCCTCTTGGTGAAAATTAGTGGTGTGAGTTCGGAATCGGACCTACCAGATTCCGATTCCGGATCCGATTCCAGAGTCGATTTCAGTGTCGAGCCGATCGACTCGAGACTTCGGAGCCGATCCCGGAGTTGAATCCGGAGCCGATTCCGGAGTCTACTCTGGAATCCGGAATCAGAATCGGCTGCGGAATCGGAATCGACTAGGGAATCACAATATGCTCCCCGGAAACGTTATCAGAATTGACTTCAGAATTGGGATTAGCTCCGGAATGAGAATCAGTTCTTAATTTAAAATATGGAGTTTCAGAAGCGAAATCAGTCCAAGAATCTCCATGAGAATTGATCTTTTACAAGCAAATTTGGATTCTTTGTGACTATCAACCATCATCTATGACCCAAAAGCCTATTTTTATGAAGATGCCGAAATTGACTCCGATTTCAGAGCCAATTCCAGATTCCTTAGCCAATTTTGATTCCGGAACCGATTCTGATTCCGGAATAGATTCCGAAGCCAATTTCGATTCCGGAACCGATTATGATTCCGGGGCGATTTCGAAGCCGATTCCGATTCCGGAACTGATTCTGATACCGAAACCGTTTCAGATCAGTTCCAGAGCCGATTCCGAACAAATTCCGAATCCGAATCTGATTCCGGAATCGATTCCAGAAAACTTCGGAGCTAGCCGGAATCGATTCCGACGAAAACTTCATTTTTCCCATTGCTATCACTCTATCACTTTGTTTTTTTACTAACGAAATAATCCTTTTTTTAAGGTTACACAAGGCCACGGATACCTGGAGTGGTCCCGGTTAGGCTGGCGGTTGATCCCAACAATCACGTCACCGATGGACAGTCGGAGCAGCACCACTCACACCAATACTACAAAATCGGCCAGCAACTGTACAAGGTGCAGCAGGAGCATGGCGTGACTCCGACGAAACTTCAAACAGTTCCACCACCTCCTCGCCAACATCTTACCGAAACGATACTGACGCAGCACGCGACCCCACAAAAGCCCGCGGAAGTCGCTGGAAAGAGTCCACCCACTGGTCAGTACTACCTCACGCCAAACTACAAAGTGTACAAGGTGCCGGCCAAACATCATCATACCGTACCGGAACATCCGGCCTACCAGTATGCGCATCCCCAACCCGTCGCTGTCTACTCCAGTACCACTCCACGCCCGGTAAGCTATTCGAGCGTTTCACCCAGCACCACGCCAGCCCCGGTGCACGAAACGCCATCCTACCCGGTTTACCACCCATCGGTAAAGCCCCCCCGCCACAATCGCACCGAGTACGCCAACCGGCAACGCTTCTACCCACAATCGATGCGTCACCCAAGCCAGCACAAACCACGTCCGATCCCACTAGCTCCGGCACCGGTAGACCACGAACAAGCGCTCGGCTTCCCAGCAGCTCCGGCACCCGGTTCTTCCCTGGCGGATCTACTCAAAAACCTGCAGGACAACAATCTGCTGCCGAAAACGCTCACCCCGGACAACATTGACAACTCGATCCGCACGCTCGTGAAGATACTGAACAATTTGAAAGCGAACGGACATCCCCAGCGACCCCCCGTGGCAGAGCCGCCAGAGACTCCAAGAGAGCCGACGACGTACGAGCGAACGAACTACACAACGGTCGAGCCGGAATCGTACGTGGACACGGACAAGTACCGAGCGGGGCCACCGATGCTCATCAACAAGATTGTAACGCCCGGACCGAACACTGGCCGGCCGGGCATTGACTATCCCGCGCTGGCCGAGATCCCCGAGACCAGCTTCTCGTGCAAGGAGCAGCGGTACAAGGGCTTCTTCGGCGATCCCGAAACGAACTGTCAGGTGTGGCATTACTGCGACCTGAACGGTGGTAAAGCTTCCTTCCTGTGCCCGAACGGGACCATCTTCAGTCAGGTGAGTGAGACGGAAAGAGACTGAGAGAGAGCTTTGGTGGTTATGTTTGGTGGTCGTTTTTAGGTGGCATTGACCTGCGACTGGTGGTTCAACGTCAAATGCTCCACCACGGCGCAGCTGTACGTGCTGAACGAGCGGCTGTACAAGTACATCCTGCCCTTCACGCCCAAGTTCCCGGAAGATTACAGTGGACCACTCGTTGATAAGTATGTTTTTTTTCTGACTTATCTGTTAACAGTTTACTAATAATTTCCCTTTTCCCACAGATATCTTGCCCTCAAGTTCCAGGAGATGGAGGAAAAGATGAAGCAGCAACGAGCCAAGGGTGCCAAGCAAGGTTCTATTGAGATCCCGAACGCAGTCCCGGAGAACGATGAAGTTAACGGCAACACGCTAGAGGACAACGACGAACGATACAACCAAAATCAACCCTACCCGATCCGGTACGCCACCACGGAAGCAGTGCCGGAGCGTGCCACAGCAACTTCGGTCCGTCCATCGGATCCATCCCCCTCCTCCTCCTCCTCCTCCGTTCCGATCACACTCGAAGACATCGATGCGGAACTGCACCGTGGTAGTAACGGTGGTGGAATGGTCGAGTCATCCAGCCCCTCCTCCGGCAGCAGTACGATGGGACCTGTTTCCCCCATGATGGACGTATCGGAGGAAGAGCAGCAAGAAGACGAACGGCGATCACCGTCCGCCTACAGAACGTCCTCCGTTCCCACGACAACCACACTGATCATCGCGACCGAGGAACCACCGATCGATCCGTTCCGGTCGGAGGAGATGATGATGATGCTGCGCCCCGAAGGTCGGCAAGAGGACGATGATGAGGAGGAGGACGAGTACGCGAATGTGGTGGTCAAAGCGGAGCATCGGTCACCGTCACCACAGCACAGCAACAGCCTGCCGACGGCGGCCCCAATACTGAGCAAGATCCGGCGGATCGAGGTGAAAAACGACGGCACCAGTGGACATTTGATAAGAAATCCAAACTACGATCGGCGAAGGAAAAAGTAGAGTGTAAGTGATTTGTACGATCCAATACTCAGTACGGCGAAACTCAATAAACTTATTTGTACAATATTGTAGTAATTTGTAAATGTAGATGGAAACTTTGGTTTTTGGTATTTCCTTACCTTATTTGAGAACCTACCCGATTCCGATTCCGTGTTTGGAACCAATTCTGGAATAAAATTCTGATAAAGGAGCCAATTTCGGAGCCGATTCCGCAGTCGACTCCGAATTCGAAATCGATTCCGGAGTTGGAATCGGCTCCGCAATGAGAATTAGATCTGGATTCGGAATCGACCTGGGAATGGTAATTTGCCGATTGGAATCGGCTCGACAATTCGCTCCAGAATCGGCATCGGTTCCAGAATCGGAATTGGGGCCGGAATCGGAATCGACCTGGGAATGGTAATTTGCTCCGGAAACGGAATAACAATTGACTTCAGAATTTGATTTAGCTCCGGAATGAGAATCAGTTCTTCAAATGAAATAAGATGTTTTAGAAGCGAAATCAGACCGGGAATTTTCATGAGAATGGATAGTTTGGACAAGTAAATTTGGATTCTTTGCGACTATCGATACGTAGCATGATTGGACCCTAACGTCTATTCTTATGTATATGCCGAAACTGATTCCGATTTCGAAACCGATTCCGATTCTGGAACCGATTCCTATTCCGAACCTGATTCCGATTCCGGAGCCAATTATCGATCCGATTCCAATTCCAGAACCGATGGCGGACTTACGATCCAGAAAACTTCGGAGCTTGCCGGAATCGATTCCGACGAATACTTCATTTTTCCTATCACTAGCTCCTGTGATTCGTGTTATCGTGGTTCTCCCGGTTTCCCTCCAAAACGCCATGCCAGGTTAGCTTCATTTATCATTTTGTCGTGATAAATTAATGCCTCCTTCGCTCCGCTACCGGTCACCGATTGCCTGTGCCGAAGGAAGTATGGAATCGTTGGCCTGAGGGGGAATTAGTGTACCGGTACGGTAAGTCAAATACACACGCACTGTGTGCTACCGTTTGCTCGGTTCGGTAGAGCACCCGAAAAGACAACGGAATTCGAATTCCGTATCGGATGGGTAATAATCCTTGCACCAGCAATCGATTACGCATGATTTACAACGTCCTTTTGCACAAGGAGAACTTCTTCGTTTGTTTGTGTTTGTGTGTGTCTGTCTGGGCGGTTTAACCGAGCGTGTAAACCAAAGTAGGCCAGGTCAGAAGCAGGAGAAAAATCCAAACCCCCTTCGGGAAGGGGGGTAAGTGTGGATGTGGCAGTTGAAATATATATACATTTTGATCCGGTTTCGTTCGATTTGGGTAATTAATTTTCATGTTTCTCTTCTTTTAGGGCTACAGCATTGAATATGTTGCACCATATAAACTTAATGCTTACATAACTATAACGCCACAAACGTTCCCGATACACAATCACATCGATTTGCCTGCCTGCCTTGCCTGTCGCACGCTTCTCGCTTGCTCCACGGCTTGCTGCGATTCTTTACGCACGCTCGCACATCCAATCCACGGAGCGTGCTTGGGGGAGGGAAAGGCGCGTCGGTACATCTCTCCCTATCTGCGATATGAACATGGGCAAGCAATTCTCCAACCCCGGCGGGCGGGCCAATCGGCCAACAGCACAGATTGCAAACATTACATGCTTTGCTGCTGCTGCGCTGCTGCTGCTGTACTACACATGCTCTAAATCAAATTCCATCCAGGCGCGCTTTACATGTTTGAACTGTGGATTCGAGATACCAATCCAGGGGATGGTGGTATTGGTTTCCCAATACCCAAAAACCTCATTTCCCCCTTTCCCTGCCCTGGGGGTGGATCGAAATCATTCCATGTTGTTCCACCGATTTAACCACCACTCTCTTGCGCAAACATGCACGCAGCAACAACGGGCTGTTTGAGCACAAACGAACGCACCGACAACACGCCGCCAGTGATTGTGTGGTAGAATGTCTTAATCTAGTGCTTTTAAAATGATTTAAGTGGAAAAATGTGGGGCAAAACATTCCACATCTATCCTCAAACTTTTGTAGGAAGAAGAAGAAGAAGAAGAAAAAACGCTCTCCAGGTGCTGATAATTGTGCAGCGTCGTGATGCAGAGAAAGAAGCGTAATTCATAAATGAGGAACAAGTCGTTATAAATCAGGCAAGATTAAGTTACCTTTTAACTTCTGCTTTCAGTTTCTTGCTAGAAAAGGTTTCAGTTGCATTTGAAGATTGGCTTGTTGCACTTCTATCGGAGCATATTCTATGTTCTTTCTGTAGCACCAGCAGCGACGCCGGATGATGATAATGGTTTACACCACACTGCACAGGTTGGTGTGAAATGGTTGATAATTACATGCAGTCCTGTATTTCTACTTTCAGAGGTTTTTGTTTTTGCTTATTGTTATTGCTCGATGCATTAGCTTCTAGTGCCTAAGTTGTATTACCCTGTGCAGGATAGTCTTTTCTGTGTCCCCTACAGATGGGGAACATGCTGTTAAGCCGCCTGTTTAACAAGATATGCCCTGATCGTAACGCATAGCCTTCGAAAGGACAGCAGAATTTAACTAAAATTGCATTTTTTTTTACAAAATTAACAGCACAATCTCTACGTAAATCTACTTTCTCTCACTTTCCGTAGCTTAACTTGCCTGTACGTCATCGTTTAAAAATGCCAAAATGCACAGCTCCGGCTTAAAGTTCAGTATCGGATCATCGTCATCGTCGTCGGAACAGTCCGAGTCGTCCGAATCGCTAACCGGTATCGCTTCATCCTCCGACTCGTAGTACACGAGCGTTGCATTCGGGTGGGTTAGGCGCGTAAAGTCGTCAAACTTTTTTCGCCTCACACTCGACTTGATGCCGCTCAGATCGAGATCCTTCGTGCTGATGCATATCTTGCTGCTCGGCTGGTCCGATGCTCGGTCGGGGTGCGTTTGCTTGGGGCGATAAATTACAATACCCTGCGTTTTGTACTGACAGCGCCCATTTCTGGTCAACATCTGGTGGAAGTAGTCGGGCAGCGGATACTGGACGGTCTCGCTTGGAGAAGGTGTGGGGGTTTGACCATTTTCGGCGGATGGTTTGAGTGTGGGAACTTTCTTCGCGTTTGTGACAGGTGTTTGGTGGTGGTTGTTGGTCTGTTTGGCAGATGGAATTAGTGGTTTATCTAGTTCAGAATCATCGCTATCAAGCGTGGAGGACGTGGAGGACACAGATGAGCTTCGTTTGGTGAAATTTGACCTTTCTTTTGTAGCGGGCAGCTGTTTATCAGCAGCTTTTGGTGCTGTTTTGCTATTTTCCATCTGTTTGAAGGTGTTTTTCATGTGGTCCGATACGGTTTGTTTCCGGGCATAAGGCGTAGACGTGCGAATTGTGCTCTCCGTCGTTGATGCAGACGATTCGCTACCGGATGATTCCGAGGAGTCGAGGATAGTTCGTCCACGCTTTACCTTTTTCGTTGGCTTAAATTGAACTCGGTGCTGCTGTTTCTGCTGCTGATTGCCACTTTTGCTCCGATTCTTCACATCATCGATGACGCGCGTTTTGGGCACCGAATTCAACGCACTTTTCAAGATGCTGCCCACATTCGTCTTTTTAAGCGCGTCGATGTTGACACCCTTACTACTGCTGCCTCCTTTCGCAAGCTGCATTATCCTGTCCCTTGCCGATGCTTTCGACAGTTGCGTGGGCATTTTGAATGGCGTAATGTTCGGAATGCTTTCGACCAGACTGTTCAAATCCAACCTAGACACTGTGCCCGGCGACCCACTGGCACCTTCCGGCTCGATCGTCAGGTAGGAGGAAATGATCGTCTTCTCTACCTGGTGCACAATGACCCGCTTGCTGCGATTGCTGTCCGAGTACACGCAGCTAGAATGGTTTTCCATTTCATACTGTTGCTTTGCCGTCTCGTTCAGTATCGAGACGTTCTCCTTGTGGGTCACGTCCATCTGGGCGCTTCCATCGTACTCCGTGAAGCGTGTTTCCCGCTCCTGCGTTATCTGCTTGCCCGTGCCGGGCTGACACCCCTGCTGCAGCCACCGCTGTACGTGATCAACGCTGAGGGAAAAATTGCTATTAAAAATCTGCTCCATCCCGTTGCACTTCCACTCGGCGGTCCGTTGCTTCAGGGCAACCTGCAGCTGGTCCTTTAACGCAGCGTAACTGCTGCCCGACTGTTCATTCTCCTTGTCCGACGCATCATCATCATCGCTGCTTTCGCTCGCTTCTTCGACAGTTTGCTGCTGGTCGTCAGTTTCTTTATCCGTTTCCCCGTACAAGTCAACCGCATCGTCGAGCGTCAGACCGTTCTCATCGTTCTCGAATTGTTTGTTGTATTTCTAGCAAAACGAAAGTAAACTTCATTATGTTTCCCAGACACACACACACACACACACACATGCCGTTCGCTTTTCCGAGGAGCTTTATACGTACATCTAACAAGTTTTTCCACGTAATATAACGATTGGCGATGGTTTTATCGTCCGGGAACACACCCTCCGCCCTGCGAGCAAACAAAACACGGTCAACATTTGTCTTCTACCCCATTTCTCCCCGTTCGATCTCTTACTTTGGACTTTTCGATTTCCTGTTACTGGCCGGTTTAGGATTGTTAAGAGCCATTATAAAACCTAATCCGTAGCTTAAATACACACTAATTTTCAAAATATTAACAACAAAACAGCACACATACAATTTGGAATCCACGAACGCTTCGTCTGGTGATGGTTTGTAAACAACAATTTAAACCTTGTCAACCGTCATTTACCTCAAAACGTCAAAACGTGCTCCCCGAGATTGCCCGCTAGAGGGCGCGGTAGTGTTAATCTGCGCGCGTCATTCAAATCGTCGCGCTTGAATGTTTGTCATCCAATGCGGCAGAACCGTTATTATTTGAAGACAACGGATTTGTTACATACAATGTACCAATTGTTGAAAAAAATAAGCACAAATTCACTTAAAATTCATGAAATTATTAAATTTAACAAAAACTTGTTTTAAAAACACAATTGAGTAAAAGTAAAATATAAAAAAAAAACATCAATCAATACCCTATCCCTAGTAAAGTTGTCGAACGCCATAAGGAACGCCTGCTACTAGCTCTTTCTATCAATTATACCCAGCACTAATACGTATTTAAAAGCCCAAACCTCCATCGATACGTAATGTTTGATATCAGCCACTGAACAAATACAATTTTAAATGCATTAAATGCACTTGAGCGGCTTTATTAAATGCTCCAGGCTTGACAAAATTCCCCAGAAAAAACGGAACATCAAAGATTCAAAACAGGCCACGTGGTCATAAATGGAAACAGCTTAAACATGAAACAAATGCTTAAAATTAAATTAGAAAGACAAATATAACTCATTTCCCACCAGTACCGCAAGACCATCTTCCCCTTTTCCCTAGCTCAATTTCCCAGGACTTTCGCATACGTCCAATTACTCCGCTCCGCCATCGACCCCGTCCCCGTAATGAAACATTTATTGATTACCGCGCGGCCTTTGTTTAACTGCGTCCCATGTTAGGTGCACCCGTAGACAATGGCCGTTTTACTCATCCCCGGGTAGCACCGCGCACACAGGAGTTGATAAATCGATGCAGTCCCAATTCCGGGCCCGGTCATGCAACGCGTTTTGCGACCGACCAGCATACGAGCGAGTTCCAAAGGCCGGGAAAAGTATCGACAATAAAATATCGAAAGGCTTTGCTCCTCTCGCTCCAGGACACCGAGTCCATCCACCACAGACTACAGAGGACGACGACGACGACGACGACGATGAATGTCCTCGCTAATAGCCCGGTGGCGGGATCCATTTGGCGAGGATGGCAAAATGGACAGGACTGTCCGTGGTAGTAGCGTAACATTAATTGCGTTCGGTTGCATCTTTGCGCTGTCGTGCGTGTGTGTGTGTGTGTGTGCATGTCCATCCTATGTAACCCCCCTAATGATGGTCCGTCACGGCATTCGATCATCAGTGTGCCACCCCAACCGACCGACGGACATTGGCCGATACAGATGGGGAAAAAACGGGGCCACAAGTTATTGCCCGGCACAAGACTCCACCGTTGTGTACCGTACTTCGGTACAGTACACATTTTTTCTGTTTTAATTCCCCCTCATTACATCCCTCCTGCTCCACCGGAACTCGGTAGCTCGGAACACACTTTCCGTAACAGAATCTGTAACCGTCCGTACCCGTTGCTTAAGTATGAAATATTCATCAACCAGAAAATGTGAAATGTGCGGAGGAAAGAAGCTCACGGCTCGTTGCCGTCCTCTCGGCGACTTCGGTTCTCGGTCAATGGTAACGGTAGCGGTGGTGTGGCGGTACAAATGAAGCGTAATAGTTGCCTTCCATCAATGGTTGGACGGTGAAAAAAGGGCTGTTGTGTTGTTATGTGTGGTTCAATAATTCATTCGGCCATTTCGAGTACTTCACATCGATGCATCGATTTCGTACAGAAAATTGCATCGATCGGGGTTGACGTAGATCGGGTACACGATTGGTCGGTTGATGGTAACGCATCACAAATTACGAGTGGCTGTAAAACAACAAAATTTACACACAAAAAAAGGTA
The DNA here is from genome assembly GCF_943734735.2 of Anopheles gambiae. Taxonomy (NCBI): domain Eukaryota; kingdom Metazoa; phylum Arthropoda; class Insecta; order Diptera; family Culicidae; genus Anopheles; species Anopheles gambiae. The sequence continues at coordinate 34,310,014 of NC_064602.1, read as the reverse complement.
AATTACTGTTAAATAGTAAACATTATCACTAAACAAATAAAGTGAAATTACAACGCTGGTTATGGTTTGTGAATCTGCCGAATCAGTTACTTTATCGGAATAGACACTGCATTGGTTCCCGAATCGGAATAGGTTTATGATTTGTACCAGAACTTGAACAAGTTCAGATGAAGGTCCGAAACGGGAAAAAATATCGGAATATGTTAAGGCCGGGCTACATTGATCGTACTCGCAAGCGTAATTTTGATTTTCACTAGCGCATCTGGCGGCGGCTGGTGGAAGCTTTTTTTGGTCATTGAGGGAATGGACCTGCCGGATCTCAAAATTTAGTAGTTTTTCCATCGTTTTCCATTGCAAAAATGGATGCAATGCATGCAAGACATGTGTATCTACGTTTTACAAAACTTTTCTCCTCCGATTTAAGTAAAAAACATGGAAAATTAACGTATTTTCTGGAGCGGCTCCAAATTGTTTGGCAAAATGCTTCGGTCAGCCGCCGCCAGATGCGCTAGTGAAAATCAAAATTACGCGTGCGAGTACGATCAATGTAGCCCGGCCTTTACAGTGCTGGTATGGGACTGTGATCAGTTCCTGTACAAACGGATCGGTTCAAAGACTGGTAAAGGCTGAGAACCAGTTCCAGGACTGGCATGGATTAGGTATCAGTTCCCGAACCGACATAGATTCAGAACCAGTACCAGCACCGGTATGGACTCAGTATTAGTTCCTGAATCATTATGAGTTCTATATCAATTCCTGCTCTGATATGAGTTCAGTGTCAGTTCCAGATCCAGTATATGTTGGTGATCGGAACCGGTACCAGTATGGGATCAGTATCAGTTTCAGGACAGTTATAGGTTCAGAACCAGTCATTGGTTCTGCCATTGGTTCATTGGTTCAGTATCATTTCCTGAACCGATATCTGTATTCCTGGACCGATATGGGTTCAATGCCACTTGTAGGCCCGGTATGGGTTTGTAATCGGTTCCTGGACCGGTATGGACCCAATATCAGTTCCTAGATCGATATGGGTTCAGTATCAGTTCTAGAACCGGATTGGGTTCAGCATTAATTCCAGGACCGGTTCAGTATTAGTTCCTGTACCGGAATGGACTCGTTTCAACTTCTGTTCCAGAACCAGTAAGGATTGATGACAAACTCCAGGACCGGTATGGATTCAGTGTTAGTTACTGTAACGGTATGGACTCAGTATCAGTTACAGAACCATTATGAGTTAAGTATCAGTTCTAGGATCGGTATTGGTTCACTATCAGTTTCAGGATCGGTATGGGTTAGCTATAAATTACAGGACCAGTATCGGTTCCTGCACAGTTTCTGTTTCTGAACTAACACTGGAACATGAACATTACTGAACATTACTGGAATGAACTAAGTTCTTGGACCGACATTAGTTTAGTACAGTGGAGCGCCGTTTATCCGGGTACCTTTTATCCGGCTGTCCTGTTGTCCGTGCGGTTGAGAAATGACAGTTCAATACAATGGTGACATTGCGTAATGAGGAGGATATTTGAAAAAGCGGTTACAAGAGCACATTGTCGTAACAAAAGACACGATAATTCAAGCAAATTTCGAATATTCTTATGGAAAAAAACATGAAGGTAATAAAAACTGGGTTATTTTTATCAAAACTTTTTTCGGTTTCGGACACTCCTGAGGCAGGCCAAGACCGCAAAGCGGTTGTAGCGCCGGATAAGTAAGTAAGTAAGATAATTTTCCAAAAAATTATCAGGATTTGGTGATAAAATATATCATATGACTCATTTTCCGTGTTATTCGCATATCCGAGCGAGGTCAAGTCCCGAGAAGCCCGGATAAACGGCGCTCCACTGTATAAGTTTCAGAGCCGGTATAAGCTCCGTATCAGTTCTTGGAGTGATATGGTTCCAGAATCAATTCCTATAGCAGTATGAGTTCATGATCCGTTCCAGGACCGATATGAAGTATCATTTCCAGGCCGAATATGGCTTCAGTAGTATTAGTTTCATCTAATATGGGATCGTGCTCAGCTCCAGAACCGGTATCATGGGTTCATGATCAGTTTTAGAGGCAATATGAATTCAATATGCGTTCCTGGACCGATACGGGTTTAGCATCAGTCCATCATGCAAGTGCGTCCTTACCACCCAGTATTAATTTCAGGATCGGTATAGGTTCAATATGAATTCCAGGACCGGCATGGGTTCGATGTCGGGTGTCAGTTCCATTTAAGATTTGTCCTTATTTCTGAAACGGGTTTTTAATTCTTTTTTTATTTGCATCAACACCAATGTCGGAGTCAATGAGCTATGCCATTTTGCCCTTGAAGTTGTGCTGAGTAGCCCTGTAACCGAGCAACATTAACTAAAGCCCGACTCTTTAAACATAAAAGGCATCATTTTATTTTATTCCTCAATAATCACTTCAAAGTTACAGCAAGAAGTGTCACAAGATGGAAAAGCTGTGCTGCCGGATATACCCTGGCCGTCATTATCCCACACGACAGGCGCTAAAACAAAGCATCAAGTGGCGCCGTGTAACATCATTTGAAGTTCGTTTGGAAGATGTTCCACATCGATGAGATTTTGGTGGGAAAATGGATTGGAAAATTACTTCCACTTAAAACGGAAGACGACTCAGACTCAGATCGAATCCACAAAACCGTACAAACAATTTCATCTTATTCTGTCCCTTTTGTAGCTTTCCTGCGAAATTTCCCCTTAGCAAAAAGCTTCCCTGCTTCCTTGGAAAACCACTTTGCAAGCTCTGTTTGTAATGCCTGGTAATATTCATTAAAAACGCTCCGGAGCTAGTGTGCCCATCGCTGTGGAAAAACAGCGCCCATGAATGATTAAACAGCGGAACATGACAAAACGGGCAAACTAATTTCACCGGGCGGCAGCGGCCGATTCCCTTTCATTGCCAGTTGGTGGTTCGTTCCACGCTGTCGCTTTTTCGATTTCGCTTTTAATCCAATCAAAATAAACATTTCAACCGTGTACCGGAGAAATTGGGGAGGACCAGTGGCCGGTACGAAGCGCACGACACGACACGATTTTCCTTCCTCTATGCAAACGATGCAAAGAGACAAAGCAATTAGGCATCGGGGCTCGTTTTGGTGCTTGTAAACAAATTCCAGCAATAATGCCACAACGGCCATTTGGAACGGTCTCCTGTCTCCTGGCCTGTCTCAGCCCCCATTCTCGGATACACATAGATCGGGTGCAAAGGACGGAGTAATTAAAAGTTCACCACCTTTTGCGGACAGGCAGAACACACGGCAGCGCGTCAACGTCGGAACGTATAAAGCACTCATAATAATGGCCACGCGCCACGGACAGAGAGGGAGAGAGAGCAATTACGCGCGCAGAGGGGGGATGGGGACGGTGAACAGTGTCCTTGTTGTCAAGCGGCAAGCTCACGCCTCACCGAGTTCGCCGTCGTCTTCGGCGCGCCAAACGAAGAAGGATCGCCATCAACACCATCATCATCATCGTCACCCGACAGTCCAATAGTGTGGTAGTCGTCGTCGTCGTCGTCGTCCTCATCATTGGGGATCCTTTCTCTCTCTCTCTCTCACACTCTCGGTGCAGCAAAATACGAAGAAGCAATAACAGTCCATTGGTGAACTAATTTAGTGATTATGCAAATGAATACTTCTCCTCAAAAGGCCGGCGGTCTGCTTCTTCTTGGGAGGACCAGCAGGTCTTCTCGGGGACAGCAGGTCTTCTTGGTCCAACAGCAGCAGCAGTAGGAGCTAGTGTCAGGGCTAATTGAAGAATAATAGATAGTTTCAATATCCGATCTGGGAGCGGACACAGGCGGACACAGGCAGACACAGGCACGCGCGCTGGGCAAACTCTGTGGCATCATTTATCACACCGGAGTAGGTGATAGGGCCGGTGCCGGAAGGCGCACACACACACACACACCAAAGAGTAGACAGACGCTAGTTTGGACTAGAGATGAGTTCTCCGGATCGTTCTCACAGTTCCGCTAAGGTTTTGGCAAGATTGATTCGGATTCCTGACTTCAATGGAATTGCTAGCTCCGCTGGAATCGTCGGAATCGTCCGGAATCGTCTGGAATCGTCTGGAATCGTGCGGAATCGTCGGAATCGTTCGGAATCGTCTGGAATCGTTCAGAATCGTCGGCAACGTCTTGAGTCATCGGAATCGTCCGGAGTCATCGGAATCGTCCGGAATCGTCTGGAATCGTGCGGAATCATCGGAATCGTCCGGAATCGTCTGGAATCGTTCAGAATCGTCGGCATCGTCTGGAGTCATCGGAATCGTCCGGAGTCATCAGAATCGTCCGGAATCGTCTGGAATCGTGCGGAATCTTCGGAATCGTCCGGAATCGACTGGAGTCGTTCAGAATCGTCGGCATCGTCTGGAATCTTGTGGAATCGTCGGAATCGTCCGGAGTCATCGGAATCGTCCGGAATCGTCTGGAATCGTGCGGAATCGTCGGAATCGTCCGGAATCATCTAGAATCATACAGAATCATCGGCGTCGTCTGGAATCATCAGAATCGACCGGAGTCATCGGAATCGTCCGGAATCGTCTGGAATCGTGCGGAATCGACTGGAATCGTCCGGAATCGTCTGGAATCGTGCGGAATCGACTGGAATCGTTCAGAATCGTCGGCATCGTCTGGAGTCATCGGAATCGTCCGGAGTCATCGGAATCGTCCGGAATCGTCTGGAATCGTGCGGAATCGTCTAGAATCGTTCAGAATCGTCGGCATCGTCTGGAGTCATCGGAATCGTCCGGAGTCATCGGAATCGTCCGGAAACGTAGTGGATCGATACTAGTGAATGTGCGTACGACTTTAATAACACGATCGTTAAAGAATCGATTTCGGAATGTACCAAGCCCACATACCTACTATGAATACAACCATAAGTCACAGTTGGCTTAAACGATCAGTAGGTGTCAAGTGAACTGCGCCTTAGCTTAGAACAACAAAACAACGGAACAATACGAAGAAAAATGGTCCTTTTTCATAACCGAAACTATTCTGGAGTGATCGGAGTTCACTGTCTCCCTACCGATCGCATCGAAACACTAGAATACTGTAAAACGGGCAGTGTTAAAGGCCTTTTATTGCCAGTATACTATGCTCCAAACATTTTAGGGACAATTCCGGACAATTCCAGCCGATTCCCACACTTCTGAACGATTCCAGACGATTCCGAACTGTACCGGACGATTCCGGACGTGTTTGAACTTACCTTTTGGAGCTGGTTTCCAATAATTGATGCCGCTTTTCAGTGAATTTGGCCCAACTCTAGTTTGGACGCGTAGGCGAGGAAGAAATGTTCATGTCTTGTCTTTCGATTCTTCAATTATGGTGCAGCCCTGGCAGCGTTCTCGACCGCGTGATGTACAATGATTTTCTTTCGACACTTTCTCGTTCTGATTTCTTCACTTTTTTTCGGACATTTGTTTCACAAGCTTCACAAACAAAAAAATGCAACACACATTTCACAGTCAGTTGTTTTCAGTTTTGTGATTTTTCACGAGTTTCTTCCTCCATCTCTCTCGCTCTCTGCCGAAGAAACGAAACGGTTTTATTCTTATCAAATTTCAAAGTAAAATCAAATAATAGTAGTAAACCATACAAAGAAAGTTTTTTGAAGTGTTGGTGTGTAGAAGAAGCAAGGAGCAAAGAATCATCTTTATCGAGGTGGGAGAATGATAAAGAAAATTAGAAGGTTTTGAGGGGAGGGAGGCGGGGTACTATTTCCCAGTGTTTTCCCCCCGTTGGCACATGATGATGAGCAAACTGATGTACTAAGGATAAGAAGGTGAAGGCAATTGAGGCCCAAAGGATTTGGGCTTTCGAAAAGTTCACAATAGCTGCCAAAGGACACAAAAGGGAGCGTTTGGGGCCATAAATAGCCCAAAAAAACGCAACATAAAACTTCAGGAACGTTAACCTGGTTTCCTGAATTTTGCTCGGTGATAGTCGCCTTGTTGCCGCAGCATTGATGAGATGAGACATTGTTCGCTTTTGTTATGTTGTGTCTTTGCTTTTTTCAGGATTATTGAACTGTTTTTTTTATCTCTTTCTTCCCTTATTTTAAGGAACAACCAAATAAAGAAAGCATTATTTGTGTGGGGACAACTGATTTGTGATAACAAATCAACTAATGGCGCTGCTGCTGCTGACTTTACTGCTGACCAGCGAGAGGTAAGGTAAGGAAATCTTAATGCCAAGAGGGGAAACACAACGGGAATACACCCGACCCGACCGAGAGCTGCCATAGAGGGGACACAACATTAACGGAGGAAACAAAAGCCGGAATAGGGACCCTTCTTCGCTTCTTTTCTTTACTCCTCTTTCTTCTCGTGTACAGTTTTTCTTCTTCTCCGCCCTCTTTTCTCGCCTCTGTTGTATATAATATATATATTCATATATAAGTACCTAGTGTATATAATATATATATAGTTAAGTTTTTCTTCTTTTCTCTCTGTTTTTTTTTATCTCTCTTTTTAAACCGAATTTCGCGCACCTACGGCTGGGCTCTCTCTACTTGTTTTCTTTTCTTTTTTTTTTACTAATAGACTTTTTCACATCTTTTCTGTTTGTTGTGTATGTGGTTGTGTGTGTGTTTTCTTTTTACTACTACACTTCTTCCTTATTTACTATTTCATCAAATCATTGTTTCAGTGTTTTTTGTTTGTTTCTGTTTTATTTCGAACACATTTCTTCTCTTGTTAGGTTTCGATTTTTTTGTTTGTTTTTGGTTGCTCTCCTCCCTTTCGTTTTTTCATTTTACATTTTTCCTATAAACTGGCACATTTAGTATTTTCCACACACCGCTCTTTCACCGCTTTTGTTTGTTTTGTGTTTTTTTTTATTTATTATTCTTCTTCTTCTTCTTCTTCTTCTTATCGGTGTAAGTGTACAGTTTTTCTGAAGCTTTCCACAGCAGGAGGGAAACACGCTTTTGAAAGTTATCCGTTATCTATACATCATCACGATCAATCTGATTGTGTGTGAAAGTTCGGACCAAATCACACACACAAACACCGTGACTCTTCTTACACAAACCAAAAGAGGGTAGCCACTAACACATTTTTAAATCTTTGCTTTTTTTTACAATAGTACTTTTAACATTCACCATCCAGTGTGCTTGCTTTCTTTCCCCTTTTCTTTGTTGAACAAGGGTGCGTGTGTTTTACTTGTTTTTTTTTTAATCCTTTTGCGTTATTTTGCAACTCTCTTTCTTTGCTCTATTATCTACTGTTGCACTGTCTGCACGTTCACACTAATGATTTCTTCTTTTTTGTTTGTTTGTGTAATTGTCTATCCTTAAACATCCCATCCTGTTGTGATACACACCACACACACACAAACATTCACACACACACACAGACGCGAGCTACACAATATAGTCCGTAGATACATTACAAAGCACCAAATACCAGTGCCACACACACAACGATGAACGACGAGTTTCGTTCCGCTGTTTGCCGCTGCCGTTTCTGTTTGTTTGTTTGCTTCTTTGCCGGAGCACTACTACTAACTACCTAACTAAACTAAAACACTACTACAAACACTACACACAGGCTCTCTTCTGCGCGCGCTGCTCGCACTGCTTCGTATAATAGATATAGAAAATAAGAAATGAAACGTTGAGTACGAAGAAAATCAAGCAACGACAAAACAAAAAGAAAAGATAAAGTCAAAACAAAAAAACAGCACAACAAAGAAAAGAGCAAACAAACGAACAAGTGAAAACAAAACGCTCAGTAGAGAATTAAAGAAAGCATAAGTAACTGACAAAGAGCGAAGAAAATTATTACTATTTAATTATGCTTTTGGCCCTTAACTAAGAAGCGGAAAAGGGAAACCAACCCCACTTATCGAACGAAAATGGTTATTAATTATACAAACAAGATTTGGTTTTTTTGCCGTGTTTTCTTTGTGTTTTTGCTGTTGGTGGTGGTGGTGGCTGGTGCTGGTGGTGCACATTCCACTGCGCACTCTACCTTTCGCGTATAATTTTTTTTGCAACTTTATACACTGTACATTATACAAATGACGTTTGCGCATTGAAGATGGCAATGTACGGTTGTAGTTTGTGACAAAATGGCGACGATGAAACAGAAATTAAACACTCTACACATCACCTCTACCTCTCATCCTCTTCTATCTGGGGCCTTAGTGCGTTTTTGCTCTTTTGATGGAGGCGCCCCGTACTTCTGTGCTGGTGTGGCCCTTTGATACGCGAATTAATTTATCCTACAATTTCTAAACATTTACAAAAAACAGACGTTCGTCGTACGCGGAAAGTAATGTGTTTGTTAACCTTTTCCCCCCTCCGATCACATCACAAGACTGCTTTCGTTTTATTTTGCTAATAATTGTTGAAAAAGAGGATTTTTTGTAGGGACGACCACGTGTCTTGCAAGCCGTGAACCAATAAAACCGGTTTTCGCACACAAAAAGGATAGCACGATCACTACACTTATCAAAACCGGACGGACGCGGCATTTGGCTGTTCTTAAAAAGGCGTAATTTAAAGAGCATTCTCTGAAAAAATCGAAATGAAAGAGCATTTCGTGACAAAAACGGACATGACCCAATCAACAAAGAAGGAAAGAACGATCGATCTATACCCGAAAACAAGCGACACTAATTTGTGTCCGCGTATTTAGGGCAACTAGAAGCACAAATGGGATCAAATTTTCGCCAGTATTTCACAAGGACATGCTCCCATGTGGCCTGGGGCTGGGGCGGTTAATTGAATGTGATGCCAAAACTTAACACCTAATCAACCGCAACTTGCCCCGGAAGCTTGCGGGCCGCTTCGTGCAGATGGAAGGTTAGTATTCGCATACACTCATCATCACCTTGCTACACCTTATCCTTATCCACACTGCACACTGCAAGAGTGTTGGCTTACACGTACACCGCGGGCCGTGAGCGCACCTTGTCGGATTTACATAATTAAATAATTAATCATAATCAATGGGGTTTAAATTAGAAGTAACTATCGGACGGTGCACACGGCACGACCCACCCCCATCGCATTCGCTCACATTCACACCTCAATGCCAACATTATTACACCTATTGATGACACACAATATTGGCGGTTGTCGTCGGAGGTACTGGGCATATGTGCACCGTGTGTAACTGACCTCCATCTTCTCTTCTACCTGCCGCTTCTCATTGGCGCATTGTTTTCCACGGTACACACGTGTCTCATTGTCAACCAGATCTGACCTCAACACGCTTGTTAAATTTCCTCTGAAACCGCTTGCCTTCTTGCCTTGGCACCTGTTCAAGATGGATGCAGTGACCAAGCGCAACCAAGGATACTGCTTCCTCTCTCTCTCTCTCTCTCGCACAGAGGGAAGTAAAACCACGATATTAACACTGGGCACCGGTCAAACATATACACACACAAACACACTGAGTGCCTCCAAACAAAACAAAACCACACCAACCGGGTAGCCGGGTGTGTGTGTGTGTTGCCATTACTCATATTGCGCTAATTCCACGCTAATGAAAATTGATCCGCCAACCGGATGTGTGTGTGTGTGCGATCCCTTTCTCTCAATCTGCCACCCACACACACACACACACACCGTCAAACCACACCGGTGGTGGCTTGACACCCAACGCGAACTAATTGCAGAGAGAGAGAGAGAGTATTTCGCCACCGGATGTATTTCGTTCCGGATTTGCCCCGCAAACGGCCGCAAACCTCACACCTGTCCTCCGCCGTCCTTTTGTAGCTCACTAGGGCTACGATGGCAGGGAATGGGGGGGGGGAGAGGAAAGCCAATGAATATGGATATCCTTCTGGCAAATGATTATAGATCAGAGATCAAATGACGTGCCACATAAACTAGTTGTGTGCACACGGGAGCCGCCATACAAATTCAAACGCTTCCACCCACCACCCACTTGGTAGGGGGTCAGGTCAGGTGTGTGGTTGTGTGTGTGCTTCTTTCACCGGAACCAATGCCACAAACCAACGCCCGCGCCACCGTGGTCGGCAGCGCGAAAGGGAGTTTTGAAATATGAGCTAAAACCGTAGGCTGCCGCCGCCGCTAGCTGATTAATACCAATGTGGCAGCAGCGTCCAGGTGGTCGACCATGGGCCGGGATGTCATTTGTGGTTATCTGACCCTCCCATTCCCCGTTCGTCCTTTCCTCACACAAATCGAACCGAAGCGAACTTCCCTATCAATTTATCTAATTACGCCTGTAATTTGAAATTATAATCATTATCAAGCATGTGTGTCCACCAACAGAGAGCGCGCGCGCGTGCCAAGGGTTTTTCGCATTGGTGCAGCAGCCCCGATACACACACACACCGCCCGTCCGGCTGTGATCGATCTTGCAGGCTTGCAATGTACACAGCTGTTGCTGTTGCCCCACGCGGCCACAAAAAAAAACGGAACTGCTGAATGAATAAATGACATTTAATTCGATTGTACATAAACAGTTATACATGTAATACGCCAAAACACAATTGACGTGAGCACAGAGAATGTACCCAGCCCAGTGCGCGTCCCTTTCCTGTTTTTCTCCCTATACACGCGCGGTTTGATTTGGTTTTTCCATGGTTGTACCCTCGGAACGGGTGCACCTTGTTCTTGTGTGTGCGTGCCCCGCTTCCGGCACACTACCATTGACATTGACGACAAGCAAGGTGCGAGATAAGTACGGGGTTTTACACATCGACACAAACGCGCTGATACTTCTTGATACATCAAACACAGCTAACTTCCCGGTGAATGAAACACGATTTTCCTCTCTCTATCTCGCTCTTCAATTGCCTATCATTACCTAGCTCGCTCTTTCCAGGTGCTTGATACCGATCTGAACATTTTCGAAGGAAAACAGAAAAGGTTTCTACAAACCAAACATACTTAAGAGCTATGAGCGTTTGCTTTAAGTTCGCTGAGCTGTTTTTTTGTTTCTTCTTCTACATTTTAAACGGGAGATGACATACACACACACACACCTGGGTTGCGTACGCAAGTTTCCTGAACTAACTGCTGCACTGTGTAACAAATGCGCGTATTTCATTTCTTTTTTTGAACTGATCAAAGCCAATTGCTGTATAACTTATACATTGTAGAAATAAAGCAAAAAAAAAAAACGAAAATTAAGATTAACAAATCAAAAAGGAACATAAAAAGATAATGGGAGCAATATTCAAACCCAAAGTACAATTACATATTGTAGGGGGAAAATCTACCTTTTCCTCAATTTCATCAACGAACTTAAAACGATACTTTTGTTTTTGTGTATCCTGCTAAGTGCACAAATTCACTAAATTTATATGCAATTAAACAAACTAACTAACAAAAAAAAAGAAGGAATCAAACGAATAAGAAGGTTGTTTAATTACGATTACGGTGTATAAAGTACTGTTTTCAAGGTGGTACTGTCGCTTCACTTCGAAAAAGTATAGCAGCGAGAATCTCTTTTCAGGCGTCTTGCAACAGTTAACAAAGAAACATGCATTGAATTATGTTTAAACAAAGTTAAAACAGTTAAACCAAATAAACAGAAAAAAACCCTCATTCATTTCGGGGTATGCGCTACAGTAGTGTACCCACCACTCTTCTGCATCATGTGGGATGTGTTTACATGCAATATTTAACGTGAAGTTGATTCTTACGAAGCAAGTTTTTCTTTAGTGGGATGCAACATAAAACAGATAAACACAAAAAAGAAAACACCCCCATTTTTAAATAGTAATATTTGAGTCCCCACCCTTTTTTGTACGATTGCTCCATTGCTATTGCTGCTGTTCTTAATGTCCGCCTCCAAAAAAATGACAACAAAAAGAGCAGCACTGACTGATAAAACTTTGCAAGAACAGCAGCAATAATGTTAGTTATGTTGGCAAAGAAAGAAAAAAAGGGAAGGGAGCGCCACAGACTTTATACACCTAGCAGTCAAAAAATTGTGAGCGAAGTAGTGCGAAGAACACTTCACGCTGCTTGCAGATCAAAATAATGAAAAAAGGATGATGAATTAAAAAAAACTACAAAGGAAAAAGCTAAGCAAATAACAATCATTGTGCTAAGGATGAAAATTCCTCTACTCTAGTGAGAGGGATGATAATAACGAGAAAACGTCCAATCCATGGGCTCGTGAGTTCAGAAACAGAATAATTAATAATAGCATAAGAGATAAAAACGAAAAGTATTCCATAACGCAGTGAAACGAAAATCAAACCATGTAAAAGTAATTGAATCGGGATGGGCTTGAGTAGTAGTAGTAGTAGTATAAGAGAAAGTTGAAAAATAATGGCCATTTGACGTGAAAATCAGTTCAAAACCTCACACTAAACCGCCGCTAATAAGATCGCAAGCGCTTGGCTGTCAGCATTTGTACCGCGCACAGACTTGTTTGTGAAACTAACCTTTGCTTTAGCTACCGCAAAATGTACGATCGATCGTACTTGATCGTGCGTGTCTGTGTGTGTGTGTGATAATGTGTGTAAAACTTATAGCGTTAAACCTAATCAAAGCTAGAGCGAATGATCCTCAGCGCGAAACTAATATGCTAACTTGTTCTGACTTGTTAACGTTGCCCGCCGTTTTCCGCTTACAGAACCGTACCGGCGCGTCGTACAGCCCGGTTTGCTGTACAGATACAGGGGCGGTCCCCACACACATACACACACCGATTTGTCTCTCGTACTGGGCTGGTGAAGGACTGTGGTGGGTGGCGTATTTTTTCCTGCAGCGAACGGGCAAAGAATGCACCCATCGTGTGACACTTTCACGACTTACTTGTGACCCCGGACGACAAGTGATCCCGCCGGTTGCTGCTGTTGTTGCTAGTGGTGGTGGTGGTGGTGGTGCTGGTAGTAAATTTGAGGTTGTTTGTGGTGACAAAGCGGCTACTACTACTGCTGCTGCTGGTGCCGGCACCGGCAGGTGACAGCGTCCGGATGGACGCCGGAGCTGCTGCTCCCCCTCCATGCCGATTGATTGTTGCGCTTGCGATGATCGTGGCGGTAGCGGTGGCGACGGCAGCCGCGCAGTACCTCAGCAGCTGCGCGTTCACTGTCGCCGCCAGCTGCCCCAACTCCTAGTAGGGTTTGGAGGCGTCCTTGGAGCGCTTGAGCTGCACCTTCAGCCGCTTGGTGCCGATCTGGAACCCGTGCATCGCCTGGATCGCGGCCTGGGCCGACGACACGTTGTCGAACGACACGAAGCCGAAGCACTTGGACAGGTTCGTCTGCTTGTCGATGAACACCTTCGCCGAGACGACGTTGCCGAACGGCAGGAAGGTCGAGGCGAGATCGGTGTCGGTGAACTCCTGCGGCAGGTGGTAGATGAACAGATTGCAACCTTCCGGTCCTGTTCGGTGGGCGTTGATGGATGGGTGAAAAGTAGAGCAAAACATACGAATTAATAAACAACTCAGTTAGTTGAAGGTACACAAATACACTAAATTTAGGATTGTAGTAGGAAGATAGGGAGGAATTGAAACGAAAAATATCTAAAAAAAACCAAACAAACTCAGCCTTAAGCAATTTCTAATGTGCAAAAAGGGGGAAAGCATTTAGAAAGCGATTTGGGCACTCTGAGAACTCTGCGGTTCGCTTAACTCGAAATTGAGAAGGGGCAGGAGAGAAGCGCATGGTGTTAGTGTAAGCGTTTAGTGTTGATACGTACCTTCAATCTGCTTCCCGGCGGCGGCAGCCACCGCTTGCGCTAGCGTCGGCGTGGTTAAAGGCGTCGGGGTGAATGCGGCTGCAGTGGCTGCTGCTGCACCAAACTGCGGTAAGGCGGCGTACGAAGTCAGGCCCGTGGCTGTATCAGCACCGGTTGTCCCTATACCGGTCACAGTAGTAGCAACAACAAAGCCAGGGGAAATAAAACCAAAAATCGGGCAGATAGAAGGAAAAATAGAGAGAGAGAGAAAGAGAAAAAGTGGAACACAACTTCTATTAGTGAAATGAGAAGCGCTTTTTTTCCTCCATCGTCCGCAAAGGGAGGTTGGGTATGGTAGGGTGCTTATTAGGTAGTTAAAAAAACGGGGGGGACATTTTAGATGATATTATTATTTGCCAAATGGGGTGTGTCAAGCCAAAACAACCGAAACCGAATAATCAATGCACAAACCTATATGGTTATATATAATGGTTTAGTATTTAAAACACACTACAAAACGGATCGTTCCGTCAACTTGGCTAAAGAAACGTAGGAGTAGGAATTGAATAGTGTAAAAGTAATTTAATAAAAAAGATTAATTTATACACAAGATAAGGAGATCGTAGATAAAGCCATGCAGCGGAGCTTGAAAACATGATATTTAATTAAAATAGTTGCAAACATTAACAACAACTTATAGCGTATTATTACAACATGTTTTTTTATACATACAATTTAAGGTAAATGAGTAATGGTTTACTTTATAGATGTTTTTTGAAATTTTATATTACAAAAAAAAAATAAAATAAAATACCATTTACATCCTGTTTGACGCATCGTACACCCACCCACCAGCAGTGTTAAATGAAGTGCTATAAATAACGATTTTTCTGTCACGCCACCCATGTGAAATTGCCCAGAAGCTACCTTTCCCTCCCCCTTTTGGCAGACCTCACTTATTACTGCCAACTGGTCGGCAGGTCCGTCGGCCTCGCCTGCCGCCTGGAGGAGGATGGAGCAAAATGGGGTCTAATTAAATTTTTATGAATTTCATGTGAGTTTTTCCACTCATTTGGTAGGTCCAACCGACCAACCGGTGGTAGCTTAAAAGGATGTTTCCGAACCGAACGGACGGTACAAGCACATGCAGGTAGAGCGGGGCAAAGCGATGGGGAGCTAGCCCCCAGTATGTGCACGGTCGATCGAATCCATCTGTGTCGGACGGACTGGGGACCCGGACGAGTTCACCATCATCATCATCATAGAGCGAGAAGAGGCGTGTGTTAGTAGTTTCAGCAAAGTTATGACGGATACATTACTCGATTCTGAATCGCAATGATGTGTCGCGGTGCCACAGCGGGACGATAATAATGAACACGATCGTTGTGCGACTATTATGGGTGTGTCTGTGTGTGTGTGTGTGTGTTGGTCTGTCTAGCTATGCCACGAGTCGTCGTCCATCTGTACATCCGTCCGGGCAGGATGGCTCGCTCGGCCCGTCGTGCAAACCGTATCATTTTGTGTCCAGAAATGACTAACACACACACACACTCGTTCGTTTGTGAGCAAAGTGGGTAATTATCATCATTTTAAATTTTCAACGATTTTTAAAAGGGTTTTTCGCGCGCGCGCGCCAGGGAGAGACGGGTGCGGTGATGGAAGCATGATGGTACAAATTAAATTTTCACACACATGGTCGGGTATGATGTTAATGGTTGCAAAACCGCAGATCACATTTACGCGCGTTGTAGAGAGAACGGACACACACACGTGTGACGCCGCCCGGGACCAGGAAATGTGGGTTTTTTAGTTTTCCGGTTCGCGCGTGCACACACACACACGCTGTGTATTATTGTAAAAGGCAAAGTTAAAGCTAAACTATTACCACGAGCGAAGTAACTAGGTATTGGAGAGTTTCTGAACAGCTGGTCAATGTGTGTGTGTATGTCCAGAAAGAGTTATTAACAATGTAGTGTAACACAACGCGTAACATTCAGAAAAAAACATGCACTTTAGAAAACTAATAAAATAAAATATAAAACGACCACACAAGAATTATCTTAAAACAATACACGCAAACACACACATAAAAAAACCAAAAAGCTTTAAACAAAGAAGTAATGTTTGTATGGTGTTATTACAAACGCTGTCGTTTTAAAGCGCCATATACAATTACAGAAAAAAGAATAAAAATAACAAATTACCACAAACAACCAGTAAAAAATAGGGAAAAAACTGTTTAAATTGTCAAAATGATTATGCACATTATATAAACAGAGAGAGAGAGAGAAAAAAGAGAGCAAAAAGAGATAGAGCGAGCGAGCAAACGATGGGGAGCTTGGGAGGGAATAATCAACACACCTCATGCCAACCAAAACCGAACCAAAAGACACACTAGAGAGCATTCCAAAACAAAATAAAACAAAAAAAAATACGGGGAAAGGAGGGAGCTTCTTAAGATGGGAAGAGAAGGAGCTGCTGCAGCGGGGCTCACCTGACGTTGCTGTTTTCCCTAACAGACCGGCTGGTGGTGATGGGTGTTGTTGTTGTTGGTGGTGGTGGTGAGAAACGTTCGATTTTGAATTGACGTACAAAGGAGTTTTTGAGGTAACAAAGCACAATGTTGTAATAACATGTCAAATATGTGGTTTGTGGATGTGCCGACGAGGAGAAGCCAGATTCATGTTGCAGAAGGGGACGGAACACGGGAGACACGGACACCAGTGAAAAGAAAGACAAAGAGAATCGTTGTTGTAGGTATAAGAAATCACACAAAAGACAGAAAATATCGATTTGTTGATGTGTTGAACTGCTCAAAATGGTAGAAAAATCACTTTAACTGTATCTAAAATGTCCCTTTCGCTGGAAATGAAACGGTCACAGCGCCACCTTTCGCCCGGAGCCGCGCGGGAGCGCTATCATTCATCGGGAATTGCAGGAATCGACGCTAATTTAATTTAATATAAGCACGCTTTTGCCGCGCACCGCAAGAGTGCAACGATACACACACACACACATCTAGCTCGAGTCGCGTTTTTGGAATGGGGCGAAATAGGGCACAACCATTGGCCCCCCTCCCGCACCATCGGCCATCGATCGAAGGGCGGGTCGCGTTCACAGTTGGCGAATCCATTCCGGTGTGAGCCATAAAACAGTTTATTGCCTCGACAAGGAGCACACTTTTTATGGTACGCAGGATGATTGCTATCCTCCATTACGGCGCGCAACAAGCGCTGGTGGTCCTGGTGGCACATGCACACACACAACATCACAGACAGTGCAGAAGGGAGGAGGAGGCTAACCTTCCCGGGCGAGTGTGGCCAACAACGCACAGGTGAAGAAGCCATAAAACAGATAAAAGTAAAATCGTTCATCTTTATAACTTTTACGACTGTTTTAATGGGACATTGTTGTTGTTGCTGTTGTTGGCTGTTATGATTTTGGTTCGACGGGTTCGGGTCGGTGTTGCGGTGTTTTCCTGTGCCATGGCCACATCGAAGCATCATCGAGCGGGCGCGCGCGGTTCGATATTAATTTTACTTTTTTTACGGGATTTCCATTTTTTTGCTGTTGCTCTTTTAGCCCCAACATGGACGCCTGGGTGTAAGGGAAACAAAAATGGCCAACCACTCTAAACAACAACAAAAAACTGTACACCGATGTGCACTTGAAGGTAAAGTTTCCATTCCATTTCTTGCAGCCCTGTGTTGATAAGTTCAAGACGCGCACAAGGATTTACTTTCTAAGGGCTAAGGGCTTCCATTTTTCTTTTCGCATAAGTGGGTGCGCTACTTGAGTGTCTCAAGTGGGACACAGAGTGCTTTACGCGTAGGATGGACATTTCAGCAACGAGAGATGGGTGGGGCGAAATTTTATTGCAATTGTGCGCTTACTCCGGTGAACACATTTAGATGTACTAAAACTTTTCCAAAAGCCTCTCACGCAAAGCCTGCGCAAGATGTCTTAGACGAAATCGTTGAAGCAAAAACAACATCTTGTTGGTTTGAGTTATCGCAAATCTAGAAAATAATATCCTTGTCCCCCACTGAATGTCCTTCAACTTCTATTTAGAACACACACACAACCTGTGAAACGTCAACGAGTCAAGCGCTCTCCCGGCGCTCGGAGGCTTGACAAATTAGCGTACGACAGAGCATACTTACACAAGGAGGTCGCTGCATTGCTGATGGCCGTGGCCGGCGTCTGGGCAGCGGCGGCGGCGGCCGTTTGCAGCGACGGTTGCGTGATACCGGCTAGCGTCACCAGATTCTGCAACGAGATCGGCGCGAGAAGGCTTGCGGCGGCGGCGGAGGTCGTATCAGTCTGAGCACTAAGTCCTGCCGAGGATACACCGAGAATGACAAGAAAAGAGAGAGAGAGAGAGAGAGAGAGAGAGAGTGAGAGAGTGAGACCAAAACACCATCAAAAGCTAATCGTTCAATTCGGACGAAAGGAGCGATGGACACGCTTGCACATTGCGTGTGTGCGGCTAAATCCCACCCAACCCCACCCTTTTTCCTGATAAAAACCCATTCATCTTCGTCACGTAGCTGTGTGGCGGGTCTGTGTGTGTGTGTGTGCGGAGCAAAGATTTTGAGACACACACACGGTGATGGTGGTGATGGTGGTTCACATTCAGCGCGTGACGCAACATCGTCGTCGGTGTGACTACCCATTTGCGGTTATAGTTGGAACCGGCCGGTAGTTCCTGCCGTCTTCTAGCGGGCTTGAAAGGATTTGATGCCAACCAACACCACCACCCCCGAACCTCGACCAAAACAGGCCCAAAGTCCAGCAAACGGCGTGCGTGACGTGCGTTAAATTCGTTTATTTATGATCCATTGAACAATGCCAACACAACACGCTCATTTAAGAGGGTTGTGGAAGAAATCGCCGCAAAGTGGCGGAGTCGCAAAATTATAAAAAAGCTGACAGAAAGACAGAGAGAGAGAGAGAGAGAGAGAGAGAGAGAGAACGCATCGTGTAATGGGGTTGGCACCGTTTTGTAATCGTTTTCCTCTCCCCCAGTTTTTTAAACCGTTTCTTATTATTCTGAGTAGAAGTAGGGGAAACACACAGACCCTAACTACCACATACATCAATCAGGGGGGGATGCGAGCTGTGCCAGCCATCAGCACCGGTTCCAAACCAGCACGTGGATATTAAATCATTTCTAATTCCCATTTAGTGTGCCAACGGGTTTTTGATGTCCAGCCGCAACCCTGGCCGGTCGGTGACGGCGCTTTTAGTGTTACGTTAGCTGGCTGTGGTGTGGTGATCCTTTCAGCAATTGCCACGTTTAAATGAAGGTGACCAGAGTGACGCGTACCGGGAGGAGGGAATGCCCACCGGATGTCGGTACGGAACCGTCGTCATTTTGCGCCTTTTCGACACTATCGTTGCACGCACGCACCCGCGTTACGGACTAGAGTGTAGAGAGCAAAGTTAGCGTGAGTACCGGAGAGCACATATTGCGCTGGTTTCTAGCTTTCGTGCGGAGGTTTTGTCGTCGGCACCGGACACAACAATGGCAATTTTGGCAGTCGGTACACTGGCAATGAGCTGTGTGTGCGTGTGTGTTTCTGTCCCCAAATTTTCACGTGCTGGAGCGATAAAATCTGACCCATAATGAACGTAAAACCCCGTACGAACAGAGTCCACACCAACCTGGACCTGGACCGTTTGCCGTCGGACGGGGATATTGAAGTCGTTCTTTTCGAGTTACGGGGAGCATAGGGAATCAAGAGAAGCAGGTAATTATGTAACAGAACATCTGTAGCGCGCGTAGAGTGTAAGGTACGGTGTGCCCCGACGGTAACCTTAAATCGATTAGGCAATCTGATTTGTTTGATTAACTGGATTGTGCTGGCGCTACCAGGTCCGACCCCTACCCTAATCTCATTATGGCGTGGTCTTTCCTGTTACTTCGCTCTAAACTGATGCCACTGCTTGCGCTCTACGCCGAGCAACGGGGACGGGGTAAAAGACTTGATTGATTATTTAAATGTGTTTCCTCCCTTCTACAGAGACTTGGAGGATTCCACAGACACCCGTTTCTAGCACATCTAAAACATCTTTCTAGCTCCCCGTTTGCAAACTGTTGCTGTTAGGTGGCTTCGTGACTTGCAGCTTCAATGCGGTGACGTGCGCGGGCCCCGTACCTTGCAAAAGATGCTGCTGCTGGGCGACGGCCTGCAGCTGCTGCAGCAGCGAGAGCGGCGGGGAGATCGCATCGGCCGCCAGGAACGGGGTCTGCTGCTGCGGTGGGTTCGGATGGGCGGACGCGGTCAGCGGCGTTACCGATTGCGTGATCGGCTGATTGATACCGGTCATGCCCCACAGGTTCGTCTGCATCTGTTGCATCCGTTTGGCATCCTTTTCCTTCTGCGTGTCGGCAAACTTTACCACCAGCGGTGCCGAGCAGCCCTCCATCGTCTTGCTCTGGTGTAGTTGCTGGAAGAGGAAGAAGGAGAGCAAACATTAGGATTAGTGAAAATGCTGATAAAAAGGACGTCGGTTTGGGTTTCGAAATGGATGAGAAGCATTAAGAAGGAGGTGTCGTTTTTTTTCTTGGGGGATATCGTACGATTGAATGGCTAAACATGGAATGAATAGTCAAATAAGGTAAATGAATCAGCGCGTAACTGCAGCGATTTATCAGTGGTTGGAGGTTAAATGCTGTTCATTAATCGTAATGGGTCGAAATAAGTTGTTTATAATCCTTTAAAAATCATCTTCGGCACTGGTGAGTTACGGGAATTGAACTCACGACGACCGTAATCAGAAGTCTTCCATATAACAACTACACTATGCGGCTGGATCATTCCCTCACCGCATAAAACTATACAGTATCGTCCACGAAATGAAGCAATTTAAACAACAACAATCCTGTTGTTTTGTTTTATTTTCTGCTACTGATCCTTACCACCAACATTCCGCGGGCCCTTCCCACGCGCAAAAGAACACGTGATAACACGTTTGTGGCGCATATTATAATCATCGACATTAAACCAACCGTCGTCAGAGACGCCAGAGCGCGTCAATATCTCTCGCCCGTACCGTACACAGCCGAACGAACGTCGTCGTTTCGCTAAATGCGAGTGTTAATTTCTAGCCGAATTATACTTAATGGCCGTGTCACGCTTCCACCGTTGTGCGGTAAAGTCGATCCCTGGTGCAACATTTAGCCAAGCGCGGTAGCTGACGACGAGCAGCAACGGCGTTCCCGTCGTGTGCTGTTGTTATCCTTAACCTGAGCAGGCCTCGTTCGCCGTAATATCGTCGTTGTCGTGTCTTTTGCAGGCAGACAAGAGAGAGAGATAAACAGGGGACAGTTGGGGGTCGTTTTCTCGCCGGTGCAAGCAAGTGGTGCGGAAAGGTGAGAAAACCACGCCATTCTTTGTTGTAAATGAATCGCGTGTGGGTAGCGTTTGTGTCTCTTTGTAAGTGTGTGTTTGTGTGATACCGTGCTTAAAAATCATAAAATTTACATAGAACGTTTCCGCCGTTCCGGCTGTTTTTGGATGATCCCAAGTGTGTCGTCATACTTGGGGTTGTGGTGTGTCATGTTGCGCCGCTCACACTCCCTCTATTTCTCTCTTTTTGGCACACTTTCCACCACACATTGACAAGCGAACCATTCTCGATACCAAAAACTCGCACCGATATCTTCACAAAAGCGTAAGGCGAACACGAACCGTGAATCTTTCGATTTCCAGCAGAGCGAACACCAAAGCAGGAGTCTTTTGGCGCAACACACAAGGGCTCATTAAGGGGCAGCGTTTCTTGACAAGTGTCCCCGGCGTCCTGCGAGAGAAGCAAAGCGTTTTTGAAGCGTGGGGAAGGGAAATGTAGCAATAATGCTTGCCACTGCTAATGACGCCCCATTGACGAAAGTACGCCTCCTACCTTCGCCCCGCAGAAATGGGTGTGGGTAGGTGCGTGGGTGGTGGGGTACATGCTCTCGTTACAATCATGAAGCGAACATTTAACGGGCACATAATTATAAGCTTATGAAAAATAAAAATTACATTTATTCCCACTACAACACAACACAACCATTGAACGTTGTGTTGGGGGGGGAAAAGGCGGCTTCTGCGGGCAGCCCTACTCTCCTTCTCAGCAATTCAGCGGGGGGGTTCAAATACGGCTCGCGTTGTCAATTCGAAAGCAATAAGAAATAATCGTTACCGCTTTGGCCGGGGGCGCACACAAACGATGCCAACGCACGACACGGGGACGCGGCTTGCCTATATTCATTTTATTTCCATGTTTTTTTTCCTTCGATGAAACAAACCGAATTGATGGTGTTGTAACATAAATAAATATCATAACGACCGTGCGCTTCTTTCCGTTTGCCAAGCAAGAAATGGGAAGCGATAGCTCAATGAATGGCAAAGAAAAAGTTGCCTGTTATGCTTGTGGCGCTTTTCTTTCTGCAGCAATACACACAAAACTATCTCCCCGGGAAGGACGGCCCGTTAACGCGCACGCCAAGAAGCAGGCGTCAGCACTGGAAACAAAAAAAAAGGAAAGAACGGGAAACCAACCGTACCCAATTTTTATCATAAACACACTACCAGCACCACAAACGCGATTGCGAACTGAAGTATACGACTGGCTCTGTTTTAACACTGCAAGAAGAGAAGGAAAAGCGCCCGCCTTTCTTCCAGTTTCTAGCGCTCTTTTGACGCTTTCCGTGCTGTTTAACATGGCGTGTTTTTTGGCGAATGTGAAAAGATGACGACTTTTTCGTTGTTGCTGAGAGGGTTGATGTTGTTGATGGCGATAATGGTTGGGTTTCGCCCTGAGAGAGATACAAACACACACACGCACACGGGATGTCAAACATAACAAGAAGGGATGTGGCACAAGAACAAGCAAACGACAACAGTAACACAAACAAAAGAAAGTAAAAAAGAAAGTAAAAAATGTTCCCATTCCAAAACAACCATCACAATCACATAAACGATGATTATTGTTATTGATGTTTTGCATGGCGTTATGCTGCGGTGGCAATGTTGCTGCACTAATGGGGCATCCGCTCATCCCTCCTCCATTTGTTCTTACAACAGCGAGAAAATACAGGCTAAAAAGGAAGGCAAGTGGATGGAAATGGTTTTAGCTTACGGGGGGAGGGGCTGTGTTTTTGGCATCGAAACACAAGCGGATGGAACAAAACTCACACAGGAAGAGGGATCAAAAGCAACGAACTCGTCAGGATCACGGACACAAACGACAAACTTTTTCCATCCCCACCCATTTTGCGATGAGGACACAGTCACCGCTCGGACACACAGCACCCTGTGAGTGTGTTCTGCTGTGTTCTGACCCATCATTAAATTTTACTGCACCGAATGATGAGTCGCAGACAATGTGGCGACCACCATCGAGCGTCTCTGACCTTTCGTTAATCGTGATGGGAGGGGAGAATAAGTGTAAAATGTTTTTTTCCTCCGCCAATCAACGTTTTTGTATTATTTTATTTTCATTTTTTGAGGATTCAACAACAAAACCCCGCCACAAACAGATTCAATTCAGTTCAGTTCAATTGCATTCAAAATCGGGAGGGATGATTTATACCGCTTTAAAATATGCATCATTATCGCGCCGAACATCACAAAATCCTCATCGACACTTTGGAGTACCCCAAAAGAGAAAAAAAGTATAGATTATTCCTAAATAAATATCGCGAATGAACGGCAGGCAAAACAAAAACAAAACCTTCCAAAACATAATCGTTTGAAGTTTGTTGAGTACTACACACGCCAAAAATCAACTATGAATTTAATCACCCCGAAAGTCATCACATCGTCGCCGTCCTTCCCGGTAGGATGTGGGTAAAGCGTAAAACGGACGATTGAAGCTGGCATCATTAAATGGAAAAACCACTCGATTTAAGCCCAAATTGAATCTCAATTTTTTTTGTGGTGCAGAGTTGTTACAACTTGCCCCAAACAAACCAAAACTTCATACCGTAGGGCACCACCACCGCCACAAAACATATAGCAGCAGCAGCAGCATTTTTAATTCATCGACGAGAAATCTCACACTCACAGCATCACTCCCTCTCCACTCAGGTTGGTATTAAGCCACATGCAAAGGCTAGTTGGCTTCCATTTTAACCCTTTTTTTGGCGGGGATTGAGAAAGATAAACGAGACAAAACCACTTGTGCGAGAGGGTTTGCGAATCTCTTTCACCCTCTAGCTGAGATCCCTTTTCTCGTAGATACTACGTTACTACGTCAAACAGGATTTTTTTCTCCCCCCAAAAGCATGGCGTGATTTGCATAATGTTGCCCTCCCCTCATTCCCCATGTGGGTAGATTGAGTGGGGAGTTTTGCACGGGCAGGAGTTTGAGGGAAATCTTTCTAAACATAAAAACCACGCTTAGTATGCAGCAGCAACAACGCAACAATCGGTACCGAAATACATCAATTATGCACCATCGTTTGTTGGAAATTCGTTTGCCAACTTTTCCCCCTGTCCCTAACGCGCACACACCAAAACGCAACAGCTTAAAACGAAAGGGCACCGCGCTCGCACACGGTTAAAGTAAACTTCAAACTTCGTTTGTGGTGTGTTTGGGAGGGGGACGACCTTATGGTAAAATAATTGAAAATCCACGCTGTAATAACTCATCCCGACCGCTGGCTAACAGATTAATATAATAAAAATCGTTAATTCCACATCATCAATCATAATGCGATCGTTTTGTGCCGCCACCAACGGCACCCGGACCCTGGACGATCGCGCTGAAGGATAACGAATCATTAAAAACGTTTTGCATTCTACACCCAGAGCGCCCTCCACCTCGTCAGTCACCAAATGGTGCGATGGCACATCAAAAAGGTGCATCCAACCTTTTGTTTTCGGTTGGACGAATGGCTTTCCTTTTTCCCAGAAAAAAAACGAAGCTTTTCCCTGGGAATTCAAATGAAATGAAATCGATATATTATTGGCTCGGGTGGGACATGGTTTGATGGCTTCTGTTTTATCTCACTTTTTTTGTTGCTGCGTGTGTGCCACCAACAAACGAACGCACGTGGGGGATATATACGCACAAATCCAAATCTCAATCAATCGATTCAGTGGACAGGAAAAACGGGGATGGCTCATTTTGCCTGGCAAATGTACACATTTTCGATTTAATTAAACAGAACCAATTAATTCGATTTCACTAAGGCATCATATCTCATGCGTGTGTGTGTGTGTTTGTGCGCCCCATTAGCGTTTCGGGGGCATT
Source organism: Anopheles gambiae (assembly GCF_943734735.2). Classification (NCBI taxonomy): domain Eukaryota; kingdom Metazoa; phylum Arthropoda; class Insecta; order Diptera; family Culicidae; genus Anopheles; species Anopheles gambiae. Next base: position 34,285,119 of record NC_064602.1, on the reverse strand, counting down.
TTTGCGTATTACGGTTGATGGTTTAATGATGGCCATTTATTCTTTTTTTTTCTATTGAACGCGTACAAAGCGTTTCGTTTCTATTTCGTGTAATGCTCGATCCAATCATCGCACGCTAATTACACACTGGTTTAAAGAGAGAAAATGTATCACATTACAACGCATTTGAAGTGTATTTTCAAATACACTTCAAATACACTTAAATTAAAACTGTGTTTATGCTCAAAAGCACTAGCAAATGTGGTGGTGTTATGTTAGTGATTGTAGTTAAATCGTTCATCGAGCTTAAACTCTCAAAAGAGTTCTCGATTTGACATGAAATTTACTTTGCATTTAGTGAGTTACGAGTCAGTGTGCAGATTCAAATGCCTCTTTGCGACTTAACTCTCATAACAATGATTTAACTCACAAAAGAGTTCACTCAATACAAATGAGCTAACAATCTGTGCGGAGCGTAAAGTAACTCATTCTCAAGCTCACGCTCACGGGAGAGCTTTGTATCACTGAAACAAATGAGTCAACTCGCTGTAAGAGAGCTAATAGTAGTTATGGAAAGTAGCATGGAAAGTGAATAGTAGTAATCGAGCATGAGCTCTCGAAAGAGTTTTTAAACTCACAAAAGAGCTAACCCGATGCAAATGAGCTACTAGAAGGTACGGAGCTTTAAATTACTCATCTATATTTAGTTCTCGAAATAGTTATACACCCCTAGAATGTATGTATTCCACTATCAGCTAGTTAACGAGGAGTATTAAATCACTCATCGAGATGTGAGCACTCCGAAGAGCTGTTTTTCTCACAAATGAGTTCACTCACTGTGTGTCAGTTGCTGCAAAGAGTTTAAATAGCAAAATATGTAAATCAACTCTTTGTGGTCATAAAACTAAACCATTCGACAGCAAATATTTAACTCATTACTAAGTGAAAATTATACACGTGAGGTATTTTTTCGGTTTGTTAATTTTGATGCTCTTCCCCAAACCCTCTTTCAACCCTCGCGTGTCGCTACTGAAATTAATTTCGTTGATATATGGTTGCGACTGTAGCGTAACATTCCTTGAACAAACAGACACTTCTTCCTCCACCACCGGCGTTACCCACCGGCAGAATGGGACTTTAACTGACCAACTGACTTGTGCAAAAGCCCTGCCGGCTAAAACCCATCAGCCACACATTCACTCACAACCACCACCACCAGAGGCACAGGCCAGGCCCGCGCGCGCACCACATTCATTAAATTGATATAGAAATAAATAATGGATTGAGCGGTGGGATGATGCGTGCTGCTGCTGCTATCGGGCAGGATAAATTTACCATCGCTCTTACGGGCGATAGTGGTTATAATGGTGGTGGAATGGGAGGGCAAGAACACCACATGCTAGATATGCCTGCTTTCAACTGCTTTTGCCCACGCTGCTACCGAATGATCCGCACACCTCCCTCACAGTCCACAGCCCGCGAATTCGTGCTGAGGGTGGTGAAAGCGATAAATAAATAACCCATTTTTTATCTCACAACCCCTTCTTCTCTCCATATTGCATTGCCCCCCTCTCGCATGGTCTGAAAGCAGCATCAGAGAGCTTATCACCCTTTCTTCGAAGTCATAAATCAAATAGGAGGGTTTGTGGTTCGGCGTTTCACCCGCACCCGCCTCTGTGCCCGTCTCATCATCGACAGAGAGGGAGAGAGAAGGAGAGACGGTGCATAGTAGTTGGTAAAAACGTTATGGAAAGATACACAAACACTACATAGGACGGAGTACAGCTCTGCTGGGTAGTGTTTGATATCGAAAAAAAAAACAAACAATCTCCACAGTGTATGAAGTGTTTCATGGTTGCAAATATATATATAAAAAAATGATTTATTTATCGATCCGACCACCCAGGGTCACCCGACCTGGATCGAAGGTTTGCTGCAACACACACACGTTTACACTGTGAAGCCACAATTTCCAAACCACAAATTGCTGCAGTGCTTATGGTTTTGGCTTGCGTGTGCGCGCGTCTGTTTCACCTTTAAGGGGGGGGGGACAGTTACAAAATACACTACAGTTGAACTAGAAAAGGATTATTTGAAGCTTACTGTAATGGAGGCGACGGATGAGGAGACGCGGGTTTGGCATTTCTAGCAGGGAAGGAAAAGTCGGAGTCAGCTTCTAATTGTTCTCGTGTTCTCATTAATCATCGCTACAGGAGACCTCCTGCGACCTGTGTGGGACGGGGCTCTTTCACAGGATTTCCCAGAATGGCTACACAAGCACCCATACAGACACCGAATACACTCACCTTAATTGCACCGATCGCGGCCTGTTTGGTTGCGAATGTTACGAAAGCACAGCCTTTACTCTGCCCGGACGGGTCGCGCAGCACCGTACACTCCTCGATCGTACCGTGGCCCGAGAACAGCTGTCGAACATCGTTCTCGTTGTACTTTTTGCTAAGCATGCCGACGAACAGCTTGCGCTCTGGAAGGTGGAAAAGAAAGCGAAAAAAGAGGAAAAGAACGGATTAGTCACTTGTCGGACCGATGGAGACGCATGGTACCTGGTGGAATAAACACGATTATTAGAAGGAAAGTATTTTTAATATTTTTTGCAATGTTCTATGGCGTGTTCTTCTGCATAGTATTACAACGACCCGCGCTTCAAAGCACTGTTTAACAATAAATCATCCCGCTCATTCATCTTGATGTCAGATTTTTCTTAATAACGCACGAAAAAAGGACCATCACCCTCCTCTTATACCGTTTGTCCTCCTTCTGTCAGTCTTTTCGACCCAAACGAGGGAAGGATGTTTTACATCATCAAGGGTGAACGATTTCCATTGACTTGGCTGGTTGGCTGCCTTGTTCACGTCCTTCTACCATCCCGTTAGTGTCACTCCGTGTTGTGTTTATCGTCACCAGATCGTTCCTATTTGCTCTGATCCGATCATCTTTGCCGAGTCATTGATTGACAATCAACACGACCGACCGAGCAACATAAGAATCACTAATGAAATCCGCTTATAATTTTATATTGCTTTTCAAACAAGGACACATAAAGAGACGCTGCAAAACGTGTTGTTGTGCGAGGGGAATTAAATTACTATTTAAGATGTGTAAATAAAATAGGCTTTTTTTATGAATAAGAATAAATTACTCCCTCAACCATTCCCATGTGATCCCCTGTTTCCTCATTGTTAGACTTGCTTCTACTTTAAATTGGGCATTTTAAAGAGGGCACGAATACTGCGCATTAACATACACCTCTCCTCTTCTCAATTGGACGGCAGATGCCCTGCCAATTGGCCAGCTTGTATTAAAACCTTTTTAACGCCATCCAGCAGCAGCAGCCTGTTCCATATTGTTCACATAAAACTTCACATAATGGCTAAATTATGCTGCCCAATCTGTTGATTGGACGCGACCCTCGGTGGTCTCTAATCTACTTAAACTCCATTTTTTTAAGCACTGTTTCTTCCGGCACCAAATCCGGCATATCCGGCCCCGCTGACGTGCATCGTATTTTCTCCAGATGAATTGTTTGTCCATTAGAATACCTAACACGTACTGTAGGGAGCAACCACCTTCTTGGAGCGATGCAGTTTGCCCGTTAAAGCACATTTTTGAGCTCCCGCGCACAAGCTGAAGCGGGCAGGAAAAATTTCTATTTTTATTCAAACCTAATAAAAGACGTTTGCTACGTAGAATGGGGATGATGGGGGGGCGAGACAAAAAATGAGCCCGTTATGCAAATGGACACTGCAAATACTTTCCAGCGGGCATTATACCAAAAGGAGCTACAGAAGAAACACCCTCGTGGAGTTGGACGCGAAGATTGCAGTGTCGGCTTCTCGGCCTTCACGGTTGCGCGCAGCAGTTCGCGCCGAGGAATTCGCAAGTGAAAAGCGGAAAAACGGCATTCCTGGCGTTAGCATAATGGTCGGCAGAAAATATGAGGCCAATTCCTATGCGGAATGTGCTAGTAGTAGCAAGCACATCTTCACACCTTTTTGCTCGGCAAGAGATTATGTCACCTCGGAACTAAATCGTGACCCGTGTATCACAACTTCATCTGGGCGTATCGCTTATGCTTCTGTCGCAGAAAGTGGTAAGAATTTGGGGAAGTGAATAAGCCACGGATTGTATTGTGAACAGGAGGAATAAATGTCAACAGTAGAAGGAAGTTTAATCGGAGGACAGAAGTGTTAAGCAGTTCTAGCTTTGTTTTTACATTGACGTTAATTGCTTGTAAACCTGTGACATTGATAATTCAGCAAAACAAGCTAAAATACATTGGCATTTTTAATATATTTATAGAAGGAAATCAATCAATAAAGTAAATAAAGCAAAAACAAGTAAATAAGAACATTAGAAATAATAATCAAATCATTAAATTTAAGAACCTTCAAATTGAAGGAGTCAATATGATCAGACAGTTAAAAAATATTGAAGCAAACAACTAAAATTACTTGTTCAATTAAATCAGAATGAAGCTTAATATCAAATTCCACTATCTGTACATCATTTTGCGGTTGCACGCCGTACATCAGTACAAGCAGAACTAAAACAAGGATGTTTTTCCCGTCTTATTTCCATGTACCAAATGCGTTCCAAACAAAAGCTGCAGCGAAAGAAGAGCATGTGGTGGTTGTGCTGTGCTTTGCAGTTAGTTTACTTGCGATGGGAACTTTACCCCAAACTTTAGGGACGAAACTTTGAGCGCATTGTATGCATTTCAGCGATCATCCAGGCAGGCAGGCATCTTCGACATGCGGAAGTTTAGAGCGTGTGGTTTAGTTTGGGCCAAGTTTGCTCATTCGGGCGAAGGTTGTTTACCAGTTCCGTGGTCGAACCGCATCGCAGTTAATGTGCGTTTCGACTGTTGAAAAGAAAATGCATCTAAGAGAGAGTTCCTCTACCCCAGCACTACACCGAACAGAGCAAGTAAGGGTACTAGGAGTAGCATAAAGAGGCAGAGGTGGAGAGAGAGATAGTTATTAATCCAACGTTCTGCTACGGAAAGCAAGTAAGAGTTTTTTTCCTCCAATTGCCGGCAACTAACAACACAATCATACAGCACAAACTCCATCCAAACCAAAAAGGGATTTTTAGATTTCCATTTTGTGGTTCGTGAGGCTAAAATCCACGCTGGAGGGCCGCTCATCCCTTCACCCCTGTGGATGGAAGGGCATGCAACTGCCACACCGAACAAAACATGAAAATCGTTCCATTAGTCTTCGAAGCGTTGAAGTAATCGGTGAAGGATACAGAGAGCATTTGCGGCTTTTGGATTTTTACCTTCACCAGAATTGGTGTTCCTTTCCTTCCCGTCGTAGCGAAGGATAAATGAATCCTTTCGACAAAAAAAACTCACACAAATCGGCTCTGCTTCTAGGTCTGTGTGTACTGGCGCTAGTGCGCCCCGGACTGAATGATGCGAACTAATATGGTTTTATCTTTTGTTGTTCCACAATTCTGAACGAACAAAATGGGGCGCATTTGACGGGCTTTTCTCCTATTCGGACTGACTTGAAAAGCAGACTCATTACATTACATGATAATCTATATGGCTCCTGTACCGCACCGAGTTCCTCCAGGAGCTCCTCCAGGAGAAACTCCAGGAAACTGATTGCTGGAACAAGCACGGCGGTACGTGTTTAACACATCCGGATAATTTGAGTGCTTGGCAAAATAGGCTTGGCGGCTTGCACAATCCGGAGCCGAGTTCCGAGCGTCGTTCTGCAATTTTCCGACATGCAGTGGTGGTTTATTGTTTCTTCAGAGTGCTGGGGAAGAAAATCCGACAAGATGATGGAAAATTGCTGGATCTCACTTCGCACCGTAATGCAGATCTCGAGACAGTGACGGAGGTGGTGCTGCAGGAGAAGCGTTAGCGGCAGCCAGTTATGATTTGAATCGGCTTTTCTCCATCGGGCGTGTGTATGATGTCTGTGCGTGTGTGTGTGTGTGTGTGTGTGTGCAGCATCGGTAAAACTACTGGAGCTTGATCTTCTACCGGAAATTGATAGGCACACACAATGCGACGCCGTACCATGTCTTTCTATCATAATTTCCCCCTTTGACAGTACAGCGACGAAGAGGCTTAGTGTGTTTTACGCTGTAACAAGCAAATGCCCCCGCTGCTTCTTGTTCTTCCCTTTCAGTAACGGTTAAGTCGGTTAGTATCGCCACTAATTGGCAATTAGCGAGGACTGCGCCTCCGTGGTATAGCTGCCGTTTTTGAAATGCACGATACATATGGCCGAGGATGTGTACTTTGTTCCGATTTGCCCATCCGAAAGGTAGTTTGACTGGAAAACCGACAGCCAATAGAGTATTATTATGATTTCAAAACTCGCCCGCCGCTTTTGCGGTCCGAGGCCACATCTGTGCATCCCAGGCGTTCGGATGGAAATATTATGTATAAATTCAACTCCCAAGTCTTCTCCACTCCCACTAGTTTTCCAGCCCGTTGCCACAATTCAAACCATGTCAATACATCTCCTTTCTTTAGCATCTTTATCGCGAAAAAGGGAATAGGAAATAGAGAGGTTCGTCGCCTGGTGTCAATGGGTTGAAGGAGTGGAAGGTGGAAGAATCAGAGGACGACAATCCTTACTAAAATTGTCGATGAATGTTGAGCTCCTCACTAAAAGGCCTCGCTTACTAAATATACTTATTCCCCAGCACCGGGACAAGCCTTTTCAAAACCGCGTGAAGCCGGTTAGCAGCAGCAGCAGTGACGGTGAATTCTATCCTATTCAACGACAAATAAACCTGATATCACGCTCCCGCGGCTGGGTATTACTGCGTTCGAATAATTGCTACACACGGAGCAGAGATATTGAATTTTCCAGAGCTTGTCAGTGAAAAGTGGGGGAAACAGACATTACTCCTCCCTCACTAAGCTTTGCGCTTTTGTGTTTATTGAAATCACAAATCCTCTTACACACGGGGCAGGGTGATTGATGGTACAAAAGCGTGAGGGAAAAGCCGTTTTTCTATTTCAAAATTTTATAATTATCTGGACCCGTGTCTAGTTGTCCAGAGCGACAATGTTGCTATGATGTTGACGATATTTTGGAAACTTTTTGTGCTCGGAAAAGCGGTTATTTTTGTAGTCGACAAACGGCAACATTCAGAAACCATGCAATATAGCATACAACAGATAAAGTTACATAGGGTTTTGGAAATTAAAAACAGAATGCTGTCCATTCACATGCCAACCACAAAGAAACAAAGAACCCACGCCCGTCATTGTATTTGGACACCTGTGTTATGCAAACCTTTTGCTGCTGATAACAATACACGTGCACAACACATCATCGAACGAGAGGATTTGTTTGCCCCTCCTACCACATCCTAATATTGTGGAAAAGCGCACAAAAAAACCGAAATAATTTGCACTCTCACAACCATTCTCTGTTGTTGTGCTAGTAGTGTGTGGCTGGACATTAAAAAAAAACCCCAATCTGCTGCACACCAGCTGCAAATGAAGTTCGCAAAACATACGCTTTGCACCGCAAACAACAAACCGCTCCTCAGCGAAGGAGAAATCACGTTGCGGGCTGATAATCCGTGTGCAGGAGGATACAACCACAGGACCATGTTCTCTCCCCTTCAGAATGATGTTATCCGATACTTTAGATTCGAGATTCGATGGTTTGATGGTTTGCCAGGGAAGGATGTAGTGGAAGGCCTGACCGTATGTAAGCGACGAGCTCCCATTACATCTGAAGCTAACGTTGAACATTTCCCAGCCCAAAAACAATGAACTTCCACTACAACACCCCCAGCAGCTCCATATTCCTTTCCTCGATTTATGGCGAACGGGATTTTTAAACTTCTCGCCCCATAATCTAACGCCTCAATGGAGCAAGCAATTAGAATTATGATTTCAGCCGGGATGATGTTGATGGTGGCTGTCTGTTTGTGGTGCAATTTCCCTCCCAGTTCGGATTTTCCCGGATCGCTCCGATAACTTCCAACCCAGCGTGCACTGCGCGCGTTTGTTATCGCTGGAAAATCCTCTCGTTCTGCAGTTGCAAGAGCAACTTTCCGACGGAAAGCGGGTGTGGGGGGCTGCATCCGATCCTATCAGACAACCAAATAACACCCAAAACACCATCATCGGCACAGCAGTAGCAGCAGCAGCGGCAGCAATGATACATATCTCCGAAATGCAAACAATAATCGTACGAAATGAGCAAAAATCTCATCCCGAGTGCTGCGGAGCACTTCTGGTGCAAATTGGTAATCATCGAGCGCATCGAGCGTTCTAGCACTCTTCATGGGTCGCCCTTTCCCACCAAAAAAAAACCAACCATATCACACTTGTGATGGGTAAAGTTGGCATAAATCCGGAGTCGACTCCGATCCGACTCCGATAAATTCGGAATCGATTCCGGAAGGTAGTTCCGCCCTGCATTATCCGAAGTCGTTTGGAATCGCCCGGTATCACCCGGAGTCGTCCGGAGTCGTTCGGAGTCGTTCGGAGTCGGAGTCATCCGGAGCCATTCGGAGTCGTGCGGAGTCGTTCGGAGCCATTCGGAGTCGTCTGGAGTCGTTCGGAGGCGTCCGGAGTCGTTCGGAGTCGACCGGAGTCGTTCGGAGTCGGAATCGTCCGGAGTCGTCCGGAGTCGTCCGGAGTCGTTCGGAGTCGTCCGGAGTCGTTCGGAGTCGTTGGGAATCGGAGTCATCCGTAGTCGTTCGGAGTCGTTTGGAGTCATTCGGAGTCGATCGGAGTCGATCGGAGTCGGAGTCATCCGGAATCGCCTGGAGTCGTCCGGAGTCGTTCGGAATCGGAGTCGTTCGGAATCGTTCGGAGTCGTTCGGAGTCGTCCGGAGTCGTCCGGAGTCGTTCGGAGTTGTCCAGAGTCGTTCGGAGTCGGAGTCGTCCGGAGTCGTTTGGAGTCGTCCGAAGTCGTTCGGAGTCGGAGTCGTCCGGAGTCGTCCGGAGTCGTTCGGAGTCGGAGTCGTCTGGAGTCGTCCGGATTTGTCCGGAGTCGTCCGGAGTTGTTCGGAGTCGTTCGGAGTCGATCGGAGTCGTTCGGAGTCGTTCGGAGTCGATCGGAGTCGTCCGGAGTCGCAGTAGTACGGAGTCGTTCGGAGTCGTTCGAAATCTTTCGTGGTCTTCGGAGTCCACCGGAGTCTTCTGGATTCTGGATTCATCCGAAATCGGCTACAGAAGGAGTCATCCGGAGTCGTCTGTTGTCGGCCGAGGTTGACCTTCGAAACAAAGGCCTGTATAAGAAGTTGCACACGCAAAGTGAAATACAAAAAACTCAACGAAAGGAAATGTCTGATCACAAGCACAAAGGATCCTGTTGACTCCGACCAACTCCAATTCCGGTCGACTCCGAACGACTCCGCTCGACTCCGGAAAGCTCCGGACGACTCCGGGCGGATCTAGTAGTTCCATTTTGCCGGAGTCGGAATGGGACTAACAATAGTTGGAGTCGGTTCGGAGTCGTGGGAGGGTTCCAGAGAGTACATCACTATATCACACATATGTTAGGGAGGCACAGCAGCAGCAGCATAAAAGCTTGCCCCGAATCGGTTGGTGGAAAAATTATCACGGCCTCCTCACAAACCACAGTGTTGTATCCGTTGGATGACCTGGGCCTGCACTGCTTATGCGATAATGATTCGCAAATAAATGTTTCACACTCCATTCCGCTCCCGCTCTCTACGCGCAAAACACGCCTTTTCCGCGGATGCATTGGTTATGCAACGGAACGGAAGCACAAAAATTGCACCCTTCAGGGCAAAATGGGAGCTTCCGCGGGCTCGCACACCGCTCTTACGGCGTATCAATTACGGCGCAGCATTGAAATTGCACCCGTCATCGCAATGCCAATGCGCGTGTTGTCTTCCAGTGCGCGCCTCTGTTATCTCCATCCCTAAAACATATTGGACGCCGGTGTGGTACGGCCCCACAGCAGCTTGCACCCCAAAACACACACAAACCAGCAGCAATCAAATACGAATGGCGCGCACAACATTGTGTACCACCAGCCGGCACACAACACACACACACATACACACTTCAACGTTTCGCGTGCTTTGTCATCGCGAATATCGCGGCGCTGGCGGCATCGCCACAAAATGGCAGATAGAATGCTCCAACCATCCATAATTATAACGATAGTGATTTGTCAAAATCCTACAATCTCATATCCGCGCGCCTCCTTCCTTTGCCTGCTTCCCTCTGTGTACGTGTGCGTTGCATATGATGACGTGGAAACGATACCCAATCTTCGTTATATCGGGCGGCGGGTGTGATGTGTGTGGCGTGCTTTAGTATTTGCTATCGTATTTAGCCACAACTCAGCTCAGAGCAGCTGTTCGGAGGAGGCTAGGCTAGGAGCTGTGATGGTGAAAGGGAAAGCATGGCCAGGGATGGAAGGAGTCGAGGGAATCGAGTTGCTCCAAACGCGCGAGAACAATAGCATAATAAATGTGCAAACAACCACCAGCGATGGCAGGAACAACACAGGAGCGGAGCTCGTCAAACACCGAAAAGAGCACCACTGCCTCCTCACATACCATTGCTAGTGGTGGATATGGATGCGGATGATAAGGGAAGGTGGGAAGTAAACATATTTTCCTTCCCGTAGTGGTGGTGCCCTAGCAGCAAATGGTGGCGGGTTCCGCGTCGCACCGGTTGAACGAAAACGGTCGCTCTGACTGACAACTTCAACTCTCCAATTCGAAACCCAGACTGGTATATCACATCCCATATGAGCATGTGTCTGTCTGTGTGTGTGTTTGTGTTTGTTTTCCACGTGGTGAGATGCGCTTTTCCCCAGTACGCTTTATCTTATTTTTCAAGCAGCAGCAGTAGTAGTGGCTGCAAAAGTGTGCTCGATCCCATGCGTTGCCCCATCCTTGCGGGAAAGCTTGCTCCCCATTGCCTCCTATATTCGCCACGCTATTTGATAGTTGATTTTTCCCACTCTTAAATCAACAATAACGCGAACAAACAACCAACCAAACAATCGCGGAAAGTGATACGTGCCCCATTTATCGGCACAGGCTGTGTGCTTGTTGTGCTGGGGGTTTGTGTCCTGGTGGCACTTGATGATGCCTCAAAACGAGCTATAGTGTGTGCGGAACACGCTGCAGGAGATGTTGTTGTGCCTTTTTTTTATCGGGACACAATTCTCACAAGAAGGGAACATCGAGCAGTAGTCGTGAGCGTCGTGTAACAACACATCATCATCATCATCGGTGGCGCTTCGGGGTAAAAACAGGAGGCCAAATATTTACATTCCAGTTAGCGAATGCGAGAAGAATTGGTTGTAATTACACGAATTAGAGCCCCGCTTTTCGGCACTGTCCAACAGCTTCTCGGAACGTAGTACACACACAGGACAGGGCAGGGAAAACGTGCAACAGTGTCATCTTGCCTGTTTTCCTGACACATACACAGCCCAGCAACAAGATGGATGAAGCCGGCGCTTCGTGGACCATTCTTGCCGCTTCCTTTTCCCCCCATTAGAAACAGATTCATGATGGAAGTGTGATGGTGATACGACCACCACCACACTATCAATCAATTTGATAGCGGAAGGAAATGCTTTCGGGCTAGAGAACAACAACAAGTCGACACTGTGGTTTCAGCCGAAGCTGGTTCCGGCTGCTCTGTATATGACGATGACGCGACGACACGCGCGCTAATGAGATGTGAAAATGATGCGGCTGTCGCTGCTGCTGCTGGTGGTTCTGGGTAGTAGTGTGATAAGGATTTTTTTTAATTAACTATCCCCGGATACCGAGAAAACTGGCTAGAGCGCATTGTCATTCATGACGGTTGTGACTTCGGGGGGAAATTAACTAATTAAGAGTAACTCTGTTTCCTTCCGAAGCATAGGCATTTCTGTTGGTGAAGTTTGCTTGCTGCAGAAGACAGGATTTAATTAGATCCTTTTTTCCTGCAAGCATGATGTGGCATTCGATACATGCCAAAGGAATCATTTGTAATTGAAAACTGTTCTGCATGTCATGTGCAATGATCTATTATTGAAGGTAGTGCGTAATTACAATCAACACGAGAAATAACACAATTTCCTTTTTTTGATGCTTAAACGCATGTTTTCCAACAGTCATCCCATTGTATGACACTTGTAGCATACATCAGGTATGTCACCACAAACATACCACTGCAGCTTCAATGACGTATGTAATTCTATATAAAATTTGAAATACAGTTGATGCCGCTAAATTTTGACTCTAATTCACCTATTTTGGTCTCGAAGGCACCAAGTTTTGGCAGTGTGTCACGATTTTTACCTCGAAATCTTCAATTGTTGACAGTGCGAATCAATTTTTGCCTCCAAGACATCAATTTTTGACTGTGAGTCAATCGCTTTATTAACAAAATTTTAAGTAATTTCTGAAACTGTGTGTTTTGAAATGATTGAAATTAAGTTAAGCAGTGAAACATATTATTGATAGAATTTAAAATAAAACAGTTGTTTTGCCAATTTTGGAAGTTTTAATGGAGTGAAAAAAATTGGCACGTATTTTCAGCTGTAAACAAAAGCTTTTGAATTTCTAAATTTCATAATTTTTTCTCAAGAAACAATCAATTTACACAGTTTTTGTATTTTTTTATGAGATGTAATATGAGATGAGATGTAAGAGATTTTATGAGATGTTAAAAAATCTGCTTAAATACCTTGTAAAACTGTCACGATTCCTACAGGAGTCAAAAATTGATGACTTACAGACAAAAATAGGTGCGTTAGAGTCAAAAGTTGACGCGCACTGCCAAAAATTGATGCCTTAGAGCCATAATTAAGTGGCAACGACTGTAAATTAAAACAAAAAACAAGCGACGAAACTCAGTTTTGTCTACACTCGGTTATTGCAGGTCGTTATATGGTTTGATGGAGATTATCAGTTCAAAAGTCTGAATATTTAGAAAATATTTTATTTTTGAAATATAAATAGACCAATACTTCCTCAATCTATATTTCAATATTCAAATGACAATGAGCTAACTCACACAATAATGTACTACTTTCAACTATACACTCAGTGACACCCAAAGTTTTACATTTCCTCACTAGAAAAGTGTACGAAATTTATGAAGCTCCAAAGAATGAACATCTTCTGCACGAATAAATTCCATTCCCTCCTCCAAAAAAAGGGAATCCGATGCTGCAGCAGCAGTAGTAGCTGTCCGGTATGTGTGTGTCTGTGTGTTCATTTTTGTCTCACGTACTTTTTGGCCATCCGGCTGACTTCCACTTCCTGAAAGGGGCCCACTCCGTCTTCCGTTGGGATAAAAGGTGCGGTGAAAGAAAAGAATTATTTCTATTCGCCCCCTGCATCACTGGGTGGGGTCGTAACCCCTGAGAGGAAGACGGCGTGCGGTGCGCTGCAGCTATATATGTGAACTAATGCGTGAATTATATTCATACGACGTCTTCCCCACGTTCACCAGTGCTATCTCTACGCGCTACTCCCTTTTGTCCCGATGCAAAAGAGTGTTCTCCATCGTTGTTCATGAAGTGGCGTTTCTTTTCTTCACCCTTTCTCACGATCTCTACACTCATCCGGCACGACGGTAAGATTGGGCACATCGACATGTTTCACTATTCCCTTCGTACCGGGGGAAAAACTTTCCGAGAAGTCAGTTACTGAGCGGGGGGTTGGCTACATTTCAATACGCAAGAAAGGATGCTCGGTTTTGGGGGGAAGAATTATTGAGCAACGAGGGACGTGTTTTTGTACGCCAACTTCCTCCATAGTTCTGGGGCTTCGAAAATGGAGAATGGAGGTTGAGTTAATCTATCTCCTCCTAGCTCAGTGAACAAAATGCAGCCGCATCGATGGTGTAAAGATTTATACCGATGACCGTCGCACACTCTTTTCGTCGCATTTCGGGTTTATTGATGTGGATGCAGCGGTGGGTGGCAAAAAATATGCAAATAATGCATCGGGCATGTTAGGGGAAGGTAACGCCCCAAAAAACTTAAATTAAAAAATGGCCTAGCATGTTTTATGACGACAAAAACCTGGACGGAACGTACGCAATCGATGTTTTGATCGGTTGCATTTAGTACGTTGACAGGGTGGCAAGGCATCACACAGTCATGGTTCAGCATAAATCAGCCATAAATTCCAATCTTTTGCTTCGGAAATCCGGTTTAGGATGCCTGGTGCAACAATGACGAATGTGTTGATGATGCAGAACAGGTTTAGGCAAAAGAAACTCACAAAAAACTACAATAAAATACAATGGAAATGAAAAGAAAATGGAACCAAATGTCCTTATCTTTACCATTTTACTTAGGCACACAAATATTGTCCTCAGATTTAATGTTCTTGTGTGGCAAGTTGCACTACCAAACTGAATTTTATCAAGCGAAATGGTTTAAATATTCACTCTTTTTTCTTCCACTTTCCAAAACCCGTTGGCCCTGCAGCCACAAACGGGAAACGTCCAGACGGAGAGAGAGATTTTCGTCTGCCGCCGCTCTAATGGTGGCTGCAGTTAAAATGTAATTAAAACCATATGCGACTTGACTCTTAATTTTTCCCATTTTCCCCCTCCTTTACGCTGTGCTCTGACATGAGCGCCACGGACGCCAGTGTGCATGTGTGTGAGTGCAGTTGTAAATGCTGATCATTGCCATCAAATTTTACGACTCGACTCGGTTCCCACCACCGCATGATCCGCGAAATCCACCGGTGCCCTGCTGTACACTAACACCGAGCATAATACTTCCGCGTGGCCATAAAGCGCGAAACGAGCGAAGGCACGACAACGACGAGACACTTTAGCCTTGCCTTTTGCTCTTGCCCAGGCTCCCCTCCCTATAGGAAGGACGTGTGCACAGTCAAATACAACAGTTGGTCAGCAACAAGCCTGGCTGCTGCTGCTGCTGCAAATTGCACACAATTGCACACTCATTGCACACTGTCCACTCTCCTCCCGGGGGGGAAGGAGTGTTGGCTAATCGTTTGTCATCGTCGAAACGGCCAGAGCTAATGCCAATGCCTAGGCGTCAGACGAGTGCCAACACGTGGCGCTTAACATAGACACTGAAACCACACAACGGTGACGTGACAGCCAGAAGAGACACAAAAGCAATTTAAGTTGCATTTAGTGTGGCTGCGAAACGCACGCGACTGCGTGTCAGAAATTTTGGAATTCGAACAACGGGTTTGAATATTGCCCTTTACGTTCAATACATATAAAACGAATTTTTGCGTATCTTTTAGGTTTATAGTCACGCTTTTAATTAATGAAATTTTAATGCCCTTCGAAAATTGCACCAGACGTGTGTGAATTACGCTAGTTTTTGATTGAACATTCATGTTTTAGTAGTTGTGCCTTCCTCTCACGCACCGAAACGCAATTTAAGCGGCGCCCGTGTGTCAAAAGGCTCTGCACCGCGGTGATTAGCGCCAAAAACGCGCAAATTGGTTCAACAGCTTTCCGTTGCAGGGAATTTTGAACGAAAGGAGGAGGAGCGCGTCATTAAAATCCCGACAAAACCTGCTCCCGATATCAATAGCAATCACCACCGAAAAATTGATGAAATAATTCAATACCAATCAACACGCGGTGCGCGGCAAGCAAAACTGGTGCTGCTTTTACACGCAAACACACACCTGATCGTATGTGGTGGTGTGTGCAAATAATACATTCGATGCATTTTGCCCATTAATGATTAAAAAGCTAAGCTCCCAAGCTGCTCGTTTTGGGAAAACGTTTAAATCATGAATTAATATATGTCAATTAATTAAATCGTAGGGATAGTTATTTTTTAGGGCAATTTAAATTAAAATCAGAAATGAGTTTTGCCACAGCGTTTTTTGTGGTTTTTGTGAGCAAATTGAAAAAGCGGGGTTTTCATTAAAAAAAAAACACAAAAACCACAAAAGTCATAAAAATAACAACCGCATAACACACAAACACAACACACGATGAACTCGAAATCATGTCAGGCATTTTGTAATTAAAGATAAATAAAAACAAACGCACACATACGAACACATTTCGGTGCGCAGGGTTCGTTGCTTGCGCCGCTTTTTGAGCCAGCCAGCGCGGCCTCTGTCTCCGTGTTTGGTGCATTTTTAGTCCCGGTTTTTACATTATCATTATCCTTGTGCGCTCTCTGGGAGGGCTGGGGTGGAGGATGGATTTGCATAAGCACCACTGCTGCTGCCACACAGCGTACCACTTATTCATTCATTACCACAAACCTTGGCCACATTCCCGTCCTTTGCTCCCCTATATCCTGCACAAAGTCCTTCGCAAGAGTCTCTGTGGCTGTTTGGATCTGTGTGCGTGTGTGAGCGAGAGCAAAGGCCACACCACAAAAGGGTAAAATCATAATTGTACTTAGCGTGCGGGCAAAGAAGGAAGGCAGTTCGGTTGCACACTCGGGTTGATGTGCACGATGCACCGACCAAACGGAAGCATATTGTGCTGTGCTCCCCCCCCCCCCCCCCCTTATCCACACGGGACCGTGCATAAAGATGTCCAGGGGACAAACCCAGAGCCCCACAGCAAACCATTGCAAGGCGGAATGGAGGAAAAGTCATTGTGACGACGACAACGGGAAGGAGCGCATTATTCTATGCTCCCAGGATGGAATTAATATTCTTTATGCGCTCTCCATTCCCCCGCCGGTGTAGGTTCGAAGCGCTCGCGAACCAAACGCACACACATAAACTGTGGTGAAGCACACCAAGGGGAGGTGTGTTGGTGTGTCCTCGGCGGCAGCGAAATCACGTAGCTGTACTTAAAGTTTTCCGGCTTCTGTGCCGGTTGTTTCGCCGGATTTTATGCGATTGGTTGAATGCATCTCTGGTGCGGACCCGCTTTTTGCCTCACCCTGAAAACCTCTTTCTCTGGCTCCACTATCCACAGAGAGTGGAACCAAAAGGAAAAAGAAAAAAACAAAACGCAGAGAGAAAGAGCGCAACCAACATGTTGTCGGTGGTGGGTTTATGAAATATTATTTTTAATGTCAGTGCACATTTTAATTTTCCACAAAACATGCGCCTGTCTTTTACATGCACCACCACTACCACCACCACCCAGTAGTGCAGCCCAGTGGTTGATGTTAGTTTTTGTCCAAACAGTTTGAGTTGGATTTTCTGTGTGTTGAGGATGGTTTGGGATTGTCGTCTAATTTCGCGTTCCGGTTACTGGTTTTGTGTCGTTGAGTAGTCCCCTCCACTATGGCACAGGAAGACTATTTGCGGCAACCGCATGCATATGATGGACTGGGGAAGGATATGTTACCCACAAACGGGACTCAAAAAAAGGGGAAGTAACAGTGCCAGGAAGTGGAACTAGCAAATGTTACCCCCCATACCCGTATGTAAAACAGCTTTAAAATAGATTCAAAGTTGGGAAAAATGGGTAATAAGGTGCATAACTGCAGGGAATTTAAAATTCCAGTCATACAGGGCTAAGAATTTTACAGCTTTTTGTATACTATTTGACTCTTTTAAGCCATCCACAACGATGAAATTAATTTGATGACTTGGATTGAGATTGAGTTAACTCTAGCAAAGCATTTCAGCCCAGTTCGGTGCCCTTTCGACGCAATCCAAATTAAATGCATCGCCAAAACATTCCTCCATCATTATTCCTGAATCAACTTGCCCGAATGGACAGTTTTCGACAGAGAACAAAAGACCAATCCAAACCAGCATCCAGAACAGCGTTGCAACAATCCCTTATCCGTACAATAAGGTGCAGCTGTGCAGGAGGCAACCCATCCAATCCACGGCTGAATAAATGCTTGGCATTGAAAAACCCCGATTTAGTGGAGCTTCACAACTGCACAAACCTGCAGGAAACCAGCAATGTGGGTGGGGGGAATTAAGAAGTGAAAGCAAAGCGAAAAGCTGCCTCCCATTGGCGACCGATAACAATCGGAGAAGATGGAAAGCAGTAGAAAGAAGAAAAAAAACTATTTTCCTGTAAAATTTGCTGCCTCAATAAACACACCACCGACCATTATTATTGTTCGGCATTCTACGGCCTGGTTTTGGTTACTCTCCTCCGGGGGAGGGTTGTACCAGTTGGCTAAGGAATGCGGTAACATACTTCACGACAGAAAGTAGAAGCAACAAAAAAGAGGCCTACATTCGGGCTACCCCGGGTGAAGTTCTTTAGCAAGTGATGTGGAAAGCACGACGAACCGCACACGGCACGGCACGGAGCGAAAGGATAGGAATAACCCGACCGAAGCAAACCGTAATTCTGTTGATGGATCAGCAGTTCCTTTGTCAGCTAACAATTTCCTGCACTTCCATTGTTCGCAATCACAACTTTGACCTTCTTCTTCTGTCATACGGTGTGTCGTTGAAGTGGGCAGCGAAACTACAAACTGTTTTCGTAGGTCTTAAAAAAAAAGACAACAAATAAATGAAAATTGAAATAATAGGAATAAATACGCATTATGTGACAATATGAAACGATTTTGTACAACAATGAGAAAAGGAAAAACTAATTATTACGATGAAATACTCAGAAACATAAATCATTTTACAAAAAATAAAAAAGATGAAATGCAAATATACAACAAATTGAAGTTCCTGATTTCAGCAGGCAATTTTTGCTACCGATGCTGTGGTAACGAGTTCTCGGAAAGAAAGTAATTAAAGTGTATGTCAAACCGGTATACAACAGACAGAAAAAGAGTCAATTTATGTACAACATTGTGTATGTAGCAACAAACGCTGGTCCGTATGGTTTAAAAAAAAAATCCAAAAACAGACAAGAAAGCGTAAACCGAACGCTTCATAGCTCGTTGCAAGCCGAAGCCGATAGCATGGAACCAATGCACTAACATCAACTCTACGTTTTTAATGAGATTCTACCTTTTTTCGTGGAACTATAACACACTCCCAAAGGGAATGGGCATCCTTTCTCAAGGCACTGGAAAAATCATCGATAGGCAATCATCAACAACATTATTCATCAGCACAGCATCGCGATCGTTTGACGTTACAAGTTATCAACTCGTATACATTATATTGCATTATCTCAACAGGCATACCACCGTGTGGGCGTCAGCAAATACAACGCTACACCTCTTGAAGACTCCCCTGAATTGGACAAGCTTCCTCTAATAGATACAAAAGGGAACACACAGAGAAACTGTGGCATAAGTTATTCCTCTGCACTGCGCGTCTTATCTGGAACGACCAATCGCTGTGTTTGGTGTGTAGGAAGCACCTGCCTGGGCACACCTGCTCTAACGAGCACTCCCACACTGCTCATCACAAAATGGTCTCCTATTTCAACTGCAACAGTACCCGCACACATAAGTCTGTTAAGTATTTTCTAAGGTGGAAAAGAAAAAGACACCTTCACAATTGACGCTGCTGCTGCTTCTGTAGAGGCAAATAATAATGCTTCATATTGCGATGCAAAAACAAGAAACACCCATCATAGCGCACGTTCGGTACGCTACCACGTGATAAAACATCTTCTTCACATTACATACCACACGCAGAGGGGGAGGGGGGGGGGGGTAGGGGAGAAAAAATGAAACGGCATGAAATGAATGTTCGGTGTCAGCAGATGAAACACACCATTCTAATCTACTCTCTATGTGTGGCTGTGTCCTTTTATGCTTTCAGCATGGCTTTTGGTTGCAGTGCAGCATTATAATAAGTGGAAAAATGGGGAATACGGGGAAAGATTTTCTATTATTTGCACGTTGGAGAAGAGGGCACAAGAGGAATGTGTTTTGCAAGATACAGAGGGGGAAAATTCGCTTCTATTATTAGAAATATGAGTGACAGGTGTCAATGATCTCTTCAATTTATTACCGTCTCGCTGGTTTCTTTTTAATGATTTCGAGCTAAAAATGGCGTGGAATTTGAAATAAAATGTCAAATAAGGTGAATGAAATCTAGGGAGCAGTTTTCTTATTTGCATTTCCAGTTTTCCAAATCAGATACAGTGGTTGCCGCACAATAGTGCATCCGAGTCGCCTAATTTGATTTTAAATGTAGACAGTGTGTTTCAAATTTTGCCTTTAGCGAACATAGTTTTGTCTAGTCGTCAAAATATTAAATAACAATTGTAATTAATATTAAGTGGTCAAAATATTACAATGTTTGTGGCGATTTTGGAAGCTCCCAGAGACTTTAATAAGATGAGAAATAATTTCCAGTTGAATTGAAACTTGGTTAAAACTAATTCTGATTTTCTTTAAAAAAAAAAACATTTGAATTATGTGTTTAATTTACCGATAAGAACTTAAAAGAGTTTAAAAATTAGCTAATGCCTTGGAAAATATATAATATCTTTATAAAATTTATAAGTGGAAAAATGTATAATTTAAAGACAAAAAGGGTAATCCAAACAGTCAAAAGTTTAGATTTTACAGGCAGCAATTGTTGCAAAACTGTCAACGGGGCCCTTTACGATTGTAGTCCGTTCTTTATATGAAGTTTGACAGTTGGAGACTGAAATCATGTAAACACTCCATACAAAACCACACACAAAACTAGCCTGCAATTTTCAGTCTAGATTATTCTAGCCTCAAAGCTAGAATTAAATTCGAGTACATGCTCGAAAAATGGCCAAACAAGTTGGTGTTTACATTTATCCCAAGGTGCATTAAAGAGATCTGGTGGTGGAATCCAGAATCAAAGTGTATCAAGTGGTCTCATAGCATGTTTTTTATAACCAATTTTGAATATCACTTTTTGACAGGAGCCTTCTGGAACAAGCTTTCTGGAGGCTTGACGAATACTCAAAATACTCTTAAAATCTTCATTCAGAAACAGAAGCGATAAAAATCTGTCTTCTAAATTCATACACCTTGGGATAATCCCACCTGTATATTATACCCATTTAGATAGCTGCTCAAAAACTGCTATACAATGCAAACAGCTGACAGGCTGAAATCTCTACGAACTACGAACTTACGAAGCGTACGAACTTAAAACGGAAAGGGCTCCACCATTAGAATCTTAGAAGCACAACATTTTGTGGCAACAACTGTAGCCGCCTAAAAAGCGAAATACTTTCTTGCACGTTATTGCCAACACGTCTGCGGACAAAAGTGTGAGGCATTTCTGTGCGGAAGGAGCGTTCCCAAAAATCGAAACAATTTTATTCCCTGCTTTCCCTTCCGTACTTGGTGGACACTGTCTCACGTTGCCCACTCCTTCTGTACTTTCCGGGCTGGATCAGCAAGAAACGCACACACGCAGGGAGTATGAGGGATGTGGCAAGTTTTGACATTCCCCTACCGTAAAATTTACTGCATACGTGATAAGAATGTGGAAAATTTTCAACACCACCACTGCTACACACCGGCAGGGGCACAACAGCGCCCTGTGTCGCCATCTTCAAAATGGGATGTACACTGTGGATGGCGGGGGTTTTCAGCAAACGTTTTTATGATTGCCTTTTGGTACTCACATAGGAAAAGACCGTGTTTTATTTCCTACGCCGAGGTGCACACACCTCAGCCGGTGTTCCGAGCTTCACATTTGAATGCATCGTAATTTTTCGGCTCTTTTAAATTGCACACCAGAAACAGGGATCAGCCAAATTTTTGACACACACATACCCCGCAGCAGAGCATTGTGTGTGCCGAGAAAGGAGTAGTGTCGAAAAGATTTGCCCCGAAAGGATGGGCGATACGGCAAATGGGAAGATTTATTTTGATTTAAAGTCGTCACCACAAGCGTGTAAAGCGTTGCACATTATGCACAAGGTCTCTCATCCTCTTCGGTCATCATCTTCAATCGAAGCATCCACACGAGACTGCACCTCTCTCTCTCTGTCATGTCTCGGGCGCGGGGCGTGCGAATGAATTGTTTCAATTTCAATGCGACAAATTGATCACGTACCGCCAGTCAAACGTCTTGTCATGATTTACACCTTTTGCGCCGTGGACGGCGTGTTGAAAGACTTGCAGTCCCGCACTTCCCGCAATCGTGCAGTCAGTCGCGTTTGCCACAGCCGCAAAAGGAGTAACGGCCTGGGCAACACAATTCGACATTAATGGGCGGCCGGCAGAGGTCGACAGAAAGAACGTTTGACGAATGGTGCGCAGTGTTGATTATTTGCAAATCAGTGACTTAAAATCGCTGACGCTGACGCGTTTGTTGTAGTGTGTCGTGAAGAAACAGAATTAAAAAAAAACTATCCTTCAAAAATTTAATATAAAAAAGCCTCCTTCCATCCCGCTTCAAGCAAGGTGACAAAAAAATCATCAAATTTCAAATTTTGTCCGCCGTTGGTCCGCCCGCGTGGCGGGCACGTATTATATTGCACTGCGCACGTCCAGCGACGACCCACCCCATTGTGAATGCAAACATGCTCCCGGGTCAAGACAGTAGTAAACGCACCGGGCACCTAAAAAAGGCCTGGGATTTGCATATTTCATATTTTTTAATTTTGGTTCTGACACATTTTAATGCCTTTTCAGCAGTGGCTCCCTGCTCCTGCGCGCGTGTCCTGTGCCTCCAACGGGGTTTGGCTTGCACCGGGGGAGCGGGCGGGCTTAGCTTGCGGCCTGCAATGCAATGTAACATACCCGGGGCACGAGGGTCTGGCGCATTAAGCGACAAGAAACGAACCTCTATCTCTCGCACCGGCTCTGACTTTTATGATCCATGCATACTGCGCTGTATCGTTCGCGCAAGTGACAGAAGAGGAGAAAAAAAGGTCAAAACTACAAAATAACAACAAGAGCAGAAGCAAAGAACAACAAAAAAAAAAACTGCTAGCACAAAT
Organism: Anopheles gambiae; assembly: GCF_943734735.2. NCBI lineage: Eukaryota > Metazoa > Arthropoda > Insecta > Diptera > Culicidae > Anopheles > Anopheles gambiae. The sequence continues at coordinate 34,262,390 of NC_064602.1, read as the reverse complement.
TGTCAACGATGTAAAGTTTTACGTTGCGCGGCAGCCGCGGAACAAAGAGCGCGAGGATTTGTTCTTTTTTCTAATGTTTGAGGTTTTTATCGCACGCCTCTCTTTCGTCTTCTCGCGCTCTGTCCCTCTTCGCAATTCTATCAACCGGAGCTTTATGGCCATTTTATTGCAGTGTTTATGAGGGTTGAGAGGGCGCTTGATGCGGTGCTGATGAGACGACGGAAGCATCAGTAGTGTCCCAGCTGCTGGTGCTGCTGCTGCAACAAATCTCCCATGCCCATACCGACAAACGTCGAGAGCGCCACGCCGCCAGCCGTTTGTCGCGCCAGCGAAATGTGCCCGGGAAAATGAGTGTTAAAAGGATCAGCAAACTTTCCAAGCGCTGTCATAAAACGGAACAGGCAGGCTGGCTGGTTGGCTGGCGCTCGCATAAAACAGCGCCGCTGGACGGCGGCGGGTCGGTTTTGTTGGTCGCCCGCGTGGCAATTAAAAATTTAAAACTAATGCAATTCAAAACATTCATTTTATGGTCCAGGCTCTCACTCTCTTTCCCGGATTTGTCACGAACTAAAAGAAGAAAAAAGATGAAAATAGGCGACGAAACCCGAACACGGGAGGGCTGTAATTTGATATTAGAGAGCTTATCTCACCATAAATACGTTTAACTGACTGTATGTTTCGGTGTTGAAAAGGGACGAAAACGTTCCAACGAGCAGGTTTATTTGCTTTTACGCATTTCCCGGATTCGCTTACCTGGAAGAAAGATAAATAAAATATTTGGATTAGACTTTGGAATGCACAGTGTACGAAATATTGAATTTATCACAAGCGAGACCGTCTCAACTGCTGCCGACTTTCGACAGCTAAAGCGCTCACAGGTTCATCCGTTGGAACAACATTTCGATTTGCCGCGCTACAAAACACACATACACACAGCGAGAGAGACCTACGCAAAAGGTAGTGCAGAGCAATCATAATAAAGTCATAAGCCATAACCGACAACGACAATGTTCCGCAAAGGTACCACCACACACCACACGTACCACGCGCAAAGCAGTCTTTAGATTTAGTCATTATTCAAAGCTGGCGCGCGGTTTCTGCTGCTCGTGCTTGCCGTCGCCTGGCCCTCTTTGATAACTGTGACGAGTGTGTCCGTGTCGTACGAGATGGGTGGTTTTGCATTCACAACACAAACAATAGTCCGCCAGGCGTACCCCGGCGGGACCATTCCCAGTCCTGGGTATGTCCTGTTTGTGATGTGGTGGGCCGGAACCGGATTGTTTTGCGATTCGTATGGCAACGCGGCGACGAACGCACTTTCTACCTTGCCGAGTTGAACATTCATTCATTACAACACCCGAGCGACGTGTGTATGTTAATGTACTTTGATGTTGGCTCTGTAACAATGATATATGCGCATAATGGTACTGTCTATGTGAATAGTTGTTGTTAGTAAGGCGACTATGATGAGCTGGATGATAGAGATATCGACAGCCAGATAGCAGTTGTCAATTCTTCGCCCGGGCGACCATAACACCGAGACAAGCTCATCATAATGAAAGTGAGAAAGCTGACAGGGGGAAAGGACCGTGTGTGTGTGTGTGAGTGCTTTATATACCGTGGAAGACCACATTCCGGATTAGGCCGCCGTGAAATGATGGAACACGGGAAGGACACACAAAACTCACTAGAGCTGCTGCTTGCCAGACCGTAAAACCGACATTCAAATGAGCAATCATACACAGTCCCCACAAACACAAACTTCCAAAGAATAATAAAGCCGGCTAAAGAAAAGGCACTCCCACCAGCACACGTTACACGGTAGCGGGTAGATTACCGGCGATGGAAATGAAGATGTCGTAATTGAAAGGAGACGTGTTGGGTAATGGAAAAAAGGTGACAGAGAGTAAGATTGAGGTGGTTACTGGTTGTGAGGAAGAAGTGGCCTTAAGGTCACAGATCACAGAGCAAGAGGGATTGTAAGCACCGAGATAGACAACTGGGAATCGTAAGAAGGCTCTAAGAATGCAAATTATATAAGACATCTTGAAGAAGTTCTTTAGAAACTTTCACACATTAATGAGTTGGAGAAGAACAATTGTTATTGAAATTGAAATCATATCCTGTATATCATATGGAACATATCAATCTGATGTCAAAATTATAAATGAATTTAAGTTAAGTTGTGTTTTGGAAAACTTCTGACATCTGTGTTGATGTATTCCATAAATTGTTGCACCCTATTTATTGATGTCCCGGCCTTTAGCTAGATCAGCAAACTCCAATATTTCTTCATCGGCTAAATTTTGTTGAAGATTACTCCCTACAGCAGCGGATAACAAACTGTTTTATATTATGATCGTATATTTATGGATTATTCAGCATTAAAATATTCCAAGGACCGTTTAAGCATACTAAATAAATCAAAAAATGAGAAACAGGTCTGCTGAGCTCAGAGACCGAGATCTCGAACGCTCCAACAACTCAGCAACAGCCCAACAATGATTGCGTTGCAATAGTACTATGCTTCGCCTGTTCCCACCAACAATCACCATCTCCAATCGAGCGAAAACTCGCCCGACTGTCAACCTTCGCAGCAATGATGATGGTGGTTGTGGTCCCCAATTGACAGTGACCCCCCCTTTGGTGGCAAACCCGATGCAGCCACAGCAAAAGCAATTGAATATGACGACGACGACGACTCTAGGCAACTAGGCATTTTGCTGACTTTTTGCTCATGACATGCCCCTATACCAACGAAATGATTCCCATGCATTATTCTTCCCTCCCCAATCATCGCGATGATTATGGCAAACGTGAGCGCTGCAAGTTTTTTGCACTGTAAGAGAGCAGCTTTACACTCTACGTTCGTGCGATTCCGTTACTGCCACAAACTGCAAATGCAAACACACACACACTCAGTGCGTTCGTTTGCGTTTCTTGCGGCCGAGGCAAATAATGGAAGGCGTAATGGAAGTCTGCAGCACCGGTTGGGAATGTGTCTGGTAAAATTGCAATTTTGCTGAGTGTGCACCGGTTGCGGTTGCAAGTGAGCAGAGTGCGTCAGTGTAAGTGTCCACATCGTGCGCGGATCGCATATGCCGACATAATCATGTGCTTCGCGTAGATCTAGCCGGTAGTTTTAAAGGGGGGCATTCAGACAAACGGCAATGTTTTCGATTAGTAAGATAATTTTGCAACTCGCTTATAACATGTCGCACAAAGTAGAATTCACGAAAAGAGTGAACCTTCTGAATATCTCCAATAATCCCAACGAAACATTCACTTGCTTCAAACACCACTGTTTCTGGATTGTCGCATGCATCTGTGAGTTTTGCGTAACAAACTTCGACAATAAATGCGTTCTGCCAGCCGACGCAGGCGTGTCAAATAAATTTGCGACAAAGCCGTGCGATGACAGCCAACTTACACGTTTGGCAAGAAGTAGTGAATTTGCAAGCCTTGGGAGGTAGATTGTCTAATTAGAAACGAACAGTTTCAGCGTGGTAGGGATGTTCTGAATGTGCTCTATTTATGTGCTTTCAAGGATTATCTAACAGGTGCTTAATTCTCGTTAATCTTTGCTTCCAACAGTGGGGGTGCATCTCTCTGGAGGCCTGTTGCGGACGTTGGTCCCCCAAAAAACCTTTTTCCTTTCGCATTTGCTTCAAAACCACCACGGGGATTTTGATGCTTTCAATCAACGGTTGTGGGGGAAGATTAATCCCTATGACCTCCGCGCTGCAAATACTTAACACGAGCAGTACTTGGTAGGCTCAATTCGTTTCCACCATAAATTAATTGCCTGCTGACTTTTATCTTCATCTTGGGACCTTCCCCGGGTGTGGTTTTCCACCGCAACAACACAGGCTTGGAAAATCAACCCACAAAAAAAAAGACATCGAGGACTATCACCGCATTGTAGCACCGAAAAGTGTATGTGTTTTGACTGCCCGTAGCACACGCTACATCACCTCAACCGAGGAGCGCTTTGGTGGTGGACGAACTCCCCGAAGCCGTTTTTGAGGGATCATTACTTTAGGAGCAACGAAAAACATTATCAGCACCTCGTGAGAGTGTGCTACTCGCTTCTGTTACTCAAACTACTAGAGCAAGCAGAACAGTAAGATAAAATGATGGCCAATCCTAAGGTTGAGATAGATGCAAGGTGCGTGACTTCTGCCTTCTTGCGGGATTGTATGTCGTTTTTTTCCTTCCTCCTCAAAAGCATTCCATGAATCATTCCCGTCCAGCGAAGAAGACGACCAACATACTGCTGCCAGCGCCAGATAGCAAACGCAAAAAGGTTAAGAAATCAACCACCAACAAATGACCATCATCCGACGGCACCATCACCAATGAGCTTCAGCAAAACGGTAAGACAAACGTGTATCAACTGACTGCAACAAATATCGGGCTGCGAAAGTGAACTGCCGATTGGGGGGGAGAGGGGTGGTGCAAGAGGTTCTTGTTTTTGCCATCGGTTCTTTATGGTTAACCCCGAGATCAGCAAAATAAATCCATCCATCCCTCCCATACACTATCGGAATAGTTTGCGGTCTTCCTTGAAGGGTAAGATGTGGACACTCGAAGGGGAGTTGAATCCTCTAGCCGGAAGATGAAGGAAAAAAGGGGAAAAAGAACAAAGTGGAAATACCATTTCTCTCTGTGTATGTGGTGTGCACCACGTAGTTCTCCAAGGAGCGTGTTCCCAACCGACACGCTTCCCCGAGACACCTGGGCACAGTGTGTGTCAAGATGATATAAAATAAAAACATCCCCAGACAGATCTGTACGTATCAGTCGTATTTCCCGGTCGGGAGAAGCCCTTGGAATACCGGCAGGATGTGGCAGAGAGGAACCTGACGGAACCGATCTGCTTTTTTGACAGACGGAAATTTATTATTTCACACATACAGGGTCCAGATGGGGGAGGGCCGGTTTGATGTTGGGAGATGTATGTGGTTAGTGCCTAGACAGAACACAAAAAACGAATTATTCACATTCGATTTCAAGGATGTTAACAGTTGCCCGGAAGTACCGTCAGGTCCGCTTCTACTAAATAACGACAGCGGAGATGTCCGGAAAGAATACAAAGCAGTGGGAGAAAAAAGGAAAAGAGCACACACTTATTAAATGTGCTCGAGAACAATGTGATAAGAGGTATGGTACTACTGGAACCATAGAAAAGATAGCTCTACAAGGATACGGAAGATAAAGAATCCATCCAGTGCAACCGATATTCAAACACGCAGCACACATACATTCTCGCTTCTTAGTTAGAAAAAGTCCTCCACTCTCTCCTGGGCACTCTCAAGTTTCTGTATTGATTTCTCCACAACAACCGCAACTCCTGGCAACATCAACAGAGCACAGCATCCAACAGCAGACACACACTGAGCATCAGAAAAGGATCATGAAGCGCTCGGTAAAGCACAACAAAACACACACACACACACCGAGCACATGCAATGGAGTCAACCACAGGCTAAACCTCCGAGAGGTCGGGACGGTTTGTTGTTTGGTGTAAGGAAAGTGCACTACCGGTGGCCGGAGCAAAGAGCAGCAGACACAGAAGCGGTGCGCATATGATACCCGAAACCACCACCACCACTTTTGCATGAACTTTCACCGTCCCTGCCCCCATCCCGATCTTTTATACAAAAAAGGGGAGGTTTTCCTAAACGTTCCAAGCTCATTCACGCTTTATTTGTTTTGCAAAACCCGTTCTCTCCCCACACGCATACACACACGACTTTGGGGTTTGGGGTTGTATTGCATGTCCAACGGTTCAGGAGGTTGCGATGACGATGGAACAGAACATTGCAAATGGTTGCAATGAAGAGCAGTGAGGAGGAGGTTTTGGTTGGTCTTGGCGGGCACATCCCTTACAAATGCACTCACCGATCGGTCCGGATCAACCATCCAGAAAGTAATGCATGACTCCACCACCGCCAGCATGTGATGGTGGAAGGAGGATTTCTTGGAACTTAACAGCAATAATGGGAAAGACAAGGACTAGAAAGGCGAAAAAAGTTCAACGACCGTTAGATAAACAAGTAGTCAAGAATGCAGGAAGGCATGCTTATTCATCGTAGGTACAGAATAGTTTACTTTTTAGGAACTATTGGACCTAAAGTATGTTGGAAAAGTTATGCTTTTCCTAAGTTTTCTCCTTCATCATTAAATATAAGCTGCTTTGTACCTTTTCCAGGAATACTGAGACCGTGGTATGCATTCTGAATGCTTGTAAATCTATCCCAACATGAAATGATGCCTGATTATTGATGCTCCTCTAGGGAAGAACAGTAATCCGTCCCACAAAATCCCTTTTCTTGGGAGCAAAAATTGTACATTCAACAATAAGAAACGTCACTAAATCTCAACCCTCACTTGACTGTTTGCTGCTCCTCTTGCCCGAGACTACTACTACGGAGTGAAGATAATGAATTTATAATCCCAATACCAGACCAGAGGCTTAAAGCATGCCTTTGGCTCTGCAAATCATTAAATAGGAACCTCGACGGCGGTATCACAGCAAACGGTCACTTGGGGCTGGCTACTAGTCGGACACAGCGGAGCGCCTACATGTCGTTAAGGTCTTGGTATTTTCTTTCAATTATCCGTACACCATCATCCTTGACCAGTGCTGGCGACTCTCCTGGAACCATCCAGCCGTCTCTCAATGGAAGCTCTGGGAGGAATTGAAAGCGTGATCGTGAGACCGACCGATGGCAATGATAATGGTACAACAAGAGGCAAGAAGCCACCCAACGAAAGGCCAACGAATGAGAGAGCCATCAGCCGTTTCCGGTTCCGAAATGGTGAAGATCACAGCGGGCCAAGGACGAAAGCGGATGACGGAAATTGTAACCATTGCTGCAATGTTTCTGTCTGTCTTCTGTGTTTGTGGGTGAGAGTTGGAGTTGACTAGGCTCCGGAAGAGGGAAGCCGGTACCACGATGATGCGTAGTACGCCAACGACATCCCGAGCATTTCCATTCCCACAAGGCCCAGCTGTACTGCACTATTCATAGTTCTATCAACTATCTTCAAACCGATTCGGTCGCTTCTAGTCTTGGCTCGAGAGCACACTACCCAATTTCTTGGCTAGACGACGACGACGACGACGACGAGGGCAAACGTATGATGCGCTCTACGACGTCTTGCTTCCGTTATCGTCGTTCGACATGTTTCATCAGCCCCGTAGGCAATGGAGGGCTGCCAGCGTGCAGCCCGAGACAGTGTCTCTACGGTCATGTACATTTGCATCTAATCAGACAGATTGAAATCATAACCGAGGAGAGCAAGGGGGAAAGGATGAGGACACGGTGTGCGGCAGGAGAAGCCACCGGGGCACACAGAAAAGCACTCCAAACACCGATGAAACGATTACCACACATCCGGTTCGGCTTGCCCGGGGAATGTTGCATATGCAGCATAGATCAAGCAAAACGGGAAGCAAGACAACAGCAAAAAACACACTGCTTGCATCAGAGCAAAAGTTCTACCAAACGAAAGCATATATATATATATGTATTTGGTACAGAAAAGATGTGGTCGGTGAAGAAGGTGGTTAACTACCCGGGGGTTCATGTTTATTTGGAACTGCATAATAGAAGTATTTTCCAGCCGGGTCAAAAAGCCTCTGACCTTCGTTTCCGTTTTTGGTATGTCTTTTGGGCTGTGGTGAAGTTCTCATCACGTACTGGTAGGCTCGTATTTAGTACGATTTGTATATTATTTTTCGCTATGATGTGTCTACACAAGATTCTTGATAAGTCCCATCAGACAGTATGAATGCACACACACAGTATCAAAACACACTTTTGAGAGTCAGTATACATTTAGGCGCAAAGAAGATGCCTTTTTTGATATCAAAGAAAGGATAATGCTTGTAACAAAGGCTTAACACCAGAGTTTTGTCTAACGAATTGCATACATTTAGGCGTTTTTGGGCGTATAATGCATACTTTAAGGGTTTAGGTTAAAAATTTGCAGCCAAACGTGGAATTTGCGGACAGGGTAACAACGTATTTTTGAGTCCTTAATAAAACAACCGAAAACAATCCTGGAAAATGGCAATGACAATGGAAAAACCCCTGGATACGTCATGAACAAAGGGACTTAATTCAACCATTTCAGCCATGATGACGTATTCGTTTAATTATATTTAGAAAGCACCCTTCATGAAACATAAATGAGCGGTCGAGTTATGTCGTGCTATTCTTTAATGAATGAACGGTTTACAGAAATAAATGTTACGGTCATGTAGGATTTTCTCTATTCATACTTACATCCCATCTTTTTAAAAAAAGGGGAATATACTACTACATGCTATAGAATACGACCAACGGGTTTGCAGAGGATGCATATAATGGGATCTAATTTCAAAGCACATACACTATTTATACCGAGCTAATTCATATAGTTTTTTTTGCCGCACAGCTATCCCCCTGGGGCGTAAAGGTTGAATGAAACATGTTTCTCATTCATTTACAAACTGCTGGCGTCACTGTGGTAATGTGGACGTGCTGATACTGGGGTTCGTCCACTCGTCACGTTAACCACCCCATCTAGCCCGGACAAAAAACCCGTGCGTCCTCTCTTACACTCTCTCTCTCTCTCTCTCCTTTTCCCGGAAGATGAAAAATCATTAGAATTTGCTAATTGAATTAAAGTTCCCAGAGTTTGATGCATTAATTTTCGTCCAACTACTACTTTTGCACCCCGAACTGTCACAGTGGAAAGTTGCTCCAGTGTACATTTTTGGAGCTACAGTTCCATTGCATTCCACAGTTGCAGCAGCGACGAGACATTCATTTCGTGCGGTCGCGTTATTCAATTTGCTACTACAGCTACTACACAATTTAGCTCGTTCATTCATCCGCAGCTGAAGTGTGACCTCCATACATCCTCTTCTTCCAGCGCGCAGACCACAAACACACATACGTTTCGGCTGAATTTGTATCGGTGTATAGTATGTGTGTGTGTGTGTTTGTGTGTCCTAAAGTGCTGCGAAATGTTCCAACCTTCTCTTCCCAATAAAAACGAAAACGTGTGTCCATCAAAAGTGTTCTCGTTCGCTGAGCTTTATCAACGCCGAGGACGGCCGCATTTTCCCGCATCCGCACAAGAATATGGATGAATTTGTGTGCCACAGTGCGGCCGGTAGTTCGCAGAAGGAGGATTACGGGGGGAGGGAGGGAGGTATCAAATGTGGGACACAAGGATCAGCCCTCGGTGACCAGCTCTAATCCATTTTCCCAGCGGCGAGAGATTAATTCGGAAAACGTTTATCACTGCACGCGACGAAAACGGTCAGCACTATAGCACGAGGTGGACGGAGGTGGACGACGATGTGCAGCAACCGTAATCCCCCCCTCCCTTTTCCTCTCGAAAGGAATTTATACCACCTCGTCGTTCCCCAGCTCGGGCGGAAATTATGTGATTCTGGCAAACGCGACAGAATGATGGTGGTTTGCGCTGCGCTGTAGTTTACAAAAAAAAAAAAGAAGCTCGTTCCAACTAATGCACCGAGAGCGAAAGAGAGATGAGCCCTTTGCACTGCACACTGGACCACCGTACCCCACTGCAGCCAGCGGGGCAGCAATCCACCGAACCGGGTGAAAGGATTTCCGCCGGCGTCATTATTATTCATCCCTCATAAAGACCGCGCGCACCGGGGCCATTTACCTACAGACACAGTTTCGAAGCACACACACACACACACACATATACGCAGTTACGCAAACACTGGCCCCCGTCGTCCGATAACCGGAGGCCCAAGCGACTGCTGATTGGGGCAGGCGTTTAGAAATATTAGTTTAGGCGCTCACGAGGACGAGAAGCTCGCTGTGCACGTGTGTTTCCAACCCATTGGGCTTCGTTTGGGGATAGAAAAAACCACCCCACGGTAACACACCGCTGACAAAAAGCATCAGAGATTGCGGTAGAATGCAATAAGGGAGGAGGGAAAGGAAACAAAACGTGTGGGGAGTAAAACTTCCGGGACATTGGGAAAATACATATTTTAAGAGAGGATTATGCATTTCCATTCTGTCGTGATTTGGTGGGGGCGGGTAGCGGTCGTTCCAGTGACACACTTTGCTAGCTTGGCCGTCCTCCAATCATATTGTACAAAGGACACACACACACGGACACACAGACACAGAGACACACATGCACCAATCACTCCTGCGTGCGTTGAAAGTCAGAAGCTCAACGCTATTACAGATTGGTGTGCCGTAAAATGGATAAAATGGATTTACCTCTCTCCCTCGCAAAAACGCAATCACAAACATTACGCAGCAACAAAAGCTGTCCAATTTCCACGCACACACACACACAAAAGCCTGGCGAGTAATTTCATCTCCCGAAACTAATCGATTAGAAATTTGTGTCCAATGCCTTTTCTGCAATTCGATCACATCCCGCCGGTTGGGTACAATATTCATGCAAATGCTACGCGCATCCTTTCCCTGAAACACGCCCGAAATCCCGAAAAACCTCCACAAATGTCCGCACAAATTGGCTGTGCGAAACAAATCAAAGAACAGCGCACTTTCCCATTGTACAACGGCGAACTGTTTGGATTCATTTTCAAAACGGCCATCATGGCCTTTTCCTGTCCGCACACGCTAAATGGCGGTAAGTACGACCAAACCAAATAATTAGCCACTTTGCTCCATTTAAACCTTCCGGCCCCTGCCCATTCCCTGCCTTCCAATTATCCAACAACTACCGCGGACTACGGTAACAACCGGACAAAAGAGGTCCGGTGCGCTGCTGCTGCTGCTGGCCTAGGCTGCGTGTCCTAGATTTTCACTTTGCAACTGCATGTAAAATATTGTAAGCAAATGCTAACGAGTCGGTTTGCAACGTTTCGGCAAAACGGGAGGGGGTTTTTGTATAATGCACGGCGGCCCAGTCCGTCCCTACCCTGCTGTGTGTGTGTGTGAGGTGGAGTTGGAGTTGCAAAGCACTGTGCACACTCTGACCGAATGGGGGGCACTAATCTGTTTGCTCTGTAAACTATATAATTCCCGAACCCGGCGGGGAAGCGTCCACAAACACACGGTAAAGGCTGTGTATCGACAACTACATGGGGGATGCGCGGGGTTTTTAAGCGGGTTAGGAGCATATTTTGCATTCAATTTAAATTTATAAGCCACATCTCCTAACCATACATTGTAGCGTGGCGCTCTGGAGAGAACCGCTTCAACTAATTTTGCTAGTTCCTAAGAAAGCTGCATCGAATATTAATACTATCCTAACGTCACTCAAACAAGCACACTCGAGTGCAAACACACACACTCGAAACTCGCTCGCATAAGTGCAACATTCGTTTGTCACATGTGTCACACCTTTGTGTCCGCAGGGAGAGAGAGCATCATGTGCATATCACCTTCATTCATCTCGTCAGCCCGGTGACACTTGAAGAAAACATCAATTGACAACAGCACCGTTCACAGCAGCAGCATAACGCATGTGAAGTGGACTGTGTTCACTGTCCAACCGCTTGCCGCTAACAAGCCACCACTTCATAATCAATAGCCGCCTCCCTACGCCCGTTTGGCTTTTGTGTGGCGTACTATGTCAAACGCATAAAACGCATATTGCCTCATGCTGATGATGCTGCTGCTGCTGCTGCTGCTGTTGAAAGACAGAATGACAGAAGGGGACAAAGAAAAAAAAAGCGCTCCAGCTGCAATCGATAGCACATTTTGTCGTAGCGCTTGTTCCGCACCATTGCATCCACTTGAGAGATTTCTCCTGCCCGCGCGGCCCTTCCCAATAGGACATTTCATGCGTCACAATGCAATCAAAATCACATTTACATAATGCTCATTTTTCGGGTGTTTCGGGATGAGCAAATCATAAAATGTCGCCCATCAAACATTCCTGCCAGTGCCATTCCGGGCTGGTGGAAGTGTCGATGGTTAGCAGGAACAGCACAGCAGTGTGGTGGTGGTTCAGTACTTCCACCATTTCCGCGTCACATCACAGAGAGACATGTTCGTCTTCCACTAGGCGTGTGCAATTGCTGCTGCACACAAACGCATCGTGTGATGGTGGTGTGGTGCCCCCATATAAATTCGTTGTTTCGTTCGTTGTGCATACACCACCCCCACATAGGGGTGTGTGTGTGTGGAATGGCGAGGCAGTTCGGGGAGCGAAACCGTTGCAATTTTATTACCGCATCACCGCAAGGCAGCAGCGGCAGCAGCTTGCCTCGCTGTCGGCAATTGGAGTCGATTTAAAGTGCACTAATCGCTTCCCCCCCCCCCCCCGACGCTCTCTCGCGCGCGCTCCTGAAGGCTGGCTCTGGGAGCTAGGGACGGGATGATGTGTTCGGCAATCTCGCGAGCTAAAACGAGCTTCGTCATAGATTAGTATATATTCTACGGCAACAGTCCCCCCCACGCATACTCACGCTCACACAAGCAAGCACTTGGGGTACACACACTAACTGTGCCTCTCTGCCGACGCCCCGACCGCTGTCTCTCTGTATCTCTCTGGCCAAGGGCCAAAAACGTTACGCTGGACACACAAACGGGAGGAGGCAGAGAAAAAAAAAACAGTGTTTGCCACAGCGCTGGGGGTAATTTGCTGGTTCAGTCTGACCTCCTCCATCAACCCTCTGGTTGCAAGGCAAAACGGGTCTCTCTCGCTTGTGCCGTTGTAACACATTCCAACATTCGTTTGTGTGCGCTTTTTTTTTTTGCTGCTGCTTTGTTCTATCAGGTTCTTTCTGACTCGTATTTCAGTCAACCTTCGACTGCGGGCAACATAAATCCAGCGGATGCATCGCGTTCACCACGAAAGGGGTTTTCTGTGCTTGTGTTCGGTTTTGTCATCGCTAATAGTAGGTTTCAAGAATTTTTCTATTGCATTGCAGCAGCACCAGCAGCAGCACCAGCAGTGTCCGGACAGTGTGAGTGACCCAATGCAGATATCATTTGCTTTGTTTTGCCTTCTTTTTTTTAGCAATAGGTGGAATGCAATAACAATGAAGGGCGTAATGATGAAACACACAAATCACTGTTTGTCTTTCCTCACGAGACTGCCTTAGAGTGTGTGTGTGAAGAACAGCACACACTGGGAGAACAAAAAAAACGCATCTGCTCGTTACAAACGCTCGTTAGATGGTACCAACAGCATATTTTTAACACATTGCTTTGCCTTCAATCACCACCACCGGCATCATTGCCGAACTGCTGACATTTGTTGCGGGAAACCGGAACGCTTAGACGTCGACACATCGTAGCCCTTTTTCCTGGAAGCTATCGATACGGCCTCGTCTGCAACGAAGCTCGTTCGTTCGTTTCTCGCACTTACCTACAAAGACACGGAGAGAGAGAGAGAGAGGGAAAACAAACATTTATTAATCAGGTGTGAAAACGATATATGCCATGGGTCATTTGGTTGGCGAGGCGAGATAGGTTTGAGTGACGGCGCTGGTTCGTGCGATGGTCAGGATGTTTACTTTTCTAAAGAATAGAGATGGTGGTAGGGCAAAGTTACACACATAACCAAGTGTCTGTGAAGGGAGGGAGATCGGACAAAATTTAATACTGCCGTCCGAGCTAGCGACGGAACATGGCTGGTCTTTCCTCTTCTACATCGTTACAAGCTATCTCGAGAAATGTGTAATCTTCATATGGACAGCAGCAGCTACATTGTCTCCATCACACAGTGAGTCGCCTTGGGATGTTTGTCGGTTTCAAGGGACTTATCTTGAGATCTTGAGAATCTAACGAGCACACGGCACAAGGAGGGTGTGGGTTTGGTATAGTGTGAGCGTGTCAAGCAAACCTATGACACTGACAACTGTAAGTAAAAAACCAAACTATACGCTGTATTCAATATTGCGTTTAGTGTTTTCGTCAACGATCATACCGAAAAGTTTGCTTTATTGTTCCCCAAAAAAGTGAGCCTCAAGCTCCGGGGTTTGTGGTGAGCAATGATTTCATTGCACGCATCCCTTTTTACCTCCCAACCCCATTGCCATTTTCGGAAGTAAGTGTGACTTTTAATGACATTTGCTTGCAAACACTCCCTCTCTTCCTGGATGGATTAACACACTTTCGATCGCAAAGCACGTGCTTTGAATCGCTGCATACAAAGCGCGATGCCTTTCCGGGACCGTCCCGCATTCCGTAACGTCCCAACCATTGCCATTTTTATGAAAAACAAAAGCTGCCAATGTCAATCGTATGTCAAATGGCTGTTCGGCAAAGGGAGCGACTGCTCCATGTGAGCGGAAAGCTAATTTTAGCGCTGTTGCATGGGAATAAAGTGACATTTTTTTTAATTAAATCACAATCCATTAGGCAGAGTCTGCAACTGTGTCATAAATGTAAATATGAAATATTGGCAGACAGCAAAACTTTACCAAACTTAGACTGATGATGCAGCCAGACACACATAAACACACACACAGCACAATCAATAATTTCAAGTGTCAAAGCAAAGTTTTCTGATTCCCTTTCCGATTGCCGACGAGGACCGCGGCCGACCGAGCATCAGCTGCAGGAAGGCGGCGGCGACATGAAATTAAAAACTTCCAGCGATGATTTATTTATCGTTCGTCGTCGTGCGAACACAAACTTCAATCGAAAAACTTTACGTTCGCGTTTCGAGAGAAACGAGCAAAGTTTGCTTATGCGACTGCTTATTGATGTATCGGAATGCGCTGAGCGTGAGCAATGATACGTAAGCGAACATAATTTCCCTTACGATGGTAGAACAGACACCAACACAAACACACACGTTACAATTAACGAGCGACACAAGCTCTAGAGCAAACGGAGATTTCCCCGCCTGGTTTTGCTGCTGACAACCATCCCCAATCATGAGCGCTACCATCATAACGAGTGGGACTGTGGTTTGCTTGAGTACAAAATAATCAACGCAATTATTATTCTACACAAGCTACACATGGGTGACACGGCTGTTCGATCCCTTCCATCGTCACTGTGTGGCGCGCGGGTGGAAGATTCTCCGCTAACTAACAGCTAATAAACATGTCACGCAAATCTCGTTAGGATTACGACATCAAAAGTTGCAGAGAACGAGTAGAAATATAGAGAGAGAGAGGCGCCAACCATGCGATGGCAGACACCAACAAAAAAAAAAAACAGTACTCGTCACGTGGATAGATACAGTGAGTGTGAACTGCAGCTGCACGTAGCTCGTGGGATGCATTGTGTGCAGCTTCTCCACAGCAGCCACACACCCTTCTGTCACGGAGTTTGCGTTTTGTTAATCACCAACATGAAGCTCTCTGAAAAACAATCCCGAATTGTGATAGTTCTAATGAAGACAGCAGTTGTCACATTATGCGGTCAGTGCGCGTTGCCCGTCCCCTCCACAATCAAGCTAAACAGAAATCAGTTTTAAGGGGACGCCCCAGAGGGATATAACAACATAAATGTTAGTCCACTGGTACTCGGGTTCTAATTTTTAGCACGTGCCTCACATCGGTGGCACGCACGAGCAACCTTCCGTGCTGGTAAAGGTGTTGTTGTCAACACGGAGTCAACAGGTTTTTATTTTTCTGGGGATCTGTCAGTGTTTCCCGTTTTGATCCCAAGATCGTTTGTGACTTCTCGGAGCTGTTAACTAACACGTTTGTTCAAAGACGCGCGCTGCACATTCTAAGAGGGAAGCAGATTGCCGTTCAAAGGGTTTAATTTAATTAAATACACACACAAACGTGCAGCCTTGAATGCTCCGGAAAGTGTTCGTGCTTCGTGGCGAAAGATAAGTCTTAAAGACACTTCATCATCGTGATGCGTTACTCTTAAAAGCTTTAAAGATACTTTCAAGATTAATTCATTTAATTGTATCAAAATGTTTTAGTATGTAAAATTGAAGCTTGAAATGCCACATTTTTCAACACATTTGACTAAAAGTTTAATCGAATTAAAATATAAAACGTTCAGCATGACATCATACTTTGCGCCTGAAGTTATGCAATTGTACAAAGCACGATACAAAATCTATTTATTAAGAGTTTCTGAGTGCTCTGGCACACGAAAACTCTGCCCCAAGCACACGTAAAGCAGATTTTTAATCAAGAGTTGCCCTCCAATGCCAACGGGAACCCACGGGTTAAGCCATCTAGCATATTCCACCATGAAAGGAAAGCGCACAGCACTGCACACGTAACGCTCGTGAATCATTCATTTAATTTTCGACCAAAGTAAGAAGCACCATCAACACAATACACACTGTTCGGAAGCCATTCCAAACAGCAGCAGCAGCATTCCCGGGAGACAGCCCAAACATTCAAGCACTGCTGCAGAGTGCAAGTCCACCACCGCTTGCACAAGCACAAGGCGACGAAAACAACAACTGCTGATGATATTATCCTCCCAAAAAATGAAACCGAAAAACTCATCGAAAATCCCCGAAGAAAACGGTAGCGACAGTTGGGAATGTTGGAGACGGGAGGAAAGTGTAGAAGGACGCACAGGATGCAGATAAATCGTACCCCATTGATTTTCCACTTTCCATGGGAAAGTGCACCGAACGAACAATGCACGGAAGAGATGCAGTGTGGTGTGTGTGTGTGTGTGTGTCTCGTTACTCGGATGTGCACCCCAAAAAATCCCTCCCCGGAACAGTGGTGTGTGTCTGTTTCGAACTTTTTGCTCGAAACAGTCATGCCAAAACTTTTAACATAACTTGACCATATTCAAAGCGTCAAGGTAGCGAAATGAATTTATGCTGCCCCGAGTTTCGGTTTGCGGCAGAGCTTCGTGTTTGCGTGTGTGTGTCCCTCCCTGTGATTCGAGGAACGTTGCTGAAGATTCTACGCTAGAGCAGCCTCCTCTCCTCCCAGGCACTTTCTCCCATGCACCGAAGAAACGGAGGAGATTGAGAGAGAAAACTCCCCTTGGGTTTCCGGTACTACCGCTAGCATTTGCACCGAACCGGAAAGTCATCGAAACATTTTGCACCGAATGGCACACACACACGAACGGTGTAGTGTTGGTGAACGTTTTTCGGCCACTGCCACTTTTATTGGCGCATAAATTCATTCTCGCTTTGCTCTAATGGGGAGTTTTTTTTGTTCTCCATTCAGCACAGTTTCCTGATATAGCTTTGCTTCATTGCTACCGGGTTCTCCGGGTCGGAAGAGTTTGATCGGTTAAACACAAGAAAGCAGAAGTTCTTTTGGAACCGAAACCAGCAGAACAAGCTCCTTTCTTCTCCAGAAACACCGAACTGATACGGCGAAAGGTTTGGGACTTACTACGCTCGATTCGATATTACCCACAGAAAAGTCTCACCACACATAAAACGCCACCAACGCCGCCGTCCGGGTTTAACACGAACGTATCAAAAAGGTATGCACACCTCGCTCTGGCACACTTGAGTGTTGCTCCTTGTTGGCTGCGGAATCGAAACATGTTGAAGGGAAGAAAGAGCGTGTATACGATTTGCCTCTGCATGTCGTAAAATAAATTTCCTTTCGCTCCAATCATTCCGACGCGAGACCCAGGGAAAGCCAAAGACCAGAATAACTAATCGCAATATACGACGACACACTCACAGGTTTACTTCCCATCTTGGCAGTACAGCAGCAGCAACAGCAGCCCAGAGTGTGGTGTGAACTGGCGGAAATCTTGAACGGACAAACAAATGGTATGCGGGGTGAAAAATTGAACCGGAAGAAAATGTTGCAACATTGGCCTTTCTCATTGGCGACGAGTTCGATTTGGCTTGGCTTGGATTTGGCATGGCATGTTGTTCCATATCGGCACTGCATTTACACTTCGGGAGGGTTCGGGATAAGGAATAATGAATGGGCGCCAGCGATCGCTGGATGCTCTTGCAGATGGTAAATTTTGCTCTTTTGTTTCGGTTGTTTAGATTTAAGAAATATGTGAACAAAACTATTTGAGGGTGCGACAGATGCCAATGTTTGAGTTGACGAAATAAATTATTGTAACATAAAATTTTTACTGTAATTTTGTTTAATATAGAGAAGAAAATTTGAAGAAATTAGCGATTATTTTCATGTTGTAAAACAACAAACTTTGAAAAACTCATCGCACTAAACGTTAATAGATCAAACCAGACGTTTAAAAGGATATTAAAGATGAGCGGTTTGCATACCTTCAGGCGCTTTTACGCAACCTTTTCATTCCATCCCGAAATAAATGACCTTTGGCTGATCGTTTTATTGCAATTGCGAAGTTTTCATAGATATTATGCAACATAAAAAAGGACCATTGCGCCTAAAAGTATCCTCCTTTCGCATGAAAATCTCGTTTGCACGAAAATCGCGTAAAAATAAACTCGCGCACCAGCCATGCAAGACACAAAAAAAGCATACCTTAGTTAAAACTCGCGGCAAACCAGTGTACACAGCCATCCTGATCAGCGCGCCATAAAAGTTAAACAACCGAACTAATGAAAGGTTTAAGGGATCGAAACTTGAAAGTGTCACCCCGGGAGTGGTCTGCCTTTGCGCAGTGGAAGCCGAGATTGTTCTCCTTTTTAAGAGCGAAACTTATATTGGAATGCCTTTCGCCGAAGTTAATTTTAAGCTTCTTTTTTACTTTTTTTTATTTTCCTTCACACACACAGAAGCTTCATCGTCTTGCGGGTGTTTCAAGTTCATAAAATGGAGCAGCAACTTTATTTCTTTCTGCCGAACGACACAATGACTTATCTTGCGTGCGCGGCGGCATAAGCGGGCAAAAACGAAAGCAAATCCCTGTAAAGTTTGGCTACCGAACGGGATATCTTCGCCCGACACACGCCTTATTCGCTACTGCGCTGCAGTTTCGGCAAGCAAAATTTCATAAAACATCAACTGATCCACTTTAGATCGGTTGAGTGGATGGTGTTGGTAGTTTTATATCTTTTACCTTTCCCCAACACTCCAGCAGTACAGAGAGTTGTAGCAGCAGCAGCAGCCGCAGAAGGCGTGCGTATTGAAAAGACATTATTTTGCCAACTTGAGGATACAGGAAAATGGGGACAGAAAAACTTTTCTCATTTGTTTAGGCACCTTGCACATATACACACTCGACAGCTGCCAAGTGGCACTTGGCAATAGCAGGAGCGGTAGCAGAGTTGCAACGGCACCCCAAAAAGCCGCCCGGCAATGCATCCTTGCCCGGACGGAGACCAAGAGTTTCGATTTTATTGGTTTGGCACACGCCGGGGCAAGATAAGGCAAACTGGAAGGCCCAAGTCCTCCAAACTCACACATCTTGTGTCTCAAGGGCCTCGGGACGTCTTGGTTGAAAGGCGGATGGGGGGTTTTTAGTTTGCAATTTAGGTCCCAGCAAAATAAACTTAAATCTTCCGAATGGGCGCGTTCTAGGCACAGCGGAGGAGACAGAACAACCCAGAAATGGGAGATCTTCAACTGAAACGAACTCATAATATCAGATGACGATGACTGTCCTCTTCCCTATCTCTTGGGAGCAACCAGGAGGGGATTGCAACGACGCAACGTAAACACAAACACAAACGAACGTGCAGGCAGCAGCAACCGGGCTTAAGACTATCGATTTCTTGAGCAAATCTTGAGCATCAGTAGCAGTTTATTCAGCGCTTCAATAAACCAAGCGGCGGCGGCAGAAAACAACGCAAACTGCCCTCTCGGAGGAGGTTAGCAGCAGCAGCAAGGCAAGGAAAGCACAAATAAATGAACACAGGCGGCGTCGTATATCGAAGCGAACCATCAAATGAGACACCGTCAACAGACAGAACACGGATGCTACTGCTACTGGTTCAAAAATTGCACCACCACTGGTGCAAGCTGGGACGTTAAATCAATGTTGTGTTACAACCATCCCATTCCGTCCGGCATTACCCCCGGTCGATGAGAAAATAAATCTAAGACACACTCTCCAAAGCGACGAATGTGTCGGCATGTGTGTTGGGCGGAGGCATCTTCTCCAAAAACAGCAAGAAAAAACAAACGCTCGCCTCGTGGAAGGAAGAAATGCTTACTTCAATCGGATGACCTACTATCTTAGTTCCCTAGTTGCGGGGTTCAATCCACTCCAATGAATGGGCTAAATTGTACAATACCATAAGCGAAACATAAACCCCGAGGCAAAGAGGCACAGAACCATACGGAACGGTGGAAGTCAGCAGAGAACAGAACGGAAGATGAAGAGTTTTTGTATGTGTGTTCCTTTCTTCAGAAATCTTCTTGCCAGCTCGGGACGGGGATCATCCACGAAAGAGCGAAGGAGCGAGAGCGTAAGAAAATAATCGAGATGAAAGCATATAAAACCATATGAGCAGCGGCGGCGGTCGCTAGATTTTAGATACATACACACACACACACACAGAGCGTTCTTCTTCCGTTCGCGTTCACGCTGTCCACAAGCACGGGCAAAAAGATGACCGACGTCTTTGGTTTATTGAGGCTGTGTTTACGCTCGGTTGTAAAAAAAAGGAAGGTTGAACCAGTTGCGGACACGCTGGCAGCAAAGAAGATGATGGCGTCCCGCTCCCTGATGCGCTCTTGACGCCGTGTGCATATAACATAATAAAGTTATTATAGTGCTGGATAACATGGGTTGCTTCCGCTGGCTCTTCCCTTTTGCCGAACGGAGCAACGGGATGAATAGAAACGGGTGAAGCATACGACGAAAAAAAAGAGCGATGTCCAGATGGAGAGCGTGCGCAAACTTCTGGTGAAAGATTTCATCACAACAAGCTACAGACACACAACAAAAAAAAACTAACACCGAAACTTTGGAAGTTGTACATCACAACTTTGCTTCAAAGTTATCCGCTTCCCTTCCAGTTACAGGCGAAAAGGCAAAACTGTTTTAAACGAGATTAATAATAAGTTTTGCACAGATAGAGAGAGAGAGAGAGTGAGAGATGGGGACGAGAAAACAGAAGAAGCAAGCAAAAACCGACAAACTAAATTGAGTTGTGGATAGTTTGAAGATTTATCACCTTTGCCGGTGATTGAGTTACAAACCTTCGAAAGAGCTGTTACACATCCGCAGCACATCGTAAACATTGACAACACATTTTACAATTCTATTGTAATGTACAACCCCAAAAAAACATATCCTCCCACTTTCAACTGCCCTGGAGGGCTCTGGAGGAAGCACCGAGGGCAAAGAAATTAACCAACAATGACCGTCAATTGAGCAATGTAAGGAAGGAAGAAACAACGCCGGCAGCCAATGCTCTCCTCCGTTCTGGCTTATCCGTAGGTACACATCGTCATCGAGAAGAAGAAGAAGCTCGGTGTTTTGCTTATGCACATAAACACTTCCATTACGACGACGACGTGGACAGCTAACAATCGCTTTCTTTACCGTGGTGCTCGTTTTTCTTGCTTCCCTCTGCTATTGAAGGGATGGAGAATATGCAGGCAGCAAAACACAGGAATAAAAGTCACGTCCCGCACTGAGAGATAGTAAGGGGCGAGGAGTATGTGTGGCGAGAGTATCAGCAGCAGCAGAAAATGACGATCACCATAAGACGGAAGTAGAAGCTAAACAAAACACATGCAGCGGAAAGACACACTGCAGCTAAAGGTTCGCTTTGGTCCCGTGTGGGGAATTGCGCTCTTCCTAAGATAAGAGAGGTCCCGCACTAATGCATACAAACAGACACAGAGAGCAGGCAAGCCAACTGCGGGGAGGTTGAACGTAATGTGCAGTGACGAAGACTTCATGCACACTTCCTGCCACTTCCCCGTCTGTGGCAGCAGAAGATGGTAAATTAATTGATATTCATATTACATAAACTATGCTTCTACTGCCCACAAGCAGTCGGTCCGGCACGTCCGCAGCATACCCGAGAGGTTCCCGTGGGATGGTTAGTTGGGATGTCCTGCCGTAGCAAAGTGTCTAGGAACGACCATTCTCTGCAGCGCACTAATTTCACCGATTGGAGAAGAACGAACTCCTCGTTTTGTCTTTTTTGCGCCATGGACCTGTGTGTCATGTAGATTCCGAACGGATGAGGAAAATGTCCCCCCGTTTGTGGAAAGTGTCGCAAAGTTTGTCTTCTTCCCGAAACAAGAGAGGGTGGATTTTTTGTTTTTCGTAAAGGTTTTCCCAAGAAGAAGAAGAAAAAAAGTACAAAGACGGAAAGTCATTTTCATTAAACTCCACTCAACGCGAAGTACCAGAGCAGCAACGAATCCGGAGGACGACAGGGATAAGGATCCTCACCTCTCGTAACTGTGTGCCCGTGCTACTGCTGCTGCTGCTGCTGGACGGTGTCTTTAGAAAGACATTTTTCTTTCCCTTAGCTTCTTCGAGAGCTAAACTCTGCAGTACTTAGGAGTGTCTCTGCCTCGGCAAATTCTCATTAAAGACGGCACACTACGGCCAGAGTGAGTGTTTCTTGGAAAGTTCTCCTTTCTGCTCCCACCACTACTGGTGCGGCAATAGTCGTAATGAAGCACCGCAACAGTACCACCACCACTTCTTGCAGTGTCTTTGCTCCATCCCAGCTAAAGATAACTCCTTGGAGACAAGTGCTGCCACTGTTCCGGAGAAAGAGCCCTCTTACGATTCCTCCCCCAGCATTCTTCAACCTTCTGCGCATTCGTACATGTAAATGTTACGTCCTACCCGCCCGCCCGCTGCACAGCCAGTGCCCGTGAAGTGCATAATAATTAGTGCCCAGCCAGCGCAGCGGCAGCAAATGCAATCAATAATCGCCCTTACCGATAAGCGGCAACAAATCGAGCCGAAAGGACGACGCCGAGTGCTTTCGGTGTCCTCTGTTGTACTTCGTTTTCATCCAGAGCTAACGGCAGGGGACAAGGACCGACACCCCGAGCATCGACTGTCGGTGCGAGAAGAAAAGGCGAAGAAAGTGCAGCCTAGTGTAACTTGGCCCGTTGCCCGACGGGAGGGTTCGATGAGTACGTCATTAAATTAATGAGCGCTAATGAAATAAATGTCAGATCAAATTGAAATTTTTACGACCTCTTCCGATTCACGCCGAGACCGACGGTTACATGGCCGGATAGAGGAGAAATGTCTCTCGTTAGAGATTTTCGGGGACACAATGGGGCGTAAGGACATTAGGGGTTCGCATTTTAAGGCTGGGTTAGGTATGCAAGGGAGAGTAAATTAATGTGCATTTTAGTGCAGCAATTGGCAAATTGCAGTTCAAATCCGGTGCAACCAAAAAAGGAAATGTACTTCAGAAGAGTGAGACTGCGCTAAGCACTCGTTTGTGTTTGGTTCGTGTTGAACGGTAGTGTGTGCCTTGTGTGATTAATATTGAAGTTTTAACGCTACGGTATGAGAGTGGTCCAATGGTGCTGTGACATGCGCTGCGTCTTTCTACAACACCTGTCGTGGGTTCAAATCTTGTAAGTTGATGAGCGAGTTATTTCTCGATTTTAGTTGAGTTCTCGTTTGTATGAACATGTAATTTGTTAAAAGCGATGCGTTTAATCTTAACAACCTTGTTTGTTCTGGATAGGAATAAGCACACACCATCCAACAAACTAATACTAACCTGGCACTTGGTATGGTGTCGGCGTCGGTGCCGGCAACCAGTAGGCTGCACTGATCGACGGGTACGATTTGGCGGATTCCTCATTTCGCAGCGGACAGATGGGGCCAACTCCGGCCCCTCCGCCGCCCACTCCTCCTCCACATGGACTGCTGGGTGATTTTGTACGACTTTTCATGATTTCAACCAATTGTTTCACACACACACACAAACACACGCGACGCGTAGTTACATTTTTTTTTAATTCAATTTCAACAGATATAACCGATGAGAACACCCACCGAAAAGAACAAAATGATTTCGGAATTGGCATTTGGGGATTTACAGCACAGTGCGAAACGGGCAATTGTACACACACACATTGATTTATCACGTTTTGTTCGTCGCAAGCAGATGTTCCCGATAGATTTCATCGGCACACATAGGAACCAAAGGAGCGCATCGTGGTGGTTTAGAATTTTACCATTGATTACATTTTCCCAGAAACACACACACACATACACGCACATACAGAGCACCGTTTATGTTGCATCAGAGAGAATAGAGTTTTGAGAGTTGTTGGTGTGCATATCATTTTTCATTCAATTAATAGCCGATAAAAAAAGCATTAGAAAAACAGGCCAGAACGCTCCCACGTGAATACACAGACAACGCTCGTATTACAAAAACCATATTTGATTTATTTTCCACCAGTTGAATTTCAAATGTACCATTCGAGAGTCGACGGGGTGCGGGTGAAAATACAGCACATTGTAATACAAAACTAAATCAGCGAGCGTGGTGGCACAAGGGATTTTTTGTTGTGTTGATCGAAGCACAAACGCCATGATTGATTTGATGATGGCGCACTGGTGCACGTTGCGGTAATGTTAGCTACCAGCAGTAAGCGGAAAATAATTATGTTACACATATCGTTTCATTACTGCCATTACCGCTCATTCTTCTCTGCATTCAGCCCTCGCGCCTGTCTGGCGTGGACAGAAGGTAGAGATAGTAATTATCGGCGTAACCAGACCCCAGAATGGGTTCACAAAAAATCTGTTTAGGTGGTTTGTTAACTAGTTTGCGGAACCAAAAGCGCACAAAACGCAGCTTCCCCTGCTCTACTGTATGCTTGTGCACTAGCATCAAGCATCAACGCACCGAACTCTGGGGGTGCCTATTTGTTTGTTTATTTGTTTATTGGAGTACGATTTTTGCTCACTTTTCCCTTTCGTAGGCAATGTGGTTGCGATTTTTTTTTTGCGTATGTGTGCAAAACATTAAATCACACGGTGTGTTGTGATTGGACACAGAATGAACACTCATACAAAAAAATCGTCCTGAATGAGTAATGCTGGGAACACAGCAGGGGGGAGATGAAGCAATTCCAAGCTACGTACACGTACACAAATATATACACACACACACACGTAATTATTGGCAAATTATGCTACGGCAAATGAAGTAAAACACGTCCTCCTCTCATCCACTCTACAATTCGCTGTACCGCAGGGGGTAGTGTGTATCATATCAGTGATGAGAATGATTTATTTCAATTTTTTTGTTTTTTTTTTCAATCGACAGCCATCACATACATCTTTATTTCAGATGTTTTCACGCAGGTTGCTTATTATGTTCATTTTTCCACCAGCTTTTTTGGTGTGTTACTCTTTTTATAAAATGCGGAGGAAGCATCACATCCAGCTCTCTACGCCACTGCGTGTGATGAAACAGTTTAATGTGAACAGCAACAATAAACAAAAAAGATGCACACGGCCGTGTGTTCTCACCACAGCAACAGGAAGATCAAAGTTTCCACCAAAATTTCACCAACAAACCGCACGAACCCGAACCCGGCCGGCAGACCGAGCGCGAGCGTTATGCACGGGTAGGGATGGGTGGCGACGAGCAGAAAGAACACCAACATTGATTTATGTGTCATTATAATCATACGCACGGTTGATAATTTTTGTTAATTAACAACATACTGCAACACATACCCCACATTCCTCCCCGCAATGGTGTTACACGCACATACGTTTCTTCCGCTTCGAGCACCCTGCCCTTCGTTTCCCTTCAATAGGGAAAAATTAAAACATGGAAAAAACACACATGATACACAATTATCGCACTGTCTATGTGTGAATGTGGTTCGCTTCGGGGCGAATTATTGATATTTTTCCAGCATTTTATTTCACCCCAAGGTGAGTGTGCGTTTCGCTTTTCGACACATTTTTCCCGCCCAACCTCAATTGGTGGGGTAAAACGCAACCGCCGCTCTTTTTACACAACCCCATTTCCACCCAGACAGTACAATTGATATCGGTTGCACTTGTTTTTTTTTTTCTTCGCTTCTGTGCGTGTATGTGTCGTTTCCTGGCTGCTCTCGATCTATCGGGAAACTATTTCAGAGCAGTGTTTTTGATTGGATGCACAATCCATTTTGGGTGTTTTGCATATATCTCTCGGGCGACGATCAAAACGAGACTATTGATACATAATTTGTTTTTTTTTTGTTTGTTTTCGCAGCGCTGTAATCATTCTATCATTAACGCCAAACCTCATATCACAAAACATTCACGAACACACGATCACACATTCAGAATAATGATGGCTCGGTAGAGACGACGGTGCAGAGATAGAGAGAATAGCACAAGAAAGATTGATGGAGGTGGTGGTGGTGGTGGTGACGATTGCTACACAGAAAGGCTGGGCGCGGCGGCGCTGCAGAGGATGAAAATTACACTCAATTAACACACGACAAAGATAAATCATAGATAAAGAATATATAACGACAGCCGGCGGCACGGGCACGCTTAATGGTGAAAAACAAATGCCGAAAGGATAATGGAGAGAGAGAGAGCGAGGGCGAGAGCGAGGGAGAGAAAGAAGGGATGTCTGATTTTTAGATAACACACACACACATACACTGCACAGAATGGAATCATCCTCGATTGAGCTGGGTTTGTTATCTATTATACACACACACAAACACATACAGTTTTAGTTTCACCCTCGCCTCGAATGGGTTGATTTATGTAACAACACAGAGACACACACTTTAATGGCTACGTCCAGTGATCGTTAATCATTCACAGAAGCACATAAAAAACACCGTTTTACAGATTGATGTTTGCACATTCTTTTTTTGGTTGATTCGCTTATCTACTCTTTTTGTTTGTTTCTTTTTCAACGAGCGAAGGATTATTGTTTCATTTTTTCGTTCTTAATTAGTGGTTAAATTGGTTTTTAATAATTTATCATTTTGTTATGTTTCATTTGCATAATTAAAAGTAAATTTTACACAAATGAAAATTTAATTAAAAATTATATAATACAAACAGAACGAGAAAATGACACCAATTGAGTTTGTAACGTAACCCTTTGCTCAAAGTACACATAAAAACACACAAATAAACACAAACACCAAATAAAATAAAAAAAAACACAAATACACAAACACACGATTATTAATATTCCAAATTGTCGTTTGATTTCGTTCTGTCTCTCGGCCGCTGTTTCTTCGTTCGTTCAAGCGCCGGCGGCGGCTCAAGTGAATGGCTTAAGAAGCGCAAAGTCAAATTACAAAATCAAAGCACTTTGTGCTCGTTTTGGGGGGGGGCGCGCAAACGGTGCTGTACCGGTAGCAACGTCCCGATGCAAACTTCGAACCGGCAAATCGTGGAATGAACCGCGAGCACTGCTTCACACCCGACCGAAGGCGCGCACCTCGAACAGTGCCGCGCACGCCACACACCGGCGGTGAGCAGGAGAAGAAGCAGGTGATGGTGGGTACAACAGCATCTGCAGCACAGCAATAAGCACACGCACACCTTTTAGGGGCTCCTTTTCCCGATCATCAGCGCGCGCGATCGATCGTTTCGCTGCGCGATCTTTTTCTTCGCTAATCATCACCATCATTGTCATCTTCGCCGTAGTCTTCTCGTCGTCGTAGGTTGGATTTGCCTGCCAACGTCACCGCCTCTTCGGACCGGAGCCTTCGGTGTGTTGGTGAGGCGGAGGTAAAATGTCACCACATACCACGAGGCCGCACGAAAGGCATAAAAATAGAGCCCCACATCGGGGCAAAAAATCGACAACGTACAAAAGGAACACAAATCAAATAGTTCCCAAAAGCTAATGGTGCAATTAATGTTAGGCTGACGATACTCAAACACACTTAGAAACAGTTGAGAATGGTAAAGAACACCCGGAGCAAGACACGGGGACACGGTGGTGGTGAGGACAGGGAAGATTCTTCTGTCGATTGCAAACCGGGACGCGACCGATCCGAGCATCAATATCCGCCTTAAGTATTCGATCTGCGACGACAATTCGATGGCATTAGACAGTGTTACACGAGCTCGGTTAGCACAGGACACACACACATTTACACACAAGCACACAGACACACACACAGGGAATTGTTGTGTTAGACACACGGTGAACAAATCGAGCTGGTGGAAAACCACAGATTCCATTACGATCAGGACGCTAATTATAAAACTCAACAAAAACAGCACACACACAAAAAAAACAACCCCACAAAGCGACAAGTAATCGGTACATAAGCACAGCCTCCGAGCGCCCAGAATCTGGTCACCAATCTCATCCTACCACCGCACCTCAACACGATCGAGCTGTTGTTGTTGTGTGGCTGCCGCTAGTCAAAGTATCACACGAAAAGAAGGTGCTAATTTTAGGATGTGGCTCGCATTGGCGATAACCAGAGCAGTGCAGAGTCTACTTTTTTTGTGTGCTACAGAAAATCAATACTACGTGACGGATGCTGCTGCGAACAAGATAACTGGATGTCTGTGTGGAATGTTTGCAGGCGGGAAGAAGTGGAGTTTGATTAGCACTGCGACCGTAACACCACACACCTTACCAGGCGAAAAGAAGGGGTGCCAAACACTTAACGATCGATACGCAGGCCTAGTTTGCGTTAAAAAGAATACTTTACCCTTACCAATTGACCCGCTCGGGCGCTGATGGATAGTGAAAATGGAATAGTATAACATTGAAGGGGTAGTTGTTACGCAATATTCCGTAAAGAATCTGTTATATTACTTGATATTCATCCCATAAACGATGTTGTAATGCATGTTGAAGTGTTTTGCAATTTTCTGTTTCGTTTGACGTCGTTGGTTATTTTTAAGTATCTTTTTTAAAAGCCAAGTCAGTCTACGTCAAGTTTTAGGATGTCTTGATTATATCATTCAAATAACACCGGATATCCATGCCCATGAAACATGGGTTGAGATAATCTTATAATAGCTAAACGCTTCAATTCCTTGCGAGAACTTATTTCCCACAAGAATGTATCCAAATTAGTATTAAATAAACTTGACAAAAATCCGACGTCAACTCCAATCAAACTCCAATCCAACTCCAATAATTTCAGAATCGACTCCGAAAAGTAGATCCACCCAACATTTTCCGGAGACGCCATGAGGTAGTCGTCCAGAGTCCTTCGGAGTTGTCCAGAGTCATCCAGAGTCGTCCAGAGTCCTCCAGAGTCCTCCAGAGTCGTCCAGAGTCCTCCAAAGTCATCCAGAGTCCTCCAGAGTCGTCCAGAGTCATCCAGAGTCGTCTCGAGTCGTCCAGAGTCGTCCAGAGTCGCCCGGAGTTGGAGTTGCCTGGAATCGCCCGAAGTCGTCCAGAGTCATCCGGAGTCATCCAGAGTCGGAGTCGTCCGGAGTCGGAGTCGTCTGGAGTCCAGAGTCGGCCTTCGAAACAAAGGTCTTTAAACGAAATGTACGCGCAAAGTGAAAGACAAAAAAACGTTACGAAATGAAATGCCTGATCACAAGCACATTGCTCCGGACTGCTCCAGTTGACTCGGACCGATTCCAATTCCGATCGATTTCGGGCAACTCCGAACGACTCCGGACGTCTCCCGGTGACTCCGAACGACTCCGAACGGCTCCGATACAGACAACTACGACTCCGATTCTTCGCGAAACTAATGGTTCCCATTTTGCCGGAGCCGGAATCGGACTAACAATAGTCGGAGTCGGATAGGAGCAGTGGGTGTGTGCTCCAGAGAGCACATCACTAATCCAGATGCATCCAACTTATGATACGAACTCAGAATTAGAAGCTGACAATACAATCACGAAATATCCCGTAGCAGTTAATGATGATAATGCCACACCAACGACCACATTTTTCCAGCCATTAAATACATCAAACCAAGGACCGCACGTGTGTCCTCCTTTGCTCTCCCTTGCAACCAGCAGTAATTAAAAGCTCACGCTGCTTATCAATTAGCCAGAGAGCAAAGTATCAATCCCGCTACAATCTGTCACTAATTAGAGATCGAAATCATAATAAAATGACCCTCGCCTTTGCTTCCTGATTCCCCTCGCTTCCAAAACTTGAAACACACGCTCGATGAATGTAAATTAAATTATTTTTAGTCATTTCACAAACGGGAACGCTGCTGCTCCAATCGACACCACAACAGCACGACAGTCAACTGCTAATTATCAATACTAGTCAAACAAACCAGCCTCAGAGCCTCGCAAAAACCAGTCAGCTGAAATAAATCCGTCCAGTCATAATTTATTTTCCACGCATCAATGAGTTCATCGAGGGGTTGTTGCACGTTGTTTGATCCGCTGTCCTCCACTGTTCAAGAGAAGAGCCCAATTTACGCAAACAAAATAAGCACAAAACAGCTTTTCCGAGAGTGTTTTTCTCAGATCCCAAACCAATCGAGGAGTAGTGTAATACGATGCATGCCAACCATCAGTGCGAAAGTATCAAAGCACCATCCAAAAAACCCATCAAACACTGCAAGTGAGTGACGGATGACAATTTGATAGGGGAGAAAGAAAAAAAAAGACCCCCAGGCGACAAAAAATGCATCCACAGCAACGCAAAAAAGGGAAAAAAGCTGTTCCATCACAGTCACCTACCCCTTTTTCCCGACCCATTACACGCCCGGGAGTGCAAAGCGCAATAAACTCGTTTCCCTATTAAGCGCAGTCAATTTCACTTCTTCACATGTTCAAACATATTTCAAACATCGAGCTGCTCGAAAGTGCGAGAGAGTTCAATGATACACCACGCGATCCATTGTACGCTGACAACTACTCTTGGCATTCCTTGGTGCAAAAGGATGCGCGCGGTGCGCAGTTTCCCATTCGCTCATCAGAATTTTATTTGCACAAGATCGTGACGATACACTCAACCCGCCAATCGAACGCGAAAACGCGCGTCAGATAAATTGAGTCAGCACATCTCCCTCCCCATCACTGGCTGAAGATGGCCACGGGCAGGGGGGTGTAATGGTGGGGGAGCATTCCGTTGCCGCTGCTGGCTGCATACCCAGACATGGTGGGGCGGGAAAATTTGTTGCATTTTCCCCCATCCGTGCACGGTGGCGCAGCAGTTCTTGTGACAACAGTGGACGGCACAACCGTTGAGATCGGTGTTGGGCGAAAAAACGCGACACATTCTACGCGGTGGAAGAAGAAAAGGAAATGACGCATGTGTGTGTGTGTGTGTGTGTGTGTGTGTGTGTGTGTGTGTGTGTGTGTGTGTGTGTGTGTGTGTGTGTGTGTGTGCATGTGTGAACTGCACTGACAGTAAAAGTGCGG
The DNA here is from genome assembly GCF_943734735.2 of Anopheles gambiae. NCBI lineage: Eukaryota > Metazoa > Arthropoda > Insecta > Diptera > Culicidae > Anopheles > Anopheles gambiae. The sequence continues at coordinate 34,231,311 of NC_064602.1, read as the reverse complement.
GTTTTGATTGTGCTGCAGCCGGTTGAAGAAAGGTTTTGTCAGCGTAAAACGTTGCACCAGCGCAAACAAAAAACTTGTTTTTACACTTTTATCAGTCGTTGCTGGGAAGAGATTCCTATTAGATTTTGCATTTTTATAGTTGAACCCTTTTTCCAACATGTTTTTTTCCCTCGGTCAATGGGAATACAATTTTGCATGCAAATGCAAGTGCACTTTTCCCATAAGAAACGAACAAGTCTACTAATAGTGTGTAAGAATCCAATGAATGCGTTCGACATGTGTGTGCTTTTAAAATTCATACACACTAAAATGAGCACACCGAACGGATCCTTCTCCTTTGTGACATCTTCTAATTCATTTGCTGAGTCGGGACGGGGAAAACAAGGAAATAAAACTCAACCAACAGATGACATACAGACACGGCTTCTTCTCTCCTCATCGACCCTCTTTTCTTGCCACACACACACATTAGCCATATTGATTCTACTGTCACACACTGAACCCGAGGATGGGTTACCGATCCCATCCACTTTCATTCCCGTCGATTGCTGGCGGGCCAGTCTGGCTCACTCTCTGACTGGCTGGTTGGTTAAAACATCTTCAAAAAGATGATGCTCCAACCAGACACACGCACACACAGACCAGGCCACAAGCTCCCCGATATGCTGCTGCCTGAGCTTGTCCTTCCCTCGGGGGCTCTGACTGGCTGGCTGCAGCCGAGGGAAGCAAAAATAAATAAATCAGCAATCAATAGTGCTAGAGAGCCCGGAGGAGCGAAGCATTGCATTGCCCTCTCCATTTCTTCGCATTCGTTTGACGCCGATGCATAGCGGTGGGTTATGTGCGGGTTTTCATCCACTTTCTCCCTAAGCAAAAGGGGAGAGGAACCGAACATACACAGCATAAACGCATCGCACACACGCAGCCTCTCGTTCGTTCCTGATCGTTTCGAATTGATGACCTACGCAATTTGACTTCCACTTGGCAATGATGCCAGTGAGTGTGTGTGTATGGGTGTTTACGTGCGATGGATGCTTAGAGAGCAGTTGACTTTCGGGAGGCAAATCGATGAAAACGTCATGCTGCACACGCACCATCTCTCGCTGGGGCACGTAGAGAAGAAGCTTCAAGAGTGGGATCAAAAGACGACAAATATATTGATTTTTTGGTGAGTACATATCTTAAAAAAAAAAGTTAGTTATTCAACATACATAAATAAATCGAAAATTTGAACGGAGCATCATACAAATGCTTCATAAATTATTCATTATGCAATTATTTGAATACGTCTTAAAATAAACACATGAAGTAAACATGAATTTTATCTTGTAAAGCGCATGTTTTTTCCTCATCCACACATAAACTTTAACCGATAACGCGGTTCCCGCTCACTTCATCTTCCTTCTTTCGCCCGTATCTTAGCGATCCGTCATGTAAAGCTAGCGCAACCGACGCTGACGACATGAATGCAGTTTGCCGCGCTTACATCACGCGTTCCGTCGTCCGTCGTCGTGGTCTTCGCGTGGTGGTGCTTTCGATCTCGAATATGAACGAGTAAAGCAACGTTGGTAGAGTGAACCGGTTTGCTCGCCTTTCGCTCCGACCAGCTCCGATGATGAATGGAATAGTAAAATCATCTACGTCAAAAGCATAGCCACCCGGTGGAAGTGTGTATGCTGGAGCCTGCAGAGAGTGAGAGGGCATGCAGCGCCACACATGCTTTGTAGCCGAATGTAAAGCTACAGTGATAGAGTAAAGGTACAACCGTGCATAAAAATACAATTGATAGCCTCGTGGTGTGCTTTGCTCCCCCAGTACGACGCCATCACACACTGTAGTAGATGAAACCTGCCCCAGAGCCCGATCGGAAGCTTCCGAAAGCATTCGTTCAAGGTGACACCGCCGTGTGCTGTGTGAAAACTCGAGTATGCACACACAGCAACAAGCACGACAGCACACACAGACACACACACATACAAGGTTGCATTTTGAAGCGTTGCAGTGCATTCACCGTGCAACAAAATGCAGTGGATGCAACACGAACGCGATGTCGCACGACATGGGAGTGTTGTGATGCTGGTGTAAATATGTAGTTTTTCTTGAATACTGTAGAATGATGCATGATATTTACATTCTCCAATCAAATTTTATTCAAAAGTAACAAAGTTTTAATGTCTTTAAAGTAATTTTATAAAACAAAATAATTCATTATTTCAAAATGTTTTACGGTCTCAAAAGTTGGAGAATTGAATATTCTGGAACCACGATTGAAAAAAAATGAAAAAAAAAACAAACAAAATTTGCATTCGATTTCACCCAATGTCTAAATTGATCTTTAGTCTTAACGCATGTTAATCAGGCATTATGAAAATTTAATGAAAATATATTGTGAAGATGAGGATCAAATGAAATCTGCTATGACAAGAGCCGAGTTCTCTCCTCAAACCCGATCCCGAGCTCTTAAAATAACTCATATCGTCGTCAGCTGGTTGACAGGTGGTTTTACTCGGATTAGGTAGCCGCCGCCGTGCCTCCCCCAATAGCAGTATCCCACCCACAACGGGGTATGTCAGATGAAAACGAATGTTGCTAATTTGGTAAAATGCTTTTCATTCCCAACACAAATCACTGCTACCGCTCCAATATCAAAACGAAACATGTGAAGAATGAAAAACCACACCCTTGTGCGTGTGTGCGTGTGTGACTGTTTGCCACAGTTTAACCATTTCAAAACGGTTTCATGAATGGAGATGCTCTCTGCAAACATTATGAGGGAGGTTTTGTGAGTCCGATGACGATCCCTCAAGACGAGGAGGAGGAGTTAGTTAATTTCCTGTCAGGCGTTTTTTTTAGTTGAGTGATTTAGCGCTATTTGTTTGATGGGTGCAGCATCAGCACTGAAAAGAATACACAAACGCACAGCAGACCAACGGGCGACAGGAGGAGTTGATGTAATCCCAGTCGTTTATACCGCTTCGGTGGCTAATGATTTACGTTTGTTGTACACTTGCCCGTACCATTCCGCGCCACCTGTCGCTTCACGCACTGAACAAGAGCGTACAATTGACGATTAATTAACCACACACAAACACACACACACACACACACACACACACACACACCCTCCTATCGACACATATACAAGACCAGAAGGGAGGCACACCAGCGCAGGCACCCGCTGGAACAACTTTGGCATCTCCACTTCAACTTCAAGTGTCTTCCACCAGTGTGTTGGTACATACCTGTACATCTTGCAAACATTACACTTCGCTTCTTCTTCTTCCTCTTCTTCTTCTTCTTCTTCTTTTTTAAGTTTCAAAACTCCCACTTCAAACCTACGGCGCACCGGAGAGACTTATTGCCCTCTTCCGAATCCGTAAAGATCGGCTGCACCGTCTGGGATGATTTTGGTTTCCTCTTCACCCTCCCCCACCCCCCGCGACCCTCTCCATACAGGTTGTTTTGCAAACAAATGGTTCGCTCACAAACAGAACAAATACACACATTATTATTACCTCAGTGAGGCTACGCCACAAAGTCGTAAGTAGTTGCGCGTGGCAACACGAAGGGGCCAACATTGGGGGTTTCGTTAAAAAGATGCGTCTTCTACCGCGACCCTTAAAACATAATGTGGGCCCCCCGACAATCCAAGAATGTTTCGCATTCCGGTGCGCGAGATGGATCATGCTGGCAGCAGTATGTGCAACATTCCATTATCAAGCCATCAATTTCAACAAGTCTGTTTGCCAAATTGCATATCCCTCTCACGTCGCGTCTCATCTCGCCGGAAGAATACAATTGGACCTAAAATGGGGGGTTTTATGTTGAGGAATGTTTGTCAAAATTTTCATAAAACACACCAACATGTGCACAAAGCAAAGCAATAAAAAAGAGGGAAATATTTAGGCCTGGTTTTTTATGTCAGAAAACCTCAACACTATATTTTTCACATGTTGCACCAGAGAACCGTGATGAAGATATGGTTCCACACAACTAAAACAAAAATAAATTTAAAAAAAAAACCCCTCAAGTGACACACAAAAATGCAAATTAGTACTTCACCACACCAATTTGCACCATGATGGGTTTCCTTTTTTTTCGTTTGTACCAAAAAAGCGGTATTTTTTGTTACTAAAATTCAAACGCACAGACAGGACACGAAAGTGACGAGAGTTCTCGGTTGGGCGTTGGGTGGGAATTTATCATTTTCGTTTCTTTTTTGTTGCTTTCTGTTGCACTTGTTCTGCTAACCGCTGCATAAAATTTCAACGCATTTAAGGAGCACTGGGGCGGGTGGTGTAAAAAAAGGCCGGTAGGCAAAAATGTGTACACACACCAGGTTTGGTTTTGGGGCCTCTTTTACCATGGAATTTCACATGTTTGTTACCCTCGAAGCGACCGCAATTTTATGTTTTTTTTTTTTTGTTGCCTTACCGATAATGTTTTATCTGCATTTGACACTATCCTTTAATGTGGGCAGCAGACGGAACAGCAAAAAAAAAAAAAAAAAAAACAGACAGTAAAACTACGATCACACATTTTGCTGGTTGACTGACAAGAACCACTTAGCGGGAGCACACAACACCATGATTCAGCCACACCTCGGAAGGGGGTTTATATGCGCTGGTGAATTCGCCGCTTTTTTGCGGTGTGTTTCGTCGTCCCCAAGGGACCTCCCCCAAAAAGTGCACTTTTCCACCCCGCACTGCAAGTGGGTTGATAAATATGAGTGTGTGTGTGTGTGTGTGGAGGGCGCGAAAACAATACGGTCAATTGAAAAGCACAAAAGAACACTTTTTCAACACTTTTCTTATGCGGTCAGCAACAAACACAACAGCCCCCCCCCCCCCGGTGGTTTGGTTCCAATGGCGAGGAAGTTGAAAGAGTTTAATGAACTCGACACAAACCCATCGTAACAGTAAAGTCATTAAAACCAAAAAAAAAAAACACAAAAATGGATGCAATATTGCATTACTTTTGTTTCGTTTTGCTATTGTTTGCTTTATTGCACTAACGAGGCCCGCGCTTCGACACTTACTGAATAGTGAAGGCAGCTGGCGATAAATCAAATGCTTGAGTAGTAAAGATTGAGTCATAAAATACAGCCCTCGGTCACACAGGCACAGTAAATAATTAATAACCAACCGATGTCACAAAAAGTAACCAAATTCGTCCACTTTAAGCTCGAAAACGTACGCTTAAAAACGCTTTAAACGCTAATCAAGACGCTTGGAAATTAATTAAATTATCGATTTTTGTGCTTCTCTTGCAAAATTGTTCCGCCTGTGACGATACAATTCAATCTCAATCCAATAAAGCATACCAAAAACAAGGATTGTTTATAATTGAATGAAAAACATTGCCCACCAAAAGCAGCAAAATCAACCAAAGCAGAAAGAGAAAAAAAACACAAACTTCAAACAAAAATTTGCATCAAACACAAACTGTGTTAAAGCTATGCCTTGAGTTTGTGTCCTAATTTTCTCTCCTTAGTTGGTAAAAACAGGAAACAAAAAAATGGCGGAAGAAACGAGGCTTTGGTAATTAAGGCTAACGAGAAGTGTATGTGTGAGTGTCGAGACTCGCAAAAAACGAGCATTAAATCTTGCGCACGAGCCTATCAACCGTGGCTTAATTATGTTCACGTTTGATGCTACACAGCATAGAACTTCAACGTACAACATATAGCAACCGCGCTTGAGCATATTAAAGTGCGAAAGTTTTACAGAAGCTCAGCAAAAAAGACACCCTGTGCCTGTCTTTACGATCAACTTAATAACAATCATGAAGTGATCCACAAGAGAAGTGATGCACAACATCTTCCAGAAAACGATACACCGACGGCAATGGGAAGAGACAGAAGAAGAATCGCAGGGGGGGGGCGTGGCAAAAAGGTGTTGACGAGTGCACTTTGCGAACGTGCAAACACACATACTGGCTGCGCTGTTTGTCGTCGACTGACACACATTTAGTTAGTTGTTCGGTTCCGTTTAAAGCCTAAGAGCGCATGGCGCGCGCTTCTTTCCACAAATAACCATGTACACCCCGATGGCGTTGAAAGACTTCTTCCATAGTAGTGGTGGGAGCTTTGAATCGGACCTACTCGATTCCGATTCCGTGATCGTAATCAAGTCCGGAGTTGGTTCCGGAGCCGATTCCGGAGTTAAATCGAAAGCTGATTCCGGAGTTGGTTCCGGAACCGATTCCGGAGTTGAAACCAGAGCTGATTCCGGAATCGGATTCGGAATCGATTCCAGGATCGGAATCGGCTCCGGCATCAGAATCGTCTTCGGAATCGACCTGGGAATCACAATTTGCTCCGGTAACGGAATCAGGCTTGACTCCAGAAATGGAGTTAGCTCCGAATGAGAATTAGTTTTTGAATTGAATGAGAATTCGTTTTGAATGTCGGAGCCGATTTTGATTCCGGAGCTAATTCTGATTCCGTAGCTAAATCCGATTCCGGAGCCGAATCCGACTCCGAGGCAATTTCGATTCCTTAGTCTATTTCGTTTCCGGAGCTAATTCTGATTCCGGAACCAATTCCGGATCCGATTCCGGAACCAATTCTGGAACCAATTCCAGAGCCGATTCCGGAATCGATTCCGGAAACTGATTCCCGACCTACTATCAGGAATCGATTCCAGACAACTTTGGAGCTAGCCGGAATCGATTCCGACGAAATCTTAATTTTTCCCATCACTATTCCATAGCTCTCGGCTTGTGAAGTGAGGTGTTCTCATATTTCAAAGCGCCTTTCATTTGCCGTTAGTCTTCTCGTTCCCCATTATCCATTGTTTTCTAATTTCAGAGAGTGAGAGGGAACAGGTCTTGTCCGAGAATGCAATTATCGTACGCACTTCGAGACTCGTCCTCACCATCTCCCTCTCTCTCTCCTTCGATTTCAGCAGAAAATAAACAATGCTGTGGCAGAAGGAATGTGAGTAGGATGTGACGTTGATTGTCGATGACTAGCGCATTCGGGAAAATTATGCTCTTGCTCCTCAGGTTGTGAATATGAAAACGCCACGGCAGAGAGAGAGCACAACCAGCAACACAACTCCTCCGAGAGAAATTTGAACCATAACCCCCAACACCCCAAAGGATAACCATAGAAATGCGCACCAACAAGGTTATTAAAGCGCCCGGCTAATTACCGAACATCAAACGGAGTGACTCCCCAACTTCTTACTGAAAAACACCCCAAAATTGTGATAACTTTTAGAGCGTCGGTGTACGCACACCACCCATAAGATCACACCAAAAGCCACATCTCATAAACCGAATTGTATGGAGTGTGGGTGTTGTTGCTCCGGGTGATGTGTGGAGACGTTCCTCGCCAGCGTTATTAATTTTCGCCAACAGAAAAGACAGAAGCCGGAAGCGTATTCGCTTCTATGCCTGCTTCCGGAAAGTTGGTTAGGTCTTCTCCCCCTCGGGGAGGGCGCAAAGGTTATTCGACCCCCGTTTTCGGTAGGGACATTTCATGGCGGGATTTCTTCGTCGTGTGCCGTCGCCACTGTTGATGATATTACACATTTGGTGACCGACCTTAACCGACAGACAGCATAAATATGCTGGTCGCTTGGATACACACACACACACACAATAACACCGTCCAACCTGTCGTGGTGGAGAGGTTTGGCCTTTCGCCTTCACCCAAATCATTCTAGCACCTGGCACACGCACGCAGATGACGACACCAGCACGCGCGTCACGCCGCGCGGGAAAACTTGTGTTTGATTGTTTGCACACTTAAGAGCAAAATACACGCCCAAACCACACGAGGGGTTCCGCTCTTAACGCTTGCTTCACAGTTCACACACACACACACACACACACCGACACTATCATAAACATCTAATTACGAAATATGATGCCTGCCCGTACGAAGGTCTTGTGTTTCTGTTGATGAATCGTCAAGTTTGAAGCGAAATTTCGCTAGAACAGACCAGCGCTCGAAACGATCAAAAACTAGGTGGCCGTACTTCGTTAAGCACTAGTTCCTTAACATCCCGCCGGCCATAAAGCGTAATTAACTCTATCGCCGTGTGGAGAGCACGCAAACGGGGAGAACGGTGTTCAGTCACTTCTTTATCTCGTCATAATAACAATAACAGTCTCTTCTCCTAGTAGACGGCGGCGACTGTAAAACTGTCTCCACACTTGTCTGGGTGTATCATCCACAGAAGGTGTAGAGAGAGATTAAGGGAAAAGTGTTTACAGAGCAGGTGGAAGAGTCAAAAACAAAACAAACCCTCCGTCACACATCAACAAGCGAAAGTGACTAACACGGCCCAAGAGCCACAAAACCTCCTCACATTGTCAAAGTGAGTGAGAGATAAAAATTAGCCCAACATACATTGAGGCTAGTAATGAACCTGTCTGTGGGGAGAGAGGCAGTAAAAGAGGATGTAAAAAGGACAACAAACAAAAGTGCAGAAGTGGAGCAGCACTGCATGCATGCCAGAGCTGGTTTTACTTCGCATACAGGGGGGACCATAACAGTCGCTCTTTCTCTAGACTCTAGACTTTGAATGAAAACAAATCCACAGTTTACCAAAAAGTATTGTATTTCTAATTAACATTTCCCAAAACATCTGAGCTGAACCACCCTGTTCTTGGTTCTGTCTTTTGTTTGTTGCCTACATCCCCCGCTCTCCATACATGAACGTCATCAGCAAACCTTTATCCGACACCAGTATCCTGGTCACGGCACCAAGCGTTTGTACCACAGACACCCGCCGTAAGAGACGACCAGCAAGCTGGTGGTCTGCTTATCTGCTTCATTCCCTTAAGCACAAAATAGCACCACAGATACCACGGTGTTGCACACGGTACACGAGCATGCACCTTCCTCGGTGAAATTTGCCTCCACTTATCCAGCCCAAAAGCTTAAAAACAGCTCGTGGCAATGTGCCACCGCCGTGCAGCTCTCTCCGTACAGCTTGCAACCTGTAGAGCCGTCGTGTGCATCTGGCTCGCGGGGTACAGTGGCTCAGTTTAATGGTCTTCTGAGGATATGTATGTGCATGTGTGTGTGTGTTGGCTTTGTGTGGGACAGGTGTTACAAACGCTTCCAGCCCGCACACACAAACTCTCATTTAACTGTCGACCGTTGGGAAGCGAAGCCGCGGGATGAGCCGCTAAAATCCAACTCCAAGAGTCACTTACTTACGACCGGCTGCCGACTTTTGTCAGCCAAGTGCAAGTTGGCCACCCGCCTCTTTGGACGGATGGTGCGAGACCACACAGGAGAGACGTTTGGCGTTGAAAAACAGTTAAAAAACAACACACCGTCATGCTGATGAGTGTATCAGTTTTTCTATCGTGTGTCAATCAAATGTCGCTGTTGTTGAAAAGCGAAGATCGTTTAAAAAAAGCAGTGGTCGACAAGCAACAATAATATGTTGATAATATTTAAACAATATGTTGATAATATTTAAAATCAATCTATCAATAAAAGGGATCGTCCATGCGTTACGTAACGCTCACAGGTGGATCGAGCATGCATCTTCTGGAATGACATGTGTTCCACATAGAGGGGATGGAAGATTCTAAAACGTGTCATAAATGTACATGAAAGCCGTTACGTAATTTATGGATCTTCTTCTTCTTCTTTGGCTCAACAACTGATGTCGGTCAAAGCCTGCCTGTACCCACTTGTGGGCTTGGCTTTCAGTGACTAATTGATTCCCCCCCATAGCAGGATAGTCAGTCCTACGTATGGCGGCACGGTCTATTTGGGGATTGAACCCATGACGGGCATGTTGTTAAGTCGTACGAGTTGACGATTTATGGATACGCTCAGTAATTTATGGATAATTACTGATTATTTCAAAATTATACCAAAATTTGAAGAAAAAAACAATAAAAACACAATTCAATTAGGAGTTTATACTGCTCGGCTAGTGCCGACCACTGATTGAGAGCAATTAGCAACTGAACGCGCCGCTATCTTCGATCTTCGTTCGTGCACAGTAAGTTGCATAAAGCACTCCCTCTTCCCGCATCATTTTTCGTTACTATGCAACGATATAGCCCTAGCACAGCTTAGTCATATTAAGCTGCCAACTGGCTAGCGTGTAACTTAAAGAGATATAGAAAACCATATTGCCCTCTGGCAAACAGAAACAGCCCCTACGGGGCTCGCGAGTTCCGCTGGGGACCTGCACGAGCGGATGAGTTCAGAGCTTGCTCTCTCTGGGAGCTCTGCTGCAGGCTCATATTATTGTCACAGTAAATTAGAAAGAAGGAAAAAAGTGAAAACTCCCCCACTTCTTCTACGCGGTCCACGGTTGTCTTCCCTTTTTTTGCTTCAATTAAGACGGCCAGGTAATGAAAGAGGCACCAGGCACCAGGCACCAGGCATTTACATACACAAGCGCAGCGCGCCATATTTTGCGGTTTTGCACACCGGAGACGTTTGCTCAGGGTTTGCCACCAGCGTTAAACTCTTTATCAACATTGCACACTACACAGACACACAGACACGTGCATACAAAAAACATAGAGATATTCCGTGTGCGTTGGAGACACAGTACTGCGTCTGCCGCACCAACTCCAAAGTTGTCGCAATGAGCGCAATAGACCCAACAACAACAACCAGTGCCATGAAATTGATGGTCGGTAGGCCGGTACCAGTTATGCGTGCGGCATACACAAACAAACCACCACCGTTGAGTCGTTGTCGTAAGTAATAGCACTGCCAACCCCAGCCCCGTGTGTCTGCAACTTTGCCTCCTCCTCGCTGGAACTAAAGCTAAGTACGCAAGGAACGGAAAGACGACGCAGTAAGTATCTTCCATACCGAATGGCGAAAGTTTTGCGGCGGCGGAGTCTTTCTCTCTCTCTCTCACTATCATTCAAATTGCGGTTACGCAAAAAGGCCACTAAAATAGTTGCTTTATGTTGCATTGCGGACGACCTCAGGCGGACGATTAAATGCCTGCTTAAATCATCGTTTTTACCGTCCATCTCAAGAAGAGGAACTGATTTAGTGAGGAACAACAGTTGCAGTGTGTCTTCTTCTATTGAGTCGCCTAAAAATTTGTTTTAAACTCAACATTTCTTATCGGAAAACCATGTTTTACCTTGTTCAAAATTTACATGTAACGCACCATTCTTCTTACCAGCCCTTACTTACTATACCCCACACAGCCCTTCCGCTCCATCGTCACAGTTGGATGGGCCCCAGTCAGTGAGGAAATTAATAAGGGCTGCCGTGCCGCTATAGAAATTGCCCGCGAAGAAGCGGAAATGTGACATAACACACGACCCGGCGAGGCCCCCGGCCAGCATAAAATAGGTAACCGTGTGCTCCCCGTTCTCTCTCTCTCTCTCTCGCACAGTCTCCACAGCGAACCGATTGTTCCCACCACAACGACCGACCACAACAATAGCATAAAAACGAAAGACGGTAGAGCGGGAGGGGGGAAAAAGACACCAACCTACCGAACAACAATCCGAACGCATTGCTAACCCGCTAACAGTGTATTATGCACGGTAATAACACAGAAAAAAAACGCCATACTGGTGAATCCCAATAGAGGCGAGGGAGTTTTGTGCGGGTTGAGTTGGTCGCGGTTTACCACCCATTATCTCTCCCTCAACCGGGGGGCTTTTGTAACGCTTCTTCTAAGGCAGGTGAATTTACCTTTCCCGGTGGAGTAAACCGGTAGCGCTAGAAGAAAAAAAATGCATCATTCCGCATTTGTGAGGCAAAAAGCAAAAGTTAGACACACACACACAGCACAACAGTGTGGAGAAGCTCTCTGGATGCAACCGATTGCGACGATCGCGACAGTCGAAGCATTGTGTAGCACACTGGGCAGCAAAACAATAGCAAGAGGTTTAGAAGGTACGAACCAACCACAAAAAAGAAAGCATAAAAGAGACAGAGCAAAACGCTCCGATTTGAATGTTGTTTTGATTTTTTATGCTCCATGAATTGGCACACGATAACGCTTTTTTTTGTTGGTTCATTTTCCCGCTTTTCTTGCATAACCATCACCCCCAGCCCAGCGATTTGCGTCGCCTTAGCATGTCATAAAATCTCAAACCACCGACTGATAGATATGCTGCTGCCAAATCATAACGTTCACTGTTGATTCGCTGGCGCACATACACGCACACACAAGTACACATGTTACAATTATGCAGCATCACCCACACACTCTCACATTTTCCGCTCACCGGGTGCACAACCGATGCAGACATTGACGGATGCATGTTACTAGGGCATGGCGATGATGATGGGGCATGGCGTGTATACCACACCCTTCGCGCTTGATGCGTTTTGCGACTCATCCATTACGGATTCGACGAAGTGCATGAGTGCATCAAAAAAAAAAAAAAAAAAAAAACCCTCCCAACACGTCCCCCGCATGAGAGGGAACGATCTCAGTATTTGCATACGATCGGAACGGCATATTTCAAGCATATTCATATCGCTTGCCAGCCGTTCGCACCGTTCTTGTAAGTTGTGGTGTGGATTGAAATGTTATTAAAGTAGGAATATATTATTTCGATCATAACAAAGTTCTAAAAAATAAATAAATTTGTTAAAATACAAACAAAATGAATCGCAAAAGCCGACGAATTCAACCATTATGGCTTTAGGTCACTTTTTCTTCCCAAAATAAACCGAATTATTGGGCAAATCTTAACCATGGTCCTAATAAGCCAATTCTGCAGCGCGTATTGCATACATTCAGGCGTAATTTTAATGTTTTTGATACAGGGTTTTCCAGAGGTTTTTATAGTTGTGGGACACTTCCTAGACTCTTTCCTATTGGAAGTGAACTTCATACGTTGGATCTATGGCACCCTTTTTAGACAGGCTCGTTGGAAATTCCTATTGCATCTGTCCAACAAGGGTGCTGGAGAGTACAATTCCCATTACAATAAGTTCATTTCATGTAAGAAAGAGTCTATAAAGTTTCCCACAACTATGAGAACTCCTGGAAAGCACTGTTAAGCATCAGGAAAGGCATTACAATACCATTTTCATAACTTTGGAAACATTGTGTTCAGCTCGAACACAACAAGGTATCAAGAGAGGTTTGCTTACAACTGAAGACACTCCTTTCTTCAAACAGGTTAATGCCGCATCCACTTCAATCGTGATCTTTGTTAACATACTCTACTCCCAAGGTGTGTCCACTCACTTTCCGGTGCCCTCTCTCTCTCTCTCTAAACTTATCACACATCTATTGACGTTATCCTTCCTTGAACGCTCAATAGCACGTACTGACAGTCCCTCGCTATTTGCTTACTTGCCGTTGAAAAAGATTCCACCACTACCTTTGGACCCAAAGCTAGACAGACGCTTCACTATCAAACCCACACGCACATATATCAAACACTAGCACAGCAAGCGCTACTCAGTGGTAAGCGCACCGTGTGCAGCGATTAAAGCCCGCGACTACATCTAATGGGCTGGGAAAATAAAGCTGGCACGGAAAATTTGCATACACAATTGAGGACAACGCGACAACGACGGAGCGAGCTGATAGACAGAAGATGCTTGTGTCGGTGATAGCTGAGAAGCACAAGAACGCAACAACTAGCATCGCGTACACAAAGCCGATCCACTTGAAACCGACCAATAGAACCTGAGTACACTTACTCAGTATTCCGTTTCTAGGTTTATAGTGAGCGTGCAATTTTTGTTTTGTTGCCTTGCCGCGTTAATAGGTTAATATACACATGACCCACTTCTCGCAACGCAGCAGTAATGAACGGTAATGCATAATTTCAAACAGAAGCTGCCGGGCGGTCCGAAGAAGACATAGCCCAGTGCCGTCTTTTACTTGACGACTTGCTGTGTGTGTGTGTGTAGCACAGAGAAGTGTGTTTTACGAACCTTAAACAAATCTCATAAAAGTGTTTCCTCTCAATTAATTTACGGTCGCCGGTTGAGCCGCCGGCCGACGGTGAGTTACAGATTTTAAACGCCCGAGGGGTTCATCATCGGCGAAAGAGTTAATTCAGTGGCAGCAGTTTGGTTTTTCTGCTTTGCGCGGCAAATGAGCAAAAAAAAAAAAACATAAACAAACGCCACATAAATCAATGCACAGAAACACATAAAACATGATTGGCTCAAACGCACGTTTGAAGGTAGATGATTGAAAATGGTCTTAAACATGAAAAACCATTTTCTATTTTTAATTAAGTTTCTATCGGCGCTACTTTTTTTGCTTTGCTTTCCCTTCTAACAAATTTCCCCGAAAATCCTAATAAAATAAAACATTAGAACCAGACCCCTCCCCGCCCTGGCTCTTGATCATCCAGCGAAAAGCTTTCCATCATGCGTAACCTGCACTCGCGGGGAAATTCGGGAAGGTCAAGCCGGAACAAAATTAAGCGAATGTAAACAAAAAAAACGCGGTCTAGGAATTAACGTGCCAGCAGCAGCAGCGGCGTGCTGTGCTCTTCTTAAAACAAAAACGCCGGAAAGTAAAAATAATATTTACCGCACCATGCGACACGGAGAGAACGTCCTCTACTCGAGATGGGCACCACCACCACACCACGCCAGGCGCTATTTACTTTCCATTCATTTCCACAAAATTGAACATCATAGCAAAACAGTCATCGTCAGAGAGGACAGCGACCACTGGGCGGCCGGCTGCTCCACTACCAACGAAGCGCGAAAATCGACCATACGTCTCACTCCCGCGTCCTTCGCTGTAGCGCGTCCTACTAAAAAGCGATCTCAGATTTCGTTGTGATTATTGTATTTTGGTTTGGTTTTATTCGCAGACAGTCGTCTTAATGGTGGCGGAAGAGGCGGAATCGGAAACGTAAAGTGTGTATGGATGAGTTTTCCGACACCCTCCCTTCTCCCTTCTGGCTGTTCTGCCTCCCTTCGATCGTAACTTATGCCACTGGTGTCTCCTTGCTCTCGCGAGCGATGGTATTATTTTTAGGATCCCAATTTCTTCATCCCCAAAGCACACACAGCAACTCCTCCCAAGGGCGGTGCACAAACATGAGAAGTTTGTTTTTGAATTTTTATTCCAATAAATGGACTCCATCGCTCGTCCCGAAAAAGAAAAAAAAAGAAAAAAAAGGAAAATTGCCCGAGTCGTACGAGACCCAAAATGCCAACATTAAATACGATTTATTCTCCCTCATAATGCGGCTGGCAGCTCGCTCTTGTGGCCTGTGGAAGCGCGTCCGAGCAGCGTACGCCCACTGGTGGGCCCACCAACCCACCCAAACCGCCAGAGCCTGGTGGAATCGATTGCGAAAAGAAAATATGGAAAATGCGCTGCGGGTGGGCGGTTCGAGAACCCTTCCGTGACCTCACCACACACCCGTCTGTCTGCTGCTGATTTGCTGTTTTAAGCGCTTTTTCCGGACGCACGTCTGGTACGCGGTGGTTTTCCACCATCCGTAGACACACACACACACAAGCAGACAGCCCATCCCAGACTACCACCCGCTTGTGGAGTTGACCCGTTGGAAATTTGAGTGGAAAGTGATCTTAACCCGCCACCACACTACTGCAGCACGAAAACGGAAGGGCAGCTTCTGTCTTGCTGCTGGAGGAGACATCACACCAGCAAGAAAACGAAAAAAAGAACACACAGAATGAGCCGTACAATGTCGTCACGAGCAGAAATAGCAGTGGCAATAGCGCGCGCACACAGCAGCAGCATCAGCAGCAGCAGCACCCAAACCCACAACCCATAATCGATCCAATGGGCCGTGAAATTGTCTGCGTTTCGTTTCGGGAGGGTTTTTGTTGGGGTCCCGCGGCCAACTGAACTGATACTGCTGTTGCCAGCCAAGAAGCGTTTTTCTTGCCGTCACAAGACCTTTTTTTATAATTGACCTCATTTTGAAATCTTCTGGAAAAATGTGTGAAGAAAGATTTTCATTCCAGAAGCGAAGACATTTCGCATTTTGGAATTGAAAGTTCAAGCTTTGCAAGTGAATAAGTTGTACAGAGTGTGTTTAGAAACCAATTTCCAATGTATTGAAATACAGCAGAGAGTACCTGAAACTCTACCTAGTACCTACGTACTAGTACCTCTTTCAAGTCGGCCTCTGCTTGTCTTGGATATCCAAAAAGGCCTAGAGATGTCTTCAACTTCACGCAAAACGTCCGTCCAACGCTTCATGCAGCTGAAAACGTGACACTTTGCATATTGACGAACCACTGATGCTAATCAGTGTTGCTGTTCCATTTGCAGTCAAGCACAAAACACGTCCATTTACCGCCTATTTACTCGGACCTCACTGGTGCTACACATCGTCTCTTGCCATGTGGGGGGGGGGGGGGGGGGGGGGGGGCAGTGAGAGCATGCATGCAGGCACTCTACACTTGTTCACCGGATAGCCGCCCCAGAAGGTTGGACACAAAACACTAAAACTCGTGACCGATCTGTTAAACACAGCTCCAATTACCACCTCGCGAACTATTGGAGCTCGTGGAGGTGTAAGAGGACATCGGAGCGGGTTGGAACTCGATGCGCATCAGCAACACTAAAGACCCGGGCGCTAATCAAGTCGACCCAGCACACGGTGTGGACATCCTCCTCTCTCAGGGAACATCAGATTTGGAGATTGGAAGCGTAAAGCCAACATCAATCCTCTGGAACTCTGCCACGGGCATACTCCAGAAGTATCCGAAGACACCGAATGACGCAGAACAAACTCTGCACAAACACACACGCATTCAGCAAACACAGTCGCTGTGTACGACGGTCAGGGCGGCGCGTTGCTGTGTTCCAGGAGTAATTTCAAATTCAAATGACATTGTCGCGCAAGCGATCGCTTCGGCTTTCGACATTCCCTTGCAGAGGTGCGTGAGGCACACCACCGCAGCAGTGTCGATAGCACTCCCCCTTCTTCTGTTTCAACGTCCGGTCTGTGGCTGTTGACGACGACGACGTGCAGCAAGTACGTAATAAGGGTGACTTTTCTATGGCAGAGTTCCAGCAAGGGAACTACAAGAAATTTTGTGAATGTATGGATCACGACGAGCTCACACAGGACCTTCAAGAATGCTTAATGTACACACGCAGACACACAAGATCACATGATCATCCCGCACACATCCCCACAAGGTTGGGGATCTCACACTCACTCGACACAGGACGAAGATGACAACGATGATGATGACAATGGTGATTGAGATGGCGAGGTCTCGGTGTAAGAAATGGCCGCCGGTACCACTGACGTTGGAGTTGCTGGAACTGGTGCTACGGACGCAGTGGTACCGAGCAGTCGGTGCTGTTGTGCAATGCCGGCCGCAATCGAAGTTGCTACATCCGGCAGGTTGTTACTGCCAACTCCACCGCCCCCACCACCACCACCACCACCTCCGTAGAAGTGCAGCAGGGGCGGTGATGTCAACTCGTCGTAATGCACCACCGTTGCCGCCGCCGTTGCCGTTGCCGTTTGATTCATCAGAACTCTGTCGTCGTTTCCGTTTCAGATCACTTATACAGCTGCAGCCCACCACCAACACAGTCGATGACAACGACTTCCAGAACTAGGCTACTGGAACATGCGCTCCCTCACACACACCCACTGGAACGTGCGATCGATCACTTAACAAAATGCACTAACGTTCTCGGCACCGAACAATTGCAATTGGAATTAGATTTTCGCGCACAAACACACGCATACACGTTTTGTGTGCATGCAGCTGCTCGATCGATCGATCGCGACTTGAACAAAATAGTGCGCGCACACGCCAGGAATGCACACACTAGCGGCGTGAGAGCGGCCTGCTACGCCACTATCGTGCTCACTAACCCTCTTTCACGAGTTGTATCTCTCTCTCTCTCGCTCTTCCACTCCCTTGCTGCCTCTCTCTCTCTCTCTCTCTCTTTCTCTCTCTCTCTCTCTCTCTTTCTCTCTCTCTCTCTCTCTCTCTATCACGACAGCTAGACAAAAACACGCACGAAAACTCCGGTGTGCGCTCACGACCGACGCAACACAACCGCTTCCCGTGCGGCAAAACGCGACTGTGTTTGGTGTGTACGCGCGGCGGCCCTCGA
Source organism: Anopheles gambiae (assembly GCF_943734735.2). Classification (NCBI taxonomy): domain Eukaryota; kingdom Metazoa; phylum Arthropoda; class Insecta; order Diptera; family Culicidae; genus Anopheles; species Anopheles gambiae. The sequence continues at coordinate 34,213,291 of NC_064602.1, read as the reverse complement.
ACACGAACAGTGCACACGCGGCCGTTGCTGAAACAAAACTCGCGACGCAGCCAAGGCAAAGGCTAATGTATATTGCATGGCTGGGGCAGAGCATACAATGGCGCGGGAAACGTGGGCAGGCCGCAGGTTTGGCCCCTGGCGCAGGTCCGCGCCATTTGTTGTCTATTTGAACCCACCGGGCGGGAAGAAGCAGAGAGGGCTGCATGAGTGGCAAACGCTTTATAATATCTCTCGCGTAACTCTTTTGCTCTCTCTCTCTCTCTCTCTCTCTCTCTCTCTCTCTCTCTCTCTCTCTCTCTCTCTCTCTCTCTCTGTTCAGTTTGAGAGCGTCAGGAACTCAGCACGGTTGTGCATCGAAAAGCGACAACAACAAAAAAACAAGGTGTGTGTGTGGAGGGAAGACTCGGTGGAATTTAATCGTGTGCCTAAGGTCTGCGCAAAGGTCTGCAAAGGTGTGTCACGCCAGCTCCAACCAACACAGCAGAGCACACCTCCGCTCTGGACGATGAGCGAGCTCCGCGTTTAAAATTCTCACTCCGTTTGACGGCCCGAGCCCAACCGGCGCGATCCGCGATCAGTATCGTAGTTTCCAGAAATCTGTAAATCCCTGGCGCAGGCACACATTCGCTCCGGCAGTTCTCCGCCAGTCGGTAAATCCATCAGCTGGTCCGTTACAAGCGATCCCAAGATCCCCATTCAAATGCAAAGCATCAATACTTATTCGGGCCTTTTTCTTCACACATACCTACGGACTGGGAGTTCTATGCACGATCCCGCATCCCATACACAGCGCTCCGTGCAAGGGAGCAAGGGCTCTGGAGAAGCAAAGCGAAGAGACGAAAAGAAACATAAATCACGCTCAAGACCCATCATCACGTCGCACAGTGAGATCTCTTCAGAGCAATGGGTGGACCTTCGGTGATTTAGGTTTCACTTTTCTCGGTTGCTTATGGATCGTTTGCCTACTTTTATGATTTGGATGATCTACAGATGACGATTTGGACATATACATGGCACCACTGTACCAAAACATTGTGGACGATACGTGTAGCATAATATTTGATGTTATTTATCATTCGAATTATTGTATGAATTATGCTATGGACGAAAATCCGTAAAAGAAGGAAAAAATCTTATAAAGTAGTTTTTTGCCGATCATAAATGTTTGTTTTGGTATAGTTGAATTTCAAGCAAATAAACCCTTAAATATTTCATATTCAATAAGAACTTCTCAAATTATTCCAATTGTCATATTACTCCAACTAATGGATCGAAACAAATGAAATTTCGAATTGTTACTAAGTAATTATCTTAAATTCAGTTCATCATCTTGCGTTTTAAATATTGGGGAATAAATATATAAGTTATATGTCCACCCAAATACTATCTTGCGTCGAGTAGCGCTAGGGATTAAAAGAAATACATACAAGGCAGATCAGACAAAACGATTTCATTATTCCCGCGATGCGCTACTGCACATCTTTTCCAGCCTGGAGCAAAACCAGCTCAGAGCTTGAAAGCGTGGGCATGTGGGAACCACAAGATCAGCTGTAAACAAAGATCACTCACCGCCGGGTGGCACTCAAACAACCGTGTAGCGTACGGTGAGTGCAGCATGGAATTAGATTTTCTCTCACGATCGCGTGTGCGTTTGCGAAGATCCAACCACGATCTCTAGTGGGATGGAATTCCCACTTGTTGGTTGGTGCTCCCCACCACATGGACGGGGGATTTTTATTGGAGAGATCGCGTGTACAGTCACGGAGATCGTGTCAAGTGCAGTAAGATGGACAAACACATCTACTGTGTATGCAACACTCAAACAAGTTGTTGTACGAATGACAAATGTGCGTAAATTATATGAGGGAATTACATTACGAAATTGAATTACGAAAGAAACGCTTCGAATCTTTCGTGTAGTATAAGTGCAGGATTCATTAAAATGACGAGCATATTAACACTCTTTCACGGTTCATTTCAAACATGCCAACAATTTCCTGTCACCATTTCTTCTGCCCCTTTCTCTCCCGAATCCTCTCCTGGTCATTCTCTCGACAGCTTGGAATGTGCAATAAAAGTAAAACAAGCCAGATCAAACATCAGCACCGAAAAATGCTCTCCCTCTATATGACTAATAGGCTTGCCGCCGCCGCCGCAACAGCAGCAGCAGACGACGAATGTATCCGAACGAACAAACGGCATCATTCTTCGTCGCTCCGTTCGGTTTGAGATTCACGCACGCAACAAGTCGGCGCTGCCTCTACCCGAGATTGCTTACAGCTGACGTAACGCATACGTGTGCGCAGACATTAGAGCTCGAGAAAGACCGCGACCGCGGACAGTCAAGCAGGGAGGACACGCATGGTTCCCCGATGTCATCGTACATGCATGTCGTGTGCTCCGTGCAGTTAAAAGGAACCCATTTAGAAAAGGGGGGCAAAACGAAGAGTCCGAGAAAGTCCGAACAACCAACCACCACTGCCGGGGTTTTGATTGATGCCACCACTCTCTCTCTCTCTCTCTCTCTCTCTCTCTCTCTCTCTCTCTCTCTCTCTCTCATACTGTTTCATGTCGGAGGATGTGGCGCTTGTCAAAAACGTCCGTTCCTATGCGACGAATACATTACGTCGGGTCGTGTTAAGATGCGCTTCTTCCCTGCTGACGTCCGGCACACGACGACAGTTTGAAACTGCTGCTGAATGTATCACTCAGTTTTGAGCCTCAAATTGTATCGTTGTAAGACGAACAACTGGGAGGCGACGGTTGCTAAATCATTCCCAGCTGGAGCTGCTGCAAACAAGCTACTGAACAGTTCACTGACTATAGATGAGCAGGCAAATTAGAATCTCCACAAAACGCCCGTTTGTGCTTCGGCGGCGTTTGTGCTTCGGCGGCTACTGCATGATTAAAAACTATTTTGGACTCACTTATGGAGAAAACAAACCTAACTGCTGACTCTACTCTCCCAAAACCGGAAGATGAAAGGAAACTGACATAAAGGATTCACCTCCTCGGTACACATTGGGAGATGTTCTCGGGGCGGTGGCTTGGTAACAGTTTCTATTTTCGCACATCAAAAGGCTGTACGATTCAAAATCATCCTTCTGCTATATGCACACACATATAAACACAGTTGAAGACATGAATAAGGTACGCTCTCTGCCTACCTCTGCACCTGTCCGTACAGTCCTTTTTGGTAGGACTCACTGAGTCAGGCTTTAGATTTTTCATTTCCGCAAATCAATGCCGGTTCCATATTGCTTTCCCAAAACTAGGGGCATCGCTTTGTAGACAGATGCACACACTACACATCCAGTGTGATTTCCTTCCCACTGATGGCTGGGTAGGAGGCAGCACACTTTCTCTCTGTCTCACCGGAGAGACCCTTTCTTCGACTCAAAAAAGCGATGGTTTGGTTTGCCATCAACTTCCGAACGGTTGCACATGCGAAAAGCATATGCTATAGAGCAAGCACAACATGGCTTACACCCCAGAAAGAATGGCTTCCTCCTGCACCACTTTTAACGTGATGGAATACGTCAATCGTTCACAAAGCAAGAAGCACTCCAGGGTGGCGCGTGTGTCTTTTGCACAACGCATATGCTGACTTCCAAGCACAGTAATATGCGCACAGAAATTGCACACGCTGCAGGACGTCTTCGCCGAAGGCAATACGATATATCACGCTCAAATGTAGCTCCAGCCCAGGTCGTAGGTAGTTTACTGTGCCGTACAGAGGGTGGCCTCTAGTAACGGACAAAAGCATGCATTCTTTTGGTAGTGTGCACCAACCCAAAACGGTCTTCGAAAACTAGCGAAAACATGATGACAAATCGAAATGAAATGGGTTCACTATCAAGAATAGGAGTTGTGTGTTGACGTGTGCAATTATGGTTTGTGTAAAGGAAACAGAGGAATCGCGCTGTAACGGTTCTTCAAAATTCAACCAGAAATGAGAAGTGTGCATACAAGCACCACAAAGGTGCATTCATTATGCAGTTCTTCTGAAAGGATGCTGGAAGGAAGCAGAACACACATTTTAAATAAAAGCTCCACTTCCAATCACAAACAAGTACAAAGGAGATTGTATATCCAAACAAGCTCCTATTCCTGAAGGCTTAACTCTTCCACACAAAACACCTCTGTGGAAGTTCCTCCCGGAGATGCCCAAAAACTGAAAACTCACATGCCTTGATCTCTCAAATCTCCCGCCGAGATGCTGACAAAATCTCGACTCGGCTGCTACTGATAGCTCATTTAATAAGCTTCCAGGCGCACAGAAAAACGCCACACGACAAAACGGCCATCCGGCTTCCATTCATAATGAAAAGCCAACCAATTTACCCAAACGCTGTGTGTTGTCTCTGCCCGCGTTTCGCGACCGTCGCTGCCTCGGAAACGAAGAAACCCTGTGTAGAGTTTGTATGTTTCGTTGATTAAATTTCCTACCCCGTTTCCACACTCTCGTGGACATCGCCGGGGTTCGTTCCTGTGGTTTCGTTGCTGCCACACTGACGCCGCACAGAGGACACGCCGGCGCATGGTGCTTCTTTAACCCGGAAGCAGCAACTTGACCACTTGCTATAAACCACCGGTCCCTCGGACCTGGACGTCTGGCCGATCTTTTCACTCGCTCAACACCCGCTCCCACCAACACGCTGCAAAAAAAAACGCGACCCCGCCACCGGATCTCTGCTGACCCCGAAGAGGCGCAAAAGAAACCATAATTAATGAGTAAACGCTAGTTGCTACAACTATTACCAGAGTGCAATGGTGTACCACTCGCACCAACACAAGTTGCTGCACCGCGTGGGAGTGGGAGAAGCGTAGTGAAAGAGCAACAAGGCACAAATTAAAGAAATATCATGACAAACTATACGCTCCCGGGCAATGTGATACCCGCTGGAAAACAGGGAACAGCCGGAACGTACCGTACCTTGCGCTGCCTTTGCTTGTACGGTACCCACTAGTTTGAGGTAGAATCTGTAACAATCAGCAGAGTACGTAGCAACACAGTAGCAGAAGCAGCAGTAATAGTGGAGACAGCGACAGTTAAGTCTGTCCCATGCCCCGTCTGTCATGGCACACACTTCATTTTGACTCGTGCTGACGACAGCTCTGGACCACTCGGGTCGGACCCGAAGGGCAAAGCAGAGGAGTGCGCTCGTCACACTGCCTTCGGTCGTCCGTTTTCATGCTTAAGTGGACGGACGCGGTCGAGCGCTCGTGGGAAGATGATTAAATTTCACTTTCAGTTTCTAATTAACAGCGTAAAAGCAATGGTCCCCCCTCCTGTCCGTCCGTCCGTTTTGTTCCATCTAATGCTTCTTCTAATTTCCAACACCATTGCACAGAGACGTGGTATAAGGGAGCGCACAGAGTATCTACAAAAAGAAAACATTTTGTTAGAACATAGTCAGCCAAATTCATTGGAACACACACACTCACGCTCATTTTCTAAAATATTTAACCTCGAGCCGTTTTGGGCAGCGGATAATTAAGTGGCTGCCAAACACGGACACAGCTGTTCCGCCACCGATGCGACAGTTGCCGGCGGCCGATCATGATCCTAATCCGCGTGTGTTTGCGCGAGCGCGCGCTCGCTTGCGTTATACATTCTAGAGATGGAGAAACGTTGCTTCCGCCTACACACACACGAGCGTACTGTGCTACCGGGTAAGCAACAAGCGGGACGGACAATCTTTTCACGACCAGTAAGCGCACATCCCGTTCTTCAAGAGAAGAGTCAAAATTAAACGAAAAAGAGAGAGGGAAAAACACCCCGCAAACCAATTGCTAGTTCCCGCCAGCACACTGATTAATAGCCAAAGTGACCACCGACAGCCCCCCGGAGAACACAGGCATGGCATCGTTATAACGCGCGTGGCAAAGGAGAGAGAACCAGGAGCGGGAAACCGAAAGAAGCTCATCCAATTTCACCAAACCCCAACCAATAGCACACGCAGGGCGGGATGGATAGGAAGCGCGAGGGACGAAAAATCGCCCATTAAAAAATGGTGACAACATCCATAATCGCACTCCGACACCAATATAAACGCGCGCCCCCGGGGTGGCTGGTTTTGTGGGGTCGGCAGACGCATTCAGCATAAATTAACAGGTCAACCGCAAAACATGGTTGTTCTCGCACGATCATCACACCGGCCGGACAGCCCGAAGACTGCCGGCGGGGATCGGGAGATCGGAAGGGGTGACACAAAAACCCAACCACGGGGCGCGGTGTGTGACGTTCCGAAGCTCAACAGGAAGAGGAAGCGGCACATGTCCGCACATCCGCCATCTGGCGCGTAAGCGTTGGCGACGACCACGGGGTAAAAAAGAGTGACATAAAACATAAACCTCCGACTACTGGAACCGTGCGCGGAATGTGTCGATGTGTGTCGTCTGTCGTCTAACCGCCATAGCGGTGGTGGTGGTTGGTAACAGATGGGTAAAGAAGCCGTCAAAGAATGGAAAGGAAGACACCATCGCCATTCGCACTAGCAACCGGAAACGGGTATCATTGTGCTGTTATTGAACCAAGAGAGCAATAGAGAGAGACCACTGTGCGCAGTGGTCGTTGCATCGCGCTCTACGGTCACGTGTAGCGACGAACAAGTGTCTGCCGCGTGTTTCCCTCCGTTCAATGCATTTGGCGTTTAGTGCGTTCGGGTGGTCCGAAGATGCAACATCCTTTCGATTTAATGCTAAAAATAAAGAAAGAAAGAACAAACGCTCCCAAAATAAGACCATTTGTCGTTGTGTTTGAAATGAATCGGTTCCTTGAACTCGCCGGGGGTTCGCAGAATGAAACATTTCCCATTTCACTCTAACCGGTGCATTCGAATTTATATGTCAATGCCCTGCGGTAAACTCGGTGCGCGGTAAGAATGCTGCACCCGCAAACAAACAAAAATAATTAAAAAAAAGAGTGACAAATTTACATCCACCCCGACCCAAACACACCCCACACCCAACACACACACACGGGGAGGACACGCATGCCACGGTGATTTCCTTCCGAAAACGCACAAGACGCGCGGTTTCTATTTTAAACCCACGACGGCGGCGACGACAACGAATGGAAATGTTTTCCTTCAACCTCCCCCGAATCTGACACCGAAATCCGAAATCCCAATCGCCCCACAATATCGGGATTTTGCACAGTGTGTGTGTGTTTGTGGTGTGTGTGTGTGCCGCAGTGCGGTCGCCGTCTAGCTGCAAAGAGTGGCATCAGATGCAAATGACAATTTTACACCCAATAAATCTCGCATTGCTTACTCCTTCATGGCCACCAACAAACCCACTGCAACCGCCGGTGTCGTAGCTGCTGAGAGATGCCGTTTAAGAAGATTCGATTCTCCCCGCTGCTTCTCCAACATGGATAGGAGTTCGCAACCGTCCAATTGTCGCCACCGTTCGCCATCGTTCGAGATCGTTGGTTTCAATTAAACCGGCCGCAGCAGAAGCAGTTGCGCCAAACCACCTCTCCCGTGGTGGTTGACATTTACGTTGCTCCGATATTCAATCGATTCTTTTGGCTTCTTTTTTTGGTACGGCTGAAGGTACGATAAAGTTTTCGGGGAGGTTTTAATTAGTTAAGGATCAACCGGCTAGGCGTGGTTTGCATTATGCTGACATTCGGCAGGATGGCCCTTGAACAAGTAGAGATTACTTCAATGCTTTCCGATGCGTTAAGACGGATCTTCTTATACAGTCGAAATGGAAGTTATTAAATTATCTTGGAATTCTTGTTGGTTTAATTTTGGTTTTCTAAAGTACATTAAAGCGGAATGACTGACAATTGACATCATTTGATCCCCTACAGTTGTCCAGGGCGATGCCCAAACTTGGCCTACCCTTAGACAACATCAACTAGCAGTACCCAAACGGCACTGCGCTTGCAATTCATCTCGCTCGGCGTGTTATCCTTTCCGATGTGTCATAAAACGTGCCATCCATCTGCGCGTCCCTGAATGACCCTGCAATTGACATTAAATCTGGAAAGCTACTACCACCCTCCAGGGAGCGGCGTTATAAAACTGCCGAAAACTAGTTATTACCAGACAGACTGCGCTCAGCTACAATTCATAGGACAATGCGCGCTCCCGGATAGTGCAAGCTCCCCATAAACTAATACCGCCTAGCCATACACACGATAACACGGTGGCACTAAACATTGAAACGTATCGAAAAGCACAGCGGCACAAGAAATGGCAAAAAAGAAGTTCGGAGCTGTAGTTTAGTGCTGTTTCTAAAATGCTGGTAAAAAAGTCTCCCAGCGTAGGCTCGACGAGGCGGACACAGGGACGCAGCCCTTTTGTTGCTTTATGCTCTGCCGCTTTATGTACTCGGACATCGTTTGTTACAACGGAACCGTTGGCGCTTTTGGCGCTTTCGCTCGCTCGCTCGCTCCGTTCGCGTATTGCAGGTTGGAGTGCAAAATAAAGCATTTCTTAGGACTCGGACAATCACCCGGTCCGGTCCTAACCGGCAGCACAGTGTGTTTGAACTGGGCGCAACTAACGGCTCCCGGATACCCGGGGGTTAAGGAGTATGTGAAAAATTGTTTATATGCACTACACGTCCATAAAATTGGTTCAGCGTGCACCGAAGCGGCCGTCTGCTGTAGGAACGTACCCGAAAACAAAAACAAAAAATCGAAAGAATCTGTTTAGCTCCCGGTCCCGGGAATGGGTCGTGAAGAGGAGGAAAATCTAAAACAATTCCTCCAAGCAGGCGGAACATAAAAAAGGCTGCACAATCGTTGCTGTCATCCGTGTTCTCGCTCTCCTTGCACTACTACCGCAGCAGCAGCAGCGGCGGCGACTGAAAGAATTGCACTAAAAAGTGACTTTTAAAAAATGTGTTTGGTAACGGCAGGGGACCAACAATCAGGAGCTGGTGAAGCTGCCGTAAAAACAAGCGAGAGTTTGCTTTTGAAGTAGTTGTCCTACGCTTGGGTACATACAACACAGGCTGTCCCGGTGCAGAATATTATGAATATTAACCGGGAAAAGTGCCGCAGTGAGCTTGATTCCTGGCTGTGTTGTACTACTTTTAAGCTATGGCTTTTGGACATCAGCAGCTAGTCCCAGACATTTGATCGGTGTATTTTGCAACGTTGATTGAGTTTTTCCCAGCAACAGGATAGAGGACCAATCCCTACAATATGATACAACGCTGTTCAATCCCGACCATTGATTTGTTTACTTACGCACAACACTAGCGCACGTCGCCCAGATGGTTCAATGTAATGTTCTACCCAGCTCGTCACTTACCTAAAAGAATACAAGTAAAAAAGCAAACGATTAATATTGTAAAACTTGCACCACAAAGCGGACAGTTTGCACCTTGCTCTTGGCACAGCATCCGATCACCGAACCACCGGCACCGTTTGCACATGGAACTGATGAAGTACGAATAGCCCGACTCCTGCAGGCCGAGCGAAGCGATCGGCTGCTTCATGCACTCCTTGCACTTTTCCTTGCGAAACATGAACACATTGTCCAGCGTTTGAAATGCGTGCATGATGATTTTGCCTCGGTAAAATCACGCTACAAGAACAAATTTCCCACCATCAACCAGTCAAACATGAGCGGCTGTTGTGACTTAACGAAGAAATGTTTAACCCTAAAAAGGGGGGGCATTCTTCTTAACGAAGCTGTCACACCGCCGCGACGGACTCTACTGTTGTTTACTTCAAAACCTCGAAACGTCAAAAACCGTCACAACTACTCTCAAACGACGTCGCCAGCGAAGGAAATTCGCACCGATTTGGAAGCGATAGCGAGCTTACAAAAACTGGTTTTTGGCCTGCAAATGGAGTATTTTAACGTCCCTCCAATATTCTGTAGCGTATACTCTTGTGATTACATACTGAATATGGAATTAGGTTAGTTAAAAAAAAAGCTCAAAACACTTATTCCATTTCTTCTAGAAATTCGTTTTACATCTTTTTCCCTTTTACTTTCAGCCGAAAATCCCCCAAAATACACTGGCTAAGCTCGTGGTGAACCGGGTGGACCTAACATACGAAAATCCCATTATTGAATTACCCACCGTACTACCCCTGTTCCGCTGGTAAGTGAAATTAGCGAAATGCCAATCGTGCAACTAACAGCGTCGGCCATTTCCTACCAATAAACATGTGTTCTTTATTTACTCGGAGTTTTTTTTTTTGTTCCAAGGGCATGAACCTTCCTTCTCCCGGTGGCAAATATGCGCCGAACCTAAACCCAACCGCCACACAGTCAGCAGCAACATCATGGAAAAGCAAAATCCTTCTCGCGTCGAACCTTCTGTATCCTTTTAACTGGTGCTGATTCTCCCTTCCCGCTTCTCCCTCAGCCAGTGCAAATTGTTGCGGTTGTTTGAAGAAAAGAAAAGCGCCGCGGCGTTGGGGACGAGAAAGAACCGAAAAAAAGGAATCCACACAGACACAAATGGAGACTCCAGTGAATAAAATGCAACATTCAAAAACCAATCTACAGAATGTGCCCGGAGGATGCCCGGGCAACCTCGTGCGAACCTCTGTCGTCCCCTCAATCCCGGCGGTGGCTTTCCCCGGGATTTGCCGTGCCTCGGAGTTCGGCTCTGTTTCTCGGGTCAGCATCATCAAGCCCTTAATTATTAAAATTAAATTTAATGAAAGGAATCATTTCTATTTGAATATTTCCAGCATTGGAGCTGGAGAGCCGTTTTGGTACGGGATCCTTGGAACCTCTTTACCCAGCGCGTTTTGCTATTCATTCGCATTTTGGATGGATTTGAATTGCAAAGAAGAAACAATAACCGAATCTGAGGATTTTGCAGCGAGAGTTGTGAGTATTTTAAAAAAGGAGAGCTCTTTAAAAGGACAGAGGTAGAGGGAAAAAACACTAAAATGCACTGAGTTATTACAGCTCTTCCCCAAGTCTTCAGAACAAAAGATATTATACGTTTTAGAGGGGGGAAAATGGTCGGTAGACATCAAATTAATTGATCCGACGGTAGACACTGTCCCGGACATAATGGACAAGGCCATTTCAAAATCGAAAAGACGTGCTAGCTCAGCTTGAAATGATAATCAGGCTGCTGGAACCGCATTGACGCTTGTTATCGGTTACTTCATTTCCGTTTGGCGGATGGCGGTCACGGTTCTCATCAATCTTGGGCTTTTAGAATCGAGAGCAAGTAAAAAAAAAGTAAAAGGTTCTGGACTCCTAGATACTGGCGGTATTAATGTACAGAAAAGTGACACCAATAATTGAATTCTTCAAATTTCCGGACCGACGCGCTTCAATTTCCCAAACTTCTTGTGCATGGGTTTCCCCATGCTTTGGGGACCTTGCGGGATGGGACGGATAGATCGGTGTCTCGGTACAAGAGAAGATCCCCCTTTTTGCCTGCTCTAGACTAGAGTGAACCGAGAGAAAAAGGCAATTTTTCATCTTTTTTTGTGTGTGTGCTGGCTGCATTCGTTTATTTCTCTTGTGTCTATCAACCTTTGCCATCGTTAGCAAGTCCTTAAGGGGTTTGCTTTTTTACTTCATTTTCTGCGTAAACCTTTCTCTACGTTCACACAGAAACAAGTTACGATTGGAGAGCGAAAGAATGTGATAAACACGAGGTAATAAGTAGATACGGAATTTGTAGATCGAATCGTTCGCCTAAGTACTTCTGAGAACCATTGCAAAATACGCTGTACAGCAGTTCGTCCACTTTGTCCGTGTGCATCGATAAAAAGTGGGCAACCGACACAGAAACCTCCCATCGACACAACCTGATGTTTGTTTCTTTTTTGCTGTAAACCCCACTATAGAACGACTCTTAAAAAACACAGGTAGACTGACTTTCCATGGGATACCCGTGTCGTGTCTGGCAAACATTTATCAGCCTATACATTGGTCCCGCGTCAATTGTCGTCGTTTGCTCCCTGGTTTTGCTCCCCTGGTTGTAGAACGATATCATGTCACGATTTGGTGGTCCAAATTTGGAAAAGCCAAAGCGAAAACGAAAAAGTTTAATTGGGAAAGTTGTTGTTATTTGCTGGCAAGAAGAGCGTCAACTAGATTGCCCTTAACCGCGGGTACAAGGAGTTCTGGGGTGTGTTGCTCTGTGGTCTGTTGGCACCTTTTTACACCTGGCTTTACTGCAAACGAAGGATGGAAGGAGATCCATATGTAAACCCCATCGATAGGAACAGTGAAGAGTTAAGCGGATGATGTTTCCATTACGACTATCACTGTTTGGGGCTAATCCTGTGCTAGGGCTTGATTTATTAACAGGGAGGGAAAAAACGAAGCTTGGCATCGGCGATTCCTTGGCATATTAGCACAGTGATCATCCAGTTGGAATGGTTGATACTCGGACACAGTGATGGCTAATCTCTCTCGCACTCTGGAGCACATCCTGCCGCATCAGGAAGAGATTAAAATTGACATAATCCTCCAGACCCTATGCTCCAGATATCTCTCTGTACAAGGAATCAAAACTTCAAAGTCTGAGACTGCACACTGCTTCCAACTCCAAAATGAACTGCGTCGAAGGGAAAGAAGGCTTAAACCTAGCGCTTATCGCTTACACTCTGGACAGAAATTCCAAACAATTCACATTTAATTTAAGGCATGAGTGCATCCACTTCCACTCCAGGCATTGAAGCAGTCAATGAGGCATTGCGGAAGAATTGAAATTGACATTCGCTTTGCTGGAATGGTATCGACAGGATGGGGCAGAAGATGGTCCTGTGCACCTTCTCCAACCCCGGAAGGATATTCCCCACCATGTTTCATGTTTTGTGCTGTGTCGGTGTGTGGTTCGGGTTAAACCGATAAACCTAATTCCCGGCACAAGAGAAACTTTTGCATCTCTCATACGCAACACTCCAGTCAACGTTCATTTGAGGTCAATTGAATTTAATTAAAATACTATTGAGTGCTACTGTTGGCTTGAGACAGTGGAAATGAAATCGGTAAATAATGAAGGGGATAGAACTCAAACACACACACACACACTCGGTGCCGTGTGTTGTAATTGGAGAAATGGAAAGAAAAACCGGCAAACAACTCAAGCCAACCCAGCCCCGTAAAGTGAACCCGCTTTTCCACTTACCATTTCGATTCTCGCTGTCAGCCGGCTTCATCTGGATCGGATGGTGCATCTGTGTTAGAGAAAAAGAAGAATAAGAAGAAAGACACATATTAGTGTTGAAGAAAGTAAATTACCCGCGGGGGGCAAATGGGGTACACAAGAGGCAGTAGTAGTTGCGATGGCGACTGCTGCCGTCACAGGCCACCGATTGGCAGGATAATGGATATCTCCACCACTAGAGTCAGCAGCGTTATTGGCATGCTGTGTGCGTGTGTGTGTGTGTGCGTGTTTGTAAAGGAGCATAATAGTAGGGAAAGCACACTAAATACCCTAAGCAGTCACTAATTCGATTCGGATCGGACAGCGATGAAATTAGTCCCGTGAAACACAACCTCCCGCGTGCGCGCCTACCCTATATTCCCACGCAATGGCGGCTTCACTGTGCATGCTGCATGCGCCATTGGTCGCATAATTAGCGTAATGGACAATTTATGGAGTGAACAAGGTGCGCATTTTCCGGCTAGCAGACACACACACACACACACACACACACTCACATAAATGGCGAATCAGATTACGCGCTACGCAGGCACGCATGTATGTGTATGTGCGAGTGATGCACATAATTAGGAAATGATTAGAGAAGCAAAGCCCAAAGCTTCCAGTCTACCTCTCTCCCCATCCTTGTATTGATGGTTTTGATGAGTGTTGCGAGATGATGATGAAATCATCATCACACAACTATTAGCACCGGATCTAGAACGGAGAGCACGTGTGGAGGGAAACGTTCCGTTTGTTCCCGAAACTAAAACAACAACCCCCAACACTGGCAGGATCAGGCACTATCGTTTACACACACCATTGCCCTGGAAAGCGGCTCGAATTAAAGACAACGCACACTGTCCCTGGTAGAAGTAGTAGTTTGCCCTGCCCTACCTGCCATCGGAGCCTTATCCTTTGCACCGGATCTAACCGACTGGAGTCGGGAACGGTGTAACCACGCAGATCTGCTGCCAAAAGGTGCTCCATCATCGAGTGGGTAGAGCGGTAGAGCAAATATTTCCTTAATTAAAACTTTCTCTCACACCAAGTTCACCCTCTCTCTGCTGTCCTGTGAACGGGCGCTGCGGGTAAGGATGCAAGCGGGGAGATGTAGTTATTCTTAAGTGGGAAACCCCAAAACTTCCAGCAAAACCTGTACATCCTTCATCTTCCCTAACCTACCAATCGGAGGAGAGGAGAACTCCACCAACACAACGACAATAAGTCACTACACCCCGTTGTTGCTCGAGTGCACCCCACAGTATTGTTGTCTTCGCAGCTTCTTGCGATGCTTTCCTGGAGAGGCCCGGGAGGTCCATTATTTCTGGCCTGGTGTGTGGTTGTTGTGTTGTTGTGCTGCTTGCTGCAAGGGTGACTATTGGGTAAGTGCTTTGCCGTTGCGTAATGGGTGTACAGTCGGAGTCGATTTGGGAAGACATCTTAAGAAAACAGCCCTCCAAAGGACTTTGCGTAACTCACTCTCTTTCTCTTTCTCTCTTCCTCTCTCTGTCTCGTCTCACGAAATGGGGACAAAGGAAAGCAAACAGGGAAATAATTTTGACTGTTGAGGTGCGAGTGGTATTGTTTGTGAAGTAGTCAGCGAGTCAGGTTGTTTGACTTTAGCATTTAAGCAGTACTCGGGGAGCGAGAAAACACTTATAGTTTTCTACCAGCAGGGTGGATGGGTGGGCTGGTTTTTAAGCAGTTGTCGACTCGCCGGGCGTTGGAGTAATTCAAAGTGCAAATTTGTACTGCTTTATCGCTTGTCGTAAAGTTTTCTTGCTCGTTTGCAATTGTTGGTTGTTGGTTTGCAATTGTTTTGAATAGTTTTAATAAAAATGTGAAAACCTAACAAGAAATTGATACATTTTAGCATGAAAATCGTAATACTACCATTATGCATCTTCATCTGCATAACTTAAGGCGTTTCGTTGTATAAATTGCATAAATTTAGGCGTTCCGTTGCATGAATTGCATAAATTTAGGCATTTCGCTGTACGAATTGCATAACTGCAGGCGTATTTGGTTTATAGCTTCCATTAGACAGTTGAAATATGTTTGCTCTTTGTTCAATCTTCAAACACACGCTCATACACTCTAGCTTCAGGCGTATCCGACAATAATTGGAATAATAATGCCTGCGGGAATGTTTCACTGCCGAAACCTTGACAGCGTCCACACCAAACCGTTAACACGCTGGACGGAAATAGCCCAAGCATGACAACGCTACTGGCTGGAATTCTATTCCGTGTCCATATTCCGGTGACGTTCATTATTTCATTGCACAGAAATAGCAAACAGGCAGAAGACATTGCATCCAGCCTGCCAGCTCCTTCTGAAACGTACGTCCTTGATGGGATGCTAAACATCGAGCACTATTTGTGCTGTCCACTCGCAAGCCACTATTGCGAGAGACTGTTGTTGCGGGAGTATCATGCAAGTAGTAGTGCACCGAGCCGCACGTTAATAATACACAATAAACACATTATTATTCAATAATTGTGTGTATGTTTGCACCGTCAGGCGATGGCGTGTGTTCATGCTGTCTTCAGCCTTTTCGTGGAACGAGTTTGAACGATGGAGACACAGCGGGAGCGTTCCAAGAGACAGTCAGCTAACTAATAGTGCGGATAATGTCGGCTTTTGGGACGTTTGTGCGTGACAGAGTAAGTCTTTAATGAACTGTGTTGCAAACGATCCATCTTTAGCCTATTTACTATTATTTCATTCCATTTTTTTCAGGTCTTTTGCATTTCAGGCTTCTAAAATATATCTCTATTTCAATTTACGGAACCGCGTCTCATCTTGATTGGTTTCGATTTCGACTCCGCGAGATGTGATGGAATGGAAAGAACCACATGCACACGACGCATCACCACAACCACCAACTATATCGTTTAAACTGATCGCTTAACGAGGTTTACATTTCTTTTATTGGCACTCGTCCACTCCGGTCACACACACACGCCAATATTGCACAGTACGATGGCTCACATGCCGTGCAGTAGTATTTTTCCCAGTTTTCGAAACCGTTGCGATATCTATTGGGTAAATTCATTTCGGGCTTTTCCGTTTTTCCTTCGCCTCCCACACTGAAGTGAACTCGACACCACCAAACGCCACGACCAAACACACTAATCTCACGCCAAATTTCGGTAAAAAAACCATTCCCCCTAGCAAACGTGCCGGCCATTCACAATCATCAGCAGCAGGACGACGTGCTAGTGGACATGTATGTGTGTGTATGTGTGAGGTAGTAACAGTAGTACAGTGGGTTGTTCCAACAGTACGTCGCCATGAGTTTCGGAGCCAAACCTCGTGGAAGAGATGCATTCTGAAATGATTCAATTAAGGGTTTCGATGGCGGTAACGGTCGGTCGTATCGAGTTGGTCCTGTGTCGGATTGAGTGAGGCACTCGGTGGAGGTTTTTTTGCGTTCATATGTGCCACCCGATGGCACCTAAATTTGAGCACTCTACGATACGCCGGCCTGTGCCCGAGAAATATAACGTAGCACATTTAAAACACAGGCTTCAATTTCGGTTCGTTCTGTCCCGGGGTATGATTTAACGTAGCAGTCACACACTATACGACGTCCTGAAGTGCGGTGTCCTTTTTGGGGACCCCTTCGCGTATCAACACAACCCGTTCTTCTATGTATACTTTTGCTCCCCACAAATGCACAAACCACGTGTATCCTTACGCCCCCTTCTAATTGAGTTCGAACGGCGCATGGCGTAAGCTATCGCGGTGTTGCGTGACGATACCTCGTGCTAGATCCTGCACCAAACACACATAGGGAAACCACCCATTTCCGGTCAGTCAACGTCTTTATCGGCGCTAAACTGCATCATCATCATCATCATCATCATCACGGCTACCGTCAGCTGGGAACGAGGATCATTACTCTTGTTAATCGTGCCCGCTCGTTCGCTCATCAAGCAACAAAACCCTTCCAATACACTAGCACACATATGCTCCAACCGGCCACAAAGTCTATTGAAACGTACATTATCGGTAGGTGGAAGGCGACGTCGCGCTTCCATCAAAAGCTGCACCATAACGGAAAGGACAATCCCTTGCATGCACGACCATCACCTGCCAGAGTTTGGGGCAACGAGTGCAGTCAATTTACTTCCAACCGTTGGAAGAAGGGTTTTAATGTGCAAACTTGGCATGGGCATGGGCAACTTTATAAAATATGAACTACCAGCCACTGAAGGTGTTCCTCCACAGATGAATGTCGCCTCAAAAAGGTACAAAAAAGGGCAAATCAAACTTACTCAAGCGCTTAAAAGAACATTTTAAGCAGCAACGAAACACGGGCAAAATATGGAAAATGCATGTACACACACACCAAAGCCTCCATGGGCCAGCGCTCCCAAGCCGAAGGTGGCGAACCTCTGTTTTACCCCTAGTAGTGCACAGGCGGTGGTCCAACTTTTACACCCACCAAACCAACCGCCCCCGGTGTGGTGGTGTGTTGGTAAATTTATTACTTCCCCGAGCTCCCGAAACTCAAAGCCACAGGTGAGGTGGTGTGGCCCATTAATGAAAGTTCCCCCCCGTTTTCCTTGGTGATGTGTGGCATGCATATCCCCTTCCAAGCATATTTCCAACTAAAAGGAGAGAGAGAGAGTGACATGCATTGAAACAGGGCGTTCAGGGTTGTGGTGCTCGTTAAGGGGGAACGAACCAGGGCAGAGGTTTAAACTTATTCGGCCCAACCTGTCGAAACTTTACTTTGTGAAAGCAGTCAAGCCGATCCTTCCGATATGTTACCAATTTTTGTTTACTTGTCAAGCTCGGTACCACCTCCACACAAGATTATTACATGGTGCATCATCCAGCTAGAACCTGTTTCATCAAGAAAAAGGAAGAGCATCGTATGATAAAACGAGCCTTGCAGTTTTACCTAAGCCTTTTTCCCGCTTTAAGAGGCTAATTAAGGCTCCCCGTCAGATGCTGCTTAAAAGCTGCCTCCCATCTCCGAAAGCGCTGCTAACGAGCGTAGTGGTAATAGCTGTGTTTCAGGTATGATAGTACAGGATACGCTTACGGTGGTTATGCTGCAGGCCACTGAGAACACATCATGAAGGTTAAAGCCCACCGTGCTTAAAGCTCGAGGGTTTTGCGCTCACTTGAGTTGCTTTATATCGTGTCATGTGTGTGTGTGGTGATTGCAATTAAAAGCTCCTTATAGTGTGCGTTTTTAATCTTATTCCAAGTAAGACTTTATGCTACAGATGGATGGTCTGTTTGGTGACATTCTATGGATATGCACTCCAAGAACTTGTGTAGCTCGCATGCTGTAGCTGCTGCATTTATTATAAATAGTGCTGAGTGCTGAGAGCTTGTGGAAACTGACCCCACAAAAAAGCTCATCCAAAACAGCTGCCAAAGGTATAGATTTCTTCACCGGTTATCTCTCCCTTTTTAATTTATTAAAGCTTCAATTTAAGCCTAGCCTACATCATCTCCGCTCTTGTATGAAACCTCCGTTTGCCGAACAGGCTCGACCACCACCTAACAAAGACAATCGGGGCTCGTTCCGTTCGAGCCCGACTGCCCGGGGGCAGTAGTCGTGCAGGAGCAACAATTGCACAGAAAACAAGCTTATGAAGGGATTAAAATGGAAAATACCCATCGGCTTAGAAGCCAATTACGGGGTCACACGACACACAGAGGCTGGCAAAACTGGGAGAGAAAAACGTGCTTGTGTGTGAGTATATGTGTGTGTGTGTTTGGTTGCATACAGATGTATGAGAGTGGCAAGAACCTCGAGGGGAAATAGACGGCAAGACTCTACATACTAGAGGCATGTGTGTCTCTGCCGCTTGCGTAGCTGAAAAGTGTGTTGGACCCAGCAACAGGTCACTCTTGCCGGTTTGCCTGCAGGGACCATATCCTTAAGCACATATAGCACCGGCAGTGCGTCGTCACAAGTCACCAACCTTCCACCCTCACCGATCTATGTATTGTGTTAGAAGAGTTTGAAGGAACGACACGACTACACGTCGGAATCGGAATCGAAATGTCACCTCTACTGCGCAACGAGTTGGTAGCATAATAATCGGTTCTTCACTCTTCCACTACTACTATCACCAACACTCCCCTCCTTGTGCTCCAGAATTTCCTGAAGAGATTCCCTGGAGTAGAGCAGTGTCCTCGGGTCCTTTGCCTACCCTTCTCTGCCTTCTCTTCTGGTCCCTTGCAATCGCTTCTGGCGAGCTGTTCGGGGACGGGGGCAAGAGAATCCAAATATAAATACGAGACAGATTAAATTCAATTAGAGCGCATCGCTGCAGAATCGTTGGCACACATCGTCGGGGCTCGGGTTGAGAAATCTCGACGTCGTGTTAGAAAACCGGTCACACACGCTTCTACTGTCCGGCTGTTGTCTCGCTCTCCGAGTCCCAATGGTGCAGCCAGTGGGGGTTTTTGAGGTGCCATCGTCGACAATCGACAATGCCTGCAGAACACGACCTGGTGTGTATGTGTGTGTGTGTGTGTGCACACACACTCAATTCTATCCAAACTCTGTCCACTCTCGGACGCTGGAAGGACAACATTGATGGGAAAAGAAGATGTGTTGCCCATATAATCCTCGCGCCATACATACTCCCTCCCCAAAATCCTACCCGCAAAGGATTAACAGGATTTCTACCACCACCACCACCACCACAAAGGGATTTATCCTTTTGCACAGACACACAGACACTCGTCCTTTGAGCGCGATTCCCGGTGTCATCAGGAGTTTGGGGTTTTAAAATGCGACGTAATGCGCGCTCTTCACATATGTATAAAAGACTTCCCCCGCTCTGGGGTTGATGATGATTGCTGCCTCTCTGAAGTCGGCACGCGAACGCGACACAGGCAGAGAACCCAATGTTGGTTATATAGAAGGGAATGTGGATGTGTTGTAGGTAGTTTGTTTGGGATGTTTTGTTGTTGTTGAGTGGGAATTTTCCAAGCGTCCACTCAATCGAAAGCCAACACAAAGAACGTACCGGAATATCGTTCGTATTAGTTCAGCGAGTTTTTTTTTTATTGTATTGCAACCACTCTCCTTAAAACAATCATTTTGGTTTGGTCGTTCATCAGTGGTCGCCGTCTAGACTGCTAGGGGAGATCCGGTACTGTGAGTGTGTATATGGAGGGAGATCCCGAGTAAGCCCCAAAGACCCGTCGGCAAGTGTTATTGCCGTTAATTCCCTCACCTGGGAGATATAAAAATGAATTTTAACGGCCATATTGCAACCATATCCGGGATAAGCGGG
Source organism: Anopheles gambiae (assembly GCF_943734735.2). Taxonomy (NCBI): domain Eukaryota; kingdom Metazoa; phylum Arthropoda; class Insecta; order Diptera; family Culicidae; genus Anopheles; species Anopheles gambiae. The sequence goes on along the minus strand of NC_064602.1, from coordinate 34,192,901 downwards.
AAGACCTGGGTTCGTCGTCTAGTTCCTTCACGTTTGAACGCTAATGCTAAAGGCTTCGGGGGGTTTTTTTCGTCCATTCCAGGCTGCCTCATGTCGATCTTTGTCTTTGTCTGAAGTTGAAAACTTCCCACTCTCTCAAGAATTATCACCTCTTGTTGTGAAAATCGGCGCCGAGGGTACACTTGCCAAACGCTGGCACCATGCTCCACCGAAAAACCCACTTGACGCTCGTGAAGCGAAGGAAATAATTGCACGATTATGACACCAGAAGCCATGCCATGGAGGCGTTGGGAAGGATCCCGTTGCGCTTTTGGCCGTCCGTCCAGGCGTCGGGAAGATGGTGCAGAAACACACTGTTCTAAGTTGCTGCTCATTTTCTTCGGCATTATCGGCACCCTGCCCCAAACCTTTTTTGTTGTTTGCCGGCATGATTTGGGGCAGTAATTTCTACTTTCGTATCGTGCACACTTGCCCCAACTCTAATTCGAAATGGCTTCATTTTGGTCTCGTTTGCCCCCGATTGCCCGCTGGCTAGTTCTTCTTCAGACGGGGTTTCCGGTTAATGGTCCATCCCCCCCAGAGCTCCAGTCGCTGTTGTTGTGCTGTTGTGCTATTTAAACCCCTTTCAGAATTGCCTGCATCAAAATGCGAGAAGAAGCGGAACTGGGTTTGGGTTGCCTTTCTCGAGGTTCGACTGATGCTGGGCCGAGAGAGGTTCGATAAAGGCTCACGCCACACCCGGCTGCTGCACGATATCGCTGGGTAGTTCGGATGAGGTTGAAGAAGCTGTTTAGAAGTTTAAATAAATTCCACATGTGCGGCGCACACACACACACAATCTCTTCCCTTTCCTCGAAAGGAGTGCGCATACGCCGATCGTCGGTCATGGTGTCTGATTTCAGGCGTTTCAGTAGCTGTGGTCCCACTTCAAAACAGCCCTGCCAGCTGGCCGGCCATAGATAAGGGGAACGACGCTAGCAACAAAAAAGGAATGCTGCCGCAATGCTGCAAATTATGGGAAAGGTTCACTCAAGCACCAACCAAGGACGGTCCCGGGAATCGATGAAGCCTTTAAGCAAATTACCACCGGCTCAAAACTGGCAACTGGGCCAGCATTTTAACCGATTTTATGTGCAAAAGAATCTCCAACGGTTAGTGTGTGGGGGTTTAGTACGCTCTGAAGAAGCTGTAGCAAATTTTCAAAAGCTTTTCCAACACCACACCAGAGAAGAACGATAAGGAGAAAAGGATGGTTTGCTTCTCTGGGTGTGAGTGTGTATTTCTTCATCGCTTGCCTTATCTCCCCGAAAATAGACTACAGTGCGTTTTTGGTGTGTATCAACGGCGCTTAACTTAACATTTCCAACATTTCCAGCAGAGTATGCGCCAACCTTCATTAGAAAGTTCAAACACGAAGACACAGCATCGTCGCCTTGATGAAGATGATGATGGCTGCAGCTGAACAGATTGTGTCCCGCTCCGCTGTAGAGCAATGGCGGAAGAAATGGGGCGAGATCACTCGAAAGACGAGACGCCCCTCATTGCACACATTTACCGGTGATGGTTGCAACCGGCGCGGCAATGTGCTGATAAAATTAGAACATAATCGTTTTTCAACAGCTAAATTTATCGCAAATTACTCTTCAATCTTTGCACCGCACGCGCCCAGGCGCTATGCAACCGGGCGTACGTGTGAGGCACGGTTGAGTGGCGAAGCGCCTGGTCGTATGCAACCGGCGCAGCGCTAGCATACGGAAGGAAGTGGCACACTGGGTGCGAGTTGTAGAGCGATGTGGTGAGATTTAGAAATATTGGATAATTTTTTGTTGAAATTAATTAATTTGATTTTTAAGCATTTTTAAATGAGAATTTTTTTTCTTTAATATAAAAAAAACTTAATAGCGTTATTTTATAAAATGACATCATAAAGTTTTGAAATTATGCATGAACACGATTTAATAGGAACATCATAAACCAAATAAATGAGATGCCAAAAAGCGAGTTAGCACAACCAGATGTTGATACCATAAAAATAAAAGGTGGCCGCTAAAGCTTGCTGAAAAAGCCCGATAAAAACCGAAGGAAGCACACCTGAGTTTTGAAGCGGTATCATCACAATCTAAAGCATCGCATACCTATCTTAATCCCTGCTCGCAACCCATCCTTCACCGGAGCGTTCATAGCAGTCGTTTGCCGCCCCCGTGACGCTGCACACGGTGAAAAAGGAACCAGCGGTGACAGCAGAGAGAGAGAGAGAGAGAGAGAAAAAAGGAAGCTAAAACCGTACCTTTTAACAACCAAGGCACAAGAGCTGATGCTGCAGCAGCTTCGGTGTGCTTCGGTAGCAAATTTGTCGCATTCAAGCAAGTCGGTATTCAAATGAATCTTTGAACTGCTCACATCCGGGAAGGAGCGGGATTGCATGATGGTGGCACAAAATATAGTGCCAGCAGTGTTTTACCCCAAACCATCATCTCCGCTTCTTTTTCAGCAATTGATGAACCAAAGGTATGTGTGTGTGTGTATGTGTGTTGGCTATATACACTCACACAAAGGAATAACCCAGGCACTGGAGGAGAGTTAATGAAAATGCATTTAGGTGTCATTCATCTTATCCACTTCCTCGTTTACCGAGCGCGCAGTTGGTTGATTCGTTTTTTTTTTGCTATTTCAGAAACTCAAACACGACTCGAGCACTTATTCATGCCGTACAGCACTGCTGGTTCCGACACACTCCCGACACTTTCGGAAGATGATTTTTATCCATTTTCGCTTAAGCACACATACACGGAAACACTGTTTCCTTTCAATCATCCCTTCCAGGCGATTGGTTTCGTAGTGAAAGCGGGTGTGTAAATGAGCTTTTTTTTGCAAAACGAAAGTCTAAAGCATGCCAACGCTCTGCAGTGGTCATTTCTTTGGTGCCCCTGTGCCCCTTTGTGAGCTGAGAAATGATGGCATTTTTCGGTGCTGACTGGCCTTTCGTTTTTTTTTTTGAGCTGGACAGGTTCCAAAAAGTATTTAAATTTTTGGTCTGTTTGTTTGAGAGCATGAGTGGCTTATGTTTTGATGAATATTTGAGAGTTTCTAGCTGGTTAGATTTAGCAGAAAATATATCGAAATTTCCCCGCCTAAAAGTATGCAAAACTCACTCCATTTCATACCTAAAACCCACACACAACGCATCAAAACAACAGCGCCCCATGGAAAGCAATTAATTTTCAACTCCATGTGGCATCCATCGGTGCCACACATAAACACACGCTCGTTCATGGTTGGTTCGTACGCAAACAGGTCGTGATGTCCAGAGAGACTCCACATCGAGACTACCCTTGAAAAACAATTCTCAACCTATCTGTCCGTTTCGTACAGCCAACAGCGAGCTGGCAGTGGATTATCACAAACACACCCTCTTTACAGCTTGCTAACGCGTCCGGGACGCGATCCAGCACACGATCGGTCAAACAAACGCGCTGTGTAGCGAGCCCCATCCTCCCGCGTGCAATCGCACATCACGAAGTAGAGTCGACTGATTATGAGTTTAAACGATTATGATTATGTAAATTGAAAATAATAGATCGATTAAAGTTTAATTTCCACACAGCTTCGATCAATTTTACAGTTTGTTGCACACTGGACTACCAGGCCGCCACACCTTCCGGAACAGCAGAGCATGCAAAATCACTACCGGTCGTGTTGATGTGAAGGATGATGATGATGATGGAGGCGTTGTGTGTGTGTGTCACCGTGGATCACGAACGCTTCTCCAGCCCTCGGGGTGCGCTGTGTTGGTGCAACACCCGTCCGTTGCTAATTACTTAATTCGTTTTCATGACGGCGTGGAGAGAGTGAGGGTTTAGACATAATAGGACAGCCCTCCCACGCGATGACCACTCTTGTCAGTGTGGGATTTTGTAGCTTTTTTTCGTTTTTTGTATTTAAATAACAATTAAAGGCAGACTTGTCGGTCGTTGCAAGCGATTTAGCACTCGATTAACAACTATTTTCACGATGCGGATAGTATCTGTTTTATCAAAAGCTGAACACTTATCAAAGTAGTTTATTTACTCTAAAAGACACTACAAGAGTTTAAAATAATCTTTGTAAATAGTTTAAAGAATGCTTTATAAACCTCTTTCCGATGTTTGTTAGCTGTGTTATGGCAAGCAGATTGCATACACACCAAATTATGCTAATACGCCCCAAGTTATGCTATCCGCACATCACTCGCCTTTCGAAGTTTGCTGTACAAAAACGGAACGTTTCGCTGCTTATTCCCAGAAAGCTCAAAAAACGTAGCCTCTCCCAACAAAAGCCTATCGAACCCGGAGAAAGAAACTTTGTCGGCATCTGTTCGGTTAAAAAAATAAATAAATGATACCAAACCTAAAAGTAGATGCCTGGCTGGTGAAATGAGTGAAACGAGTTTAACATCCGGTTTCTCAAGCTGTCCGTTTTTAGACATTGTGAGGGGCCATTTCAAACTTTTGTGGAATGGAAAATTCTCCATCGAACATCGATGGAAAATGGAAAATACTCCTTGTCGCTACACCAGACACACACACGCATCAAACCCACCCCCCGCAGAAGTGATGATGGTGAAAAGCTTTTCCCAAATGACGCACCCGGGGGGCGGTAAAGGATGGTTCATCGTTTTGCAAATTTCCGTCCTTTCTCATGATGCCTTGAATGTGTCTTTGATGAACCATTTTCCTACAAACAAGCAAGAAAAACGGGGGGAGAAAGAATCCGGTAATGCAAAAGGTGCTAATACTCCCGCTCAGCAAGTATGTATCTCGAGTTTGTTGAGCTTGTGCCGTTTGCTGCAAAACGCAAACGGATACGCCATTCAATACGCAAAGTCGTACGAAAACCAGTGCACGGAAGTTGATGTGCTGATCCAGCAGTGTAGCGTAGTGTAAAGGAAGTGAAAATCAGTGCTTTTTCGTAGATTAAAGAACCGTTCTGGAGTGGGTGGGCGCGAATATGAGACTGGATGTGTATTAATATAAAATTACGGTGATTTGAAGGATCAACTTAAGGGGCTGCTGTGGAGCTTGTATGCAGGTAGTAGCAACGCTCTCCCACAGCTTCCCCGTGTCGTTTCTGTCGAACCTAAGTGGATCCTCCGTCGATGTGGGCCAGCACAAACGAAGAAAATCGATAAGGAGAAAAGGAAAAAATCTAGTTTCTTTTTTTTTCTTGTCAGCCCCACAACGTTCGAGCAGCATCGCAGCGCACATCATTGGAGAGCCAGCTGCAGAAAGGAAATATGATGCTCCGTACATTCAAAAACACTCGCACTGCTTCATTCACTGCCTTTTCGGCCCGCTCTCTCCGATATGATGGTGGCAGTGGTGGTGGTGGTGGTGGTGGGTAAATGATTTGGCAGGGATTTTCATTTTGCTTTCATCAATGCTCGACATCGAACCTCAGCCACGCTGCTGCTGAACCTTTCCTTGCTGAAGTTGCTGTGATGCGAGCGAACCATGTTTTCCGGACGCGCACTTACACGAGCTTCACGTGTAAGTATGTGGCTGCATTCAAATGACTGTTTGTTTTTTTTTTGTTCCCAACCTTCTCGCCGCTTTTGAGTACAGTCATCGATGTGCTTTGATTATTGAGAAACTCCAGAAGCACTTCCCGGGAACCGGCCAAATTACTCTGTTGTGATGCTAGGGAACGAAGTGATGCTTCCGCTGCTCCGAACAGGATCAAATCATCATCAACCACCCATCGTGGCGCGGCCGTTTGGAAAGAATTTTTCCAGCACGCAAACCAAAAATCGCAAGTCAACAGGACGGGTGTTGGAATAAATGAGTGTTGAGCATTTTTTTTTTTCGTTCCCATCAACCTTACACTATATCTCGCTTACAAAGGCTTCAAGGGCGGAAAGGGCCCGGATTTCCGGTGTGTGGTGGTCGCGTGAAGCACTCTGTGGAGTTGATTTTTTGTTGGGATAAAGTGAAACGGGCTGCGCTTTGGTGGTGTATCAGTGTTGTAATATTCGTTCGGCAACGTTCGTTTTTTTTTCGGTCGTCTGCCAGCAGTCGGTGGAGTGATTGAGACGGTGAAAGCATGACACGCTATCGGGCAAACTTTTCAATATTTGCTGTTTAATAATGATGTGAGCAAGTTGTTTCGATTTTCCTTTTTTTTTTTTTGCTCCACTTGCACAGAAATAGTCATTCCCGGGGAGGAGGTTTGGTGCATGTGAACTCGCTATGAGGGAAATGTACCGATGGAATGGATCAAGCATATCCTGGTTTGAGCCCGGCTTCATCACTTCAGGGACACAGTTTGGTGAAACATTCAACATACTTTGTTCGGTAGTTTGTTTTGTTTCAATATACCTTCCACGATGGGCTTTGTTGAGTGAGGTTGTTAAATCGAAAGACTTTGCCCACAAATCCAACGAAAACTGTGGCGACGGGTGGCACGGTATGTGTTCGTGTATGATTGGGGAAAAGTTTTTCTGTTCGAGAAAGCATAACAATTTGATGACACACCCTACCAACACACCAAGGCTAAAGCTGTCGTCAACTGGGAAAGCCGTTTTGTTGACAGGACACAGCTGCTGCTACCACATGGTGCCACTACAAAACCACGGGAGGACTAGTGCACCCCATAGATTGTGTTGAGGTCCACCAGACAAAAAAAATAAAAATCAATATCCATGAATTATTGAAAGCTCCCAACCCAACGACAAGGCATCATCATCATCAGCGTGTGTCATCCTTTAGGGTCACCGCCGTGGTTGGCAGGGATTTAGCCGTGATTTAGTCGCGAGTCGCGCTTTTCACACGCAAAAAAGCAACCTAACTCATCAAGGGCTTTGGTGCGCTTGGACACCTTCAAACGCGCTCAAAAGACGATTACTTGCCGCGTATCAAAGAGGAAAAAAAAACGGCTCACAAAGAAAGGGGTTTTGGCGCGGAACGATCATGCTTTTGATGTGTGTGTGCCGCTGGGGTTGTAAGCAAAAACGGAGAGATTCTAAAGAATTCTTCACATGACAGCACGTCACCAGGAGCAAGCTCGATGAAGCTTTGTTCGGTGCTGGTATAATCAGGCGTTGAGGTATTCATTAGCATGGCTTTTAGTCTTTACTCTTCCCCTCAGGTTTCGTTCTCTATCAGTCCTTTTTTTTAGATGAATCAACCTTAAATATTTTTTTGGTTTGTTTAAAACATAAAAAGAGGAAAATTAAAGTTAAAACTTGTTGTCAGGTATGAAAACCCTATATTTTGTGTCAAACAGCAATATTGAACACTATTTGTAATACATATTGCATACTTTCAGGAGTGTTACAACACATTTGCCTAAATTAAGGCGCATACATAGCCCAACCGTGTGTTCAATCATTTTCACTCTTTCTTCAGACTTGTCATGCTATAATATGTCTTAATGCACGGTCACGTTATAAGCAAGCTCGTCCATGCCTTGTTATAGCTACTAAAAGTGTTCTCGCCGACTAAATATACGCGAAAATAAGCAGACATTGAGGTATCTATTAGCATCGCTTTATACTCTTACCCCTTTTCTATGTTATACACATTCATTTAAAATTCTATATTTCTCGATTTTTTTTATTAAAAAGAATCTTGTTTTGAAACGCAAGCTGAAAACACAAACTTAGTACTAATCACATTTTGTAAAAACTGTTGCATACTTTCGGGAGTATTTCATCTAGTTTGCCTGCATTTGGGCGCTAAAGAATCATACGATGCCACGTTACAAAGGATTTAATAAAATATTACGAACAAATCGTAAAACACTGCCGGTTTCCCTCTTGCCCCTACTGACGAGTTTTCAGACCATTTTTTTGCATTTCATTTTGCGATGTTGATAGCTTTCTACACTCTGGCTTCCGTTGTACTTGCATCAATCATGTGGCTCCCTTCCATCCACTGCTGCTTACAAGTACGCGCCTGACAGTGATGGAGCGAAGTGACTTTCTGTGTATTTGTGGAGCGCTTTTTTCCTACTCTCTCTCATCACAATTGATTTGTCTGACCGTTGGTCCGCTTGTTCTGTGCGCCAAATGCTCGCTAAAAAGTGATGAGAATGACATGAATTTAACAATCCCGAAGAAGAAAAAAACCTCAGGCTCGTGAGCTCCATCGTTACTTCATCGGCACACAGAGCAAAAAAGCAGGGCTACGTTGCACATTCCTTCTCCCATTTTATCGGGCAAGGTAAAACACGACCATGCGATTTGGCAGCTCCCCGTTGATAGCTGCTCGGGCAAAGCGGACAGATAAGCACACCAGCCGTTGAATAGTGCACACCACACTCGTCCAATTCATCCATCCAGCACTTGACAGTGTCATCACCACACACACACACACACACACACATTCCGTGTTTTCCCTCCCCTCCCCGATGTTTCTCGACCATATAAGCCGAGTTCTTCTACTCCCGTTGTGTGCTTTTGCTACATAAATGTTTAAAGAAGCTCTTATTCTGCTTTACAATAGTGCAGCAAACACGGTGGTCGTAGTAAAAGATTTGTTTGACTGACTTGGTGCACTCTCCCCCCCCCCCCCCCTACACTAACAAACGCTGTGATAAGCTAGATATTACTGCCCCGTGCTCGCGAATGGTAGCACATACGGTGCTGATGATATTTCGCAACCAGCTAGCTGGCAGAGAGCGCGCGTAAGCCTGACTGCGGCGTGGTAGTGTACAATGCACCGATGATGTAAAGCTCTCGTTTTTTGCCGGATTTAGAAGCTCTGGTTAAAGCTGTGACGAGTGCTTAGGTGCAGCGATGGTTGTGTGGTCAGCAACACACCATAGAGGGACGTCGACATGGGACGCACCACAGGACGCCACAAAAAGACGTTGACTTTGACGTACGCAAATACCCGACATACACACACGAATACACGGAGGTTTACACTGAACGAATAATCATCAAAAACGATGTGTCGCCGCATGGGAAAGGAACATAGCAAGACGCACTTTGGACTGGTCGGCAGTACATAGAACACATTTTTTTTTGTGGTTGTTTAACAAATCTCACGGGATGAATGAAATCGACGGCAAGCAGCAGAATGGTGTCAATATTTTGAGCAGTGATTTGATAGTGGCAGGCTCTGGATGTTCTGTATCTGTGTGTGTCGGGCTGCTAAAACATGTAAATGTAAATCGGCAACTCTACTTACCCCGACGAGCGTCTTGATGTTGTGCAGCGCGTCCTGCGCCTTGAGCGCAGCCTTGCGAGTGTAAAACGTCACAAAACAGCACCCTGTGGAAGAGGTAGAGAGACGGAAACAGAGAAGCACGATAAAGCAACGAAAACAACACATTGGCACAACATTGGTACGGATCGGAGCACAGGTAGAGACGAGCGCGCAAATTTTGTTTTTTTTTTCTGTAGATTTGTTTTCTTTTAGGGAAAAAAAGCCATTGGCACACAATTGACAGGGGATGTAGAGAACATTGCATATGGGGATGTAATGGATTGAGGGAGCGCAGACAAAGACACAATAAAACATATCGGTCAGATTGTATATGTTTAAATGCCTTTTTTCAATCGAGAGCAGGATGGGAGAGAAGACGCACTGTCAGTGTTTATGAGTTGATATATATACAAACAGTAACATTGTTTCTTTATTTTAATGTACAAAACGAACACATTGAAACCCATTGGGAAGGCGGCTCCCAACGTTTTAGGCAAAAGGACGGAGCGCGCGACGGAACAACAGTATGTACAGCGTAGTACAATTCCAGCGTCATCGGCTTCACATACGGAGAAGCCAAAGAGGCGAGCACACACACACGTGGCAAAACACAAGCACAGTACATTGGAACATGTAAAATTATCATTAAAAGAGAAAAAGAAAACCCCACGCAACAAAAAAAAAACAAAAACAAACATAACATATAACACAGCGGCATCGAACTTTTTTGTTTGGTGTTGGTGGACGCAACGGAGTAACTTTAATGCTCGTTAAAAAAATAAGGTGATTTACGAAAACAGGCGACGAACCCATAAACACATCGGCACAGCAGCAGCAGCAGCCACAACAGCACAAGCAGCGTGAACATGTTGGCGCGGCTTGCTCTTCTCCTTTGGTTGCAGATTTATTTTTTTCACGCCAGCACGAAATAATACAACTAATAATAATGATTGCACTCTAAAGGAGCATCATTCCGCCAAAGCTAATACCTCCCTTAATGTCAGCATGATTGGATTTCTAACGGAATATGGATGTGTATCCCTTTTGTCAAGCATCCCCCCCCCCCATTTTTTCCTGATTCCATTTCGCGTGGGGATTACTACCCCAAAGCCAGACTGACCCCGAAAAAAGATTGAGCGGGGACCCCAAAAGCGTCCAAAAGCTTCAAGAAAAATGACCTTCCGGTCTTTTCGCTTTCCTTCATCATCTTCTAGCTCGCAAAAAAAGAACTCACCCCAATGCTCCCAACAAAAGAGGCCACCCTTAGTGCGCGATCTAGTGACAACCGGATCAAGCGGACGGATTTACGCCATCGTCCACTGCCACCGCCCGCCCGGTCGACCGGATATTAAAAAGATTCAATCGCAGCAAACACAAGGACACACGCGGACAGCGGTTCGCGGAAGCGCTTTGACTTAAAATGAACCCTCCCCGAATGGCGGGGAAACCCCGGGCCAGGTTTTGTGTTGGCCGCCTTTGTGTAAAGCTGTCACGCTGAGTCGTCATGAGGCAACAAAAAAACGCGGGAGACAAAGTCAACCCAAACCCACACTGCTGCTACTACTCTCATCCTCTTCACACCGGGGCCGGAAGTATTTTACTTGGCTTGGTAGAACCCCCGGGTACATGGGCTTCGTGTTAAAAAAAGATAAAGCAGCAAACAAACTGTGTGTATATCAGGGTGCACCACACAGCTAGAGAGAGAGAGAGAGAGAAATGCGTCAGAATCAGCAGGCCCGGCTATTGTACGGAATTTTGTTGATCGAACGAAACGGATTCCACCAACGCCACTAGCGCCCCTGCGGCGATATGTCGTCCGCTCATCGTCAATGTTGATGAATTTTGAAATTATATATGGATGCTATGCGCAGTGCCGCGCCGCCCCACCGTGGCCTGGTGCTGGCATTCGCGGAAGGAACCGATTCGAGCGAAAGCTCATTCGTTTGTGCGGATCGGATGTATCGTTTAATCCGTTTGATTAGAGAAAAAATGAGAAAAAATGATAACATGTAGCTTAAAAAATAACAAACAACAATTTTTCAACAGAAGATAGCTTTATCTCTTTGAAGATTTTATTTATATATCTGCCATATGAGTACATTTGAAAAGTTCTTTTTTTTCCACAGAAAAAGAGCATGTTTTTCATGAGAATGTATCTCATTCTGTATGATTTAATAGAAATATGAACGAACTAGTGATGTGAAATGAATGGTTTATTTGACACAAAACGCCTGAAGGAATGCTTCGCGCGAAACAAAGCGAGTATATTAAGCTTTTTAGTAGGTACAGAAGGCGCATTAAACAAAAACGTAATTGTTTCGTTTTTAAGAAAACGAAAAATAAAAAAAGCGTTCAATGGAAGTTTAGCCATATGAAGTTTCATTTTATGTATTTATATTACACATATTGTGGAAAGATAAAAATACGTTTTTGATAGTAGATGGTCCTATGAGCGAACGGGGTTTCCAAAGATGTTTTAAACATGTATTCTTTATTCTGGATAATGTACTGTAACCATGACCATTTTATTAGTAAAAAAATCAACTAATTTAAGGCGACACAACACCTGACGTCATGCGCCTGAAGTTATGCTTCTCGCCAAAAAAAAAGTTAAGTTGTTAAGAATTTTACTTTACACACAAGACAAAAAAATCGCAAAAAATGAAACAACATAACGTGAAAATGAAAAAGATTGAATTAGTTATAGAATCTAGTGCTGGAGAACGTTCTGTTTTTAAAAGGCTTCTTTGATACAAAACGCCCTAAGTTATGCTTTTTGCGATACAAATCTTGTGTATTAAGATGTGTTGTATACACAGAAGGCTTAACAAATTAACACCAAGCGATTCTTACGTTTTTGTACGATTTAACGTCGGTCCATTTGAGGTTGCTGATTATGTCATATAAAAAAATAAATTAGACATCCTTAAAGTGTATTGCGTGCTTGATGGCTTCATTTCTTCATCATACTTCCCCTGCCAGATCAGGCCTGCCCCAAATCAAACCCACTGCCCACCTCGTCGACCATAAGCAATATCTGGTCAACGAAGAGTAAATAGCTTTATAAAAACGATATCGTAAACAGTACACTTTCCACCCAATTTGTATGTACAGTAGTGTGGGCGATTTGTTTTCATGGGCGAGAGTATTTTCATCGCTTTATCTGTATACACTTAGCAACAGAGAGCAGATACCTGCATCGATCGATTGGTCAGTCGAGAGAGGGTAGACAAGATAGAAGATAGTAGTGGGTTGTTAAAAGAACTCGAGATGAAAATTGTCCACCAACCACCAGCAACAAAGGACAAAACAAACACACTCCTCAACCCATTTGTGGATGTGTGTACAACATAGCACAACACACAACGGTACGGTTGCAGAGCATTCCTTCTTATCGGAAGGATTTAGTTGCAATCAGCAGAAGGAAAGCTCGTTCCAATTCCATCGTTTAATTCACTTTACCCCATTACACGCACGTCTGCTACACGCAATTCTTCCTAAAAGTGACAGTGGGGAATGTAAGGGAGGAACCTATCTAGTTGACCATCGTCCACACAGCGTACATTACCGCGAGGTTCGGAGTTCCATGTACGCAACCGTCACGGAGCTTGATAAAGAAGCAAACGTGTAACAGCAGCTTACGATAACGATGAGTTACGACGAAATCGGTCACATCGGTCTCAATCCGTCTCGGGAGGCGCACAAGAGCACAAGAGCGCACCAGCAAAATCACCAGTGGACAGGCCTTTAATGCTTTGAGTGGTTCCAGTTCTCGCATTTCTCCCCTTCAGTTCAGTCTGTGGGGTTTTCGATACGGAACAGATCGGAAACAATCACCATCATCGGTCGTCGGTGCGGCCAACAACAGGGATTGAACACAAACCGCTCCTCCCTCTGGAAGCCTCTCCTTCCAAAGGTAGGATGAGTTCTAATGAAAATGAGCAGAGTGGTTCCGATCGATTGTTTTTCCCCCTTTCTCCCCCCCCCCCCCCCACGTTGTCAGTTCACAGATTCGGGCTGCAAAGGGATGTGTATCGATATCGTTTACGAGGGACGTTGTCATACGACGCGCTGCTTCGTTTTCTATTGATTATCTCGCAACGACCGAAAACATCACCACCAACGCCACCGCCAGCAGCACGACGAGTACAACGAGTGTTGCGGATTTAACGTGTGCGTGTTTCGTATGGGCCCACTTCTGGACTACGCAGGAATCGTGTCTTGGGTTAAGACGACCCGCTCACTGCCCAGAACGAAACCTAATTAAGTAACTAATCTTCGGCTTGGAGACGGAGCTGGGGTTTGTTTCCTTTACCTCCACCAGGAACCAGGACCAGGACCATCACCAGCACCAGAAGAAGGACTGGTTGGTCATCAACCGCAATGGTCACTCCCTGTTTGAAAGTCCATTTCACTCCAGCGCGCGCTCTCTCTCCCTCTCTGGCTACACGCGTGTAACCACCGGAGGCGTCCAATGTTTGATTTCTCCTCATCACAATCTTATCCGATTCTTCCCGTTCCCAAGCAAGGGGTGAGAGTGGTGTTTCTTATACCCCATCCAATCCAGACAATGACCACCGTGTGTGTGTGTGTGTAGGAGGCGGAACGGGGTTTCCCCATACAAATAGTGATCGTTGTTTGTTGTTCGGTATCGCCTTCTCGAATCGATTCGTTGCTGAAGCTGAAGGCTCTTGGGTACGGGTCTTTGTTTTCCATTCCTACACACACACACACACACACACTCCCTTAAGGGAGAGGAATGGGGGTGGTGGTTAGTAAAAGTAGCACCCAAGCTGGACTCGTTTTGTGTGTTTGGCTTTGGTTTTAGTTTAGTTCGTTTGGTTTGAGATTTTGTGGTCTAGCAGGGAAATGGATTCTTCCCGCATTCTTCATGCATCTCTCTGGTATGGTTAGCCACACGGTACGATACACTTTCAAGATGACGCAACTTTCCTGGATCGGTTTCCTTTGGTCCAAACAGGATAAGGGAAACACACGCCTTAACAGAACGATTCCGACGGCACGGCAATCGGTTAGAGTTTTGGTGTTGATGTTCAATTTTTTGGAAAGATGTTTGTTTAATTATAATTTCAGGTTCAGTTCAATTTGCAACCGGCACGGGAGGTTTTGCGTGGGCTGAGCCATAAAAGCATCTTGCGTGTGAGGGAAAACAAACACAAAAACAAACCATTAGATAATCGAATGAATTGCTCTTTCAATTTCTCCCAAAAACCAAGAAATTGATCCCCAGAAGCATTTGGGAAAGGTAAAGAAAAGCCAACTTTCAAACTTGAAATGTTCAAACCCCTCCCCGGAAGGCCTTCAGACGTCAGACAAAAGAAGGGAAAAAAACTTTATTTACCCTTTCACCAGAACAAAACAAGATAAAATTCCATATTTCCATCCCCTTGCCAAAACTCTCCTCCAGCCGAGCACGAGGAGCCACGAGGTATAATCAATGATGGGAGCAATGAAGAGTTGGTGTTGATTTTTAGATAGCAACACAGTGCGCCCGAAATGAATTGATTTCGAACGGCAGGAGGCCTCCCTAAATGTTGGCAGCAAGCAAACCCACTTATTGCCCACCCGGCTGGCAGCTGTGGCCTGGGATCCGGTCTCGTTCGATGGGCTGTTGACTCGACCAACATTTCCAATCAGGATTATTATTGATTGAATGCAAGCAAGCAATCGCCCATCAATTATGCACATCCGAGGAAGTTGTACGCAAAATGTATATATGCAAACCAAATGGTCTGCTGCTGCTGCTGCTTTTAACGCACCTGAACCATTGGCAAGATGTACTGAGTTCTGAGTGAACGCAGAATAAAAACACGCCAATATCTTTAAACTTTATCGGTTGGGGATTGATTTGAATGGTTGCTTAGCAAAACCTTCGGAACGACGACTTCGTTCCCTTACCCCGAATGGTGCTTTAATAAAACAACACTGGTGGGAAAATTACCTTCGCTTTGTCATTATTCTTGCAGGTCCTTCGTCTTCAGGCCGTACATTGCCGGGCACGAATAAAGGAAACGAAGACCTCCTCTTGGGGTCATTTAAGGCCGGCACGGGAAATACAATTGCACCTCCCGCGCTCGTGTTTCGAGGTTTCGGGCCGATGATGTAACTTCCGTTTCGCCAAGGCAAATTATAGGTTCTTCATCATTACCAGAACCGTTCCCGCCTCCCCCTCTCATGTAGCTTGTAACATGCTTGTTGTCAGCGTTTTCTAAATAACTTATGAATTTCGCCATCACGGCGAACATCGCCGTTGCATCGTCGACGTCTTCTGTGCAGGGTGTGTCTTTGTGTTAGAGCAAGGAAGGCATTCACAGCTGGACGTCTTATACATCGGTGTGTTTGTGTGTGTGTGTGCAGTGCCTTTGTGCCCGGGAAGAAGGGCTTGAAATTGACGTGCAACCACAATTGCATTGCATCGTTCGGTTGGAAATGCGCAAAACTTGCGGACCCTTCGATTGGAACCTTAGCAGCACACATGGCACCACAGTTCTGCGGGGCCCCGATATTACAGCTGCAGTGTGTTGGCAACAGCTACAAAAACATACGTCAATATGTTTGAATTATTAAACACCGTCTTACGCCGTACTTGCGCTGGCGCTGGTGTTTTTGCTCCAGCTCTCTCTGAGCCCCACCGAAGCGAACCACCCGAGCCCGTGACGTGATTCGAAGCGTGTGCTGAATTATACATTCCAAGATGGCGCTGGGCGCGCGCTCGCTGCAAGTTCCGGAAGGAGGTTTGCGGATCGAAACACGATTGCAGGCCGCGAATGTATTATTTTTCGCTCATTACAGGTCGAGCGTAAGCTGCAGCTGCAGTTGGACACAGGAGCGTTTGGTTGGGATTTAATGCGCTCTTTCAATGGGAGTTTGTGGTTGAAATTGGCTGCCCGCAATGTAGTTTGTATTTATGAGATGAAAGCTTTGTTACCCATTTCCATAAAATGCATTGTAAGAAACATTATATAATGTTTAACAATAATTATCGATAACTCTATGGTGAATCTATGAATTGTTTTGAAAAATACAATTAATTATAAAATATTGAAAAAGCAACGTATTGTTGAAGCGTCTCTTCTCTTTCAGTTATAAGAGATACTCTTATGCTCTAAAAACTTTTAAATGATGGATAAATAATCATTTTTAAAGCCGAAACATGATTGTAGTGTCATTTTACTGATTTATTCCGTTACAATCTGATTAATTCTTTGAACGGGGAAGTTTAATATTATTGTACTAAAATACGTCTACTACGACACATTAACATTAGTTAAGTTATTTATGATAGTGTGAAAAGTTATCTAGTCTTTTACAAAGGATGTATTCCGTTACTTAGTGACCGAAAAATCCATTATTTTGTGAAAGGTATCAACATTTTTCCAAAATCCTTAAGATTTTATAACGATACTCATATTTTTGTTAACGTTCTAAATGAAAATATAACAACGCAACTATTAATTTTTTAACATAATTGTTATGAAATAATATTGTTCTATTCAAATTCATTGACCTTTCACCATATTTACGTATTTTTAAGTGTTTTTTTACGATAGTGCCATTATAGGTACACCAAACAGGCATGTTCCTATAATGGTCCTAGTTTTAAAATCAATAAAAACAGGTAATTTTAGATTTTTTTCGACGACATTTTTGACATGTACTGTTTTCATTAAAATAAGCAACAAAAATTAGTTTTCTGTAAGCAATTTACCAAAAAAAGCCAAAAATCGCTTATCTGGCTAAGTGAAGATTGACTTTAAATCAAGCAAACTCTTCTGGGTGTGGGTTGACGACTGGTGTTATTCAGTACTTTAGTCAATATTTCCATCGACTAAATTCATACATTTTTTACGATCAAATTACAAAAGAAATCAATCTAATGGCAGTAATCCTTGCTGTTCATACGAAAACAGCTTCAAAACTAAGTTACATTGATATTACACAATGTTTTGAGGCATCTTTGTTTACACAATACGACGACTATAAGAACTATACCACCATAATAGGTACAACGAAGTAGTCTCAAAAATATGTATTTTTTCGTAAATTTGATGTGTTTCATGGTAAAAATGGTTGTCATTGCAAAAATAATACATATTCTCTTCGTTATGTGTTAAAATATTCAGTAATTGTCTTTCCTGACACTTTCAATCCATTAAAACACATCTGTACCACTACAAATTGCACCACCATTGGTACATTTACCCTAATTGATAATTTACAATTTTTAACAACATTTTCCAACTGGCTTCCATTTCTTATCAGTTTTTAATTTTTACTCCACTGTTTCAGTAAATCCACACAGAAAGCAATTTGGATTGATAACTGATTTTGAATGTTGATTCTTGGGTATTGTATGTCTTGTTTCATGGTGTGAAAAGCAATATATTTTTATCAAATCAAAAATTTATTTTTAAATAAAGCTAGTTGTAAGCTTTATGAAAGTAGCTTAATGTTTCAAAAAAAAAAAAAAAAAAAGAGTCAAATAAAGCTCACACAATTGGTATGGTAAACATGAAAAACAATTAACACTTTAAGCGCCGCGTCATATGAAATCGCCAATTCTCTTGATAACGAATGAGGTAGGAAAGAGAGACCGAGAACGACATGTGCTACGCCGCTTATCGAAATGAAACAAAAGAGTGATAATAGTCGCACGAACAATTGTCGCTCTCATCGCTCTCTTGTCATGCGCTACGTGCTCACTCGCAAACTGTGACGTCAGGCCGGCGGTCAAAGTGTTAAACGAAGACAATATTCGAATTAACATATTTGCCCTCGATTTAACAATAAGATTCTGATTAAAGTTCACAATTTAATTCCACTCTCTGTGCTGTCTGCCAATATGTCCCCAATACCTACCACAAAGCGCAAACAACCGCCCATCAAATTAGCCTCCCAACACCCAAAGAAACAAGCCCCAGAAACGACCCAATTCACCGGTTTCGCGAAACCGTTTCCTACGGGGCTCACCCCACCCTCAGCACAAGAGCACTGGTGTAACTCAATCAATTAAAACCGTTCATTCTAATCGGCAAACCGGAACCGAAACCGGATCGTTCCGGTGCTTGTGAACCCCGAATCGGTTAATATTCCCCCCCTCGCGTTCCATGACGACGCGCATGTATTACTCCATTCCCGCCGAAACTGACTGGGCGCCTCCATTTCGGCTCAAGCGAAGCGGTGTTGTGTTTGTCCCCGGGGGCTTGTCTTAAATTCTTACTCCTAACACCTTCTACCTTCAGGCGCGCGCGCTAATGGAGATGGTGAGTGATCGATTACACAAGGACAGAGTTTGTTGGGGGAGGGGGGGAGAGCTAAGGGGGTGCAGAACCCACGCCACTTAAAGCGACACGCCAGGTGCGTGTGTCGAACCGGCGCCGACCCGGTGTTTTGTGTGTGTGACGATTGACGTTTGACGCACAGCGGAGGTGGCAGGCAGTGTTGTAAGTAGTAACAGCTTCGCCGCGTTGGTTCGTCGCCTGGTGTCACGCATAAATTGCGCAAAAGTATCGTTTATGAATAATTAAACACGCCCAAACACAGTTCGCGCAAAAGTTGTACGCAGCGCAACGGGTTCCACTACACACCGTGGGTAGTGTGTGTGTGTGTGGTTGCGTGTGTAATGTTGTGATCCCCACCCTCCCCAAAAATGCCCACTAACTAGCCGCGGCATAAGTGTGACCGCGGCTGCACCGGAGTGTGGCAATATTAATTCGAGCAAATTTTATTGGTCGTCGAGCAAATAGTATAATTAATTTCATGCCCCACGCACACACACACACAGACCCCGGAGAGTTTGGAGTTCAACTACAACAACTACACCGGAACGGACCCCACGGTGAGCCCGGAAACACGAAAACGACAGGTTTAGGTGACCTGGAAAGGGAAGCGAAACGAGACGAGAGAGAGAGAGAGAGTGAGTTGATGATACGCTCATCTCGGGTTACACACCTTACGGGTGGCCCAATTTCGTGCACAGCTGAAAAACCACACCAACCAAACCTTGCTGGCTGGTGTTGGTGGCTGACTGGCTGGCACACACACACAAACACCGCCACACCCTGAGGTCTGGTTGTTAATTTCATTTATCGTTTCTACCTTGCTGGGCGGGATTGGAACGATCGTCGAACGATTGGTTTGTTTGTGAAAATGCGGGGAAAGGTGGTGTGTACGTTAAACGAGCCTCCATTTCAATGTCCGGAACCGGAAGTTAACTTTCTAGCCAATGTCCGGCTTTTCGCGGTGTTTGGATTTGGGCCTGATCGGTCGGTTGCTCAGGGCAGGGCAGGGCAGGGGCGTCAAAAAGGATGGTTCACCCGTTCCGTGGGTGAAATGAAT
The DNA here is from genome assembly GCF_943734735.2 of Anopheles gambiae. NCBI lineage: Eukaryota > Metazoa > Arthropoda > Insecta > Diptera > Culicidae > Anopheles > Anopheles gambiae. The sequence goes on along the minus strand of NC_064602.1, from coordinate 34,173,354 downwards.
TATATGCAAATTATGTTTAAATTCCAATTGACATTGTCAAATTTATGGTAATTGCTTTATTATGCTGGCATTGTGGACTGTCCCCGGGAAAACTGGGCAAATTTGGAGAGATAGAGCGCAGTGTGAAGGTTACCGAGCGGGTACTCGGCAATGAATCATCGGTATCGGTTTGATTCTCCCGACGCACCCCGGGGGCGCATCTAGGATCAAAGCAACAGTCCAGTCTGAAATGAACTCCCGCCCCCAAGGGGTCGAGCAGCAAATGGTTTTAGCTTCGTCAGTTGGTTCCGAGATGGTTGCGTTCAAAAAGGATAAGGCTTAATGATGCGTGACAATTTCTTGCCTGCTCAGCGCATTCGGGGAAGCATTCCCTGGCATGCCCTGCAGAAGAAGAGGCTTTGGCCTTTACCCGAAAGGTGTGTTCCCTCTTTTCATCTTTGGGTTTCTCGGGAAAAAAGGAACGTTGGAGGTCACATAAATTAAGCACATTTTACGAGCGGGCTCCAAACACATCGACCCTGGGACTGGGGTTTTTGATCCACAAGAGAGAAAGAGAGAGAGAGAATGAGACAGTGTGAAGCGAACAAGGCTGCATTCTACCACCACTTGAAAGCCACACTCTCTTCTCCGGAAGGAACTGGAGACATCGCAAGGTACACCACCCAAAAATGAAATTGGCGCCGGCGCTCGTATGAGTAAGATTTTATTGCCACTAATAAAATGGCGAGCGAAGAAATCGGGTGTAGGACACACGTCAGCTTGAGAGGTGATCTGAACATGTGCGTGTGTGTGTGACTGCAGTGTATGAGGACACAGCAACCCAACGGAGGATGCCGTCCCGTGTACGATCGTTACCTTTAATGTTTATTGCAAACCCCTGTCTCCCTCGTGCGTTCTTTTTCCATGACGATCAACTGTCGCTCCTACACGTGCAAGCTTCAAAGCACTTTTTATGACGATCCTGTCACCCGCGTTGACGCGTCATCGTTCACCACCAGAAGCGCACTTTTGACTTGTGACGTTTTACAGAATAAAGATACGATGGTTGCGCTGATATGTTTTCAAAAGTTGACGTATTAAATACGAGCAGGGGGGCGGGAAAGTTTCGACTTTGTCATACGATGACAATGTGTGTTTGAGAGAGAGAATGCGAGCATCACAGCAATTGTAGGTAAACTTTATCAGTTGAACTCACTTTATGAGAGCAGCATTATATTAAATGTAGACGGCAGTTGGCTAATAATGCCTTAAGCAGGCATTACCGTAAACATGAATGTTGAATAATAATGGCACATGGCATGTAACAAATGATGATAAGAAAGTAGTTATAATTGATGCGCGGAGGGCAATCATACCTGCTAGCATTGTGATTTGTATGAGTGATGAAATCAAATAGCTGATGCTTTAATTAATTTAATCGTTTCATTTTGAATTGCTGGCGTTATTTAAATAATTTACCTAAATTTATATTTTTTATTGCAAAGCGCCTAAAGGTATGCAAATGGTATATACAATCATGGCTATCGGAGCAGTAAAGAGCATTGGCAAGAGCTATTTTCATTACAAACCGCCTAAAAGTATGCAAACGGCGTAGCAAACCATGTCCAATGCAACATAATAATCCAGTGCTTAGGTTGATTGAGTTAAGGTGTTGATTGAGGTTGTTGTATCATTGCTTACAGGGTTTCTTACAATTTATTGGTTGGTTCCCTTCAATTTTTGGTGGCTTCCCATATTTTTGTGATGCGTTCCCACGATTTTTTGGCAATTTGCCAGAATTTTTTGGTCCAATTGTATTGACATCCAATCGGAAAAAAACCAATAAATTATGGGAACGATCCAAAAATCTATGGGATACGATAAAAAAATCGTGTGAATGCACCAAAAAATCATGGGAACTGACCAATAAATCGTGGGGAACCCTGTAAAGCAAATAATCTTTTCATTTCAAATTGCTAGATTTCGAATTCTTTTACTAATTTACCAAAAGTTGTGCCATTTGCATTGCAAAGTGTGCTTAAAGGTATGCAAACTGCATAGCAATTTGTGCCTAATTGTGCATATTTAATTACAAAGCGCCTAATAGTTTGTAAACGGTATGACAGACCATGCCAATAGCAGTATTAAATTTCTTCCAACTGCGTATGATGATATGGATTTGTTGATTGGAGTAATCAATCATACTTAAAGTAATTTAATTGTATGTTAGAAGCTTTCCTGGACTAATGTGCCTAAAGTTTACTATTGTTCATTCGAAAGCGCCTAACTGTAGGCAACCTGCTTAGCAAACCATGTTTAATATTGCATTGCATCCTTTTCCATTACATATAATGATTGAGATAATGTTAGACATATAAACGCACGAACGAAAATTATCTGTTAACTATCAATTCAAGACAATAGAAACGAATGTGTTTCTTTAAGAGAATTAAAGTCACATCATGAGCTTTCGTTACTGTGTCCACTGGCTCATGTGCCCCTAACTACTAACAATTGCAACATTCGGAACAACGCCCTCGTCGGGTTGCCAAAACAACGATGAATGCCCCCGCACACAGGCGATGAAAGTGTAAATGTTCGAAGGTTTTCTTCGGCAAACCGGGCAGGGTGCCAAAAAGCACTCCCCCAGCACTGCCAGCAAGCAGCCAGACCCGGCAGAAGTTTGATGTCTCTCCCAGGGTCTTTCAGAAGCTTCCACAGGCAAACAAATTGGACCGTTTTGCTGTGTTAATAGCCGGTGTGTAGTTTCGGAGCAGTTGTGTTGCGTGCTGCCTTATTGCGCCGGGGCGGGCCTGTGCTACCGAAATGGACAGGTGGCACATGATCTCGGTCGGTGGTTCGTTGTCGGCTGCACAGCTGCGGTGTGGTGGGTGGACACACATAATTACAGACAATCTCCCGGGCGCACGCATACGGCGAAGGTGTCATTTTGGAAAAGTGACTATGTTTATGGAGCAAACGTAGAGCCGTTGGGACAGCCATATGGAACAGAATGCTTTCCCTTGCAGCATTTAATTTTAATCGACTGGTGAAAGGAAAGGAATGCTAGCATATGGTCGATAGTAACAGCTTTCCGGAGCTGTCCCGTGCGAGTGATAATGACACAGACAAGGCCATCCCAACAAAGGTCAACAAGAAAAGTCAATCTTCCAAACGATCAGGAGCCATCAAAGAGATTTTTCTAAGGAAATATCAGAAGTTGGCTTTAAACAAAAAGGTTAACATCAATTAGGCAAACATTGTAAATGTGCTGTGAAAGTCATACACCATGTACTAGTGGAATTCAACAGCCTCGACATGCATAGCTAAACGGTTTTAATTGCCGTGAAAATACTTCCACGAACGTGTCCGCTAACATCAAGTTAAATGGGTTTTACCACATTCTATGGAAGAAGAAATAAAAAAGCTTCAGTTTTATAGAAAAAACGAGAACAAATCGAAACTCCCGCCCTGAAATATGCAACATGGAATTGTTATCAAATCGATAGCTGTACACGCCTTTTTATATGTGTTTGCGTGCCTCAATTTTTGCTGCTTTCATAATTGATTGGCTTTCATCGGAATCGATGGCGGTGACTAGCTAGCCAGCAGCAGCCGCCGCCGCCAGCTGTGCCAGGCTCTGTGTTTCGATTTAATTATTCATGCTAAACTATCGACAGTGCCGGCTCTATCGCGGAGAAATGTACCCGATGGAAAGAACTGTCCGCCTTGTCAAAAAAAAGGGAATGAAAAACTCGCGTTATTAGCTAGTCGACTAGTGTTGAAGTGTTTCTTTCCCTATTACGTGATAGTTGTTAGCAGCAGTTTTTTTGTTGTTGTTGTAGCTCCGTTTTATAGTATTGTTCTGTATCTATTCCGTCCTACCCACAGCCATGGATTATCGCTAATTAGTGCTTGGCTAGCTGTCTACATTTGACACACAGCAACTGATGTGCTCGTTATTTTCAATTTTATTTCACTTTAGATTTTGCCTCGTTTTTTTTTTGTTTTTTTTTTCATTAAATTGACCATTTTCTCCACATCAAGTCGTGATGTGTTGTGGTGATGTGTGCCCCCCCGTAGCAAGGAAAAACGAGGTCAATGGACAGTTTGCAATGGTGGTTGGAGTGGAGGAAAAAGCAGACTAGCTCAATTATGGCGCATGTATTTGATTATTTGTGGAATTTCATTTGATTGCTTTGTTCGGGACGACGGACTGGGGGGGGCAAAGTGGACGTCACAAAACATTCTACTGAGCGCTGCATCGTTCTGAACGCGCGCACACACGCACAAAAAGGGAGCAAAAAAACCCGGTCCCATTTCTAGGATCGAGTAAAAATTGATTCAAAATAGCTAACGCCGAGGAAAGAAATAAAAAAGAATTTCCCCATTTGCTAGCAACTGCTCGAACTCACCCAACTGACCAGTCACCCAACTGCGGACACAGATATCAACCGTTTTTATCTATCAACTTCCATCTCTGGCAAATAAAACTCACCGGACTGACCCACGCTACTCGTTACAAGCTCGAGCTCGTTCTACTACTGTTGAGCTTTGGACTGTTTTTCGTTGTCCAGGAAAAATCGATTTTTCCTAGAGCTCGTTTTTTGTTATGCATCTCCCCGATCGATTAGTTCCTCGATCAATATGTTCTATTGCACACAGTACAACTCTGTGTGTGTAAAAGTGGTCTTTTTTCGATTCCCAACATATTCAACGCACCAACCAAGCGAAGGGAACACAAAGTATTGATGGCTAAAAATAGCAACACAAATCAACATCGTCCAGCAGTGGAACGGGTTCCAGTATGAACTTGCGCCCACCAGAGATCCAACACAAGGGGGAAAACGGTGTGCAACTGGCATCATCTAGCGAACCACCACCAAGTGGAAGCAAATTGGCAACGTGAGGGCTGGCGAAAATCGATACTTCAATAACCTGAATATATCAATTGATGCCATCCCTTCGAAAACTGCCATCACTGACCGGCGCTCTTCACACGTGGAAAGGGGGGGTTTGTGGAGTCCTTGTGGTTGTTGAATGGTGCAACACAGCTCCCCATGAATGAGTGGTGCTCCGTTCTCGATCATCGATTTTAATCGAACTTCTCGGAATTAGAGCTTCGGGAAACTCTTTAGCTGGTGCAAGAGAGAGCGACAGAGGCATGGGACAACGAAGTAATGGTCAGTTGGCGATCGGTCGGGTCGGACGGTCTCGTTATCTGTAATTACTTCGGGCAGAGTGCATTCGCTCTGGGTGTGGGCGCGGGTGCGCTCTAATTAAGATTGTCAACTTAATTACAATCGCCAAAGTTGCTTAACCCTTTCCAGCGACTGTCGCAAGAGAGCTGGAGAGCATTGCAGTGTCAATTTTTACTACTGGCTCGAAGCTACGAGGAAAGGGAAAGAAGACCATCGCCATCGCGGTGTGGGTGTCGGATTAATGGAAAGAGATATGATTGGTACCCACTCTTCCCTTTTCAGTTTCTCCATTTGTGGGCAAGTTACTAGCAACATTATACCACTTTTTACGTCTCCAAACGCTGGCGCTGCTACTGTATCGTCCGTTCGAGATGCAACCGGATAATTAGTGCAAGTAGCAAAAGTTGCACTCAGGTGGGCCGAAGTGCGGGCTGGCTGAAAGGATTTGATGATGGGTGAAATTGGTAGAAAAATAATCATCTCCTTATTAACTAATTAAGCTCGCAATGAAGTGATTTTCACCCCGCCAGATCAGAAACAAAAGGTCTTTCTCAACTTCATCAAAATGGGGATTGTTGGGGGAAAAGTTTCACCATTTCTGGAGGGCAAAACTGTTTACGAAATATTATTTAGCTTCCACGCGTGGTTAGAGGAGGAACTTCTAACACACAAAGTTGCGCCCAAATTGCGTGCTGCCGGTGAGCCGGTGTGTGTCTGAGAGAGGTGGACTGATGTTAATTAGGAACTAAACTTTTTGTCGTAGCAGCGCTGTTGAGAAAAATGGGGTTTTTTCCTACTCCACTTTATAACATCAACCTTAACCTTTTGCGTGTGTTCATTTAATGGTTCATTTGGAGCCTAAAAGAGAAGAATTCTTCATTTTAATTCGACTTCTAAAATTAAATCCTCCAACTAACGCTCATCCAATGCACGCTTGTTTCGTTAGTTTAAAATGCACAAATCTTTAAAATAACCTTCTTTGTTCCTTCTTTTAAATTTTCCATTATCAGGTCACTCCTTGCAGAGCACCAAACCACCAGGTCAGACCAGGCACAAGAGCTGGAATTTAAATTTCGGAAGGTAAAATCGTACCTCATTCGTTAGGACGTTCGCGTTAGGTTCTTTTTTCCATATCCAATTCTGCCTCCAAAAACTCGTGACCTTTATTCCCCAGGTGGTGGTGGTGCTGGGTGTGGTACGTGACTCTGCAGCAGATGATCTTTCTCACGTCCTTCACTAAATATGGGACAGATATTTGACACACACACACACACACACGTACAGGGAGCGAGGAGAACGGCAGTTTTAGGGCGTGGAAACTATGCAATCTGGCACAAACTAGGTTTATTCTGGAAGCGGGCTTTTCTTCTTCCCCTTTTTCATTCGCTCCGTTTGCTTTTGGAGCTCGCTCGCTCGCTGGAGCTTCAGGAGTGAGAATAACACAAAAAAAGAAGGCAAAACCTTTCTCCAGGGTCGCCCGTGCCTGGATTTGGAGGTCCAACTCCTTTGTTCCACCAACTCCCCCCCCCCCCCCTGCCGCTCTGAATGAGGGATGAAAATTGGAATCATTAAAAATTGAAATACTCCCCGAGTCGTTCTCGTCGGGGGGCCGTCGAGGACGGTTCTCGTACGGCGTAAAAAAAGGCTTCTACATTGTCCGCTTGGTTTCCTGCGGAGAGTGGGTTTTTTACCTTCTGTGTCATCGCTAAATCATGAGACAATGTGTTCTTAGTTTTGAAGTTGCCTTCGTTTTTTTTTTTTTTGATTGGGTAGTTTTGAAGAATTGAAGTGAAAACCAAATACGAAAATACCTTTGAAAATTCTTTAAAATGTCTCGCCCAAATCGCCCAAAAAACGAATTGACGTGCTGCGACCTTCCCACGACAGCACATAATCGGCACACACTTTCTCTATGCTGCCAAGATTAAACCTTTTTATGGCTCAGAAAACCTTCAGAAGGGAGAAAGGCCGTTAAAAGCCTTTGAAAAAAAAAAAAAAAAACAGGGAACACATACCAACCAGATGGTACACACTTTGTGGGCCACCTTTAGCGCAACACTCGCGGAGGGGGGGGGGGGGGGGTGGGAGGTTTTTTGGCAAATAATCTGCTCCCACCGGTGTCACCGGTTTTTACGCAGCCGAAAGACGAAAAGAAAAAGTTGCGTCGCACAGCACTTTCAGCAATAATCCTCGTAAGCAGATTGTCAAATTTGCAATTTCAGCAAGTGCTGCCGACATGAAGGAATGGTTGCTTCTTGTTTTTTTTTTCGTCCCAGCAAGAGACTTTGGACTTTTATTTTTTTAAAAAAAGGACACAAAAAAGGTGCACTGATCGTTACAATAAAAGCAAATCTGCAGCATGAAAGACGTGAGAAAATTGATCACCCCGCTCATGGATCGGGTCGGGTGTGTAGTCGGAAAATAGGGAACCTTTTTGTTCTGCGCTGAAGCTTGCCAGGCATAACAGTTTTAAGCTGTATACCGAGCATTAGCTCACGTATTAACGGGTGGTATGTGGGGAATGCGTTGTACCTTTCACGTTTAAATTTTAATCATAATAAACACACTTTTTCCGCACAGCGCTCGTATCGAGAGTTTTGTTTGTGTTTTTTCCTGTGGCAATGTGTCCTGACACAGTGCGCTGCTTTAGTTTTCCCGTTTTTTTCTATTGCTTTTGCGCCCTGACACAACACCTTAATTTCGGCTGAAGCTTTTGTCGAAGCAATTTCAGCGCACAACGCTCTCTGTTGGCTGCCCTAAATAATGCGCTCACAATTAACCACCAGTACCACACAGGTCCCCCGGATATTGGTTGTGTGCTTACACACACATACACACACGGAAATAGATCAGAGTTTGGTGGCTTTGGTGGCCACCGCCTACTGTCTAACAGCCCAGCCAGCCCTGTGTGACATTAATTTAGCGTCAATTTTAAAACGAATGAACGCGGTACTGGCTTGCTGTTTGCGCTTTAAGCGTTGAAATGCTTGTCCCAGTTTCCTCGGTAGCAGCAGCCACTCTTGACCACCTTCCTGTACCCGCTGGCGGTTACACACAGACACACATACACACACAAAAAAGGGGAATGAATTTTTCAGAAGCCTAATTTCGCTTCGAAGCTTCCAAAGCCAGCGAAAGCCAGCAAGCTGACCGACGGGAGCACCAGAGCACGCAATTTTACTCAAACCGACAATTTGACTGCCCTTTCATCTTTCAGGGGTTTGGGTAGTAGGAGAGGAGAGCTGGGAGGGAGAAAAATCATCCGCCGGCTAATTACAAATCCAACCGGACCTAAATCAAGTTTTTCCCATGTAGAAATTGACCCGGGCACGGGACCTTCCCAGCCCGCCCACTCGCCCCGGGGTCAATGATTGTGCGAGCATGAAACATGAAAGAGAACCTCAAACAAGGGGTTGGACGTTAGAGATTAAGGGAGACGGAAAATGGGGTCAGATGAAGCGCGTGCGGTGGTGCGTTCCCCTGGAAAAGGCTACAAGGTTATTATCACGGTTAATCCCTTTTTTGCCATTATTAGCCCGGCTCGCCTCGGAATTACTGGTTTGGCCGGTGTGCTGCCCGCGTTTTTTTTTTTTTAAAAACACTGACACTGAAGTCAGCCCTTGAAAGGCTGCAAAAATTCAAACGCCAATCTAAACCGATCGGGCATCGCTTGAAATGAAGTTTTGGGGAAAAGTATTTTCTTTCCCCCCCGTTTCCCTATTTTTCGCAAAATAACTCCTCGGAATTCGTCTGTTTCAAATACGCCTGTCACTGCGTTTAAAGTTTGCTTCTACTTTTGTCTAAGGACCTAACTGGAATGGAATCTTGCCTCTCGTTCTTCCTTCGATCAGCTAAATCCGGATCGGTGCAGACGGTGTTAAAAACCGGTGGCGCTTTCACGGCGCTAATGCCCCACAAAGACTTTCGCCAATAAGACTAAGGGCTATAAGGAGCTTTGCTGAGTTGAGCCGTGAAAGAATGTTGATGGCTTTGGTTTTTTTGTTTGGTTTTTGTTTTGGGGCATTATTACTTGACTGTTTTGCTGTTTGAACTGAAATCCATTCGCTTAAGCAATGAGGTGCACAAATAAAAAGGAAACACAAATTTAATACTTTCATAATTCGATTAAGGTTTTTGAATACTTTGCATAAAAACACAGAAAAGGCCAAACCATGCAGATATGATAAAGGAACAATGTATGAACGCTTTCTTGATTAATTTAAAAGCTTAATCTTAATGCTAGCCTTGCCTTCTTCTTACCACAAAATAATAGTTTAAAATAGTTTTTCATACATTACAATTTTATGAGACTTAATAGAGCTTTACTAAGCACTGTTCAGATGTCTTTAATGTGATTGAAGCTCGAAAGTTATGGTGTAAAATATCAAATAGATCCTAGAGAGCGTAAAAGTAAAAATAATAAATTTTGAATTTCGATTCTTAAACGTATATGACTTTATTAACCACCGCATAATCCTCTCATTTCACGCCGATGATGTTGGAAAATGTGGAAATAATTGATACAATACAATTTTGATCAAACAATCTCGAAAAGTGACTTAAATTTCAACTCAACTATCGTTTCATGAATTTATTCTTTATCATATCAAAGCTTGTTTTCCAGTTACTATAACAAACAGACGTACAAAGCATTCATTTTTATCTACATCCTACTTTTAATTACTGCTTCATACCACAAATTACTGCTAAATTCATTATAAAATTCTTCGATCGTTCAACATGTCACTGAAAGTGAAGGTTCGTGTGTAATTAAAATTCTTCCAACAAGATCTGCACTTCACTACGAGTTTCGTAGATTTTCTCGGCCTTATTCAGACAAAAAATCAACACATACAAAAAAAAAAACAAATCTTGACAAAAAAGTTAACTCATTGTTAGGTAAACGCTCAACGCGGCTCCTTTCGTTCTGACCCAGTCTGAACAGACACGCACCACACATGCTCCACATTTTGATTACTGCTCAGTGTCCTGTGTTCATCACCAACCACCCATAACCACAAAGCACTCAACGCACCCACCCATTGGGTTAGCTTCTTCTACAAAAAAAAAAAAACACCCACCAACCCAACCTTCCGCACCAGCCGACAATCTGGTTTCAAGCATGTGAAGTGCGTTTTGATTCAATTTCGGCTTGAATTTAAATTAGAGTAAAACCAATACACCCGGAGGACACTGCAGGAACCGCCGGGGAGGGGAAAACATGTCAAGTATGGTAGAAAAGTGAACGAAACGAAAGAGAAGGCTTTCTGTGTGGATAGAAAAGAAACAAACCAAAAAAAAAAACCACCACAATCTCTGCCCGCTGAAAAATAGCGCTTTGTCACGTTGATTTTCCTCTTCAGAGGCTGATGCTCTCCCTTCTTTTACGTTCGTTTTTATTTTTTGTTCATCCTCTCCGCTCACTTTGGGTAAATCCTTCGGGGATTCCGAAAATAGGAAAAAGATGTTAGCCAAACGTGCGTTTCAAGTGCGTCACGCAGTGTCACGCCGATGTCACTGCGTCACGGGAGCGCTGGTGGGGGGGGGGGGGGGGGAAAGAGATGACGACGTAAGAAAAAAAAAGACCCGGAAAAATCATCATCTTAAATGGGTAAGCAAAAGCCTCAGAACACTCACTGTATGTGTGAGTGTCTGTGTGGAAAACTGGCGGAAAAGAAAAGGCAAAACACGGAAGTGATACATAATTTTCCAAAAACCCCAAAAGAAAGTCTTTGCGTCCCGACCGCACGGAAAACAAAACATGACAATAAGGAAAGGGGATGGCACAAACAGGGGTGGCACAAAAATGAAGCACAAAAGGGGGTGGAAAAAGCATATGAACCAACCAACCGGCGGCTTTGAAGAATCGGATTTCACCCCCAAACGATCCGGGACCGGGCTTCTTCAGATCACTGATTTAACATTTTCTTCTTTTAACAGAGAAAGACTGTGGAGAAGAAAATCGGGGTCATGACACGTTCAAGTTCCCTCTTTCCCTCAGTGGCTCAGTGAGCTGCGAACGAGCGCAAAGCGAGTGATGAGGTAATCGAAAAATGTTGCAAAATTTTTGTGCGGGTTGTATGTTTTTGGCTTCCCGGGGAGACGTGTTCCAGGGGAGGGAGGGTGGGTGTCCTACCAGTGCCTGGAGCGGCTACAAAATGCGGGCTCCGTACGCCACCGGGTGACGTGAGTGGATTTTTGTTTCATCTGTCCCATCATGTCCCGTGTTGTGGATATTGATGGGTATCAGGACGTTTTTGGGGGAGGGGGGCACACGTACGTATCATCCTGCTGGCATCGTGCAGTACGTGCGCCCACCAATTGGAATATTCGATAAAGAGAAAACTCATCGCGGTAATCATGACTACACATTGGGTAATTGAAATTTTGTGGAGGGTTTTTTTCTTCTTCTTCTCATGAAATGTATAACAAATCTTGCCAAAGGAAATCATGGAAATGTCCCCCCGAAATCATACGATTGAACGTTGGCATAATGATGAATCATGATGTATCTGTGTTCGGAGATTGAGGCATTGCAGTTTGCTGGTAGGTCCTCTCTTACACTCTCTCCCTAATTCGATCATCATTTTATATCATTAGATGTACATTTCTCCTGCGGTTTTGTTGCTGACATTGAGGGTTGTGTTTTCCAAAATGACGGCGTCATTAATTCGGGATAAATTGTAATGTTTAGAGACTATCCATAAACTACGTAACGCTCACATGCGACTGGTATTGATTAAAATGATTACAATATCTCTATAAATCTGATTCTATGCAGGATCTGTTCCAAGATTTATACAAGTTTAGAATCAGTTCCAAGACTGATAGGTCCTTAATCTATTGCCCGACTGGGATGTGTTCAGGGTCAGTTCTATGACCGGTATTGGCTTGGAAAAAGTTCCAGAATCGTTATGGATTCCGAATCAGTTTCAAAAACCGTACATATTTGGGAGATATTATGATCAGATCCCAAACTGGTGAGATCAGGATCAGAAGCAGTTCAAGTGCTGATATAGGTTTGTTTGGATCAGTTTCACGACCGATATAGATTCCAGGGCCGGTACGGAATCAAAATTAGTCCAGGAACTGACCTGGATCCAAGATCATTTCCAAAACCAAAACAGGTATAAATAATAGCCAGAACTAGTATAGTTTCAGGTGCCGGTCTCGTAGTACAGTCGTCAACTCGTACGACTTAACAACATATCCGTCATGGGTTCAATCCCCAAATAGACCGCGCCGCCATACGTAGGACTGACTATCCTGCTATGGGGGGTAATCCAAAAAAGTCGCTAAACGCCAACTCCACAAGTGGGTACAGGCAGGCCTTGACCGACATCGGTTGTTGAGCCAAAGAAGAAGAAGAAGTACAGTTTCAGGATCAGTTACACATACTATGAGGGTCATACTATAAGTTCGTGGGGGCGGTCCCATGGAACAGTCATCAACTCGAACGACTCAATAAAATGCCCGTCATGGGTTTAATCCTAGAATGGACCATCCCCCCGTAGCGTAGCAAGGATTGACTATCCGGCTGACTTAATGAATTAAGTCTCGAAAACCTGTATAGGCCGGCATGTCCGCGTAGGACGTTACGCCAATTAGAAGAAGGGTTCGTCTTTCGTTCGTGAACTGGAATGTGGTTGTATTAGTCTATGTAGTCTTAATAATTCAAAAATAAGAGAGATCCCCTTTGACTCTGTGGTAGAGTTGATAGACTCAACCCGATGCGCAATTAAAAGAGATGAGTCTTTTAATATTCTAACCTTATCTGTTGCTACATTAGAAGGAATAAAACAATAAAAAAACATGTTTGGCGTTACGTAACTTATGGATAAACCCGTAAGTAGTGTAACACATAAATCAAATTTAATGTATAATAATATCTCAAGATTTTCCGTTGCATTCCACCAAAAAAGTAGGATCCTTTAACGCATTGTTCACCCCTATAAGTGAACGATGGTTCGATTGATTTGGCCAAAGCATTCTTTCACCCTTCAACCTTTGCCTAACTTTCGAAAGCTAAGCAAACAACACCCATATGACAGACCGGGAGACAAACACACAAAAAATGCTGCCCCAAAAGGCACTCTAATCTGTGCTCTTTTCCACTTGAATCGCTGTGAGCGGTGAATGCACTTGTTTCCCCCCTTGTGTGTCGGTCTCTTGTGTCTGAAGCGTTCCCGAAGTGTAGAAAGTTTTCAGTTCAATCCCAACGGACACACAAGAACCAATCCCCGGAACAAAAACGGTAGTAACTGTTCAAAAGTGTGATGCCTTTATTTTGTGACCTTTTTTTGTGTGTCGATTCCCATGGTCGTCCATCAGTCTTCAGGCATCTCTCGTTTGTGCGTTACACCGTGGAACCGGTAGAATAAATCGACCCGGTATTGCACTGACCATTGGGGGCCTGGCGGTCTCTCGCCAATCTTCACCATGCACTCTAGTGCAAAGGAATGAAAAAACGAGGTTGCACGGCCATTATCAGCAGCTCGGCCATCCTTCAACACATCGTTCTCAAAAAAAAAAGTCGAATGACGAAATGTCCGGTGGCACCATTTTCTCACTCGCTTCGGCTTTCTTTGCTGGAAGGTGCACCCCGACGGGTCAGCACTGGTACCACTGGTGTGTCCCGGTCAACATCAACGAACGGGCAAAATGAGTAATGGATTGGAAATCAACAGTTCCCGGTTGCGCTCCCGGATACGTTCGCCGCGGGCTCGGTGGCATTGTGTGTGGCAACTCCCAACAACCCTTGGTCTGCTGCTGCTGCTGCTTTCGTTCGTTTGCACAGCTGAAGAACGTTGATCGGATCTCGGAGCGCAGCTGGTCAAATGGCTGTGGCAAGTGCCAACAAAGGGGAAGAAAGGGGCTGTACGATATGTCACAAGCATCAAGCGCATTCGACGCCTCAAGCGGTCACGAGATTTCCAATTCCTTTTCGTCCTCGAAGCCACCGTTCACTTGTCAGTCGCGTGCGCTCGCTCGCTCGCTCAGGTCGTCCGGAGCGTTACGGATTCTGATTCTGAGGACGACGATGAACGTGTGACACTGGCGCAAGCTACGCGGCAAAACGCGTCACCATGATAGAGACCGTTTTTGCCGTGCAGATATACCCAAAAGAGTTTGAGTGCTTGTGTTGCCACAGTGGCATTAAAAATCTCTTACCAAGGACACCAGGTTCCAGCAGGTAAAATAGACGCCTCAATTTTTTGTTTTGAAGCGATTGCAGATATTCTAAAAAATCTATCTTTATTGTTCCGTGTTGTTTGGGTTTCTCCAATGCTTTTAGGAACAATGACGTGACGTCCCCGAGTGCGCCACCCGGATCACATCCGGCAATATACGTCGTTTTTTTGGAGCACAAAACTGTACTTTGTTCTTCTATGTCCCTTCCCGTTCGCTCGATGCTCGATTGAAAGTACTAAACACACTTCAAGAAAAAAAAAAAACGAAACTTTAAAAGACGCCTATTCGCTCCAGGTGACTGAGGTGACGTCAACTCGAACCCGACCCCTCCTGTTTCCGACAAAATTCCTGCGCTCAATACGGGAGCAACACCCGACAGGGGAATCAAGCAACTACAGTAAAAAAAGCATCAAGATCTACTTGCATGTCACTTGCGCTGTTTTCGATCGCCTTGCTACGACTACCACGGCGGTGTTGTCTCTTGAGTGGCAAATCAATTAACGGGAAAATATCGTCCCATTCCCACGCCTTGCACACACGCTTATCGCTCAGAAAAAGGACACTCACCCTTGCTCTGGCCGGATGTTTTGTCCCGCAGCACGTTGATCTGGTGGACCCGCCCGAACTCCTCGAACATCTCCTTCAGCTGCTGCTCGTCCATCGACCGGGGCACCTGGCCGACGAACATCTTGATATAGTCCGGATCGGGCTGGTCCCCGACCACCTCCTCGTCACCGGGCTGGTGGTGCATGTTAAGGTGCATGTCCTGGTGGCACGGGGACGCCGTACCGTCCGAGCCGGCGGCCGACCCCGTCGTCATCGCCGTCGCCGTGTTGTTGTTTATCACCTTCGGATTGTTGTTGTTCAGCGTGTGATTGTTATTGTTGTTGCTTCCGGGGCTGCCGAGGTTCAGGCTGGTGACGACGACGTTCGCATTGATGCTGCCGGCGTTGGTGCTGCTGTTGCTCATGTTCAGCATGGCACTGTGAGGGAGAAGAAAGAACAAAAAGCACGTCAGTCAGTAACTGTGTTTTGGTTGGGGGTTTTTGTTGTCGTCGTTTTAAGTGTATCAAACAGCAAGATGGAACTGGTGGAAAACGGTGGCTTGTTATGACAGAGTAATTTATCTTGAAATTAAATATCTTTATTCAAAAAAATAATAATTAAAAACTATTCATACTAAAAATAACACTTTAAAATATTGAAAGCTTTCATAACAACAAGGATAATCGACCTTCTTCCAATCACAACAGCTCGTTTTGTTCCCCCCTTAAAAAGCAACCGGAAGTGTCTGTTCGCAAATTCAATTTCAAAAATCTCCCTGCATCAAATGATTGCTTCCGCCCTGGGTGTTGGCCCTTTCCTTCCCGCTTCTCAACGACACAATCAAGAGCGGCGGAAGAGTAGATGAGAAACAGTAGAAAGGAACCTTGGTGGTTCACTCTCTCTCGCATCGTTCGTTATGAAAATCATTTGTCACGATGTGGCAATTTAACGGCAGACGCTCTCCGCTGCTGCTTTGCTTGCGCTCCTTCCCTTGGGACGATTCTTGGACCGGCGTGCGCGTTCACCGGGACGTGCCCCGAATGCTGAATGAAGCCCCGTCGGTGGCCATCACCATCATCATCCCATGAAACAAGCGAAATTGGTTGTTGGATCAGGCGAATGACGCCGGCAGAGCAGCAGAGCAGCAGAGCAAAAACCTAATCTCGTCACACCTTATATTGGGGAAGGATGTTTATGCTTTGTGCCTGCCCTTGCCCCCGGGGTTCGACAGAGGGGTGTGAGAGAGCCTTTTTTTGAGCGACGGAGACAACAATTCTATCTCGATGAAAAAAACGAGCACGACCGTCATAATAATGATTGGGGAAGCGATGACGTTCAGCAGGATGGGTCATCCGTGCCATCTTTCCCCCCCCCCCCCCAAACAAGCAGGGGGGGGGGGGGGGTATGGTAAAATTTTTATCGTTCAATAAAACGGAGCGGCGGACGACGGCAAAACAAAAAACCCAAGGCTGACATAAAAACGCATCACTCATTAAGCGAGGCAAAGCCATGGAGAGAGCCTTGCGTTCGGGGACACGGAATGATGGTGATGGTCAAGTGCTACAACCGCAAGCACGTACAATATTAAAGATGACCACACACACACACACCCTCCGCCGACAGTGTTCCCGGGACCGGGAATGCTGATTAGCGCGAAAAGATCCGCATCATCTACGTCGTTGGCGGGGGAGCCAAGCAATCAAGCCGGAATCGTCCAACAATAAAGGAAATGTGGCCGGGGAGCGGGTTTTTTATCTATCATCCGACAATCGACGGGGATGAGCTGCGGTCAGCTGGGATGGTGCACACACACACAAAAAAGGGATAAAATGTCCCGGTGGCTCGTAAACCAGTGAAACCATCTGTTGGGACGAGGTGGGTGATAAACAGCGTGACAACAACGATTTCTCAAAACCGCGCACCATCCGCAGCATCATCGTCGTGTTGGTTGGTTGGTTGCCATGGTTATCGCAGGAGCAAACAGGACGCAAGAGCACGTGTTGTGTTGTGCGCAAAAGAATCGTTGTGAAGATGCGCCACGCGTGCGGTGGTTGTGGTGGCTCTCTCTCGCTCTATCTATATATTTAGATCGATCCGCCAATTTCAACCTAAACGTGGGCGACCGCATCGATGGACACGACACACCACTTTGCTATTATCAAATGTGTTGTGGGCCACAGCGTTGGAGCGTTGTACGTGTATGTCCGTCCCCATTCATGCAAGAGGATGCACTTCTTCATTTCAGTATCTCTCTGTCTCGCGCGCTTTTCCCGGTCGCTCTAGCGGACGCCGCTCGTCACGGTCATCTATATTGTGATTTTGCGACGAAGACCCTGCAAAAAGTGGGCATGGGGATGAAATATTAGATTCAATTATTTTCGATATTGCATTTGTGTTCGCCGATCCGTGGCGAATTTAATGAACTCACCCGTGCTGGCTGTGTGCTGCTGGCCTCGCCCTGCTCTGGGCACGTATTCTGAGCATGCCGGGGGGGGGGGGGGGGGGGGGGGTGAAAGGACATGATGGGGTGTGGAAAATACCAACCTCTAGACGGAGCGACAGGTAACATGGGAAGGCAAGAGCACAGCACATGGATGATGGAAGATGAGTCCGAAACGAGGATGATAAATATGTTCGTCCTAGCAAACACCGTTTCTGCCTCTTCGTTGGCAGACACTACCACCAGCAACGATCTACGAGAGTGTAGTTTGCCACAACTGTGCCGTCCGTAACGTGTGTATCATACTTTTTTGCACTCATCCGCGAAGCTTTAACTCCAAACAAGCGTCCCCGGCACGTGGCCTGTCAGAACGGAGCCTCGGTTCCCGTCCCAAGCGGGAAGCGCCGAATCAGGTTTATAAGAATGGGTTTTTTACGAGCTGCTGATCAATCAGTATCGAGAGTAGCGGGGGTAGTCTTCACCCTCTGCTTCACTTGCTGGCAGAGCACAAACCAGGTTGACGATTGATAAACGACAGCGCAGCCCGCACTTCGGTCCAATTCTTCGTTCTCGATTGTTTTAGTTTTTGCCTTGTGAAGACGCACTAAGGGGAGTGTGGGATTATAATTTTCCAAATCACTGAATCGAAGACGAACCCACGATTGCTGACACGCCATCGCTCTCGAATTGATGATGGTCGTTTCTTTGGTATCTCTGAAGTGGATGAAATAGACACACACACACAAACGCATCATCTTCAACCATCAATCACGCCAGCTTTGCTGGAGCAATAAAAGGAAGTACAGGTATTGGGATTGAATGGTCCGCTCCTTACAGACATTTCCCGTGTGCAAATGGTGGAAAAGAGGATAAAAACCTTCCCCCTTGCCTGTGTAGGAGCTGGCGCAAGTAGTACCCAAAAGCCTGACCGGAGAGGGAGTCCAAGGAAAGGACTTTCGAGTCCACGACTAATTGTACCGAACACGGAGGCCGAATTCCAAAAATACCGAGCAGCAAAAGTCATTTGAATAATTTGCTCTGCTGCTGTACAACTTGCTTTTGTTTTCACGCGCCGAAAACAGAGCCTGAGGAGCGAGGAGAAGACTGGGGCTGAAATCAAATTAAACAGGCGCGGGGGAAATGTGGCACCCTTATTGAATGGTTACATTGAAGAGGCCGAAAATGAGGAGCCACGCGCGCGCGCGAAACATATTTGACAGACGCGCGCCGACACGCACATTCGGCACCTTGTCCCTTCGCACAGGACACTTAATTGAATCCAAAGGAAATGGAATTAAATTGATAACACAGAGGAGGAGCAAGGAGGTCTGTGCCTTACCTTCTCCAAGAAGCGAAGAAAAAAACGTAATTACGAATAAATTGAGTGATTTAGCAGATGGCGCGCGTGCTCACTGTAGCTGATATAATTTCATTACGCGCGCGCTGGTCAAATGCGATTGCTCTCGGACACGGCCACAATCAGTGGGCCAACAGTACAACACAACGCTGATGTCTGCTGTTGTGGGAGGGATTTTTTGTGGGAGGAAGAAGCAAAACGCCCACGGTAAGGAAGACTATTTTTGATACCGAAAGTTCAACTTTACGCTTCTGCATTCCAACCGAACGTTTGTGGGGAATGTTGAACAGGCAGGGGAGGCCGGATGCTGCTGCTTTGTGGCGTTGTATTTCTCGCAATGGTGAGTGAAATTGGGGAATTTTACTAAGGAAAAATACTTCTCGAATAGGACGAATTTAAACAGGGGTGGGTGTCATCTGCCTTAAAAAAAGGTGCCAACAGGATGGATAATGATTCCCGGTAAATGCTATTACAAAATTCGATTCGAAGTCATTCGTAACGTGAATTAGGCGCTTTTTTTGTTTCGTCATCATTTGATTATAAAATTTAATTAACAGTGGCGTTTTTAAGAAGACATTTTTAGAATTTGCTAGAATATTTTAATATTTTTTTCGAGCTGGTCTCGTAGTACAGTCGTCTACTCGTACGACTAAACAACATGCCCGACATGGGTTCGATCCCCAAATAGACCGTGCCGCCATACGTAGGATTGACTATCCTGCTATGGGGGGAAATCAATTAGTCACTGAAAGCCAAAGCCCACTAGTGGTACAGGCAGGCCTTGACCGACAACGGTTGTTGAGCCAAAGAAGAAGAAGAAGAAGAATATTTTAAAGAGATGCATGATTTGCGTGAACAACTTCATGCAATTAAATGGTAGAGTTTGAGCAAAAAAAAGAATAATAATCAAAAATAACGCTTTTTCTCCATCAAAAGCAAACACAAACGGTAACAAAGTGAAGGAGAAACGTTCCTATTTCGCTTGTATGTAAACACAGGCCACTAATTATCACTAACCGGCCGGAGCGGGAGGGAGCGGGACGACCGGTTGTCGATTAATTACTATTCATGCTAAAGCAAAATTGCTTCACAGCTAATTATAAACTTTCCCTGCCACACCAACCGGGCCAATGATACTTTCGTTAATGGCAAGAACGTTCCAAGGAAGCACCGGGAGCAAAACCAGTTGGTTGCAAAAGAAGTTTTTCGTCTGCAAATGCAACATCAACATGCTACATTGGGTGGCCGGTTGGCAGCGGGAAACCATGCACAAGACGCACAAGCACAACTGGCTTGGTAGCTGCTATCTTCTGTTCCAAATTAACATCAAGGTGTAGGAATATTTTAAAAAGGAAGCATTTGTTTTACAGACAAGAGTTTGATCAAACACACAAAACGTGGGGAAAACTAAATTCAAGTTGCATTTTCCCATCCCCATCCGGAGGGTGTAGCGGGGCCGTTGTATCACGTACGGACAATCTAATTACTTTCGTCGCAAAGCCAAAGGACATCATGGTATGTCGTAAAGCGCTTCGCGTGGTCCACGTCAAGGACAGGAAGGAAAGCAGACCGAAATTCCTTTCCCATCCCGTACCGCCCAGACGCAAGCGTGTGACGAATCGCTATGTTCCGTTGTACATGCTGCGCTGTGTGTGTGTGCGTTTGGCTGCATTTCGGTTGCGCAAGTGTCGACTTTACCATGCCGTCTCTGTACGGAGCAAATGCTCAACGGGGCTAAAGCAATTCGTTTGACTTGAGTATTTTGCAGCCTTGGCTACACACCTCTCCCTTCGTTGCAATGCTGCGTTGAACAGGTTTAAGCGCGAGCCTGTCGTCTGCCCCTGTCGCGTTAACGTTATCTGACCCCAAACAGACACCAACTTTCGCTTAAGAGAGTGAGAGACAGTGTGGGAAAGAAAAGGTTAAAAGAAACTACCAGACGACAGGGCAACACAACAGGATAAGCAGCGAACGTCCTCGTGTGTCTCGTGGCTCTCCTGCTTCAGGTTCCCCTGTGTACACAGCACAACCAAAGCCTCGACTGCTGCCCCGGTGCACCGGTGAAACTAATTAATAACATTTTAAAACAAAACTGAGTAAGTCTTTAAACGTTTATCTTGCTTTGCGAATGCAAACGGAAAGTGCTGCCGCGGGAAAGTGCTGCCTCCTTTCGTGCCCCCGCTAGCCGTCTCGTTGGCGTTGTAAGTTCGCTTCCAACAGTCGTCGGTTGGCGTTTCTTTGCTCCCGTTCCCTTTTTTTTTGCTTGCCGTAAGCGCTCGTGAAAGATTCTTTCCTTGGAGGGTATGGAGTGGCTGTTTTCTTGCTGTTTGTTCCGCACTTCCTGAGTCCTGTTCCCCTTTCAACACGCAACAGCGGTGGTGTGGAATTATGAAAAACCAACAGTGTGAATAACGGTCAGGTCCATCTCTCGCTCTCTAATGCCCGCTCCCAAGCCAAAGCTTGTCGCCTTTCCATCGTGACACTCGAGCTTGCCTTGAAGTCTCTGTTTCCTTTCCCCTCTCTTCTCCACTATGTGTGTGTGTATTTTGTGTGGGAAAGTGTGAGCCACACAGTCCAAGGATTAATGCCGTAATGCCATTACAAGATCATTCTCGTGCTCGTAGTTGTACAGTTTTGCAGGGCGCACCTGCAAACTTAACGAGCAGGTTGACTTTCTGGCTCTGGGATGTGTCTGTTGCGTTTCAAAACCCCTTCCTCTACTGCTTTTGAAAGAGAGTTGTATCTTGCCTTCTAAGTTTTGCTTTCCTTTCCGATATTGTACACCCGTTTTGAGCAGGGGGAAGTTTCTAAAAATAAAAACAACATTTAGTAAGTTTTTATCCTTTTTGACGTTTATTTTTTCTTACCGATAATACTCACTCTACTCGCTCAAATGCTCAAAGAAGGGAAAAACCGCTCTCATAAAGCGGCAAGATATGTGTTCGGGTGGGGATTGTGGTGCATGCCAGCTGTCATGTCGCTTGCGTCGACGGTTTGACCAAAGGCTAGGACGTGGGGGCCAGCGTACTTGCAGCCCTTCTGGAATGTAATGTGACTTTTTGCTGCCTTTTTGTGTGTGAAAAGGTTAAGCACTTCAGCCACTGTGTTGGACGGACTCGGTCATGTCGGGAGTAGTGCATCGAAATAGAGAGAAACAAAGGCGACAGAGAACTACGAACATGCAGCAGAAGACAGTTGGATAGAGTTGGTAGGGTTAGCATCGGGTCAAGTAGTTCTGTACAGAAGTGTTTTGCTTTTTGTTACTGCTTTGCACGAAAAAAAGCATGGACAAGACCTTGTAGAGACAGTAAACCTACTGGAACTGTTAGGGGGTAAAGTCAGCATCCTTTTGCTGTAGAAGCGACTGATGAAAAATGACCTTACAAGCGAACCTTTTAAGCCAAAGATCAAAGACAGCATCCGATCGGCATACTAAAGGGCAAACAGCACGTGCATGATCGTTGGGCGATACATCGTGATCACAAAATGGCGTCCATCACACACATACTCTCACTCTCTCTCCAATACTTACGCATCCTCCAGCTCGTCCGGCGACGCATCGATCGTCATCGTGCACGGGTACAGCTCCACGCTCTTCGCAGCATCCAGCGTTTGGTGTGCTTGGTAGGTTAGCATCTTCATGCCCTTGCTTTTCGACCGTAAAATGTCTTGCAAATTCCGTAACATGCGAAATAAAGCTAAACGCGAGATCGTCGTTCGAGCACGGTAATGTGAGTAAAAATTCAATGTCAGTTCCTTTCACACCGTTCACCTCTCTCAAAATTTGAGTTTTCGTTTTAAAATAGTTTAAAAAATAATAATAAGAGAAACTAATCACTGTACCACACTTGCTAGGGGGTATTACTTTTGTAAGAAAATTTGACGTCCACTGAAACCGACAACACGACGGACACGACGGACGCGGGACAGGGTCACGCACGTGGGACTTGCATTGGGGACGTTTGCAAGGAACGAAAGAAAGGTAGCTGTGCTTTCTCCTCCCTTTCTTATGGAACTTTTGGAGGGGGGTGGAAAAAGCAAAAAACACACTCTTGCACAAAACGCGACCACGTGATCAACACGTGGTTCTTTCTTTCTTTTTTTTCGATTTCGGGTGGCGGCTTGATACAGATTCACCGTGTGCGTAGATCTCAATTTTTACACAAGCGCATACAGACACACTCACACGCAACTTTTACTCAACGGTGTGGAATTAGTGAGGTTAAGGGATCCTGTGACGTAGCACAACGGCACACAAGCGCGCGACCGGATTGAAAGATTAACGCGAACGAAATGATCGAGCAGGTGCGACGAGATGCGCTTCGATCGTCTGTCCCGCCGGAGATAAGCCGAACGCGATAACGCAATTGAACAGGTGTGTGCGTGTGTTGGTGAGCGGCTCTCCGTGTGCTATCCGTTAGGTGCGCTCAGGTGCGTGTGATACGTGCGAGATGAACGTTTGAACGTCCCTTGATCTCGTGTAACGCACACTACTACACGGCATAAGCTCGCAACGAGAAGAGGATCGTGCAGCGAAGGTGATTAGCGTATTGCTGTCCTGCTCCTGTTGCAGATTTAACGCTTTTTTATTCTTGCATTTAAAATGCCTTTCCATGAATCGTTCGCGAAATAGGAACTGTTTTGCAATCCTTGCAGATGTCTTTTGTGATTTTCCCTTTAAATTTTGACCCACATATCCCATCGGCAATCACGAGAAATTGGCTTTTGTTGACGCGAGAATGAGCGTGCGAAATCGGGCACGGGGAGGTGTGTCTGTGTTTGTCCTTTCCTACCCACTTTAACCCACTTTTTTGGCTCTTTTATAACCTTGAAAGTGTCCGTCCCCGCAAGCTCGTCTGCTGTTTTTGTTCATGTCTTTCCCTGGAAAGCAAACCAGCAATTCACCGTCACCGTTATCAGCTGTTGGTGGCAGCACACGCTTCAAGCCAGCAAAAATAACGGCTTTTTTTGTGCGACACGGTGTAGGTGGGTGTCCAAAAATTTTGTGCAAAACACACACTCTCGCCCCCCTTTAACTCGACAACGAGAAAGAGTGCTGTCGGCGCTCTCTCTTTTGCTTCCAATTTGGCAGCCGAGCTACCCACACACGCGCTAGCTCTCGAGGTCAAAGTGCAACGTGTTTAACACATATACACTCACATGTTGAGAATTTGTTTCCGTTGGAGAAATGGCCACACACACACATACGCGTGCCAGAGGTAAAGTTTGCCTTTTGCCACTCTCTCGCCAGTGCTGGATGTCGTTTATCAGTGTTATCATGCAGAGAAACCATCCATAAAAAGCTATAAAAAGTTATAGTACGCTGTGTTTTCGAAGATTGGTCTGGGAGGCGATGTTTTTTGGGTGTGTTTATTTCTTTGGTTTTTTGAAATGTTGTGTGAATCTTGTGTGATGCTTGTTTGTGCAAAACTAGTCCAAACGACCGCAATCAGTGACACGTGTGGTATATTTGGCGACTCTTGTGACAATCAACAAACGTGTGGTGGAGCATTTGAGAGGTTAGTAGGACATGCGCTTTGGGATATTTGTCAATTAACTTAAGTGACATTATGTAATCATCTTTATTATTATTGAATATTAACCTTGTGCTAGTCGGTGGCTATGTTCAGGATAAGACATTTGGATGCTGGGAAGATACACCTTTAGAACAGAGCATATCTGCTCAAAAATGACTAAACTACTGACCAATTAACCTTAATGTCCACATCATTACCCTTCACAATGGTAAAGCGTTAGGTTGAGTAATTGAAAAGCTCCTACCAAAAGAATCTGAGGGAAGTAAGAAATACATACAAACTATCCTCATTTCCTTCCCTATCTGCCTGTGTGTCAGTGGCTGAAAGAAAATTTGCCATCACGACGGAAGCGTGGAAAAGCGAAAAGCGTTTTCTAGCCCCAATCCCCTTGGGGTTGTGTTACAAAGCCAACCACCCTTACCTTAATACCTTTACATATATGTGGCAGGGATAAGCATCGCGGCATACAGGCCCGAATGGAGCACATTGTCATATCTTTGCCATCCATCTCATAACCTTATTTTTACGATAAAATGATGCCTGCTACTGCTTTTGTAATGCACACACACACCCACAGCGCACACCCATGTGGTGGGATAAAAATTGAGGTTAAAGATGAGCTTCCGGAGCAGGTGCTGGAGGTTGCAAGAAGAATAACCATCTCCCGGTGGGGAAGGGAGAGGCCACCACAGGAAGTGAACTATTCCAGAAAGCGATGGCACAGTACGCTCCGTCACGCCGGGTTGATGCTTATCGGACACGACCTCGGTTTGAAAAAATAAAATTCTTAACCATGCCTTGGGAAGCGCAAACTCGCACAAGTGGGCCACTTCCGTCGAAAATCCCGGTGAGCATACCTTTCCTGGCTACTGATGCTTCGCCTTTTTCTGATGAACCGTGGTGTGGTACCTGCTAGATGCCAAGATTGGGTAAAATATGATGAAGAGGAGAGCGATGGTAGTGAGTAGTTTCTCGGTCATGAGACGAAGGGAAGATTTACTTCCGGCAAGAGAGAGAGAGAGAAAGAGAGAGTGGTGCGAGAAGATACTTCTGATGATTTCTAGATGAGGAACAATTGACGTCACTGAGCGTTATTTATTGTAGTTTCCATTACGATCGATAATGAGTTCAGATGTGTTGAATTTGTGATAAGTTTTTGCTTCGACACATCGTGGGTTTTGGAGTTGATTCTAGACTTTCAAGGGTGCTTGTCCTTCTTTGCAAAATATACCATTATAAGACCTAAATCTGAATGAGTTGATGGGACATTAAGAAACTTATTTAATTATTAATTCACTTTTGTCCAGAAAATAAATCACATTCCTTTATATAATGTCAAAATTCAAATTCATCGCTTCCCTGAAATAAGTCAGTACTCGCTTAACTAAGGAATAGGTATAAATATATTTGGAAAATGCCTCTTACTAAAACAACTTGTGATTTAACTCAGTAAAAGTGATCCAAAATTCAGAATTATTGCTTTCTTCAAATTATTCAGCTTAAATCTTCCTATTTTGCATGCAAGTATAATCTCATATTCCAAACACACACACACATTTCCTCAAGAAACCATAAAACCAATACTGCTCCAACACAGCATCCCATTGCTACAAACGACTACAAAGTTGTTGACCTAAAGAAAATGTGTTTTCTTCCCCCTGGGCGCATACCAATCCAATACTATCGTTAGCATTAACGAAATGCTATACGAAATTACTGATCTTGGGCCACGAACCTTCTCCTCCAATCCATCCTCAGGGCCATAGATTGACATTGACGTGACGTTCACGTTCGTCCACATTCGCTTGACTAGATTACGGGAATGGATTCGGTGACAAACGTCCAGCACAAAAGGCGGCCAAACTTCCAATCCGGAAACCATCCTCTGCATCTGCAAACCGATATTCTTGTCACGTTTCACGGTGGGGCCGCATGAGTTGTGTTGGTGCCTGAAGAAGGCAAGCGCATGAGGCGCCGGAGGTTGCTTCTGCCGTGAAGCCTTCATAATCTCTAAACATGAAAGCAATCAGTTGCCCATTTCCGGTCCTTCGGCTTTCAGGCTAAAGCCTAAAATTGCTATAAGATAGCACCGAGGAGTTTTTGGTGGCAGTTGGTGCCACCGGCAGAACGGTCTCGAAATAATGATAAACTGCGATTGGGGTCACGGTTGTTGCTTTAACTGCCATTGGTAATCTGGCTGTGCCGGATGTGTCTGGTTTAAAGTGAGGACAAACAATGTAATAGCTCTTGTGCTTTTCATATGACTCATTTTTGTCCTTCTTTGGGTCAGTGAGGCACTAAAACGCTCCAATATAGACTAATAATAAGTTTATCACTGCAAAGTAACAACTATTTCAAGATGATCGATTGCAAAGATGTAG
The DNA here is from genome assembly GCF_943734735.2 of Anopheles gambiae. Lineage (NCBI taxonomy): Eukaryota > Metazoa > Arthropoda > Insecta > Diptera > Culicidae > Anopheles > Anopheles gambiae. The sequence continues at coordinate 34,146,721 of NC_064602.1, read as the reverse complement.
ATACAAGTGGTACCAATAATCGTTTTAATCAGGAAATTGAAAAAGGTGGTCCTGTAATATCCTGTAAGTGCATTCCGTTCAAAGCCCAACTTCCAATAATTATGGGCCAAGGTACACAAGCTCTAAGACAACCCGCTTGCAATTGCTATTTATGTATACCGTCCGCATGCGGGCGTCCAACAGGCAATGGTTGATTTTCCGGGAAGCTACACTTCTGTGCGGTAGCAACAGAATATTGTTGCAAAATTGACTTCCGCTGCCGCACAAAGGCAACTGCCACCGTTGAGAGCTTCCTGCTTACCATCTTGGAGACAAATAGGCGACCGAAGCGCCTTACTGTCATCCTATCCGATGTTTGCATGGACATCCTGTGACCTGGGAGCAGCACACCTCCCGGGTAAAGTGTTTATGTTTGATGTAATGGACAATCTATCAGTTTGTCCTCCAAGAACAGCTAATCATACACAGCAGATACACACACACACATCAATTCCCGTTTGAAGTGTTGTGGGCACGCTGGCACCGAAGACAATTTCCTTTCAAAACTACGTCATCCGGCGGAAGTGGGCGCCGGAATCGATGCGTTCCAGATATGGCTATTTAGCCTGGCTGAATACTGCATGCGTCATGCTCTGTCTCTCCTGAAGCAGGTGGTACGATCTAGGTGGTGATAGGAATCGCTCCCAACGCCATAAGCTATTGATTGGCTTTGGCCTTTGCGCCAACCCAGCCCTTCGTTAGTTGGTGTTCCATCAAGCTCGGCGTGTATCGAACGGCAAACCCAAGACGTTTCACCGGATTGGCATCGTAATTAATGAACTGAACTCATATCGGGGCTTCCTGAGGACGTTCTCGCAACCTCTGAAGGGGATGTCGGATCCATCCAACAAGCTACGCAAATTAAGTTCTTCCCATCGCTTTGTGGCTTTACCGGGGGGAGCTTCGGGTGCAAGTGGTCGCAATTCATCATTTTACTTTCAATTAGCCTAAAAACTCGATTAAAATCTATCTTCTTCGGGGGAGTGGATTCTAGGCATTGTGCTACTGCTACTACTACTACTACTACTACTAGGTTCCTTCATGCATCGGTAAACAATTTGACAATCGCCATCCCATTGTAGTGCTTAGTGCTATTGAGCGAATAAGCTCACCCCGGAAGATTGCGGGCAATGTAAGCACTCGTTGTGGGAAAACGCACCTTGTTGGGAAACGGTGCGCATGCAAAATGGAATGAAATTTATGACCCGCAAGGGAAATACTCAATGGACAACGCTTTAATCCCGGGGAAAGCTATGAGCGACGCTACCGTAGCCGTCATGTGCTCTGCGAACAGACACGACGCCATTCTTGGACAGCGAATGGCAAAAGAATTGCCCTTTTTCTCCCTTGGGTGGGACACTCCACTCCCGATTGGGGCATTCGATTGGCTATTGTAAGTTTCAACAGTACGCTTCAGATCCCAAAAGGCGTTGATTCATTGCAACAGCCACGTTGCATAATTGATTTATATCGATTGTTTGCAAATTATTCCTTGCCATCTTTCAGAGCTTTTGCAACGCTTTTGCACCCGAGCTTGTGATGCATTGCTCGAGGGGCTCGAGGCGCGCGTGGGAATTCTTGGGAATTCTAAGGGTAGTAAATTGAACCCAATAAATAACAACTTCACTATTGCCATTGGAAAGGTCATCAATTTATGCACGTACATATTGTGTGGCGGGAGGCTTTCTTTTTTTCTGCTCCAATCCTTCAGGAAATAGATTTGATTGCGGACAATCAGCCGTAGCGTGGTATAGCATCTTCCTGGAATGTCCTGAGTTGCGCATCCCGATTGCAGGGATGTGTCGAACGGCTCTGCACAATGGTCACGTTTTGGTTGCACATCCCGCGTGAAGAGCGTTTCATTTGTGAGGCTTTGGGAATGCTCTGGGATTAGGCAAGATCGTGTCCGTGGGTCGTGTGAGCGAGGGTTCGTTACAGCGACAGTGTGTAGTGCCTTTTCATAGATTCAACGGCTCAGGCTGAATAGACGGACTGATGTAACATTATCTTTTCTGCTGGCCAAACGTGGCCACATGCAGGGAAAGATCTGAAGGGATACATGAATGCCTACACAGGGTAGTAACTATGAGCTCGCGTGGTTGATGCTAGTTGCTATCGCAACAGTTTCATCCACTGGAAAGAGTGTGTGTGTGTGCTCAACTACTGGATGATACCCAGAAATGGACAGACAGTGAATGCGACTGACTGCCAAAAATTCGTTTCTCTTCCCCCGAGCTGAAATACACTTGACGCTATCGCGTCATCTATTTGAAGAGTGGTCGCGTTGGCATACTGTACGTCGTGTCTCGCTGCTCCCCCCTCCAAAATTCTAGCCAAAAGTATATAACCATGGAACTAATGTTTCACATTTCCGGCATACTATCGCCCGAAGAACGCGAACCATGGCCATGTCAGCATGCCACTTTCGACTGGATAATAATCCGGTCGTTGGCCGGCCGAAAATGAGATGCAGTAGCATCCACCACCACCACCATCACCAGACAAACCCATTGTCGGTCAGCACTCTTTAGGTCGTTCATTGTTTGGCAAATTTATGATTTCAATGTTTTACGATTTTGTTACAATTTTCAACACATCCGGGCACACTGGTTGGCGTTAGCTCACTCTCTCCCTAGCTCCCTTTCTCGGCAGGAGCTCTATGACTGCTGGCGCCAGTGTTTGACAAACCGGGGTTGATGATCAGCAATGGCCCCGGCAAATGGGGAACAGAAGCAAACCGGGGGTTCGGCAACACTTCCGATGTGAGGTTAGGTCATGTTACTGTGCCAATGGACATGTACAAAGAACATGGCAGCAGTAGCGGTAGTAGCAAAAAATGGCACCGACTTGTGAAACAATGAAACTGGGCGGGTGAACCGAAATCTGATTTTCAAACTACGGAAGGAGCCGGTTCCATTTTGCACTTTTTGAGGTTAGTTCACAGTAGTGTGCCACTGCTAGCCGCGCTCTGTTAGCAGTACTCTTTTGTTTGATGGGAGTAATTTTCAGCGAACTCCGTCGAACCATTGTTCGGGACTTTCAGGGCATTACACCGCAGCACCGAGAGTGTTGTGGGGGAACTGGTGGGATGTCTGATAAAAGTTCGAAATTAGAAGTCACTGGCGGATATTGGCGGTGAGTGTGTGGCTGGGTGGGCCAATGTTCTCGGTTCTTTTCTTTACGCTCGAAAGCCTCGGACCATGTGTGCCGAACGAATGCCGGCGAAAGGATTAAGCAAATGGCGTATTACACCGTTGCAAACGCCAGTCTTGGCAATGGCGCTAGAACAATGGCGCTTAGAACATGTTCGGTCCCCAATCTCTGCTCCCAAGGCATTAATGTCTTTGCTACGAGTAACGAGAGGCGGGTGGTGGGGGCTGGGGAAAGAAATCATACTCAGTAGTGGTTCTGTACGAGAGCCGCAACACACAATAGCGTATTCTACACTCGGGTACGTGAATGCAGTATGTTTTATGCTGATGAGTAGAAGCAGTTGCAAAGCAGTAATGGTTACAGCAATAAGTTTCAATGATGAATAGATGCTGTTTTTAATTCCGAGAGTAGTGCATAGCATATGGAATGTTGGCCAGGTTTTTGATAGTTTGTGACAACTCCCAAACAGACCTATTGTGCTGTTTAGTTCACTTATAATCATTCAGAACGTACTCAGGTAATATTGAGCTGAGCTTCGTGTTAAGAGAAGATAATCGATACCATAAAGCCACATTTGGTAGGAGAATTTCATAATTTTAAGCCTTTTAATCAATTTTCTTAGGAAGGCATTATTGTCACAATTTCATGTTGCATTATAAACCATTAGGAACACCGACCATTGCGTCTATAATCATGATTTTATTCGTTTTAATTGAAGCCAATCAAAGCAGATACAATAAAGCCACATTTGGCGGACAAATTGCATAACGTTTGGCGCTTTCGTGTGTGTCCTATTTGCAAAGCTTGTCATCTTGATATGCGTACTGGCATGTCAGATGAAAGTTAGTAATACTTGAAAGAGTTTATCAGAAACTCAAAAAACGTCAATAACTTCGCAGATCCTATGGCGAAGTGATTCGTATTAATACAATTTTGTAAACATTGTCATAATTAAGACATATTTGACAGGAAAATAGCATACCTTCAGGCGTTTTCTTGTCTTCCTTTAAGAAAGAGTATCTGAACTGAATATATATGCCAGCTTATCAAGATTTGAATAACAATATTTGACATTCAACATGAAAACGTTGAGCAAAAATGAGCTTTTCAACCAATAACTACAGCTAATCCTTATTAGACAGAACTTTTAAAACATTTTATACCAATTTGATTTTAATACCAATTGAGACCAATTTTGACATTTGAAGTAAAGCTAGTAGAAATTTTTACCCCTCCATTTGCCATGCAAAGTGCATAACTTGTCCCTTTTTTTGGATATTCCTCACAAAACGTCCCATCCACCGGATAAGAGCACCGTGCCAAAACAAAAAACGGTGCGTTGCAGCTAACTCATTTATTAATGCACACTTTGGCAAACGGTTCGCGTGGCGCGACATCGCTTATAATTTGGCTAATAATAGTCTCCGTTTCTGCTCTGCTGCGGCACTGCACTGGCACTGGCTGGAAAGCGGGAAGCGTTGATGGTGATAAATGGCAAGTTTGTCCCAGTCGTTGGAGGCTGTTTTTCTTGCCAACCCCGCTCTAGCTGCTCTAGTGGTGTCCGTAATGCGAACGAAAGTGAACCGTTTAAACCGATCGAGGGGAAGTGGGGGCTGGGGATCGGGAAATGAGCAACATTTTGGGCCATCCGACCTCTCGGCCATCGCGAGTGCCATCGTCAGCGGCAGCCGTCACCGCAGCAATGATTTACGGCACCAAGCAGCGTGCGGGAAAATTGGGGAGGGCCGTACGGTGCTAGCAGACACGGCAGGGCACAGCGATTGTGGTCGTGGCGGCATCTGGGTAATGTCTGGCAATGTCTTCTTTTTTTTACAGTTGGCGGACAGTTTGGAGCAGTGTTTTTACATGCCGACATTGGGTTGATTTAGCTTTCTCGGCGTGATGTAGCCCTCTGGTAGAGTGGTGTTCCATGCATGCCATCGATTTATTCGACAGTTTTTTTTGTCTGTGTCTGAATTCTTCGCTTCCCCCGGCGCCGGAAGAGATTCCATCGGTGGATCCGGATGCTAGCCGAAATTGAATGTGCTAAGCAAAGTGCTCCCGGATCCCTTGTTGAAGGTCATTTATATTTTTTTATCACTCAGTTTCAGCCCCCACGGGAAGGGGGACGAAGCAGGAAGCAACCGAAATTTCCTTTTTCACACTCTACCACCAGAAGCGGGGAGGATTTTAGTGAAAAAAGGGACAAAATTCTGCCGTCCCTGTTTTGTTGTTGTTCAACTTGCACTAAACTCGCTGCTTACACTTCGCGCGGCAAAGCGCGCATGAAAATGCCGGAAATAACGCCTATTTTTTGCATGAGTTTCAGCCTCCCCCTTTCCACCCCAGCGACATCATCCCGGAAGTGGTGGAAAATTGAATGAAATCGATCCTCGATACTCGTTCAATATCCGGTTGCCGGTAGCCGACTGACAGTGCACGGCACGGAGTAGCCGGTCGCTTAGCCGTTACAGCCGTTCCCGCCCTGGACGAAGCGAAGATAAGAAAACGATAAACCTATTAAATTATCTTTCCCGTACTTTCGCTACCTTGGGATGGCGCAAAATGGTTAAAGGCTAAAAGCGCCCGATAGAAGAAGAAAAAAACAACCCCATCCCGCTCGTCCCTCTGTGCGCGCTATCGATCCTTTATCTGGAGGGTCGCGTACGCCCGAAGCCGGGTTTTTTTTTCCATCCTCCCGCTAGCCTTCTTTAAATCGGCGTACATTTTTTATGCGTCCGCTGCTTTAATGAAAACCTTCCGCTTGCTGTCGCCGGTCGCCGGTTGGAAGTGCTCACTCTAGGGGGTCTAGGACGACGGTCGCTGTGTGTTTGCTGAGTGGCATCGTTTCCTACCTATCTGCTACGGGGGTTGTTCCGAAGCATCACACTCAAGCGCGGGAGTGTGCTATCCGTCCTTGGCCCCAAAAGCACCCCCGGAAACGTGAGTAAAGCAGCAGCGGTAGCACATGGCGGGCATTTGAGAACAGGGGTATAGCAAACTAGCAATACCGGGCCGGGCGGTTTCTCTTGAAATGGAAAGAAGGAAAAAAACGAAGCGAGCCAGAAACAAAGTGCCACTTAACCGCCATTATGCAAGGACGATGACAACGCGGCGGCGGCAGCAAGAGAGTGCTCAGTTACCGGGGCTCGGTGTATAGGCATCTTTCGTATTCTTTTTTTTTTTGGCATGTGTGCCAAGTACTTCCCGCGCCCCTCGGTCTGGCGGCCACAATGAACCGTTTTGGGGAGGGGTTGTGTGTCGTTTCGGCTGGCAAAATGTTTTGTTGTGAGGTTTTGCGTACAAAGCGGTGGATCGGACAGCCGCACAAACTACTTTAATGAACTTTAAGCACTACTTCCAACTGTTAAATTCGCTGAAAAGAATTGTTTAAATGAATAATTGTGAATTTGCATACATTTAGGCGTTCCTCTTTGGGGGCCTCAACTTATACTGCAATTAAAAATAAACTAGCAGCGCCTAAATGTATGCTATTTTTTGTCTCATAATCTTACGAAAAAGCTCAGTTTCATCTTAAAATGGATTATTTTAGGCCTATGCTCATGTTTCCATTCGAAAGACATGTAAACAAATCAATAGATTGATCACAGCATCATCCCAGCGGCAGCATCATCATCTTCCTCAACAACAACGGCGAATCTGTTGTCGTCGTAATTTTGAATGATCTTTCGCAGATTTGCCCGTACGCGTGTACGCCATTCCAGTCTGTTCCACGCACCAGCTTTCGAAAAATATTAAATTATAGCGCAAGCATGGGGCGTACTTTAACCAAGTTTTTTTTCGCCTTTTTCTGTTTCCAACAATATCCTACAGGCTCAAAATAGGCAAAAGAGTGCCGGTTGCTGAGAGGCGCCCATATCTAGGTTAACGAGGCATGGGGCTTATTAAAAGTCTTGTTTCGTTCGCCATACGCTAAGCGGCATAATCTGATTCACCTTGAAGAGCGTAGCAAGTGGGAGGCAGCGGATGTTGCTGCTGCTGTTAGCGTACGCTTAGCACCGGGACACGGGTAGTCTTGTTCTACAAAAATCACATTAAATTGAGAGCTACCATGGAAGCGAGCGAGCAGCGACGAGGAGCAAGATCTAGGCTGTAGAAAAATTGGATCCGTATTCCTATCGTTTCGTTTGCTACTATTATTGGCTCCCGCAGGCTATGAGGGGTTTTGGTTGTTGTTGTTTTTGAGGTTATGTTGTATTCTCAGCATCCAGGGGGTTTGCTTTCACGGTCCGAGACGGATCGATCGATGCTTCGGTCTAGCTTCAAAGAGCAACGGCAGCAGCTTAGGGCTGATTCAACAGGTTCGTTATCTCTTCCTACCTTTCTCGCGGGCGCTCAAAAGTTAATGCACCCCAAGAAGGTTACCGCACGTGGGTGGTGGTTGTGCTTAGTCAGTTTACTACTGCACGGATGTTACAAGCTTCCTTAAGGGCGCATCCAATTTTCCAATCCTATAATAAGCAATCGCTTGAAGGGGCCCCACAGCAGATCGCTTTAAGACAATCGATGACAGTGACGTAGTAGCCGTGCCGTGCAGTTCATCGACATTGATTCCGTTTCGAAGGACCAAAAGTAAGCGCAGTTCGTTAGTGTAGGACAGTTGGAAGTCGTAGCTATACACGTTTGATGAGCTGTACAACTAAACAAAAAAAAAAAAAAAACGGACGAAACGAAACGACTGCCCACTCAATGAGCGAGTACTTGGGGGTGTATTCTGTTGCCTTTGCCCCAGCAACGCTAAACAGTAAACGCATTTTACTTTGATTTTTCCGCTGCGAATGTTTATTCCTGCTTTCACTTCTTCAAGTGCGGCTGGAAGGTTAGAGTTGGTCCCCGCAGGGAGAAGAATCTTAAACACACTTACAAAACGAGGAGCTTATGCGGAAAAGTTCATTTCCGTTTCTTGGTTCCGTTCCTTCATTTCTACCAGGCGAAGGTGGGTGGAAAATGTAGAAGCAAAAAATGGAATTTTCCCCTCTTATGATCTGCAAGGGGTGTAAGTTTGTACTTTCTTGTTAGCTGTTTTCCCGAAAGGGCGTCCCGTTGCATCATGATAAGTTAGCGTGTTTCTCTCTCTTTCTCTCTCTCTCTCTCTCTCTCTTTCTCTCTCTCTCTCTTTCTCCTTCTCTCTTTTATGGCGAATGGGAACGTTGGCTGGTGAGTTACTTGAACGTAACAGTTTCTCCCGCCCCGTTAGTCATTCGCCAGTGCCTAGCCCTCGTACTTTGGCCAAGAAGTTTCCGCCGCGCTTCAGACGGGAGGACGAAATATTTTCTTTCTTTACCAGAAGTGGCTTTCCACTTCACGGCGCATTCTTTGCTGCGGCAGTTCATGCTTTTGCTTCGCTGCGCCGTTTCTATGCTGCCAGGAACGAGCCAGCCAGGTGGGATTCCTCTCACAGGTGGGATGCATCTTGCGCTTGCACATCAATTGTGTTTGTGTGTGTCTGGATTTTTCCGTAGCGATTTTGAATCCGTTTTTCGAAAGTCCCCGTTTTCACATTCGGTGGGAACGGAGGCAGACAAAAGTGTCACCCATCGAGAGCGCCCGAGTTCCGGGTTGCTTGGGAGCTTCGGTACAAATTTCCTGCCCATTACCGAACGGGTTGTATGTTCCGAATGAAAAAAAAATGACGAAAAAGGTAAAAGTTGGGAAAAATCCAGCACTCCAATACTTTCCTACGGTTGAAAGCAGCCTGCAGCCTCACTTCTCGCTTTTCTGCGCGCTTTTTCGAGCGGGAAAATGTAGCTGAATGGTGGCTTTTCGCGACCGAACGGTCCGTGATTTGCATCGCTTCACTCGTACTGCTGCTTCGGCTGGTTGGTCTGGTGCATTTTGGATTAAAGATATTCATACGCTAGAGCCTGGCAGGTAGGTTGCTGTTGCATCATCTTCTTTTGACAGTTTTCCATCACGATTTCGATAACAACCAGGCACCAGATCCAGCTGAATGGCGCTGCTGCTAGTTTGGGAGAAGGAAGGAAGGAAAAACTATCTCAACAATCCTCGTTTTCGTGCAACTATTTCGCGTTGCACCGTTGGTATGTACCGTGTTGGAGCGAAAAATGGGGAAGGTGGAGCTGGCAGCAACTGTCGGTGATTTTCTAGCAATCTTTGATAGATTTTTTGCGCCCAACCTCCACCGACATGCTGGAAATCGTTGGAATGGATTGTCGCGGAAATCTTTTCAATGCAGCAAAAGCATATCAGTGGCACATCTTTTCGGTGGGAGAAAAACTTTCCCTCACTCTCACACACACACACACACTTAGGGGGTGCATTTTGTGCTTCTTTTGCCGTTGCAAAGTGATCGCGCGCGGTATCGCTACCGTACCGACTTGGCTGGAGTTTTGTCAGCTTGATTGTTTTCTCACGCGGAAAAATGCACCGAAAAACCCCGCCCAATCTTTGTGGCATCATCCAAAGAAGGAAAAGAGTTGGTGAACCAAAAAAAAAGGCCCTTTAGCTGTTGCTTGGTTGGTTGGGTGAGCTTGCGTCAAACAAGACGCCGGCGCGCCTGATCATGCGGCGCGTAAAATTTAATCGTTCTGCAAATCGGTTGGGGTTTAAGCCATGGATTGCAAGCTGACCCGGGGGCGGGGGTTGATCCCGTTTATTGTTCCCGTTCCGTCCTCCGGATTGGAGATTGTTCGATAAAGCTAGGCTTATTTAACTTTCAGCATCCGTTTGCCTCCGTCAACAAGCATCTGGTTGCCAATTTCAATAAAACCGATTTTGGTTCCCATTCCTTGCTCGGGCAACGGGGGATGTGTTGCTGTTGCTATGCTCCCTTGCTTTGCACTATCTTTCTTGCTATAAAACACGAGAGGAACATCGTCAGAGCTGGCCCATCCATGCCCCCCGGGTGGTAGTAAAAATCAAACGAGAAAACCCCCCCCCTCCCGTTCGTTCGACTCAGTTATTTGTCCCGGCGAGGATATCCCATCCATCCATCCAAAGGCGCCGGGGATTGTTGTTTGTTCGTGCTCGTCCAGGCTTCGATGCCCGCCAGGCCTCGGTGGTGGCCGGTTAAACAAGGAACAAGGAATGGAATTGGTATTAGGATGTCCAATTTTTATCGATTCCACCCTGAGTTGCTCCGTCGATGGGTCTCGTCCGGGTTCGTCCGGGTTCGGGGTTTATTGTTTTGAGCTGTGAAATCCTTGCCGGGGCAGAAGAATTTTCCGTTCCGATCGATTGATTTCGCGTCGGCGGAAGGGTCGCAACCCCCCTCCCCCGTTTGTACGGGATGTTGGAAAGCGAAAAGGTAGGTTTTTGCAGCAGGTCTATTTGTTATTGATTTTCCCCTAAGGCTAACCGGCTTGCTTTCGGCTTTTCATTTCCTTTTCTTTTTTTTCTTCTGCGGACATGGTTCAGTTAACTCGTACGTATCATTTCGTACAATCGTTTTAGTGTGTCTGTGTGTGTGTGTGTGTTCGGGGCAAGAAGATGTTAAGGATCAAGCACAAATGGTCGTTTAACGCCACTGATGAGGTGATGTGAGTGTTATTCCAGATAAAAAACACGAGAAAGGAATGAGGATTTGACTTCGAAACGCAATGAAACAGCAATGTGTCTGGTGCGGATCTGTAAAAGATTAGTTATCTTGATACGAATCCATACGATAACTGTTTCTACTACCATTCCCAACAACAAAATGCTACAACATTCCTTCACTTAATCGCTTTCTCCACGCATGAAAAGAGTTATTTCTTTCGAAAAACAGTTGGAAATGCTCCCTCGCCCATTGCAAAATCATTTCAGCACTCCAAACTCCATCTCATATCATACTTCTGTGCTGGTTCTTATCCAAAGGGAAAGGAAGAAACTTAAACTAACCCTCTCTTTGGTTGGAATACGTTGTGAACCTCTTGAGCTTTTATTTTATTTTTTTAGTTCAGCCGCACTCAAACTCGAGCTACCGTGCAACCTGCATGCACTGTGCAAGTCAACGCAGGCACAGGCAAGAAGCGGAACATCAGAACCTTCGGGGGAAAATCGTTTAAAAGTATGCTTCCCGAAACAGGAAGATTTGTGCGCCGGAATGTGTATGTGAACGTGTGCTGGGGAAGTTTGGAGTAAGGTGGAAGGTGTCGGGGGGAAATGGGAACTCATTCTACCTCGTTTGTACACAGCGTTGAATGGGAATGATTTGCCCTGATTTGTAGCCGTTTAGTGAATTCGCTTGGCAAGGAGAAGGACTGAAAGGCTCTATTATGAAGCATTGTGGTTTTGAGTTGAAATGTTTATGATTTAAGAGCTTTATTTTAAAATCCTTCACCTTAAGTGATTCTAATTTTCGATTAGGAATTAAAATAAAGAATCCTGTCTATTGTCCTTAAATACCTAAAGTCCTTCCTTTTTTTCTTCAAAAAATCCAGGTCTCTTATCTCATCATTATCAAACCAATTCGAATTAACGCACAACATTCAATCCCTTTTCGCCTACGTAAACCATCGTGTAAATCACGTACGGATGAAACTATTAAAGCTTACTTTAAATACCAAAACCATTCGTGACATCGTTTCACTTTTATTACGCAGAATGAATTCCATTCGATGACAATCCTATACAAGCGCGCGCTCGCGCTCCATAAAAGTGTCCTCGCCGGGTTGGCTTCCAGCTTAAAATCGGGTGGGCCTTAGAGAACGTGTTTATCGCTCCTGCCACACGAAGACGAAAACCATTTGGCTGAATTAACGAACCGTTCAGCCGCCGGGGAGCAGCCGGGGGACATTTCTGGAAGAATAAAAACGCAAGGATTTTATGGTCTACTGATTGGGATGTGGGTTTTTTGTGCCTCTTCTCATTGCCGTCGTTGGTCTTCTTCAATCCCGCATTTATGATTCTATGGGTGCCATAAAAGCAACACCAGAGAAAGGAAAAAAATCCCGAGACTAGTTAAAAGATGATGAAACTGATAACGGGTCCGCACGCACACACAGACAAAACCTGGGAACGAAATCGTCCAAAATATGATAGCGCACACGCCACCGGAATAGGAAAAGAATTAATCATTACTTGATCCCTTTTGGGGCTCTGCTTTCCCCGGTTGACTAGAATTTCACATTTCAGTCACGTATTGTATGTATGTATGCATGAAAGGAGGGACCTCAGGACGGGATTTTATTCCACCGTGTCACAGTCTGGGAGTTGGTTTTGGGACAGCACAAGGGAACAACTCTCCGCAGTGATCCATGTAGGTGCCATCCGTGTAGTTTCCGCCAGGCAGCAAAACCATTCCATTCCGGCGTCAAAAAGTGAACCCCCCAAAATTGGGTATTTGGCTGTAAAATGATAGCAGTCGTGCGAGATGGGCGAAAAGTTATTTCTAATCATACTCGTTACCAATATGTGCTATCGGTTCCATTTTGGGTTTCCAACTGCAACTGACTGTAAAGGCAGCGGCAAAACGATGGTCAGGAAACTTTTTCTATCTCCCAGCAGATGGGACAGGACTCGCTACGTAATAAGCAGGTGTAGTCCGGCACTAGAATTGCAAACCATTGGGCTTCAATAACGAGACCAGCAGACAGAAAAGACAGATCTACACACATTACTGGTCGCACAGAAATTCTTGATTGGGTTGTACAGTTTGATGATAAGCTCTGCTCTGTAGCGACTTTCCAAAAAAAAAACCGAGATATTAATTTCCCAGCAATTCCGGCCCCGACTGCAGCAACTGCAGCAATGGTGTAATCCGAAAAGTTGTACGGGATTTGTTAGTGAGGTTTCTGTGTTGACATTCATCGCACAATTTTCCCGGATTACAGGGTGGTTACGTTTGCCCCCTTCATCACCCGTACGCTGTAAAATGTTGTATCATTTTGGAAATAGTTTTTGCTGCTTCCTGTGTTGCTCTTTATCCAGCAATTCTTGGATACCTTTCAACTGCAGTTTTTTTTTGTTGCAAAAGAAACAGTTGCAATGTAATATTTTGAGCATTCTCGTGCCATCAGGAACTGTCAAGCAGTTGATGATCACGGAACGCAGAAACCATCCATGTGCGGGCTCGGGTTTATCAGAATAGCAACCACGAAGCTCATACTTATTTCATCATCAAAATGCTAACGCACCAGTAGTTCAAAGCGGTGCCCATTTGCTAGGCAAATGGACACTACTGGATAGCCATCTCCGGCTGGATGTCCGTTAGAAAAGGGATTTCTGCTTGCGAAACTTTCTTCCCCGCAACCGGTCTGACTTGACCGCCACGAAAAGGAAGATTCGAAAAAATCCCCTGCTCTCGCTTCATAAAGCGGATTACCACAGCAATGCAATTATTCATTTATCGTTTGGACATTGGATTGAAGGTTGATTTTGGTGTGGGGGCTGCAAACGTCCGGCTGACCCAACAAAAACGAAGGTCAACGAACGCGCGCGCACGCTTTCCAGGAACTAGCCAACCTTTAGGTTAGTCGGTTTAGTTGGGGCTCCCAGTTGGGGAATGGATTCGCATTTCGCCCCGCGCAGTAACGACGTTGCACAGATTTGTAAAGCCAATCTTGGACGCATAACCCTTGGACGGTGTTTTTTGTTGTTTTTTCTTCCATTTACCAACCAAGATGCTGTACCATTTTTCGTTGCGGCGGTGCTTCATAATCTTTCACCCAAGGACGGGCCCACTTTTGAGGGTTTTACTACACCGTGGGGTTGGAAGCCCCCGCCCCGAGCGTACCACGTCCGGTCCGGCGATGATGGATGATGGATCGTTTGACTTGAGAGCTTGTAGAAAATTGACTAAATCTTCCGGTGAGCTTAAGCCTACTTCATGGGGTTGCAGCACCATCAGCAGGCTTTATGGGGTAAGCAAAGAATTTCCTGGACCATATCTAGTTCATTTGGATGGGCTTTGTGTTGTAAAAGTATGTGTTTGAGATATGGGTCTATGAAGTGGAGCAGCAAGCAGGCACTAAAAAGACGATTTTTCAACGCGCATTGCATAATTTAAGGCGCGCACAGGGTTCAGAAGAAGTTATCATTTTTTCTTAAAGCTTCTTTAAAGAATATTTTTCTAAATTTCATTGCCAGACAAATTTTCTTTTCATCGTTACGTATCACCTGCTTGTACCTACAGCAGTACGTTAAACGTGCAAGGACGTTTTTTACCATCACTGCACTTCTTGTGCCCACAATGGGCGTCCGGCTCTAGGGACGTACTGTAATTATTATTTTAATTACACTTTCATCAACCCCCGTTTTGCACTTCCGCACCAAAGAACTGCCAAAGAGTTGCATCTCTTACACTTGTGACAGGAATGTAGAGGAGCCCGAGTGCTCGCCGAGATCAATTTACCAAGCAGAGCCATAGAAAGCAAAGCGATTTTCCATTGCAGAGTTTCCAGAGCGTCAACAGGATCTCTTTGCCTTCAATGGGCCAAAGCAAGCAAGCGTTTCCTTCGCTTAGTGGACGGAACACCACCCCGTGCACCGAATCCATTCCGTTTCCGTTTCATTTCTACTTCATTTCACGCTCGCTGTCGGAGTGTGTGTGTGTGTGTGTGTGTGTGTGTGTGTGTGTGTGTGTATGTGTCGCTCATCGTTGATTGCCGTGCAGGGTAGTTTAGAGCTTGCTATTTTCTGCACCATGTACAACCTGCCTGCGAACTGTGCAGAACCATTGCAAACACAGAGAAAGAAATAGCAGGAAGAGAGGAAAATCATTCAAAGCTTAATTGCACTTGTAAATTATGCAGTTTTATATTTACACGTGTTTTCTTCTTGCCTGCCGGGTTCGGTTCGGTTTGCCATTCTGCTTTGTGTTTATCCATTCGTACACATCTGATAAGGGGTGCCGCTCCAAGGGTGGCCGACACACACACACATACGCACTACGTACTCAAAGCATACCGGTGGCCAGAAGGTTGAAGAATTTGCTCCCTTTCTTGTACCCAACCGAAGCCGGTTCGAGGTGGTATTTGTTTTCAGCATTTCGAATACCGTTCGTCGTTTTATTTGCAATGAACAGAGGAGGCAACGATGCCAACGATGGTGTACCGTATGGGACGAGGGATTGGAAGCCGAGAATGTGAAACACACAAGAAAACGTTTCCGGTTCCGTTTTTGTGTTTTTTTCGTACGCCCGGCTTTCGATTCGTCTGCAGGCGGATGTGCTTGGTAAATGGGCATGGAATGGATTCGAATGGGTAATAATAATTACCACCTTTCCTGACCTGTGTAAGTGGAGTGCTTAGCTCGATGAAAGATTACAGCGAATGTATGGAATGTTGCAGCAGGAAGAAACGATATGGCACGTTTAAAGCGTTTTTAAAGCATACAAAATAGCTAAAGTAATACATCGTATTCATTTTGTGAATTAAAATACTTCGTAGAAAACAGGCATTAAAATGTTACGCCTAAAGGTATGCAACACGCATTACAAAGCGCCTGAATGCATGATTTCTGTGAATCAGCTGCTCTGTGTAACGTTTAAATTTACTTGGAATGTTGTATTTATTCATTAAAACTTTTTCGCCAAACAAGCAATGTGCATTTCACGAAACAAGATCCTCTTTCTAATAATTTGCTTCAATCAGGAGAAAATGAACCTTCGATTGGCCTAAAATGCTATGTTACGCCTAAAGTTATGCAATTTGCTTCAACATGCGCCTGCACGCATGCTTTCTGTGAATCATTTCCTCCTTTTTTAATGCGTAACGTTACAATTTAGTTGGAATGTTGTATTTATTCGTTTTAACCTTTTCCGAACCAAACAAATGTGCATTTCGTGTAAAAAGCCATCCTCTTCACAATGATTTACTTCAATCAGGCTGAAAAAAACCTTCCATTAGCAGCACTGGCACGCTTCTGCAGATAATAATTGCTTCATTGCACATTTCTTCCAACGTCGGAAATCGCTTGAAAGCGGATCCTTCCGGACCGACTACTCCATTAGCACGGTGCACGATCGAACGAAGCAAAGCGCCGTTCGTGCGCCGTGCTGCCAACTTTGCATAAAATGGTTTGCGGCTCGCACGTTTTGCCTGACTGATCCGGTAATGACAGTGGACAGTGTGCAGACATCGTGGAAAGCGAGGGAAGCAGCCCACCAAGAAATGACAGCACCATATCGGAAACATATTTCACTTAAAATGCGATAAATTTAATGGAGTGGAAACATCCTCCACCGCGTGACGTTCGGCCTCCTTGCTTTTGCATGATGTGGAAGCGCACTGGGCACACAAGCATCTTTAGCCCATCGTCACACACGCATCGAGTCTCAAGGGAGACCCGAGAAAGAGGCGTCGAACGAGTGAAAAGATTCTTTCTGTAGCTCTTTTAATGCC
The DNA here is from genome assembly GCF_943734735.2 of Anopheles gambiae. Lineage (NCBI taxonomy): Eukaryota > Metazoa > Arthropoda > Insecta > Diptera > Culicidae > Anopheles > Anopheles gambiae. The sequence continues at coordinate 34,130,225 of NC_064602.1, read as the reverse complement.
AACAAAAAAGGAGCCAACCAATGTGATGACTCTGCTCAGCCATCCTTATCACCAAACCACCACTGTTCGCTTCCACACTACATGCACACGCACTACGTTTACGCATCCGGAAGAGCGTGTTTGAGCCATGACACAGCGATGACAAAAGCAATTTCTATTCATGCGCACCGAAATACAGCATAAATTGAAGCGATTTGAATAAATATGAATTATGTTGCTCGACCCGTTTGCCTTGCTCCCGGGAAGGTCCATTCACCCTCCCTCCGGTGGTTGATATTTCTTCATGCGAGCGCGGGCATTCACTGCAGTGCAAGTAATGCAAGTAAAGCGACGAATGAAATATGCTGAAACGTGATGTATTATCATCACGGTCACGGCTTGTTCCGGCCCGGATCACGACGGAGACGGAATATTTGCCCAACACTTACTTCGCTTTTCACATGCTAATCATAATGAAGTGCACGCGTGCAGACGAATGGAATGTCCTCCCGTTTGGCACATTTTATCTCGTGTGCGGCTGGCTGAACGAACGAGCCGATTTAACCAGTTTAAAGGTTAGCTTTATAGGGGAAGTAAATGTGCGATTGTCGTACCAGTGCCCCAATCTCTACTTTTCCGGTGGGTTTCGGAACGTATTTGTGGCACAATTTATAGCCTTTCAGACGATCCTCAATTTATGGGGAATACGCTCTCCGTTTCCATGGTTCCCCCTTTTTTTTTGCATTCCTTTTCCGGAAAAAAAAGCGTTCGAAGGCAAAGATACAGATTTTGCACCGTTCAAAATCGCTTCCCTCCTTTCACCATCAACGGTGGAAAATGTGTTTTCTTCCGAACGGAAAATGTATAGCGTTTGCATTTATTGATACAGTCACAGCGGCGGCCCCTGGCCGCCCCCAATGTGCCCGTAAATAACGGGATGTGTGTGTGTGTGTGTGTAACTGTGCCCTAAAAGCAGGCCCCCCCTGTTACGGTGGGTGTGGACACATATTTTTCTCATTTTTGTGATTTTTTTTTCGTTCCCCCCATTACTCGCCCGAATGTCACACAAACGGCGCAGCAGTGTGGCACGAACATTTTATCAGCAACAACATATTTGCGGGGAGGACGTGGATATTTTTTTGTTGCTTCGGTTCCGTTTTGAAAAACGGTTTTGGTATTGGATTTGGAGCGCGTTTTAAATTGCGCCCGGCAAGGGTGTGGGGCGTGTTTCTGGGTGTGTATGGGTATATTTTACGAAAAGCCAATCGCAGCGTGGTTCCGCTGTTTATTGGTCGTTGTTTCGCGGTTTTCGGAGTGTAAAATATGTCTTCCTGTTTGTTTGTTTTTTTGGTTCTTTTTTGCTGCTCCTCTGTTTCCCGCTTATGATGGTTCCATAATGAAGATATTGCTTATTATGGTCGCAGCCAATGATGAAGAACGATATCGTTTGGGCAGAGGGATAATTCATGAAAATGATAAAGACGATTAAGTAACAGACAAACAGGGTGAACTGTAATTACGTTGTTTATGCAGGCAAGTTGCAATACTTTCAATCTATGCGCTTGTTTTCTATGAAAACGCCTGAAAGTATGCACTGCAGTATTATTGTTTTAAGTTTATCGATTGCTTCTATTGCCATCGTTTGCTGCATACATTGCATAACTGTAGGCGTTATACTTAAATAACTGTTTTAACGGTTTGTTTTGATGTTTTGGGTTGGCTATAAAAAAGCGTTTTTATCAAATAATGTCAACCGAAGATAATTCAGAAGGCTTTCTTCTTCTTCTTCTTCTTCTTTGGCACAACAACCGCTGCCGATCAAGGCCTGCCTGTACCCACTAGTGATGGGTAATCCGGGGCGGAGTCATGGATCAACTTTGACTCCGTTGCGCAAAATATGACTCCGACTCCGGATCATAACCGGATTTGACTCCGGATCAGTCCAGATCAGTCCGGATCAGTCCGGATCAGTCCGGATCAGTCCGGATCAGTCCGGATCAGTCCGGATCAGTCCGGATCAGTCCGGATCAGTCCGGATCAATCTGGATGAGTCTGGAGGAGTCCGGATGAGTCCGGATCAGTCCGGGTGAGTTCTACTGAGTCGGAATAGTTCCGGTAGAGTCCGGGTGAGTAGTTTAGGTTGACGTTGCAATTGCTAATTCCCAAAATGACTCTCCATTATCGTTTAGACAATTCTTGATGAGTCCATTGACTTTCAAGTAAGGTATCGATTATGTACGAAAAGGTTTAACATTTTAAACGAACTGATCGGGACTGATCCGGAGTCAAATCCGGATATGATCCGGAATCGGAGTCATATTTTACGCACCGGAGTCAGAGTTGATCCATGACTCCGCTCCGGATTACTCATCATTAATGGGAACACTGTCTATTCGGGACTTGAACCCATGACGGACATGTTGTTACGTCGTACGAGTTGACGACTGTATAACCAGATCGGCCCTCAGAAGTCATTAATAACTTGAAATTGTTAAGCGGATTGCGTATTTTAGGGCGATATTTACTTGCGATAGACGCTTCTTAAATTATTATTGCGTAATTATTAAGGTTCGTTGATTCGCACCTCTCGTGCCTTAATCATTAAAGCATCCGCTACTTCTCCCGAAACATCTCTCCTCCCTAAGTTTTCCCCGGTACAAACCCACCTAGAGCACCGTTCGGTCGATAGTGAAGGTGCAACGTGCGCCCCCAAACGGGCGTCGAATCAAATTAGCGTAGAAACGAAGAAAATCAATTATCGAAAGTAATATTTTACCATTCCCACGGGTTTCGGCAGGTCACGGTGTTCGACCCGATGCCCGTTTCGGTGCGGGCAGCACAATACAACGCAACGCGGTCGAGGCTTACCTTCGCCGAGGCAGCGAGCCAGCGCTTTCTATCGACATTAATTAAAGCCACATTGCAGGAGAGTTGTGCAATGCGGAAAGAAAAAGCAACCAGCTCTCCCATCAATGGAAATGAAAGAAAGCCCGGAAAGCTGCTTCCCAAGTTAGGTGCGAATAACAGTAGGACAAACTAACTGTGGAGCGCTTTTCTTGCTTCGTTTTTTTACTCACACTATTTCGCTCACCAAGTACAAAGTAAACAAAACGGGGGCTTTACTTCGGTATACTTGCCCACCCCGAGGGAAGTGGAACAAAAATAGCAAAAAGAAAAGGCACTGGAGTAGTTGTCGGTGTCGACCGAAAGGCCCGACGGGAGTGAAATGTTACAAGCAAATTGATAAATTATATTTGCCATAAATATTCATTTCACTCTGGCGGTGGGAGTTTTTTTCTGCTTCTTCTTCTCTCCCCGAACCGGAAAAGCCAGTGGGCTTGTGCTTTATACCCCCTCCCCCCATCCCTTCCTCCTGCTTGGCTCCATTTACTGGCACCGGAGGAAAAAGCGCCCAGCAAATGGGTCTCTTTAATGGCGGAGTGCGCTCAGTTTGATGCGGCTCGCTTTGCCGTTCGCCTTTACTGTGACCGCGAAGGAGCAACATTTTTCTTTAGCTTTCACTTTTCTTCGACAGGGAAGGATTTTCCTCTGGCCTGCTGCTACCACCACGAAGCCGGCCCGTATCTTGTGCTCGATCAGGAAAGTTGTATCGCGCATCGAGCAGCAGCCTAGCCAGATGGACCCAAATGGAAATGGTGACGCGGCGGGACACGCTGGGTAATTCGGTTAGTGCTGCCAGGGCACTTTGTTTCGAGTGGTCTAGGGTGGTCTAGGTCTTTTTTCTGTTGATGTTGTTATTGTTGTTGCGGGTGAACACAACCAACAAAACAAAGAAGGAAGAAGGTCAAGATGAAAACTTGATAAATACCATTTGTTACCCAAACTTACCCCACCTTTACGCCAAATGGTAAGGCTGAAAGAAAACGCGAACTGAAAAGCACGGCGAGCCGGGGTCGCTGAAAGCTCTCACCCCGGAAATGGGTGCCCGAGTGACGAATAACCACCAACGCCAGCCAACGCCATGGCGCAGAGGCCGACTTCTAACGAAACGCTTCCCATCAGCGGCTACTTACCTGTAAATGGAGAAGAAAAATTGCGGTAAGAAGGTGAATTAGTAAATGTTGACTGAGTGCGCAAGGGAAAGACATTTGGAAAAGGTCGTGAACATGTAATGTTGTGCTTTTGTGTAAGGCTTGCTGGCTGGTTTTTTTTGGCTCCTTTCTTTCGATACCTTTACGCGATACTTCTTTCATCCCTTTGGCTTGCCCGGTGAAGAAAGATTATTCATAAGACCGTTCTGAGGGCGAAAAGTAATTTCCCCTAACGGGTCCCTTTCATCAACTTTGCACTGATGTTTGGAGAGTTTGGTTTTGATGTTAAGAAAGGCCCGTAAGGTACACCGCTTTTCTAAAGCTGTAACGAGAACAACCCCAACACCGCCACAACTGGTACAATAACCTTTGAAAGCTCAATTCGATTTGCTGAAGAAATGGGAAGGTGGAAATGGAAATCGAAGGAGCGAATTTTAGCATTCAGCACCGCGACCGTGGTGGGATCTCCGACACACCAAAGGTAATGAAATTGAAATCAAAATTAATGGTCGTTGTTTCTTTTTTTTCGTTTGCTTTCTGAAGCGGACGCACGCGGAAAGAACAACCAACTCCGAACCGATGGGGGTACAACCGTCCGGAAAAGAGTACGAAAGCGTGACGTGAAAGCACGATTCTTATCACGATTTCTACGTTCGAAGTATTGGGAATTCTGATGAAAGAAAGAAAATGAGTCCTTTTTTGCCCCCACCTTAAAGGGGCGGCCACTCTTCGCGGCATTTTATTGTACAGGGGTGTGGATACGATTGATTACGAGTGTCAATAGGCGAATAAATTACCTCGACAACCATTTGTTTTATAAAGTGCACGATGAAGAGTAATGCTTTCACCTAGCGAATTGGTTGGTGGTGGCACAGGCAAACGGTTACCGTTTGTAGTGGTGGTTATTTATGAGTGTTCGATTTTATTTGTCGGGTGCCATTTTTTCTTCTTTTTTTTAGTGGAGAGTTTGCAGAGTTTCTATGGAAATTGCCCTGGGAAAAGTGGCGTTTTAAAGGAAATGCTGTTAATGTGTAGATTTATATTGCACGATGTGAATATTCTTCTTCTTCTTCTTATTCTTCTTCTTCTTCTTATTCTTCTTCTTCTGCTTCGTTATTGATCTTTTCTACTTCTTCTTATTCTTTTCCTACTTATTTATTCTTCTAGTTCTGTTTTTTTCATGTGCTTTTTCTGTTTCGTAGTTCTACTTTTTTTACTTCTTTCTTTTTCTTTTCCTCCTTTTTCTTCCTTCTACTTCTACTTCTACTTTCTATTTTTCTACTTTTTCTTCACTTTTCTCTTCTTCTTCTTCGTCACCATCATCACTCATCTCCTTTTTCACCCTTCTTCTTCTCTTTTCTTTATCCTTTTTAATTTTTATGTTCTTCTGCTTATTCTCCATCCTGTTTATATTTTATTTTCAAGCGTTTTGCTTTATATTTTCTTGTGTCGGTATTTTTACATTTTATTTTTAATTGTATTAATTTAAAAGTGTTACTTTTTTCATTAATCTTTTGTCTTATAGTTTCATATATCTTTAAGCAAATATTAAAACAATTTCTTTGACTATTTTCTTTTCTTTGCAAGGTATTGTAATGGACATTTTCAATTTCTTGAACCTGGTAAGTACAATTTCAGATGTTATCATTCTCGATTTCCGTAATGTTTAATTAATTTATATGTAAATCGTGGCCTGGTTTCGATTTCATTTTCGCATATTGGTCGATTGCTATTTAAAGTTTATCGTGGATTGATTTTCCGCCAGCCAATGTACACCAACTCGGCAAACATTGGTTGAAGCTTTTCTCAGAAAATTCCAGCTCAAAACGCCGCCGATAAACTCGCATACCAATTTTGATTGCTTTTACGGAGAATTCTATTTCAAGCTATTTGCGCTCACATTTCACATTGCTTCTTCGTTCACGGGCACTGGAAAAAAAAAACAAACAAACCCGTGCGCAGATGCTTTGCTGATGCTGCAAAACTATAAATTATTTAGCTGCCGTGACCATGGCATGGCAAAATGGTGCCGCAAACCAGCCAGGGAGTATGGAAGCTTATATAGAGCTAACACGAAAGAGCCTCATAAAATCAGCTCCTTAGACACTCCCACCTCTCCATTCGTACAAGGTTGCACACTACATATTTTACGGAGCTTAATAATGCATTCACCCCAGAAACAACACGAAAACCGGTGCAGGCGGCGTTGAAGTTTCTTCACTGTCCATCAAAACCTGGTGTATCGCCTGAATCGCCAACCACCAGGTCCAAACACACACACACACACACACACATCACGTCAGTCGGCTCAAGTTACTGCACCTCGCACCGTTTCCGTTTCCGTTCCGCTGAAGCGCGTAACGGGCATAACTGAAAACTATGCTACCAGCTTAACATACATCATCGCTGGTTACAGTTTACGAGCGGTGGCGTGTGGCGCACAGACACACACACAGGGCATCGGAGCGGGTATGCTGAGAAACTTAAAACCATTCCCCAGGTGTTGGTTTACTCGATTTTCGATTTTTACTGGCCCCCTTTGCCCCACCTTTGCCGTCTTCCATCGGTCGGGCACAATGTCGTTAGGATGATGGCCCGTGCTGCGGACGCCGCTTTCCCATGGCGGGATGGAAATAATAAAGGGAAAATTTATTTGAATAACTTGCTCGCCACATAAACAATCGTGGGGGTTTTTCGCAACGCAGCGCTCCTTTAGCGTCGTCCTGCTATTTGTAGTAAAGGGTTCGCTGAAGTCGTGCTGTAGCACAACCGAGGTGTGAATATTTAAAGCTGGCAAAAGGTGGCAAAAGTGACGGAGGAAATTGAGTTAATAGTTAGCCGAGCTAGCGCTGGGAGTTTTGGCGCGGCGTAGCGAACTGACTTAACCGCACCGGCACCGGGGTAAGCTTGTCAAATGCGAATCTTGTGTGTATGTGTGCTGTGCTGTGAACGACCCATAGTTACTTTCTCGGTTACTTATGCTCGGTTTTATTCATGTTCACTACGGCGTTATTACTTTATCAAGCACTGGGTGGAGTAGCGCTGGTAAAAGCGACCCTTTCGGGATGGATCCGGCCGTGTATGTTGAACATGTTGAAATAATATTATTACAGGTTGAAATTGATTATTATCGTCCCGTGTTGTTGCGGCGCAACGATACCGTGTGGAGCATGTTGGATTATGTTAGAGTGAGCCTTCACGATGCGGCGAGATGAATGGGTAAGCGGATGCGGAACCAAAAACTAGATGCTTGATGGTTTAGCATCCTGCCAGGCAAAAGTCAGAATAAATACCAAAGAAGACACAACACAATAGGATGCAATGCAAACATTGACCCAAACAGCAAGGTTCGTCTACCGCCAGGCGTTCGGGGGGGTGCGAGTTGTTTATGCTTCAATTTTTGGGGAGGGTTTTGTTTTATTTCGCCCTTGCTGTGTTTTGTACGTTGAAAACAAAAACCGGGGGAAAAGCGCGGGCTTTATTTTCCGGGTTGGAAAAATCCCATTTTTTAAGGGATCCTTTCGCCACTCCAAACAAACGGCGGGGGTTTCCGCGGTTTTTGTATTATAATTGAACCGATTCGGCCCGCGTGGTTTGATGTTATTCTGCAAATATTTTTCAACATTGAGTATCATCATTCAAACCAACGGTGCACACAAACACACACTTTCCCACACACAAAGGCATGAGGCACCTATCCTGCGCAAGAACAGCATAAGTGCTCGGTGAGAAACTTCACAATCGACCTATTGGGATGGGGGAGGAAGTTTTGGGAAAAGGGAACGAAAAAAGAAAAGTAATCAAAGTTTTTGCAACAAACGCAAATGCGAGAGTTTTTGATTTTTGGGTAAGGTTTTACCGGTTCCTTCTCCCCCTTGGTACATGTTGCCCTTTACAGTATTTTTTTTCTCTCTCTCTTTCTTCCATTTCCCCTTTTACCAGATTGAGTTTTGGTTGAGTGTGTTTGTGGGAAGGATGGTGTATTTTTTTATTGTTTCTTCTTTGCCACAAGTTTCATGTTTAGAAGTTTCTTTCACCCGCATTCGGCAAAACACGGCAAACCGTGCACACGTGCGGCAACACACGGTCTTTGGCCACGTAAAGAGCACCAAACCGGTTGAGGTTGTTGTTTCGGTTGTTGTGTATGAAAATATTATTATTACCCCCTTTATGCAAGCGATGTTATTGAAAGTTCAACTGTTTCCAACTGGCTGTGCGTTGAGCGAGAGATGAAAAAGGGAAGCAAAAAAGAAATAAGGGAACAGTAAAGCACACGCCTCTAAAGTGTGGACTTTCGCAAACGTTAAACTGTTCGTGACTGGCAACATGCATGAGTGAGGAGTGGAGGAAAGTACGCGGGCGAAGAAAAGGTTGACAAGCTTGTTGAAATCGTCAGCGAAGCTGTAAACAAGCGCTTACAAGCTTACATACTTTGATTGGTTTCAAGTGAGCAATCAGCCTGAAAGTATGCAATTGACGTTACAGAGCTCAATTTTTAAATCCTTTTTTGTTTTTATTTTAAATATTAACTGCGTATTCTTTGTAAATTGTTATTGTTGCTAGCTGTTAATAAAATATGAAATATTTAAAAAAGTTAGCCAAACAATACAATGGAAAAAATACCTCAAACAGTACAACATCGAGATGGACCATTGTGTAATTTTGTTTACTTAGACCGGTTCGTCACGGAGCTTAGAAATACCTGCTATCTCATGGGGTTCAACTCATTCCCTTTTATAATATTGTCGCGCTTTTCTGACCAATTCTGATCGCTCTTTTTCGTAGGTGAAGTGCGTTTTTCGCCTCTTGAAGGTGTTTGTTGAACAAAATGGTTTTTCAAAAGCGTGTGTACACCCTCATCCGCACCAACGTTTTGTCCACTGATTCCACCCGCGAACAGTGGGGGAAAATCCCTCCCTGCTAAACACTAGCACGAACTAACGGCACTGAGCGTAACGAACGAACGATGGATGGTCTTTTGATCCGGCCGGTCGCGCCACTTTCACGGAAAAAAGCCACGCACTTTTCGATGGTCTCCAAATACTTTTTTTATATTTTTTCCTCTTCATCCTCTCAACACTCTCCTCGATAACAATGCGGAAAAGCGCTTGAAAAGCATTTTAATACCTTTCGCTTCTTTGTGCTACTTTTCAACGAGGGCAACGACACAATTGTGTGGAAGTGGCAGTGGGTACCTCTAGCCTGGCAGACCTGCGGGAGACGAAAAAGAAAACAGAGCGCCGCCTGTGACCCGCAGGGGAAAATGAACACCTTGGTGTGATGAAGAAAACCCCGAACCCGAAATTCCAGGAAAGGAAACCAACAACTGAGCAAACGCGCAAGCGAATCAAGAGCATCGGTATATCGATCGTCACAGTGTTCGGGAACCGGGGGGCGAAACCGAAAAAGAGAGAAAGAAGAACGCCGAAAACATTTCGTAATCCAATTAAATGTCTTGGTTTTCGGTGGCCCTGTGTGTGTGTGTGTTTTTTGGGAGAAAAAAGTTTTTCTTTTTTTAAATACTTCTTCAAATTTGTTTTCGGTGGACAATGTCTACCTTTTTTCGTGCTGCTTTATAAACGTTGTTTGTCACACTTTTTCACGCAGCTTTCTGTCTGTCTGTCACCATTTTACGATGCAGCTTACCCAGAGCAATAGCTGCAGGGCAAAAAGGAACACGTTTGATGAGCGAAAGGACCGCAGAAAGGATTTCTTGTGTTGTCTGATGGAAAGCGCCTTTTTCCTATTTTTTTTGTTTCTATGCGAAAAAGTTTTGACTGATGAGATTTGTGTGCGTTTTTGTTTGTTCGTGCTCATTGCGTGGAACGCGGGTCTCGGAAGTGTTGATTGGTTTGAAAATAAACTTTTGTTTGTTTCAATGCAGAGATGAATATTTTCACCCATTTATTTTCACTCATAAATTTCTCCTTTCTTTCATAAAGGATTTGGTTCAAGCTTGAGCGTCAGATGAGTTCCGTCGTATAATAAAGCATAAATTACTACTACACTAAGGTTTATTTCCATGCATCTTTCTGCAAAACGCTACAATAAACCGCTTTTAAGGTAAGGTTTGTCTTGGGGAAAGCATACATTTAGGCGCATGTCATGACTGAAATGACGATCATATAATAAAGCGTAAATTACTACACCTTTAAGGTATATTTTCATGCATATTTCTACAAATCGTACAATAAACCCCTTGGAAGGTAAGGTTTGTCCTGGAGAAGGCATACATTTAGGCGCATTTGATGACTTAAAAGACGATCTCTTTTCCCAACTACGATCATACTCGTTTCATCGCCTGTTTGCTTCCATCCATTCAGCCAAAGTGTCTTCAAGTAACGATTCCAGCCACCGCTTTGTGGTTCGGACATAATTGCAGCGCAAAATTGTCTTGAGACGAACAAATTGTACACCGCCACTATTCAGTGCAAAAACTAATTACTTATTTCGTTTTGACCCTAGTCAGCCCATCCTGCCACCTCAAAGGTTGATTGTCTACAGCTCCCGGAGCAGCCTGAAGCTTGCCGGGAAGCTGACTGTAAAGTCAGTGGGCTAGTGACACCTCATCAGCGTCAGTGACACCGCAAGAAAGCGACGGTAAACAAATTTTGATAAACGTACCCCACCTCGATTCCTCGATCTTGCCAGCAGAAAACATGACCGTCAGCGTAAAATTCCACCCCACCGAGGGTGCCAAGTGGTTCTGTGACGTGAAGCAATGGGCTAGGGCTTTCCTCGTCCGCGCTCAGCTTTGGAACGGAGTGAAAATGTAATGACGCGGAATAATTTGATGCGTCCTTGTGCGCGGACACAGCCCGCGAAAGGGCCGTGTAGTTCATCACAGCTCTCTACAGAGGTTATGGCTTTCTTCTTCAAGTCTTTAAAGTTTTCCGTTGGAAGGTTATCGAGGAGGGCTCGAACGCTCCAAAGAAAGAGAATAATTTCAAGCAAGTGAAATGAAGAGTTGTGTATAAATCAAGCCTCTTGTAGTCGCTGCTACAAGAACTTAAGAACTCGTCATAATTGGGGTGCGATATTTTGTTACGCGCCTTCCCCGATTCCAGGAGGGGCTTTAATTATTCACAAGCATTTCCCAACCGTTGGTCTTCCGCTTTCACTCTCACACAACCGCTCTAAAGAGACCAACTGTAGCGGCAGCAAAACTGCTGAGCCGTGTACAAAATGCTTCCCATTTGCAGTTGACTGACAAAATGGGTGTAAATCGTTCACGGTTGACTCGCGGTGTAGAAGGAGAGATGGAGACATGTTCACTCCCCATCCACTATTCGCCACCTGGCAAAAAAAGGAAAACCCGTGCGACTCGCGGGTGTGGAGCAAACGGTGGATCTTCCTCTCGACAAGACGCTTCCAATTATAAGTCCACAAAGTCTACCCCACAACACAACTGTTAGCTAAAGAGAGAGAGAGTGTGTGTGTGTGTGTGTGCGCACGATGATAGCAAGAGACACAGAAGCTCCGTTTCGTCCTCCGTCACCGCCGCGCGTATACGCCTTCATTAAAATGCAAATTTTCTAACCAAACACACAACCAAACCCAGACGGTTGCCATCAATCCTTCGGGTTGGCCCTGGCCACCGCGGCCCAAACGGGGGACAGCATTTTCCCTTTTTCTCCCTGCCGTGCAAGAAAACTGCTTGACAGTTAGACAGCTCAGCTGAAGCGGAAGTAGTGCGAACAACCTGGAAGGGAAAGAGCGAGAGACCGTGGACCCGTTTATCACTACCCTCATCAGTATCGGTGTTCGTCACACCGTTTGACGGAATTTACGACGGCTCTCCGCGAATGTGACGGCTGTCTATGGGTCTGTGTAGGATGGGATTTGTTTCTTCTTCCTTTTTCTCCACACCGAGAGGATTAAGTGATACGTTACAGCAAATTTCATTGAGTGAGAAAATGGTTGTAAAGTGTTTCCCTGTCCTTCTGATAATACAGTGCCGTTCAAGCGGAATGGGGGAATAGATGGAAATGTTTTCGATGCTCTCTGCTCCCGCTCCCTCACCGGGTGGCTTGTTTCCGTCGGTACGACACACGAATGTTCTTTTCCAGCCCTCACTTGCCCGGGCCGCCTTTTAAGAGCAAAACCCCAACACAATTTCACAACCGGCGTCCTGGACGACACATTACACCGGAAAGGCATTATTATATTAAATATTTTATTCCACTTCCGACCGCACTCGCAGTTGCGCCGTGTGACGTGCAGAAAACTTTCACTAACATCCTCCTCCTATCCCCCGCCACATCCCTCTCTATCTTTTTCTGTGCGGCCTACCAGGGCAGGCGTTTCTCGGAGGGCACTTCGGTGCCGAATTTCTTGCGCCATTTAGGGATCGTTTTCGGGGATTGGCACGGACTTTGCGAGCGCGCGCTCGCTCCCGACTTGTCAACGGGGAAGCGCTAGACAACAAAAAGTTTTCCATCCTGGCTGCGTACTTCCCATACACAACACGGGCACATGGGGCCCGTTGGCGAGGGAAACCGTTTGTCGGCCGGGTTTTTGCAAAGTAATGGTCTCTTCCGCGTACCGCTCATGTTTCGCTTCGGCATTAACCTTAATGGTGGTGACAAAACTTTTGCGGGCAATATTTCAAAAATGTCCTTAAGTCCCGGGCCTGGTGTGCGACACTGCACAACGAGCAAACGAGTCGAGTTTTCAACTTCTTAGCCTTTTTCGGTAATGCCGTAGAGTTTTCCCGCCGTGCACAAAACTGCTGGTACTGCTGGATGGGAGCTAAGAGCTGTATATTTACTTTCGATTGTGTATGTTGTTTTCCCATTCCAATGGGCGTCCTCAAGTGGCAGTCAAGCACAGGCGAAAATCCGGTCTGCTTTTCCCCCGCCCCGCCTGCTTGGTGAGTGGGTGGATTGCGTGAAGCACGGCAGACGCATTAAGCGTATCACACAACCCACACTAACGAGCTTTAAATTGTGGCCCACCCGCCCACGATCGCTATCGCACGGGGCTCACCAATTAAAACCGGTCACGGCAATGGAATCACTTCCCCCGTTAGCGGGAAATGGGCGCCAAACTTTGCGCTGCGGTCGGTGCGGAAACGTGAAATCCATTCGTGCAATTAATCGCAAAGCGCGCTGGCCTGGTTGGTAATGTGGAGAATTAACGAATTAACAAATGGTGGTGCTGGACTTTGTCAAAAAAATACAACTTCCACGCTTTGCAAAGTGTTGAAAACCAGTTGCGCCGGCAGAAGTGTTTTGTTTTTATGCGGAAATGGAAATGCGGCGAAAGGGAGCGCAATAAAACATGCTCCAGAAATTTTTGAGAATTTATTAGTGCTCCACTGCTCCACCAAGCTGAACAGAGCTAAAATAGATCATTATTATGGCACGGTTGTGTTATTTTGCATACTTTTAGGGGAGTCAATGATAGTTCGCTCAACTTATTCAATTCAGATTGATATACTCCTAAATGTATGCAATGTACTTGTTGCACATGCTACAAAAGCTCCAACGACAATTAAATAAACATAAAAACGCCTAAAGCTATGCAATTTGTGGAACAAAAGTAAACTTTTCACATTTAGCAGCCATGTGTGGAAATTGTGAGGTGTTGAACTACTAAACAAACATTCGGAGCATTAAAATGGTTCCATCCGGCTTATTTGACCCATAAAAAGCATGAAACCCATTAACATTGTGCTGCCCAAAAGGAACCCTTGCCACTCACGGGCATGTTCAGTTGTTTTATACTGTGATTAAATTAAGATAAAATTTACGATTATTACTGCTTAGCGGAGACCCGGCAGTGTGCTTAATCTAACAGCTACGGGGGGGGGGGGGGGGGGGGAGCTTTTTTCCCGCAGAGAAAACGAAAACCAAACCAATGGCTGGTTAGTTTCACGTTAATTGCATCTCAAGGCCAAAGACATTCCATAAGCTAGCTGAAGATAATTAGAATATTTGTGAAATGTGTTCGGTAGAGTCCATTTTTAATTAGCTTTTCGTTTGACATTGATTTCTGTACTTTTTTTTAGTGTATGGCAAGGTCAAATAATCGTTTCAATGTCGTTCAATGTCAATATCCTGGAATTTTCCAAATGTGGTTCGCTCAACTCTGTGCCGGTGTCAATCATCGACCGCAAAGAATGCTTCTAAATCGTTCGGCTATTCAAGAGCCATTGCCATTTCATTTTCAAACTTTCATTTCCGCCACCAGCGAAATGTGGTTTGTCTAATATGGGTCAAGTTTTTTGCTGTTTGCTTTGGAATTGCTCCGCAAAACTCACTCCCGGTCGCTAATGGAGGGTTTATTTTCTGACACCTTGTGTTTTTTTGTTTTTTTTTGCTCCCTTCCGTCAATGCCCCGGTGTCGCTCATTCATTTGCACAAAGTTTGCGGCCTCATTTCCATCCATTTGTCTTTAAAAAAAATATCTGCGGTTCAAAGTATCGATTTTCAGGTCATTTCGCGGATCGCTTATGATTTTTTCATGCACTCGTCTCGTGTCTTTTCAAATTTATGGATTCTCGAATGTCTTGGCTGAGGGTGTCGTTGCCATCGAGGGTGGAAGAGTGAAGGTCTCCTTTTGAAACTCGGGCAAAACTCGCTGATGGTGGTCGGGCGAACCGATTGGTGATTGAGAAATATATGCAAATTTATTCAACACTTTCCACTTTCTGGGCCGTCCTTCCCTGTGTCGATGGGGCAAGGGAATGTGCGCAAAACAAGCGGAGACAGAGCACCAATAGACTCAAGAGGGCAAAGTGGTGGCCGCAGCAGACCAGACCGAGGAGGGAGGGAAAAATTGAATCAGATAGCACCGATAATACGGAATCCAACCGCGACCGATTGTGAATTGAACCGCCCCCGGGCACACAAAAACACATGAGAAATGGCGTCCGTCGTCGGAGCTATTAGTCAATGCAAATCACCTGCTACGGTGCTCTTTGGCTTCCAGCCGAACGGGAGCTTTTTTTGTTGTAGTGTGTGTGTGTGTGTGTGTGTTCGTTATACATCGTCTCCTTTGCCCCGCCAAGTATCCTTGAGCATGTTCTTTAGCGAGCAAGTGGCACGTTAGCACCCGCCGGGGAGAACGGTACGTGAACCAGCACTAATGGGTCAGCACTGCTCGCCGCGCCAGAGGGTCGACGGAAGCCTGCAGCGTTGGACGGAAAACATTGCGCGATGATCGGGAGACTTATCAGCATCAAACCATCGGTATCCAGCTGGGAAGGACTCCTTTTTTGCGCGCTTTGTCGTATTCCCGTGCCAACGCAGCAACAGCAGCAGCAGCAGGAGTCAAGTGGAACAAATTGCTGAGTGATTTCCTTTCTTTTTGGCTGACGTAGCACATTATTGCACATCGTCAGTCACATTTTAGCCCACAAGCTTGACGTCAAGGGTTGAAAGCAGAGCGAAGGTTTGGTGTTTGAAGTACGTAAACATGTGTGCGGTGACCCTGGGAGGTTATGTGTGTTCAGGCAGGCCTGGAAAATGAACTTATGATGATAGTGGTTTGAAGGATTGTTTTCCCACTTGGAGAAAAATTGGGTCAAATCAAACATAAGTATCTTTGTCTTACATGTGTATCATGGCTGAGCGACGAGAGAGCAAACAAGTGACAGTCAACTGTCAAATGTCAACTGCTTGCAAAACAAACAAATTATGAAGATTTGATGATGTTAACCTCCTTTTTTGATGAAGATTGTAATGAGGAGACGAAGAATGTTTTAAATTGGATTCAATTTTGAACAAAAAAAAAATATTCCAAACAAGATATTAATGTTTTTAAAAATACGCCTAAATGTATGCAATTTGTATTGCAAAATGGTTTGTTAATTATGCTATTCTACACAAATAAGCTTTCTAGGACTGCTTTCATAATTCCTAGAAGTATTTTTTGTATCATTAGTTATTGTTACAAAATGATGATAAAATGATTATTTATTTCAAGTATCAATAAGCTGACTAGATAATTTTAAACAATAAAGAAGGCTATAGAGGTATTTTTTTGCTTTAAATCTATAGCCATATTTGACGTCTTTCAATGAAGGAAACTCAAAGCTAAACGTGTCTCATTTTGACACCTTTTTCCTGGATGCACACCAATTTCCAGCTGAAAGCGTACATATTTTCCAGCGCCTTCCCAAACCACTGTGCCACTCTCACCTTTATACGAGGGGGGCAACTCGCTTTCTTCGTTTGCAAACCCGGAACGGGACGGTGTTTTCCGGCTGAAGAAAAGATTTTCCCCGTGTGCAGCGTACAAAAGTGATAGCAAACGAACAGAAGAAGAAAAAAAAAACGCTGCAAATGACTCCCAAAACGAGCCCTCGCTGGGATGCTTTTTGTGCCGCGCCCGAGGTTGCCAAAAGGGGAGGCGATTTCGAGGGACGCCGCGACCCGGAAAACGAACAGCACTGAAAGCCCCCAAAAACCTTCGCAGAGGCTTTTAGGAAGTGTTCGGAGTGTCCCGCAGGGATAGGCCGATGACGGGGGAGGAAGAAAGTAAAGAAAAACATAACAAAAAGCGGTTTGGCAAACGGGAGACTAAAAAACAGAACCTCACGTTGCCAAACCGGTGCGAAAGCTAAAATTTTGTAAAGGCAGCGCGCGCGCGCGTGTGTGTGCGTTGGTGGGCAACAGGGGACCCCTTAATGGTTGGCCAACAAAGCGGGCAGGCGAGAAATAAATAAAAGAACACAAAGCAAAGACGAACCGGGGTATGAAAGCAAGTCGTCAAACGCTGATGTGTGGCTCCCCGGGTGATGGTCGCCCCTTGCCTTGCATCGTGCGCCCCTTTGCTGTGTGAAACATGCCCTGCAACCCGTGGAGAGCGCGTGGTGAAAGTGTCCCCAAAACTCACTAAACTTTGAGCCACCAGCCGTCAAAACCGTCGCTACCCATCAACGGTGACAACACAACAAAGGCCGTAAAACGGGACGGCAACAGCTTGGGAAGGTGGAAAATGTGTGTGTGGATTCTATGGTCGGTTCGGATGGAAATGGGATAGTGTTGGTGACGGCCATCGGGGCTTCCCTTTTTCCTGTTAGCTTATCCTGCTCCTTCCTTGCGGCAACATCCTTCCCGGAATCGACACGTAGATCGAGGTCGAAATGAAAATTTTATTATATGTTTAGAAATCGTCATCCACGTTCTGCCGTGGCTCTCCTTCTCTCACATTCTCCATAGTAACGCTCCCTTCCAGCTGTTCTGGATGTTTGCCATGGATTTTTTTTTCCTTTCCTACATTCTCCCATTCCAATCGTGAAAGAAGACGAATCATTTCTGCCAGCAGACACACGCAGGCCCTTCACAGGCGGGAAACATCAAACAGACAGACTCGGGGGGGATCGTGCATTTGAAACGGGGAACAAAAAGAATTTTGGTCCCCGTGTTCACCTCCCTCTTGAGCCGCTTTTCTCTTTTTTACTTCGAGGTATCATATTTTTATGGCTGGTGGTTTTGCTTGCTTTCTTGCTCGGGACGATTCTTTTATAGAATTTCACTCGGGTGTTGCTGTTTGATTTGTGTGTGTGTGTGGATCGGATAGCAGGAAGCTTAAATGCAAGGGGAAAGGATCATCACCGGTGCTGTAGTTATCCATCCATCCTTCATTTTGGGGCGCTTCAATTTTCTGTTTCTGCGACAAACTGGGTGCGATTTTACGCCGACCAGAATGCCGAAACCGTTGCCTGGGGTGAAAAATAAAGGAAACCCCCCCCATGACAACCATTTGGACCGCAACATAAGGACGAGACAGGGTATCAATTCGATGGTGGGAAATGAGTGAATGTCGATATAACAGAGAGAGAGAGAGAGAGAGAGAGAGAGAGAGAGAGAAAGTGAGAGAAAGAAAGAGAGAGAGAGAGAATGTAGAAATAGGAAACGAACCCACAACAACAAAAAATCGGATGCGCCTTAAACGGGATGAGAAAATTGTAAGTAAACTGACTCGGGTTCGCATTCTTGGATTTGGTACGGATGAACAAGACATTCGGTAAGGAAGATACCGGATTTGATTTCTGCATATTGAAAGAGCGTTCGTGTAAATGAGCCATTTTCCGGGGAAGAACTGTTTGTTGGGGAAATCGAATCGAATTTTGGGAATCACATTAGTTCCAATTTTTCTTATTCAAATTTCGAGGGAGATGCCGTTATGCTGTAGTGTCATCTCTCTAAATACAGTGAAATCTCACTAAGGTGTAGGCTCTCCTAGATGAAATGTTTCTTTAGGATGAACATCTCAACGGTCTTGTTATATTCCATGTCTTTTATGTCTCCTCAGGATGAATGTCTAGCTATGGTGAATATTCTCTAAGCTGCATATGCGATTTGGCTGCCTAAAATCCCCAAGATGATTGTTTGGATGACAGTTCACAAGAATCGTCAAAGGATGCTAGGGTTTTACCTTGGGGTTTTGGATAGTTCATAGCAACATCTTCATTAGTTTTCCTCAATATGAATCACTCTCTAAGCTAACGGTTCCTTGATGATTCACCTTAGAGAGATTTAACTGAATGATGCTGTGTGGTTTTCATTTCACACACAATAATTCTGTTGCTAGCGTAACATTTTCGCAAATTCAACTGAGTTTTGTGTGCACATGTATATATTTTTAAATCTTTTGTATTGATGATTTACACAAAAATTCACACAATTTACTGTACAATCACAATCACTTCACTCAATATTATTTCTTCAATTAACGAATCTGTCTTGTGCAGCAGCAATGAGATGAGTGACGGCGTCAGTATTTGACACTTTGACAAGAGCCACCTTGTATCGATGTCATACATCAAACAGCTATGAAGTTCCACCAAGTTCTAAACAAGCCTTAAAGTTCTATCATGAACCCTACACAGAGTGCTAATCAGCCGCAAAGTTCCAAAGAGTACCGTGTGCATCGCATCGGAACGATTATTCTTTAAACATCCCCGAATCAGCTATGGAGTTCGAGCTGGCTATTTGGGTTCTTTCTGGGTACAGTATTTGTGAAGTCAATATGTTGAATTTCGAATGATTTTGGCAGAAAAATAATGTACAAAAAAGTGTCAATTTATGATTTCAAGTGATGTAAATTGGAACCTCACATGAACAAATCCAAATCTTACATTTTAAAATGTTTTCCATCAATTCATAAGCAACAAAAGATTTATTTCAAGTGATACCTCCATTTTACGATAACCATTCCATTATCACAATGAATGAATAGCTCATCTTGCTGCAGTGCATGCTGAATCCTTCAATAAAACCTTATGCTTCCATTAAGCACTCTTACGTTGAATAGGGAATCAACGTTCCGAATTTTTTATCGTGCTTTGAAAACAGTTCAGTTTTGTTTTTTTCCTGCAGCATTCCTAAACCAACTGGGAGGCCTCTTTTCTAGACGCATCCTCTGTTTTATGTCCCCCGCTAAAAGGATGCATGACCGGAAAAAAAAATCATGATACGCGTACGAGAATAAAACCCTCCCAAGAGACAAACGCAAAATGCTCGGGAAAGGGAAGAAGACCCATTTTACGATTTGCAATTAAACTTCTCATCCCGTGCGTCATCCCTGCTGCTGCTTTCGTGCTCTGAGTGGCCACTCGTTTCCAAGTTGCAGCAGATTGTATAACTCATGAGAAGGGAAAACAAAGCAGAGCAACAGCAAAAAACACACACACCGTACCGGAAACCAGGCTGCAAAACAACGCGTGGTTGTTGTTTTTAAAGTCAATTTGGTGCATTAATACGGAATTTATTATCCCTCATCAAACCTGGGCCTGGACGTGCTCTGTGACACCAGTCCGAGTCCCCGGGGGATGCCTTCTTCGGTGGAGAGGCGCCAAATCGGCCAAACCAAACCAATGCCGATGCGTGTTTGCACACATTAAGGCGAAGATTGGGTGCGAATAAACGCATTAAATGTTATTTCATTTTTGCCACGGGGGTATTTCCCTCCTTTTCTTTCTCTCTCTATCTCTCTCTCTCTCTCTCTCTCTCTCTCTCTCTCTCTCTCTCTCTGCAAATGGGGAAGCGCGAATAGTCCGATCCGTCCGACTACTGGTCCTCCGCTGTCAATCGTTTTCATTTCTGCCACCGGCTCATCTCATCCATGCATTATTCATTTTCCCGCTGGCGTACAGTGTGTTGCGTTGGAGAAAAAACCTTCGATTATCTTCCCAGCACCGTGTGTGAGTGTGCCGTGTGATGAAAATTTCCGGCTCATATCGGGCGAGGCACACACCACACGCACGCCAAAGGTGATCCTTTTTTATCCGCGAAACTAAAACTCTCCAGAGCGGCATGTGTATGCCTGTATGTGACTTTGGGATAAAAATGCTTAAAAAGGAACACACAAAAAAGCAGCAACACATAAACTCACATTGCTGCTACTGCTTCTGGTACTACTGGTACCATCAAAGCTAAGCGTGAGTGAGAGGAAAATAATAAAAATAAAGAACAATAAACAAGCCAGCTCATAGCTGGCTTTTCTCGTTTTCCCCTGGTTTTGGTAAAACAATACCAGCTTACTCACCCGCCACCCTGGCTGACAGAGCGATGAGATGAAAGCAAATGTTTATTAATACACACGCAAACCTTCGTTTCATCTTGCTTTGGGATGGGTAGATTTTTTGTTTTACCGTGCTCCGTCCGGAGCATTTTCCAGCACGCACGCACGCTGTCGCATCCAACGACTTGCTGCACCAGCGCAGATATGAGCGGATTATTATTGCTAGAGTATCCGGTTTTTTGCGTGTGATGGTGTGGGCTCCTGGTGCTTTGGAAGATAACAATTAGGATTCTATGATTTTATTATCCTGTGCGTGCGTAAATTTTTATCGAAACCTAAGCACTTCATAAGGATATTGCACACGACCGCTCCAGCTATGTTGCGAGTTGCTCTGCTAGGTTTGGGGGTTAATAGAGATGAAAAGTTTTTCCTCCATTTTTCCCACTACAAAATGTGATCGGAATGGTAGCAGCAGTCGCCTCACATGAGCAGGCACACACACACACACACGCAAAGTGAAAGGGGCAATAAGTTTGAAATTTTTACGAGAGGGGTTACCCTCGTGCGAATAGGGCCGGGTTTGCGACAATGCATACGCCCAAAGGATTAGGAAGAGAACCCCTTAGCTTGACGTCGAAGAAGCCGGTCGGTCTTGCGGGGAAATTATCTACGCCTGATTGAATGGTGGTCGTGTGCGTGTGCGCTTATGTGTATGTGAGGTTCGGTGTGGGATACCGATTAAGGGCGGCTCTTTCGCTTGAGCCGCAAATAAATTGATGTAAATGAAGCGTGCAAGGGTTGAAATTGTCACCCTGAAAGATGATATTTTTCGGTCCTTTTCCACTTTTCAGCAGAGGTAAAACATTTAGCTGAAACAATATTGAACGTTAAATTTTAACTATGAATTTGAAGATAAAACTTTAATTTACAGCAATACAAAGGAATAAAATACTTTTGTTTTGACAATTGCATTCATTTAGGCGTTTTCTTTTTGGAAATGGATCAAATTTGATTAAAAGCAGTGATGCTTAAGCATGAAAAATACAGTACGAAATGTTAATTTTGAATAATGAAATGGAGGAAAAATTTCATCTCAAAGCAACACAATCTTATAAGAAACTTTTGTTATGAAAATTGCATTCATTTAGGCGTCAAAATTTATTAAATGTTGTGTAGATAATAAAACATCCTCATTCCGTAATTAATTCATAATTGCTTCATACAAACCTATATGCAATTAAAATTACTCTACATTACACGCTTTAATTCAATATGCTAGATCTTCTCCACAATGCAAACCATTCATAGCTTACGCTTTAAGTGAATTTATTTAATTTTACCAAGCGTGTTTCCTTCAAATTCGTCTCACTCCCTGTACCCACCTAGCAGGCAGATGTATATTCTGCCACACAAACACATTAGCATAATGTTCAATGTCCTACGGCTAAACCAGAGATTTCCATAGCCACAGCTCCCTAGGTGAGAGTTTGAAAATTTATCCAGAAGTCTACAACACACACACACACACCATCGCCAACCGTCGTTTGTTGTGGTGGACCTGTGGCAGGCCAAAATTAATATCAATTTCACCGCAATTTGCAGATAATGTTTTCATTTAAGAGTGGCTCCGACAAAAAAAGAGAAAAGAAAAGAAGAGCATAATGCTGCCGTTGATCCTGTAAGCACTCTGGCAGTCTGGTAGGAGAGGAGCAGCCGCGAAGAAATACGCATTCCAATTTGCTTGATAACAAGATAAAAATGAATTCCACCTCACGCTTCCGTTCCGTTTTGTGCGCCCGCCAGTTCTAAGGAAAATGGTCGATTTATGACACTGTCTAGCTTTGCGGAGGCTCACCAGCAAATGATCTCCGAGAGTGTATGCGCGATGGGGAGGGGGCATCGTTCCTAAGAAGTTATCCCCTCCCGAATAGATGATCACTAAACTGCTTGATCCACTTAAGGACAGGGCGCGTTGCCTTTTGCAGTCTAAAATAGGACGAGCTGTTCCCGCAGGAAGGCCAAAACAGGCTGAAAATGTGATTGAAATTATATCTCCAGCGTGAGCGCATAATGTGATACTTTTCACGGGGGAAAGGAAACAAGAAACAGCGCGAGAAAAAATGTCGCTTTGTGGTGGCCGAAAAATGGACAAACTTTGTGGCGCGAAAAATGCGAACAAAACACGAATAAAGCAAAAAAAACCTACTCTGTCAATTTATTAAACTCACCATCGATTGGGGAGCTTCAGCCCAGAGGGCCGGTGACTTGAGGTGTTTGGTGAGAATAGCCCCCCCTTCAAACGACTTTCCCAACAACGGGTGCCCAAAAAATGGCGGGTCAGACCCTGTCTGTGCTGTTGTATTTCCACCCCCGCTCCGGGTGGCGCTTCATTGTATTGCGGTTGATTGATTATTGGATGATTTTTCATTTGAGAATTTTCACGCACCAATGGCGGCCGCCAGTCGCCGTTGGTGAGGCTTGGTGTGACGGGAGACCTAAGATGCTTTCCATTTTTGGCTCGTTTTTTTTTCGTTTTGCCGGCAAAAATTAGAAACATTCATGCAAAGAGCGGAACGGTGCTGGGTGCCGCGATGCGGCAAATGGCTGCGTTTGATTTATGCTGGTCGTTCGTCGGAGGGCCTCATCTGTAGACAAGCGGTAGAGAGCTACACAATTACTTGCAAGAAAATTTCCCTCGCTCCAGAAGTGGAAGCGAATTTGGTGAAAATGAAACAAAAGCAAAGCTGGCATCGCTACTCATCTTGAAAAGCTGGGCCACCCAAAACGCCTTTTTCCAAATGGTGATCTAAAACCGCCCTGGATCGAATTGCAGCTAATGACTAATGGGAGATCATCCATTTTGTTTCGTTTTGTCTTTGCGCTCCACTCACTTTGCCTTTGCATCGACGTGAAGCACGATTAGGCTTTGGCGGATGTATGGAATAGCAAATTGAAAATACAGAACAACAGTGGTACGTGTATGGTATTCGAGATTGAAATAATAATGCATTATTCATACACAAAACGGCAGGCAAAAGGAAAATGGGAACCCCACGACCAATCATTCATCTTGTTTGGCACGCACTTAATAACATCCTTTAACTTGTATATTGTTTCACAACTGTTACCAACGCCTTCCGGATCGATCCTTCAAACCTTTTGCGGGAAGGAAAAGTGCACCCGCGCAGACGACGGGACGGAAATCAGGATAAAGTTTGCTCCCTCCCACAAACAAAACTCCGGAACAATTATTAAAGTTGTTGCATGCACAAAGAATTGTGCGAATAGAGGGAGCGAAGGAAAAAAACAGATGAAATTAATTATTACGAAGCATAAAAATTCATCGGTTGAGTGTTGCTTCTTTTCTTTACATCAGCGCACTTTACTGTTCTGCGAAAAAGCGGAGCAAAAACGAGTAAACCAACAACAAACGGGCTCGGCAGCAACTTCTGCGCCAGCAGAAAGGTGGCGAGCATATTTCGGACGGGGCCGTTTGGTGCGGCCACTTCGCTCTTTTGCTGAAGGATTTTTCCCGCGGCCGGTTTTGTGGGTGTTTTGTTTGGCCAGCAGGGTCTTGGGGTTTGGCGTTGAAATAACCCCGCAATCCGAAGGGTTTGCACAAGCGTAGGCGCGCGCGCGCGCTGCACAAGGGTGTGTTGTTTGTAGCTGCGTTTTGGTGGTTGTTGCTTCGGCCAGCCAGATGGAAATGTAATGTACAAAAGAATGCGACGGTGTTGGATGAGGGAAAGCAAAAGGAGGGAAAAAGTTGCTTTTGCTAGAGGTAAATGGTGCATCACTGAAAGGTCCCATCAGGCCCAATCCCATCAAGCGGCGTTGCGTGAGCCGAAATTATGAGCAATTCGTTGCCCAAAGGAAAGGCTGCGTAACGATTAATTAAGATGAAAATGAGATTTTTCTCATTTTTGGCAATCTTTCTGCGTTTCCGTTTCCGGTTGTTGGGTGGTTGGTTGGAAGAATGTTGACCATGCTAAATAGCATCATCGGTTGGATGTGGAATGTAAAGGATCGTACTTGAAAGGGTTGGCATGATGCGCTAATTAGAATGAAAGGTTGAGAAAGGTTGTTGAAACGTAAGCAATTCGTTTGGATCGAATCATTATTTGAACTTTGTGTTTGCGATAATGTAATCCCCTCAAATACTGATTCAACAATAGCGCCTTAAAGTATGCAATCAGCATTGCAAATAGACGATTTTAAGACCGTAAATGACCATTTTGTGTGATTATTGAACGTATATTTTGATTGGATGATTCTACTGATAGCTTAAATTTAAGTTTTATTATGTAAGCGCCTTAAAGTAAGCAAATGGCATTACAATTCCCCATTTTTTTCATTATTTTATTTACTCTTTAATTTGTTTTTGACGTTTTTAGGGAAGTTTTTTCTTTATTTGATTCTATCAAGCTGCCCAAACCTAATAAAACCACCTATTTTGCTCCTCCACACATCCGCAAGCAGTACTTTCACTCAAGTCCCCCACATGATTGCTCGTTATTCGATACTTAATGGTATCTCAGTATCAAAATCAACGCTTAGCAGCAGCACGCTGCCACCATCCTTCAGGAGATGACCCCTTCCGTACCACTTATCAAACAGCAATTGCTTCACCCCCTTCCCAATGCCTTCATCAAATAGTTCGGCAGCTCCCGTCCCGGCCATCGGCTCGATTCAAACTCGGGTGGCAAAGTTTTTCTCCCCTCGCCACTCCGACTTTCCACCCGTCCGAATCGCTGAGACGCTGACACAGCCAATTAGTTGCCAATTAGCAAACGAACGTGCAATTCACTGTGCTTTCTCTTCCGCTTTCCTGGTCGCCCTGTTGTCCGACCATGGCGGGGGAAGGGATCCATTTTTATCCGTCAAAATAGCAACGCTTTTCCACACATACACACACAAACATACGATGGTGTTAAAGTTGTTCTCTGCTTTTTCCCTTATCCTTTTTGTTTTCGTTCCTTCTCCTCGTCCATTTTCCTGTATGGCGTTCTGTTGTACTCCTGGCAGTGTGTGTGGGACGAGGATTAATGTCTAATCTAAAGTTTTGCTCCCTGTACTCCGCGTATGTGTGTGTGTGTGTGTTTGTGGTTGTTGCGTTGCTCATCTAAAAACGCCGGGAAAGATACTAGCAGTGAAACAGCTGAACCGAAACAAAAGCGAAACATGCCCTGTTTGCTCAAAAAGGATGGCGTTTGCGTTTGAAAATGATGGAAAAAAAACTACAACCATGCTCCCCACCACCCGCCCATCTGACAAGTTGTTGCTGATTTAGCTGACGCTCGTGCTGATTTATGCGCCAGACAAGCGTCTGGTGCCGTGTTTAGCTGTTTATGTAAAATCTTTCACTGTGGCATTAAAAAACGGTGGCAGGCAACGGAGGCCCCACTCCCGGCGTCTACGAGCGTCTGTAATTAAACGGCGCGTCTGCTTGGCTGGTAACCGCGAAGTAGGAAAATCAAGCATCAAAACCGGGGAGCACATGAAGCACATGATGGAAATGTGTTTTGCGCTCCCACACCCCTCCCCCCTCGTCAGACACAAGCCCTCCATGGTGTTGTGTGAGCGCGCGCGCCAGGGAAAGGTCGCAGCACGAGGCCTCCGCAAAACTTTCAACGAGATCGGATTAATATGTTTTTCTTGGCACTTTTCCTTGTGCGAGCGAAATCGCGCGCTGGTTGCCCACCCTTACGCTTAAGTAATCCCGTGAGCGCATGGGACGGCTGCTGCTGCTGCTGCCGCTTGTTGTCGCCTGCTTGTTTGTTTGCATGCTTGCCGGCATCGGTCGTTCTTATCTCGTTAACTTACTTTTATCATGACTCTTGAGAAAACGACACTTTGCAACCGGGTGGTCTCTGTGTGCGGGGCGCGTTTGAAGGGGGAAGCAAGTGTGAGACAGCGTGAGTGAGCGAGTGATAAAGGAGCGCAGCGGGAAACTGTAGAATGAAGTTGAGTCTTTCCACATGGTGGCGAGGCAGACAAAAAAAAACCCCCGTCCGATGAAAAACCGTCGGTGTTGGAAAAGCGATTAGAAAAGTCACCCGAAAACGGAACCTTTCGGGGTTTGGTGTGCAATGTTGCTCCCGGGGGGAAGGGACTGCCAACGCTTACTGGCAGAAGACGAGTGGGATGGAGTGGAGCCGGGAAAATGTAAGTTTATGCAGCGTTTGTTGTTCGGCTTAGGGCCGTTCCGGGAGCTGCCATCGGCAGACCTGGTCCCGTTTTTGCAAAGGATAAGCGATTTTCCGTTTTCCTGTGCCGGCACATGTGCGTCGTGAAATTGCATGGAAACATTCTTGGAATACGCTTGAGGCTACATTGCTACAAGCGAAGCGCTGAAAACTTCGTTTTCACAATTTTTGAGTAATGAAAGGAATTATGAGCAGAAAATGCTTTGGTCTAATCGTTGCCAAATCCAAACAGTGCGTGCCGAAGATTGAAAGTACGTTAAATCAGTGATTTTAATGATTTTTTTAAATAAAATTATCAATCAGAGCTCAGAGTTTTGTCAAATAACGTTTATACCAACAACTCAAAATCTAACAAGATGGTAATGTGATTCTGATTGATGTTGTTGTATAAGATAAATGGGGAATAACAAAACAGTGGCTTATTAGAATAACTTTTTTTTATATTTTACTTCACTTCAAGCCTCAGCGAAAATCACAAAATCCTGAACTTCTATCATCCGTCATTAGATTCTGCCATGTTGGAAACTCTCCAAAGCATCCCATAACCGTTACTACTGCTTTGATTTGTTACTTGATCATCCAGCCTATTTCCAAGCAATGAAAACACCTGACACAAAAGTACGCAAACATGTTGTACCATCAAAAACCCAAACAAACAACACCAAAAAAACATCATCACCTGCTTTACCGAGTAATGGGACGAGTTTATCATGCAACAGGCTCCTCTCATCCATACCGATGAGCAATAGCTGATTTTGGAAATCGGAACCCGCAGTGCAGGAACCGGAATGGTGGAAAGGTGCCAAAGATATCAAAAATCCCATCAACGT
Organism: Anopheles gambiae; assembly: GCF_943734735.2. Taxonomy (NCBI): domain Eukaryota; kingdom Metazoa; phylum Arthropoda; class Insecta; order Diptera; family Culicidae; genus Anopheles; species Anopheles gambiae. The sequence goes on along the minus strand of NC_064602.1, from coordinate 34,102,682 downwards.
GTCGCACATTACGCCGGCGCTCATGTTACCGCTGCACGATCTCTGATGAGCCACCACCACCGAAATCCACGACCGACCGACTCTATGCGCTGTGCAATCTGCAAACACTGACACTTCCGACCGTGTTTCACTTCACCGTGTTGTGCTTTCGCAAAATGGCTGCTTAAAATATCATATTTCCGATCCCTGCCAACCCCGAGCCAAGGCTCTTCGATACCAACCGAAGTTGGCTCGCCCTGCTCCAAAAATCCGCCCTCACCATTAACTTGCCGAGGGAAGAATGCCAACATAAACATTACTTTTTATCGCCCGGTTCGTGTCACTTATCACCTAACCGCGCGAGGGATGGCAGATGATCCTGGAGAAGGTGACGGTATGTGTGTGCGTGTGTGTATGTAGAACGTTTTGGGCGTGCGTGAAAAATAATAGCCATAACGAGATATCCGATCCAGCACGAGAATCCGATCGTACGGACCTGGCAGGGACCGGTTTGCCCCACTTCCAAACCTTAAGGATGGAATTCGATGGAAATTTATTTTCCCACTCGATTATGTTTATGAAACCAATTTGCGCGCCTCGGAAAGTAAACAGATACATCAATTTCATCGTCTGCCCTTTTCTGCTTTGCGCATGAAGCATCGGGGGTGTCCTTTTGCAGACCATTACGACCCTGAGGGGACTTCTTTTTTTTTTGTTGCTGTCCGCCGTCCTTCTCTGGAGCTCTTGTCTATGCGCTTTAATGGCGTCCGGTCTCACATGATTCCCTTGTTGGGGAACAAATAATGAACGATTTTCCTCTGCTCGAGCGATGTCCCAGCAAAGCAGCCAGCATGATACGAATGTGCAAGTGTCAGGTCAACAGTTTCTGCCTTATTGCATTCTCGCTCCCGTGCACCGGGGCTCCGGGGAGACTCCCCTCGACACTGCACCTGATCGTGACGGGGAGCATTAGAGGGTTCGATTGAAAAACGTTGGAACTCCTCCCCTTTCCAAGAACTCCTTTGCAATCGACAGCTGAAGTACCAACCGGCAACTAGAGAAGGGAATGGATCCCAATCGGCATTATCCTGAAGAGAGCCAAAGAGAGAGCGAGACAACGCTTGAGGGAAATCAATTCATGACAGGCAGGAAAACGGATAGTGATTGATTCAATCGAGTGTCCCCTATCGAGTTGGATATAGAGGAGGAAAGATCGAAGGAACGCTTCTAAAGTGCGGGAGAAGGCTGAGAGGACAGCACGTTGTCGGCATTCGTTTCCGGCTTCCGGTTCAGTGAAGCGCCCAACGACTCGGCCCGTTCTTTCCCGTCCCGGGTACTCGGGAATGAATTCCATTCTCTTCATCGTGCTCCTCATCCGGTTGCTGATATTTTGTGTCCGCTGGGGATTTTTGATTTTTCAAACAGGCACCTGACTTCAATATGTGTGTGTGTGTGTGTTTTTTTGTTGTTGCGTGTTTGATTTTCATCTTTTTTGATTGACAGACTCTGTTTTGTATGTGTCGCTGCTTCCGTTCCGGTTGATCGAGATGAAGGTTGTCGAGGGTTGTCAAAACGGATATGAATTTCATGTCGCTTACAAGGCTTGTGATGCAGACAACGGCAAAAAAGTAGAGCCTAAAAAGACAAACATACGCTTTGCAGATGAAATGGAAAACAAATTCACGATTTGGGTCTTGGGAGTGAACGATATACTTTAAGGTTTAATCAAATGTCGGTTTTTATTTTGCCGTAGACGCTGATGAAAAATCAAGGCAAAATCAATTTCCTCTTGAAAAGGTTCTATATGGCGCTACAAAAAAAGATGATTGGAATTAAATGTAGCAAACAACACCCTTTTTTGAAGTCCTTTTAGGACCAACACTGCCAAGCATCGCCAGACCGACCACTTAGCCAAACTGTTTGTGATTACCTTTGCCGACACATTACACCTCCCTTTCCGTAAACGTCAACCACACCGGCACTGTGCTGCATCGTGTGCAGAAAGCTGTGCAGCAGTCAGCCAAAGCTGACAAACCGGCACGGTATTTAACTAGACGATGATGAAATAAAATTTAATGATTATTTTATTAGACCGTGAACGGTAAGGGAATGCTGCTGCAGATGCAGCAGCACCGGAAACGGCACCAAACCCGACTCTGCATCAACGGTAAGCAGTTGCTCTCTATAGAGCAACACTGAAAGCATTCCTTTCTAGCTCTTTCATACAATTCAGGGCAGGTTGACACCTCGGGCAAGCGAGCACCCGACCCCGACGAGCTCGAGTGAAGTGAAACATTAATTACAGCGTCGGCTAGGCAAAAGTTTTAGCACAAAACGGCGGCACTCTCTTCATCCGGACGGGTTTGTCGTCGCTTAATGCCTGCAGGAGAGCCTACAGAAAACACCACCAAGGACAATCACACCTGACAGCGGGTCGCCTCCTCCGGCTCCTCCGACAAGACAAGCAAATCCACTCGACGACAGCAAATCCCCAGTCCCTGGGTTTCGCAAAACGAGCCATAGTTTAGGTTGTGTTTTTCGATTTCCTCCACCCATTACATAATGTCTCTTTTAAACAGAACGGGCCCGGGTCTCGGTTCAGGCTCGGTTTTTGGGTGTTGTTGAGGGATCCGGTTCTTAATACCTTTTAAAATTACATGGCCATTTACCCTGAAAGGTTCCTTGCGCCGAACGGGGGAAACTCCGAAATCTTGCTGTTTTGAGGCTCGGCAACCGTTGTTGCTGTATCGGCCAGTTGACACAAACGGTCATCGCACGGGAAATTCACCGTCGCCGGATAAGTGGTACAACTTAATCCGGCCGGTCGAAAAGCGGCTGGTCCGTTTTTGGTAAGGTCTTCCGGCCGAAATGGGGTTCTGTGTGTGTGTGTGTATGTGTAGCAGCAAACAACAGACACTCTTTCAGCACCGTTGCCAGCATTCCGAAGGATCCCTGTTGACGATCCTCCAACCTGCCTTCACACAAACGCACACAAAACAACTCCGAACCTCCTGCTGTGTTCGTTCGTAAATCTTGAGTAATCCAATTATGGATGAAGCAGGCATTCATCTAATTAAATGCATCGATGAGTTAGACCGCCGAGGTTTTGTGTGCACTCTGCCGAGGTTGTTTGCACTGTCTGATCGGTGTGTATCTGTATACGTTTGGGTGTGTGTGCGTGTGTGTGTTAGCTTTATACCGAAAATAAACTCATCCTGGTCGGCCAGACGAGCAAACAGAACCGTCAAACCTTGGGTACTCATCAACTTTAGCAGCAACATCATCATCATCGGTATCCATGTAGTCATCATCACATTGGACAGTATCGGATGCTGTCTCAAAATAGCAGCAACTACCGTACAAGAACGGGGACTCTTGATGAAGCACCAAGCACCAGGACACAATGTATTTTGTCGAGGTAAAACCGCACCGTTGCGTTCTTTTTTATCCCGGTCCCTCTCTCCCCGACAAAGAAGCTCATCATCATTGTCTACTTTCGGCGAGGGGATATTTCGGACATTCACTCTAAATTCAACACCAGACGAAGTCGATTGCTTCGTTGGGCGGGCAGTATCAATTTTGAGAGGGTTTCATGGGGGATTTTTAAAGGAACAGAGCACACAGCACAACATCGTTCAATCAGGCTAATAGAAGCTAGAACTTGCAGCAAGTCTCCCTGCTGCTGCTGCTGCTGGGAGGTTCTCATTTCCCTGTAGTAGCCTAGAGTGTTGATGTTTGTTGGGGAGTAGCATGACAAGGCAGGCTTACAATGGGAACCAGCAGATTATGACTAGGTAATGGAAAAGCAATATTTCGGTCATTTGCAACCTCGAGCCTTTGTTTTTTGGGAGGAGGTCCGCTTTGTTGGAGGTGTCTATTGATGTCGTCTGGGAATGTTTTCATTACCGTATTCAAAGTTTTGTTGGTGTTCGAACGTTTAAACTCGAGTATCTGTCTAGGGAGTGTATCGATGGACACGATTTTCATTGTGACATTGTGCTCTCAAAAATTCATTAAAACAATGTGAACAAATCCTTCTTCATTAGAGTGAACTGAACGACTGTGACAGTGACTCCTAGTGGAGTCTAAAAATAATATCCCATTATTTCTTGTGTCTGACTTCAGGATTTTGACCTCCAAAAGGTCGATGGGACCGTTGAGATTTCAATGAATATCCCGTGTGTTCTGGAGTTGTCCACGAAAGCAGTAGGGCGTGGAGAATTTGAGGGATTTTGAATTCAGTGTTTGAATAAGTTCGTCATTGCTAATCATTTGGTACCATTTGGGAATACCTTGTGGATCCTACACACATGAAAAAAAAATCCCTCCTGAATGATTCTTGGCTTGTTTTGGGATGCGTCCAGATTGGGCAAAGCCAATCAAACCGGGCCCTAGACCTCCAGCAGAGGATATGGTGATGACGAACGGATGAAAGAGCCTGCCCGAATATTTTGCCCCCATCCTATTCTCTTGCTTCTCTCAATCTGCTCCACCGGAAGCCCATTTTCTGCCATTGATCCACCGAAGCCCTCGATAAATGGCCAGCAGAACCTCCGGTCCAAGGGCCGGCTCATCATCGCATCCCAGCAAGGATCCCAAGTCTGTTGGCCGGTCTGTAGCCGACATCTCACCCGGGTACCGGGAGGCTTTCAAGGACTCTTCTTTGTAAACTGTGTCGCCCAGCGTCCTCTCTCCAAAAAAACGAGGTACACAGGACCCATCCGTAGTTGAAAACATGGACGTTCGAAATCTAATCAAATAAATGTTGCATGAGATATTTCCGATGTACACCGTGTGTGCAAGGGCATACCATGGTGGAGAGGAAAACACCGCATCCATGAACCTGGATGACCGTTTTTGTGGTCAATGGAGCTGCTGGACCAGAATGCTCATTTGGAGTGTGTGTGCCGAAAGTTGTGGCAGCACGGTGAAGCACGGTGGTGTGGTGTCTAGCGCTTGGCCAGTGGATTAGAAATTTGGTCACAAGTATGGTTCTGCTCGGTTCGGATCAATTTCGAACTAAGAGGCACCGGGTGGATCCGGTCGGTACCGTAATGGTCGAGATGATGGCACACAGTGCGGTGACGGTATTATGCATGGTAAACCGTCGTCACCATCTTCATCAGCGTCATAATCGGCATTGGGCACACTCTTGGGCCGCAGTGTGAGGCTATTATGTTCGAATAAGCTCATCTTGTTTTGGGGTTTTTGGCTTTGGAAATGTTCTGGAATTGACGAGGAGTGTTGAAGAATATTTGATCGTAGAGCTGATTTAGGTCATACTCTCTTCATGTCCAATAACATCTAATTTCTTCTTTATGACTTTTTTCATATTTATAGACTGTGATGCAAGCTATAAACGCCTGAAAGCATGCAACCAGTATGAAAAAACTAGCTCAAAACCGTTCAAATAGGAAAAGATTCGCATCAATACCGATACCGAGCGGCCAAATACACAACATATTTGTTCGCAATATGAAACTTGTGTTGCCGATTAATAGCTCATCGCTCTCCATTTACCATCGTGGCCGGAGGCAGTGCTGAACTCCCACGGTGCAGTCGGTGGATGTTATCGTACAAAAAAGCTGGAAGCAGAAAAACACATTACACCCAAACAATTTCCCGCTCAGCTTCCATCATAATCACCGTCATCATCCACACTGTTTGTGTGTGTATCTGTGTTTGTTCTGTGCTTGTAACTCCTCCCAAAGCCCGAGCGTTATTATCGTTCGGAAATCGAATATTAAACGACATGTTTTGATAAACGTAATCAACAAAGCTCCTTTAATGATCGATCGTAAACGTTTGCTGTTCGGCCCTGCCGGGCATTGGCTGCTCCGGTACTTCCGGCATCTCCTTCCGAACGTTTCTGTGTGTATTGATCAGAGTCGAAGCGATTGGAACTGCTGGACAACATCATCATCACGATTGCTGGCGCCGATATCGTCTACGCCAGTTGCCCTTTCTTTTTCACTTCCGGCACGTCCAGAGTGTGAGAAAGCGAACGCAAACGGGGCGCTTGTGGAAAGAAATTAATAAAGCACTTCCAACTTTTATTTACTTTCTCAAGCGGCAACATCATTTTCGCTTCGCCCGTGCAAAAGGTTGTTCATTGCTGTTTCGGCTGATCATTTTCCTTTTTCAAAGCTCCCCCCCCCCCCACCACCGGCTCCGAATCCCTTTCCCTTTTAATGGTGCGCCAGGAATAAAGTACACCCCGACGCGGCTTCCGGTGTGCGTCCGGCGGAGTGTGGTTGTTCATTTTCACCCATGCTACAACATGCGTCTTCGCACACGAGCAAAACAACTTCATCGACACCACCAGAACAGCGTGCGTCGCAGTGCTGCTGCCGCTGCCCATTTATGATTCTACTGGGTCGTAAAACTTTAAGTTCGTGTTCGTGTGTGGTATGGCAATGGTTTTTGAGAAGTTGAGTTAAACTTAAATGAGCGCGATTTATACAAGTGGCGGGGCGCAAGCATAAACCGTCAAAATCAACCCCTCCAAATGCATATGGAGCACATTCAACACCGTTTCAGCAGTGTTTCCCTGGGCGGAAGGGAGCTAAATAATATTCACAATCTGCTCATCGATCGAATTTTCACCCACAAGCGGCTGGAACGGTGTGTGATGTACAGGGCGAGGAGGTTTCAGTGGGGATTTTTTTTTTGTTTGGTGCACATTCGAGCGCTCTAAATCAATTTAAACGCAAAATCGTATTCACATGCAATCGAGCTTCCGGTGCCGTGCAGTGGCGGCGCAGGCCCACCCCCGGCCTTATTCAGCCGGTTCAAATTGAATTTCCAAAGTGTGAAATAAAACCAGCACAAAACAACGACCCCGCCGCTAAACAGAGTTGATGGCAATTGGACAGCGCTCGTGATGAGCCCGCGAGCCAATGAGAGTTGGTTTTGTGTTGAACGATAATGATTTGGTTTTATGTTTGAAAGGATGTAGCTGTACATTAATTTTAAAAGTAATTTTACCGACTATTCATTTCAAAACCTCTAGCTTTAAGCTCAACATTAATCCAAATGTATGAAGCTGGGAATTAAACTAGTGTAAATTTCGCTTTATTTCAAAACATTATCTCTATCACACTTTCACCCTTTCATGCTAACACACAAAACCATTGCACAAAAGCAAGACAAATAAACACTCCGTACAAATGCTTTCGCTATAGTAAAAAAACGCGCCTCTATCCCGTGCACGGCAAGTGTCAGTTGGCAGCAGTTTGAGCGGCAGTAATAACGACGTTGTCGTAAAAAAGTTGAATTAAAAATTAATATCGACAAAACGTCAGCTTGCCACAGTCGTCAGGGAAGGTAACAACACACCCCCAATCGCCTTAAAAAAAAGGATACTGGTAAGGGATGGTAAGGAAGCAATGGAGGTGGCAAAGCCGAGCCGTAACCATCGTCGTCGTTGGCGTCGTTGGCGTCCGTTTATGATTATAGTTTCATAATTTTATCGCGTGTTTAAAATGAAAACTTTCACGGCTTCTACACTGGCGCCAGTCACACTGGCTTCGAGGCGAGTGAGCGTGTGTGTGTGTGTGTGTGTGTGTGTGTGTGTGTGTGTGAGTGTGTGAGTGTGGTGCTATCACGGTATCACAGTAGGATTGAAACTCCGGGGGGGGGATTGGAAACAGTTGGAAGATTCGCACAACACCCGTACCCCTTTCGGAAGTGTGCGAAGTGGATCGCGTTTTTAAAGCAAGAACTTCCAACGCACGCTGGCACTTGGCGCTGTTTGACTGTATTGGAGGAGTGAAAATTGATTTTTGACATTTTGCAAATCACGTTCCAAGCACGTAGCAGCACGAAGCTGATTGCATTCGGTTGCTCCGCATTCTTCCAATTGGCTTTAAGAATTATTCCAATTGGCCGTCTAGCGTAGGTTAAAACGGCTCCTGCAATCGATCGCTCAATCTCCAGCAGCATTAGAACGCCATGAATCGAATGGTAGGTGGATTTTGTTGCTGCACTTATCGAAACGAACATAACGCTTAGTGGCACATAAAGCTGAGACACTTCGCAGCAAAGCCCCCCGGCAATGATGGCTAACTACCGCTCAATGCAACAGCTTACCGGACGGAAAGGGACGGCCTTTGTAACAAAGGCTCTTAATCTTGGCCCATCAAAAGTGACCGAAAATGTTGTCGCACCTTTAAACACAGCCGTAGGGCGGCATCGTCGGTGGTTTATGATGCATGCAGCACACTGTGTGCCACAAAATCGAAACGAATTTTATAGCGCGCTAAGGTTACGAGCCGAGGCATAATCGGCAAACAGGCGGGGTTTGCCCGCGGAGCTCTGTGTGTCCTGCGCGCCTACGCGTCTCGGGCCAATGATTTGAGTGAATTTAATTAAATCGTAAACGTGCGACACGGGAATGTTCGCGCGGCTCCGTGGACCCGCCCCGATGATCGTAAAAGTACTTGGTGGTCTTTTGTGACTTTTTTTTTGGCTTCGATTTGCTTACTGAGATTTAGTCATTTGCGCCCTTGTGGAGGAGGGTGCAAGAGCAGGACCAGAATGCAATAAACAAGTGTAATAAAATTGACGACGAATTGTGCAGTGGGGTAGTGGGACGATTTAAGTGTAATAGTATCACACCTTTGTAAAATAATTTTAATAATTTGTGTGACTTGTATCAAAAAATGCTAAAAAAGAAATAACTAACAAAAATATAAAAATAAGAGTGAAGATAACGAATACGCCTAAAGTTATACTAAACGCAATGCAAAAGTCCATTTTGAGTGGCTGCCAGCAGCGGTGGACACACTTTGCAGTTTCACACCTGACAGTGTTGGTCCGCGTAATGGAAGCAAAATATTGATTTTCACTCAAACATATTACTCTGCACACACTGTGGGAAACACATTTTTACTCTTTTTTGTATGAAAGCACAGGGATATTGGGGGGAAAATGTTAGTTTGGTAGTAAAAGCACACATTTCTACTCATCTTCCGCTGACTCTTGTGCAAACCAGGTTCCACAGCGTTTGTTTAGGGATGCGAAACTTACCTGGAAATAGAAAAAGTAGAAAAGAGAAGAAAAAACGCTTTAATACGATATCCTTCCAGCAAAAAACAAAAACTGGTGCGGCAGTTATTGATCGAATTCGTTTTGGGAAATGCAACAGGAAGTTTGTAGCATGGAAAATAAAAAAAAACTAAAACCCCTGTATTCAGCGTTGCCCTTTTCTCCGCAACCGATTCCGATAGTAAAATGTAGAAAACAAACTACGCTGTTTTTCTCTCTCTTTCTCTCTCATGCGCCCCCGTAAATGTATCCCATTTTAATGGTAGTGATAAATATTTCCCCTGACACCTAATCTGCCTCGAAGATAGATTAAAATAATTTTTACCTCGCGCATTTTTACTCGCCTGCCGCTTCTGAAAGTGCAAGCTCACCTGTTTGTGTGTACGATTTTGGGGTGGAAAACTGTTTTCTAACCAGGGCAGCCCCAAACGCAGCCTGTACCGCTTTCTTTCCGTTTTCCAAACTCGTTGGTACGGGTACGGGGAAGATTTACGGTGGCGCTGGCGGTACCGGAGCAAAACCGGAAGGTGAAGAGAGAGAGTGGGGCCAGGGAAAGGTGAGAAGTTTTTATTTATTTTAGCTACTTTGTGTCCAGGAAAATCGGTTTCCAATTCCACCGGTGAAGGCGCGGGCAGCCAAGCACACACCCAAACACTCCCAAGCTCCAGGGCTGGGTTAGATATGGCTAGCTCAATAATCCTTAAACCCAAAGAACCCCAGAGGGTTCCCGATCTCTCTTTTTCGTCCTATCTCAAAGAGTCCGATTTAGGGACGCATTCCGGAAGGGGCAAGGACGGTTTTTCCCCGTTTTCGAATTTCAGGTTTATGTTCCGAAACGAATGGAATGGTTTCGTTTTTCTCGATTAAAATTTACAGCCCTCCGGGCGATATACGCGAGGGGCAAAGCGGGAAAATGGAATAAAAAAGTAGCTCCAGTAGAGGGAACAGAGAGAGAGAGACAGACAGAGTGAAACAGTGGAGAGGAAAAACGAAACGTAAATCGAACGGTAGACTTTCGCACGGGAACGGTAGACTTTCGTTTTGGTCACAAGGGAAAACGAACGAAGGCAACTCGTGGCAAGTGAGGGGAAAGTGTTGGCAAAAGCGACGTTCAAATCGAAGTTGTTTGTTTTCCTTTCGGTTTCCTGGTTTGTTTGTGTGTGTATGTGTGTGTCTCACTCTCTAGTAGATTTAAACAAACGGAGGCAGCCGGTTTACCGCTTGCGGATTTTGTTGTGGTACCAATTGCACTGCTGTAAAAAGTTGCATTTTGGGCACACCGAGATGGTCGGTTGTTTGTAATAGCTAGTTTGAGATTTATATCAAATGCTTGGCACACAGGAAAGGATGTGGGTTGAGTGTGGTTTTGGTTTCATTTAAAATAAAGTTGACTTGGTTTTTTTTTAAATTAATTGTCTGCTCTGTTTGCTGTCTACTGAAGCTCTCCTGTAGGTTTACAAATTAATTACATAAATTCAGGAGTTAAACGTGCCTAACATTATGCAATGCGCATTGCAGAAGGATCATTTGAAGAGCATTTTTCAATGTACATGGAAAGTCGTTTGACGTAAGTATTTGTAATAATCAAGCAACGTTCAAAAAGCAAATCTCTAGCGAAGAATAAACGCCGACTTACGAGTAAGCACCTTTTTACTGCCCGTTCCCATTTTACTTCGCTGATGGAAGCTATGCAATTCGATCCAATTTTTCTTCCATCACTACACATCTACGCACGAATCGTGCCCGTCCACAAAGCACAATTTATGACACCAATAGGACGCTCTATACACCTAAGCCAGGCGGAAATAAAATCCTGCAATCCGACATCAAACGACACCAAAAGCAACCGTGTTCGTGCCACATATGATAAGGGCATAAGGCGCTACAAGGTAAAACAACGCAACACGTTACCGCGTACACGCGTGCGCTCCATTACGGGCGGCGGAAGTAATATTTTTACGCCCATGGGTGGTGGTGCTGGTGGTGGTAATATGACGTACCGGATTTTTTGATTGATTGATTCCAATCAGCGCAGCTGAGCAGAAGAATACGGCTCGCCCGATCATGTTGTACTGCGTGTAGGCAAAGACGCGAGCATCATAAAAAAATCATATTTCTCCACTAAAAGGCACTCCCATGTTTCGCACATTCCCATTTCGCCATAGCAACGGCGCGCAGGTTATCAAGATATCGAGAGACATCAAACTGTCTCCAAAATGGGGATGTTGCCTTTCTGCGCCTTCTTTTCATGCCTTGTCTAAGAAGGATTTTGTTTGTGGGGGTTGGTCCTCCCCAATCGATGCCGATCCAGTCGCTCAAATCGATTCGAATCGAATGGGTTCAATAAATTTTACGCAATCGCACAGAAGCAGCGGGAAGGTGACAACCCGTCCCCATGGCAGAAGAGAGGTGCCTTTTGGATCGTTCCCACTTACCATACCAAGTTCCGGGTATTGGTGTGTGTGTGTGTGTGTGTGTATGTGTGTGTGTGTGTGTGTGTGACTCAGATGATCCAATAAAGACTACCAGCGGGTAGCAAACGAAAGTAGCGTTCTGTAATCCTTTCGCCTGGATTAGGTCGTTTGGGGTGCTGTTGCTACTTACTGCCTAACAGAGCCGCTTGCGCCGTTCGTTGCGTGTGTCCCATGGAATGCCGATGGAATGCCGCGAACCAGCGGAGCCCATGAAATGTGTCAGAAATTTATGCAAATTGGCATCCACGTATACACAGAGGCACACAATCCGGTGGTGATCAAAGTTGTTGCCAATTTCCTATCCGACGTTATCCGACTGTTTACTAGCTTGGGAGGGGGGGAAGGAGCGAATGGTGCCGCTCTCCAGATACCCACCTCCATTTCCAGCTGTTTTTCCTGGTTTTTGTTTTGGAGTGTGAGTTTTCTTATCATTTTATTACTGTTTTGGAATAGTTTACCTTTGATTTTGTTTGGCACCGTTGTTGCCTTGCAAAAGATACATTTTATTGTAAATTATTTCAATGTTATACTTTAACTTACTCTGGATTCAGTTGGAATAAGATTAAAATTGTTATTTCTTCCAAAAAGAGGTATCATTGCTCATATAAACATATCAGAGACACTTCAACGTACTTAAAAAAGCATGCTTTGTCAAAAAGGTTGCAGCAATTTAGGCGCTTGCTTTTCAGATCATCTAAAAAAAATTTAAGAATAAAGTTTTGTCATTCTTCTTCTAAACGCCCACATAATAAGCGTTAGTGACTTCGCACAATATTTTCAACCATTAAAGGGCATTAACAAGCTGAGAGAAGGTAAAATAAAAGTCCAACTTTCATTCCTCCCGAGATTTTCACTTGCTTTGCCCTAAAGTACTGCTTCATTTTCCCCATTTCAAGTCGAACGTGCGCAAAGTTGTGCGTTGTGTTACAGTTTCCTTTTCTCTTTCCCTCAAGAACTACATTCAACTGCTAGCTTCTTATTGGTTTGGTCCGTTCCGATTTGCATTCCAGAAAAGTTATCCCTTTTTTTTGCATTTATTCCTCCAGTACACTTTACGCTCCACGGGGATCCTCTTACCATGGGCCAGACCGGGGGCGGCGGTTTGGGTTCAGTTATTGGTTGAAGAATGGAAAACTTATTCCAGCCAAGAAGATATTTCAGTTTCTTTACTGCACTGCTGCGTTGGTGCGTAATCTTATTTTTGTAGGAGGGATATTTTTTCTTCAGATACTGTCACTATCACTTTCCGATAACGAGGCACAGCTTATGGCAAGGAAAAAGGATGGTAGAATGGTAGAAAAGAGGCAAAGATTGGATTCATAAATTATCGATAATTTTAAACATTTATCTGCCCTGTGGGGATAAGTCTGGGAGATTACTGCTAGCTTCCTTCTTACCGTCAATAAACGACTTTATTTTTACTATTTTTCCCTCTTTATCTCTATCTCTCGTTCTGCGTAGTAATGGTTCTGAAGTTTATTAAAGAAAAGGCATAACTCTACTCAGTGTTTACTTAAAAAACTAGCTCAAACCTCCAAAACATCATTCAAAGATATTCTTCCTGAGCACGAAAGGCTATCCCATTAAAGGGCTGCCTTTCTTTTGATGGATTTCTTCATCCGAAAGCACATCGTTTTCTTGGACTTGGATAATTGAAAATAACATTATTTCAGTCTTGCGAAAGCTTTCCTCTAATTCTTGCCATTGAGCTTGTACGCGCAGGGGCAAAAAAGCGAAACCATTACAAACGCACCTATTGCCCAAGAACACGCAACCCACAACCTCGTCGAACGGCAAGTAGACACTGTTCTGCTTCTTGAACTCGTTCTCAACCACCCCACTCCCAAACCGTGCAAGATCGCTCACGTGTGAGTTTGTAGTGGGCAGTGGATGCCGCACGACGTAAGCGTTTAAGCAGGACTGGGCCTCGTTTGCGTGCCACAATTACGTAAATTTAGGACAAGGGTAACGACCGGAACTCATTCGTCTCGTGCACTGGGACCGCGCAGAAAAACACAAGCACCGTGGCGGGAAATTCGTCAGCCCAGCCAGCCAACCACCCTCCGCCATGCAAAAGAGGGAAATGGTCTGTTAGCTTTTGCGGTCAGTATTTAAAGGCGATCGTTCAGGCGGAAGATGGTTATCCTGCCGGCCGGGTCACACAACAAAAAAGCGCAAAATCGGAAATTATTTCGAAATTTATAGTTTTCAACACGTCATTTGGCCGGATGTTTGGCCCTGTCTCCTGGTCTCCACGTGGCCGTTCGGAAGCTTCTCACAGCTGCTTGACGCCGCTTGTGTAGTGAAGTACCCTTACAGTATCTTTCCTTTTTTCCAACTCCCGGAAAAAAGCAGTTGCCTTAGGATGCAAGAAGTTTGCTCCTTGGTGACTTCCCTCTGGGCGGCACGTGGGGGCATTATTTTGTTTCTTTTTTTTTTGCTCCTCGGCTACCATACAAAGCTGACGAAGCAGGAAACTTCGGCGGAAAACGGAACGAGCACATACACACACACACTGAGCGCTGGGGGTGACTGTTTTTCCTCAGTGGCGCAGTTTGAAAATTAATCAGCAAACATCAGACTCGTTATGCTAATTGAGGCAGTCGGCCCCATGGGTGAATCATTGGGAGGGTCATAAAAAGAGGAACCGGTAGTGGAAGGCGCATAACACAACGAGAAGAATAAGTTACCGAAGGGAGGCAGCGGCGCGCGCCAGACAGTAAAAGTGAAAGCGAGCAGAATGGAGGCACAGGCACACAGGCAAAACTCCGTCAAAAAAGCGAGCAATCGTGAAGCGAAACTTTTTTGTGCGCCGTCAAACTCTACCGAAACCCCGCGGGGTCTTCCTCCTTCCTTGCGACCCACCGGAGAAAGATACCTTCACGTCACGAGGAGCACCCAGTAATGCGCGCCGTGGCACAGTGGCACACAATCGGGCACAGTGTGTTGCAGTGTGTCCAGGGGGAAAGGTTTTTGTTTTTCGTTCGTTCGCTCTCCCTAGTGTGTCGTCATGAAGCTACAGCTATTGGAAGAGGAGCTACTTTCGCTGCCCTTTTTTTCTCTCTGTGGTGGTTTTAGTGGAGCCAATTGTGAAAGTATAGCGCAATGGTAAAAAGTAAATTTACACAGACGGTAACGATTGACAGCAGGTTATTTTTACCGTTCTGGTCGCTGTAGTGGCTTTATCATTTGGATAAAGTTCGAAACGTAGGATGAAGATAGATCTAATAAACATCCTAGGTTTAGCTGGTGAAATTTGTGTAAAAATTCTATGAGTTTTGAATGAAAAAGTATCACCCAAAATGTTCCAATAGCTATAGCAGTAATTCCACACAACAAAAACGCCTAAATGTATGTATTTCGCATTACAAATTACCTTTTTCAAGAATTTTCCTGCACTGTAATCGTTTTGTAAAGCTTTTTCACTTTGTTTGTGTGTACGTTAGCGTATCAAAATGACGTATGGATCGTTCCGAGTTGGTTCATAATTATTATAAATCTTTTTCCTACCATTTCTATGGAACTTCATAACATATCCTTTTCCTATGAAAATCCCACCACTCGCATGAACCAACTCCGACTCTTTCCCTAATTTCCTTCCCTCCAAAACACTCAAACGCAACCACTTTGCGTGAGGGAAATGATGAAACCCGAACGCCTCCAAAAAACAAAACCAAACAAAACCTGAGCTCCATTTCAGAGGGTTGGCGTTACTCATTTGGGTTAAATTTATTCCACAAACAATGGGCCCGGCACGCACGCCCATTTTCAACTTTTTGTGTGTGTGCAAAGGACACCCTTTGGATTCGTTTGAAAACCGACAGCCGCTGCCCACTGGCCGACGCGTTTGTAGCACCCTCATCGGTCGCACACTCATCCACAGCGTTAAGGGCTACAAGTTCATTGTAATTTATGCAAATAATAATTC
The DNA here is from genome assembly GCF_943734735.2 of Anopheles gambiae. NCBI lineage: Eukaryota > Metazoa > Arthropoda > Insecta > Diptera > Culicidae > Anopheles > Anopheles gambiae. Next base: position 34,087,253 of record NC_064602.1, on the reverse strand, counting down.
GTTTATCCTTTTGCACGGTTTTCCAGTGCTGCCAGAGGTTTGCGGAGGACCATGACTTTCCCTTTCAACGCTACGCGTGATGATTGTGTAGGTTAGGCACTAGAAAGGACTGGTTTTTTGTTCTGCTGGCTGGTTGGTTAGTGAGTGAATGAGTCGCTTCTGTCATCGCGTTCACTAATTGGAGTGGAGAAGGGCTTGTAGTTTCCGGTTGTCAGTTCTAGGCAAGTCGTCCGAGCGATCCTGGTGAAAGTCAGAAAGCCCTGACTCACTGTGATACTTGGGCGGATGTCGGCTAATGAAGTGTACGACCGCCACCGAGACGGATGTTTGTTTGGTGTATTAAACTTGGCTTAATCGTAACTGATCGGTTGGGAAAAAGGGTGTAGTAAATTAACACGTTACAAACTCAAACAACAATGATACTTTCATGAGTTTGCTGTGACAAATAGTGCAAATGTAATTCTTCATTACATCATTATTTGATTCGTATCACCGATCGTACACATTCATCACTCAACATAGTGTAATGTTTCCATAACCGTCACAGCCTCTCTATCGCCTCAATTTGTGTGTGCCCTTTGATGCCTCACTTTCAACACGTGCACGCTGGATGCGTGCACGATAACCACATTCATCCAAACGCATTGGACATGGCCGAAGTTGACCAGAAAGTCTTAATTACATCATCGGACATCATCTCTTTGCAGCTCCGGCTGTGTACGTGCGATAATTAGGTTTACCCGAATGCGCACCACTACACTGCGGACGGTCGGTGTCAGTCAAAAGCATCAGGACACATTCGGCGTGATTTAATGAACTGTACACTGGTGCGCCCTTCAGACGTGTGTCTATGTGTGTGTGTGTGTCCTTTTCCAGGGATGCACAGCGTGCCAAGAATCATGTCCAGGTTTGGCAAATGCGAAACAATTTGTTAAACGACAGACGGTCGTCACAAGCATTGCCACTCCATCGAACGCAGGAGGGTGAAGGAGTAGTAGCTTGCGTTAGATCTTCGGATCAATGGCAGCATTTCGGCAGGGATGAACCACATCCCTTCACACACACATACACCCGCGTGACGAACGGCTTATTTGCTCACTTGTTAGGCGCAAGGGCCACTTGCGCGCTCCAGTTATATAAAACACATGACGTTGGTTGTTTGAAATGGTGATTAGTTTCGGATCTTGCGTCGTGTTCCGCGCGGAGGTGAAGCGAGACAACCGAAAATACACCACTTGTGCCTGTGAGAGTCTGCGGATCTGCAGCTTGTGCAATCAGCATTCACAATCCGTTGTGCAGTGCAGTGCGCGTTGTGATGATGCACATGAATCTTCAAACTCCCCTGCATCGTCATCGACGGCGAGAAGTGCACGGCGTTGAAACAGCAACACTTATCAGTCATCCGAGTTGCGGTACGAGTACGATTTGGGGTACGATACGGTTTTTACACTGCTTCCTCGCAACATAACACACCGACCAGTCCGGCTGACCAGTTGGATTGGGTTGATGCTCGACCGAAGGGCTTCGCAATCGTCCGAAAATGCATATTGGGATGTAGCTTGGAGGGTAAGGGTAAAAAATCAACATTGATACGAGTTCAAACATCCCTCATCCAATCCGGGATGAGATGAGCATTGGGAAAAGAGTCGGAGAAACTTGAGAGCGAGAGAGCACAGTTTTTGGACTAATTAAATGAAACCTCACACGTTAAGTGGTCTGTGAGGCATCAGTAAGGGCAACCAGCCAGTCGTTGCGGTTAGCTCTGGAATCTGGAGGTTTTTATGCCTATCCTTAGAAGGTTTCATATTCTTGCTACCAAAGCTAACATTAGTTTGGTGAACATTGCGCTGATGATTGTTTGTGGTTTCCTCGAATGGATTGAGTTCCTTTATCTGGCAAATAGAGCGCGAACAACTGTACTTGTAAAATCCATAATCTAATTTGAATACGTTTTAGTAATAGTCGTTTAATATGAATTTGTTAACATCAGAATGCAAGAATTTGATATAAAAAGTTGATTTTGTCATGGGAGTTGCATACTTTTAGGCGATGCTTTCTATTCTGAAGCAAAGACCTTCCGTGAAGTAAATTATTACATCTCAATTTGATGCACAATCAACTCTTTTTTATTTTTTGCCCTCCTTTATGCATATGGAACAAGATGATTACCTCTAACTAATATCTATTCACTCGCTCGCACCTCATCAGCAAAACACACATCCGCTGTTCGTAATAGTGCGTCATTATATTTGCCCTTTCCTGTACCATAACGATCATCACGCTGTAATAACATCAGCGAACAAATCAGGAAAAAGGGACAACTGTCATTTAGAACGATGGGAAAAGATGTGAACTAAAACTCTGCGCCCTCTTCTTCGCATTTTATGCCGAGGTTTCCGGCCTCGGAACGGATTTCCGTTTACGTTTCAGAACGTCGCACGCGGGGGACCACGGTTGGTGGCTTTCGATAATGACTTGATTTTGGCAAATCGTTGATAAAGTCGGCAAAAGGTAAACTCCTCCGGATGGAAGCAACAAAACGGGAAAGAGAAAAAAACCTACGAAGGTCAGCAATCCGAATCAACCCGGCCTACCCTTTTTCGAGGGCAGGCGAACACCATTAGTAGGACCATTATCGAGAGGAACATTTCATGCATCAGATACACAAAGATACACACAGACGCGCACGCTCGCACATGTCAGCAGAATTGGGTGTGTGTGTTGTCTTCTCTCTCTTTGCGAGAAATTCGCAACCATCAGCTGAATTTGAAGTTGTCCATGGCCACGTTTTTGCTCCCTTTCCACCGACAGAAACAAACCATTTTGGACTATTTGTCCTCACGTAAATGGGATGGACGCTTGACCGTTTTGTAACAGAAGAAACACACACACAGACACAAACGACGGCAAACCCATCCATCCATCCATCGAGGGGTTTGCGGATAATTTATCAAAAATAATTGCCGCCAAAAGGAGTCTCAAATGTCCGAACGTCCGCCGAGAGACATTTAGAGCTGAGTCAGTTGACAGTTATGGGATGCGGATGTGTCGCTGTATCTCCCATCCCCCCACGGTCATACTCCCGGGGCAATAATCTTCCCAACTCACCGCTCCAGTCACTCCGGATGGGAATCAAAAGCTATCAATCGCCTCATCCCGGGTTCGGTGGTGGAACAACCCCAATCACGGAGGAAAACCTCCACACCGTAACGTGTCACTGAATGATCTCTGATTTAATCCCTCCCGACTCTTGGCACTCGGTACTGTTTGCCTCCAGGGGTTTCCTCCAGAAAGGGGATCCGTTTGTTCCCACGTAGGAACGTTCTTGGCCCAACGGACATCTGTCCTTCATCCAGTGTGTGTGTGCTCTTTAACTAGTCTTTATTCTTTCACGTCCCATCAGTCAACACCCAACACAAGACCCACTGGCAGCTTAATGTTGCTGTGTACACACGACTAAAAGAGGTCCCCGTGGGGGAAAACCCACATCACTAGGTCCGATAGATGGATGAAAAATCGACTAACCACCACTCAATGGACGACAAATGATGAAAATTTATCACCAAAGAGAAGAAACCGACAGCAGCCCGGTACAGAGAGAGAGCAGACCGTTGTGTGTGTGTCTGTGGACGGCGACGGATCAAAGTAAGGAACCCGTTTGATTCGGAATCGATAAAGCTTTAGAACTCTCGGGATCGGTCCCAACAGCGAGATCCACTGCACAGCAAACTGGGACCTACCCACGGGTGGGAAAAATAAAAGGCGATTACACCTTTTCCAAATCGAGCATTTTTCATCCGTCCATCCGCTGGTGGGAAGGGAAATTCCAAGGTGCGCACCGGCTGTCATGCTACAAGGCAACGAGCTGTCGTATGTGTGGGTCGTTTCGATCGATTGCAATGTTTTACGAAGGTAAATATTGCCAACCCAACAACAGCAGCAGCAGCAGCAGCAGCTTTGCCATTCCCTGGGACTTCCTCCACGGCAACAGCAACGACGACGACCGGTGAGTCTTGCTTAGGGTCTTCCTAACGATTAGCCCGTAAACCTGCCTGCCTGGTACCCTCTGGTACCGTCACTGGACCGTGTTACCATCACCGGTTGTCCGAGTAACAGTTGCCAGTCCAGTCCACTTCCCATTCTATCGTTGCGATTCAGTAATCTGGCAGCAGCAGCAGCATTTCCCGGCTACAGGACAGGTTTCCGGGCGAATTTCCTTCGACGGACCGGACACGATTAAATGGCAACGCAGAGCAAGCAGCGCACCTTGCAAAGGCTCCCGAGAAGAGGGGGAAAACGGACTCCAATTTTTCTTCTCTTTTCTCGCCCCAATATTTTTGTGGGGTTAGATTCGGGATGGGTATATTTTGTTGCTGTACGGCTTGTTGGAGAATTTCTAGTTGTTCTTGTCGCTTTGCCTCACTGCTTCGTTCTTCAAGCAGGGCACAAACACCCTGAACTGGACGACAATGCCAACATGTCGGCCTGTCGAAATGGTCCAGTTCAAGAGTTTATTTCGGCTCGGTAACACAAACGGGAAGGGCCTGCCCGAGCATACCGATGTGTCTGGTTTAGTGCGTGTTCAACGGCGCGGGCCTTAACCTTTCCCAGTTAAACAGGGAAATGGGATGTTAGTGGTACAGGTACAGCATAGTTTCTCAACCCCTTTGCCGAATTGTCTGCCGGCTACAAATGAACAAATCTGGAGCACCAAAAAACACGCAACAAACAGGCCGAAAAGCGCTACAAGATGTCCACCGTAAAAGGGTCAGCTGCTACGACAAGAAAGCGAAAACAAAAATGGTTCCAGCTACTTGCTGGTCTGTGTGTCCACATGTTTACGTACATTTCTACATGTCTGTATACGTGTGTCTATTGTTGTTGTTGTTGTTGTTGTGGTTTCCCATTAACATCCATCTTCAATTTGATGTCCCTTTCATCGTGAAATTGTTCCCGGAACTCTCCACACCACAAATCGGTAAACCTGGTGGAAATTGTGTCTCCAATCAGGCCCGAGCAAATCATGATAATGAGCTTATTTTCGCCTACCGAGAACTTACCCCTTTTACGTCCATAAAGGTGGAATGGATTGAGACCACCCACAAGAACCAGCCAAATCTAATCAATCGTCTCCAAGTGTGCCAATCAATTTTCCATCCAATTACACCCCGAAAAACGTTTGTGCCGTCGTTGGACCGAAGTGGCCATGGCTTAACTTTATTGAAAGTCTGTTAAAACTGATTTTTTTTTTATTAGAGACCCATACAGCGTGAGTTTCGTATTTTGTTGTTGTTTTCATCATTTTCATTCCCTTTCTACATTTTCCCAACTTCACCAAAAAAAAAAAACATCATGAAACTCATCCTCGTCGTGTTAAGCACTCGTGTAAAACCAAGGATTATCATCTACGGGGCATGAAGCCGCTCGTTCCCGGTCCTTTGCTTTGCCTCGTCTTCCCCCATTGATTTACCTCGCGCTTGCCAAAAAATCATCATCAGTCAAAAAAGGAACAACAAAAACCCCGTGACACACAGAGGGACAGGGAGAGAGAGAGAGAGAGAAAGAGAGAGGGAGAGTAAGAGCCATAATCAAATTCTGCGGGGATTGACCGGGCACAAAACAGCAATCTTTATCATCTTGATTGACGCTTTCAATTTTGGCCACGGGTCGGTCGGGAAGGGGCAGCAGCGGTTAGCGTCGGAGATGATGTTACACCCGAAGTATCCTGCCTAATCCTTCACCGGCTTACGCAGGGATTAGCGCGCGGCTCGGGGCTTCGGGCACGGTACGTTTTATCATTAATCTCGGCTCGGCGTTTATCAATACACTTTTGGTGAAGAAAGGAAGACGGGAATGGGGGGCGGGTTGTCGAAGCTTCGAGCACTACGAAGGGTAAAACAGCGTAGTGCCGTGTGTTTTACAACAAAAACCGATCCAGCTCAACACAAAAAAGGTATAAACATCGAAGTGGATATTTTTTTGTTTGATTCGGTATATTGACAGTACCTTCAAGATGATCGTTTAGATCGTGTAGGCTCCTAAAGGGGATTTTTTCTTCGAGAATTGTTCCTCACTGGGAAAAGGTTGTGCCCCAAAAGAGGTGAAAAACATACACATACACAAAACCGCTACATCATTTCCATCGAACAAAACACAATAATGTATGTAAATCACCACCGGCGCTTGGTTCTCCATCATTTCCGTCGAACGGGGAGGATAAAAAAAACCCCGATTTGGCGACCCCGGTTGTGACTTTCGTTTAGCATTATCCACCCTCTCCGTAGCCCTGTGCCGCTTGTAAATCTTGGGCTTGAGCTACGAAAATGGTTTCGACAGAACGATTCAGTGTTTACTAAGAAAAGCCACCGCCAACCAGCCAGCCAGCCAGCAGTTGTAGCGTGATGGTTGTGGTGAGATTTTTACCACAAAAAGTTGAAAAAAACCCTGCTTTTTGCATTCTTTTAAAATGATTCGCAAATGAACACACCGCAACCTTTCATCTGGAGGGGGGGGGGTCGTCTGGTGGTGCGATGAAAAGCGGAAAAAAAGAAAAATCATCCTTACCGTTCCTTTTCGTTGATGGTCGCTTTGATTTTCATTCGATTTTCCGCCCAACGATAGGAACTCAAGCGTTCGAAAGAATGTTTCACTGCAGGAGTAAAGCGGAGGCATAGGAATGGTACTTCTTCTCTTTGGGGGAAGGGGAGGGGGAAGGGAAGAGAGAGAGTGCAAAAAAGAAAACGGAAGAAACATAATCTCTTCAACTTTGAAACAACCCATCACGCCCCGGTGGAAGACCTTCCACCACACACACCACAGAGTCTCTCGTCGCCCTCTTGAAACTTCCTCCAAAAACGTTCGGTCACGACTGGGCTGTTCTCACCCGAGTCTTGGTGAGACCCTACACGAACGCACCGAGAGCAGGCGGGAAAGGTGTGCGTTTGGTGCGTGAGATTTTCCATGGGAAAATCTTTTTTTTTTTTTTGCTACACTCCCAAATCGGCTCAACTCGCCGTTCCTTTGCTTTCGCTCCGCATGGGAATGATGCGGTAAAAAATCTGCATGAATCCGCCGCAGCACGGGCAGGCGAATGGTACCTATTCTTACTAAGGGCAAAACAAAAACAGAAAACGAAAAAAACGACCCATGAAACAACAACGACAACAACAAATGCCATCGTCGATCTGCACGAAAATATGTAAATTATTTAGCGGAATGCGCCCGCATCCGTCCGCATGCAGCCCGGGGTCTGGACTGGTGGTTGGCCGTCCTGCCATTCGTCTGGATTAAGTTGATCAAGGTAAAAATGAGTCGAGTTGGTTTGCTCTCCCTTTTGCTCTGTAGCTCGCTGGTAAACTAACGTTCTTTAAGGAAGAGACAGCAAAGGCGCACAAAATAATCAGCTGGAATTTTTTGTGCTTTTGTGTGTGCGTTTCGACCAGAATCTATCGTTTTGATATGCTGCTTCTAAAGCAAAGCCTTAGCGGGAGAAGGGGGGATCCTTGATAAGGCAACAATCCACAAACAACGTCCTCGGTGCTCGGCCTGCATCATCTTCCCACGTCAACTGGAAAACCCGAAAGAAACCGTTTACTTATTCATGCAAATGCTTGAAGCTTTCGCTTTCTTCCGAAACCAAGCCGCACTCGGTGTTTTCGCACCACTGCAATCGAGCGCACCGGATGGGCTGGTGATCTGGTAAACAAATTCCCGACCCTTCCCCCCCCATTCCTACCCCTCTCCGTGTGCTATGCCGTCATACACCCCAGGTTCCAGGGCAAGCAAGTAAGCAAATCCGGTATGGCCGGTTGAGGTTTACTTTTTTTGTTGTTCTGCTTTTGATGGCTAAGTTCGTCGCTTTTGCAACGACTTGATCAGTACAATAAACAGAGTCGTAGCCTTTTTGCAATGACTTTCTCGTGATCTTTTCCGGTGTGTTCCGTAGAGCGAACGAAAAGGAGCATGACGGTAAGCCGCAAAGCTGTGAGGAGTAGTTGGTAGTTTGGTGTGGAATATCTAAACGACATGATCTTCATTAAGAGCTTGATGCAATGCTCAATAGTTTATGAAATTGCTGGAGTAAGAGAGGCGTAAGCGCAACAACAACCAGAACAAACAAGAAGATGAATCTTTTTACTCTGCAATCAGTTTTTTATGATGATTGCTTACTTTTGCGTAACAATTTCCTGCCTGCCACATCTGCAGTACGTCAATTTGAATAATTATTCACACTTGATTGCGTGCCCCTGCAAGAAGGACTGTGGATATGTGTGCTCCAAAATCCTCCCAGAACTCTTTTGCAAAATCATTTCAATTACAGTACACAATTTATCTCCTCCTCTTCCTCCTCCTCCAACCAGGTTGAGATAAACTTCAACGTGCGCTTCAGCTGAAATCCAATGTTGAACACACAGCTCAGCGCGTCATGCTTCTCTGCCTACGTGCGGAAACTTTTACGTGCGCCAAAATGGCGCATTCATCGGTAATCATGTGGCGCGTTCCTTTATGCACGCTTATCATTATGAAACTCCAAAGAAGAGATGCCTCTTCTACCATCACCTCCAGCGCAAAAAGTGAACTCCATTGAGGTGAATTTATACGAATTTCTTCGCAAGCATATTTCGTGGAAAGTATGTCCCAAATATAGACTCCTGCTAGCGTTCGCGCATCGCGTGTGTTTTTGAATCCTGCATAACAATCATCCCCAAAACAGGTGCCATTAGTGTGGAGTTTCTTGCCTTGTCAAACAACAACAACAACAACAACAAAAAGTCGTTAAAAACTTTTTGCTCAGCTTTTCACCAAAGAAAAAAAAGTGAATGTGTGCTTAAAAGTCTAAATTTGTTCAGAATTCAGGCAAAAAAAAAAAATCCTGAAGAATGTATGCCTTGGGAATAGACTTGGCAGGAATTTGCCCTACCTGTTGTGTCCTCTTTGCGTATCATTCAATCAGCCTCCGCCAACGCTGAGCTATTTCAATTCTCCCCACTTGGCATCTGTCGCCGAAAATGGCGTCCCTTTCAATGGACGTGACACATACGCGTCATTCAAGTGAAAGTGTCAATCAGCGGTCCCTATGTATGTGTGTGTCTACGAGCTCTCTTGTGTCCCTGGGGATGTAGCGAGAAAATGTCGCGGCTTGCTGTGTCGAGACCGAGTCCGACGTCACCATGAATGCATCGACATTCAAGTGGCTACAGAGATGTTCGATGAGCGTGTACTAAGCGAAAGCCGTGCAAAAACATTGCCCAACCAAACAGCAGCTCGCCCTCTGTATGTATGTATGGGCACTTGTGTAGTAATAAAATCTACATATGTTTTCATATCGCTGTCATATCGTAAATTTATTGATTCCCGTATCCGAGCGCGCGCGGGCACACCTCCTGGCGCTGCGACAACAACCGCCCGGTGAACACAGTGACGCTGAATCGCACACACGGCCATGACAGAGCAATATAAGCACTGTACGCCAATGTACGCAGACAATGGTGCAGGCTTTCCGGGCTCATTCTCTCGCTCTCTCTCTCTCTCTCTCTCTCTTTCTCTCTCTATCTATCTCTCTCTCTTTCTCTCTTGCTCGGACAGACACAGAAGCGGAACAAAAGCACGCCAGATACAGCATGGAATGTCCTGAAATGCCTTCCGATATGTCGGAACGACGCGCACATAAGTTATTCCGGTGCGACGTACTATTTGCGCTTTCCCACCGCCACCATCATCCCACTCCTCTCTCTCTCTCTCTGGTAGAGTCATACATACACACACGTACAGGTGTCTTTTGTGGCTCGTAAAGGTACACACAGTAGTCGGTGCAAAACATCCGTACTAAATGGACTAACTTTGCTTGGGACACTGTCGGTACGTGTGGATTCGGTCGATTCATGCTGGTGGTGGTGGTGGCGGCGAGATGCCACGACTGATTGTGCTATCTGGACGGGCACAGAACTACTCTAGGCACGATTGTCGGATTGTCCTGGTAACGTCATCCACCGTCGCCGTAGGGAACTTTGAACGCACACGAACCATTCAGCCCAGTCCAGTGCGGTGGACATCGATTGTGGAGGCTATGTACCACAGCCAATGTTTGTCAGTAGAGGCAGGGCTACAAGACTCGTGTAAAGGGTGGAAGGGTGGACCATGGGAAAGGATGATAGCTTTAAGGTTCCGAGTAACTGATGACCACGAATGCGCATCAGCTCCGGAGGACTCCGCGGACGGTGGCGGCAGCAGGTGGAATTATTATTGCTATCATTATGAGGCTTCTCTGATTATTATTTCCAAATGCACCGGTCGAACAATCGAGACCGGTGTTGGGAGTATGGGGGAAACAATGTTTGTTGCCGTGGCGTTGTACGGTCATCAGTAACACTGGTAATGTGCAAACTGAGTAGTTTGTACCGCCTGGAGAGTTTCGAGCACGGAATTGAACATTAATGTTCGCTTCGACTCATGTCTACGCTAAAAGTATGCATTCGATTTCCCATCCACCCCTCTCCCACGGCAGCATGAAATTGATCTACACATCGATCTTTGCTCCCAAACTGGTCCCCATCTGGTCCATCGAAAACGGGGATATCGGAACTTATGAATCACAACGAGCACTTTCCTACGGTGACACATCGAAGCGTGCGTCCTTTCGGAGCGACTTTGTGGTTAGAAGGTGTGGTCGAACCTGCAAGCGCATGCATCATCCACACACACTGTTATCATTCGATTGCATCACAAGTGCACAAGGTGTGTATGCTTTTTGTCTGAACTTCTGAACTCTGAACTCCGAACTCCAAAGCGAGAACGGAGTACACATTTCATGGCACACAGACGCTAGCGGAACTTGTCGCATGATTTAAGGGTTACGTCAGTGGTATCGATGCACCGGTCGAGCGAGTAGCAAAAAGAGCCTCAATGAATGGATAACAAGCTCGGTGACTGTGGAAATGGAAAAAAAGGACCAGGCAGGGCACGATCCGCAGAAAAACAAAAAGTCCCAAAATTTTACGACCATACCACACAAGAGGGAATATAAGAGTTTCTGTAGCAACCGTGGAAAATAGCTAAGAGAACGGAAACACTACCGAAAACATTGATAGAAGATTCGGTTGGTTGGTCGGTTGAAGCTCTTTCACACTAAAGAGGGCTCTTGGGCTAGTCTCCTTGGCCATAAAATCCTGCTTGATAGAGTTCCGAGGGTAGCAATGGTCGTCTTTTCGCCAAACCTCATTCTCAAGATCGACAATGGGTGAAACTTCCCGGTCCGAACTAATTCATTATCTTATGCTCCTTTGCTTTCCGCAATGAAAGTCGCTTAACCTTACACATCCTGCCTCTCTCTACCCGCGTGTCTGCCAGTTATCGCATCAGTCCGATTTATGAACAGAAATACAACAGAACGAGTGTGCATGCGTGCGTGCGTGTGTGTTTGGCGAGTTTGGAAGAAAGTTTCGATAAAGTCCACCAAAGTGGTGGATGGATGGTAGAAAGGAGAGGTCCTTACAGGTTTCAAGCGACACCCGGCGGTCGCTCGTAACTGCGGATGGATGTGGTTTGGTTCCACACCAGTACTACCAGTAAGAACCACCACGCGGCGACGGAAATGTCTCGTTACGTTCTTGGTCCGTGGCCACCAGGCCGCGGCGGAAAGTTTTCGGGTTCGGAATTATGATTATTGTTTCCCTTTTCTGGAAGCTTTTGCGGGCTAGCGTTTCGGGGTTTGGCGTGAGCCACAAGCCAGACAGTTACTCAGCGGGCCCTTGCGATAGGCATCGCCTGAATGTGACGACGATATTCAGTGCTATTGTGTTGAGCCGCCCGCCCTCCGGAGCCGGGGAAGTTCCACATTCCGGTGGCAAAAGTTTCGTACCATGACGCCACGGGGCCGTTAGTATCGATTGGCAGTGTGTTAATCACTGTCGCTAATGTTTCTTGGGCTGTGTTGTTTTGGATTTATTAGCTTTCGGAATTTCTAACTGGAGTGGAGAGATATCTGATCGACTGCCTTTCTTGTTTGGGATAGATTAGAAAGCAAATGGAGTCCCATTTGGAGACGTTCCTTTGGAAGTTGGAAGTTAACACATTATTTTCAAATTTTTTGATTAAAGTATGTCAAGAGTAAAAACTGAAGAGTTTTGAAATGAAAACCATCCTCCTATTGAAGCTACTTTGTATGACTTTTGCTACAGTCTCTCTTCAAACTCTGACGCCAGCAACCTGTCCCAGATGTAGACGGCACTCGAGCGAGTCCCTCGAGACTAATCCACCCTTTTTCCTATCGACTTCGTGAGCGCCCTGACACCGTTATCAGTCACACTCTGTGCAGCCCATTTATCTTCCTTATCGGTCGTGAGCGTGTGGTGTCCGTTCCCATGCGTTGGCTCGAAACCTGAGCAACGCGACGGCGTACCATCGCTCGACCGTCAAGCATCACCTCAAATTGCTTGCAGTGTGGGCAAACATTGGGTTGAGTGGAAGGAGGAAAAAAGGGAAAAATTGTAACCCAAAACCAATTCACCACAACGTTACATACACGCACACCACGAAATAGATAGATAGTAAAAACATAGCAAGATAGAGAGAGAGTTCACTCACTTTTCCTTCGACGATACGCCCATCATCTGCACGTCGTCCACGATCATGGCGTCGCTGGTCCCGTTCGTCGTACGGTGGCTGTTTGCGGCGATGGCGGCTGCTGCTGCTGCTGCCGCTGCCGCCGCTCCAGTGGTTGCGCTCAGGTTACCGAGGTTGGCCGTACCGCCATTGCCACCGTTGCCGTTCGTGTTGCTGGTGGCGATACTGCTGACCCCCAGCAGGGCGACCGCTTGCGGGCTGAGCAACCCGACCGGTAGGCCACCGCCGCCGGGTACGATACCGGCCGCGGCCGGCGTATTGTTGACCACGTTACAGTTGTTGTTGTTGTTGCTGAGGCCGGGCTTCTGGTAGGGCAGCTTGGTCCGGAGCTGGTAGCCGGCGAGCAGCTTGTTGTTGCCGTTGCTGTCGATCATCTCGCTGCCGCCACCGCCGCCGGCCGTACCGTTCGAGGGCGAGTTCTTGCCCGAGCCGGGCGAAATCTTGCCCGCGAGCGCCTCGAGCGAATTCAGCATCGTGGCGGTAACGGGTAACGGTGCGATACCGGGGCCAACCGTAGCCTCCCGGGCGAGTGGAGGAGATACCACGATGCTGCCGGTTTGGTATAGGTGGGAAAGTGCCGCGCAGGAGTCGCTTTCCTGCCGTCGACACTTACGAACACACGGGGGGGAGGTCGGAGAAAACCGAAAACCAGGAATCAATCGCGCAACTGTGTGATATAAACACACAGATCACAGAACACACACAAACAATGATACACTAGCAAATTTCCCTAAAACGCTGGGAGGCTTAGTGACAACACTGAACACGGCTTTGATCACCCCAAAACTCACACACAATCACAACAAACAGAATTTCCACGCTTTCTCGTCAAAGGATAAGATCGCAATCGCTTTGCTTTACTTTCTTTTTACTTTCTTCTCTTTATTTCTTCTTGCTCTTTTAATTACTTCTCCTCGCGGCTAACACACTTACACACACAGCCTAGGACACAAATAGACACACACACATGAACACAAATACACTTGATAACGCACACTGCTCTGCGGCATACAACACTTCAACGCGCTCTTTTTTTACGAAAACGGCCCAACCGGGAAACACTTGTTGAGTGAAGCGACTTCGTCTCCCTGTCGCTCTGTCGCAGGGACACTTGCTTGCGGCAAAAGGCAACAGCAGGAGATAACGTGCTCGACCACTGCAAGAGAGAAGAAAAACGGGGTAAGGAAAACGTAAATAAACGTCCATGGCGTGTGGTGGAAGGCGGTAAGAAGGAAAGGTGAGTTTTTCTTATCTAAGATAAACGTTCTGTATATGTTTGTGAGTACGCAAGCCCGGTGTGTGTGGGAACAGGGGAACATGCAGACAAATGAGTTGTTTCGCTGGGACAAGTTTCTTGCGCATTTGTTTGCTCTGTTCGCTTTGGTGTTGTAATAGGTGGACCGCGTGGTTCAAATTGTGATGTGTCAGCCTCGTAGGGAGGGCATTTTTAAGTCGATGTACGTCGAAATACTGCACCATAGGTACACAAAAGGATGTAGAGGATGTTGAAGTGGTTTAATATACCTAAAATACTTTCAACAACAAGTTTCACTACAATATTTCACAATAAAAAAAAAATGGAAACTTCCACACAACCTTTCCCTACTCAAGCCCTTTCATAAAACTGTAAAACTTGAAGCACATAACACGCAAGTGCGCACCGAACAGGGACGACTAAACCGCGGATACTGCGAGGCGATAAGTGACACGGCTGATTAGTGACTAAACGACAGAAATCAGGGAACTGACGCTGCCTGGAACGTGGGGGCCTAGGGTGCCTCGCATTACGAAGCCAGCCCCGTTATCGCATCACCCTCTCGTGCGGTCGTGCGCCCTGTTTGCTGCTGCTTCTTCGGTCGCGCTACGTCGCGTGTCTTATCTATCTCTCACTCTCTGTGCCCTGGGACTGCGTTTTCCCTAGTTTGCTGCCTGCCTGCCTGCCAGCACACTCCCACTGCACATCCGTGGGCAATTTTTATCTTTATCAATTTTTAGGGACTCACGCACACGCACTCGGTGCTCATCGACGTAGGTGTCAGGGGTTGGCAAGTTTTGGAGGAGTATTTTGGTAGTTTCAGATCGAAATAAAATTAATTCAAACTGATAGAAAGGTCCTGAACTGAATTTACAAGCTACAAATGCGTGTAAATTGCATAAAAGTGAAAAGATGAGTTTTTTGCTATAATTGTAAGTCTAGCATACTATTCCATATGTTAGCTATTTTCATCAAATTTGGAGATCTGATTATCTGATGGTGAAATCAACATGATTCCTTAATGTTTATTGTACGTTTTCTTACTATCTCCTTATTATTTCCGAGTTTACAAGTCCAAAACTGTCCAGCAAATCGATCAAATTATACAAAATTAAAAATATTCTTTTATTGCTTTTTAAAAGTATTAATCGTTGCATACATCGATACACTATTGTTTATATTTTATTAATTATTTTTAATAGTTTGCGTTTAAATCTTCAAAACTCAATTGCCAACCCCTGTCCTGATAAAAAATAATAAGGAAAATGCTTTGATTGCCGATGGAATTGATTTCATGTAATTTCTTTTTCATCTAAAATCAACTCCAGCACACACATGTACACCCAAAAAAAGCACCCACGATGTAACACGCCTAATTCTAAACAAACACCAACTTAAACACACGCTTTGCGTCAAACTTTAGTCTCCCCACTGTGACTCGCTGTGCCGCTTGCTGTCGGTTCCCGCGGCTCCTGACGGCTGTTGCCGTTGGCTTCCGGCAAGGGCGGCTTGATTTTTCACCCGCTAATGATCCGCTTACGAAACAGCTGCTCAACTGGCAGACTTTTCACAACAACAAAAAAAGAAAAAAAAACACGACTCGAACATGTGTGTGTGTGTGTAATGCACCACTACGCCCCACAGACAATGTGTATTTGTGTACGTCCTCGGTGGTATAATTCGTCCCCTTTTATTTGCTTGCTGTTAGCACCGCGAACCGAAAATCCCTAAACACCAGCGCCCACATGTCACGGGGAAAAAGGGATTGTATGTGTGCGTGTGTGTTAGTGCCCCCCCCCCCCCCCCCCACTGGGGAGGGACATTCTGGCGCACTTATCTTTTCCCCACGGGTATTATTTAAGCCCGCCACCCGTGTGTGTATGTGTATCAAGCTCCTCACGCAACCGTGGCCTGACGTAAGGACACGCGCGTGTTGAGAGAAAGATGCGCTGCCGTGGTGTTTGTTGTTTTGCTTTTTTGTTATTTTCTTTCTGTTGGCTGTATTCATCGGTCAAATAAAGAACACCAAAATAGACAGCCCTCCCAATGCTGTACGAGGCTTCACTCGTTTTAATTACATCCCATCGCGTGACGGCATCGTCGTCGTCGTCGTCGTCGGCCCTTTGCTTTTCAACGATCCTCTTCATGTCATGCTGCCATCGCTGCCAGAAGGATAAACAAATACGCCAGCCAGCCAAACAAACATGGGTCAACTTTGTGGTGCTGGTGGGCTGCCAAGTGCCTACCAAGCGCCACCCAGTGACAGTGACAGTTTTACTTAGGCCAATTAATATTTCATAAGAACTTAATGAAAATCCACCTGTACCCGGGCGGTTTGGTGAAGCGTTCGCCGGTACTCAACGCCTTACTGCTCCTGTAGCATCGAAGGTCCGGGATGAAGTAGAAAAATAACGAATAAATCGCTTGCGTCCTCGATCTCGGGCATCGGCCTGAATGTAAGTATTTTCCTGCCCCGGGACAGGAAAATGTTATCATTGTACAGCTTATCCAAACAATTTACACAATCCTTCCCATGCTTTGTCCATCCACGAACACGGATATTTCTCGTCCATCTCGGACGAGACAAACAAACGCGATCGAGGAGGAGATGGTTTACGATGACCAACTCGACCAATACAAAAGGCACTTCCTGCACACAGCTTTACCATTCCAGTACCGAACTGTTTCCTGTTCCATCCGGAGTTTAATTACCACCTTCAGCCGAGCACGGGATAGATCCGTTGCTCCGAATGGGAGCAAAATCGAAGGTTGGCACGGCACAGAAACAAAAAAAGGGGAGAAAACGCACCGCGCGATGCTTCACTACAACTACAGCAGGACGCTAATTAAAATCTACCGGTTTCTTATTCCGCTTTTTTCCGCGTGCTGGTCGTGCAGGCGCGGCTGGCAGGCGGCGAACGAAGGAGATTATTTTTCCGCACTGTCATGATCCTTATTGGCAGCGTGTTTGCTGCTGCCGCTGCTGCTGCTGTTTTTACTGGCCGCCGGTATGTGCCGCGCACTGGTGCAGTGTCGAGTGTGGTGGCCGCACCTTTTACTACGCTACGATCTGCTGGGACGAGATGAATGATTCAGGCGCTGAAATGAGAAGCAACAGAGAAAAGGAGTTGAAAAGAAAAGTTTCAGCCAGAGGAGTAGTAGTGGTGGTAAAGAAAAAGGAGGCTGAATATAATACGTTCGACCGATCTGGGTAGCCGATAAATTATTGAGTTTGGTCGTTAGGTTTGCGCTCGCTCGAATGGCTAGTGGATGATAGTGGGACCCGGTGCAGGAAGGATGAGATTCTTCACTGACCGGCAAGAATGACCGAGTGATATTCAGGCTCCTGGCCCACGAGTGTGTATTAATGGAGGCGGCCCGGGGTGGAGAAAATCTCCTCCATCTCGTTGGAAGAATGCCCGGATCGGCCAGAGAAAATGAAGAACATTTATTGGAAATCATGTATTTGAACTGGAGTAACTGAACAATCGGCTTTTTTTTGTGTGCGCTCCACAAGAATTGTTCCGGGAAAGTAAACGAGCGTTGTACGAGGGCAGCAAGAGAAAAACAACGAAAAACAAAACAAATAATGTTCTTGTTGGATGACGCAGTTTCTTTGCGCGATACGAAATCTATTTCGAATGATGATAATCCGGTTCGGCTTGGATACGTCAAGCAGGAAGTATACGAGCTCTTAATAATTGAAGAATTGACTTGAATGTGCGTCATAAAAAATGTACATTTTTGTCTGTGTGAGTTTATTGTTGGACGCATTCAATATCTAATCGTTCCACACCTTCAGTTTGTACTGATTTTTTTTATTAGAATTACTAAAATAAATATTTGATACTTTTATGTTGGTAAACTCTGGAGCTACTGATCGTGAGAGCTTCTTCAATGCAGAAATGCTCAGAAGTCACAAGAGGGCTTTTAGCCAACTACAGTAGAACGTCGATTATCCGGGGACGGATTAACCGTATGTGACAGCTGTTCAATTATACGGCGAAAATTTTCAGCGATAGTCAAGTGGGCAACTAGTTTTTGTGCAGCTCTGTAGTGTCTAGTGGTATTTTCGAAAATCATTTTTGTTCATCAACAGTTGTTAAACCTACAGTTATTGAATCAAATAATATTCTTCTAAAGATAAATCGATTAATTCAAAGTGAATTAATCATAAAACTAGTGGATTTTATAATTTTTATATGAGTTTCTTGTACATTTCTTGGACGATTATCCGTGCAAATCGATTAACCGGCAACCGTCCAGTCCAGAGCTGCCCGGATAATCGACGTTCTACTGTACCCAAGTGACATTTGCTCGAAATTGTTTTCCCGTTTCTGCTTGATTAGTACTCGATACACCTGAAATTGTGGATTTGTGTGTGATCAAGTGTGTTGAAAGCGCTAAGATTTGGTGAGATCGTAAATTCGACTTTCTTCTATCGATTGACAACGCCCTCAAGCTCATTTTACATTCGTAGCTTTGATTTTTTATGAAAATCAAAAGCAAATTTTGTGTGACGTTATTTTATGAAAAATCGATATTATTTTAGTATAAAATGGCTGCATTACCAACTATAACTATAGGAAACATAATTTAAGAGCGAATCTAGGAGAAAACAACGAAAAAGCCGCATCACAGTTGATTTTAAAGGCCTTTTTCTAAATTCCCTTACACTAGTGCAGTTTAAGGGAAGTTTAAGGCTCCAGTTTAAGGGAATTTGTTCGAATTCCCGATTATTCGTGCTCGAAAATGTCAATTGGGTACTTACAAAACGACATAGCTGCGCCTAAAGCTATGCAAAAGTTAATCGTACTCAAATCGGCAAATTTAGTGTTGAATAAACAATTAAACGCATCTTTGATTCCATGTTTTAGATTTTGGAATAGTTTACGAAATCAGAAAAAACAATTTTGCTGATGCTGTTTAGCCTGCTACTACGCAAATTAGGAAATTGCGCCTAAAGTTATGCAATGTATGAAGCTCGGTATACAAATCAGCATTTTTAAGCATGCTTCAACGAATAGAAACGTTGAAGATTTTCAATAAAAAACCAGTCATTTGATTCAGCATGTGTATAAACCTGTTTTGGAGGAATTTATTGCCTGCCGGTGATTTTGTACATCACGCCTCACTAGCATGTAAGTAACGTCACACGGTAACGAATCCAATAAAAGCTTTGTTTTATCGTCACTCGTGCTCTGCTCGCGATGCAGTCATTTGCAATCGGTAATCGGTTTCTCTAGTAGTTCCGCAGATCGGTGCAAACAAGCAGTATTGCCCGCGCTCTTTCGCCACATCGTTACCGCGTGTGTGTGTGCATCGAATCGTTCGTACGGTCGCTGTACACTGCTGCTGCTGCATCCGGAATAGTACTACATCAATATTCATGAGTAATAAAACACAGATGTACGAGTTAATGCTTAAGAGCGGGTGCACAAAAGCAAAACAGCAGTGACAAAGCTCGTGAAGCGAAGGGAAAGCTACGACTGGCAGCTTCCTAACCTTTCCACCCCTCCCCTTCAAAAGATGCTAGATCGTAGAGGAGGAACTCACTCACACACCGTAATCGAATCCTGTCGAACGAAATTGTCCCACCTCAGCCCAGTTCCAAATGTGTAGCTTTTTTTCTCTCTCTCTCTGTTCGGGGTTTCTCTATTTCATTCTTTACGATTGTTCACTATACACTCGACGGCGCACCAACAATGCATATTCGAGTGCAATGGAAAGGCGAAGCCACGGAACTAGTGGGCCAAAAGGATATACCGCCCAGGACATAATCAACTAAATATTCTCTCTTTTTTTTCTCCTCCCCTTTCGACGACACTGTCTGCCATTTCGCACACAGAAAAACGGCGCCGGCTAGTGCAGAGAGAACGAAACACAAGGGGGGCTCGGGACTCTTAATGGAAAAATTCAATTTCTATTATTAAATTTAATGACGGATTTCCATTTCGCTTCCAGCCACGGGCACGGCGCAACAAAACATACGAACCGGGCCCGTTGTTCTCCCGTTGGAGCAAAACTACTCGGGGGGGGGGGGGAGGGGGGGGAGAGAGGGGTAAACTCCAGGGGGAGAATGGACACTCTACGCCTTACCGGGAAGTGGAACTACTTGCACGACTCTTTTCCGTGGCAGTGGCAAAGCTCGCCCTTTTTTGTCCCGACTTCGGCTTCTTTTCCTTCTCGATTTTCGCTTTTGTGTGCTTTCTCGCTTTCCCTTTGAACTGGCTGTTCACGGGGGGATTGTTTTGCTGTCACTTTTTTCCCCTCTTATGCCCCCCTGTCTGCCCCGTTTTCCCTTACGGTGAAGGGCTAGCTCGAGCTCGGGACTTTAATGATGTTCGACGAAAACGAACGGACGAACACGGACGGTAAAAGTTGTGTAATTTTGTTCGCCCCCTACCCGCTCACGGGGGAAAAGCCATCGGTTCACCTTCCGCTCGCTTCTTTGATTGGGAGAGCTTTCACCCTGTCCAGTACCTCATCATTTGCCACTGCTCCACCGTCCAATAAACGTGTGCTCGCTCTACACGGCGCTAAATCCAAACATTAAAGGTAAAGGTTAAAGTCTGGCCATGGCTCTGGACGGTAAATGTCCCTCGCTCACGACCGTCCCTTTGTTGACATGGTATAAAATGGCGTGTGTATTGTAAAGAGCAGGAAGAACAGCGAACCGGTCAGTTTATACTGGTTCAATGTTCGAACCACCCCAGGGACACGATTCCCAAGCGAAAAGACTTGTTACAGAGCAGCCAATAACCTTTCGAGCTATGATGTTGGATCACTTTGGTAATGAAAATTGTATACTTTCAGGCGTTTTTGTATATTAAAAGTGCCTTGTTGCCCCCTAACGTTATGCAATTCATATTACAAAACTGTCCTATTGGTAGCTTTTGATACGTTTTGTCATAAATGTAAAAGAAATAAAAAACATAGGATTACATAAACCCACCAACCCAGGAGAGCTTTCCCAGTTGATTGTGTTTACTCCTACGGTAGGCACCCTTGTGCAAGAAACAATACCATTAGAAGCCTGCGAGTTGGGACAGAAACACAGCAACAACAACAACAACAACAAATGTTATAATAAACAACTGGCCCGCATCGCACGTCCTTCTAATGTCCCCGAGCCGATGCGCAACCATGAAGCGTGAAAGTAATAAAGCACAAATTGATTCAATCAATTGACAGGGGACGCACAACGGCCACGGGACCTCTGCCTGGATAGGTGATTGGGGCCTTGGCACGACGTTCGCTTTCTCGCAGCGCAGGACATGCAGGACATTGTTTTTTTTTGTCTTGCATGTCCCGCTGTGCTGCTCCGGTCGGCCGGCATCTAGCTGATCCAATTTCGGTCCCGCACTCCGGAAATGTCGACATGGTCAACGTTTTGAGGGCGGGGTGGGGGAGGGGGAAACTTTGCAGCAAATGAGCTCCACCCCCAGGGGTTCTCCCTAGAGAAGAAGGTCACCACCATCCCGAATTGGTTTGATTGTTGATGGCTGGTTTGCGTTTATGATGTGACCGATTAAATATTTATCCTTTCTTTTTCGGTCAGCCAGCAACATGCTATGCTACCACTACCGCCTTTGTCACATTCTGAAAGGGTAGGGACGACCGGTCTATTGTTTGTCCCTTTGTTTACTCGTTCCTGTCAATCATGTTCGAAGCATCGATTTTGACGACGAAAACAGTAGAAAAAGGGAGACCCCCAATATGGGGTAAAGAAATACAAAAAACTACAACAACAACAAAAAAAAAAATGCAAAAATGACCTCCCACGAACGGGCCTGTAGCCGATGGGTAGGCAAAGTGAAGAACCCTTTTGCTCCCCCAAAACCGGGAACAGCGGGGAGAAAATTGCCTTTCTATCCTCAATCAAGCCCGATGGTTCCCTTTATTTGTGTCCAATGCTCGCTTCACCCTCCCCAACAAAAAAGGGGGGCGAAAGCATTCTTATCGATTGATAGTAAGGGGTCCCTTCTGTGCACGTGCAGCACACACCACGAGGAAGCAGCCAGCATTATGTGGTCTCAAACAAAAAAAAGAGGGTGAAGGTCTGCTGCTTTTATGAGGCCTCCGGTGCCTTCCTCTGTAGCAGTGAAGCGTGTGTACCTTCTTTCCAGGGAATCATAACGTATCGATTGCATTCCCAAACCGATCCTTGAGCGTTCAACCGTAGTCGAATCATCAAACTAATACCAGCGATTGCTGTCACGATAAATTTTCCCCAAAATGACATAATAATAACGATAATATACCTCCCGGAGGTGGTACCGTATGACGAGCGGACATGGGCAAGCATGGGCATGGATGGTGGCAACCGATTGGAGGATTTAATTCAGCTCTCGTGTGTGTATGTGTGTGTGTGTGCGTATGTGTGTGAGCATGTGTGTGTGTGTCTATGAAGAGTGGAACAAAACGATACCACTACTACCCACTTCAATCTGTCTCAGTTCGTGTTTGTATGACGGGTATGACGGGGCCGGTTTTGGGGGTAGAAAATTAATAACGAAATATGGGTTATTTATTTTATAACAATCAATCGGCCATTTCCAACAGGAGGGTGGAGGGGTCCCATCGAAAGGGAAGAAAACTAATCAAGTGTATTCAATGTGAGTGCTTTTGGGCGCAAACGGTTTGATTAATGAAACAGAGGATATGTTTTTATATAGGAAAGACCGCTTAGACAAACAAGAAAAAATGAACTATTAGAGTAATGTGAGTGATGAACCTCACCGCAAAAAATGAATGCTTGGGAGACTTTTTGCTTCTTAGTTATAATTTAAAGAGCTTTCTGCATTAAATACGAATCGACGTTATAAATTAAAGATCACGCCACAGATATTGACTGAAAACAATATTAAACGCCTAAATGCACGCCACTCGCCATACAAATTGTAATTGTTTTCGCAGTTGTCATTTTTCACTCATCAGACTAATCGATTGCATACATTTAGGAGTACGATAGGTATGGTTAAGCAAGAGATAAGTAAGCTGAAATTTAAATTTACCCTTTTAGTAAACGTAACGCTACCATTTGAACGACTTTATTAACGATCAAATATCATTGCACAGCTCACTGAATCTCGAAATGTGTGTGATTTTAATTGAAAATGAAATTCAAATTATTTTTTCCAACTGATTTGCAGCTCGCTGTATCGTGCAAAGCTGATACTATGTAATAAAGCACGCCTCAACAATTATTACCCAGTGACACGTAAAACAATTTGACTTGATTTTCCGATATTATAATACTATGAACCACGATTTGAGCGAAAATGGAACAGTAAAAAAACTCCCCCGTTTCATTTTGCTGTCCACATTGCAGCAACATTGACGTGCACGGACAGCTCTGCTCGATGGGCACCGCAGGGAACAGCCCCGAAAACCCGATTGCGCACAGCACCATTGATACACATTTAATTGATTTTTATTTCCGCATTGACACTTGCTAGTAACTCGGCGGAGATGCGCACAAATAAAAAAAATCCCTCCCCGGGAATGCAGAAAACTACTACAAAGTATCATACACCGTGCAGAGTGACAGGCCACCAAGCGAATTGACGTGCCCGCACCAGCAAGCTCACCACTCCAATCGCTCCTGCCAATCGTTTCACTGTTTGAATAATTAATTTTGCGATTTTTTGACATTCCCACCCTCCGTGAAGCGTCGAGGGGGGGGTGGAGGTTTCCGACAGATCCGAAGGTTTGCCGTCTGCGTGAAACCCCGAAATTCGCCCGAAGCCCCGAGAGCTGAGGGTTTATTAATGTTTTATTGAGATTAATTGAATTCGCCCAGCTTGATTTGATTATGTGTGATCATCGGGCATGTGGGCGAAGGTGTGTGTAGGAGCTGGGTTTGATAATGGTTTGACGTTTCTTCGGATAACCGCTGACAAACCGTCAGCAGCTACCATCAACCCACCTCACTATCACTATTTGGTCGATTATTTCGAAACCATATCAAACACTGCAAACTGAAATGGGGGGAAACCCGTCCACAGCCAAAAAAGGGGGCACCGAGCGGGATATGTCGATGGTAAAATTTGTGCTGACTTCGGTTCCCGTTTCCCGAACAGCAGTGCCAATGGTAGTGGTTTTGGATTTTAACTGTCACTTTCAATTTCTTGACAGAAGTGCTGGAATGAACGTGCCATCGTGGCGGTCCGGCCGGCAGCGCAAACGTGCGCATCAATTATTCCTTCGAGCAGTGCGAAACGTTCCAACTGACACAGGTGGCAGTGTGGCAGGGCGTTGGGTTTGGCTTTATTTATGTCAATCAATGGTCCTTGGATTCCTGGACTCTAGTGCTCGATTGGGAAGGACCTGCCGGCACTACAACTATCAACCAATTGTTGAAGCTCCGGTTCGAGTCGGGCACGTTTTGATATTAATTTATTCCGATGCTCCGACGATGCTCCGACAGTCCCCCCGACCGTCTTGCACTGCAGTTAAAAAGTGCAACGAAATGGCAGTAGAGGGGAGGCTGGCTATTATTACGTTCGACAACTCTGACATGTGCTGCTGTTGGGTATCTTTTATTTTTGAACAGGACACACACAGCGTGCGACAATACGTAAAGGACATCGGAGTTGGAAGGGACATCCGAGGCTCATCCATATCCATCACTCCGCCGAACTTACCGGAGAATGGTTTTATGAAAACGCTTGTTGCGCTGGGAAATAATTCAAAACCAGGGTCCATTGTGTGTGTGTGAGTGTGTGGCAGGTTTTGTTTCACGCCGTTATCGTCACATCACGTAGAATATTAATTGAATTTACCACGCACATACACAAATGCAGCAGTGCGCATTGGGTGCACTTTTCCTCTCCTGCACCGCGATACATTGTGTCTCCCGGCGAGCCGTTGACAATGCCAGTGACATGCACCAAAGAGGGATCGAACCCGCTACCCACATTCGTCACTCAATCCGGCCGCGTGTGTCTCGGTTTGATTGGTGTCCGTGTCTGCAAAACTCGATCGATCGACTCACCATGCTCACCGCGCACCGCAGGACGGTGAGCTTCAAATAATTGAAATATCTATTTCGGTGCCAACGGGTGATGCTACAGCGAGTACTACCGCCACCCTCCAATGCGTGCACAATTGTAGAAATAGAATTGTGTTGTGAACACACACAAAAAATAAAAAAAAAACAAAACCAAACGGAAATTGTGCGATGGGAAATCGTTCGTCCCCAGGAGTTCGTCTGCACAAACGAAGCTATACCCGCGGATCGTGTGTGGTTGTCGATCGCGTTCTTCTTTCTGACAAACCACACACACACAATGTTGTTTCAATTTCCTTCCATTCGCGGGGAATGGACCGGCCGGCACAGCCGAATCAAAAGTGCGATTGGTCCGTGGCTCGCGTTTGCATTTCCTATTTATTTATGTTGATTAAATTATGATTGCAACGCAGGGACACTGGCGCTGGTGGTTAGCAGTGTGTATATTCGTATTTTATTGAAATTATTGCCCTTCAGCGGTTATGATGGAAGAGTGTTGGTATTAGATTGCATCAATGTAATCATTTTTGAAATATTTTTTAAACGAAAATTTAACAGAAGGATGGCTTTTCGCTTTGCAATTGAAATGCAACTCAAAATTAAGAACTAGCTCGACTAATGTTTTTTCCCCGCGGCACTCTGCAATCGAGAGAAACCCCACATCCACCAGGGGAAATCATCTCGTCTGCCTGGTGCCATCCCTGTATCACGTACATCGCTTGAACCCCCGGTTTTGAGTGTGCCTAACCCCCCTCCAAAAACAAGAGCTCCCAAATCGATTAGGACCGCCGAAATGAAACGCGGAACCGCTGATGTTCATTTCCGATACGTGTGTGCACCCGGACGACCCGAACGCGAACACCATACACCTCCCTCCACCAACCAGGATAGCTTTGGTGTCTAGCCGTTCCGGGTCCGGTTGATGTGTCCCCGAAACCGATCGCTATCGCACTGGTAGAGTGCAACCCGTGCGCCGACTAACGAACGGCGCGGGTTTTTAGGCAGCCAGCTGCAGCAGTCTCCGGCCGGGCGGTTGAAATAGCGAATCGAACCTCCGGAAAAAAACGCTCCCAAATAAAATAAAGCGAACAAATTTAAATGGCGAGTGGATGAGGGCATGTATGATAGTGCTTCTGTTGTGCATTGATTACCTTTGGCCGTTTTTGTTCTGAGTGGTCGAGTGGGGCCAGTGCTTTGTTAAAGGGTGGACATGTATGCATGCAAAGTTTTCCGATGAGCGGATGCTGGTCTGGAGTAGGCAGACAAAGCACTACGATGTGCGTGTGTGTGTTTCTATGTTGGATATTTTAGCTCTGTTTGAGTGGTTGTGTTCACATGCTGTATGTGTTTAAAATTCAGAAATCGGAAAGGCTTCGGTGAAATTTGCTAGAATTGTCGGACAAGTCGTTGAGAATGAATTTTATGATATTTTAGAACGATAATCAGGATTTATCAAGCAACTGTTTTGTCTTTTTTTATGTTGTTCAATCCTCTATGATCTTGTTGAAGGTAAAACAGGGCTTAGTAAACGGTTTTAGGTTTTTTTAAAGCATAAAAATACCATTGCAAATATAAGTAAATATGTTCAATTAGCGTTAATTTGGTCAATGTAATGTTCTAAAAAGTAATAAATGATCAAATGTCCTTTTCAACAGATTAATTATTATGACAAACTCATTTTTCCTAGAACTTATGGCTACTGAGGGTACCACATGTGTCCTTTGCTAGTTGCTGCCATAATTAATGACAGGTGAGATGTCACCAAAAATCTCAAAAACATGTAGTTTGGGAATTATCATTTTTGAAAACATTATTTTTGTCGTTGTTCAGCTTTTTGAAGCCTTAAAATTCAATTATTGTTGCTAAACATATTGAACTAAGTCCTCTCAAATACGCAAATGATTACTTTCAACATCGCCAGCATCATCAACGTATATGTAAGCACATATATGTGGGCAGTGCTGCAAAATGTCATGAGCATCACGAGATTTTCACTAACGAACACAATGATCATATCCATGGTAGCTTGATGCTCATTGCTGATAGTCAATAAAAGTGCCTCATGACATGCAGAACACGACATGTGAATTCTTGAGTCCAACGCGATACTCTGACTGACAAGCTTATGTTTGTTTGTCTAACGATGGACAATAATGCCCTCTCGAACCATTTTAGCAATGTTTTACAATGAGTTCCTTACAGTGGATTACAATTACATAGAACATAAAAATGTGCACTATGGAACCAAATTTAACACAGAAACACGATCATTAAACTCAGTTGGCAAAATCCTTGGCTCAAAAGCATCACTGACTGCGTTGAAAGCACGGCACATGAGTAGGAACGGGTCAGAGGAGCCAAATTGCGTTCTACGGTCGTCGAGGGCCAACATTGCCCGAGTCCGGAGCCGCCTGGCCGGAACGTACAGGTTGATGGCAGCCAGTAGTGACGGAGAGTCAATACGGCCGTCGAGAAGTCCCGTGATGAACGACAACCTGACTTTTCGTATTCGCTCACTTAGGGTGGGTAGCCCGAGTAGTAAACACCTAGTCCGGTAATCGTGCCTTTGGTTCCATGAGCGAAGTGCAAATCGTGAAATTTTGCGCTGGATTGATTCCAATCGAGCTAATGGACGCGCTGCAGTTGGCCACCAAACGATATTTGCATATTCCATCAACGACCGGATAAGTGAGCAATAGAGCGCCTTGGTGCAATTAGTTTCAGTCATCAACACTCATGACTGAAACGAAGCTCAAATCAGATCACGTACACAACTGAGATGATCAGCGAGGATACTCAAACAGTTGGAGAATCAATCACATGCTTGGTGACATTTAGTTTAGCACCCAACTTTTGGTCACTCACTTGGTCACGACATTTTTGTCGGCGATAATCATGACATTCTTGGAATATACTTGGCGCGTGGGCTCTAGCAACAAAATAAGCATACTTTCTCCCTCTATCTGTTTTGATTATCTGTCGGGTCGAACAGAGCAAGATAACATGCTCATTTTGTTTCTTGGAACCACTTGCACGCCCCGCATATCTCCATCGCGGTGATCACCGACTGAAAATGTCGCGACCAAGTGACTGACCAAGAGTTGGTTGCACACAATGTCACCAAGCATGTGATGGTCGCACCAACTGTTTGAGGCTCGCCTCTAATCCTTACAGTAGAGCTCGTGACGCTGAGATGATTTTGTTTCAGCCGGAATTTGTCATGCCTATGTCAGTGACATTTTGCAAAACTGATCACAGCAAAAACGCAAACATGTCATGAACATGTATTAGTCACACCAACCGTTCGGAGTATCACCTCTGATTATCCCAATTGAGTAAGTGACGCTGATATGGATTTTGTTTCAGTCAGATTTTTTTATGACATTGACAGTGACATTTTGCAACACTGTATGTGGGATCAAAAAATCAATCAAACAGAGCCAGATTGGAGCAAAAACTTAAAAAAAAATTTCACTGAAACTCTTTCCCGTCCACTAAACACTCACACACACGAAAAAAATTCAAACATACCATGCTGTCTGAGAATGTTGATTGCAAAGCTGTAGAAACGAACCTTTTATTTTTTTGTGCAAAGCTAGGATAAAGGATAAAATTTTACTTTAATTCCCCCAAAGCCAGCGCACAGCATCCAAAAGCAACTGCTTTTTTGTCTCAAATATTGAGAACAAGAAAAAAAAAATCCACACTATTAATTGGAGCACAGTCTCCGTTACTTCTGCCCCAGTGGAAGCCAGAATCGATCCCTCTCCCCAAAAAACCCGTAATCCCATTAGCTTGGGTGCATTCGGAGAAATTACTCACTTGTTGGAAGCCCCGGTGCTCAATTTATCGTTGCCGGGGCAGAACTTTTTACCTTGATTCAATTAGAGCAAGCATTTACTCCTTTATTTCTGTGCTCCGGTGGCTTCCGGCTGTGGTGCATCCACTCGGCGAGCGATGGTACCATAGCGGACGCCGTAATCTTGCGGGCGCCAGCCAAAAGATACGAGCTTAATTGATCAGCGGATTAGCAGCGGGACGACATCTTTTGCGGGCTTGGAACGAGTCGTTCCCCTGGTTGCAGAAAGCAGCCGGTTGCTTTACGCTAAGTATCCGTTTCTTTTCTTTTTTTTTTGTGTGGAAAACAGGGAGCAACAGGATGTGAAGCGCTTCCCAAATGAGCACCCAAAAGAGCCAATTTCCGATTGATAAATCTTCCATGGCAGGCGGCCCACGTAAGGCCACCGGATAAAGTGCGGTCGGAGACCGGATATCACCATGGAGGAAAGGTATCCTTTGCCCGTCGATATCTTTGGCCGCAGCCGTCGCCGGAAAGCCTGGTAAGCAGCGGTCGATGTTGCCGTTTACATACTTTCCCTCCCCCTTATGCTTTCAAGTAAAAGGCCCCCGTTCCCGGAAGCGACGTGATTACACCGTCATAGAGCGCAGATCATCATCGATCGGAAGTGCAGACAAGTGTCTTAAGTGCTTACAAGGTGTGTATGTGTGTGTCAGGGTTTCAGGGTACACGGACATAAATTGCGTCGACCGGAACTGAAACCCGAACGACGATTTTGCCTACTTCTCTCTCTTTCTCACACTTGCACACCCAGTTCACCCGAGATCTTCATAAAGATTGGCAAAAGGAGATAGCGAACGGAAGCCAGCCGACAATATTAATTTTGTGGCATCCGTTTTAAGCGTTTTATCTGCCGATTTCCTTTACCTCCTGGCCTGCTCCAGCTGTCAGGTGCATTGTCTTATTTCGCACAGGCCCCACACAGGTGTAGATGGGAAAAGCACAGGATAGGAAGAAAGTTCACATGTGATGAATCACTTCAGCTCTCCACAGCCTGCCGACGATGCTGAGCGCTCCGGGAATTGAAAATGGGGCTCTGATATTAAATTCAAATCCAATTGAGCGACGCACATTGGATCCGATCTGGTACCGGATGTGCCTGTGTGTGTGTGTACCCGGGGCCAGAAGATTGATACGTTACCGGAGAAGGCGCAGAGAGGCACTGAACACAGCACAACGCACCTTTCGCTTCCGTATTTCATCTGAAATCGAGCGGAAGATTGTTGATTGGCATCAGGGTTGATGTTGATGGGTTTCGGCGTATGCACAACCGACTGAAATCAAATGGAATGTGAGTCGAGGGGGCTCTCGAATGAAATTGACGTGCAGTGTTACGCGCTAAAGGTCTAGGCGAGGGGTCCCACCAAGGTAGGCAGCAGGCAGGTGGTTAAATTATTGTTTCAAAACGCACAAGCGTATACGGTGGTTGGAGAAAGAAAATTGCAATTTCGATTTACAGTTTTGTGCCGATGCCGGGGTCTGAGAGAGCATCGAAAAAGATAGGTTTAGATTTATTTTGATTTCCTTTTAAGGGAGAATGATATTAAATCTTTTAGCATGAGTTGTTATTAGCTCTTAAAGAGTTAAGAATGGTGTTGGAACACAAATTGGGTGTTTTTCATCGAATTTTCTACGTGTATATATATTCCAAATATGGAAAGTGATAGCAGATGTGGATGAGCCACGAACCACGTCCGGCTGTACGCGTGCTGAAGCGTCTACCGCACGGCCACCAGACCTGAACACATATCTGTGCGTTAATTTTCATATTTATTCCAACACAATCCTGAAACGTTTGCGAATAAACGACGTTTTTAATTTATCTACTCTGTAACTGACCGCCAGCAATCGACCGTTAGCTCGCAAAAAAAATCAGAAAATCATATTTAAACTTACCCCAAATACTGATGTGACAAACCTGCACATTTTCCTGTGATTAAACCATTTCAATCAAACCAAACTCGCTGTCGCTGTCTAGTGCGCAAAGTGTCAGAGCGGCAAGGTGCAGCGCCAAGATGGCGTTTTGGGGAACCGTGTCTGGCAATTAAATTTTTAACAACCACTCCAAACGAGCTGTCATTAAAATAACAAATTGTTTCATTTTCATCCAAGCACGATGTTTTGCAGCGTGGTCGAGTGTACTACCAAAACAAAAACCACCACATAACCAGAGCACATAAACCGGACACACAAGCCCAAATCGTATATCGTGCATCGAGCAGGAAATATCAAAGCAACTTTCAAACACCAAATGTGTTTCGCACACCTCTCTCGCTCTCTCTTTACCACCAATTTACATCGATCATAAATCAACCTTCCCACCCACACGTTGGAGAGGCGCAGGAAACGCATCACTTGCGTGTTAATATCGGTATTTCTCACCCATTGGAATTTTGGAAAGATCCAAATCGGCGGATTCAGGAGATTTTATTTTTGCCGCGGCATTGACAGTGCAGGCAAAAAGAAACAAATGCGCGAAGGGATGAAGAACGCGGGGCGGTAATATCGTTAGGAATGTACATAAATTGTGTCACCGGCAGTGGTGTCCACTTGGCAGTGTAGTTGTAACCATTTAGCGGAGGAACTGTCCGTACGATGGGCGACATAATTCCAGGCAAAAATGTCAGTGTGTTAGTGTGTGTGAGTGTGCTTATTTTTCCCAATGTAAGCCCATTAGTGCACGAAAAATAAATGAAGATAATGTAGAGTAAAAACAAAAACAGAGAGAGAGACAAGCAAAAACAAAAACGAATCACACACGATAACTCACATATTAAATTTTTCCAACACATGCGTGCTGATTTAATTTTGAATCCGAAAGCGTTCCGATGGACGGTATAAACACTTACTCTTACTCACACATAACACTCACACACTAGCACCGCAAAACCGATCATCCAATTTTGGATGACGGAATGACGGAGCCGAACGAGACAAAAAAAATCGCCAAATTCGTTTGGTGTGCGTCAGCACAAGGGTCCGGTTGGGGTGGGGCTGGCTTTTTTTGACGCACTTCGAATCCCCACGTGTGTTCCCCCAAGCGATGAAACGCAGCGGGGAACCACAGGGTGGTTGAAGTGACCAGTGTTTTCACGTTGGAAAACTTCCTCGCGCCAAAAAAACAGGGAAAAGAGAGAGAGGATAAATACGCGTCCCGCGACGTGTAGAAACATAAACCTCTTCCTCTCCTTTCCTGTTCATGTTCCTGTTTCGAGCGCTGTACATTCGAGAGCACATGAGTTTGATGAAGCTGACATGTGGCACACGCGAGTACACAAATAACCCCAGCAGCATAGCACCAAATACACAATTCTCTCTCTCTCTGTTTCTCCCACTGTGTGTTGGACACAGCAGGGATCCCCAAAACCTGGGAGGAAGAGTCACGGACGGCCAGTTGGTCCGTGTGGCACTGGTGCAAGTTGTTGGGGTGTCAGTTTCATTTAAAATTCGCTCCCTTCTTTTCCTGTCCCCAAAATACGGGGTTCCTTCGGCACCGGCAATCGGGGGCAATCAGCAGAAACAGATGGTGACAACATCAAAACTCGTGAGGGAAAAGGAGACAAGAGGAAAAGAAAAAAAAACTTTTCCGAAATAAAATTGTAAACACAAACTGTACACCGAAAACGCATTCACAACTGCAATGCGAACCAAACGCGAATGCAATGGTTGCAGCTCGTTGAAGCCATAAAACGGCGATATAAAGCATCGGCTAACTGCTGCTTCAGAGTGCGGCACAGCACGGCGATGTTGATTTCTTTTCGTGTGCTGGTATGCTGTTGGGATGTTCAGGAGGCTTAGGGGGTGTGCATTTTAGTGCGAACAGATAGTTTCCGGGATAGTTTTATTTTTTGGACTATCATTGCTTCTCTTGTGCTTGTTGCCTTTCATTCGTCATTTTGTTGAGGCTGCCGGTTGTGCACCGCTTCTAACCCTCTATCCCGAAGCAATAGCATAGAAAGCGGAACAATTGCATACGAAAACAAGATCATGGCTTGACGATTTTGGCAAATTAATTAAATTTTACTCGTCCGCTGAAGCGCCGCGCTGTGAAACAGTGCGCCTCCCAGTCGTTCTGTGCGGGTCGGGGTGTCACAGAGTAACGCACGGAATTGGTCGGTTGCTGTTTTTGATGGCAATGGAGGTAATTTTTGGAGTGCCACGAAATGGTCACAGCAAACCAAGGCTTTAGGTAGGCACACAGTGCGTTGATTGGATTCGCATTTCATTGTTGAAAGGGATTATGTTTGTGAGTAGGTTTTTGTTATGATTTGTTGGAATTGAACCATTTCTATTGATGTATTGTCTATTTTCACATTGTAACTGTTCATATTGGATCACTTTAAAGCCGCAAAATTTTAGATTTGAACCTTTGATTTTGTAAACGTAGTATTCAAAAAGCGTAGAATGTGAATAAATCTATAAAAATGTGTTGTTTTACCTTTACTTTTGAGGTAAACATCAGTATTGCTTTCATCATTCAAATAAACTGTGACATTTCATTACACAAAGCCATTTAAAAATCATTCATCGCTCTTTAAACACCAGCAAAAAAGGACTCGGCTGCTCGGACAGCCATACAGAGGGCGGCCGTGTAATCGCTTCACCCGCGTAATCTGTATTTGCATCCCCGATTTGCATAATTGATCGCTCGCGCATTGGTTCAAGCACGTGGCCGTACACCGTCGTGGCTACCCTTGAAAACTGTAGTGGCAGCTGCAAATCAATCAACACGAGGAGAGGAGACACGATCACATAAATCCACTGCGGGAACCGATAAAACACAGCGCCGCGGCCTACGGATGCTCGGTTTTTTTTTCGGTCACCGCTGAGCAATACTGAGTGATACATTTTAATGAGCAAAACATGACACTTTAAGCTGACGGCTGTCAGCGTTTTGTTTTTGAATGATTACGTCGTCGCGGACGGGACGATCGAGAGACGGGAAGGGATCTGTCAATCGGTTGGATCAAATTGAACTCGATGAAATATTGACCTTCAGGGTGGTGAAAAGCTTCTCCCGCGCGCGCGCGCCGCTCGTCTGTCAAATCATTTTTGAAGGCACTTTCTTTAAGCGTCTGAGTTTCTCCGAAAAAAGAACGACAAAAACACACTAACACAAGCAATAAATGAATGATAAAAAATCGATCGCGAAGCGTTCGACCCACCCCGAAGGCAGACACAAAACGCTGCCACTCCGCCGACACAGGCGATGTTTACATTCTGTCAATGCTATAAATATTAATGATGTTGATGAACCCGCAGATTGAACTGTCTCCGGCAAAGCTGAAATGCTGTTTTTCCCCCCATGCCACGGTTGACGAAAATCAGCGAAAACGAATCGATCGCCGATTTCGTCGTTTCGGGTTTCGGCAGCAAAAGTGAAAGCGAGAAAGTGTTCTGCTTTGCCCGTACGATGATTGTGGCACTGGGGCGTGGGGTTTAAGGGGCGTAGTAGAGGAAGGAAAAATGCTGCTGAGAGCTAATTAAAATTTTCCACCCCGATTCCAAAACGATACAACGCAGGGGCAAGGTGACCAATGCTGAACGTGACATCTGTTTCGGGGAGGCAATTTTTGGTTGGGAAAATTCATCCGAATCCATACGAGTGAGGGCAAAGCATGCTTCAAGTTCTTTTTATCAGATCGTAGGTATCACCATCATCGGAAGCCCGCCCTACAGTGCGTGGATGTGAAAATGTCTGTTCCAATTTTCACATGCCTTAGGCCTGTGTAGCGACCCCGACGAGCTAAGAGAAAACATGAAATCACTACCACATCCAACGCAATGTATTTTGGGAGGATTTTCCCGCGCAGACTGCTGCAAAGAGCTGGTTGGTTTGGGGGGAATGGTGGAGGGGTTTTTGCCGATGATTTATCGCCACCATCGGGGTGTAACCGTGCTCGGACGCTGGGCGCGATACACTTGGCGCGTGGTTGCTAGTGGTTGCGCTCCCGTCCCATGCACGGCGTGACGTTGGTGACACAAGTGACGGAGTGGTTTATTTATCATTTCACCTTACCGCTGGATATTTGTTTCCTTCCGGCTGCCGCAAGGGGGCCGACGGCGGGATGAAGATGAAATTCTGGCGTTCCAGAGGAAAAGGAGGAGGAGTATTAGGTGGCGAATGTGGAACAGATAAAGATAGATCGTTTGTAGCGACAGATCGGAGCTGTGCGCAATAACCCTCACATACACACAGAGACGCGGGTCTCACAGTGAAGTGATGGGGCAGACGCATAAACAATTTTGGATTTTAATGATATTTACACAGACTGTGTGTGAGGTGGTTGAAAAAAAAAAAGTGAAAAAAATCTCAATAGTAATTTTTATGGATCTTAGTTCAAATCTTATCGTTGAGATTGTTATAACTATTTTAAAAACATTTCTATTCGAGTGGCTCCGAAATCGAATCGTTTTGTGTGTTAAGGCTGAGCCGTTTAAACATGTAATTGACATCAAATTATTTGGAGTTAAAATGTTGGCCCTATAATGCGGACACTACATGAATAAAATACCGTTGTTGTCACCAAAGTTTGGCACTAAGGCATCCATTTTTGACTCTAATGGACCTATTTTTGTTTTTAAGTCACTTTTGTAACTACAGTCTGTTCCCGAGTTACACGGTTCTCGGACTTACGCGAATTCGGAGATACGCGATTTTCTATATTTGGGGCCCTTCACGATTCTAGTCAGTTTTTTGTATGGAGTTTGACAGTTGGAGGCTGAAATCATGTAAACACTCCGTACAAAACCACACACAAAACTAGCTTGCAATTTTCAGTCTAGATTATTCTAGCCTCAAAGCTAGAATTAGATTCGAGTACCTACTCGAAAAATGCAAAATAAGGTGGTGTTTACATTTATCCCAAGGTGCATTAAAGTGATTGGGCCGGTCTGGTGGTACAGTCGTCAACTCGTACGACTTTAACAACATGCCCGTCAAGAGTTCAAGCCCTGAATAGACCGTGGCCCCACACGTAGGAATGACAATCCTGCTACGGTAACAAAAAGTCACTGAAAGCCAAGCTCACTTCACTAATGGGTACAGCGATTGTTGTGCCAAACAAGAAGAAGAAGAAGCATTAAAGAGATCACGTGGTGGAATATAGAGTCAAAGTGTATGTAGTCCAGGTGGTCTCATATTATGTTTTTTAAAACCAAATTTGAATATCACTTTTTGACAGAACGAGTGAAAACTTTTGCTCCATCGAGCTTTCTGGAGGCTTGTCGAATACACAAAACACTCTTAAAATCTTCATTCAGAAGCAGAAGCGATAAAAATCAGGCTTCTAAATTCATACACCTTGGGATAAGCCCACCTGTATATTACACACACTTTGATAGCTGCTCGAAAACTGCTATACAATGCAAACAGCTGACAGGCAGAAATTTCAGCCTACCAACTTAAAACGGAAAGGACCCCTTTGACAGATTAAATGTCAAATAAGTATAATTCGGTATAAATTGCATTTTTGCTAACAAATTGAAACTGCTTAGAAGCCAGAAATATTAGAATTTTCTGCACGAATCATATCAAATAAATGATAAAGTGTATAAAAGTACTAAATCATATCACCAAACTCTGAGTAATCAATAGTATTTTAGTCAAAAAACGTTCCATTTTAATCAAAATCTTATCAAGTTGTACCTATAGCGTTTTTAGACAATGCAAAAAAGATGCGTGGAATGCAAAGGGTTTATTATCTTTTTTTGTTAGTGTTAATTCGCCAAAAAGCATGTAATGTCGCTTGTTTTGCCTGCATTTAGGAGCTATTCGTAATCTCTACACTAAAACTGTCTTAAGGATGATGATGATGTAGCAACATAAAAGAATTTTGTTTCCTTTATAGAGCAGATTGATTTAGTTTCCAACATTAACTAAATCAATAAAGCAATATAGGTTATATCTCGCACATTTGTAGGCTCAACCCTTTTTCTCAACGCTCCGTTCCGTTAATCGTTTTGTTTGATTTCATTAAAACTTTGTGTCGCAATGCTCTTCAACAGCAAACAAACAATCGCTTTCCAATTTCTATCAAGCCGCACTCGTCCGAAATCCCAAACTCGCTAGGATTTGACACTTACAGCAGATTATCACACTTCCCGCGCACAGCCCTTTGCACACGGCCGCGCGCACGCACGCACCGCACCTTCACAAACTAACACAAACAAAGCCGTGCGCGTGACGCTACCGTTCATCGTTCGCCGCGTGATAACAAAATCCTTCCCAAAACAAACCTCTCCACCTCCACCTTCCTTCTCCCTTGATGCACGCTAAAGCACCTTACCACGGGGGAAGAAAATTCGCACAAATTCGAAAGTAAAATATTGACTCTACCGGACATTTCCCAGGCGCACTTGTGTGTGTGTGTCGTGTGCTGTTTTTTTCTTCTTCCAGAAACGCTTAGAAGATTGGCAACGGCTAGAAAACGGTCGTAAGGGAGATTCAGAGCAGGAGAAGGACGGATTTGCATTAACAACTCGAGGCAAACTTCTCGACAATCAAAAGTCCCTCCCGCAACCACTCGAACCACTCGCATTGTTAGGGCACCTGATTAGGAAAGTGTTTCCTTTTTTTGTTGTTGCTGTTGTTGTTTCGGTTGTTTTACTGCTTGCCAGGCACTTCAGCTCTCACACACACACACACACACGCAAGCACGCTATGCGTCTCTAGCATCAAGCTGTCAGCAGCAGGGCTGGTGTATGATTGGACCGCTCTCGTCTCATTCAAGCCAGTGACGGCAGGAGACGCCCTCGGGGAAATCGCTTTTCAATGTCGGCACCCGATCCTAAACATACATTGTGGAGTGGTAGAAAATGACAAAGAGGGGAGGGGCGAGGACTTTAAGCAGTGACGTCCACTGATGCGAGTGCGTATTGTAGTGGGAACTTGTTATCCCTTGCGGGGTCGAAACCGAAAAAAAGAAGTTCTCTCCCTCTGCAACAATCAAACAACCAAACACTTGTCCAATTTAATGCAAGACAACAACACTGTGTCAGCCCATTTAAACTGCTCGGGTGATGTGTCTGTGGGTGTACACAGGGCGTTAAACAGATCCCTATTAATGGCAGAGATAAACTTTCCCCCGCGTCCATTCCAATTCCAAGCGCGTCGGCGCCGAGTGACGAAAAACAATTGTCTCTAATTAAGCGTCCAACACCGTGCAAGCTATGCGCTCCCGGGCTACAAACCAAACCATTGTCCTGCCAAACAGCCCCGCCCGCTGGGGGCTTCCTCTACTCGAGAAGAATTATCTCAAAATAATACACAAATAAACTCACAGGAACAGGAACGCAAAAAAATGCTGTTTGACTTCCGGACTCCGAACGCTCCGGTGCTGGTGCAAAACTTCATCCTTTATCACCGCGCAGAAGGCATTCTTTTATTTTCTCTTCTGTAGCTGGTATTGCAGCAAAGGCGAGGATAAAGTTCAGCTTCTAGACAAACACACACCGACACACACACACTGTGAAGTACTGATAAAACAGGCCTTGCTCCGGAGGCGACTGTTCCCGTGCGCTGTCATGTCTTTTTCTGTGTGGTTCAAATGCTGAAGGAAAAATCCTTTCCCCTCTTTCGCCATATCATAACTCTGCTGGCCTATGACCCCTTTTCTCAACTGACTTTATTCCCCTCTGTCTCTCCCTCTTCCTTTAAAATGTTTGCAACATATTCAAATACACATCACCACTCCTCCCCGGCCGCTTTTATTTGGTTCTCTTTGGTGTGTGCGAGCTGAATGTGGGCAGAAGCTGCACACACTCAACCCCACTACCCCACCCATCTCAAGGACTTTAATCAAGAGCATCATCATCAACATCTATCTCTCCTCCAGCCCCGGGCCAACCCGCCAGCTTAGATTGCCACCCCTATCTACACGCAGCTGTGACAGGCGCTCGTGTAGATCACGGGGTGGCAAGAATTTTCAATTAATTTTCCAAACTTCCACACTCCTACCTTCAGTGTGAGTGTGTGTCTGTGTGTGTGTGGACTACACTACACTCAGCTACAAACGTACTGGCGGCATTTGTTCGGTGCAAACAAATATTTATTAATATTCTTTACGACCCACTGCCGCGCCCTTCCAAAAATCCGCCACATGAAAAATTCATCCCACATACCGACGGGACGAGCCATGAAGGTTCCGTTGCGTCACATTTGTGACGAATGTGTGTTTACCCCCATTGCAGCATCGTAAGGTCCTAGCTGTGTGTGTGTGTGTCCTTCCATGCTTTCCACGAATCCTGTACGGCCTCTGTGGCACTGTGGATCAACATAATTCACACACCGAATTCCTACTGCGCCTGAGAGTACGAGTGCTTCCGCGAAATCTTTCTTCCAGCAAGCACTAGCAGCAGTTGAAATGTAATGAAGAAGTTTGAAACATTCTACTTAAACACATAGACACACACACACACATACGTACAGATAAAAAATTGCGAAATTCTTCAACGCCTAGACGTAATGTTTAAAGCAAGCGTCTTGCCGGAGCTGATAAATGGATTTTAATTAATTTTGGAACTCAAATTCGTAATGTGTGATTTCTTCCCTCGAAGCAGCATCTCTTCTTCCCTTACTGACCCACTTCAACTCATTGCACGTTGCTTTGATGATGTCGATGTCTCATAAATTTCGGCCCGATTTCTGCAAAGATCTGTCTCGCACCTGTGATCCATCATACGTCCACAATTTGTCTCGCTGGACCAGAGACAACTATCACCTAATTTTCACCGCTTGCCCCCACTTCCTTGCAAAACATAATTTTCCCCGAACCTTTCCGCAGCTATAAAGTGAAGGGAGGAAATGCTCATCATTACAACCACACGCCGGTGCACTAAACACACAGCGTCCACACCATCCACGATGCGTATTTCTTCGGCGGTACATTTTCGTTGCAGTTCACGCGACACATTGTTGCACATATTGGCGTGCAACCAAAACTCTGGGCCCGGGTCCCGAACCCTTAGAAACCAAGCTTCATCATTTCTCACTGTCACCGGCCCTTGCCCGGAGACATTCTTCGGCTCCGGTGATCGCAGAATCGGTGCACAGATGGCAGCGCAGCCGTTCATCATATGGATCACGTTCAAACACACACACACAAGGCGAGCGCGAGCAAACACACTTTAAGCGAAAATTGTGTGAAGATCACGCCACGCTTTGCCAACGGGAAGGCCGGGTCACCTGCGGCCTGCGAGTGGGCCACCCATAGGGCTTGCAAAAGGACACTCTATTGTAGCCGGCGCTGGAAATCATAAATCTTGCTCCCTGTGCCACCGCTCGCTTCTACTGGCGTCTTTTTGTGTCGTCTAGCAGCAGCGCCCAGTGTCATTTTATTTGCGCGGGAAATGCGCGTCCTCCCGTGCGTGGTGCTGTGCTCTTTTTTACACTCAGCCTGCCCCATCTGCTAGGGCAAGATTCCACTATCGTTGACACGAAGTCATCAGTCCTCTGGGGGACTGCGTATGTGTGTGTG
Source organism: Anopheles gambiae (assembly GCF_943734735.2). Lineage (NCBI taxonomy): Eukaryota > Metazoa > Arthropoda > Insecta > Diptera > Culicidae > Anopheles > Anopheles gambiae. The sequence goes on along the minus strand of NC_064602.1, from coordinate 34,047,027 downwards.
TGGTGTCTGAGATGCGATACTCTTATTGTTTGCCCAAGCTCTTACAAAAGGACGGCGGCGCACCCAGGGCGAACAATGTGCACAAAGACAACTGTGGAATGGAATGTCACCATATGGATATACGCGAACTAAACAACTGGAACCACAAACCCCACCGTTCGTTAGTGAAAATGATAACGCAACTCCTCATTGTGTCCTGCTGCTTCTCTTCTTTTCCTTTTTTGTACACCAACCAGGGCTAACCATTTATAAGCAAGCATCAAAGCATACGAAAAGCGAGCGAGTGTATGAAAGATAAATTATTTGTAGTAAAAATGCTACGCCTGCCTCTTACTTCGCGTGGTCGTGATTTAAACTCACTGTGTTTGCGCTGTTCGTCAGTACGTGCGGGGAGTGACAGTAAAAAAAGGCAAACACTACAAACAACTGTTTTAATTTCAGCAAGCGCCAGCACCAGCAAGGGCAAGACGTTTTCTTGACACGGATGCTATAAACAGGCGACTGTGTTTGCAGATTGCATCGTCTACGGGCGCGAGCCTTTCCTGTGCGATGGAACGGACAGCAGCCGGAGCAGCACGTCAGTGGCACGAACCTCAATGGGTCTCAGATAAGGGCTCGAGGGCATTTTTGCCACGGTTTTGATTTAATTTAATGAACTCGCTTGCTTTGAAATCTTGATATGCTGGAGCTGCCCATTAACAGTGAATGAGTTTTTGAGGAAATTGTTTTGAAATGCTTGTTCGAACGATATTTTTTGGGAGGGAGAGAAGTAATTAAAGACAATTTTTTTAAAAGATATTAATGTTTTCCTCCTCAATTTGTTGTGCGTATAACGAGCACATTTAGAAAAGCAAAAGACACTCCAAGCTAAAAGTAAATTCAAACCTCCAAATTCGCCTTTAAAAATCAATAAACAAGAGCAAAAGCGCCTAAAGTTATGCAATTTGCAACAAAAGACATAACTAACAGGCTCTTCTTTAATTCCCACTAAATCTTTCGTGGTTTTCTCAATTCTGCTTTCACTTTCAAATGCACTTGGTTCAACTCTAAACCACCGTTTACACTGGCAGCTTTAGTCACTTTAACATAATCTTATCCAGAACGACAAACCAGAAAAAAAAACCCGCCCCATCGCTCGACCTTAAACTCTCCGGCCCTGGCTGAGCACAAAGCGGCCCTGGCGTGGAAAAGTGTGACACAAACCTTGTCCATCGTCTGTCGCCTGTCAGATTATGTAACATATGCACACACACACACACACGCTGGATCCACTCCATACGGCCCGGGGACACACCGAGAGCAAACCGCTTTATCCCTTCCCAGCCGACGTTATCATCTGCCCGGAGAGGTGATTAATCTTTCTGCTTTGCGGCACTGGAAACATAAAAATAACGCCACACACACACACCCTCAGATCCGCTACAATCACACCCACTCACCAGCCGGTCCCAGCAATCAAGCGACCGGATATTACATACGAGCACACTGGTACAGAATCCTTCTCTCTTTTCCGATCGACCTACATCGGTGCTGCCCGGCCTGCCCGGGTTGGTTGTGATGCCGGGAGGGAGGTAGTAGTGCACGGTGGACAACAGTGTCTTTTATTCCGCCCAAGCTCCACTCATTAAAAGCAATTATCAACTTTTGCCATCGCACTTTTCCGACACTTTGGCTGACCCGGGACCCGTGTGAGCGCAGTTGCGTGGGCCACACGCTAGAAGGTTATATTTCCTATTTATTTTTCACATTACACGGGTTTTTGCTTTTTTTTTGTTGCTCCTCGCCGGTTCATTTTTATTGAAAGCCATTTTAATCACGCAGCCCTGTAATCATGGACACACCGGACGGCCAGTGTGCTATTTTATCTGTGTCACACTCACACACACATATTTACTGCCTACCCTTTTAGAGGTTGGACCATTATTACTGCACTGTGCGGTGTGTGCACTGTGTCACACTAAAACCTCACTATTTATGATGCCCTCAGGCCGCCCTTGGGGCGTTCCCAACGAGCTGGGCACACAGTTTAAGCTTTTAAATCGCGTAAACGTATGCACCAAAGCGTACCGGCTTTTCTTGCTCCAGAGTGTGTGTGTGTTGTTGTGATGGGCACTTTATCAACTAAAAGCAACCATTACACAATGCTGATCGGTTCCGGTCGAGTGCAGTAGAAAAAAACGGGTCAATTTAACCTTTTTTTCATTTCTTTTTCCTCTCCGTGTGTGTAATAATCACAAGGATGCAGGAAGCAAATAAATAAAGAACAGACAAAACATGCACATCGAGTATGGGGAAACACTACCACACAGTAGCAGAATGACGTCGAGAGGACAAACCAGAGAACGCTACGCAGAAGGATGTTGCTGTTTACTCATCCATCGGTTTTTGCGCCATCGCCGTCGTTCATTTTGCGTTACATTTTGCACCACCGCCCTGTGTATCTGTATGCGTGCATGGATGCATCAGGCAGGATAACGAGAAAATCGGCTCACGCGCACCCTCGGCTCTGCCATTTTCCACGACAGAGATCTGATCCACGTCCGTGATAAAGCTTCCCCACGGCCAGTGAAAACGCTGTTCGGGGGGAAAAGGCTGCTTACCAACAGTAAACCCACCGGTAGCCGCCACCACAGAACCACCCGATCACACCCGAAAGCATCCGATATGATGATAAATGGTGGTAATAATTGGAAAATAAATGGGCTTTCCATTATGGTGGCCTGCGGGAGCGGCAACAAATTGGAATTATCCAATTGGAAGTTAATTTCCACACACACACACATACGAAAAAATGCCCTTATCGCTCCGTCCCTGATTGTGGCTGGGTCAGCGAAGGATTGGCGCCGTAACGAAAACCTCTTGCAGCAGTGCTGCAGCATTGAAGTCGGGTTGATATATCCGTTTGCGTGGGCTGAAGAGAAAGGAATTAAAGTTGTTTTTTTTCTCTCTTAATTTTCCCTCATTCTATTGTGTGTTACTGAAGTAGTGCGAGGCGTGTGTAGGAAACAATTTGAAACACAATTTAAATGATATTGCTTTTGGGTGCTTTTTTTTGGTCCCTACGTAGGAGAGAAGAATTCGATGAATTCAAGCATTCCTGAGAGCTTATTAGCGACGAAAGTGAACATAATTATGGCCACCAATTCGGTGCGGTTTGGGGAATTGAATTGCAACGGCAAGCAGGGGGATACATTGGAAACAAAAGATAGAATAATAAATCGTATGCACGTATGCACCCTCCCTTTAAAAAAAACCCTTAAATAACTCCCCGCCCATAGGAAAATTCACTCACAATCCCCGGTATAATGAGCCCACGTTTTTTGCTCTGTATTAAAAGAAGTACATAATTTCATCCACCCAAATAATACACCCCGGCTCGGAGTGCATGAGCAGAGGCTCAATCGCAAAACCACGTACTCATCCCCCCGATGCAATGAAGCAAAAATTAACCCGTTGTGGTGGTGTGCACTGTGCGAGAGCGATTGCGATAGTTTTTCAATTAAACTGGAGCCGGCAGAGGGTTTGGAAGCGATACAGAGACCTGCATCGGGTACGGGTACGACAGTTCGCCGGAAATGAGTGGCTACTAGCAAGGAAGAGGCAAAACAGGCTCAGAAAGGGTTTTGTTGGTGAGGAACTTGTTAAACCCCCATAAAAAGGTAGGAAAAAACAGAGCGTAATGAATTCTTTTATACAGTTCAATGAGGCTCGTCCCTTTTTCGTTGCTGTTCCGTCTCAAGAATCCGTCAAATGGGTACGGCATAAAAAAATAACGAAACCCCATCCGAAACACATTGGCTGTACTGGAGCGCCCTCGAAATGATCCACGGGCATTAGTGTTGCGTGCTGCACGGGAAGCGCGCTAAAACTAAGAGCACTCTGCTCTGGGGGACGGCACTGCTCCATGGGCATAGCCAGAGATAGGTAAAGCCCCTAAGCAACAGTCCAGAACAACTTCGCTGCGATGGGCTGCTCGAGATGCTCGTAAATCACACAACGTCTTAACGATACAGCTGCTGGAAGCTGGTGCAGGAGAATGCTCAGGTTCGTCGTCTACGACGAGGTTTGTTGCCTTCCACGGGTGGCAGTAGCCAACAAGTGTGCGCAGCCTAGACGGTGGGCTGTCGCCGCCCTAAGAGGCAGTAAAATAAAAGCCCAACACTAGCAGACAGCTCGTGAAATGCTCCCTTTGCTCGGTGAAACAGCGTGCAATTGAGCAAGTCTTTTCGCTTTAAAGCCACTTTATGTGTGTTTCTTGTTGGGCTGGTTTTATTGAAAAACTTAGTGCTTTTCATTGCAACCTTCTTGTTTGTTGCTTTTTATTCTTTTAAATCTATTGCACGGATCCTTCACCAACTCACGTCTACCAATAAAACAGTATCACAAACGGACGCTGTTAGCTTTTTAATCATTTCCATTAACTACCGGGCGTCTCCATCAATCGTACGATGCGCTTCCCTGCCCGTTGAGGTAGAACTGCAAAAATCCCTTTACTTTCTGTTACGCTTTTATTTGCTTGTTGCATCCTTTTCCGGGATCGAAACGCAAGTGGACAAAACACGGCTTAACACAATTTCATTCGCACAGCAGTTCTGTGCAGTCACGCCGTGGTTGCGATACGGGCGAGAACATGCGACAAGGGTTTTTCTTTCATTCGATTTCAGCTCCTGCACAACCGATGTTCTTTCTTTCTTGCTGTTGCTGCTGCTGTTGCTGGTACAATTTCCTCCGTACGCCGTACTTTAGCAACACATCCACATCCGAAACCAGCAGCGGCGGGAGCGTGTCCATTTGCTATTTCCCTTGTGCCCGCCAAGCCACTGCAGCACTGCGCCCTTTTGGATGCTTATTTTTTGCCTTGTTCCTGTTTCGTGGCTGTGTTTGTGGATTTTTCTATCATCTCATTGCGAATGTGCACTGTGCACTCACTTCCTGACACATCCTGGTACATCGACCGCATTGAGAATTGCAATGAGCTCTTGTCGGGGGATTTCGCTTCTTATTTGTACGTTCCTTTTTTTTCACCCGGTTATTTGTTTGCACACAGACTCATGATCGGACACAGTCAACAGTGAGAAGAAGCAGAGAAGAAAAAAGGAACAGCAAAATCAACCAATAACAACACAGCTGATGATAATGCTGATGATGATGATCATGCTGGCGATGGGGCAGGGATTTCACTATCACAGCTTTCTCTCCTTCTGCTTTTCTGTGGGTGTCGCTAATCCCGGATAGTCTAGTCCATTCGCAGGGCAAAGACTGTGTTTCCTCGTGACACCACGAAGCCACGCGCACTGCATTCAACCTCAACGTGGTGAAGCATCCGGACCGATCCGGCTGAGCGATGCACACTCTATAAATCCTCGAACCATGGGTGGAATATATTTCTTATGCTGTGTCTCGTGACACTCGACAATTTACGATAATTGCTAGTGAAGGCGCGTGCATAGTGTACAGTGCGGGGAGCAGGTTCGAGGACACTGGCTGTACTTATGCAGCTCTATTGAACAGGAGAAGGGCACAGTACTTCGAATGTCCTGTTGCTTTGGCGGATAAAAATAAAAAAAAGGAAATAAACATTCTGTCCCACTGCTCCTTCTTCCAATTGCACTCGTTCCCGATAAAAATAATCCCGTTTAATATAGAAAAAAGAAGGTTCCGCGCCTCTTCAAACAGGAAACGACATGCTTGTGAACAGTATACAAAAAAAGAAGATAAAAGACAGGGGCAAAAGAAAGCAAGACAGGTCAGATTACGGTCACCAAAACCTAACAACAAATAGTGCCGCTACTGTCGCACTCGCACCATTTGTCGCGCCCAGTCATTCGATTACCCGTGCGCGCACTACTGTCCGGCGGAGCTGTCGCCGGGAGTACAGCGGGGGGGAGCAAAAGAAGTACCAAAGGACACACGAGCGACGAGCGACAAGCACGAAATATTGCCATCCATTTTGCTCGAGTAACATTTTTATCATGTGGTACATAAATTTTCCTTCCTGTTGAAATTTCAAACCCGCACGCCGCCGTCTCGGCCGCCGGAAACCTTTATCGCCCTGTTCCGTCCATGCCGGGCTTTTCCGGTACACCCCTCCATCACAGGGTGAAGCACGGTTAAAACAAAGTGGAAAATCGTGGGTCGCGGCAAAGGGTGGGCATGAGTAAATCGACTATTCTTCATTGCTAGAAGTACCACGATGAAAGGTTTTTTGTTTCTCCTCCCCCTCCCAATCGATGGTAATGTTTGAGCTATGCATGTAAAATATGGAATGTATTGTAAGGATGGAGGTGTTTCAAAGGCGCGACAGGGGTCGCTCACAATCCGTTCCAAGCAATTGACGAAATTTTTCAATTCTTCTAATAGCTGGGGAAAGTATTTGGAACGCGAGAGCTTTGTTGTATGGCTGTTGTATGGCTTTTGATTTAAATTTAGTCTGCAAAAGGGTTGTAAAAGTGCTTAGCAAACTACGGAAAACCATTAGAACACTCTCCAATTGGGTACTGAACAGAACATTATTCAATTGGAGTCATAATAATGAAAAAGCTCTTGAAAATCAAATTAAAATGCAAAAAATGCTTCCTAATAAGTCAATATTGTAATGCAAAATGCATAAATTCCGGGGTTTTTGGGTCAGGATAGTTAAAATACCCCTAAATGTATGCAATGTTGTCCTCTGTCATCTTTGTTGAAATCACTTTAATGTTAATAATCACCAAAACTAACTATTGCTTGTAACAAAAATGTTTTTTTTGTATTTCTAATAAACATTACAATTAACTTTATAACAACGTTTTTATGATTGCCGTAGTTGTGTAGGTGAGATGGCAAAAAGCCTCCAATAATCATATAAAAAAGCAACAAAAAAACACAACGAAATAAGTGAATATTGTTATGCGGAATGCATAACTTTAGGAGTCTGAAGCTAGCGATGATAGAAAAACTCATAAATGTATGCAATTATGTTTATTAAAATGAATGGTGAAACTTATGAGGTCCTTATTTTCACCTCAACTATGCAACATTTTGATTGGAAACAGCTTGAATTTAAGCGTAATGAGATTGCAGCAACTTTATTTAAATTAAACATGCTGAGTAAAAAGCTAACGAACAATGTTTTCAGCACGTTAAACCTTACTGTACCGCGTAGGTCAGTACGAACGCCGCACAAACCACACCCATTACCTATTCTCACCTGCACCCGTACCATTGCTCAATGCAGAGCATTTCAGTACAATGCAAACACACACAAAAAAAACTCCGGACTCCAACAACACAAGAATATTAACCGTACACCGAACGAAGAAAATGCTCCATCCGCGGGGGCCGCTGCAAGCCGCGCGGTGAAATAGTTTTCCGGTACGAATTTTAAAATATTAACCAACCAACCACTGTCACCTACAGTGAATCCATCATATTTAAATGAATTCCGGCCCCGGTCTGCTTGCCCTCGCACCTCTCTGTCCATTTTCACTGTGACCACAGGAGTTTAGCTGTGGCTGTTTCTCGCGTGTTGCCCTTTCGCGAACCGGGGGTTTGCGGCACGAATTTTCGAAAAATGGGAAGAGTTTTTCTCCTCTCCTTCCCGTTCTACCCGACGGTAAAAGTTTCCGGCGCAGGGGCCGTTTCTTCGCATTTGACTTTACCCTCTCGCGCATTGCAAAAACACGTTACACATTGCAAGCAAACGGGTGCTGTAGGATCTTTTTTGCCTTTTTATAATGATGCACGGACCGCTTTTGTCCACGGGAAGCGGCAAGCATTTTCTGCCCGTTTGGCAGGGCCAAAGTTCACAAACACACACACACACACACCGGCACAGAAAAAGGCCACTGTCCATTATGTAAAAACCACAATAGGGTGCACGCGGACCGCTGCGCACGCGGCTGCATTGTTACGCAGGAAGCGAACCACTGTGCACACTGTGTGGCTGTGTGTAGGGGATGTCACGGAAAACAAAACACATAATAACGTCACACGAGCTTTTCTTTTGCCTGCCCACAATACCCCCCTTCTCTCAACGGTGCATTCCATTCGGCGCCGAATAGAGCAGTAAACTCTCCAAATATGAAACCCGAGAGTGCGGCGTCCGGAAAAGAAGAAAAACAAAAAATGCTTCTGAAAAAGAAGCGCTTGGGAGGAGTTGTTTTTTTTTCCTCTTCGCCTTTTGAATGCTGCATGACTGCTCGCGAAGTCACCAAGTCGTTCGGCAACGGTGCATGGTAGCAAGCGATCGGCCACAGGAAACGCTCCAAAGCTCAGGAAGGCGTCCGCATCTAGCCGAGCAACAGACAGGATAGCGTTCGGACAGGATGGGACAAAATGGAATATCCTTTCGGGGGAGGTTCGTTTCCTGCGACGGAACGAAGGAGTCTGTGTGCCTGCCGATGCCTGCCGTTCCGTTCGACTTCCGGCGAAGCTGAAGTCACAAGGACCACTAGCGTCGCCTAACCCTAACCCTCCTCTGGGGTGTGTGCCAAGCGGGTTTGCTGGAGGAGTAATAAGCTTTGTACCGCCTGCCGCATGCCTGGACACGTATAGAAGCAGGTATTTATTTGTCTCGAGCAGGAGTTTCCCAATGCACACACACGCTGTCCTGACGAGGCGACGAACAACAGTTTTGGCGTCATTTTCCACCCACCCAAAGGTACCAGGTAATTTGAGCATCCCCAATCTCGCTGTGAGTTGGGCGGATTGCTCCAACTCTTTCCCCACATTGGCGGCTCTGTTACTGCAGCTTTACCATGGGAAAGGGAGTTGTTTTTGTCTTCACTCCCAGCATACCCAGCGGTGGGATTGCAGATATGGCCCGCTTCCGAGCCACTTTCCAGCGCTGCAATCTTTGCACCAGACTCTTTTGCGTCCGTTTTTTGTTTTGTGTGTGTGCTTCTTACAGCCCCAAAAGACCTCCAGCGACCTCCAGCGGGGTACAATGAAGTCTAAAACATTGGAACCGAGTGTTCGAGGGACTTTTTTTTGTATTCGTTTGGCAGGGAATAAGGCACGAACCTCTGGAGCTTGGCGTTCAACACTTTCCGCAGGAAGTTTGTACCTTTTTGCCTGTTGTTGTTGCTGCTGCTGTCGTCTCGTACAGCCTCTCTCGCTCTTCAAGGAGAAGGACCAGAAATTTATTGCTCTTTTGTGGTTCTCTGGTGGTTTTTACGATGCCTTTCTCCTGCATGCACCAACTAGCAGCGTCACCTGGTCGGGTGTATGTGTGTGTGAGCCACAACGAACACAAAGCGACACAAAACTCGTGGGCGCACCCACCCCAACACAGTTGTAGTACTTTTTTCGGGGGTTTGGGAAAGCGTAAACGATCCACGAAACCCTCTACAGACAGCACACAGACAGCACAAAAACCAGCGACCAGATTTCCGGAGTTTAGCTTTACTCGTTCCAACTAAAAGCGCAGCTTTCTTCCCCATTGCAGTGGCGGGAAGGTAGGAAGGAAGCGATTCAGCCAAGACGCCCAGCAACACCTGCAACGCAGTGTCTGGGGGTTTTATTTTCTCGCGAAATTGTCCACCACTGAAACTTCTCCCAAGTTGTTCGGCTGGAAGTCATTGTTTGCTGTGAAAAAGGACACCGTATTTTTGTTTTGTTTAATAAGAAATGCACACACCCACACACACACGTTCTCACAGGTCTAGAGACGACGAGTTTTGTTGCAGCAAATGCCACCTGCCACTGTTGCACTGCACAGTTGCGCTACCCCTTTGCTGTGCGGTTTGCACCAAACTCCAACCAAACACCGGCACAGATTGCGCCCACCCGCCCGCTGTTTTTCTAATTATTGCTGCCCTCCGTCATTAACATTTTGCCAGCCCGGACTTTATTCTGCCGAAAAACACCTTTTTCCCCGAGCACAGCCGCGCGCGTGTTTAGCGAGCAATTACTCAAAGATTAAAGCGCCGGACGGGTGTGAAAGTGTTAGTCCACTTTCGTGGAACCGCTCGAGGAGCAACCGTTGGGGTGGTCGCAACGGCTGTTTGTTCTTTTGACCACTTGATTCTGGAAAGCTAACAAAGCTGCAACAACAAAAGCAGAAGTAAAATGGGCTCTCGCTCGGAAGAAGTTTCACGCCCCGCGCACAGCTTGTTATGAAGATTTTAACCATTCTAAACATCCTCCGCTTCGTTGAAAGTAAGGGCAAGCAGACACAAACAAAAAAAAACACACCCACACACACCCAGAAAACGGTTATCCACCTTATTGCGCGCGGAAGTTTGTGAACGTTAGTTTTTCCTTGTTTTTCGCCAGTTTTGCCCGCAAATAAGATCCATTTTTCTGCGGATTTTATCGGTGGTGCAGAGAAGCAGCAGCAACAACAAAAAAAAACAACCTCCTTCCGCCAGCTGGGCCGGAAGTGGGAACATCGGTCTATAAATATTTCCCAGAAAGCGAGCATAGTGAGGGAAGGACAAGGAAAGTTTTCGGCAGAAACCAATTTTCAGCTAGAAAGCCCGGTGTGCTCTGTCCCTGCTACCGAATGGCTGTACGAACAACAAACGGATGCTCTACGCCTTTCTACCTCGGACTTGGGCCCAACTCCAAGTCCAAGAAAAGACCAATTCCATTCAGGCTTAAACGAACCGGCATTGAAGCAGGCCAAACATTTTGTTTAACCAGGCATTTTGGGAACCGTTGGTAACAATGAAGTGAAGAAAGAGAGAACAAAATCAACAAACAACGTCCAGTGGATGATTCGTAATGGACCAACCATTGCGAACGGCATCAAGCATTTCTAGGGAAACGATTTTCTGCTCCGGTGTGCGTAAGCGTATAAAGAATAGAAGCACGACCACGGCATTCCTTCCCAAATTCCTGCCCAGTCATGGTTGGATTGATTTTCCGTTTCGAATATTGATCGTTTCGCTAGCAAAACCCTGTCCGTACTGTCCTTCGTCCCTAGAACTGTTGCCTTAATGAGCACATTAAGTTTTGCACACTGCCTACATTTAGGGGCCGGTTTGAAAACCATTCCGCTTGTAAAATTGGATCCACAGCTTCGTTGTGATGCTCCACTTAAGCGCACTACTCTCTACCGATGCTTATCCTTGCAATTCGCACACCGGTATCGTTATCATTCGCAAAAGCCCCTTCAAACCCAACCAGCCCCTGAACCACCGCAACGCGAATCAACAGGACAGGAAAGTTGTTATTTATTTATATCATTTCACGGTGTGTTTGTCACCCACTCGGAGCACGCGGAAGTGGGCGCCACTTCGTGACGTTTCACTTTATCTTGCCGCACAGATCAACCCGCTCCGTGTGTGATAGCTTCTGCTAAGCACTCAGCCGCTCTTATCCGTCCAAAAATCAGCGTTCTCGAGCATGCTGCGGATCCCGTTGCAGCGTGAACAAAGGTGCGCGAGTCTCAAACGGTAAGAGGCAAAAGCACACTTTAGCAAGCTTCTTGATGTATTCCCGGTGGCAACAAGACATTCGTCTTCATTTTCGGGGCTGCACAAACGCCGCAACAAAACACATGCTTCCCAAGCATACTGGGGGTTTGCTGCGTACGGGGGCATGGAATTTAAAATGAACCCGTACGCCACAGCGCAGAGGATGTAGCTCAATGGCACCCCGATCCTGTTGTTGTGGTTTTTTGTGCATGAAACAAGCTCGTGCGAGACACACAACAACCCCCGGGAGGAATTGCCAACAGCAACGGGGCGGACGCGTATTTTGCGTGTAGAGATAGAGTGTATCAACCCGAGCCTGTATGGTTTCTACGGGCCATGGTGACCCTTTTTTTACAACATATCGTGCTTGCCTTTTTCCCAGAACGGAAAGTGAAGAAGCCTGCTCGCCCTGTTGGATGTGTTGCTGTAAAGATAAATATTTTGAATTTTTAATTACATTCCACAGCACTCACGGCTTCCCGGTGAAGGATGTTTCAAGGGTTTTATTCAACAACAAAAAAAAAACAACCTGACACAGATCCACAAGATGATACATTTTCAGTGTGAAGTGGCTGCCCTTGCTTGCCACAAATTGCTCCCCCCCCGTTTAAAGCTGTGTTTTGCAACCGGTCCAGATCTGAAATTAACACACCGGTAGTGTTTATTTTAGTGATAACGATGCGTTAAGCGTTCGTCGCCTGCTGCTGTGTTGTGTCACATCTTCATCTTCACCGTACGCAGGCCAGATAGGCAAGAGTGATAAAAATAGTAAACAGACGAAAAATGGCCTCCAAAGACCAAACTTCATTCCAACGTACACGCGGATGAGCGTTATCGAAAGTTACAAGTAATATTTTACATCCGAGCTATTTACATCCCATTTAATGGGGCACCCTAGTTACCGGTGGATGTAGTACCACAACGCGCCACCACTACACTAGCAGTAAAACATGCATTTGCCTTTGGTTTTACGAACCCCGTAAGTTCCGATCCTGCTTAATGTATCGTAAAAAACTACATCTTTTTTGTTGCCGTTGTCGTTGTTACTGATTACTGCCAGCAAAGGGCGGTCCATCATAATGATGCTGGAAATATGAAGCCAAACCATAAAGAATGCGAAGCTGAAGTTTATATGTTATATTCACTCCCGTCTCACTCATCGTACGAATAGGGCGTGATGGTGGAAGCGGTTGGCCCACCGCTCGGTTTAGTCGGTTAAATGAGCCTGAAACGCTATTGACATACCTGTGCCCATACCTTAAGCTCATTAGAGTTAATCATGTTTATACTGGCGCGCTTTTATGTTATAGAATCGGTGTTGTTCGCGGGTAGGGTTGCGAGCGTAACTCCCGTTTTGGTAACCCGTTTGGTTTCAGTTTATAGTGTATCAGGTTTTTCGAGCGGAAAGGGGGAATTGCTTTTATATGGTTGTACAAGAACGCGATAAAAAAATGGGTTTTGCTAGCACAAGCTGCTTAATTTTGAGTTGCTTTAAAGCTGAAGTAATGCAGATTACATACTTGTAGGCGACAGTTGCACCTTGCTATCTTAAGCGCCTAAAATTATACACACTGAATGCTAAAATACGCTTGTTGCTGCGCTTCGAACAACTCAACAAACCTTATGATGTTTTATTCATTAAAGTGTGTGTTGTGCCTATTAATTCGTGTGGTCGACCTTTCTCAGCTTTAATTTCGTTTTTTTTTATATCCCGAGCAACAGCGAGAAAGTATTACCCCGCAGTATCACGAAGAAGGTAAACCACCCTTCGTGGCCTGGAAAAACGATCTGGTCGTCATTTAATGGGCAAGTAAAGGCGCGCTCCATCTTCCGTGCATACCAATGAGCGGCCTAGAAATGGAGCGAACAGCCCAGCCATCACCACCACCACCACTAAGGTCCAAAAGAAAAACATCCACCAAAGAGCCGAAGATAAAGAAAGTCGTTCTACTTTGCCCATTCGCGTGCCGATTGCAAATGGCACGTTTTCAATTAATATCCAATCGATACGATCGATCGCGAAGGTAAGCGTAGCTTCTGGGGAGAAGATAGGGCTCTTCAAAAGGCTTTAGGTCATAGCTTCCGAGCTAGGGCAATGTGCCATAGTAACGAATGGAATGTTGGGTAATGTCTGGCAATTCTTAAGCGTGTGGCTAAGAAGTAATACAAAGGTTATGCATCAACAACCGTACTTCTTTAAGGGCACTCACAGAATAGAGCAGCAGGAGTAAGTACATTCTCCAGTAGACTCTAGCAATTCTACGAGGAGAGTAATTTGGTGTACAAAAATCAATACATTTACGGTCTAAAATTAAACGACACACAACTATCTTGCGATGTGAATTTTATGAAGTCTTCGACTTAAACACTAACTCTACATGAAGAACATAAAAACCTTCCCTAGACATTTTTATTCCCTCGTCGATTCTCATCCCCTCGTCCTGCTCAAATCAGAAACGGAAACTTCACTTCAAACAACTCTATAAATGCAAACAAACGGCATCATCGGCTCAGCCACATAGATCCCAAAAGAACCGAAAGAAATTGAGCCCTACCCTTAGCCATTGCGTGCGTATGGCCCCTGCACACGGTTTAAAGCCACGGGAGGGTGAAAATCTCGGAACTCACAGGCGTACAGGAAATTAAATTTCTGTTATATCATTTCATCGCTCACCCTCCTGCCACCCTGCCCTTCGACGAATCAAATGAAGCGATACCGTAAAAGCGCGCCCGAAGGGTGTCCGCTGCAAGCAGCGATGGCAACGATTCGTTCCGCAGGGTTCGCACTGCCTGTGTGCGTCCTTCGAACGCGTGCGTCCACGAGCCAGCGTAAGCGAGAGAGGAGGCGTGTAAAAATATTATTGCACACAAAATCGGCATCGCCCATCGCCCATTCTTCCCGTTCCAATTTCACGGCAGGAAGTGGCGAGAGCTGTCTTGGTGGGCTTATTAAAAGAATCGCACCACCCCGCCAGTTTCCTATTTGACACGCGGGGAGGTTTTGCTTTAAATTTGTAGCCCTCACAAGCGAACAGGCTTTTTAAAGTGGGGGCCGGTCTCATAATCGCTTCCAGCAGCAAGTTCCGCCGTTGCCGTTGCCTAGGGACAGAGGGAGTAAAGGATAATGATGGAACAGATGGGCACGTTTGGGCTATGGAAACTGTGGAATGTTACGCTTCAGAACTAATTCCATTCCAAGCCTGAGGAAACACTTGCCCATTGATTAGACGTATCCTTTTTTTTTTTTTTGCTTCATATCGGGGTGGGCGAGAACGTTTCAAAAGAAAACCTCAACGATGAGAGTTTTGAAAAGGGGTGAGAGTATTCAAATTAGATTTATTCGATACGCTTCAATTGGGTTCGTTTGAAAACTTGTTTTTTTTTCTCTTGCAAATTTAAAAATAACTTCCCATTGAATTTATTATCCCTATCCCCCATAAATTGCCACAAAGTCATATTTCTTCTTCCGCATTCCCCCTTTGAAATGTAATCCCCCTTTAGGCCGTGGGGTGTTGGGAAAGCAAACTTACATCAGATAAGCTTCGGCTGACAAATAACACTTGCGCCACATTCTTTCGCATTAACACTCTGCATGAAGCGGTTGACACTCGCTGGTGTGCACCTTTAATGTGTAAACAGGAATAAAACCACACACAGACACACGCTCTCGCTCTGCCACACACACACACAAACACACTCACAATTACACTAAAATGCTTATCACGGCACCGTGGTGGCGACTGTGCATGTGTTTACAATTAATTCAATCACACTTTTGCCGGCTTATCGAAGCATTTCGCTGCAAAAAGAAACATTTTTCAAAACGGATTAAATTAGCATTTTAGAGAGAGAGAGAAGCACTTTGAAGGAATTTTCATCACAAAACCACCAACACACACACACGCGCGCACTAAGTGGAGAACCCTTTTTCTGAAGGCTCAAGGATCAAGCAAACTTTCCACTAGCACCACCCGTCACAGCACTCCACCATCATTCGCTGTGGTTTGTACGCACTCATCACGGTGTGTGTGTCGCGATCAAGGCGATGGCAGCACAAAGACGGCTTTGATTAATTTCTGCTGGTTAACCACAACAAACGCGTGGCAAGGACCTGCTGCTTTCCATTTGCCATTTCCCAACCCCCTTTGCTCGAACGTCAAACTTCGTCGTCGCGTTGATGAGGTTTGAGGCCTCAGCGTGTTTTATTTTTCCCTTCTTTTCCCCCTTTAAGGCTAAGAATGGCGAGGCTTTAATTACACCGGGGTAGTATCCCTCACTTGTGTCGGTTTCGTGCAAAAAGCGAGCGAACTCCCGTGCGTTGCGCCGTTAAATTGCAGAGTTTTAAAATCGCACCTCACACGTAACAGCTGAACATGACTCCCGCTCGCTAGGCTCACTGGTGCCACAGTCTTTCGACCGGTTTTCACTTTAATGCACGCAATGCACACGTCATTTCCTTACCAAGTTGCGGGTTGCGTATGGAAAAACAACAACACTGGAAAGGCTGCGCTCGCACACAACCACTTCCCACACGAATGTGTGTTATTTTCCTTTCGTTTTTTTGTTGTTGTATTCTTTCCTTCTTTAATTTTCCTCACACACAAACGCGCGTATTTCTGTAAACCACCACACTTCGCTGATGACGAAAGTGAGAGATTTCTGCCCGTTACGCGACCGACACGACCGACCAAACGACACCAACAAGCGGTCTGGTAGCAAGCGACGCGCACGACCGGATACCCACTGCAAGACTGACTGCCAGAACGTGAGCGGTGGATTGATAATTTCGTCCGATTTTTCATCGGCCGCCTGCTGCTGCTGCTGCTCGGATCGGTTTTCGCCGCCGTATGCCTTCTCAGCTCGCACGAATGAATTTTCCCCGCCACTCGAGAGGGGATTGTAGCAGGGACGCGCAAGAGGGTGATCGAAGGAAAACCGATGCACGTCCATCGGCCGTGAATAGAGCGGAAGGAGAGAGAGCAAAAGACGCGTGCGAGAGAGCGTTTGAACACTTTTCGGAAAATTGCATTGTCGCTCTCTCTCGCGCTGCTCGCTCTGGTTCCGGGTTTTCGTTACCGGAAAGAAAGGCGAGCGAACATGTAAACACCACTCAGCGCACAGACCACTCACAAGGTGCACGATGCTTTGGGTTGAGCGAGAAGCGACACAACACAACACACAACAACAAAAAAACAACCTTAAAGGTAGGAAGCAGACCGAGGCTCACCTTTTCACTGGAAGGTGGGTTTTCCCAGCCCATCCAGACTCGTCATCACTTACGCTGCACGGCGCAAACCTTGCGTTTAACCTGTATGCGCCTAAATGCACGCACCCCCGCCTATCACCGATCGATTAATAGGCTCGTGTTAGGTAGGTATTGAAACGAAAATCACTTCCTTAATATCACAAACGCGAAAAACGCGTACCGTTCCGGTTCCGAACCGGCGGCCGTCATCCGTACGGGTTAGAAATTTCGACTCGACTCGGGCAATCGAATCCCGAAAGGCTCGCTCCAAGCGGACTGCCAGGACAAGGCGATGTGTGTTTTCCACGATAAAAAGGGCACTCACTCTCATTAGTAAGTAGCACTCTCTCTCTGTCTCTTTGTCCTGTCAAACTCCCTCGCTCTCTCTCTTTAGTGAGAGTTTCCCTCTGTCTCACACACACATACACCTAAAGCAGTGTGTTTTGTTGATGTTCAGGATGCGATTTTTTTTTCTTCTAGCACAAACGCACCGTCGGGAAACGTCAAAACGGTCTAGCCAGCCGCTGGAGGAATTGTTTTCCCGCCGGTGCGCAGGCGCCCGGAAAACTCTGCTGCTGCTTTTGCTGTAAATGTCAGTTCCATTCGAGTTAGGGAAGTCGATACGGCGCGGGTTTGGCTTGCTTTTGCCGGGTTTGTAAGGCTGCTCGACTGCTCGAATCAAGCATTTCCCAGGACGACTGCATTGAGGAAGATCCCTAATATGCGATTTCTTCAACGGTCCGTCAGCGTGTGTTCGTTGCAGTTTTTTTTTTTTAATTTTTTTACAATATTCTCCCACAAACACTTGCAATAACAAATGCAACCCTTTTTGCTTATTTTCGAGCACACAATCGGTTCAAAAGTAAATCGAACTTTTCCACATACAGAAAAATCTTACTTACAAAACTTCACACCACAAACTGCAGCAGCAAAGCTGGCAGCGTGGTAAAGTTTCACTCGACAAAAGTTACCCTTCCCCACACCAAACAACAACCAAAAAAACTCCTTCTGGTGCGGGTTTTTCCCCCTTTCTCGCTCTCTTTAGCTCAACCGATTGAAATGTCGACAAAGTAATCTCGCGTACAGCACGCATCATTAAAAAGTAATTCATCACCAAAAATACTTTCAACCTTCAGAGCCGAATGTTCCCTGCGTTACCCGGAAAAAATCACGGCAGGCAGGCAGGCAGGCCACCGACACGAGACACGAGAGAAAAATGACAAACTTTCCATCCTCGAAAGTCCTGGTTGGATTGTGGGTGGGTGTGTGTGTGTGATACGCGGACAGCGACAAACGGTGAACAGTTTTCCTTCGATTTTTTGTTCTCTCTTCTTATTTTCGTGTTGTCCTTTCACCAAAAAGCCACTGCATGTGTGTGTGGTTTGGCTCGATTTTTGGTCCTCCATCCACTTTGCTTGTACCGTAACCTCAAATGTGGCCTTTTACAGTTTACTTCTCCGTCTGCCGTTTTCCCTCCCCGTTTGCCGCGTTACAACGGTTCTGTGACGAAATGTGTGTCCCGCTTATAACGGTTGCCTTCTTTCTTTCTTTTCCTTTTCGTTGCACCACCGTCACTGGACAGGAAAAACTTTAAATAAGATAACATAACTTCCACCTTCATTTTCTGCATTTGGGACAGTAACAAGAGCTGGGGAGAGTGTGGTAGAGCAATCGCTTCAAATCAACTCCCAATCTTCAGCCCGAACGGCACAAGCTGGGTAAAAAATCATAACAGCCAACACACAAAAAAGAGAGCACACAGAAATCACTCGTTTGCTGATGGGCAAAGTTTAGCCGGTTCAATCCCGCAGTCGGTAGAATCGGCATCATCAATAAGGTGGCAAAAAGGTGCCAACCTCTTTGCAGCGCACCGATGGCAAATCGATTGCTTTGGCAAAGGTTTGTGCTGTGTGTTCCTGGTAAAACACCCAATTCAAATCATTCGCTTGATACGTGTGCGAGGCTTTCCCTCGTTGTGTTTAGCCGACTGGCAGTATAATTTATTCATGTAAATGTCGAATGTGAGCTAATTCAAATCCAGCCCTCCTTCGTGTCTCAAACGCTCAAACTGTTTAAATTTTGCAATTTAAAAAAACGGACCTGCTCTGCTCTGTGCACCTTTGCGCTGTGTTTAAATACTTTTTACGTATTCATCGTACGCATACACTTCCTGCTAACCACATAAATTGAACAAAGAGACAAAGAGAGAGAGGCAGAGACCGAGAGCAGAGGAAAAATGCAAACAAATCGGTTCGCTAATTTTTGGATCACTTCCGAATTTAATTGCTTGTCAATTGATGTTATTGCGAGTCCAACCTTTTCCCTCCCGAATCCGCATTTGATGCTTTTTACTATTTAATACGATTTCACCGTACCAGGACACACCATAACACTCAACCAAGCAATAGAATGGGCATGCATTTGGAGGTTCGCCCTTAAAATTAGCCAAAAAACCCTATGTGCGTTTGACCAACGCGATGCTCTATTTAGCAACCGGAGGACTCAACCGAGCACCCGTCAAAACCCTTTCCCTTTCCTCGCTCATTGAGCTTCGAATCCCCTATTACGCCAGCAGCGGCCATTTCATCCTGTCGAACGATACATACGCCCCGCTCGTTTTTTGCGCCCAATTTTCCTGACGCCATCAGGCGCCAACCGGACGCCAACCGTGCCAACCGTGAAACAATGGGCATGAAATTAAAATTCATTATAAATTAACACCACACGGCCCTGGGTCCAGCGGGCACCGACCTTTCCAAACTGAGCCTTCCAAACGTCTGACCTGTCGCAGGACTTATTGTACGGGATGGTGGAAAATGGGATGGTGGGAAATCATCCCACCCCAGTGATCACTACCGCCACGGTTCACGATTCGTCTGATGAAGCTCCGTCCACAGTTGACCAGTGTCCAGTGTTCGTTTTTTGCAAGCCCAATAAAGCCACTTAGCTGGTGGGCGTATTTCGACCCCCACGATCGGCTGATGCACACGCACCGGCTGACGGGTGCTTTCTTAATGACAATTATTATTAATTTTATTTCGTACTACCGTGCGTAACGGCGAAGTAGAAAACAGGAACACTCGCATGCACTTGCCCGCGACGTCCGACTTTTGATTGAGTGGTGAATAATTTGTAGCCATTTTGTATATTGATAGGCAATTTTGTGTGTGTTATGAGATCGCATTTGTGCTGCTCTTCCGTTTGAGAGAATTATTAGATTGTGGATGAAATTCAATTAGGATACAGTTGAGGTGGAAAATATGTTCTCCAATGTACGTCGAAAGGATATTCGGTAGTTGTTTATATTCCAATTAAATTCGTATGATGGTTGAGTCCTGAATGGTTCAGTCGGTAAGTTCAAAGTCTTGTAACTAACAGATTGTATATCGAAACCTCGTTCGGACCCGCTTCATTACATGAAAATCTGATATGCCTCCAAGCTTTTTCTGTAATCCTTGTTCTTGAAGCGTGTGTTTGTGACACTAAAAATGTTTTCTTTCCCTTTCGTTCTGTATATTTCTCTTGTATGTTTCTTTTTTTCTCTAATTTTTGTAACATTTAATGCAATTGTTACGCGTACCTTTACCCAAACCGTAGCTTACTACTTTAATAAAATATTCTTGCGTGGACAGCACTTTCCACGAATACCCCTATTAAGATGATTTACTCGTCGAATCCCAACCCTAACCGTGCGTACAATCACACTCTTCACAGGCTTTTTCAACCCACAAGCCAATGTTCAATTATTTTTATTATACCGCCCAAACGCCCGTCGTCCCCTACGGCCATATAATGGTAATAGAATCAATTCTACACAACTGGCCGTCGTCTTTCTTGCTTTCTCATAACGATGTTGGATTATTTATTTGCTATCACCTACTGCTTGCTGTTAATGTACAGCACCAACCACCAAGTCACTGGACTTGTTCCAAGGGCACACGGGAAGCGGCGAAGAAATGTTATTAATTTCAACGGAAGTTTCAATAACACACAGCCGCCGGACCGCGTACCAAGAAGGCCAAACACTACGAAGGTCTACCGGGAATTGGATGCCACAGCTCCTAATCAACCGCAGTGGAATGGCGGGTAACTGGGTATCGATACTTTTTTTTATCCTTTCTTGCTCCATTCGTTGCTTGAAAATTGTGACATTTCGGTACGATTAGATGCAGCTGAACGGTAGATAATAAGCACAGTGAACAGGAAAGTGCCTCAAGCCCTTACGGGTGATGAATTTTTAATTGCTATTGTTTCATACTCCCATCCGCTCACATACATTCTTGTGAGTTGTGATTTTTTGTTTTGTTTTGCCAAACCCAAACATTATATCACACGAGCGTGTATGATGTTGACGGGAAACACTCGATTTTTGGGTTGTTTTTTGCTTGCGCAAAGTTCGAGTTCAATCGCAATGGCTACCGACGGTCCCGACTGTGTGTGAGCAACCTTCCAAAAAACAGGTCCATCACGAACAGACAGGCTGCGCTCGTGCGTAGTACGCTACGCCATGTCGATGTCGATGAAGCTTTATCCCGGTTGTTGCGTACATCCTTCTTCGGCACAGCGTTTTCTCCCTTTCAGCGACCCTTTTTTTGGGCCTTGTTGCTAGAAGTTTGATGGTTTTGTGAATAATGCAGCATGTAGAGGTGAGCTAAAGGAGCACCAACATCAACCAAATACAAAAAAATTTGCTGGATTTTGCTATACCAACGACCTAACCAGGGTGGAAAAGCAAAAACTCAAGTGGTCGTCCTCCATAACCATGGTGCGTCAGTTTTTTTTTGTTCAACTGTTCAGTAGTGCAAAGCTTAGAACTATGAAACTTTTATCCCACACACACACACGCACACACACACATAGGTACAGTGTCGCGTCATTGCATCCCGTACGTCACGCAACAGTAGGACGCCGGTCTGTCATCGTTTTTTGCTGCTGAGCACATTCCGTCCCGGTTCGCGTGTAGTGACTTTCCCTGCCGGTGTACACCTGACGTTGCTATGGTTTCCCTCCGCCACATGTGCTGCACGTCGAATGGGAGGCTTACATCGACACAACATAGCGGTGGAATGGGTGCAAAAATCACATCCCATCTCCCATGGATGCAGGATGCAACTACAAAAGGATCCATCAACGTTTGCATCAGTTTGAAGGCAGACCGGTGCTGATGTATGACGCTTTTTAGTTGGAAGGAAACAGGCCTTTCTTCCCTCCAACAAAAAAAAAACCCCGCCACACACACAGTCAGTCAGTCAGTTCATAATCGGGATGAATACATGGAGTTTCGTAGTGAACTCGTCGATGTAACAATATTGCATCGAAACTTGCTCCTCCAGCTCCAGAGCATCAACCATTAGACCGGATGACTCCTGCATGCGTGTCTGGGAGTCCCTAACTAGCTGGAAAACTACCGTTAATAGTGCCATGTTCCACTCATGCTGAGCTGAAATGCAAAAAAGTAACATCGCCCCAACACACACCTGCAATTCCTCCGAAGAAGTCGATGATGCGCACGGTAGAGACTCCCGGAATAACATCCCTTCACCATCCACACGGAACAATAATCTACACATCCGACAGACACACGCACACACACACACTCGTTACCCGGAAGTGGCCACCTGCTGGTGGAATTGAATCAATAAAATTTTCGTTACTTGTCAAACACAGGACGAAAGTCCTACAGGATACGGGGACTGGCTAGGTTGACATAAGAAATACGCAACAGAAAGAAGAGAAAAACACGAAACAGGAAGCTTGTAGTTGAAAGTTCCTTCACCATTGTTCGCTACATCCACGGAAGAACTAGCAGTTCCGTTTGTGTGGAGATTGTGCGGCCTGTCCGTGTGTGACAAACCGCCAACCGTACCACGTCCGGAGCAGTCTGAGAGTGGTTGACGTTTGTAAGTGTTTCGCTAGTTTGACATCAAAAGTGGTAAAATAACGAGCCACCAGCCACCGGGCACAGTTTCGTGGATGAAGAGGAGGAGACGCCCTCAGTGGGGGGGGGGGCCTGGAATGATTTTCCATCTGTTGACACATGCACACGGTGGAAGCGATCGAAGGTGGAGCGATCAAATCGGCGAAAGACGATACAGAACTAACAACGCTTGGTACCACCTGCAAATCGTGGTAGCGGTTCCCTTTTTTCCACCACCGAACCGGATGTGTAATGCTGCGGAGACGGCAGTCACTGTGCGATTGTGATTCATAACGCAGGTGGGAAAACTGTTTCACCGTATGGTTTGTCAATCGCTTCGGCGTGTTATGTTTTGTGTGTCTTCTGGTGTGGTTCGTGTGGTAAGGGTTTCTTCTACCGCAGGAAAGCTTCCCCGTGCAAAGAAATCTCACTCCACGATAGCACATGTTTCCCAAGGAAATGTGTCATCTTTGTCGTCGTCGTCGCTCTTCGGTCGTCTGATAACAATAAATATTTGTGTGACAGTTCGAAGGATCGGAATCGAGACGCGCTACAATGGTTGTGGTGGGTTGATGGGAGAAGCTGATAGACGTTGCTGAGAGCGTCTGTGTGCCACGAGTCCTCCTTGCTGGGAGCTAGATGCTAAACCATGGAAATGGTTTATAAAACACACCCTAGGTTACTTTATTTTTCGCCGGCAAGCATGTGCTGCGTGCAGCTTTCCTTTGGTATTCATCGATTCATCTTCGTTATTCGATTGATTTCAGGAATCTGTTCGGATTTTGATCTGTATTGTTAAAACCTGAAATTATTCTTTCGATTGATACAAACATGTTTTTAAATTCGTTAGATTTGAGGTATAAAGTTTAAATAATGTTAAAAGACGCTTTAAAAAGAAACAAATGTTCATGATTTTTTAACATTTGTAGCTGAAATTGAAGAAAAACACGCCTAAATGTATACTACCTGCATTACAAAATGTTACTAAATAGGGTAACTTACTGTATTTAACGAATTTATTCGAAAATATTGTTCAAACGTCAGAAGTAAATGGTTGTATATTCTTAAAACAACTCTATTGTTTGCAGTACACAATCAGGAAATCACCCTCCAACGATTGTACGCACTGAATAAAGCCACCTTTTCCGAAAGGTAAATTAATATTCAAACAAATCCGCCTCTATTTAAGCAGCAGCAACAGCAGCTAAAGCAGATTTGTTCAACATAAATAGCACTTCACTAGCAACAAACTCGTTGCCTTTTTATTTAGCCCTGCCTACGTCACCCCTTCCTCACGCGGCAAAGACACAAAAAAGGGTAAACACAACAATGAAAGTGTTACAACAAAGTGGCGGCACTATTTTGCCGCCCTCGCTTTGCCGCCCCGGGGGCCGAAAGTACTCATCCTTTACTGTTCTCATCTCGCGCTAGCTACGGTGTAGTCGCACGGCGTACGACGGCTATGACGACGGCCTCGCAGAAAGGAAATGAATTGCAACATCCTTCTGGCCAGCTGAGCATCGTGGCCAACCCCCACGCTCCATCAAAATAGCAAGCACCGAAAACAGACAAACGAAACGGAGCGAGCGAGCAAAACTGCTGGCAGTGAACCGTACCGTAAGTACAATATTTCTCGAAATTAATCATAAACTAAGCTTCATTAATCCTGGCCGGAGCATTACGGTCGCCGCAGGCGGTAAAGTGCTTCCCACTTCTCTCCACCTCCCTCCTCCTCCTCCCTTCTTGGCTCTCCACTAGGTTGGAAGGTAATTTTTAGCTTTCGGAAGAAAGCGTTCGACAAGACACGCGGACTAAAAGGCAAACCAGGGACGATGGGTAAGGGCTTAGGGCCGGTGGGTGCATTAAGCATTTGCCGGCTCGCCATTGATTCACTCATTCATTGGACGGTGGCTTTCGACGGTTATAAAAAGGTGTTCGGGATTGGGTTGGTTACCAGGCGAAAACATGCTTGTACCAATGGGCCTGAGGCGTTGACGGGTTGCCTTTGAACGGGGGATTCGAGGCTTGGTTTGGATTTTTGGTCCACAGTGGAATAGTAGCAAATAGTGCCAGAAAGACCCAGATGACTGTTTTAGCAAGAAAAAGTAAGCATCTTAGTGTTACATTGATTTTGTTTGTAGGTTGCATATATTTAGGCGCCTTAAATAGCTTACATGATCAAATCAAAAGAATAGCGCCTAAAACTATGCAATTTTCAAAACAAAAGAAGCTTATCTTACTCTTATAAACCCCTCGTTAAGCACTGTACATAAGCTTGTCCCTTGGGTATTCCCTTGCTGGAAAACTGTAGTGGAAAACTGATTGCTTGTCGGAACGTTCATCCCCTTTCCCATAACAAACCCCCTGGCCCGATGGTTGCTACCGAGTGTTAACGCCCGCGGGGCAGGACATTCCAAACTAGAGTGCGACCGAGCTGAAAGCGGAACCGGAAGTGCGGAAGACAAAGATGAAAGTGCGCTTGAAGACGCGACTTGCCGTTGGAAGTAAAATTGTAAACAATCAACCGTACACGCGTTCCCCTTCCCAACTAGCCAGG
This sequence comes from Anopheles gambiae, assembly GCF_943734735.2. Taxonomy (NCBI): domain Eukaryota; kingdom Metazoa; phylum Arthropoda; class Insecta; order Diptera; family Culicidae; genus Anopheles; species Anopheles gambiae. The sequence goes on along the minus strand of NC_064602.1, from coordinate 34,021,906 downwards.
ATCAGGGGGGGGGGGGGGGGTGCTTCTTTCGCCGCTTTATTAGTGTGACCGTCCGTTTGGTTGGCTGCATTCTTTTCTTACCCGTCATTTTCTAGCCGGGCACTTGAAGAAAGCTATCCTCACAGTAGAAAAGACATGGTACGCGTCTTTTATTACGCGAACGCTTTGCTCTCAACAGTACGGAGCGACCGGTACGCGAACCAAATCAATCCTACCGAGCAAACGGTCATGGCGGGAGAAAAATGTGAAAAATCATGCTAAACAATAGCGAGCGACTGTGGATCCTATTTCTTTCCTCTGCCCATGATACTGCGCCGCTGTTCCGCCGAAACAAATGAACAAAATAGTGTACATTCTTTTCCAAGTGTCCGTTTTGGTGTTTGCAGCGTGCGCTTCCTTGTGTGCGCTTTCCCGTTGACAAATTGTCCACCAATTTGCGATGGTGAGCTACAAACTGTAGTGAGCGATTTTTCAAATTAAACACCACATCACACAGCCACCGTTTAGAAGTTCGGCTAGTTCGGCTTGTGCTCGCAACGAATCGCATTAAAATATGCAATGAAATGAACGGTTCCTCGAAAGAACCTCATCAATTGGTTGAGCTCAGCTGTCCAGTTTTTGTTCCATTATTTACTGGTGAAGCCTTATTTTTATCCTTCCTTTTGCATCTCCAATGCCTTTTTAGTTGTGTTGACTTCTGTTATGCTTCTTTGCTTTCCATTTGCCAACTAAACGACATGTAATTTTAAGTTCGTCGGTATACGTTTTTCATTTTTCTTCCTAGAGGTTTTGCTTCTCTCTCTCTATCTCTCTCTGTCTGCAACTCTAACGCAGTTCGATAAGAACACGTTTTTGGCACGCCGCTTCTATTGCATCGTTTCTTCTTCTGCCCAACCGTTCCTCTTGCCTTTCAAACAGTGTATTTCGTTTTTACTTTCCCTAACAAACCAAAGAAACCCCCCCCCCCCCCTTTTCCATCGTGTATCGATTGGCCAAGTTTATAATTAACTTTATCGGCGGCAACAGATCGTTCGCTAAACGTTTGTCAGCTCCCACCCCAGCTGCAGGGAAGCGGGAGCCCCGCACGATGGTGTTCAATTTCGAAGCAAAAGGTTCGAATTCTCGCCCGCTTACGGATCGGATGCGTCGAATGGTTTTGGTGTGAACTTTCCCCGCATTCCCCCCCCGGCAGATGCCACCAATACGAAACTTGTGCAAGGGTGTAGCGGAGGGATCGGTAGGTTTGCAACAATTTGACTAAATTGTCATCGATCGACGGACTGCGAGGTTTTTTTCTGTCTGGTGCCGTGACTAGGATACGAGCGCGCGCGCTCGCATGCTCGTGTGTATGTACAATTTGTTGTACAAGCTTTTTTGTCGAATGAAAGTAGACAGCAGCGATGGGAGGACATTGCGCTTGAGAATCGAGACGAAGTCAGTGTCACAGACGGGATGCAAATATACTCAGAAGTGCCTTTCTTTTGGCACTATCAGGGGTAGTCAAGCAACTCGTATCGAACAGTGGAAACATAATGTTTAGTTAGTTAAAAAAATAAAATAATCAGCCATTGGAACAAAGGCTTAAATGTATGTTTGTTCCATTATTACATATTTTCCCGTCATATTGAATTTTCACCATATGTCACAATGTGTTGACATAAGTTCATCAGTCAACTGTCAAACTCCATATAAAAAAAAACACTAAATGAGTTAATAAAACCCCAAAAAATGCATTTGCTACGCCAACGATACAATATTACTTTTTAATTTATATGTTCTGTTAATTTTTGTAACCTTTGGAAGGTTAGAAATCAACTATCCTATTCACTTGAATGCTCCTAAAGTATACTGGGTGTCAAAGCCCTGCCCAAAAGCAATAGAATGTAGGTGGGGCACTTATCGGGATTTGTCGTTAAGTCTGTCACATTCGCTGACCAGAAATAGCCCAGTCAATGTCGATTTAAACTTACAATATTTAAATACAATCGCACACCACAACAACAACGGCCAACAATACAATTGCAACGTGCAACAGCCGAAAGCGGAGGTAAATAAAAGCAGCATATGATAGGGAAAGTGCATTAGAGCGACGATTTCGAATATTGTCACTGCTGCAAGGAGAAAACAAATTAAATTCAATCGACTTTGAATGCGACGATGGTCTCAGGGATGGGCAAGAGCGGCGAACATCGTTGTATGGTAATGGGATGGTTCTATTTTTACACCATACAAATCAGACGATAGCGGTGGCATGACATGTTTTCGGCAGGCTACACGGCTTGTCGGGCACCGTAATTGGCTCTCTTTGCACGCGTTAATGTAAAGCAGCTGGTAATGGGCATTTACAGCCCTGCCTCAGTGGAGTATGCCTTCGTCTATTTTTTGTCCGATTCTTAGAAAATTTGCTTCAACCAGCACGTTTCACGGTGTAAATCATCGTCTTACCCCGTCGCCAAGGTTATCGATGGTACGGCTCTTACCAACGAACATTCCATAAACAAGCATTTCTAGTCGCATTCCTGCTCGGCCACCTGGAAAAAAAACCGTGGCGTACCGTATTCGGCACCGATTCATAAAGCACTCACCACAGTAAGGGCTTTTTTTTTTGCTGTGTGCGTGCCATCGGTAAATCCTTAGCACCTTACGGCCACGCGAAACGATAATTCGTTCCGTCAGCCGCTTTCCCTCACCAACAGTGACACAGTTCCGCGTTGGCCACCGTGTGCGGCGACTAGCAGGGCACCTGTTGCGATAAATTTTCATCGAGAGTTCTGCTCTCTCTCACTCTCTTCCCGCAGCCAGGATTCGCATCCCAATTGCATCGATTTATAGCAAAATGGGACGATTGGACTGAACGAACGCGAACGGCAAATGGTCTGGCAATGTCTCAAAGCGCTTATTTATGAGCAATTCGCAGCTGTCACCCGCTAACCCGATCCACACACATACGACTCTCGTCGATCGTCAATCGAACCAATCACTCAGCGCGGTCGCCGTTGTTGCGCCCCATTTTGAGGTTAGTTAGTTAGCTAGAATTGAGCCCCAAAAGCAAGCCAAAGTCCCCTCGGATGCGGTGAGACGGAAAACCAACCCATTCCAACAAGTGATTGCTTCCGGGTGGAGATGGAACGATGGATGGACCTGGTCGACGGTAGCAGCCCACAAATTGAATTTACTAAATTGAATTCAAAACTCGATGCAGCAGATGCAACAAACGTGTGTAAGAACTCTAAACGCGTGCTCTCGCCAACCCACAACCACATAACAAGAGAGAGAGAGAGAGAGAGAGAGAGAGAGAGTGAGAGATAGAGAGAGAGAAAGTGAGAGAGAGAGAGAGAGGGAAAGAGAGAGATAAAGAGAGAGGGAGAGAGAACGAGAGACAGTGAAGTGAGCAAACTGAAGGGAAATTCTATGTAAATTTAATTCCTCATCTCAGCGACTTCAACTGCAGCAGGCATGAAAACTCGAACGAGCTGCCATATTTCCTTCTGTTTGCTCTCTCACACACACACACAAACGTACTCCAAGTAGTACCCACACACAATTGGGCACAAAATTACGGACAAAGCGCCTGGCCGGGGCTCGCCGTGCCGGTCCGGGGTTTGTGTCTTCATTTTTCTTGTCCAACGAGCCGATAATTGAATTGCAGCAAAACAATTTGTCTCGGTGTCGTCTGGTTCGCTTCGGGCGCACGGGGATGCACTACCCCCACCCACCGGCAGGAGGTGGACCGGCAAGTGCCACTTCATCAACTGCAGATGCTTGGCGTCTTGGCTGGGGTGTTCCAACGGATGCAAACGACCCTAAAGATCAGCTGCAGTGCGAGCGCAGTGCACGCTTGTTTCGGAAAAGGAGTTCCGTGCTTTGTTGAGGTTCGTCTTGAAGAACGACTTCTCAGACTCGGAACGCATTGATTGTACTTAGGGTGAAACTTGCTTTGAAGAGCTTTTTGTTTTTTTAGTTCTTCAACAAGATGACTTTTTGATAAACATTGCATTTTGTGCAATTTATCTTAAATGTATTCGCAGTCGACATTTTACTGAGGAAAGTTACTCATTATGCCTGCATTTTGCTTAATAATCATGTTATGATGTGCGTATTGCATGCATAAAGGTGCTTTGAATAAATTTTTTTTTAAACTTAATTTTTCATTCATATCAAATGAAAATGTGAAAAAATATTTAAAAAGACAACTGGTAATTGATTGCTTGTATGATACACTCTCTTGCCTGTGCTCATATTATGTAAACAACTCCTGAAACCACTTACAACCAAGGCCAACACATACTCCCCCCGTCGGCGCATTCCCAACTGCGGATCATTTCCAGCTGTTTTCGCAAACGCAAGTGCAGGCGTTCGTACGTGACACAGAGTGCGGTTGATCGTTCCTGGCAGGTGTTTTAATTAGCGCTACCCACTGCACGGCACAGCAACACGCGCCATCGAAGGTCCGAAAAGGGAGTTTTTTTTGTCGATGCTTTCATTGCAAAAAAGAAACAGACCCACTCACTCATCAAACTAACATACCGAAATGTGGTGATGTAATGTGTGGAAAGATGTTTTACGATCATTGAGCTGAAAAACACACACACACACTCAACCACTCGTCGGCAGCACGCTAGACCGATAGGATTGAGAATAGGTTTATGGGTTTGTTCTTGATGACGATTTATGACGAATGGGAAAACGTGGCACCACGGGCTAGAACGAACATTACGAAATGAACATTCCCGTCGCACGCGGGAACACTTCAACCGAGCGGCAAACGCGAACTGTGAACGAGAAATGTGACGAATAGTGTTGGGCGACCACACATGAACAGTAAAACTCAAAAAAGGATTATGTTTCGGATTGGCATAAAACGTAGATTTGTCTAGTTATCACCGTGTTATAATGTTTATTATTTCATGTTCTGCAACTGTGAATGGATTTGTTTATTTCATTTGACAGTTTTTAGAATTTTTAATTTATTTTGAATACGATTATAGTTTTTTTCTGACACTAAAATGTACATAAAACTACAATATGTCAATTCCATGAGATGGAAGTAATGCACTAAAATCACACTTGCTTTGTATGGGATGATTTTGTTGTACATAATTAAATATGTAAAAAAAATCTTGTGTATAACACTATACATAAAACATTTCTACGAGTAATTTAAAACCATTTAAGCAGTGCGGCAAGGCCGTCTATCCGGAAAAAGTATGGTATTGAGAAATGTGGTTTTGCTTGGTTTTTTCCTACTATAGTACGTTAATGTCGCTTTAGACTTAGCGTGAACGTGAATGTGAAATTTTGGATTGTTTGGTATATTTGATTGAATATTTATCAGAATATGACTTATCGTACGCCAAAAGAAAGGATATTCAATTACCCAACTATTAAGTAAACCATACTGAAATAATTAGTTAAATGCTTTTCCTTATCATTCCCCAATGACCATTATTTTCCACCGTTAAATAAACTGCAAAACAATCAAACAAATTGCGTTGCAGAGCTACTTATAGTTTTTTGGTTGTTTTTCGATATTTTATCTCCCGATTCATTGGTAGTTGCTTGTATATTTTTGAAACAATCCCTCAATTTAATTACAGGGTTCTTCAAGTAACTTTCGAATGCAAATGTTGTTTTTCATCTCGTGCAAGAAGTTATTCCTCTTTACTCTGGTTTTCGTGATTTTCATAGTTTTTATAATAATTTTTAATTTCATCAGCATGAATTTCAACACCTAAACTGTTAACGGGCGATGTGATCCGGCTTCAAACCTCGGTGAAAAAACGATGACAGCAGTCCGTTGAAGTGTTGAAAATCGTGCTGTAGAAATTAAAAATTACAGGGTTTTCAAGTCACTTTCGTATGTAAACATTGTTATTCATCGCGTGCAACATGTTAATCCACATCAATCTTATATTTAATTTCTATAATAAATTTCCATAATATTTTTTTTATTTCTTCAGCATTATTTTCAACATGACACAAGGTGGATTGAGTCTTGACAGTTTTTTGTTATGTGTTGAAAATCATGTGTTGCCACTGAAAGTTAATTTTGATGCAAATACACCATTTGACAGCTGATGAAAGCTGATTAAGTGCACATTAGAAAGTGACTTGCAAAAACTTGTATTATGATGGAATTGAAATGTTAGATGGATATGGAATAACAGATTGCACGCGGGAATACCAATGTTTACATTCGAAAGAGACTTGGATCGCAAGACAAAATCATACAGTTTCTGAAAGCAACAACAAACACTATAAAAAACCCTGTAAAAGTTCAACATAGAACTGGATTCATAAATAGTTACACGATTAGGAAAGTATCTATTTGATTGTGAATATTTTTGAATATTTTGGTTGTCTTTTTGAAAACTTCTTCCTTGTTTGTGTCGATGTTTTGTGGATGTACTAACATAATTTGTACCTAGCAACTGCCATTTGCTTCCTCATTTTCAACACTGATCTTAATCTACACCTTCGAACGTATCTTCAACCACACAAACCCAATCGAACATCTACTTCGCTTATTGCAAATTTTGTGCCAACGGTGCACAACCCACATCAGCCCCACAAAACTGCAACTATCATCGATTCCACGCCGAAATACATTATGCTGGCCGATTTTTAGGCTGTTTGTTGTCCGGGAACACCAGCACCACGACCACCGCCACCACCATCGCCATCTATCCTCGCTGCTGCACCACATTCGGCCCGGTTTGGTTTGGTGTCACATTTCGTTTCGTCAGCGGTTCGGTGCGTCGGTGTCGGCGCTGCTCAAATACCGGCTGTGTCAATAGGAGGCTATGTCGTCCACCCCGATGCGGACGCGAGCTCTCGCGGCCCGGGGTTTGAAAACCGTTGCTGTTTTGAAATGCGCTGCCCCGTGCACACGATCCCGAGCCGAGCTGGTCGACGTCGCCGGCCTGATAATGCTGATAATTGTACCTTTTGCGCGGGCTCTCAAGCAGCGCTACAAAACAGCGCACCCTAACACCGTGGTGTACGTGTGGTGTGTGTTTGTGTTTACTCATCGGCTTTACTGCGGCCTCGCGAGCACCAGATAAGATAAGACACTCTTGGTGCAGGGTTCGTCGGGGTTGGAACGTGTGTGTATGTGTGTGGGGTTTTGTTGAAAAGAAGCGATGAGTTTTTACGAGAAATAAAAAGAAAAAATAAAGACTGTTCGAGAAGTGCGGCATCTAGTTCGAAGGCATAATGGGGCGCCGCGTGCATGATGAACGCATGGCACGTGTTTGTGCCTGTTCGTCGGTTCCGTAGGGTTCGTTTCGTCGCATCATAAAATCTAGAAAATGCACGAAAATTAAATGCACCATTTTAGGGGGGTGAGAGCCCGGAGGGACGAATAGGAATTCTATGTTTGGACGTTTGGTCGGCGCGTATGCGCTTCCTAGATTCTGTACCATCAGCAAAACAGTGCGACAAATAGAGCAAACGTACACGTACATACATACAGGAATACATACAAGAGAGCAAACACACACAACACACAGCGGGCAAGCGCTAGACAGCAGGCAGACCACAACAATCAGCGGTGTATATATGAGTTGCGAGATGATGGCAGGACGGGCAGGCAGGCAGCAGGTCCGCATGATTTAAAAATAATTGCAAATTGAGCTGAAATTCTAAGGAAACAAGACGAAACAACGCGCACGGCGAGTGTCACGCACGAACGCACGGATAAATCGAGAGCAGAGCGAACGTGATAGCAGCGATCCGCGTGCAAGCAAATGGGAAGAACGGATAGAACACACCAAGTATTTAGATACACCACCAGGAATGCACCTTCCTAATGATCATAATACGGATGCTACAGACACACCAGGCGCACACACAAAAAGAAAACGTCACAGACAACAGAGATCGTAACAGACGACAATGACAAATACAGCATAGAGAGAAAAATAGGTAGAGTTCCGTGAAAATCAATGAAACGAAACGAAGGTATGTTAAAATTAGGCAGGAAAATTCCTTCACTTACCACTTTCAGATAAATGTTAATGTCCGAATGATGTCCAAGCAGTGTGGGTTTATGGGCGGGACTGGACGCAACTACTGACAGGGACAGGACGGTACGGTTTGTTTTTTACAACATATATCGATTCAAAACTACAGAGCAACACATAAGCCACATATGTAGTTTGCTTGGTACAGGAAAAGTGGTGAAAGCATAGCTACATTTATACCACAATTTACACACACACACTAAAGTGACATTGATCGAGAGCTGTTTCGATGAAACAATCACACGATCGTTATTTTTTAAACGATCTTCTATTATCAAGGTTAACGAACGTTACCAAGGGAACAGGGCTACTTGGACTACAACACGTTGCGAGCGAGCATAAACATTGAGCACACATACAGTTAAACACACATACATACAAACAAACACAAACACACACACACATATACATAGACACATTAAGAACAAGATCAATGCCAATGCGGGGGTAGCGCAATGAAACATTTAGTGTAGCAAACACAACATTTTTCTTTACTACACCAGCGGGTGCACAGTGATTGAGACGTTTTTAATTTGCTCCTACACGCGACAGCATTTAGTAAACACACGTACGTAAGCACAGATACACAAACACACACACACACACGGATAGTAGGGTTTTTTTCTTGCTGGTGTTGAAGTAATGATATTGCAGGGGTTTCCCCCCTACTAATGCACGACAGTAAAGAAGCCGGTTGATATGCGCCTTGTGGAAGTTTGCAGGTGTGAATTACAATAATCTGGTTTCTGTTCACACTTCCCAACCGCACCGTGTGGACCACCACGTTGCCGTAGAAATCCCAACCGGGTGCATCGCCCACCCTTGCTCACCAGAAACTCTTCTTAATCGTTTGCAACCTAGCTCGATGAAAGTGAAAGATCTCTTCGCTACTCGAACAAACACTCAGCCTACGCCTACGATGGGAACAATCGATCTTACGTTGGCGTGAAGCGTGATCGGCGAAAGAATGTACGTAAGTATTCGCGACCCTTTGAACACACAGAACACAGGAACAGCAAGCGAGAGTATATGTGCGCGCGCGCACACCCTGAGTGGAAAGCGCCAACGTGAGAACTGATGAGACGATCGTCTCCGTCGCTGTTCGGGTTCGTCGTTCACAGCCGGCGCGAAGACCGTCCCGGCTGTTGGTGGTGGTGGTGGTGTGATAATCGTTGCTGTACGAAGAAGATGACACCCCAAGGGGCCATGAGGGTTTGGTCGCCGATCTTTCCCTGTAGGACCGAGGGGTGAGAGTGCGAAAACACAAGTTCCGCGCTGTGACAGACATCCTGTTTCCGCTTAAAGGGGCCTCACCCACGCTCTGAAAAAAATGTGAAAGCAAGGGTTTGTGGTCGTTTTGTGGTGTGTTTTCTTTGCATTCTTTCCCGCGTGACACGTGGTTGGGAAAAAAACCATTCATTCGCGCGTTCCACCGGATGATTGTTTTGAATTCATTTCCGATGCATTCGGGATTTTCCTTATCGCGGCAGCACAATGTTGTACTCTTTTTTATTTTAGAATCTCGCTCGGCTTCATGCGAACAGGGGCTGATGGCACTCATGAATGATCTCTTATGTGTGTCTGTTGTTTGTGTCTGTTTCTGTGAGTATGTCGTGATCGATTGTTGACAAAATCCGGCTCCGATCGATTGATAACGCTTGGCACTGATCTGGTACGTGACTATGTAGACTTTGTTGGCAGTGTAAATATGGTGGACGGAATTGTAAAAAGTGAAGCGTCATAGAGCTCTGAATGACACTGTGTCGACTGTGGCATAACATTCCAAATAAACTTACAACAAATCACATTATTCGTTCGATGACTAGGGCATATTTTAAGAGCTCCCTGATGTCGTTCTTACGTCACAATCATCTTGAAAATAGGTCAACTACAAACAGACTAATAATGGTTTCATTGTAATAATAGAACTCATTACATCAGTTCTGATGCACAAACAAATAGAAACCAAATGCAATTTTTTGCTTTTTTCATTCCACTGGCTTTGTCACAGTTGGACGTAGCATTGATGATTAGGACGTGATGGTCTGTGATGTATCTGATGGATATTTGGTGTTACTTATGGAAGATATTCACCCGATCACGAAACAACCATGTCTAGGGTAAATGTACGAATAATGATTGTAATGAACTAGCCTCGTGAAAATAATAAATTTGCTCTTCGCATGACAAATTCAGCTGAATTTATTAATTTTCCCGTAGCAGGAAAGGTTTCATACCTCCAGAATTGATCCAGATCATTGATATATAAGGGTCTTTACCAGATATTGATTATATTCAATAGTTTATGATATTTTTCGAAAGATGCAACGTTTCCCAATCTCAAAATTTGTCAATATTTAAATAAGTTTCATCTTTTTTTCCAAATTACTAAAAAAATTATTTGGGAGTGACAAAAATAGGAACTACAGTCTTTCGTTATAGACTACATTTAGCTCTCAAGGCTCAAAAGCATTGATTTTTGACAGTGCGCATCAATTTTAGGCTCTAACGCGCCTATTTTTGTCTCTAAGTCAACAAATTTTTTGACTCTAGTAGGAATCATGATACATTTACAAGGTATTTGAGCAGATTTATGACAACTGTGATTTGTCATCACAAACACAGTACAATAACCATATAAATTGATTGTTTTTTGTGAGAAAAAAAAATATAATGAATTATTCAGCGATTATCTGCAGCTGTAAATACAGGTCAACTTTTTTAATGCCATTTAAACTTCATAAATTGGCATCCCATGAAACATTTCCTATAGCTTTTCACACTTAAACATGTCTAACGAATGCTTTAATATGAGTGTACTAAGCCTTATATTTTTTACATGTTATTTGAAGATGCTTCTTCTTCTTCTTCTTTGGCTCAACAACCGATGTCGGTCAAGGCCTGCCTGTACCCACTTGTGGGCTTTGGCTTTCAGTGACTAATTGATTCCCCCCCATAGCAGGATAGTCAGTAAGGCGATTATAAGACTGTCTTATAAGATTTATAAGATGCCAGGTTTTAACCATCTAGTAAACATATTCCTAAGCATGTTTTAAGACTCGTTATTTGAGACTGAGACATGAAGATCAACTGATCTTATTAAATACATATTAAGTATGGAATGAAGGGAACTTCGAACAAACTATACAGGCTGTATCTGAGATACGCTATTAGCGCAAATCGTGAAGAAGCGGTTTTCAGCCATTATATATTGATTTTTCTTTTCCTTTTGCTTGCAGGTGGGTGGTTATTATTTAAATTCTAAACAACTTTTGTTTTTTAATCATGTTGCTATTTACTGATATTGTATCAAATCAATAAAATTTAACTATTAAATAAGAACTGTTAAATTTAGAAACTCACGATTGTGTAAATTTGCATATACCAGGATCCGCGTATCGCGGACACTACCTGTACGTGGAGAGTCTTAAAATTTGTTAATCTGCATAAGTGCATACTAAAGCTATGTGATGTTTAAAACTATCTTACCCACACTTACATCACTACAAATCGACTGAACTTGTGATCAGGCAAGTCCTCTTGATCTTAAGCCAATGGAATCCATTTTAAAGCATGAGATTGTCGATTTGTGTATCCAAAATGTGTCAACCATGTTGATGTGTAGATAAACCAATTCATAATTTACAAGACAAATAGAAAAATGGCAATTTCCCAAACGTGTTCCCCGTCATGTTTATTACGCCACAGCACAGAAAAAGCTTTTTGTGCAAATTTGGGGCGTTTCAATGAAAACTATATTTTTAAAATAATTTATTTTCAAGCTAAAAAGATGCTTATTATTGAGGCCCTTTGATATTTTTAAAATTATTATAATATATTTCAACAGTAAAATTTTGTTGGCATGGGTTTCTGCTCATACGCAAGCGATTTTCGAATCAGAAAAAATATTAAGACAACATAATAATTCTCAATTATTTCTCAACCATTATTATGACTTCAAAATTGGGATAAACTTGGGATAAAATAGTTATATTTTTTAAATTCTGTCAATACAATAAGTAACTACTTAACTTAAATTCAATAATTTGGGAACACACAGTTTAAGCCATTAAGTTAAATTTTATAAATAAATAAAACGATTGACTTACAGCGAAAAATGTAAGCCTTAGAGACAAATTTTGAAGTGCACTGTCATAAATTGATGCCTTAAATACACTAACAGGTGAGTTAATGTCAAAATTTAGTGGAAACAACTGTATATCCTTAAGAAAGCTATGAATACCAAACTTTTCAAACGCTCACAAGAAAAGTTACATTCTGTGTAGAAGTTTGCTCAAAATTCACGATCATCGGTACAAAACAGGTCTTTACGATTCATTTTAATAGTATGTACCAACCAGCAACACTTCATATGCCGTACAAAAACTCGCCCCAAACTTGCTAGTCGTCTTGATTCATTGCACATTTCAAGCATCATGGCACTGGCACCATTTCCCGCAAGTGTGCATCCACCAACGCCGCAAACTGGAAGCTCCACGCGGATTATGATAAATACGCCTCCATCAAGAACGCTCCACCCTCCACCCCAAACGCACTCGCACATCATCCTGTGCGCATCTTATCACCTTCACCGCCGTACAAACGATTCTAACCTGTCCCGGTCCAGGGGGGCCATCACTTTCGCCAACTCCCCTCCCCCCCTACCAAGAACGCACGTCAACTGTTTGAGGTTATAAATATCGCAGCGTGCGTGTCACTGCGTGTCACATTGTGCTTGCGCTTACACAATAAATAGATTAAGATTAAGATGATGGAACGGCGCAAACACACACACACACACACACACACATTTCACAAGTTTTGGGAGCGCATCCTGCCGCTGCGGGTGGAACTGCAGACACGAAAAAACATCCTAGCAACCCACACAACACCTCGCAGGATCGCAAAGGACGGCTCGAGGGACGGCTTGCAGCAGCACAAAAAACCCAGCCTCATGGTGAGAATGATGCATGATGCCCGCCACTTGAGCGTTCGTTTTCCTTCCTCTCCCGCTCACGATGCGTTTGGTTGAAAAATCGGTCTGCGAGAAAGTTTTGGTATAGTCGTTGCGAATAAATCGTAGCGCCGATGGTTCGACGAACCGCACACACGGCCCACCATAACGCTAGTCCCTACCCCGCACACGCGTCACATCATTGCTCTCGAGCGTGAAGAAGTTGTAATCTGAGATATTCATCGTTTGCCATTTTCCTGCAAACGTTCCGCCATTTCACTTAGCAGCGCGTTCTCTGTACACCTTCGTACCGCAAAGGCGGGACCCTACTGACGCTGCCGATGGAGCCCTGCTGTCGTCCGTTTGTTCGCAGACCGCGCCGTGTCGCATCTGCCTGCGCGCGTAATAGGATTTGTCGTGGGTAGTGAGCAAGACATATTTTACGTAGCAACACCTGTTCCTTCGCGCATTGTTCGGTGTGTGCAGTCGTCAGTCTGTGCACGGTGCGGTGTGAGATGCATGCATGTTATTCTTCGCTAAAATCACACACACACACACACATGCGCACACAAACGGTATTGCGCATCAAATGGCTACCCATTGCTGAAATCAAATTCAATCAAACACACCCGGGAGGGATGGAACAAAAATGTCCGCCTGCACACGATAAAGTGTAATCGTCGTCGATCGACCCCCTGCCAGTGCAACCGTCGTCAAAGTGGGGCTTAACAGCAAAACCGACCCGTCCCACGGAAAAAAGAACACACTCCCAACTTAATTAATTAATTACAAAGTGATTGCGTTCCCTTGGTGAGACACGGTGCGGAGGAGAGAATCCTACCAAACCGCCAGCCCAACCGCCAGCCGGGATCGCCGATGGACCGGTTTTAGACGAAAGCAGATAAAAATCAGCATGGATCTGGTGTAACCGACCGTTAAGCCGAGGGAAAATTGGAACGTGCTGTGACGCTAGCCCGGCGATGGTTTGCTGTTCGGCCACGTCGGTCGAACAAGGGCGACATCTCTATTTGGTTGTGCCGTTCTGCACGTTGTAGGACTGATTACTAAAAGTATTATAATTCAACTGTAATGATGTTTTGAATCAAAAACGTAAGGAAAGTTGTTTTATTGGTAACAATAGAAAATTGGAATATTATTTATTGTTTATTTTGAACGCTCCAAAGGATTCAAATCCACAACGTGTAGACGAACTGTTAGACGAACCTTACTATCTGATGTTCCCTTCATTCATGCGTTGTCTTGGCAATCACACACCAGCGGTCACTGTCCTTTTCCATCAATTGATTCATCCCATACGATTCCCTCCTGTGCTATACTTCCCTCCCCAAAACATACCACCCGAGGACAAACAATCGATTTAATCTTTTTAATAACACTTTCGATCTCCACGGGCGTGTGATACTGTGGCCTTTATGCAATGTCCCTTAGTTTATTAGTTCGAAACTAATGAAGGAAAGGGCACGGGGTAGATAAAACAACAGGTGGATTAAGCAGCATGAACTAATTTCGCTTCAGTGTGTGTGTGTGTGTGTATTGTTTTACGTGAAATCACTTGAATGTGATTAAATTCTGTGTGGCACTGTGCTGTACGACGCAAACCGCCTAAAAGTATGCAAATGAGTGTACGATATTAGACAAAGGATTTATCGACCTGTTCGATGCAAAAATCATGATTTCTAAGCTAATTAATTAACTAATTTAGTACCAAATTGCATTGCATACATAGGGCTTACTCTTGATTTGTGATATTTCACTTCTTTCGTCTGATTCCGATCCTTTCCGAACAGATTCGCTGACCTGCGCTTGGTACCAGGAGCCATCGAATTTTCAAATAAAGGCGATTAAGAAATTGAAAATCTTATAGGAAAGACGCCACCCCCGGGGGAGCTTCTCAGCATGTTGACTGGAAAGGTGGAAACCATGGAGAGAATTTAATTAAAATCAATAAGTTCTCAACCGCTCCCTACGGTCAACCCGATTTACGAGGCTTCCGGGCGACGAATGATTTTCGCTCTTTACATTTCTACTTATCGCCTTTGGCCCATTCCACCACAATCTAAGCGCACCTATCCTATCTATCTTGGAAGCTTGGCAGCTTCCCACTCGATTTGTACCTTCTATTATTGTTTTTTTTTTTTTTTTTGCTTGCCTGCTAGGTGGGTGAGTCAGGGAGCACAAATTCCATTCTTCCACTGCTGACCTAATTGGCACCGTCGCCGCACTTTCCTCCACGAACCGGCGCCGGATGCGGTTGAGTGCAGAAAGTAATGGAAATCGAAGCCGTAACATAAAACATAATTCGCCGAGATAAGAGATTGGCGTTCGGCATCAACAACAATCAAGCTGTCGGTCTGCCGTTTCCCCCTCGACGGACTTCTACGGGCGTCTCTTCTCGATATATGGAACGACATATCGCCCGCTACTGTTGCTGAACTGTCGATGCCAACATGCCAATAGAACACTGGCTCTTGCACGAGTGGATCACACGTGAAAGCCACCCATCCTCAAAGGTTGGGTGATTTTCAAAGTGATTTTCACTGTAAGATTGCTTCCATTCCACCTTTGGCCACCGCTGGGATTGAAAGCACCGGGAGTGGCTATTTGCATTATGCTGATGAGCGAATCGAATTCCACAGTTTTTCGATCAGACCGTGTGAAGGGGAATATTGAAAAAAATGTAGCTTTCCTGTACCCTCCTTAGCATTACACGGGCGAAAAAGGGACACTACCGCGCCGCCGGCCATTGAAGCGATGAGTTCGTTGCGGGGACACCACTTATGGAGTGTTTTAACGATATCAAATTGTTATGTTTTCCAATAACACATGTCCGTCGCGCGGTGAGACGCGGGATTTTGGACGCAAGTGATGGCCCCGCCCTTTCTTTTGCGTCTTCCCTTTCTGCTCTGCTCGGCACCCGTTTTATTGAGTAGTGAAAAGTTACTAGCAGCCGGTACTGAGATCCCTTGCTTTTTTCCGTTCCGTAGACACCACACCACACCAGACAGATTGTCGGAACGGCATCGGGCATCCTGTGACGTGAAGGATGTATCAATAGTCAGCAAAACCGTTGTCTGGTGTGCCCGAAATGAGGGCGCTTGGCGAGGGTCTGGCTTTTGCTTGCACTGCAGCTTGTGAATGTAACGGATATGAGTGTAGCATCGGCGAAGAAAGGGGAGAAAGTGGGGTGAAGAAGCAAAAGAATAACTCGAAGGACACGAAGGGCTGCATATAAAGCCCGAAGCTCCCACTCTCCCCCCCTTAGAACACTGTGGGAGGGTTTGCGGTTTGGTTGGAAACTCATTTTATGATATGAGATTGGATCGAATCATATTACCGAGCGGATCGCTTCCTCCTCCCCCGTCTGCACAGTCTTCTCGAGGGAATGTTCCCTCCTTTACCGTTTCGTATCTCAACTCTCCTCCCTCACCCACCGCAAAGTCACATGAAATGAGAAAGGTAAACAATTGCAGCGAAGCCAAACGGGTTCGGAAATGTGTCCTCGACAAAAACCGGAACACGGGGAACATGTTTATCCGAGTACATGGCGCGTCACCGAAGACGGGGCAAATATGGTATGGATTTTTATTTGAATTGATTGGAAACGAACGCCACCTTGCTGGTGATTGGGCCTTGCGTCGTGAAGGGAGGCAAGGCACGAAAACAATTGAGTTTATGTTTCCCCTGCTTTCATTTCGCTTGATTTTTTTCTTCTCGTCTTCTTCTTCTAACGAAGCACCAATGCGTGACACGTGTGTGCGTTACATCAATCTGGTTGATGCTCATGGGTGAGTTCCTCATAAAGATACCAAGAAGGAGGTGTAATTTTATTAAGGTAAAACGCAACAATTTGCCAGGCTTAGGCAGGCAGTATGTTGAAGCATCGTCAAATACTCGATTGTACATCAATTCAAGTCATTTTATAAGGATCGTCAGTTTGATTTGAGCAACAGCAACAGATTGAAGATGACATTATTTAACGAGTGTTGCCATCAAGCCATTAAGCGAGCAAGAAACCGGATTTTAAAACATATTTTTAGCACAGTTTAGCTGCTGCACTAAAGCTAATAATACGACGCCTATAAGTATGCAATATTCCTACAATGGACAACTTTTAAGAAAAACACTTTCTAAAATCGATCAACATTTCTTTCAAATAAAATAATTTTGTTGACATCGATGTCGCATGTTCAATTCAACGATGATACAATATTACATAAATCAATATCTAAAAATCAAAATCATACATTAATGATCAACATTATTATTAGTTTTCATATCCAACATTCTTTAAAACACAGGTTTGGCTTT
The DNA here is from genome assembly GCF_943734735.2 of Anopheles gambiae. NCBI lineage: Eukaryota > Metazoa > Arthropoda > Insecta > Diptera > Culicidae > Anopheles > Anopheles gambiae. The sequence continues at coordinate 34,004,599 of NC_064602.1, read as the reverse complement.
TGATTAACATCAATACAGTGACAAAATACCACAATAATTTGGAAATTACATACTTGGACTATAGGTACATCTAAGCTGTAAAATATATAATTTTTGGTAGTTACTTGAGTTAATTTTTGAAAATTTTGGAAGAATAAAGTAAGCAAATTCTTTTTTTTTTCTCCGTTGAATTTTGCAGGACAATCACCAATACATTCATAGCGGAATTTGGGGCAAGTGTGCCATAGGGGCAAGAGTGCCACCAAACATTTTTTCCATAAAAAAAACTTTAGTAAAATGATCAATTGTGTATACAGTTGGTTGCGTTCCAAGGACTAGGTATACTGAGCCGAATTTCATATAGATCCATCGATTTTCCCCATTGTTTTGAACTGATTTATGTTGAGTTTCAAAATTGAGCAGAATATTATAGTTTTATAATCAAACCAAAAAAGCTCTCAAAAATCATGGGAACAATCAATCGAGAAAATATGTACACCACCGTAAAGCTGAGACAACGTGAATTTTTTTGTGGGGTTAGTTGGAAAAAAACTTTATTTTTATCACTGAAAAATCCAATTTCAAATAAGTTTCAACTTTTGGGGCAAGAGAGCCACCTCTATTTGGGGCAAGTGTGCCACCATCTTTCGAAGGCGCGAGCTATCAAAAATGTAAACATTGTTGTAGCGTGCAATAGTATGGTTCACTATTATGAACATATTCCGATACAGTTTGTGATGAAAAAGGGTTCATTGGTGACTCAAGACATGTAGGAATACATATTATAGTGCTCCAAACGTAACAATTTCCAATTATCTAAGAAATACTTTAAAAATATTTACTTTAATATTAATAGTACTTTAAGAAATACTAGAAATATTTTAACCAGGTGGCCGTCTTGCCATAGCCCAAAAAACAACGTCTGGACCCTTTTTAAAACTCTTCAAATACAGTTTTGTTTGCACCTTTTTCAAGCGAAACTCATTTATGAGTGAGGAAAAAGATGTAAAATGGTTATGAGATTCAAATCGGCTTTTGACAAACACGTTTTACTGAGTTATAACATGAAATGCTTAAGGTGGCACACTTACCCCAAATTCCGCTACATATTCTCTAAGTTAGCCGGTCTCATGGTACATTGTAATGGCTAAAAACTACCACTTCAGACAAAAATATAAAAGAATTAACTATGATTTCAATGAAAATCTCGAAATTCAATAAAAGCTAATATACGATGTACGCTATTGCCGCATTCATAGCTTATATCGTAGAATACCTGTAATGCAAAAATTAAGTTGCATATCGCTAGGCGCTTTGTAACCACGCCATTTTTCGCATATTAGAAAGCTTTTCCATTTTGTTACATTTTCCAAATGAAAAACAAACAATCAGGACAATAATTTAAAGAGCTGCATTAAATTAAATTTTATTCTTCAAATTACACCAATCCAGGCGCAGTCGATGCCTAAACTACCTAATTTTCAAACCCGGCTCTCCACACCACCACGGCTCTGTTTCGGATTAAACGCACGATTAATTTGGCAACTTAACGCCCTGTTTCCTGCACGACTGCTTAACTGATTTGACAGCGTCCCGCAAACATAATCCGCTCAAGCCGTCATTCAATATTCACATGTACAACGCGTTGATATTAGCAGTACTTGGTATTGTCGCTGGCACGGCCCCGTTCCATTGTATTCCCTTCATCGCACGATGTCACGCAAAACGCATGATACCGCTGAAAATGATGATGCTTTGCTAGTTGGGCAAACCGAACGTTTCTTAAGCAACACAACGACGCAACCGCTTACTTTATTCAAACGGAAACTTAATTAGAAACTGTTGATATCGAGCATCATACTTACCGTTCGCTTGCCAGGTCTTTGCCTCCCTCGCGTACGTTTGAGATGGGGTAAAGACAGGGAAGGAAAACACCGGAAAACGATAAAACTAATCGCCTAGAACACGGCTTCCCCACAAGAACGGTTCATCCGTTGCTGGGGAAAATGCTGCCGAATAAAGCCTCCGAGCGCCAGCACAGCATGTAAATGAGCATTTTCCACTCCGCTCCGCTTTAAGCGTGTAACCCCTTTTTCCCGTCAGTTTTCGGAAAAAGTGTGGGCTTGGGTGAGGAGGGAAGCGGTTACGCAACAGCACACACATCCGGCCGGTCTAATTTGAAACCACCCCAGTACCGAGAGAATGGATGACAGATTCAATCTGTCACAAATCCATGGAGCTTACCGTAAGCCTCCCCCCGATGACTCGTACTCTGCACCGTGTCTGGCATCATATTGCGTGTACATTGTGTGAGGAAGCTGGGTGTCGCTTTTTGTTCCCTCCATTCCCAGGAGCTGTGGGGGAGCTGGTTTTGGTGTTCGATCAAAATTAACATTGACGTTTTGCTGATAAATTCCTCCGCAAAGTGCCTAGCGGGCGTTGAAATCAAATATTAAATCGAGCAAACATTCAACGCAACCGACGGTGGAAGACGACACCTTCAAAGGAGTTGATGGGTTTCGGGTTGAAGTTTGGTGCGTCAAGAGCATAGTTCTGTGGCTATCTTTAGCGTGGTCCAGCTCAAGAGTGGCAAGCGCGCTGCCGGACAAAGGATGGAGCTATGGAGAGACTCTTAAGAGACGACCGCCGGATTCCGGCCTCGGAGAGTGCTCGACACAGTCCTTACTTGCGAAAAACGGGGTACTTAAAGGTGTATCACGTGGCACTACTAGCAACGGGAAGCGCACTACTAGAGACGCGAGCGCCTGGAAGGAATTCATAAACAACCATAATTGAAGGCGAAGCGTAACATTAGAACACCCCACTCCCAACGGCGCAGATAAGACGCTTTTGTGTGTGTGGCCTGCTTGTAACAATTGCATTCCCTGCGGGCAGGAAGTTGTGCTGCCACTGGCTCGAGCAGTGGCAGTCGGCAAAGAAAGGGAGAAAATTACAGGCATCCTATAAATACACAATACCCAATAGTTTGCCGACTAGTGTGACAGCCATTGTCTGAGTGTGCTGCCAACGTTCAGCAAGCGTTCCGGGCACTGGGGAGCACCTTGGGGAATCATTATCCTTGCGGGTGGGGTACGAGCGAGCACGGGACACATTCGTGGCGTTGTCATTTTCACCATTTTCCGCACCGGAAAGGGCCGTACAAGAGAAATGGCACAGACACCTACAACACGGGGAACGAGATTTAGCGCTTTAAGCGTAAAATGATGACGACAATCACACACGATTTACAAGCAATTTGTGCTGCGAGATTTACCTCGCGGCGCGAACATTCCAGCATTGTCGCTTTGTCCTCTTTCGATGGGCGCTTTGGCACCATTTGGCATTTCACAACTCGTAGCATTCCACTACTGGCTTGCGTTGTTTATGAAGAGAGCCATTTATGGGTTGTTGAAAAGAAAAGGGAACAGAAATTAAACCATTCCAAACTAGCGATAAGTACCATAGAAGCGGCACTTCTGATAATTGAGTGCTGCATGGCTCGACAAAGAGTGACACAGTTTTCGAACGTTTCGTTCCGATAAATGGTACCCTAAATCCGTCCACCATCTCAAATTACAGGTTAATTTGTGACCGACGTGAAAATGAGGCAAATTTTGCGCTCTCAAGCTGCTGCTACTCCTTCTTGCACAAATCAATTGCCACTCTCGATGCAGCACTCCTGTGCGGGTCCTTGCGTTGATTAATTGCAACCATCATTACATTAATGCGTCAATATATAGTTCGTCGGTGCGATTGGATTGATTGGTCTCGATCGAATTCGAACAGCAATTAATTTAATGTCTATATACGCACACACATACACACATACACATGCACACAGCGTCAGCCCAGTCACGCGATACACATCAGAAATCACTTTGCAAAACCAGTGAAAGGGAAAACTTAACCCGGCCACAATTGACACCAACGCTGCCAGCCCTGTGCGAGAAGACGTCTTTGTCTGCTCCACTGTTGAAAGGACATGCTTCAATGCATCCTTTTCCCAATGGAATCACACACACACACACACATAGGCTCACACGCATTTCGAATGGAAATTAAATTCATCTCAGCGTTGGTAAATATTTGTTCAGCGGCGAGCAGGCCCGGATTGCTCGGGCTGTATGCATGGCAGCAATTTACACGCTGCAGGACACGACCGCTGTCACATGTATGTAAAGTGCATACGGGAAAGGAATGAAGACATTCACGCAAACACACACACATACCCAAGCACGATGCATCGCATAATGGTTGGCATCTTCGACAGCTCACTCCAGCGACATGCCGTTAATTGATCTTTGAGATCAGTGGCGCTCGCCTTTGACAAATCCTTCCTTTGGCGGATGGGGGAATTTATTATAGAGCATCTGCTGCCGGTTGTGTCGTCCTTGGATGTCCTTGGATCCTTGAAGAGCCTCTTGTGGTGGGGTTAACTGAAGGCAAGATAGAAGATATTGCATAGATGTGCGATATGGAACGTACTTACGAAGGCCAAGGATCGAATCGATGGTATAATGGCAAGAACTCTGCTTCAAAGGACGCACGCAGATTCGTATCGAGTTATAAAGAATGTGCTGTTGGAAGTTATAAGTAGGTTAATAAGCATTGATAATGAACAAAACTGCATACTTTAAGGCGCATTTAGTAAACTCGATACACAAGCACGCCTACAGTTATGCAAAACTGTTAAAATTGTTTTAGTTTAACAGAACATACAGGCTAAATTCCATTAAGATACTTTCAATTGCATACTTTAAGGCGAAATGGCGTAACGTAGCAATGTCTGAAGTTATGTAAAACGCATAAATGCTCGTTAGTTTAAAATAATTAGATTATTTCTTAATATGTTCGTCATCTGGCTCTTCATTGCGGTTATCCACTTTCTCCTTAAAGGACGAGGTTATATATGGCCACTCGATAAGCTGTACTAATTGCGTCACAGAAACACACACCCAGGAAGTAATGTCAATCTGAAAAGGTTCTCCAGCAATTTGGGTCAAGTGAACATTCAAGCTGTGATGCGCTTCGAAGGTGACGGTTATTGTTGCATCTTCTCTTCACAGGTCACAGGGGATCTTTTGAAGACAAAGACCGAGCCGCTACACCGAGTGCAGGAAACCGTAACACCACACGAGTGAATACCACCTTCAAGTGGTTTTATCTTCTCCAGCACACGATACTGTTGGTGTGTTGATGCTCCAATTTGCAACACCGAGGAAAAAGTAATTGGATTATTTGAGTCCAAAGATTAATCGGAATAATTATCAAACAAATAGTCTGACCCGTATGTAGGGCGGGGTGGAACGTTACTGGAGAGCTGCTAACACCACTCCAAACCCCTAAATGCACCGGATCTGGATGTGCGTTTGATTTATGGGTATCCATCGCGCGCACAGAACACACACACAGGGCATGGTCAGGAAGTGCAAACTCATCTCGCTACGGTGTGGTACCGTTCTAGGGCCTGCTCATCCATACCCAGTGAAGAAGAGGCTACAGCCATATTTTCTTAAAAACAAAGCACTAAATCATTCTGTTATCTCGCACCGAACGAACGCTCCAGGGGGTGAGTGTCTTGCCTCCCCCCCATGGGAAAAGCAAGGATCGGCAGCCATTGTGTAACGTTACTATTGTTTGAGGAGGCAACAACAAAAAAACGCCTCCAACATGATGATTCGAATCGGTTTTTTGGAATCATTGAAGCAAGCTCACCTGCTATCCACGGTATTGCAATTCACCTGAAGCCCAGGGTCAAAAGCTTAAGCGTTACATTTAAGCTGCTGCTACTGCTACAATGTTTCGACACCGGAAAACATCGATTTAAATACCCTCGACAGCAGAAAGCAAGCCACGGACACATTTCTTCAAAAACCATCCAACCATCCGGTAAGAACGGAGTTGTCTTATCCACTCATCTGATCTTCATCTTCATTGTCCGTGCTGTCCGTGCGGGGGCTGGTACTAGGCGGAAGCGTAATTTATGTAAAGCACAAGCCATGAAACTCTGCGAAAGCGATCCTTCAAATTGCTTCTTGTTCGGGTAAATATCCAGGGGGCAGATAAATCTGTTCCGGCGACGGCACGAGTATTTGACTTTGACCGTTTCTTTTCCACTTTCAAAAGGTACGCGCGCAAAGTGTCATCCACGGGGTTGGCTACATTCGGGTGTTGCTATTTCCCCTCCTCTAGCACTAGATTGGTGCTGCTCAACTTTCTGTTCGTCCGTTTGAAGCAATAGTGATTGGAAGTTCTTTTGGAGCGGGGCAAACGGAACGGAGTGATAAGAAAAGCAGAGCAGATTTTCCCTGTCGAACTGCAAATGCACACAGGCGGCTTCATCGGCAGTGGAAGTGGTCGCCAGTTGACACCAAAGTGCCACCCAAAACCCGGCTTGGAGGAAAAGATTGTCTTCTTTAGAACAGGCGGGGTGGCTTTGTGCTGAGGCATCAGTTTTCCCACTCCCATTCGTGGGTGGGTGAAGCGAAGAGTGTAACAAAAAGAGCGAATGGTCGTACAAAATTTCCCCCGAGCGTTCAAAACCCATAGTTTAAACAGAGCTGAATGCAATCGAAAGGCAAACAAAGCGTCTGCTTCAGCGTCTGCCAGCATATCGTTTCTCAAGCGCAGCGTTGCTTTCTCTTTTTTTTGCCTTCCCATCCCGAAGCATGCCAGCATTTTTCCTTGTTTCCGGATACGATTGATGTTCGGCCGAATGGAGGGGGGATAGGGATGCGGCGGCTGCTACAGCCCGAGTAAACCAATGCTCCAAAGGCTACAACCGCAAAAGATCTGTGCAGAATCCTTGCTCTTAGTATTTTTTTCATCTTTTTTGTGTTCGCTTCCATCGAAGAAATCTATCATCCTTGCGGGAAGCGGGAGCTGCTAAGGATTGAAAAGCAGAAGAAATTAAATAAAAAGTAATTTTCAATAAATATAATTTGATATCATCGCTCTGTGCAGTAGGAGGAGCGCAGCAAGGGAGGTGAGAGTGATTGTGAAGTGAACAAACGAAACTCAATACCTTTCGATGCGATGCTCTGGCAAGGGAGGGGGGGTCTTGGGGCGCAACGGAACAGAACAAACGGAAACCAGTTGCAAGTAAAAGCTGCCGGTGATGGCCGCTTGCAGAGCAGGGGTTTTCACATGATTATTTTTACATTGCTTATATTGCTATCATTGATTTAGAAGTGAAAACATGCTAACACTATTTCAATAAAACATCTCAATGACATTGTTAAGAACCAAATTTAATGAGTAATATCTAGCTTAATTGATAGAGCCAAGAAAGCTTTGCGTTACATAGCCATACAGTGGTTATAGCATACATCTAGGTGCTATAAATTTTTAATTTCATCTTGGCATATTGAACTCGATATTGATCAGCCAAAACGTTTTAATTAATTTTAGAAACTTGTAGAATTATACTTGAAGTATTAACATTTAGCCTGAGCTTACTAAAGGGCGGATAGCTGAAACGCCTGAAAATATGCAATAAATTTGTCCTGTTTTTATTATAGACTGCTTTATTTCTCCTACGAAAGCAGTTAATTTTACATATTGCATACTTTTAGGCGTAGAAAAAACGTAACGAGTTATCGAGGCGATTTTTTCCATTTTAAGGCGGCGCTCTGGTACCAATCGAACACGACTTCGACCATATAAAACATATAAAAAGTATGGGTTTGACAGATTCAATTTGATAACCGATATATCGAACATGTCAAATTCCACACTTTTTTCATGTTCGATTGGTGCCAGAGCGCCATATAATTATCGCACGCTTCACAGTAAACAGTTTTGTTTACAAAAAACGCAGTAATCATTTAAAACAACTAAATTTTTGGCACTAAGGTACCAACTACGTATTTTTTATAAATTATATTACCAATTGTTTGCATTTTCTACCTAACAACACTGCCCCTGTAAAGCAGAAGAATCCTCAAGGCAACTGCTTGCTCATTGTACGGAACACCTCCGGCAAGCCAGAACGAGATCAATCTAGAAGAAAATCCACCACCAGAAAAGCATACGCCAGCTCCATCTAAACCATTCGTGTTCCTTCTTTATCTGTTTTTTTTTTTCGTCTGCTGTTTGCTTTTCCGCCCAAGCTACCGTATCGAATCTATTGACCAGCTGCCGTACGTTTGCACTAAGAATGTGTATCAGATTGAGCACTGTGTTACACTCAGTCCGGCGTCGGCCAACCATTCGTCTGTGCAGGCCGTTAAGGAAGAGTAATATTCCTTGGAACTGGATTATCCTTTCCTAGCCGAGCTGAGAGAAGTGAAAAAAAATGAATTAATTTTTGAAAGTGTTAATTAAAATCTTATTTTCCAGCAGCAGCGAGCAGCAGTAGCAGCAGGGATTGTTTTTCCTTCTCCTCTCAATCCGTATAATGTCCGAACAAACAGAAGAAAACCATTCCCCAGTCCACAATCTTCCAGCCTTTCAGCGCACACGTGAAAAAAAAAGATCTTCTCAAATTAAAATCCTTCCCCGTTTGCCGGTTCGACGTTGCCAGCGGATCTGTCAGGGAAGACTAGATTTATTGAATTGTTTGCCTTTGCCTTTACATCCATTTGCTAAATGCTTCTATTTGCTGCAGCAGTCGAACGCGAAAACCTCTCACCAGTTCGCACCTTTGTTCCCTTTTTTCTGGCAAGGTGCAGCAGCGTAGTACCGTACTTCCATTCCCAAATTTAGCACCATTTGTCAGACACAATGCACAAATTAATTAGTCTACCTTGGGCTCCACAAAGGCACACCTTCCATTGAGGGGTTCGGCTTCCCATTCCTATCTGCAGGCGCATCCATGAGTTTCGTGTTTGTTTGTAGCTCGAAAAACATTTGCCTTCTTGCAATTTACAAAATTAATATACAGCTTCAGCTTCTCAGCCTTGCTTTACATTGCAAGAAGACAACTTCAAGCCACTTCTTAAAATATTATGTTTAAAATTTCCTTCCTCCCCCATCCACAGCTCAGTTTCATGCGAGTGAGAGTTTCTTCAAGGCGCAAACTTGCACTACCCACTTCCACTAATAGACCATCCCGTTTTCGCTTTATTCACTTTTCCTGCTCATCCTCCAACTTTGCGCTCTCTAGCCTTCACTAATCTTTCCAATAATGCGGAAACAGGCAAACGGAAGAGTCGAACCCAAACACACAAACTATCCCAACCGAACTTCGATACTTTACGAATAAAAGGGAAAAGGATTTGTAGCAAAGTTACTTTGGCCGATCGGGGCGAAAGTTCCCAGGGGCCAGTTTCCCTGCAAACGAAGTTTTTGCCCACTACACACATGCATCTCCAATGATTTTGAACCAATCGAAGGAAAGGGGGAGGAAGATTTCCGTTGATGGGAAAGTTTTAAGCCACACGGAAGCACGAAAGAATGTCCGAAAACTGTTGTAAATAAATTATTTTCCAATGAAGAATAAAATCACCCATTCTTCGCCTGATTTTCCAAACCATCCGGTCGTGTATTGGTGTGGCTTGTTTAGCTCCGTGACTGCCGCAGTCCTCGTCTGAGTTCTTTCCAAAGTTTTTCACGCTGCCCGGCATTTCGCGCCGCTAGGTACGACGCTGATTGGGGGAACTTCTTTGGTATTGGTTGAAAACCCGACCGCGTCGACCCAGCCCTGCACGGTGCCGTCAATCCCCTCAGTCCACTATCCTTACACAATAACCACGCGTCTGCCAAGAAACGGCCACTTACGCAACCTTTCTCGCTTGAGTTACAATAATTTAGATCAATAAATAAATGAGCATTTCTCTTACGTGCTACAAGTTTCGTACCCTCCCAGTTCCCTACAAACTTTTGAGCACGTTTAAGGCCGTCGGAACTGTCCATTACCGAAGAAGTATGGTGGTATCTGAGGGTTCTGCGGTACTGCTGCCAGTCCGAAGTTTGTACCCGGTACCGGTGCACCAAACATCGGGAACGGTTGCACCGGAAACTGGCCGCCGGGAAAGCCGGGAAACGGTACATTAGAGGGAAAACCCACTCCACCACCGACCGGTTGCTGTGGAGGGAATCCCATCGCCGGCCGTCCGCCAGAAACAGCGCCAGGGAATCTGCCCGGAATGACGGGGAAAGGATCGCGCTGCACGACTACTGTCGGTGGGTTCATCGGGTTGAACGTAATTGCGTTCGGGTTGGTGGTGACCGTTTTATCCGCCGCCAGTCGGAAGTTGATCGCAATGTCGTTGGAAAGATCGTGCCCGCTGGCTGGCGGTGATCCTGGTGGAGCATCACCGACGGGTCGTTCCTGGTTGGCGTTGAGGTTGGGATTGTTGTACCGGTTCAACGATACGATGATGCGTTGACGATCATCCTGTTTGGGCCATTCGCTCGATACGGATTGAACGGCGACATTGACGTTCGGTTCGACAAAGTCCTCTTCCGAGCTTGATTCCAGCAGTTCACTATTCTCACGGTTGCGCTGAACGGTCGTCTCGGGTGAACCGTCCACTAGCTGCGCGCCCATCGGTCCGGATGCTGCCTCGAACGATTCCAGTCCTGACCACTTTTCTGAGGACTGTTTGAGATGTGCGTTATAACTTTTGTCGTCTATTCTATTCTATTGCACTAGCTTAGTGATCTTAAGTCTTGAAAAAGAGGAAACTTTAAGGCATTAATGGCCAAGCATTGTTACTTCTAAATGAACTTCTGTACAATCTAGGTTGTTTTTGCTTAGAAATGTAAAATATTTACAGTAGATTTTTAAGCACGCGTTATGTGTTCAAACCACTCAAAACAGGCTCTCATGCTTGTCAGTTTTATTGGTTACGTCGGAAAACTCCGCAGTAGTATTAAGATGTATAAACTTTGCAAAAAACAAACTCTTTCTAGCGGCAAACGAAAAGGGTCAGAGTGAAACGTTACAAAATAGGAAAGAAATAGAGAAGTAGAAAGGCACAAGAGGTAAGTTCTTATCAACTTTTATTTACATCGTTCACTGTGTAAAGCTTAACTGGTTAGGAGTTCTCGTAGGAACGGAAATCAGGAAGAACAAATCTTTCAACAACAAACTTCTATCACGTTCCATCGCCACACTGTACAGTAGAAGAGCAGGGTTTTTGGGGTTGTGTGTTACAAACATTCCTGGAAGAAATGGAATATCATGCCATCACACCCTAAAACTCCACTCTCCAAGGCATCATCAAGCTCCCATTCCCTTCCCCCTCTCCGTGTTCTATTCTCCGTGCCGATGTAAGATGCATTGCGATGCGTGAAGTACAGCCGCATCTGGAGCCGCACCACCGACGTGTGAAGTGTCACTTATTGCAACCGCTTATAGTTCTGCTACGTTTTGTTGGTACGACATTTGGCAAGAAGACGGTAATGAGACAAAATGTAAAATAATGAATGGAACCATTCATACCAGAGCTATGCTTATGTACATGCTACTAGAAGGTAATGGAAAGATCGTCAAGATATGAAGGTTAATCGGAATAGAGCAGAGCAATCAGAGAGACACAAGCTTGGTAGGGAATGAATGGTACATGGTAATCCAATCACAGGAGCTTAACGTTAGATATAATTTTTAGAAGATATGCGAGCATGAGATAATGTATAGATAGTAGAATAGTACGAAAAAAGGTGTACAAAAATCGAGATCCTTCATCCTTCAGATTCGCTACAATACAACCACCAAAAGAAGGCATCTCCAGGAAGACTGTGATGGAATGAGAGATGGCAACACCCGACGAACGGCTTTGTAGAGTTACAATTAATCGGATGCACATTTGGGAGAATGTTTAGAGGGGGTTGAAAAGGGGAGAGGGGTAGATCAGTCCGGAAGGAGCAGAGAAAGTATTAGAGCGCAAGCGCTGCACTAGCGAGAGCTGTTCAGCAGAGAGTTAGGCAGCGTCAGCAGCGGCTGAGGTAGCAGTAGTAGGTTCCGCAGCTTCCGCAGCATCGGTAGAGCTTTCCGTATTTACCTCCTCTGCCTCCTCCGGTGCCAACCTTTCCTTCGCCTCGTCAATGTCCACGTTGGACGTATCGATCGTGTTCAGATTGTCATCGTCCACCGTCGTCTTGTCTTCATCGCTCGATTCCAGCTCGGTATCGCGCTTGGGCGCATCGGTCGCAGGTGCAGCCGGTTCCTTGTCCGACTCCGCACCATCGTCACCGTTACGATTGCCCACCTCAACATCGGTCGGTGCTTTGGGGGTCGTAGCCTCGGCGCTACCATCGTCCGTTGGCTTCACGTCGATGACACGCACCTTAAAGATTGAGGTACCGAACTCCGTCTTCTTCGTGTAGTACGTATCATTAATGACGACCTTGTGCCCATCGATGACCTACAACGAAGAAGATATCATTACATGAGTCACATAACCAATGCCAATGCCCGATTGGTACTTACCTTCACAGTGGAGGTAGTGTTAGTGACCCCATCTTCCGACGAGTCATCCGGAATTTCCACTGGGAAGAAGCCTGGTCCGGATGGCAGGTAGTCACCACCGTAGAATGGATTCCACGAACCAGAGAAACGATCGCGGACACGCTTTAGAAGATCTGCAATGTTTTGGATATATAATTGATGAATTCTATAACAACCTCACAAATTTCCGATGCTACTCACCATCCAGATATCCGGATAGATGCCACGAGAACGGATTGTACGATGGGAAGTACACAGGTCTGGCCGGCACTGGTGCAAAGTCACCGGTATCTACCACACCATCAAAGCCTTCAAATGACGACGGATAACGGTTGTAGTACGTGGGGCGATGGTGTGACAGCGGCACCACAATATACTCTGCATCATCCGAGGCATCAGAGTTTGCATCCTTCTCGTAGCTCGCTGCCAAAAAAAGAACGAAAACATCAGTGATTTTAAAGAAATAGGTTAACCATAATGCTCATAAGCGAACAATTTATCGGCCATTCGTCATCTCCGAAAGCGTTTCAAGTTTATTGCGCACCATTTGGAAAAACTGCTTCATCATTGGCGGGGAGGGAAGGCCGCGAGACACGATCAAGGTGAAATCGATTTGTTACGGAGCAGAGTAGAGGATGGGCAAAAAACCCCCTCGCTAAAACGGGGTGGAGCCTTACGTTTCAATCGCTTTTTCGGAGTACCCCTTTACCTCCAGGTGCTTCGTGCAGTGGGGACGAATAATTGCAACCGGGGCCACACTAATCGGCCATAATTGATGTGCTCAAACGTAATGAAGATGTTGGAGAGGTAGGAGCACCATCAGCAGTAGATGTTGTTGTTATTATTCAAAATAAATGGAAAACGATCATTATTCATCCGAGGGCATGCAACTAGGCCGTTTCTTTGCGATGAAGATCTTTTGGAATGACACTAGCGCTCAGTGTAGAAGTGTTCTTCTCAACACTCGAGAAGCACCTTCCATACCCTCCACTTGCACACATGACTCGCTAATTTCAGACACACTTTCGTTGCCATGCTGATCAGAAGCGAATGGCGGAAGAATCGTTCACATAATAATGATTCCAAAAAAAAAACGATCGCGATGATGAACAGCGATGAATCACACAAAATGACAGAATCGCGTGTGACCAGCCACTTAGATGGCGTGGCCAACACGCAGGGAAACGCTAGTGCTGGGCCGAAGCACCAGGCTTTTGTTTCATAATTGGTGCAATTTGGAAATGTATCTCCCATGAGGGTGCCCGCGTGTTTTTAAAATTATCAATGGTAAATTGGTGTCTATAGGAGAACGACGATGTTCCAAACAAGCTGCAACCCATATGGATGTGCACAATTTGCATTGATAAGGAAAAATTGCTGTATTAATTCATTTGAAATTCATAGAAATGTTTATGAAAATGGTTGCTGAATGGTTCCAATAATTGTGGTAATGTACTTGTATATTCATTTCAGTAATGGTTATTACCTTGAAGGGAAAGAGACTCTTTTTGATTCTTTCCAACACTTCAATTATCACGAGTATCTAAATATCCTATTTGATCTACATAAACTCACTCTTCTCAATAAAAGAAAGAAAACTCATCCCGAGAGATCAAGACCAAGATGAATTCTTGTCAAACCATTTCTCAACAAACTCTCCTCCGCCCCACTAAACATGTCGATCACGATCGTACTCTGTATTGTATTGACACTGTTGACATTGTTATTAGCGACAGCGCGTATTCTACGACGTGACTGTTGCCTCCGTTCAGCCGATCGACCAGTTCATGAGCAATGTTGACCTACTCTGGACCGTGTAAGATCGTGCCTACAGGCTGTTTCCATTCTACAGTACAGTACATAACAGTAGTTACACAAGCACAATGACCTACTCGAAGCTACCTACCGGTACACCCGAAACACAAGCTCAGGTCGAGCCTGGGTTTATTGCGAAGATGCATCCATCTCCAAGAAGATGCCCTTCTCCGCAGGATTGAATTGGCAAAAGCAACACAAAAATGGCAACAATTGAGTGGTAGTAGAAAAAAAACACGATAATCAAATTATCTGTAATTGCAACACTTTTCAATGCACAATGCGTTTGCTTTCGTGAGTGATGTATAACGTCTAACAATACGGCTTCCACGCGCGTTTGGAACAATCAAATTCCGTGTTTGCTGCTGCTCGTTCGTCTTAACATTTTGACAGCAATGCTCAGACGGAGTACGCTCAAATGTGTGAGCATTATGTGTGTGTGTGTATGAGCTTCAATTTTTCGAGGTAAACGCCATATCGACACCTCACAGCTTCAAGGGTTATTAATCGTGGGTAGTTACTTAGCACGACCACAAACGGCAAACGTTTCGGTAAGAACTGGTTTTACAAATGTCACGTGCCGGCAGTGTACTTTGCAACCCCACATCTCCCACAACAACTGCACCGGTGGCTGACAATGCAATGCACCCCCCGTACTTACTCAACATCTAGCCGATGGAATCTGAAGCCTGCATCAACACCCTGTAAGTTCTGGAATTGTATTCAAAACACGCAACGAAATAAATTCAACAAACAATCTAATCGCTGCTTGCACATGCCGCTAGATCGTGGTGTGGGAGGTCCAGTAACACACATACGGCCTGTCTGCATGCCAGACGTCAATTGCACAGAGAAATTAGGTGAACCATTGCTTTCCGTGTGCAAAAGGTTGTGGAGTGAATTCGGTTTTTAGTCCCTCCCTGCCCTGGAATTCCCTTCAAAACGGTACCAATTGTAAATCATCGACTCAAATCAAAACATTTCCATCCAACTACAGCGGTGGGTGTTCGAACTGTAATGTGCGAGCTTTCTCCCCCTCCCCCCCCCCCCCCCGCGATGGAACTACAACGCCGAAGAATTTCAAATACTTGACGAACGCTTCTTGGCATTCTTGACTGGCCGCCCCTCCAACCTTTTGCCACCTTTGTCGACCGCGAAAGTATTTTAATTAGCTTCATCTCAATCGCCCAATCGTTCAAGTGTGCCTTCCGGGGCTGGAAATTCCTGCCAAGCTTCTCGATTGAAATTCGCACAAATGAAAGGGAATGGAGGGTTGGGGTGAAGTAGATTCTATATTTTCCTTTCAAAGTTACTTTAAAGACGTTGAGCCTGGTTGCATCCATTTCAACGGAAGAGATGAGTTAAAGATCGTTAAGGTAGCATGTCCACTCTCCATCGAGGCTGTTTGTATATTACTTTATACAACCAATGATATTGTTCGTGAAATCTACATCTAGTTCACTTTTAACATCGAATTTCACAGTATCAAACTTTGTGGACTCTTCAAACTCAAAACAAACTCTTTCGTGGATTTCATGATTTGCATGGACCGAAACAACACAAATATTATTTAAACATTCATTTCAGTGATCTATCATCACTGTGGGCAGATTCAGTATCGTAGAAGTTACGTTGCTTTGACAACCCTGACTAATAGCGATTATTTAATGAGGCTATGCTCTTGCAAAGGAGCTGCAAAAAGCCACATTTAAAACCATATTTGATGACAAGAAAAGTGAGCTTGTCCAAGGTCCCCCTTGGCAAAACGCCTACATTAGACGGATTAATCATAAAGAGGTTACTAAGAAACTGTTATTTAAATTATGGATCATCAACTGAGACCAGTTCTGACACACGCTTCCCCAGTTTTTGCTTCTTTCTAATCTCTTTCCATTATTCAGCAAAAGACCATCTAAATCAGTAACAAAAACGAAACAAAATTTCTGGTCGTACGCCAACACCTACCAACAGATTGGCGCGCATTTGCCTGCGGTCCACTTCAACGCGTTGAAACGACCCCCTCCGGTCGATTGAATTCGTTTTACACTACAGCAACACAACACCCATTGCTCCATTGCCAGCCCACACAAGGTACCAACAGCGACAGCGAGAACTCATCCATCCGCGGTCAATGAAATAGCGACGCAGCACAATGATGAGGCAGCGCACACAACGGAAGACGGACCGAACGGAGAGGGTGCAGGTCGTTGTAAGAGTACAGCGTGTGAAAAGGGTTCCACTACCCCTGCGTAGCCGGACCAATGGACACACAGCACAACAATCAACCGAAATTGTTAATAAAATTGTATGTCCCACCACCGGGGAGGGCAATACGGAAACTTCCCGGCAGGGCGAGAATGCATGGATGCGGCGTAGAAGTCATGCTCACGGGAAGTGCATCTAATGGATGGTAGACACATCGTACCAGGTTCAATCTCTACCGAGTCATCTCGGAAGTGAGCTGGTGAGTGCTACGCCACCTTCCTAATTTACTTTCCCATTAACCGCTCCGGTGGCAATCATATGGTGCCCCGATGGGTCATTACTTTTGAAGTGGAAATGAAAAACATCTCAGCAATACAGCCACAACGCTCAGCTGCCGGTGTGATGTTGATGACGCACTAAATTGCTCACCGCAAGGTACCCCAAACAAGATGAAAAAATAAAAAAATAACGTCCACAACACCTTGCCAAGGTCAAATGAAGCAGTGACCGTACAGATGCTGAACCGGAAGATTCGAAGAAAAGGAAATGAAACCAAAGATGCTGAATATCTAGCGCAAAAGATGAATGAAGCTCATCAGTGCATATAGCAGACGCTTTGGCGTAGTTTTCCGCTCATAAACATCTTCGCCGAAAACGGACCCAATGTTGATGAGTGAGGCCGGCCGGTGGTATGGTTTATAAATACGTGCGCCCCGAGGTGGGCAATCAAACAAATCTCCCAACGGGGCACGTACGGTGGTTTTACACACACACGCTAGGTACATATCATGCGCGAGTTGGATGGATTTTAATTAGCTCCAGCGTGATCGCACGCGCTCGCGCGCGCTTCTACAACAATTTTGGTCGGAATTATGCAATCTGCTAGAACGAAACAGACGCCAAACGGAAGCTGCGGCTTTTCTGGGGGCTACAAAATGGCCCATGGCAATTAAAATCCGTGCACAATCTGTTGGGATTAAAACAGATTGGCTCTTAGTTCCTGTTGTGCGATCGCTCTTGAAGCATATGTGGCCCCAAGATCTTGGTTGATTGAGCCTGTTTTGTTCTTTAAAGTTGCTAATGACTTAAAATCCCCAAGAACTTAAAAACTACATCGCAAACAGGGTCTCGATAACTCTCGCATCGCTTTTTGGGGAATTTTTGGGGGCTCAAGTTATGGTTCTCCAAAAACTTGTTTCGTACCAGAACCCTAACTGAAGGGGGCTGGTAGGGAGATACGATACGTTCCAGTCGTCGAACACCACGTCACGGTTTCAGGAAATTGACTGCAAACTACGCCTCCTCCAGTAGAAGCCAGCCTTCGTGCATGGCTCTAAAATTACAATTGCTACCGGCATGAGAGAAACATCACACGCACAGCAAACCCAATCACGAAAGTCACGAACATTGCGCTGTGAGAGAAGCGAATCTTTATCTAACATCAGACTGGCAGGGGGGCGCGAATTTTTATCACAGCATTGAAACGTCATCGAACGATTGAATGCTCTAGAAAAGATCAGCTCAGTGTGTTTTAGTTTCTAGAATATTGAAATTTGCACAGTGGAAATTGATTTTTCATGTCCCCAACGATCGATTGGGCATGAACACCGTTTACAAACTGCGTCTTGGCGATACCGGTTTTGCGGTCTATCTTTAAATTTAAATCGCCCTCCACCTGCCCTTGCACTGGCACTGCCATATGGAAAGTGGTCGACATATTTTATGCTTTATTCACACACACACACACACACACACACATACACACAAACATACCTGGATAGGCGACGGTGGCGGTCACGGTCAAGGCAACCACCAGCAGCAGGCTGGTCGCGAATCGACGCATTTCTGTCGCACGGCGATTGTTGGGGGGTGAAGACGGCGAATTTTCCAGAACTTTCCACCAGGAAACCTTCACGAGGATTGCGTATTTACCGACGTTTGTTACCTCTCACTGCACAAAACTGCACCGCACACACACTCTCTATCTCTCTGTTTGGCTCGTAGGTTGCGTTTCTGTAGAGAGAAAAGCGACACAAGGGAAATGCATTGATTACTTTGATCCGTTTGGTGGGATTCACATCAGCCACCACCTCAACAATATCAACAACGAAATGTCATAACACAGTACTTTTAGGCACAGACAAAACACAGCCGGTGGGAGAGATGGGACCGATTGATGAGACCCGGTGAGAGTAAAAACAGTAAACACCAGTCACTTCCTACCAAGGGCTGCAGTTCACTGGAATGAGATTGCGCTAACCACACACACACCCACCCCCTTTCACACGTACCTGTAAGGGTCGCACAATACACCACACTTGTTCGTTACTCTCCGAGCACGTTCTCTCGACTGGTCCGGTGGCAACGGTACGCTCCACGTCTATATATGCGATCTGGACGCCGCAACGTTAGACGCCGGCAGCAGTGGTGGTGATGGCGATGATGGTGAGTCAGACTCTCCCTTTTGGTGTGTTTTGGTTTGCCGTGTCGCACTGATGCGGGTTCGCTTCCACGCACTCGCAGCATTCGTGGTATCGAGTTGTGTCTCGCTCTCGCCCTCAATTGCGTTTGCCGGGGTTGGCCCGGTACCATCGCCGCCGTGGACGCTAAACGCCGTGCCCGACCGCGTTGCCGTGTTGTGACGGGACGTGTTCTCGGTGTCCCGAATGGCGAAAGATAACAAAATATTGGTTGCATGTCTGCGGAACGTCGTTGAATTTTAAACAGTAAATTAGGCATTTTTACAAGAGCTAGATAGTGACGCAAAAGAGGTTCAAAGAGAATGCTTTACATATTTTTCAATTAGAGGGAGGAATAAATAAAATTTAAGTTATGGCTTGCGTTTAACATAAATATAATATTCAAAGCGTTTAAAATAATACAATTATAAGAACTTGTAGCTCCATAACTATTCTAAGTAATGAATTTTATCAATATACTATTACACAGATGATGTGACGAAACAGATGCAGATTTAAGCTTCATAATGTATATTGGCTCGATGGTTGAATGAATAAACGAGTCGGTTCTCACAAGACGCGATCTGTATGGAGTCCCGTTTGAAAGCGTGTCTGTCTTGCCTGAAGAATTACATAGATCATGGGTGGTTAACAACCAGTAAAATAATATAAAAATTGTAATTATAACCATATCACGATTTCGACCTGCAGTGCTCAAATTTGAATAATTTGATAAAAGTGTCATGTTTTATTCTGTAATTTGTATGAAACTGAAAGAGATAATGACAATAGTAATTAAACACTCTACAGGAAAATCTATAAATATCAAGCTGTATGCCAAGTCACCAATCATCACCGTATTTCTGGAACATTCTCTCAATCTTTAAACTGTTTTTTAACCTTAACTTCTTACCCTTATACTTGACACAAAAAATCCACATTGAAAAGAACGTAGAAGCAAAAGTAATTGCTTCAAACTTAAACAATTCTAGAATAAACCTTCTATTGTATTACATTTTAGCTCCTTTTTTCCTGCTAACTTCAATACAATGTCTGTACTGAAGGACACAAAATTAGCAACTTGTCTTACTGCCTGCCATTTACAGCCGACCGAACTAGAAGACAATGTATCCGGATGCCAAATATGACACAAAATTTAAAAAAAAACTCCAAAGCCGAAGTCTTGTTTAGCGTTGACAAACACGAAAGGGCATACCTATTGAAAGTTTGACATTTCCTGCAAAACGGAACGTTTAACCCCTTACCCGGACACTGATTAAATATCAATTGATCGTAAAAAAGAAGCACAAGCTGGCCGCTTCACCTTTGCCAATTCTAGGCGAAAGATGTACACACGGCGAAGGTAAATAGGCAATCGAGCAACTCCATTTTACGCCAGTGCAACATAATCCATCTTCCTGGGAAACGGGTCTCCGTACAAGTCGATAAAGCCAACTCCCGTTGTGACATTCCAATCTGATCGATCGATCGATGATCGCCAATCAGGAAAGTTCTAAGGCCAGCTAACGCTAGAATTCACTAATATAGCGAGCGCACGATTAACACCTCTCCGGTCTGTGTGCGAAAAAAAACATTAAAAATACACTTATGATATGGCATTCTATTGGTTTGCCCCGCGCACCAAAAGCGAACGACTTTCTCGGTCCCGGGGCAAACGCAATTCCATTCGCTACTGCACTTGTACACCCGTACAGGACCCATACCCCATTTGTCAACGCAGTGGCGCGCGCCCATTGATGTCGACGCGTTTGGCATGAGGCGACCGGTACCGTTTAGCACACTGCGTCACCCTTCAAAAACCCCTCCCGGAGGTGACGGGTGCCCATCCTTAGCAAATCGTTTCGCTACCCATGACATGACGCTCTCTTCCTCTCTCTTGCTTTTTGACTGACCGTGTTTATTTGCAAACAGGAGTGTCAGCACAGAGATCAATCGCGCACATACCAGTTGAGTGACACTTTTCCTACGGCCTGCAGCAACGCAGGGGTGCCTCACTGAACTATTGAAACCTTCGGCGATTGATCGACTGCAACTGATCGGCCGTCGATCGGTGGATGAAAATCGTTCACTCATCACAACACAGCGCCTTGGTCAAGGTCACACCATGCGGCAGGTGGCGTGGTTTGCAGGTGGAGTGAAGGTTTTGCTCTGTGCACTGGTAAAGGTCGTCGCGGTTTGTTGTATGTTCTAATAGGGTGGCCTCGATTGCCACCCGGCCGGCTGCTGCTAACCGACCGAAGCGACGGATGGCATTCCTCTGGTGTGTTCTGTGATGATGACGATCACTGAACTTGGATGGAAAACTGCAACCACCTTAATGATGCGCAGACAGACAGATATGATCGAGGCGTGTTAATCTATTGTGTTCCGCGTTCAGCGCAATGACATGTTTAATTATGCCTCTATGGCCGTGGTTGATGTTCCTTAAAGAAGCTGCATGAGTGTAGCTCAGGAGCTTAGGGACAATCAACAAGTTTGAATATTTTAATGATTTATTTTGACAAAACGATCAAGATTCTTGAAGCTGAATCAAAAAATGAGAGTTCACTCGAGAATGATATTAAGGGATTTGTACTTTTCCTAGGTTGTTACTAATGATACTATTTAGCAAATCCAAAGATCCATGTATCTGGTCTCTGGAAGATGAATGCGTTAGGTCCCTTCGAATCTCTGCTCAGAAAGACCTTAACGTACATAAACGTAGAAATTTGGGCAGATGATTCGGCTAAAAATCTTTTCATGGTTGCATAAAAGTTATACCCAAATATTCATTTTCACTTTCTCTTTCACTCTAAACAATGGTCTAATGGTTCCTTATCTTCAGAGCAAGTTGTTAATGGACCAGGGAACATTCTTTGATGATTGCGCCAACAAACCAAGATCTAGTTCAGTAGATCTTTCCAGCGGTTGCTATGTACGACATCGTGACTTTTTTCCCGACCCAAGGGACACCGCGAAAGAAGTTTAACATGTTTGCAGCGCTTTACATTGCGCTTTGTTTCAATTTGCTTTGTTGACAGATAAGCTTCTAGAAGCGATCAGCGTCAACGATGACACAGGTGGTCGATGTCCGCTCGCTTAGTCAGAGCCACCCGGCGTACCGTGATACCTCCCCAGTGCTCTGTTGAGTTATCACATTACACAATAGCAGCTCTGTTCAGTTTACAGAAGCTGTACATGGGGGATGGGGAGGTGAATAATAGATGGCACCAGCAGTTACATGGATTACTCAGCACAAGAAAAAAGTGAAACTTTGAGGGGTTTTGTTTACTACAAACCCGCATAACATCGTATTGTGTGAATAACCGGAAGCATATTTGATTGTAGAAAGAAAAAAACAGTTATCCAAACTTTTTTGTTGTTGTGATCTTAAAGCTCCCGATGATTCATTTTCAATTAGTCTAAAATGACATCTTCCCTTGCGGTTAGCGGCATATTTTTCCTCCAAAACATTCGCCCAATTGAATGTTCAACGACGACTTCTTCTTGATAATTTCCCACTAAACCTCACCGAATCTTTGATTCGGTCAAGGTGGTTATGCAATGGCTTTGATTGTCGTGATTAATTCCCAATGCCAAAACGGCGCTTTAATTGCGCCCGGTACAAGATTAATCGGTGCACCGCGAAAGATGCGCAATTTAATCGCTCATGCCCGGAGATCGTTAGATTTGTTCCCGCTCCGCCCGCAGACAAGTTCGTTACCCCGTGCCAAGTGCACCGGTTTCAAGTGCACCCAACTGCACATTTCGTGGACACGTGCACTGTTCAATCTGCGTCTTTCGATCCCTTTTGTCAATGATTTATCGGGCTCCGGATTTGACGCGCTGCTAGGGACAGGGTAGGACTTGCGGTTGCAATTGTCTGTAATTGTAGTGCGAAGATGCGCACGTTTCACGCCTTGTAGGTGACCAATCGGCACATCTGAAGGCAAAACCGATCAATCCTCCCGTATCCGTGTCTCCACTGCTCCTAAGAGCAAGTTTGCAAATGTTTGCATCGTGAATCGAACCATCCCCCGCTAGAACACGTTTTCGTTTTCAATCGTGCACGATCGACGAGAATAATCTGCAACCGGATTTACCTGTCCAATTGCCTCCCTCAATGCCCGATCTTTATTCATTCATCACCTCCTGCAGCTGACGGTCGTCTTCGTCAAGTCGCAAAACTGGCCCAGATTGTGCACAACAATCGAACGGTGCTTTTTCTAACAAAAAACAAAATCCCCATCTGTTTCGGATCGGCATCTTTCGGCGATCGTCTTAGCCTTTTGCCCTTTTCAACTGGCCCCGATAATATTGGCCAATGTATCGAAGAAACGATCTTCAAACCAACAGGTTAGCCAACAGTTGCGGCGCCTCAGCCTTAGAGGTCAAGCAGCAGCTCTTGGGGTACTTGGCGTTGGGCTCTCGAGTGGCGCTTCATGCTGGAGCGAGTTGCCACATCAAGACAAATATACGGACTTTTGCACCATTCAACATCGCTTAAAGAAGCATCATAATCACATTCGAACGATCGCCCGCCATCTCCTGAGGTGACTTAATTGAACGGATCCACAGACGCCTCAGTAGAAAAGAAAGAAAACTCGAAAACACGCAACACAAACAACGCTCTAGATTTGTGCTTAAGGTAGTCAGACACATCATTTGGTCGATAAATACACTTTATTTGCTGTTTTTCATCTTTCCCACACAGACACACATTTTCACAAGAAAACTGCATGATTCATAATAGATCTGCCACCGTTCTTAGACTGCTTAACGTTAGCTTATCAAGTTAAACAACTAGCCATGAGTTGCATCCCCCACCCACCTGGAGGTTGGGGGATTATTCTGTCACATTATACGAAACGCGAGTTTCGCGCTAGATGTTGTTGACTTGCGCCCGCGTTGACATGGTTAATATTCTACAAAATTATTCATTCATAGCTGCCGCTTACGCTAACCAGAATGAAATATCGCTCCTGCAGCTTGCGCAAATACTACACCGCCCGTGTGCTGCGCTGTTGCAGCGCAACTACGACGGAACACACATTCCATGTGTGCGCGTTACCCTTGGGAGAGCTGGATTATCTATTTGCAACGTAACACTAGTAGTAAGGCCAATGAAGAAAACTCGAACTTTACTTTGTAATTTGTGATGGAGGTTGCTTTTTTATCTTTTTTCTACTTCTTTTGCTACCTTTCTACATCCCTCAACGGTTCCATCGGAGTCGTAGCCGCAGGCTCAGATACAGCACGATGTGCAGGAACGCAATCCAGATGCTAAGCCCGAGCACATCCGTCCAGTAGCGGTTCGGTTCCATGTGGAGGGCTTCCAGGATTTTACTCGTTTTGCGATAGTAGCAAAAGATCTCACTACAACCCACCTCCGTCCGGTTGTGTCCGTACGTAGCCTGCACTAACCCCTCAAACCCGTACCGAAAGTAGCTTACCAGCGTGAGTGGCTTAAAGAAATCCAGCAGCTCGTTGTACCGTATAAAGAACCCACTAAACAGTAGCGCAGGAATGATTGAAGCCGGCACAATAAATGGACTGACTTCGATCGGAAACAAACACCCCGCGATCAACCCATACACCTGCGCCAGCCACCCAAACAGCGCGCAGATGCCCCAGAACATCAACACACGATCCGTCTCGTACAGCTGCCCGCTGAGAAAGTACATGATCAGCTGAAAGGCTGTCACCCCCGACAGCATCCACGGGAAGTCGGCCACCAGCTTGGAGAAGTAGTACGCCGACACGGAGTAGTAGTTGCTCTTGTGCTCCCGCACAAACACAGCCATCTCGAGCGGGACTGGAAAGATGTGAAAAAAGACTCCCGTTACGCTCCAAAAATCCCAAGTTTCATTCGATTTATATACTACTTACATGTCAATATAACCGTCATTGCATTAGCGAACGTGATAAACATCAGGAAAGCGATCAGTAGGGAAATGTTGGACAGCACTTTGGACGCATCGTCACCGACGTTGTGAAACACAAAGCCGATCGTAAAGCCGAACAGAACGTGGCCGAAAAAGCGTAGCCCCATCAGCTGCGGATTCCGGACCGTGCCGAGTGTCGTACGGCGGGTTAGGGTGGTGAACTGGTTCCACCAGCTGATCGGATACTGGGGGCCTCGTCCTTCCACCAGAAACTCGGTCGAATCGTACTCGCGCTGAATGCCTGAAATAATTTAAAAAAACCGTTGAGCTCATCTGTATACATTTCAAATTCGAAACACATGCATTGCCTACATTTAGGCGCACTACTTACCCAAGTTCATTGAGGCGCTGACGGATTTTTCGGACTTGACCATCAGCTTCTCCACCTCGGCACATTTGGAGTCGTACTGGGACGCTATTTTTAGCACTGTAGAGCAAAAAGTAAGTTTAAGTAGGGCTTAAAATTGATAAAAAACACAAATTCCTACCAAAATCTGCCCGATTGTAGTACGGCGGACAGTGAAATCCAGCCTCCGCAAACGTCGGTATCAGCTCGTCCAGCGAACCCTGGTACATACACCGACCATCCACCACCACATAGATATCATCGAACAGCTCCAACAACTCCGAGCTTGGCTGGTGGATCACACTAATCACACACCGACCCTGCCGGGCGAGATCCTTCATGTACGAGATCACCTGGAACGAGGACACACTGTCCAGCCCGCTGGTAGGCTCATCGAAGAACATGATTGCCGGATTCGACACCAGCTCCAGCCCGATCGACAGTCGCTTCTTTTCACCCCCGGACAGCACCTGCGACTGATTGTGGGCACACTTTTGCAGCCCCAGCAGGGCAATCACCCCATTCACAATCTCGACCTTGTGCGCTAGCGGTACGTTCGTTGCCAGCTTCAAATCGGCCGCGTAGTGAAGGTTCTCACGTAGCGTTATGTTGGGTAGTAGCGTTACATCTTGTGCGGTGTACGCGACCAGCTGTCGATAACGCTGCCGGTCAATGATTTCATTGTTGACAATGATGTTCCCGCTAACGCCCTGCGTCCTGTGGGAGATATGGTTAGCAGAAGAGTTTCGGGAGCTGTTGGGATTACACTCACTTAAAGCCACTCAGCACATTCAGCAGCGTTGATTTGCCAGCTCCAGATGGACCTAGCACTGCAGTAAGCCGCCCTGTTCGGAAAGTGCCGGAAATATTCTTCAGCAACAGTTTGTCCTCCTTCTGATGCCGCACTTGATAGGCGATATTTTGAAAGTGTAGATTCGTACCGCCCTGCATTAGCGGTATCGTTATCTCGATGCTGTTCTTATCTACGCTCATCTTGAAGCGGGAAGCACGCTATTGCATGCGGCACCGTTGATTCAGATGGGAAGATGCGTCACACACAATTCTAACGCCCGCCACACCCAGTTCCGTTTACTTTTCACCAATGCTGTGATTGAAATTTGCTTCACAAATCACACTTACAACTTGATTGCTACTGTCTCTATCTTCTTTTCCTTTAAGGCAGTAACTTTAACTGCTAAAAGATCACCTACACCGAAAGGGGATAAAGACACTGCCTGTAAAGTACGCTGAGCACTACCTGAGCCACTAGCTTCCAGTCTACACGGCACCTTAGTCGCGACTGATCCATCTCGGCGCCGATTCATCTTCGGTCCCGGTAGCACGAAACCCCGCAATCCAGTAGTGGCTCATTTTTCTACTAGATTTATTGAAAATTTTCCGCAACTAGGTGGGGGATTGACGCGCGCACACACACACGTAGACGTCACACGCAGTCTGGGTTGATATTTAACATACCTGCTTGCTACAGTGCAGCCCAAGCCCTGAGACACGACAATCACTTTTCCGTTCCCTGTACGTCTATCACCTGGCCCGTCACTAGTTCTCAAACCGGTCTCGGGCGCGCGAGTGCACCGGCGGGAGTACAATTACACACACACACTCCGTGCTGTGGGAAGTGCATTTCTTCTGGCGGTTTCTGCGATTCTGCTAGCTGCTGCACCCGCTACACGATCTACCAACCACATGGTGATGCATGGATGGCATTGCCAACGAACAACGGCATACCTACCTCCAGTGTCTCGAGGGGTGGACTACTCCTACTCGTGCAGCTATTTCCGCAGTACCTTCGAGAGTTTCTTACGGCACAACGAAACCCGTTTTTTGGACTTGATAACTGACAAGCCCATGTAACGCTTTGCCTAGAAACTAGAACTGATCGACGGAGAGCTTTGTTTTCGGGGGGCGAAAATGTGCTAACGAGGACTTATCGAGCGAACGTCTGCTTGCCCGGGGGAGTTCCCAGAAACTGATGAGGCGTGTTAAATCGTTTCACATATGCAAACGCACACCCAGAGATACAGACACTTTCACATACACGTTCCGAGCGCTGTTTAACCCCTGATAACACGGCGTTCCCCCAAAGCCGTGTGACAAACTTCAAACAACACGATGCTCACCTACCGGCCACCACCAACCGACTGGTTGGAGGTCACGCTCCGCTTGGGGCGATAGTCGCGGAAGTCAGTCCGGCTCTTGCAGTTCGGGGCCTAAGGGGCTAATTTCGCATCAGACCTAGGGAGAAAATAGCAGCGAAAGGTAGCAAGGAAAGCAGAGACAGATATAAACACGCGTCAAATCCAAGCTCCAAGCTGTCCGGGCTCTAACTGGAAGGGCAAACAAAATGATACTCGGGGGCCGAGTATAGTTTTTACTCAAACAAGATATTCACACATCGGTTAGATCTCGTCTAGTCGGTGACGTCAATGGGAGTAAGAAACACAACTAGTTTTTTGTAAAAAAAAAGTCAGTAAATGCGATCTTTAATAGTTTACACTTAGTCTTGCTACAATTACTGGGGGTTCTCAGCACTGTCGCTCTATCTATAGACGGTCGGATTAATAAGCAAAAAAGCTACGGTATCGCATTTCCCGCGTTGACTATGTGTACTCTTTTGCATCTCGCTCTTGCTCTGCTGTGCTCCTTGTCTTGTCTGAGGTTGTTGCACTCAACAACACTTCACGCATTCAATGTCACGATCACCATCCAGACGCTCGCCTGCACCGAAACCGCCCAAGGTCGTTCGGGGTTTTGATGCAAGATTCCATTCCAGCAACAGCCCATTCACCGGTTGCGCCGTAACCGTACCTTCAGGCTCGCGTACAGCAGCACGTGAAGGACGGCAACCCACACGGACAGGCCCGCCACATCGTACCAGTAACGGTTCGGATCCATCTGCAGCATTTCCATCACTTTGCTCGTTTTGCGATAGTAGCAAAACATCTCGCTACACCCGAGCTGCGTTCGATTGAACCCGTACGCTACCTGGGCCAGCCCCTCGAACCCGTACCGAAAGTAGCTGACGTAGGTGAGCGGTCGAAACGCGGCCAACAGTTCGCTGTACCGGATAAAGAAGCCAGAAAACATGACCGCCGGTATGATGGACGCCGGCACCACGAATGGACTGACGTCTAGGGGGAAGACACTGCCTGCGACCATGCCGTACATCTGCGCCAACCATCCGAACAGTACGCAGATGCCCCAGAACGCCACGACCCGGTCCGTTTCGTTCGGTTGGCCGGTTAAGTAGTACACGATCAGTTGAAAGCAGCTCACCCCGGCCAGCATCAGCGGGAAGTCAGCTACCAGCTTCGAGCAGTAGTAGGCGGACACTGGGTAGTAGTTGCTCTTGTGCTCCCGCACAAATACGGCCATCTCAAGGGGGACTGTAAGTAGAGTAGGGGGATGATTGTGTGTTGAAGGTTCGTAGATTTGCAACTACATTTGCATGCCAGCTTTCCCTTACACGTCAGCACCACCGTCATCGCGTTCGCAAACACGATAAACATGAGGAAGAGTATGAGGCAGGACACGTTAGATAACACTTTGGCACCGTCGTCACCCACGTCGTAGAACACGCTCCCTATCGTCAGGCCGAACAGCAGATGGCCCAACAGCCGGAACCGGGTCAGCGTGATGTTTCGCAGCGTACAGAGCGCGGTTCGGCGTACCAGCACGGCAAACTGACGCCACCAGGCGATGGGATACTGTGCGGAGGCTCTGCTCTCTGCCATCAGGTTGTTACACTCCTCCAAGTGTGTGCTACCTGGGGGACGAGAAGTGGTTAGATTAGGTGTGCCTGCTCTCGATCATGGCGTAGGCGCAAAATCGATTACCATTCTCCAGGTATCCATTAATGGCAGTATCGGCCCGTGCTATCAGCTTCTCTACGCTGTCCATATCGTCGGTCCTCTGAGACGCTATTTTTAATACTGCAATTAGACAAACAAAGGGGTTCATTAGCAACCATTTCAATGTGCTCAATCATCTCAAACACGTACCAAAATCGGCTCGATTGTAGTACGGCGGACAGGTGAAGCCGACCTCCTCCAGTGTCGGTATTAGGTCGTCTAGTGATCCCTGGTACATACAGCGACCATCCACTACGACATAAACATCGTCAAACAGCTCCAGCAACTCCGAGCTGGGTTGATGCACCACAGTAGCCACACAGCGGCCCTGCCGGGCGAGATCCCTCATGTACGAGATCATCTGATAGGACGCCACACTGTCCAACCCACTAGTCGGTTCATCGAAGAACATAATCTTCGGGTTTGACACCAACTCCAGCCCGATGGAGAGTCGCTTCCGCTCTCCACCGGACAGTGTTTTCGCCTGACTGTGGGAGCACTTCTGTAGCCCCAGCAGGGCTACGATATCGTTCACGATCTTCGTCTTGTGGATGTAGGAAACGTTCTTCGACAGCTTTAAATCTGCAACATAGTGAAGCGTTTCTCGTACGGTAAGGTTGTGCAGCAAAGGTACATCCTGCTCGGTGTACGCGACTAGCTGGCGGTACTTGTGACAATCCACCGCCTCATTGTTGATGAGTATTCTTCCGCTAACTCCTTGCGTTCTGGAAAGCAAAAACGAGATCTTTTTTTTTATCTAACATCGGTGCAAATAATTTGCAGTTTAATCCTCACTTAAAGCCACTGAGTATGTTGAGTAGCGTCGATTTACCGGCTCCCGATGGGCCCAGAATTGCAGTCAATCGGCCAGACTTGAGCGTGCCGGAGATGTTGCGCAGCAGCTGCTTCTGCCCCGCACTGTACGACAGGTTCCGAAAGGTCAGGTTGGTGATGGTTTTCACAAGTGGTATGACCACCTCAACCGTTTCCTCCGAACTCATGTTTCGGTGACTGGAAGGAACCACAAAACAAAACAAAAAAAAAACCATCACATTAAAAACTCCACTCGTAATTGTTGTTTTAATAAACACAAACAAACGCATTTAACGACGTGCTGGACGCACTGGAGACGGAGAGCGCGTCGTATAAACATAATCGTAGTGCTGAACGCTTTTTTAATGAACCGACAATGTTTGTAAACATTAGGCGTGATCCTCAGATGCCACAGACACCACCACCGCACCACCACCAACAACAACCCACAGTGACGTCACGTGGTGCTCTGTGTGATCTGTCAAAAATTCACCTGACCGCACGATCATGCGCTTGCTCTCCGTCGTGCTCACCCTATTCCGAGACTCTCTTACAATCTCTTCTTTGTTTATTGCTGTTTATGCTCTCACTGCAGCAAACCTCTCTCACTCTCTCTCTCTCTCTTTTCTTTCGTTCTTCCACTTTACACCTTTCCATGGAGCAGAAACATGGAGGTCTTTAATGGGGTGGGCTCATTAAATCACCGGCATGACGTCACGATCGAGGAAGGTGATCTTTCCAGCAAGCGCGCACACACCATCTGGCATTACTGGTGCAGAACCCTGTCCACTCTTCCTGCATATCGTCGCAGGCACTGTGATGATTTCCTGTCACTGTGATGTGGTATGCAGTGCACGCAATTCATGCGCACCCCCTTTGTCGCCATTTCACAATCCAATTTCGGACAACAAACTATCAATGATCGCCAATAACTTCCGCCGATGAGTCGTGCTTCGTCAAACTGTCACCCTGGGAGCGAAGAGGCTTCAGCTAACAAAGATCAATTTAGGCACTCACAGTGGGGTCGGAAAAGGTCAATGTGCGCGCCACATTCTTACGCACGCACACACACTAACACACCCACACACGCGCGCATAGAGGAACACACCCCGAGTTTAAATGATCAC
Source organism: Anopheles gambiae (assembly GCF_943734735.2). Taxonomy (NCBI): domain Eukaryota; kingdom Metazoa; phylum Arthropoda; class Insecta; order Diptera; family Culicidae; genus Anopheles; species Anopheles gambiae. The sequence goes on along the minus strand of NC_064602.1, from coordinate 33,973,647 downwards.
TCACTCGGTCGGAATATGCATATTAATGATCTCCAACGCTAATGATCTAAAGCGCTGTGCTCCGTCCAGACGTAGACATCTTGGAACGATCGTTTGATCAGAAATCATGTCCAGATATTATAACACACACTCAACACTCCAGACGACAAGAACGAGCAGCTTGTTTGGTATCCACTTACTTCTTCGCCCGGATCCTCTGAAAACCGCCCGACAACTAAAACTGCCCGATATCCGGATCAAAACGCAAAGGCCCCCCTCCACGGACCACACGTTAAGACGATCGCGCGAGCGAACACCGCGAAGCGACTTGGCTGACTGAGCATAAATGTGTTGCTGCTTGTGTGCCGGCGAGTTTCGGGCGTTCCGGGCGTTCGACAAAATTTCGTTCGTAGCGCGCTCGCGCATTCTCCTCTCACGCGCGCGCGCGCACCCATGAACCGATCTCGGCGAAAACACACGCACCCGCTCTCTTTTATTCATATATACAAATGGACACACATACACGCGTAAATCTTCCACCCACCCAGCTACAATAGGAGACGGGGTTGGGGAGATGGAGTCCGTTTGGGAGAGATTTTCCACCGGTTCCGGCCACTAAGAATTAGATGGGGCGATTCGAAATAGCTGGCAGTCCACATGGCGCACATATGGGGTATCATCCATGGAATACGTGATGACAAGGTTGAGATTTTACGGTCGAGACGTAATAATTAATTCATGTTATCTGGTGCTACAACCGCTTTGCGGTCTTGGGCTGGCTCTTATAATTAATAAAAAAATAATAAATAAAAATGAACTATTATATCTTAAGATATAACATAAGTTAGTTATAATATAAACTATTCAAATCAATAGCTCTTGAACAATGCAAAAACACATATTCTGTTGAAACGCATCAAACGCAAACTCCTAGGCATACTTTTTATTTTCTTTTTAAGATTTTGATAGAAAAGACATTTTTGATATTATTGTTAAATGAATATACACTTGAATTGTTATTTATTCTACGTATTCTACTACTTTCTTCACAATAATCCATACAATTCGTTCAGATATATTTGAAAAACTGTCCATAATCCTTGAGCAACCCTTTAATGTTAGCATGGAATTTCTGGAACATCTTGTTTTGTGATACGCTTCAGAATATCAAGTCTCCATCCCCTATGTAACAAATTGTTACACCGATAGGTTTGAGCGAACCGTATTTCATGGATGATCCCTCACACTGGTCCACCGAATGCTACTATGTGTGTATGTACGGCTTAGGGTTTATCCGGACATTCTCGCTGCGTTCGTTTCTATTTACTTTTTTTTCTTGTTTTGCTAAACCAAGTGTGTTCTTTTCAGCCCCTCGCGAGCATATAGATGGGAGGTTATTTAAGCATTGTTGTGGACGAAAATATAAAACCAAACACGCATACCGCTCCACTGTGTGTCCACCGTTCGGGTGCGATCGGCAGTGAGTCAACTTCATCTCCAATGATCACTTATCGCACCACCACGCGCTGTCTTCATTTGAATGAAGATGTTTTCCTTTTTTTCGGCGAAGAATCATTCATGGGAGTAAACGAACGAGAGAGAGAGAGAGGTCGAAAAGAAACGAGGAAGATTTATGTTCGACGCTTACCGCAGTGGAAGTGGAATGTCAACTACCGATTGGAGTGTTTGGAATGAAGATGAGATGAGTTTCACTCAGTACCACGACGACAAACATACACTCACATATATATTTACGACTCTGCACACAAACGCTCGCCTTGGATTGAATTATCGAGCATATGCACTTGTTGGTAAACAAATTTACATCCACCTTTTACAGCAAGTTTCATTCGCCAGATCAGTTCTCGCTATTCTCTACGGCTCTTACGGTTACGGTAGTGACGGTGTAACGCGAACCTGATGGAATAATTTAAACCAGCAAATGCCTGCAAACACCACAACGTGCACAACGCGTGTTATGCAATGTGTCCGTCATCACGTGTCGCTTCACATGGCGCGAAGGGTATTAAAAGTGTAAATTGATTCCCATTTTTATTGTGCCACCCTCCCGATCTGGGGGGAGAACGAAACAAGTTCTCTTAATCACTAAAAAATATACTCTGACAGACATAAAAACATCCTTTAAAACTTAACATACAAACGTGTCGCTTACTCGATAAAATAAATGCCAACTTATTACGTACAAGTGTCACTAGGGATAGAGCAACCCAACTCCACCACACACCGGCAGCGATCATCGAGTTCGCTTCAGTCTCCACGCGAGACTCGCGTACAGTCCCACGTGCAGCACAAAGATCCACCCGAGCAGCCCGCAAACGTCCATCACGAACGTGTTTTCCAGCATGTCGAAGCTGTCCAGAAACTTGGGCACCTTGCTAAAGTAGCAGAAATCACCCGAGCAGGGTAGATTCGCACGATCGAACCCGTAGATCGCTTGCATCGCTCCCTCGAAGCTGTACCGGAAGTAGGCAACGTACGTGAACGGAATGAGAAAGTCAAACATCTCACGGAAGCGGACAAAAAACCCGCAAAAGATTAGCATTGGAATGACGGAACAGGGGACGCAGAAGACACTCAGCTCGAGTGGTAGTACACTGCCCGCCAGCAGTCCCGTCATCTGGGCGATCCAGCTGGTGAAGATACAGATGCTCCACAGCATTACGATGCGATCGAGCTCCATTGGTTGGGAGGTTAGGTAGTACGCACCGGCAAGGAATACGGATGGACCCAGTATCTGGAAAAGAGAAAGGGAATACTTCAGTTTGAGGAATAAGAGTAACCAGGTATGATAACTTACCAGAAATGGAAAGTCCGCCACTAGCTTGGAGAAGTAATAGGCCTTAAGTGAGTACCAGTTGTTCATTCTCTCCCGAACAAACACAGACGTCTCCAGAGGGACTGTGGAGAAGTTGAGAAGTGTTATTTATGGATATTGAATAAGAGATATTGACTTCGGCAACACTTACACGTCATGACTAAAGGCATCGAGTTGGCGAAGAATACAAAAATGAGGAAGAAGAACAGGCAAGACGCATTGCTCAGCATCTTCGATCCATCGTTACCGACGTCGTAAAACACGACCGCGATCAACAATCCCACAAACAAATGGGCCAGCAGCCGCATCTTCGTTAGTTGAAGATCACGAAATGTGCACAGCATTGTACGACGAGTCAGCGTGACAAACTGCCCCCATTCAGAAGTTAGATATTGACGGTCGGAAGCTGAGCTTGTGCTATTCTCCTGATCTCCAACAACTCCCGGTGGCATCAACATGGCATCTTTCTCGCCACAGTTCGGTCCATCATTTGGGACAACTTTCTCGCTGACCGCTTCTATCGCCTGCTGCTTGGCACGCTCTCTTAGCTGCAGCAAGTTCCCCTCGTGCTTGAGGCTTGCAATTTCCAGCGCAAAGTCTGCGCGGTTGTAATAGTTGGGACACTCGAACCCGCACGCCTTAAACGTGTCGACAAGCCCATCCAGCGGGCCCCAGTACAGACAGTGTCCCTCGGACAGGACGAACAGATCGTCAAACATCTGCAGAATGCTCGAGCTGGGCTGGTGGATGACGCAGATCACACAGCGTCCACTGGCGGCCAGATCTTTAAGATGGGCAACGACCTGCATCGCCGCTATAATGTCCAGCCCGCTCGTTGGCTCGTCGAAGAACATGATCGATGGGTTGGAGATCAGTTCTAACCCGATCGAGAGACGCTTCTTTTCACCGCCGGATATGTTTGCTACCGGATTGTGGGCACATTTGGAGAGACCGAGCAGCTTCAGGACGTCCACAACCATCGCCGACTTTTGGGCAATTGTGGTGGTGGGTGAGAGTTTCAGGTCGGCTGCAAACTCCAAACTTTCCGTGACGGTTATGTTACCGAGCAGGCATATGTCCTGCGGTGTGTACGAAACCTCGCGACGATATTTCCGGCGATCGATCGGTGTACCGTTGATGAGTATGTTGCCGGAGACATTGTTCGTTCTGGAAGAATGTAAAACATTTTGTTATTCTTTTCCATCAAAGAAGCTCTTTGCAGCCTACTCACTTGAATCCACTCAAAATGTTAAGAAGAGTAGACTTTCCGGCCCCAGAAGGACCGAGTATACCGGCAAGCCTTCCAGAATGAAACGCGCCGGACACACTATTCAGCAGTTGCTTGTTCTGTCCATCCTTATGGCGCACCTGGTAGCAGATGTCCCGGAACTCGAGTGTCGTTGGAGGAGTTGAAGGCGTTTTAGTGCGCTCGATCGCAATGGTTGTATCGGTTCCCATTTTGGTGGAGATTTTCGTTGCTATTCTACGAGGCGCGTTGTTGTCGCGAAATCACCAGTTCATACTGTGAGAAGTGCACCACTGCTGGGGTTTACGTCGCTGTAATAGGAACAAAATGGGGGGAAAACAAGTTAATTACAGCGCATGAAAGGCTAAGAGGTGCAAGATTAATAGCTCTTGAACCTGGCATCTTAATTCCCCATAGACGCTGCAATAAAGTGATGGAGCGGTATCTTACTCCGCAGTTAACGAGGTATTATTACAAAAACTTGTTGTAAGATGTACTTATATGTGACATAAGAGGGACAAAATGACCTCTTTCGGTTTACCATTTTTTATAACGCTATCTCTACTTGTTTACCGTTTGCATGCATGTGTTTTTTTTAATGGCTTAGGAGTTTGATGTACTTGTTTTTATATTTCTGTTGCTCATTTCTATCTTTTTTTATATTATCCATTGCTGTAGGTATCTTCTATTACTTATTTCAATTTCTTTTTGTTACATTAAGCTATAATTTTTTTTTCAAAACTGATTTAATTTGCCGGTCTCGTAGTACAATCGTCAACTCGTACGACTTTAACAACATGCCCGTCATGGGTTCAAGCCCCAAATTGACCGTGCCGCCATACGTAGGACTGACTATCCTGCTATGGGGGGATCAAAAAGTCACTGAAAGCCAAGCTCACAAGTATTGGTACTGGCAGGCCTTGACCGACAACGGTTGTTGAGCCAAAATAAGAAGAAGAAGATTTAATTTGCACACATTTACACTATTTTGTATCACACTATCTATTCTAAAGAATTTTCAAATATCAATCAATCGTATTTTTGTTAAATCTTGTAGCTTGTCAAACCCTGGATTGTCGATTATCAGGTACCGACAATCACCACCACGGATGTTGTAATCGGTGTTTGTTTACCCATACACTGCCAATATCAGGGCACGCTGTTTTGCTGCTATTTTTCAATTTTCACGTTATACTTTTAATTAATTCCTGCTGCACAATAATCGAACTGGGCAATAAAAAAAAAACGCACACAATCGGTCCATTTGATACTTCTGAACCATTTCATCGATTCATAACTCGCAATGCATCATTAGCTCTTATCGCGCACACGAAATGATAACATTGAAAGCGGCTTCAGCGCGCACCTTCCCCTTATGGTGTATCAAATCCGGTGTATCAAATCGACCCATCGAAAAGCGCTTCAACTTCCCGTGCGATGGCATTATCATCTCTGTACGCTTGCTATTTTGGTGCTATGCTTGTGCGCCAAATCCAAAGACTAAACATAATCTCACAGAGTGGCCCTGAGCCCAGTTCACGGCACGCACTTGAAAACTTCGACTCGAAAGGTTACGGCTAATCGGGGCTCAACCCAACACACTGGCCGGCTGATAACTCAACACGGCGTGTGTGTGGTGGCGTACGTGTGGAGTTTTTGGATGAACCCGGACCTTTATGCCATATGTTTTTTTGGTGCCGTCTTGATCTCTAATCAAGGTCAACCGATCGACAGCTACTGATCGAAAAAGAACGGCACCGTTCGAGGCAACCCGTATCACACTGTCGTTTGGCGAAAGTCATGCAAGTTAGGACTGATGGCTGCTAGCTGCTTCGTAGTTTGATTGCCGCTTTGGTGCTCTTCACTCAATGTTTATACAAACGTACCAACACATACTTGTACACTATTTGGTATAAATTAAACACGAAATGAATAATTGCATAACTCTGGGCGAAAACAGTATAAAACATATTGAACAAACTGGAAAATGTCTGCAGTTAGTACAGACCCCCCCCCCCCCCCCCCCCCCCCTGAGTTGGAAATTGAGTCCACGTTCAATTGAGTCCAGTTTTATCGTCACAACACACACCGCCTGTCTTCGGAGTTCCTCTCCAAGGCATCAATTACAGAGTCACACCAAGGGTCACAGCGAGTCCATTAAACGACACTACAAGTTTAATTTCGCGTCATTTTGCATCACTACGTTCAAGACACGATCGCTTCACGCGAGACACAATATATATGTGGAAACCACAGAGCACGAACTAGTGAGCTGTAAGCCCTTGTTTCTTACCTTCTGCGCCTGTTGTACTGGCACTGTGGCGATCCCGAATCGACTGTGTGGTAAGCCCGAACCACTCTACACTCTACACTTCGACACGCTCAGGACGCCACTGTGCTCAACATCTGTTTTCGCAATTCACGGACGGCACAATCTTTCCGGCGTTTGGACTGATAAGCAGAGCGCGGTGCGGCGTGAACGGTTCGCGCGAATGTTTACACAGGAATGTGGAGGACTTTGGCTGCGAGGGCTGTCTGCCGGGAAGTGTGCGAAGTGTTTGATTGACTCCACGCCAGCGTACGGTTTATCGACGGTCGGGTCGGTCGGTCGGTCCCTGCCAAGAGCAAGATAGCTAGTGGGCTGTGTACGTGAATACAAGACCGAACAGACCCCGGCAAGCGTGCTTCGTTCAATTAAGCTTCGTTGATAATCTTTCCTTTGTCAGTGTGTGTAAAGGGCGCACTGGACGCTTGGCATAAGAGCAACAGGGAGGACACTATGTCTCAAGTAACTGGAACTATGTCTTTTATTTGGAACACTCTCACTTTTTGAAGGTTGACCTAAAAGTATGTTTTCAATGCAATAGGAAGATCGAGATACTGCTGTTACCGGTTTCAAGCACTGCACGGAAATGGCAATCATGGGAAGAGAAAGTTGGATGCAGCGTACACCAAACCACTTCAAGTGGAGTAGTGTAGCCACATGCAGCCCGAAAGAGAGCGAGAGAAAACAGACAAATACGAGAGCGGAGCATTGTTTGGGGTAGTGTTGTTGTGGTCTACTCAAAACAACAGGGAGGAAATAATGAATAATGCATGAGGGGAGCAAACAATATTAAGTAATCTTACGTTTGACAAATTTTATTTATTATGTGGTTTAAAAATTAAAATTTAATTTCTTAACAGCAGTCATTTTAAGCAGTTTTTTAATATTATAAAGAGCATTCATTTTTAAAGAATGTACCCTTCTTTTTATTTGTCACAGTCACACATAATGAGATGTTCATTTATTTTTAATAACCTTTTATACACTGATACGTAATAATTTACACCAAGTGATTTAATCGCACGAGGAATGGAACAAATCGTAGAAAATATACAAATTATGACCGGTCTCTTATGCAATGCACAATACTAACAACAAATGCACTACCTCATTTTATAGCGTAAAAGCCACTAACGCTAACCACACTAACCCTGACCAGGCGCAACGTCACGTTTCTGCCGACCACTGACCCATATCATTAATGCAATGGCTACACTCCTGTACAAAACAACACTCGCTCGCTCAACACGCTGGCTCACTTTATTCGTCGCAATCGCACCACAAACCCGACGTAAATGATCAGCTGCATTATCAGCACCAACACTAACGCCTTCGCAATGCTCGTCCCATACCCGTACTCGTCGATATCGAACTGCTCCAGCAGCGTGGTCGGTTTCTTGTAATAGCAGTACACCTGTCCGCACGGTATATTGCCCCGATCGTACCCGTACAGTGCCTGCATCGCGCCGTGGAACTGGTACCGAAAGAACGACACCGTACTGAGCGGTCGCAGGATCGCAATCATGTCGCCCGCATTGACAAAGAAGCCCGAAAACAGTATCGGCACGATGCACGCGTTCGCTACGAAAAAGTTTTGCATCTTCACCTCGAAACAGATGCCCCCGATCAGGCCCAGGCTTTGGCCGATGACGCCTCCGATTGCGAACACACCGAGCAGCATGCCGAACCGGGCCCACTCGAGCGGCTGGCCGGTTAGGTAGTACACGATCGCGAGCAGAAACGAGGGACAGAACAGCTGGAGCGGTAGGTCGTGGATAAGCTTGGCGGCAAAGTAAGCCTCCCGGCTGTACCAGTTGTTGGCGATTTCCTTGATCGCGACGCTCACCTCATCCGCATCTGGAAGTGAAAGTGCCATTAGTGATGCGCAAAAGGAGTTAGAATGGGTTAAAGTGAGCTTGATCTTAACAGTGAGTGTGAGTTGAATCGACACGAAGTTATCATTTAACTCTTTTCGATGAACTAAAACTCATTTAATGTGAATTACCAATGTGAATTGAATGTGAATCCTTGCACTGAGAGTTCATTTTGAATGAGAGATTTAACTCTTCAACTCTACGCATTTAATTTATAGTGACCTAACATAACTCCTTCCGATATTAAGTCTCAATGTGGACGATTAATTCACAAATAATAAATTAAATCACTCATGAATTGAATAACTCTTGCAACAGTTAAACCTCAACGACTACTTCAACTCTTCGCAGAGGCCAGTAAGTCATTAAGAGTGATTTGTGAGTTAGATAAACCATTTGAGAGTTAGATCTTTTTGCACATTTTCACTCTGTGCGGTGAAAAACAATTCAATGCGAGTGAACTAAATCATTCGTGAGTTTAATTACACTTTCTTTAAATTCAAATATGAAATTTACCTCTTCACGCTGACCAACAAATCACTCGCAGTGAATAGAGTCAAACATGAGTTAAACAACTCATTCTAGAGTTTAAGCTCAATGTGTGATACAACTTCCAACGTCAACTGTTAACGTATTCACTGTAGTTTCACAGGGCTTTTAAAAATCAACCGAAGCAATTCGCAATTCTAACTCATTCACTCTGGTATAACTCACTCATTGCCATCATCACTCCACATTCGCATAAACACTTACAGTTAACCACCGACACTGCGTTCGTAAAATACACGAAGGCAAACAGCTGGAAGAAGCAACCAACGTTTGCCAGCACCTTGGCCGCATCCGACCCAGCATCATAGTGTACCGCACCGAAGACGAGCCCCAGCGCCAGATGCATACCGAGTCGAATCTTGAGGAAAAACTCATCCCTCGCCGACGACACTACCGATCGCTTCAACAGTGTGTACAACTGATAATAGCCAGCTGTCTGATAACGAGCAATCCTCTTCCCACCCTGTCCGAGCTGAGCAGCGAGCGTCGTCGGGCTGGACGGTGCACCCGCATTAACCTCCCGCATCTCCTCGTCCACCAGCTGGCACAGCATCCGGTGCGCTTCCGGCTGGTTGGCCGATATCGATTCCAGCGCAAAATCGGCCGGATTGTAATACTCCGGACAGCGCAATCCAACCCGGGCAAACCGTGTAAGCATCTGCTCAACCGGCCCAGCATACAAACAGCGTCCCTGTCGCAGCAGATACACATCGTCGAACAGCTGGAATAGACTGGAAGCCGGCTGGTGGATCGTACAGACGATTGTACGGCCACTCATCGCCAACGATTTTAGGTGTGCAATCACCTGCGTCGACGACACACTGTCCAGCCCGCTCGTTGGCTCGTCGAACAGCATTATCGGTGGATTGGTGATCAGTTCAACTGCTACCGCCAATCGGCGCTGCTCGCCCCCGGACAGACTGCGAACGACCGTGTTTCGAGCCGTATCCAAACCGACCATCTCCAAAATGTTATCGATTTTGGCCTGCTTGGCCGATTTCGGGGAACTCTGCGGCATCTTCATGTCCACGGCAAACTGCATCGTTTCCTGGACGGTGAGAAACGCCAGCAGTGGGCACTCCTGCTCGACGTACACGCTGCGTGGATCGTTCTCTTCCACCGGCTCACCGTTGATCGTGACGGTACCGATCATGCCGAATACTTGCGCACCGGACAGTACGTTCAGGAGTGACGACTTGCCCGCGCCGGAAGGTCCCATGAGTGCGACCAACCGCCCGTGTTGGAAGCGTCCCGACACGTTGCCCAATATTTCTTTCTCTGAAACACAATAAAACTGATTACCCTCAAAGGGACTCCGTTAAACATCACTTCACCACCTCACCATTTGTCCTGTAGACCACATTGCGAAATCGTATCGTTGAGGGGACAAAGTTTTGCAGCGGAGTTGCGGCCGACAGGCGGTTCAGCTCGATCTCTTCGCTGCCTGCCATCGCGTGTACTACTGCCGCATGGCGCTACCGAGGCAACACTGAGTTCGGCTCACTCCGCGCACTTAGACGCGCTCGACCAGACCGAACTAATCAGTCGCACTATACGGGGCTATGCAAGTGCACGAGACCTTGAGCGGAAAATTGTACCCCTCCCCCACCTCCCTGCACAAGTGCACACGATCGTATGCATTCCCATTCATAGCAATGCATTGGACGCGGGGACGCTCATGATGTACAAATAAACATTTTTTTCCACGATCACAGCAAACCCCACCGCCACAACCAAGCGAACATTGCGTCATCGGTTCGCGCGGAAGAAAGAGCGAGAGACATTGCAACTCATGCTGCATTGGCAACGACTTAGTCAGTAAGTGACGCCGAGTTTAGAGCGCTAACGAGCGCCGATAGTCAACAATTAGCTTTGGCATTTTGATGCCGGCAACGCAACATGTGTGTCAGGGGATTTTGTACTCCATTCCAGCGGAGCTGGTCACGTATAAGTGAATTCCAAGAAATTTGTAATTAAAAGCAGCTGCAACTACACTCCAACCCAACATCTTGATCCAGTACCTTCTAATGAAAGATATGAGGTTAAGGTTCATGCTCAAGGTCTGAGAAGCTAAGGCGCGCGTTGTTCTACTCCAGACATTGTTTTCGGATCTCCTCGCTGGTGATGAGAACATAAGGCATTCGTACTCTACAACCAACACCCCTTCAACCGCAACATTATTGGTATATTTTCAATCGAAAGCGCAACACCACATACAGTATGGCTTGAAACGCAACAATAAACCCAACCAGCACGTACACATTCTCCCAGTAGCCATCTTCGCGCGTGTCCATGAACTTGAGAAATTTACCCGGTTTGTTGTAGTAGCAGATATCCTTGGAGCAGGGAAACGCTCCCCGGCCATCGCCGTAGACGGCCTGCAGCGAACCCTGCAGGCTGTAGCGGAAGAAGGAGGTGTACGCCACATACCCGAGGTATTCGTTCATTTCGTACGGTTTGACAAAAAAGCCCGAAAACAGTAGCGACGGTATGCTGAAGCATGGCACGAAGAATGTTGCCATCTGGATGTCGAACGCGGCGCCGGAGAGGAGTCCCACCGTTTGGGCGAAGATGCCGAGCAGGAGCAGTACGAGAGCGAGCTTGCCGAACCGTTCCCATTCGAGCGGTTGGCCGGTAAGGTAGTAGGCGATCGCTAGAAACACTGACGGGCAGATGAGCTGAAGCGGCAGATCGGCAACGATCTTGGAGAGGTAGTACGCCTCCAGCGAGTACCAGTTGTTGAGCCGCTCTCGCACGAACACTTTGGTTTCGAGTGGAACTAAACGGAAAGAGAGAGAGAGAGACGAGGAGTTAGGATTCAACCGATAAACACAAAAATAAATACGACTTTTAAAACAACTCACAGGTGATAACACACGGCATCGCGTTACCGAAGAAGATGAACAGCTGGAAGAAGAACAGGCAGGCACCGTTCACCATGACCAGCGCCCCATCCTGTCCGGCTTGATAGAAGACGGCGCCAAGCAAACATCCCACCAGTATGTGGGCAATAACACGCAGCTGAGCAAAAAACTGGAACATCACACACGGAAAAGCCAATATCAGAATTAGATTCATCTGAATATTCATGAACCATTTAAAACCACTCGAAAAGCTACTCACAAAATCTCTCGAAGTCACCCGCAACGACCTACGCAATAACACGTAAAACTGTTTCCACTGAGAGACTTGATATCGGCCGCGTCTTTGGCGATTTGATTTCGTCGCCACGTCAATATCTTCGTCCAGCGGGTCGTTCTCGTCCTTGATGTTGTTTTCCTGCCGTGTCTGCTTCCGGTCGATCGCGTCCAGCTTGCCATACCGATGCACCAGCTGTTCCAGCTCACGCAACGGCTTAGACGCTACTTCGAGCGCTGCAAGAAACAATAACGCTGATAAGGCGGGGCTCATCCAAACAAAAACAACTGTGCGAATGCGACCCTACCAAAGTCGGCTCGGTTGTAGAACTTCGGACACTGGTGACCGGCTTCCGCAAACATGCCGACCATACCGTCCAGTGGGCCACTGTAAATGCAAACACCGCCCGCCAGCAGATAGAGATCATCGAACAGCTGGAACAGGCTGGAAGACGGTTGATGGATGACGCAGACAACGGTACGACCCTCGGCTGCCACTGTTTTCACGTAGCTTATAAGCTCCATTGCGGCCACACTGTCCAACCCGCTCGTTGGTTCGTCCAGCAGTATTATGGGTGGATTGCTGACCATCTCAATACCGATCGAGAGACGCTTCTTTTCACCACCGGAAAGCTTCTTCACCGCCGTACGCATCGCATTGTCCAGCCCGAGGATGTGCAGCACGTCGTTCACCTTCTTCTTGCGCACCATTTCTGATCGGTTCGGCATCTTCAGCTCGGCTGCGTAGTTCATCGTTTCCAGCACGGTTAGGTGGTCGATTAGGTTAAAGTCCTGTTGGATGTAGACACACTGCTGGCGATACCGGCGCCTATCCAGCATGTACCCATTCACCTCGATCGTACCGATGAACCCAGTCTGTCTGTTGAAAGTATAGTGGAGTGTAAAAATTGTGATGTGGAGTTTGTCATCTATCACTCTTAAGCCTACCTTAATCCGGAAAGGATGCTCAGAAGGGAAGATTTCCCAGCTCCGGATGGACCCAGCACTGCCACCAACCTGCCAGGCTCAAACCGTCCCGACACACCCTTGATGATGTCCTTGGGCCGTCCGCCATTCCGATCCTTGCGTCGATAGCAGATGTTGCGGAAGGTTAGCGTTAACCTCTGCCCCAGTACGGCATCGTCCACATTAAGTGCAACCGCATCGACACACTCACCGTCTGCCATCTCCATCGTTGCAGGCCGACTGTTCGTGTGGGGGGGTTGACACGCGACCAGCACAACCACCACCACCACCACCACCGACTAGTACCTCTACTCTAGTCGTTGTTGTTGATTAGCAAACAGCAGAGAATGTCTACGCTAATGATCGAGCGAAACTTGCTCTCGGAGCATTGATCGGCGGCATTGATTTATGGAACACTTGACACACTGGCGACACTTTTCTTACTACTTATAGCTCTACGATATGAACCACATTACCGTTCACTTCAATTGCAACAACTCATATGCACCACGGTTCACACACGGTTGGCTGACTAACGCGCCCAACCGCTCACGCTCGACGCTCCAATGCAACTGTCGGCGAACGCTGCTTTGGACGAGCGCGCGCGAATCGCGGTCCCGGTCTCCCTTCCCGCAAGGCTTACTCACACCGTTGATCGGATTTGTGTTTCAGCGCCACCTCAGAGAATCAGAGGCTCGACTGCCCTTTTTTTTTCGCGCCCGGGGCCTGTATGTGTGCCAACCATTAGAAGCAGCTTCTAACTCGTTTTCCTTCACTGTGAGAGCTACGGTGGCTACGGGTGGACCTTATTGATTTAATCAATATCGTTTTCACACACGCACACGGTAATCGGTTACGCGGAGCATAATTTAAACGCCCGAGCACGTAACGAAACCCCGCGAATGGGGTGAACAGTGTTTATCAAACTCTGGCGCTTTCAGAATTAGCTTAGGGGTAGTGCGAAACGCCCTACTCAACAATAGTGAGAATCGGTGATCGCTTCAGATCGGATGCAGTGGGTGGGAAGGATGATTAACATTTTGGTTGTTTTCGTTTGCGTGGGATCAAACTGTCGCTTATGAGAATGTTGGTCTACATTCTAGGTGGTAGAAAGCGCGAAGAAATGATCGTGAGTTTTAAGATCAATGAGATCATCCAGGCCATCCAACGCCTGTTTCTCAAATGCTGAGCACATTAATTTGCATGAAAACATGGATATTTATTGTGATATCAATCTGGTTCATGTTTATTTTCCAATACGCTTGTAATGTAGTCTATCTTCTCAGTTTATCTATTATCATGGATAGACCTCCCTTCCCATAGATGGATCCTCCCTTCTGTACCATAGTATAACAATATACTCGCTAGCGTAGTGCCATTGTTCGCAAAACAGGTTATTAAGGTCATTAAGATTTCGATTGAATTTGTCTGTTACAGTCCAAAAGTTCTCAAAACAAAACAATTGTTGTGTTTTTTAAATGAAAATTTCCTTCAAACATAAATTGTTTAAACAAAAACTCACAATCCATCGAGTGCATAACCTGTTCTTTGAAACATGCTTTGAAATATAATCCGATTGCACAAAACGAACTCATCTTTATCGTGCTCAAGCTTGAAAATAAAGCTGCATAACATCAAAATTTCAAAACATTGTTCTAAAAAAATTAGAAAGTTGTGTAACAATTGATAAGTCTTTTTAGAAACCATCTTGGTGACCATCTTGCAATAGGGCTCCATGAAATGTTAAGGCATTGAATGAAAATTTGTTTGGAGAAAACATAATTTATATGAAAGTGAATGAGCATGTATTGGGCATGAATTTACTGGTTTAGTTTTGATATTTTTTTGTATTTATCATAATTTATTGTCAATTACAATTGATACTATCAGCATCGAGAACAATTGGAGCAGTAGAACCGAGTGGAATTGATCAATTCCAGTAAGCAGTTCTAGAATTAATGGTGGAATTTATAGGACTTCAATAATATTTAAGAAAAGATAGTTATTTCTTATAAGATAATTACCATTGCAAATTCTCAATGATTTCTGGGTGATTTCTGATTTTAAATTTTTAGGATTTGTGCTACGATATTGTCTATCAATTGTTTCTTAATTTTTGTATTAACAGTAGTTTCAAACGTGTTGGAACGATGCCATCGTTGGATATTGCGATCGATAGATCCTGGAACAAATCCAAAAACATCGAAAATAATCAAAAAAAACCATGAAAAATCCTCCGAACAACATAATGAACATAACCCATTAAAACTAGCGCTAATAGACATTTCTTTCACATGGACGCTCAAAATTCGCTCTTAAAACCATTCGTAAAAGGCGCGCTATATTTACATCACATATCACATGATTACTTGCAAACATTATTCAAAAACAACTTACCACCCTACGAAGCAGCATAAAACGTAACCAGCATACTTCAGAATTGTGCTTCTTCTAATTTTTTTTGGATTAGTGTCCGTTTACCCGCCTTCGTTTTACACCGTGCAAGCTAGGCGAGAGATATGAGCCGTGTTGAGTTGTACGCACACTCCCTCCCAGGGTACGACAATCTTTTAGTCTTCTGCGTTTCTTAAATGCTACTGCTGCGAAAAGCTGATCCTCCTTTTCCGCCTCCTTGCAAAACAAAAAGCGCCTACTTGCACCACCTTACTACCTTACAATAATAACGCAAACGCTCCTTCCCGTGCTACTACCATCTACCGTAAAATTTGTATTCCCCTCGAGGCGATGCGCACCCCTTGCTTTCCAATGCGATGGAATGTGAGAGTTGTGAGCGAAGCTGGCGGCCCCCTCCAAAAAAAAAGCTCTGTGTGACGGGACGGGAGGCGGTGCAAACTGACTAGCTTCCTAGCAGAATTGGGGACAGTTAAATCTTATTCTTCATCCGGTACTGCATCACGTAGAAGGCGGACACCCGGAAGACGAAAAATATCACACCGAGCGCTATCACAGCCTCGACAAAGTCCGCCTCGAGCATGTCGACCTCCTTCAGGAACTTCTTTGGCAACACAAAGTGACAGTACGTTTCGTCACAGTCCATCCGGGGCCGGTCGTAGCCGAAGATGGCTAACGCGGCGCCCTGCAGCGCGTACTTAAGGAACGAGATGTGAAACAGCCAGTGCATGATCGGGTGCGCATCGGTCAGGTGTATGAAGAAGCCGGAAAATATCAGGAACGGACAGATGAAGAAGGGTCCAAAGATTGCGCCATTCTGTTTGGGGAATATTAGAGTGTTAAAGTTTTTGATGATTCTCATTGACTTTCGGCTGCCTCTATTTGCTTACCTTCACGTCAAACAGTGATGCGACCAGCAGGCCGAGCCCCTGCGCAACCCAGGCGACCATCAGACAGATCAGGGTAAACAGACCGACCCGGAACGCTTCCGGCGGCTGGCCGGTCATGTAGTACGTGATGAGTATGTACGTGACGGTGCAGAGCAGCTGGATCGGAATGTCGGCCACCGTCATGGCGATGTAGTACGCCCGCAACGAGTACCAGCGGTTAAAGTGCTCCCGCGTAATAATCGGCAGCTCGAGTGGAACTGTTTTGGAGAAGGGGAAAAAATGACACTAAATTAGAAAAGCCCCATAAAAACAAAGCAAATTGCGTGCTTTCTACTTACACGCCATGGTCATTGAGCTGAACGCCGTAAACATCAGAAACATGATCGAGAAGAACACGTAGTTGTAGTTGTTGAAGATCTGCGCCGCCTGATTACCGATCCCGAAGTACAGCATCCCGATCAGTGGCGCAATCAGACAGTGGATCGCGAACCGCATCGTCATCAGCGACCGATCCCGGCTCAGTATGAGAAAGGTGCGGAGCAGCAGCAGCGAAAACTGCCGGCAGAAGCTGGTGGTGTAGATCTCATCCCGACCGCACCACCGCTCCGGGTTGAACGACAGCTTTTTGGCGAGTTTCTTTGGCGTGGCCAGCACGGGCGAGACGGGCCGCTGCTGGTTGCGGGCGTCGTCGTTGTCGTGCTCGGGAAACAGGGGCATCTCGAGCAGTACCATTGGTCCGTCCGGGGACGATTCCTTGATCGGCAGCAGCTTGCTCTCGAACGTCGGCGCGAACGCTTCCGGATTGCGGTAGAAGTTGCTCTGCCCGTTCATCATCTTTTCCACCAGACTATCGTTCAGCCGGCCGTAGTCGTGCGTTGCTATTTCTAACACTGAAATAAGGTAATCAAAAGGTTACAGTTAGAACGTTGTTTCAGTTTTTTTTCTAATATATCATTTAAAAATTCAAATATCAATTATTAACTGGTTTGGCATGTGAATTGTCAAATTAAATTGAAACGTCTATTTCTATGGAAATAAAATAATATAGATATATATTCAGCATTAAAATACAAATACGGATCAAACCTTGTTACAATAATGCTATATATTTGTCTGTAATCCTATTAACTAGCCAAAACCGAGCCAAATTAACTAGTAAACACAAAAAAATACAAAATCCTTGTTACTGCCTTGTTGTCTACTCTTAACAAGAGCGCCTCATGGGAACATAAAACGTTCAGGCAAACTCATGATCAGCGCCATCTATGCGTCAGAGATGTGAAGCTTTTTGTTCTTAGCTTTGGACGCGCTGCAATGAAAATTACACTGCTGGTAATATTTACATTCCAATTAAGCTTTTTGAATATTTGATAAAACGGAAATAAATTATGAGCATAATTTTTTCAAATCAATTCTACATATTTTACATAAAAATCTTCTTCTAGTATTTGATTTTTTTTGTACAAAAAAAAACCCTTTTGAAATCGAAAATGACTCATCAACAACAGACAAATTTTGCCTGTAATGTTCCCCATATCAATAACACGCTTATCTTTCACTGCTCTGCCCGGAACGTTCCAGTGTATTATCTATAGAGCAATATACAGTATCACGAGCAGTTTAGCCACCTCATCGTGAGAAATTGGAAGAAGCTCAGAAGACCTTGCTCGATCATAATGTTTAAAAAAAACAACCCTCAAAAGTACTCCCATTAAACAAGTGCAACCGCACTCCCCCCCAAATACTTACAGTAATCGGACGGATTGTAATGCTCAGGGCAGACGATGTCGAGCTCCTTCAGGAACGACACAATGTTCCCGGTGCCACCGGTATAGATGCATTCACCCTCCGCGACCGCGTACAGATGGTCAAACATGTTGAACAGCAGCGCGGACGGTTGGTGTATCGTGCAGATGATCGTGCGGCCTTCGCGGGCCAGCTGCTTCAACAGTGCGACACACTGCGTGGACGTGGAGCTGTCCAGGCCGCTCGTCGGCTCGTCGAAGAACATTACCGGCGGATTGTTCACGATTTCCAGCGCGATCGCTAGCCGCTTCTTCTGACCTCCGGATAACCTTCCGGTGCGCGTTTTCTTCGCCTCGTGCAGCCCAATGGCACGGAGTATTTCGTTCATCTGAAACAACAAAGGTGAGGTGAGATTTTGCCGATGTGCACACATACGGTAACGCCCGCTACTGTTGCGCTTGCACTTACGCGAATCTTTTTGCTCGCCGGGCTGAGTTCGGCTCCGATTTTGAGATTGGCGGAGAAATGCATCGCCTCCAGCACGGTCAGATGGGGCTGCAGATCGTGATCCTGCATGATGTAGGCGGACATCCGCCGGAACCGTTTCAGATCCCGCGGCTGCTTGTTGACCAGAAGTTCACCCGTGAAGCCACCCTCACTGTGGGGGGGGGGGGGGGAAGAAAGAGGAACAGGAAACGCATAATGGTGATTATGATGGCGCCAAAAATATGTTGATTTAGTAGGCATGTGGCGGTCGGTGTCGGTGTACAAACGATAAGCCAGTAAACATAGATATGTACCGTGGGGGAAAAAGGGAGCGATACTGATACTATTTCCCCATCAAACTGTTTGAAGAATTCCGTGCCGTGAGATTAGAAAGCGATCGTCTATGGCGCCACCCCTTGGAGGGTGTCATTCTGAAGGTTCCTAATGGCCTTTCCAGCGATCTCGCTTGCGTGACTCATATCACAACCGACCGAGTGCTCTTTGTTTGTAACCACTGGTGTACCAAGAACCATAACAAGGGCTTTATCCTATGCGACATGAAGTCGTCGTGCAGTTGCGCTAGCAGAGCTCCATTTCATATGACGTCATACACTGCACTACACTGCTGTAAGCTCTGTATGGTGGAGTCAGTCGAAGTCAAAAGAAGACGCACGCGTATGGTCTAGCAGTACAATGCCTCCTGCGTGTCCGATTAGCAACCGTTCAAAGTGTCAATCAACCCCTGGATTCATCGATCACCACTAATGACCGTTTACTGCGGGGTGAGCGCGTTTGTAGCGGCTTATTTTTTCTACACCTCCAGCTCCACTGTTTCGCAGGCCGAAGATTAAACACCACCGTCTACGGCACGAAACGCGCACCGACTAAGCAATCGGACAATGGCGATTTCAAAGTGCATCACCTCTCCATTCCTCTTTGTTGTTAGAAACTCCGTGGAAGGGTAGGCGAGGCGTGTTGATGCTTATGCTGGTCCTATAAGCTGTGTTTAATCCAAGAATCGTATCCGAAGGCTCGTGTGCTAGGTTCTCTTGGTAACAATTCCCATAACGGCAAAAGGTTACATCCAAGGCTATGATTGATGAACAGTATAGGAAATAAATTCTACCTCCTCAACTGTCCCGTTTCTTGGTTACAAAGTAACGATCACCACGTAGCAACAGCAGGAAGTGCAAAAGCTTCTCCCGACGATCGATGCCGAGCGCCTTTTTCCAGAACTGGCTATCCACACGTCTAAGGTTGTCGAAGTCACTGCACCAGCACCAGCCACCTCCATCCCAATAAACCTGCTATTAAATGCAAATAAACTCGCACTGCAAAACTTACGTAAAGCCCGCCAAAATGTCCAGCAGGGTGCTCTTGCCCGCCCCGGACGGGCCCATGATGGCGGTTAGCTCCCCGGCCCGGAACTCGCCGCTGATATCTTTCAGTATGTCCCGACCTGCGGAAGATAATGGGATATGATACGGGCGGTTATAGATAGATAAAACGCACAGCACGCGCCTGCATGCATGCATTTAGTAGGTGTAAAACTGGGGAAGCTTTAACCTTCGCCCGATAAATGGTAAGGTGTCAGTTTTGGACGAAAACAGGAAACAGAAACATGGTTGGTTTCGTCATTTCCAGCACAAATTGGGGATGATGAAACACTACACAAATGGGATTTACGATGTGTCGTAATGAGATAGGGGGGGAAACTAAAAAGCCTGATTGAGGCCTAAAGTTGTGAAATAAGTTTGGGTTTAAACATTTAATCAGGGGTGAAGGTAAAGATGAGTGTCGGAGGAATAGTTCTAGAATTTTTACACCATTCATTTGAACGCGGCTTGTGAAAAAACGCTTATCGACAGATCGAAGATATTGCGTTCTCATCAAAAACCTGTTTTTTTCTCACATAAGCTAAACAAACGGTTATGCAAGTCATATGTATTTGTACATCATTAACACGCAAGATCAATTGCTTGGAATATACTATATCGAGACTTCACACGCAACAAAGTAGCATCTTGCAACTTCTAATTCCAGTCTCGGCGCCTACGAGGCGGACCGTGTGCACATGACATATTTGTGTGCATGACTTAGACTTCAGTGAATGCTTTCCCAGTTGCTCCTACGCAAGGGAGTGATATACTTAGAAATTATTCTTGGTGGTGGCCGTTCCAAAAAGAACTTTGCAAGGTAGTCCCAGTCCTTTTGTTGACTCAAAGATTTCATTCTGGTTTGGTTTATGGTTTTATATACTTTACTGTTCACTCCAATTTCACTGTCTTCCACGAGGGACGGTAAATTATGATAAAATTAACCACAAAATGAAAAGATCTCTTCTGATCGGGATGTTGGAATCAACCAAATTCGTTCATTTTAGGTCCCAAAAAAACCCTATCCCTAAATTTGGCTCCCTGGTTCACAGTTCAGGGATTGATCTTGAATACATTGACACACGCACACATGCTCCTTGCTCTACGCAACCAGAACCGGTTATCGATGCAAAGCCAGCGGAAATCCATGCAATAACTAGGCCAGTCTTCAGGCCACCAGTGCAGGAAAGTTATAAGCCGATCAGCTGCTTCGGTTGCATTTGCTTTAGCTAACCTCCGCTAAACTCCAGCAGAACCAACCAGCCTCACTCTTAGAAGAAGGCATCACACATTCAACGCAAAGCTGAACGTGCCCAGAACAGGTTTTCCACGGGCAGAAGTTGGAAGCCGAGAGAGGTTCCACGTTGGACTCAAATTTCAAACCTCCCGTGCTCCCGTACTGCTGGAACTCCGCCAAGGGAAGAACGCCGATCAATAACATCGCGCTGCGTGTTTCTTATTCTCCTTTCCTCGGGTAATATTCAACCACTACGTGTCAGAAACCGGTTTCGAATCAAGACATTGTCGTCACGTTGATGAAGAACACGCTGGAGAGTGCATCGCAAACCAACAGCAGAGCAAAAGGTTTTTTGGGACACCGAAACTTCCAAGAAGGATCTAATTCTAGAGCACGTACAGCACACAAATGCTGTGCACAAACTACGCCCAAGGCAGTACGATTTGTGGGTGGAATCATCATCATCATCATCTAACCTCGTGATCCTCGTGATCCTCCAATTGAGCTCAATTAAAACAATCGAACGAACGTATCTGTGACCGCCGGCCGTTCGTCTTCGCTTTAAAGCAGCAGCTGAGCGCATTCGCTGTCCTTGCCTTGGCAAAAAAATGGCACACGGGTCAATGTTAGCTGTGGGGAACGGAAAGATTATCATAAACTGTCCAGTTCCCTGGCCACCATGGGAATGTGTCATCACAAGCATGGACTCGCGATTGCTTTAAGCGACAAACTGGGGAATATATTTGCGTACATCAGATGCGCATCTGAATGGATTGGTGTTGGCTGTCGCTGCTACAATGTACAATCGTATCAGGAATTGCAAATCTTCCTTCAATCCTGCTCTCTACACCTGTTGCCAGTGGCCGAGAGACATTAACCTAATTCTCTTTCCGCGATGGTGGACTTGCTCTTGACAGCTTTGTACGGATGACCTTCGGAAAATCCTCCAACACTTGCAAAGCGCGTGTTCCCGATCATCAAAAAAACAGAGGTTATGTGCGTCATAAATGTTTATATTCTTTCTCCCATCCCCGTGACGAATGAACCACGAAATATACCTAACCTAACGCAATTCGGCAAGCGTTAAGATCGCCTTGGTTCGTTTTGCGTTGTTTGCATTCGATTCGGTTCGAAAAAAAATGGGGTTGTTTGTAAATTGCATTAACTGCAGTAGGGAATAGGCAATTGAGAATTGGGTGCACCCGCGTGTGTGTGTGTGTGTGTGTGAGAGAGAGAGAGAGAGAGAGAGAGTTATGGTGTTTGGTTCTGCCACACGATATCAATTCGTAAACAAGGTGGAAGTTGACCTCAAACTTGCGGTCCGCGTGTGCACGCTGAATGTACAAAAATCAACGCTTTTGTGTGGTGAAATTGATCGAGCTGCCCGTTTCTGTATCGATTTATTTTCGTAAACAATCATTTACAACAACCCATTCTTTACACATTTCAAGCATCTCCAACCTTCACAGCCATTCAACAATCATATCAAACAAGCTTGACGTAAAATTATATTAACCGTTTGCTAACGTAATCGCGTCGCGAATCTCCCGTACCGCAACGCAGTTGCAGCCGGGCGCGCGTGCTCATATGCTTCGCGCCGCAGCTCAAACGCATACACACACACATGCACATGAAATGCAAAATATTTTATTTAAAATGCAGCACGGTGCGCCGTTTCGTCGCGCTTCATTGCGCAGCGAGCGATACTTTCGCGTGCGCTTCCATCAAGCGCGGTTTATGCCCCGCGATGGAGTGCACATTCGCTGCACTTGTCGGTGGGCAGCACAATGGAATCTAAGGGTGACGATCGTGCACTAAGGGACGAACCAGGGAGGCAGAGCATGCTCGCCAGAGAGCAATGAAATGGATTCATTTTCTAACGACAACACATCTTGTTAGCTTTGGATACACAGCGAGTAGAATTTCTGCCCTTGCTCCCAGTGGCTGTGAAATTCAATGCTCAATGCGTGATGTTTCCCGGTCGAGCTTATCAAGCCCTGCGCGAAATGGAGCGTAATTGCAGCGCGACAAAGAGGGCCAATCGCTCAGCCCTATCGGCGATTAAACGTTGGCGAGCAACTGTTTGCTAGCGCGCTCAGCAATCAATCCCCTCCAATCGCAAGACATTCGAACTCGCGGTGACTAAGAAAACATACCAACCGGGAAGTCAAACAATTCGTCTGCCAGCACACAAGCGCACCGGGGACACCGTTGACCGGAACGGCTCTCGGGTGGGTTTGATTATCAATTCTTTTTTTTCCTCGGTGCGTTTGTGTGTGTGTTTTTGCCGGTCGTGAATTTGCAAAGCGATGCGTCGTCCCACTCAGGGTGGACGGGGTTATATTAGAAAAAAAAACAGCAAATACGGCCACCATCGGATTGATAAGTGGTAGCCAAGTGGTGCGGCCAAGCGAGCTGTACGCACGGGGCGGTCAAGAGGACAGTGGGATGAATAGTTTTAAGGTCAGCTAAAGTTTTTAATTTGAATTAAAATTAATTTAACTTGTAAAAAGCTTCAAACCATGGCTTGTGATACATAAAATCGTCAAAGATCGTAAGCATTATTTGTTCAAAACCAAGTCGCTTCAATGACAGTCAGTTCTAGTTTTGAAGTATAAAAGAAAAGAATTGCCTACTATCAATTCCATTGAACGACAGCTCAAAGAGTAGCATAAGATCGAGGAGGCTTTTCCTTGAATTTTTCGTTCAGTACAAAAAAACATGATCGGTCAGTACTGCCGTTTAAGATCTCTTCTCCTGGTCGCTTAAGAAATAGCTCTGTTTCAGCACATTTTATACGAATAACCGGGGTTAAGAGATTGGGAGGCGTAAATAAGTACATAGATATGGTTGATGTCAAACTTCAGATGATGAAAATATAAAATATAAAATATATCTCTTACATACAGAGAAACCCTTAATCTAAAGTACTTATATGATTCTGACTAGTCAAAAAAATCCTATAAGCTATGCCTATCCTATAAGCTTGTATCAATATAGCACCGCATAAGAAGAAATGAGCAAACAAACAAATACAGTGGAACGTCGATTATCCGGGCAGCTCGGGACCGGGCGGATGCCGGTTAATCGATTTGCACGGATAATGGTCCAAGAAATGTCAAATTCATTTAAAAATTTAAAAATTCACTAGTTTTATGATTAATTCACCTTGAATTAATCGATAAATCGTTATTAGAATATTATTTTAATCAATAACTATAGATTGGACCACAGTTCATGAACAAAATTAAATTTCGAAAACACCACTAGACACTACAGAGCTGCACCAAAAACTGGTTGCCCACTTGACTATCGCAGCAAATGTTCGCTGTACGTTTGAACAGCTGTTACATTTATGCGCACGGTTAAGCCACCCGCCGGTTAATCCGCCCCCGGATAATCGACGTTCTACTGTATATCGAAGAGGAAGAATCCTAAGCTGAAGCAAGAATGCGAGTCCTAGTCCATATTAAAACTAATATTGACCCCATGTCCATCCTAGTCTTGATATTTCTCGACGTGTTCGTACGGATCAAAGTACTGTTAGCGAGAGCGCTTCAGATTCGGATTTCAACAAATGCAGCTTCAGATCTGTACAAATTTGGTAAAATACTGCAAAAGTAGCCACTAATCCATCTCCAAAAATAAGACAGAATGGCTAGAAATGACTAAGTTTGGTTCCAATTTTGATCGTACAAGACTCTGGAAATGATTAGGAGTGGATATGGGTAACAAAGGACACTCTTGAGATTGCTACCATTGATGTGCAGCATTCTCGTTTTTCGTTACCTTTTTTTCAGCCCATGCACTTTTTACTAATTTTGCTGTAAAAAATCATCATTTTACTCATTGGTAATCTAACACCATGCACTGTATTTGCAAATATCAACATGCCCCGCATATGCCACCGTCGATTGAGATACGTGCACGAACGCCGGCATACACACACACACGCGCAACACAGTGCCACACGCGCTACCCTAGACGCCTTTGTCTTGGGCGAGATTTGTCGAGAAGTCGAGTGCTGCGAGTGTGTTTATTTATTAGGCGCGCCCAGGGAGGAATGGTTGAAACGGGGTCAACTCCGACAGGCCCGCGGGTATGATTACGCGTGGCGCGAATCTTCTGGACGGTCGAGGACGATTCTCTTCCCCTCATAACTCATCACTTCTGGAGTGCGGTTTCCGCGGGAAGAGGACGGTTTGCATGATCATCTTTATTTAACTCCCCACTACCCCCAGATTGTGCCTGGTTCTCGAGTGTTTGTGTGTGTGTGTTGTGCAACCGCTCCCCAGAAATACCCCGTGGGATTCGCAACCGATTTGAAATTGCAATAGAAACAACGGCTCTCTGTTTCTCTCTGTATGGGTGTGGGTCCGCGGTGACAGACGCCACACCCAAACTCGGGGCCACGAACAGAGAGCGCATCCTTTGTGTTTCACTCGCTCACCCGCACGCTCCAGTTCCGGAGCGCCGTGTCTCGAGCTCTCGGAGATCATGATCTCGCCTCGTCCACGCAAAAGCTGGTCGGAACCGGTTCCGCCGCTCCACACGCGCGCGCGAATCTGCATCTCTGGGGCAGTGCAGCAACTGCATCACTCGGCCGCACAAGGGCAATGCATGTTTCGATTAACGCCCTAAAGGCCAAAGACAGACTTGACAAAGCTGGACTGTGGGGGAGCAGAACGAGACTCGAAACAGAGCTCGCAAACCAGCCGTGTAAACAGACGGCCGGAATCGACAGCACACTCAACGAACAGCACGCAGCAGTGTGGTTTAGATGTCACTCACACGCACACCGCCATCCCCATAGAAACGCAGGGGATCGTGTGTACTTTTTTCCAACGATAAACGAGCGTCCCGGCAACATGACACCGATCCAAACAGTGAGATGGAGGGAGAGAAAAAACGAACAAACAAAAAAGCCAACACACAGTCGAAAATAATCTCGCCGAAGGTTATCTGAAGTTCGTTCAACCCGTGCAAAATGCGTGCAGGCAAGGGACGCGATGTGTGTCACTGTGCGCGCGCGCACATCCCCGTCGTGCACGAAAAGCCGCGACCACGCGGTCGTTTTAACAAACGACGGAAAAAAGGAGGGAAGGGGAGCGTGCAATATGGCGATCGATGATCGTACCGAGCAGATCTGGGCAAGAGATGGGTTGGCAGTGCGGCGCGCGATGACATAATAATTAAGAGGTCTGGAGCCTAACGCACAGTACAGCGTATGCGATGTCTAAAACTGAAAGCAAAACTAGAACATGAGAATGAATGGAGTTGTTGTTGTTCTTTTATTGGAGTTTTTGTGAGAAATGACATGCATGATTTTCTTAACTTTCGTTTTCTAAAAGAGAAATTCGGTAACTCAATGTTAAATGATTTTATATTACAAAACTTTCGTTCGTGCATGCCGAAACCCACAATACAAACACAAGCCTTCAACTCGAACCACTGCGAACCTTAACATTTTTAAAAATTCAAAACTGTGCCTTCAACCGTTCAAAAAGTTAACGTTGCGTGCAAAACACACACATGCGTGTGTGCGTGATCTTTCCTTAGACCGAGCCAACGGTTCGATCTAGTTGGCTGTGGTTTGCCTTCAAAACGCCATCATCAAGCCAAACCTTTGCGAAGAAGAAAGAGAAAGAACAGAAAAGTGCGGACGATTCATTTTTGGTCTCATGTCTCATGAATTTTAACGAAAGAGCCCCAAAAACATTTTTGATACCTTCCCCAAAAGCGGACCCCAAAACAACCAGCAAAAACCGAGGAGAGAAGGAAGAATCATCTGCGAAAAACATAATCGCGTAGGCAAACAGCGTGCGCACCAGCCCCATGCGCAAGAGGAAGGATCGTTTGGCGAGCCATTCTTAACCAGCATGAAGTAGGCGCAAATGAAGAGGCGCTTCAGGAAGAGAACCAACATAAAGAAAGAGGCGAAAAGAAGCGTGTTGCCAACTTCACTTGACAACACACGACGGCAGAAGAGCAGCAGTGCTGATGAGTGAAGCTTTGGTCCGGTGCGAATGATTATAAATGTGTCCCCTCTGTGAGGCCACGCTTCAAACCGCGCTTCCTTGCCTTGTTTCTAGCAATGAATCAGATATTTAATTAGCATCCAGCACACCCTACCATGTGCGTCGTATGTGTGTGATTGATAGAACGAACCAGACACGACATTGACCGGCTTGCACGCCGATCGTTTGAGTTCGAGTCACTGCTGCATTGTGCTGGGTTCATTCAATCCAACCTGCCTGTTTCCACTCGGACCAATGGCACCTACACCAATGAAAGCACAACGAACTAACATTTCAAAAGTGTAAAACAAACACGCCCTTTCACAAGCTGCTGCTGCTGCTTGGTGCTTAAAGGCACGCTTCCTAAAAGTACGATCTTGCACCAAATGTACCAGACGGAAAATTGTGGTCCCGTGAGCAGGCCGAGGGGGTAGGGTTTAAAAATAATTCCCCAAAAACCTCCTCGTAAAAGTGGAACGGCCACATGTTGACGATAATTTAACGACGGCACAAAATGTGTTTGTTTTCACTTTTCGGGGGTGTATGGCGCGAGCACATACAGACATAGTGCCTGTGTTGCAGTGGGAGATAAGCGAAAGCCTGAGGCTGGTGCGCTTGAACATGAATAATGGGGCAGTACAGGTTCTTGTTGGTCCTGTAGACACAATAAAGTATAGTGTTTGGGAATAAACTCTTCTGTGAGGAGACTAACTTTTGAGATGCTTAGAACCTTACAAGTTCAGTTAAAATTCCCAAAAATCTTCATTCTTTTAATGATCTAGTTGTAATCCTTCAATCGGAAGATCTCTCTGATAAACGCAACGCATTGGACAGTGTCATGTCCGGCACGACAAGAGCTGCATTTCCAACATGCACAATAAAAAGTGACGTTAACACACGTGCCACCGTCACTTTCGCTTTTTAACATCTGCCAAAACGTACAAAAAGAGAAAACAGTTAAAACCATACACGAATTTACACCTGTTTTTGCCGCTATCCCTTGCAAACTTGTTCGAGACTAACCAACCGATTGGCCTTCTGCCAGCTGGCCCCTGCAAAAAGGCCTTCGAAGTGACTTCTATTAATCCTCACGGCTAATATAGCTGCAACTATGCCACCAGTGAGCTTCGAAGGTGATCCTCCCGAACGCCCGACAAGCGATAAGTAACGCCTGTCTGTGAGGCCTGTCTTATCAATATCTCCTACATTACACCACTCCAACCCGAAGAAGAAGGGGGAAGAACGACACGGTACACCTTCTGCAGACACTTCGTAACAAGCGCTCAGTGTTGATGGGATTTTGGGTTGTTGTCCCCAATTTCCGTACAACCAGCTGCAGAACGAAACTGCCCTTTTTGGACTTGTACGCTACGCTATCACCCCGAAGACACCCCGACACCCCTCAACACCTGCCCCGTCCGTGGATGATGGCAGGATGGATGGGATTGAGGTTGATAAGACGTCCCACCTGTGAAACACCTGTAAAACAAGAGCCGGCAGGTCGACGAGTCTTACCTTTGCGAAATATTCCATTGCGTACCGAGTACGACAGGTTCTTGAAGCTGACCGTTACCGGTTTGAACAGCCGAGCGGCAATCAGCGACGGTGCCGCTATCTCCTGCTCCACGGCCGGTACCGCCGGTATCTGTAGGGGCTCTAGCTTTGCTGCACCGGCCCGCCGACCACCGACACCGGATACCGGGGATGTTCCCGCCTCTGGATCTGCGGGTCCACCGTTCAGCTCGGCCGAGCTGGCCGGGTTCATTTCATACGATTCCTCGGCCATTTCAATGGCTCGGCTCGAGGAAGACGTTTTGGATGTTTTCTTGTTTTGTTCACTAGTTCTTGCTCTCTAGTTCTCTGTAGCTGATGCCAGACACTCAGTCACACATACAGAGAAACTAATCCCAACTAATGGTCTACCGGTTAAGAATGCGCGAAATGGTTAGCACATGGTTGGGATGTTGGCAACCAGCAATTTGGCTAAAAATACGTTTCGTGCCAAACTAGAACCTAAGAAACACACTCTCTTAGTAACACATCCCACGAGAGCTATCTTCTCGCTCACCGTTCACTCTCGGGTGCTCCACTGGACCATTCTACGACGGGTTCGACGCTAGCCAAAGAGCCCATCGATTCTGTTAGCACAGCGGGAAACGCATCACTCTCCCCCAGTATGCGCTTTTATTCTTCACACACAAAACCTACACAAAACAACACACGCACGCTGAGTTGCACAAAGAAGGGCTGCGATGCGGTACAACCAAGCTTCCTTCCCAAACGAATAACGTCGTGATCCCTTCTTCCCTGCTCTTCTTTTCTCCGTGACTCGGGTTCCGAAAACCAAACAACGGCATTCGGTATCAACACACTCACACACTCCGCCCTTTTTCTCGTCGAGGCTCCCTAAGGTACGATGGCTCTAAGTGCACCCGCACCGAAATAACCACAAACAACGGCACAACGACCGCGGCCACCGACCGACCGACGCGGGTGAGAAGTCGCGGATGGGTTGTTCGATGCAATCGGACCGACCTGGGAATGAGCTGGGCACGCATCCACGTTCGCTCGCCTCTCGGAGAATACTGAAGGCACCGAGCGGCTCAGCTGATCCGCGAAGCCGCGCGCACAACAAAGCAACGGTTGGAGCAGCAAAGCGGCACCGCATGGTGGGATTTTGTTGGAGGTTGGTTTGGTTAAAGCGTTATTTTATTATTGAAACTTAAAAATAAATAAAACAAATGATAACGTAGCACAAACATGATGTTTGCCATAACATTTTTTAAAACGCACTAAAATGTGCACAGTAAGCATCCTAAAAACGATATAGAAACTCTCTCTTTTGCTACATAAAATCATTAAACGCCTCAAACACAACTCCGGTTTCATTTTTACACACCGCAGAGTTACGGCCCTTCGAACACGATTCTCATCTAGCCTGCTGTGCTCACCAAAACCAAGCAGCACGGTGTGCGTGAAATGACTGCCCCCAGAGCGCACCTGCCTTTCGCTCTCTCGCGCGTAACACGCAAACCAACTCCAACTGCATCGCACGCGCAAACAGGGTTACTTCTTTTTTGTTGTTTATTATGCAGACAACCTTCTCCGCATGCACTCGGGCTCATGTGCACATCCTTGGCCAGTCGATGATCTTTAAGGTTCTTTCCGTGCAATAAAACCAGAAATAAGGTTTCTTCAAATCACCAAACAGTAGCCGAGAACACGGATCTACGGGGATGTTCCATTGGGCACTCAGGCACCACGATTATGCTGACCCGGCCAGGCCATTCCGCCACAGCATAAGCGTGTTGATAACGGGCGCGTATCGCATTTTTTAGCAAACATTTGAAACCGCTATGGGGAAGCAAATGACCCATTACAAACACAGCCGTGTGCGCTCTCGGTACACTTGCACTACAATGTACTTATCACGACTGGGCGGCCCGAGCTTGAACAAGAACGACGCTTCTGGGCGGATGTCAATGAGGGCATCGAAGTTCGGTTATCTTTGAACTGTCCTGCTCAACTGTTCAGCGGTGCAGCTGAAACGAATAAGACGCTGTGCCAGATTTTCTGTGTCCATCAGCTGACGATGGGGAGAAGACAGCTGCCTTAAAAGAGGCCATTATCAGCATAAGACCAGGTCAAATTAGAACATGGACTTGGACCTGAAGTAGGCTTGGATGTCTGTCATTAAAACTTTCAACCTAGAAGTCGTTTTTTGTGCCTCCAACTATTGAGACTCTATCAGTTTACATGCTTCCGTGCCTACTTTTAACGCCGAAAGTGTGGCCGTGCTGACCTTTGGAATCGAATTTCATGCCCTTCAGGTTCGCCTCCCTCTAAGGTTATCACGATTCAAATTCATTAACCAAACACATTAGTGACACTAGCAATGCGTCAAACGCGTCAACTGAACTGAAAAAGGGCTTCAATTGAAACGCTGGCCACTCGCCACCATTTGCTGATAACGCGCTAAACACGCTTGCTGTAGCAGTGTGTTGTTCTACCAGTAGATTCCAGCGATTATACATTTCTTTCAATTTACGTCATAAGCATTCTAGGAAGGGATGAAATGAAAGGGAACAAAACAATATCCCCATCTACACTTTGAATTGTTTTGCGATCATTGGAATCGATGTAAAGGTCATCGAGGTGGTCTATTTACGATACAAAGGAACTTCAATCGACCAGCAGATGAGGTGAACAACCCGTTAGTCGTCCTGAACCCGTCCAAATCTCCAGCACGTGGTTAAGCCTCGTAACCAGTGCAGCAGCTGTTCCACATTTTGCCACAAGTGTCCTCGAGCGGTCACGCTCCCTCTCTCTCTCTCTCTTACTCTCTTTCTATCTCTAGGCTCTTGATGATAAGCTGGTCTCGATTAAAACTGGTCAATTCGGTAAGTAATCACACTTCATTCTTCTCCCAGTGCTCTGTGAACTTATCGCCAGTGGCTGTGTGCGACCGTCTTCTATTGGGATGTAGTCTTCTTAACCGACAATAGTCTAAGTGAACAATAGCGCACACACGCCGGACAGAAATGACAATCTTGGACGGGCTCCTAGAGCGATTAGGCTAAGCTTATCAATGCTGGCAACGAGCGACGAACCGATGAGTCTTTGTTGGGTGCAAATCAATCATGTACTTCAGTGGAGCTGTTGAGAGCGGCATTAGCTGCCGTTTCCTGTAACAGTCACTGGGCTAAAGCTGGTCAATCAAAGACAGTTGGACAGGTTTCTTTGTGCTATTATTATCGTTTTGTTGTTTTATTGTTGCAAAATCACCAGTGGATTAACGGCGGATAAACTATTTCTAATATTTACACGTTCTTTTTCTCGTTCTTTTACGCACTCTGTTTGTCTCCCCGAAGATAATGGAACGATAATGTTGTGATGTTTTTTTTGTCCTATCTTATTCATATTCCTCCTAATACACTCTAAACCTTCACACCCTGTCTGTCGTACTATCTGGCTAGCACTGAAGATTCTTGGCCAATTCGTAGTCTTGAACATGGAACAAATCACGGTCTACAAAAAAGTACAAAAAATTTGTGTATATTACTACATGTATATAAAAACTCCATTAAACTCCACATTCTCCATACAGTATATGGTATACAAAAGAAACAACAGCAAAACACCTTTTGCTAGTGCATTTGATCACAGATATCGATTGCTAAACTTACAAACCTACACAACCACACACGTGTACTACACTTCTTCTACCCTTGGGCTAAGTGTGCGCATTCATTCTTTGCAGATTCCTGGGTGTTGGGTTGGGTGATACAATTCTAGTGCGTTTTTTTTTCATTCTTCGTTTGCTTTCCATTACAAGATTGCAAGATTCTAGCTCTCCCCTTTAGGCTTTTCCCTTAACATACTGCTGGTTGGCTAAGAGACGGCAAAATAATTAGTAAAAATCGATGGCCTATACCCGCAATTCCCTTCGGTTTATCGCTTGTTCAGCTTGTACCACAGCACTAACACGGTGCTGATGTACATCGTGATGATGATCAGCATAATCAGCACAAAGTTTGACTGCATGTCCACGTGCTCGATGTCCATGTCCTTCTGGAACAGGACCGGGTTCTTAAAGTGGCAGTAGATCTGCGTCTCTGGACAGTGCAGATCGCCCCGGTTCATGCCGTACACCGAGTTCATTATGCCGTGAAAGCTCGCCCGGTAGTAGCTGATGTGCCACATCCACTTGAACACGGGCGTAATGTCGACGTACCGGGTGCAGAAGCCAAACACGGAGAACAGTACCGCCAAAATTGGACCGATAAATACGGCGAGCTGGAAGAAGTAGTCAAAAGAAAGGGGAGAAAAGAAGGATAAAATTAGTATTTGAATGGCTTTTTTATAAATTATTTGAAAATTGTAACGGATTTGCAAAGGTGTTCAGCTTCAGCGCCATCTAGCGTGCTAAAAATTGAACTGCCATACAACTTGCACAGCAGGGTTGCATGCAACCTTTGCACGAACGTTCAGGGTTGGATCGAATGTTGCGGCTACAACTACATTAAATTATGGTTTTGTTAATTTTCAGCTAAACTGTCACAAATTAATTTGCCATATTTTTTAAATGACAAAGGATGCAAATGAGCTTATCATGATTTGTGGGTTTTGAGTGTTTAAGAGTTGTATGACTGCATTGAAATTGAAAAATTGAAATTGATGAATGTATTACTGGATAGTCTGCAACAATACGCTTATACATTTTAGTGAAGGAATGTTTAATTCACTACAATCAGTTTTAACCACTACCAGACGACATTCAAGCCATTCAACATTATCTCCTAATCTTCAATATCAGTGTCTATCACAATCATTCGTTTTTTTCTCTCTCTATCTATCTCTTTTCCTTTTTTGTTGTGCAACTCATTGAAACCCTTTATTTAGCTTAACGCCTCAATCTCACGTTGCATCATCTTGTCACCACTTACCTTCACCGACAGCGTTGCTCCGACGAAGAAGCCCCACGACTGGGCGCAGATCGAACCGGCCACGCAGAACAGCGCGAATATGCAGAAGCGCTCCATGTTTACGTAGTTGCCCGTTAGATGGTAGCTGATCACGACGTAAATGAGAGAGCAACAGATCTGCCGAAGCCGGAGTAAAGCCGTACCAAAACAAAACCGAGAAGTAAAACAAAACACACACACACAAAAAACAATTTATCACTTAAGGTGCTACGAAAAATCTGCCCGTCATGGCGCATGGACATTGGTTCGCGTGATTCATGCAACACTTGAACTCCAACTTGAATCCAAAAGCAAAACCCTCAAAAGGAACACAATGCATGTGAATGGTTTCTGAAGAGCGGGTGGACGTTCAGCTTTTTTCATCATCATCATTGCAACACTTTCACCAGCAATTGCCCCGACTTACCTGTATCGGAATTTCAAGAACCAGCACGGACAGGAAGTACGGGCCGAGCTTGTACCACCGGTTGAAATGCTCTCTCGTTAGCGATTCCATCTCGATTTGAACTGGAGGGAAACGAAAAAGATGTTGAAGTAAAAAACACAGTTTCAAAAAAACCCGCTTTCTTCCTCTTGAAGACGAAGATACTTACACGAAAGCACAACGGCCATCTTTCCAGTATAAACCATCATCAGCATCGATCCGTAAAGGTAGACATAGTTCGCCAGCACCTGGTTAGCGTTTGGCCCGACACCAAGGTACAGGTAGCCGAAGATGGTGGCCACTGCCGCATGGGCAATGATTCTACAGAACAAAAGGAACTAAGAAAAAGGAGGTGGATACGAAATTAGAGCGATTAAATGAAGAATGACCTAACGATTAGCTGTCCCCATTAAGCGCTACTATTGGTCACCTTGAGCCACCTTGATTTGCAAATGCAGCGCACTTGAACTAGTTTTCCCGTTCCTTGTTCTGAAAGCCTGAATCGCAAATGCTTTCTAACACAGTCGCAACACAATCGATCGACAGCCGTTATTCGCACTTACATTCAATCTCGATCGCACGATCGGATGGATTGATTGGGGTATAATTTTGCAACCGGCAAAACGCCTTCTACACGGTACCAATTATCTACACGCTATTATGATTATTTAACCAATAAAATTATCCAACGTGTGAGCATTGTATACAAAACAATCCACCAACCGGGAACACATAAAATCAACACGCATCGCCCTTCCCAACAATCACCATTCAGACACAGGCGGTAAAAACGGCCGAGAGGTGGTTTGAAATGTGGAACACTCGTTTTTAATTGAGGATTGTCAATAAACCTGACTGACAACACAGCAGGCACAAAACAATGGGAACGCAATGGAAATAATGCTGGGAAGGAGGAATAGTGCTCATTCCAGGCATTGATTTTAAAACACTCTATTTAGTGGCGCATGATCTTGAAACACCGATCAGTTTCACACAATGGTGTGTTTAACATCTTCCAACCGCTCGCATTACTTACATAATTCCGCCTTGTCATGAGCAAGTTCCGGTAGAACAGGAGTAAAAATTGCATCACCAACGAGGCGGGTTTCGTTTTGGAGAAGATGTCCTCCTCCTCGTACGATGAGTTGTCCAGCGCTTCCTGCTGCTTCTGCAGCTTGCACATCTCTTCCGCCTTGCCACCGCCACCGATCGAGTAGCTTTCCATCAGTTTTACTGCAAAAAAAAACAGAAAGAAAATGAGAGAGGGAAAAATAGACACCAAAGGTCAGCAATAAACGGTGAATGGGACATTAAATCAATGGCTGGCGCTTTTTGAAAATCTTTGCAAACTGATCCGCTGAGCGCTTTTGGGGGGGGCGATTGTTGCGATCACACTCAACCCTGTGAAGAACCAAATTCAATCGACTCTCCGCGTGTGTGTGTGTGTGTGACTTAATTGAGCGAAAGGTACAAATTAGCGACCTTTTATCTATTCCACCCAATCTGGGACAGCGTGTGGAGTAGTACTCTTTTTTATACCAATGTTTCCAAACGAGATTGTTTGCTACGGTCAGCATTTGTATAGCCAAGCATTAGTAGCTATAGCAAAGTAAAGGGAAGAAGCAAAAGCCACCCCACAAACTGTCACGGACTGCTGACTTTGTAGCAATAAGGAAGGCAAAACTGAAAAACGGGCAATAAACGTGTAGCGGGCCCAAGTCCACGCCACGCCGTGCGTTGTGTTTGGTGAGCAAACGAACGGAACGAATTCCCAGCGCAAAAACACACACACACACACACACACACACACACACACACACACACACACACACACACACACACACACACACACACACACACACACACACACACACACACACACACAAACACACACACACACACACTCATTTTTCCCGCCAAACGGATTTAACCAAACCAACTGAAAACCAGCAGCGAGTGTTTGTATTTTCCAACAGGCTCAGTGCTGTTTTATTTGCTCCGCCGGGCTCATCGAACAGTAACCGGCAGAGCTCGTCAAAAGTGTGCCCCGGGTTTTTGTGTTTGGATATAATTAAGTCTCGCCATATCCACGCGCGCGTGGCTTGCCTGCGTTCTTCTGGAATATGCGACACAGTAACAAAATTAGCACCTCGCTGCTGCTGTTGGGTGCCGTTGAAGATGATTCCGAAAGGCACCATCGGCCACATTATGTTTAGAATGCATGAGGTAAGAATTGAAACGACAATAAACCGGCTCTTCTGCGCCGTATAAAAGAAGAGATTGGCTTGGAGTTACGGAGGCTCCAATCTCTTAATCAATTAGTAAACCTTTTATGGCTGACCTGTGTGCCGAAACAATCAGCAAAGGGTGTGACATTCGGTTGAGACTGAAGGTCTTGAAGGATTTACACAGTGGTTTGTGAGAGTTTTGTTTCTTGTCTCGTATGTTTGCTTAAAATATCTCTCTCAAGCTCACTTCCAGTTCAAACCTCAAAAACCGGGTTTCAGGCAAGTCGTTTGCATCATAATTCTAGAAGAATCAAAACAAAACACCCAACCTCGTACACACTGTTACTGTAAATTACTGTGACAATGTGTGGAGTTCCAGAATCAATATTGAAGCTACAACCACCTGCTAAAACCAACAATACAATAAAAATATTGCGTGTGAAATGTCACACCAGAAAGGTACAACTGACTGAAACAATCCAGCTGATGAGGATTCCAAAGCAGCCAAAGACAAGCAGGGCGACATGATCTTTACCCCGGATATGCCATTAATTACGCGCTAATGAATTGGGAAATTTAAATTACCAGCCTGACGGTAGATTGAACACAACGCGCAAACATAGCGAATGACCAAGCCCTACCGATTGGTCAAACAAACCAATCAATGGTACAATGGAAACTGAAGACAGCGACAGAAGAAAAAAACAACTATCTATCGATCGGTTATGATGTGATGTTGATCGACCCAAGAAGGTAAGTTGCAGTGTGCAATTCGTGGCCGCGACGTGGTTAAAAAGGTTGCTCTGAGGTGTTGCGTTTCTATCTAAACCCAACTGGCCGGGCTTTGCAGGGTGGTCTCGGGTGTGCACTAACGCACTCAGTTCAATGATTGATCCGAAGGCTCGTCCTCGAGCGAGCAAGCCACTTCTAAGGCTGATGAAATTGGCTTGCCGCCCTACCCGTGTTCACGCGCGGTGTGTAATTAATAGTTTGTACATGTGCGCGTTAAGTGCAAGAACCGACCAAAGACGCGGAGGTCACCGCGCTCCGATCTCAAGATGGCACGGCAAAGCAGAGCAGAGGAAGTGCCGATAAAGGGCCGATCTCGAAGGGGTGACGTCCAAGAAGCTTACCGTTGTCGTCGAACGTCGAATCTAGCTCGATGCAGCGGCTGCTGATTTCGTAATATTTCTTGAGCGCCGCCTTGATCACCTTACCGACGTCGGCCCCGTACTCGCCAACAGCGATCTCCATCACTGGAAAATAAGAAAGAGCACGAGAAAAGGCCTGTTAGAAACATCCCACCCGAGTAAAGCATCTTCATCGCAAGACTCACTAAAATCAGCCGGATTGTGATAGCTCGGACAGTGGTAGCCAAGGTCACCGAGAAACGGGAGCATCTCCTTCGTCGGCCCCTGATAGAAGCAGTGCCCTTGCACCACCGTGTAAAGCTGATCAAACATCTCGAACAGCAGCGCACTCGGCGTGTGGATCGTGCACACGATCGTCCGTCCGTCCTGAGCTAAGCGTTTCAGCAGCGAAATGCACTGCGCACAGGACGAACTGTCCAGCCCGGTCGTCGGTTCGTCCAGAAACAGGATCGGTGGATTGCTGATCATCTCCAGCGCGATCGCTAACCGCTTCTTCTGCCCGCCCGACAGCCCCATCGTTGGCGTGTTGCCCTTCTGCTCCAGCCCGAGCATGAAGAGAATCTTCTCGATCAGCCTGCGCTTCTCGGCCATGCCGATGCCGAAGCCGAGCTTCAGATGGGTCGCGCAGGTCATGGCCTCCGTCACCGTCAGCCAGGGTCGCAGGGCGTCGTGCTGCTGGATGTAGCAGGACAGCTTGCGGAAGCTTTCCGAGTTGTGCGAACGGCTCTTGCCGTTCACCTGCACCATGCCGCTCACGCCGGACGACCTGTCGGGAGTTGGGAGAAAAGGTGCAAACATGATGTTGATGATGGGTTTGGGCTTTGTGGAGGGAAGATCACTGCTGCCTCACTACTTACACATAACCTGCCATAATGTTGAGCAGCGTGCTCTTGCCCGCACCGGACGGGCCCATAATTGCTGTCAGCTCGCCCGACTTGAACGACCCGTTAAGGCCGTGAAGAATTTCTTTTGATTCTGCGAGGAATGAAAGATGAGGAAGAATTAATAAAAAGAAAACATGAATTTAATAAGAGAATGTTATTTCCCTGTTGTATTGTATTACAGCAGCAACAAACCATTCCAGTCGTGGGGTTATTGCATTTTTCTCTGCTTTCGTGTATATTTTCCGTGAGATCATCGTTGCGCCCAATTTGCGTCAGACGAGGAATCCATGCTGATTCGAAATTGACTAACTTTATCACCGTTCAAGGTCGATCGAACGAAACAATTTGGAAGCTTTAATTCGCACTATTTCACGGTCTGCTCTGGGGTCGATATCGAGGATCTTCTCAACCGACGTCGACGATGAAACGCTCTTCAATATATCATCGATCACACAGTGATTTCCAATGATCGCACAAAACATAAACCCCGCAAGCTTCAAATTCCATCGAAAGATTCAAGTTTAATTGAGCTCCAGGAGGTTGTCCAAGAAGCATGTTAATGCCCCTTTTTTTGCTTTCAAATGAGGTAGAATTAATCAAAAAAAGTCCCAACTTGATTGTTGTTACTAGGCAAGATACCAAGATTCGCCCTAAAATAATCACCAAGTTCCTGCTGGCCGATGAATCCACTCTAAACTTATGCCAAACTCATTTACTTATTGCAAAGAAACCGGTTTCCGAAATTGAATTGAAACCTTTAAAAAAGCCCAGAACTGGTTTTTACAGAGCCACACCAAGAACCGGCGATTCGGTTTAGGTTTAGGTTTTTTTGGGGTCTTGATCGTTCTGTTGTGGAACCGCAGGGATTACCCTTACGCTTTTAAAGCCTATTGGGGGCATAAATTTACATCGAGATAAACTTGGGATAAATTTACATCGAGATTTGTGGTAAGCCGCTTCAATATCCAACTCTTCCACTGTTGCTAACCCGTAAGTTCCGGGTGTTAGACGACAAACGATCGGACGAACACGCGGAATCCTGCCTCCGTTGCGTTACACGATTCTCCAACCGCTTGCTTCAATGCTGCAGGAAGCTCGGCCACTACTGCCTGGAATTATGCAACCGAGATATTCCCGAGGCCCTGCACGGAGACACCAGCACGTGCGGGACTCCCTTCGCCACGATGCGGTCGACGGCTATCGATACACCGCTTCCGCACCGATCATCGTCAACTGCAAAAGGCGGAAGAAAACTTCACAATCTCGATGACGGTGGTGATGGCAAAGAAAAGCCAACCACCATCATTTCGCCCGAGCATTAGAAAGTGCAATTATTTCCTCTAGCACGTTTTCCCTCCCTTTCCACGAATGTTCGATGGTAAAAAAATGCATCTGCATTTGTGCACACTGTAAGCAAAGCACAACCAGCTCAACTTCAACTCGTATGCAGCGGGTCCGTGCATACGCGCGTGAACCTTTCTTCCGGCCAACGACATTCAAGTGTACCGAAGGAGAGTGCAGACTGAGAAGGGCGCGTAAGAAACGAACTACTCGCTGCTCCACCCTGCTGCTTGTGTGATCTGGCTGTCCCTCGCAAATCATGCGTAATTTCATCACATTTTCTTCATTCCATCCACTCCTAGCCGTCATGCACCGACGAAGCGTCTTGAGAAGCAGACACACTCAAGGACTGGTCAGACGACAATGAACGTACGATCTGAACGCGTACGTACGGGCGGAGGTCATTTCTCGTCGGCTTGCTTTTTAAATTAATTGAACTCCAATTGAACTCTGCGAATGGCGCGAGATGGGTGGCTGCAAGCGGAACTCTCTCACCCTATAGTGCGCGGTTGATGTCTTTCTCATCGTCTGGTTCAATATTGGCACAGTGTAAATGCTTCTTGTTCTGTTGACAGCAAGCACCATTCCATTCCGACGAGCGCCTGCCGGAATGGTTCGGTTGGGATTTAGTGTCTAGTTTTGACATTAATTATGATCAAACAGTACGTAGAATGTGATGATGAGGAAGGTTTCAGCGCGGCAATCAAGGGACCGTTCGTTCACGATCGATGCCAAGGTTAACACGCTGCTGCCGGTGATGTACGATCGATCGGTGCGGCAAATGCCGACTCGTTCGAGAAGTATATGATCACCTGTCCTGCCTAATACCTACTCCAAACCAATCGACGTTCGGTGGATTTTGTTGATATATTTACCCACCATAAACATTTTATTGGCTGATAAATCTTACATTGTAGCAACTGCCCGGTGGCGTACATGCAATAAAAATACAATAAATTACCCCGAACGTTAGATGCGGCGTGAGCGAACTACGTAAAATTGGAGAAATAGGTCCATTTTGTTTAACGATCTTCCTAACAACTTCATGTTTGAAGCTAAATTGCGACCGATTTAAACGCATTGCACGCCACATTCAATTGTTAATAGCAACTGGAGATCGTTGCGGAATGTTTTCTTTTTATTCCAAGGCTTCTCAAGTTCACCAGACACCTGCCCACCTTCAGCTCCATCGAGCGCTGCATCTCGCTGGTAGGTGTGAGCTTCTATTTCAAGATCATTGACACCTCCCATCGGAGCGTGTGGATTGAGTTACGTCAAGGTGCGTTCGCGTATGCAAAAACAGCATGCGAGGAACCCCCGTTTCTACTCCATGCCATATTTCACCGTACGCACATTGATAAGCCTTCACTCGCACTGGTAAGAGATTTATGTGGATAACCACCTGCATTACCTCATCTAACGCACATGCACCAAGCTCTCGAGGTTCGCTTGGCAAACAGGCGACCTCTGCAACGCAACCGAGAAAGAGAAAGAGAGAGAGAGAGACACCGTACCAGGTGGAATGCATTCACTTGGAAAGTGGAAGATGCGTCCGCAGCGCTTCGCGTAATGATTCTACGCTTTGCGCACGTGCCTGCGTGCGTTGCTCCACGGTGAAGTTGCCGGGGGTCGGCTGGGTCGGCAGCTCCAACTCGAAACGAACCGATGGAAATTCTGGCGTTTTTGGGTCAAGAGCTCGCACCGATTGACCGTTTGCAAATTGTTACCAAATGCACCGTTCGCTTCAACAGCCATCATAAATAATGACTGGAAACTATTCGATGGTGGACCGACCCTCGGGGACGATCGATTGTGCAACCCGGGCTCCCCTACCGAAAACGTGTGGCTTTATAGCTTGTTGATCATGTTCAATTTTCCTTCACCCCAGCAAACACATTTCACATAAAAAAGGTTCACAAAAGTGGATGACTGTTTCCAAAGATTGGGTGGAAGATTTGCATATGTGTGATCGTTATTAGGAGCGTGCACGGCTTTCGGTGGATTTCGATGCTCTTTTGGACCAAAC
Source organism: Anopheles gambiae (assembly GCF_943734735.2). NCBI lineage: Eukaryota > Metazoa > Arthropoda > Insecta > Diptera > Culicidae > Anopheles > Anopheles gambiae. Next base: position 33,932,031 of record NC_064602.1, on the reverse strand, counting down.
TGGCAGCCCTGGATTCTACGGTGTCCTCCTTCTTGCTTGGAACCGGTTTGCTTCGGGGTGCTGAATATTGATAGGGTTTAAATTTGCACCGAAAAATACGAAAAGTCATCGGACACGACGATGGGAGGTTAATGTATTCTGGTCTGCCGTTTCTTCTTTCTCGTTACAGAACATCAAACCGTTTGGGTTTATATTGGGGCATTTTCCCCGGTTGGTATCGATGAACGGGGTTTTTGTTTTTATTTTGCAAACGATCAAAACATATGGTAAGTAACACTCAACTCCCAGGAAGCAAACGATTGCCCATGGCTGCGTCCTTTGCAACACATTACGCAACTCGGGCGGATCTCGATTCCATAATTAGCATCGATTTGCGATCGCGATTTCCGAGCTTTTGGAGAAGGTTCTGTAGAGCTGCTGTAGAGCAACGCATTGGGAACCATTCCACAACCGCTGGTCTTTAATTATCAGCCAAAGCAATGCGCATTCTATCACTCTCACTGATTTCTCTAACACACAACGGGTTCTTTTGCATGGTCCACAGTACCACATCTTTGGAATAAGCCGGCGCAGTCACGGCTGTATGCACCAGGCTAGCCAGCGGACGCACCAAGCTCATGCTCTATAATTATCGATCGTTATGCACACATAAAGGGGGTGGGCGACAGCGCAACATTGAGAGCTCGCTGGAGAGCTATGCAACCACACATAACCGCCCTTCGTGTGCGTAACACACTGGCAACACTGGAGGAGCTTTTTATGAATGTACTGCCACCACCACAACTAACCCAGGCCCTAACCACGCTCTAATGATCGTCCATCGCACGAAGCAATTCACCTCGAAATGTTTATACATCGTGTTTGAAGGCGCCAGCCGCACACTCCTCGCACTATGTGCTCACACACATCCGTTCTGATTGCATCGACTGGACCACCTTGGATTGGCAAGTTGGTTTTTTTTATGGCGCTGTGTGTGATACCGACCAGACACAGATAAAGAGAGAAGAAAAGATTGCGCAAAAAAAAAGAAACGAGGCCACTTTTGCTACGTGAGGGCGTTTCGGTTTGTGTGTTCTGTTAGAACTACCCTCGTGCATCGACGAAGCACTCAACAAGACTTTGAACATATTCCGTACTTCAGGTACAGTTTAAGTATGTGCCTGTGTCTTGGTCCAAACGTTCTTGGCTAACGTGAGCCAACGTACGGTTCTCATTAGAATGAAATCTGCCCGCAGGCATAGTTAGGCACTAACCTGACCACCTAACCGACATAACCACCTTGACACCTTCGCCTGCACTAAGCCCAGTGCGCGGTGGGCTCATCGGAAGTAGGACGTCCTTGTGTGATGCAGTTTCCTGCTCTCCTGTACTTTTGTAGCGTTACTTGCATAAATTCTTGAAGTGTTTCGTGTTAGAAGATATGGTTTCATACCAAAATAGAAGGATTAACTTGCTTATTCAACAATGCATACAATGCAATTTGTCTCATATCCCAACCATTTGACCCGTAAACACTCTCTAATAAGTGCATTTTTGAAAACTCCTTCATGTTCAGAACATATTTGCTCCTCTGGTTCGAAAAAAAACCCCTCTCAAATCTGAAATACTGGTATTTACAATCAGGGATTTCATAGAAACTATCAAATTTGAAGTGGAAATTCATGTAAGTCTCACATCACGACTTTAAGCCTTTTCTTTGCACAGGAATGCTGGAATCCCCTGCAAAAGTCACCTGAACAGCATTGCAAAAAGTGACCAGAGGAAATTCTCACAGGAAACCACTGCGATCGATCGACAGATCACGAGGGAATCCACGTTCACGTGCGGAATGCCTCAAATAACACGTTAGACAACCTGCCCCACTGACGGGAAGATTGCCTGCATAAATGTGCCAACAAACCGGGATGCTAATACTCATCATCACTCCATCAACACCATGGGGCTATGCTAATAATGCCAACTCCTTGGTGGCTTTGAACCAGTAAACCATCCCTTTGAAAGTAATGGGTAAGAACATTTGAATATTCCCTACTACCTCTCGTCCAGCTTCAGAGATCCCACCGGCTGTGGCGGTGTAAATGAACTGCACGACAACGAATGCAGCGGGCATTAACGCCTAATGTTATGCCATTCATTAGAGGGATTTATTTGTTTTCAATCCATTCTCGCAAGCCTGTTACAGCACCCGCCTATCTTGGTAGCAGCGCTCGTGACCGGTTATGATGATGTTGAGCTTCTGATGTTACAGCGGCACGAGGGTTACTACAACGCTTTACTGTGCTAATGACTGGTCAAGTAATAGTATACTTAGTATTTATTTTATTCTACTTCGCTGCCGATTGCAGAGAGCACTCCGCATTTATCATTTAGAACACTTTTATTCTCGCCACGGCGTAATCGTAATCATTGACTGGGTTGATAATCGTAATTAGCGGATATGCTTCGCCGGGTGCGCTACCTCATCAAAGCGGTGATTTTCAAACTCAGCCCACCGCAAGCAAGGTAGAAATAAATAATGCATAACATTGTTTGCGTAGCTGCTCGTCCGTACAGACTCCATGAAAAGGTATTTGGAAGGGCATTTCAGCTTAGATTGTATCATGCTGGTTGAAAAGGTTCATCGTTAAAGTGCTGTTCCGAATTTAAATGCACGAAACCTTAGCTCTCCAGTGTTATCAGACAGTTGGCATACCCTTTCAATCGAATTCGCCTATCGTTTGTAGTCGCTGGATCAGTTTCTCACCATAAAATCCACTCCAAAGTTGGTTTCCAGCTGCTTTAGCAACAGATTCGAAAGGGAGAAGAAGGTCCACTTTGCTTTGTTTTCAGAAGACAAGCAAGGTTTTCCAAAAAAACGACCTGACTGACGCAAATTAAGATTAACTGGAAGCAAACTCGTTTAAGGCGCACCAGTGCTGTGGGAATTTGATCCACTGGACTAACGACTTTGCAGCGCGATTGACCAAATTGATACAGGTTTTTGAAACCGGGCATGCGTCCAGACTGCCCCCACTCCACATGCAACACCTAACGGTACGCGAAGTGTCAACAGAATATTTGACCATGGACCACAGATCGATGCCAAAACTGCCTAAGGTCGAGGTAAGTCCGTTGCGAGACACCGTCTTCTTAATCCCTCGCAGGCCTACGCACATAAAATCCCAACCCGTCCGTGTCAGAAACTCGCCCCAAACATACTTACCGAACTTTGCCTTGGCAATGTTGAAACGCCTGACGTCGTAGCGAATGTCGCGAAACACGATATCGACCGGCGGCCGCTTCGGGAAGTGATAGTCCTGCTTCTCGAGCAGCCCATTATGGTACAGCGTGTTGTTGTTGCCGCCCTCCTGGCTGTCGTTCAGCTCGATCGAGTCGTCGATCGAGGAGCTTTCACCGTTGGCCGTCGGGCAGCAGCCGAACGCACCGGATAAGCTGGTGGTGTTGGCGGTCGTCGTAATTGCCAGTGCCGTCGCCGCCATGGCTGCAGTCGGATTGCTGACGTTGTTCGTGGGTCTAGGATTGCGCACTTCACTCTGCTGGACGTTCATCTTCGGCACATTCGGAACGTATCGGAAGTAGTTCTTCCTGGCGCACACTTTCACCTGGCGTGGGTTTTGGATTCTTCTTGTTGTTGGCAATTTGCGTATTCACGGTTTTTGGCACAGAGTATTGGCACGAGATGATTGAGCAAGCTACAAAAACCAATGTCCGAAACGATTCGAATACGTCAGTGTAGCCTTATGTCACTCATCTATGAAAGCTTTTTGATACGCACATTCACTCACGATCTTTAAAAAACTGTAACAGTTATAAACGAAATATGAGAAATTGATAAGAAGCCTTTGAACTAGCAAGTCCTCTAAACCAAAGAGTTCAAGTTGTTTAGAGAATATTCACACTTTTTCCCGATCCTCGCTCGGTAAGTGCACCTTTGGTACTGGAACTCATCTGACCCAATTTCGGTGCAGCTAGCCGGCTCCGCGGGTGCTTCCCCTCTTTATGCGATTGATTCTAATCTTACCGACACCAGCTGCACCTTATTTACAAACAAAGACCACACGAAACGAAAACAACTGCCAGATCCCTTACATCCCTAACATCCCAAAGGTTACCTCGACTGAATGCCTCCCAAACGGCGACGACCTTATCGTGCCAGAACGGCTCTCCGGCGTGTGCTGTGTACTGCCCCTGATGCCGGCAACTGACTACCGCAACGTCCGAGGCACGCTAGTACTCCACGTCAGCGGTCTACCGAACAACTGAGTGAGAAAATGCGCACGTGAGGCGGAACTCTTTCCAACGCTCAGAACGAATCCGAACCTAAACCCACAGTGCTTCACATCGAACAACGAGATTAACGCAGCAGCAGCCGTTCTATCGCATCCCAGCATCTCGTTTGAATACAATTGCGGGCATTAATTTGCTGGGCCGATAAAATGGCGGCATGTGCGCGCAGGTTTTTCGCGCTAATCTCACACTCTCGATCTCCGCACGTCAATTGGAGCGTTAGTGGAGCGTAACGTAACAAAACATGATCTTTTCTAACATTTTACCCATCGTGCGTACGTTGCTGTGCCCTACGATCGGAGTGAACGAAATCCCACTCCACGCACTAAACAAGGAAGTACGCGGAATGCAAAACAAGGGGAGTTTGTTACGCGAATTCTAGCCTAGCTACGCACAGCACAGTGAACAGTGAAAAATGTGATACTCATCACGGCTAATAATGTTTGCTAAACGATCGACCTTGCTATCGCCATCTGTAACGTATCCTGAAGTCGGTACAATCTTTGATAGTAGAGAGCTACTAGCAGTGTGTTGGAGTTGAGGATAATATATGCATCGCGAAAGATCTATTACTCATAGTTCATCACCGCCACGCGATCGACCTTTCGATCGTTGGTTCGATGGTGGAGGAGAGGCAAATAAAGAGGAAAAGATAATTACCAGTTAGTTCCTTAGGAATTAAGGGCGGTAATGATCTAATTGTCTCGTCAACGCTAGTAATGTTGGATAGTATCAATATTACACAATGAATCAGACACGTCGAACGAAGAAGGGATTGGGATTTTCTTCTAAACCAGGGTAGTTCCATCTGTGGACAAGTCTTTAATCACCCTGCTGAGATAATCCTCGCAGCAGCAAATTTCCAATCGTTACCAGATCTCCCACTGATTGAGAGCCTATTTCCATACTACATTTTACGCCTCAAGTACCTTCATGCCTCATCTTTATAGAACCCTATACGATCGCTTTAGTCGTCTATTTTTGTATCGTCTCAAACATTCCCGCTCAACAAAATACCCCAGCGTGAACTACCATCTTGTCGCTTGTTTTCAGATGCATCCGGCAAGATATACACTCATTGCCTATTTCTATCACTAAACAACTAACCTCTAGCTTGGATCGACTCGCTCTCGAGACACTCACGACCCAGTCGGATGTGCATTGTCCATGCACCAATTACCCTGAAATCCCGTGTCAGCCTATTACACAATAACCAACGACACCATTATAGCCCCAAGAGCAACCTATTAACCAAATTTGCTTATCATAGAACAAGCGTACCGCACACAGATGGGGAAGTTCCTTTGCCGGTTCCGGTCAAAGTCGGCACAAACCAGCACGAACCATTTTGATAATGATTCACTTTCGTTAGCCGAGAAGAAAGAAAAAAAGAAACAGAACACAAAACAGCGAGAGAGACGCTGTAGACGGCTCGTGGTTCAATCGACTCGCTGGACCCGCTTATCACCATCACCTGCAAAAGGGCAGGCAGCTGACAACAGCCGACGCCTCTTCGGACGATTATGGGTGTGTGTGCGTGTCTGCGAACTATGGAACGCGCACGGTCCCGGAGGTTTCGGCCCCTAATCACGACACAAGCAGATGATCGTACGTGTATCGCTTCCAAGCTGCCAGGCGTCTGCTTTCCGGATTCTAAGCGACTACTAACCTTCCATCCATCATACGACTGTTCCGTAAACCTTCCGACATTAACCAACCTGGCCAGTTTAAAGCCGCAGTTTGCTATTTGCATTCGAGAGCACACGGCACGGGTGGAAAGCTAAAGTTCACCGTAAAGTGCCGGCAAAAAACAAGACACCGTCAATCCCTATCGACGACGCGACCACCGCTGGTAGAAATGACACCGATGCGAAGGGCCTCTTGCCACACGTGGCGCTTTATGGAGAGTGACAGCTAGAATTCATTAATCTTTTGCCGCTCAATAATCGATCCAATTGATCATCTTCGCCGCCTAGACTACGGGGAGTAACTTCAACTGCAAAAACGATGATCGGTTTAACAACATTTTTCACTCTCATGTCACGCGCCTGAAGGTTCCGTCACTGTCGCCGACTTGCTTGCTCCCACTCTGAATGACACGAAAAAACACGGAACGGAAATTAAACCTCAACCGGCACACTGGTGACACATGGTGAATTATTACGGCTCAGTTTTATCCCCTCTTTTGTGTACGCCCTTTCCAGGAGGTCGCTGGATCCGAACGGCTCACAGTCTTTTGGAGGATGCACTGCACGGTGCAATGCGTGATTTGAATATTAATTCTACGCCCAATGAATGTCTCTCTCGCTTCCCGGCAAAGATGTGCATTTGCTGTGAAGCTCCCAATACACCGACCTTTGCGTGTTCGACCCCCTCAAGGGTACAGACTCTACCCTTCGATGTGGTGTGTTCTTACATGTGTTAGAATATTACTAAGATGCCTTAATGTAGAAGGCGCTTCTGCTGGAGCACCCGAATGGGCATTAAAAGTAATGTTCATCAAACCGCATGGGAGCGAGCGGGCACGCAGGCAAGGGCAAATGCTTATGACCATGGTGCTACCTTAATGCATACCATTTCGGATCGTGCTTCTTTTTTGCATCCCATTCCCATCCCAAACTACATCAGCCCGTCTAGAACAATTTAATTACACTCCGGCAGTAGGCAGCACCTACCGCAGCGCGGGTTGCGTCTTAAATTCTTCAGCCTGAGATAAATTCGAGCAGATAAACAAGATGGAGTCGGTCAGGCGTCATACAAAAACATCTGGCTTTTTTCTGTTCGATTGCGCCTTTGTGAAACTCGTTCTTGGAGTTGGAACTATATGGGTAGATAATTGCGCAGCTCGACGATGACTAACCACAAATTGTGGGCCACCGAGAGGAATGTTCCAATCTGCTTTTGGTGTGTCAAATACAAAGCAAAACACATCTTCCACAGGATGAAGACCTACAGGCTTTTCAAACAAGCTTCCCGCAAGCATCCGCTTCAGTGTCATGGTCACCATGATAAGCTCGTTACCAGGAATATGTGTCATCCGTCATCTTCACTCTTTGTGCTTCCGTTCAGTGCAATAGAAAGTGCACTGATTTTGTTTGTGGATGAGCCTAGCTCAACGCAATAATCTACGCCTACCATACACAGCGATAAAGTGCACGAGAGAACAACAGCAAGAGACGAACCTCCGCCGACCGACACCGCGCTCAATGACGGGGTGGTTTGTTTTGCTACTTTTACAACTGCCACCGAGTTGCAACGGTGCATCGTGTACGGTGCAGCATTGGGCGAATGTTTATGTTCTCCTTCACGTGTCCGGTGGAGGGTTTCACCCCAAGCCCGATCGTGCCGATGCTTTCCGTTGCTTCCCCACCCAAAACACGAACCCGGTTTGCCATGGCAGAGTACCTCGCTGCACCCGTCTACTCCACAGTGTCGATTGGACGCCGTCTGGGTGGTAGTAGTGAACGGATTTTATGCAAGCACAGTACTTTTCTTTTCGTAAATCGACCACGGTACAAATCGAACGCGTTCGAATCATTATCATAGCACAATTGTCTGCCCGGTTTGGTGCGGTAAGCGTTCTGAAGGGTTTCGTCAGACACGGTCGGTGCTGTCAAGCCCACTTCGCAGCTGTAGTGGTAGTGTAGTGGCACCGACAGTGTCAAAGTTTAATTACTCCCGGAAAAGATTTAAACGGTCGCTCAGTTCTACTGTCAACGATGACGTTGCTTGACGTTGCCACCAAAAATAGTATTGTGCAACAATGTTCAACTTTTGTACAAAATCAACCACAAACCGAAATCAACAACAACAACAGTGACGAGTCATGCAACGCGTGACTCCCTTCGGCCGGGTAGCATCAGCAGCAGGCCACGCGGGGAATTGATCGACTCGCTGCTCTGCGTCGGTTGTTATCGTTTGTTCACTGTGGTTGCGCTTCTCTTATCGCAGCGCGGCGTCGTCGTCGTCGTCGTAGGAAATGTAAACAGAGCCCCCTAGAACCCCGTGGCCACCCTATCGCACCACCCCAATGCGCGCACGCGGGTAGGAGCGTTTTATTGCAGCACGCGGAAGCGCATACAAATAGTGTGCGCAATTTGCCATTCCGTTGTCGTGCCTGCGGAGCTCGGCTCGACTCATCTTTGCTCCGCGGAAATCGTGCCAGATTTCATCATAATTCTTTTCACTAAATGACGCACACTTTGGGGGGGTGGTTTGTTGCACAAAAAGGGAGGGTGGAAGGAATGGCCAATGCGTGTGTGTGATCTTCATCCCAAAACACTTTGGGGTAGGTCATCGTCATCGTCCAGAAATATCGATGGTGCGTTTGGTTCATTGTTCCAAAGGGTTTGGATGGTTCGACCGTTCGCGACCGGCTGTGGTGCAGTTGGCATCTTGCCAACCGACACTCACGTAGAACTGGCACACCCATTCACACACACACACACACTTAAAAACGCACTGAAGGGCTAGAGTATCGAAAATCGATTTCAAAAACCAACAAGAACGCGACGCAGCCAAACAAACACTTCAGTTCCGGTCAGTGCCTAAGGTTTTGCCCTCCCATCGACCCATCTACACTAGACACACGCGGCTTTTCTTCCGTCGTGCATCACACAACACAACACACGCCACCGTCACCAATCTAATCAATCGACCAGCCCGATCCGCACGGAACACTCGTCTGAGCGAAAACACTTCTCTAAGCACACAAACACCGAGCACGACAGACACTTCTAGCACAAACCTTTTCTAATTTCTCCCAAAAACAACACTTGTTGTTGGTAGACCGGCGCGATCTACCAGTAAATGGGCAAGTAAATGGGGGACAGACGGAGCGTCGTCGCCTGCCTTGTTGTTTGGTTCAAGCGCGGTCGCGGCTCGGAGAAAACTGAACCCGCGATTACGAACTGCGGGTATATAGCGATGCTGCTGGCGCGTGGTCGTGCCTGCACGGTGGGTGCCAGCGAATGGTCAAAATTGCTTAGAAAGGTTTCATTAAAAAATAAATAATTTAATTTGAAACATGCTTTTTGGGGGATTTTTTGGGCTTTTTATTAGTTTAAATTTAACCTGCTGTTGTATGATGGCTCAACTGAACATGAGTGCTCTGGAATATAGCTATTATCGACGGTCTATCCTATAACACACAGCACAAAAAGAATCTCTTGACACTTTGGGAAAGAAACTGACCTATTTAACAAAATTTAATTAAGAAATCAACTCAATTTTAAGCCATCTTTGTCATCTGCAAAGAGTTGAATGTAGTCGCTAGACTCAAAATCAAAATATACTACCACTCTGGAATATAGCTCTGGAGTGTTATACCCAAGCTAGCCCAAGATCTTCAGATGTTCTTATATCTCGAAAGACCTTGCACACGAATAAACTCTAAAAAAAGACCCATTGTGATGCACTTTTTGAATGAAAAGCGAAAGTTAAAGAGCTTTTTAATCAGCCTATATTGCCATTAAATACATTAAAGCAGTGCTAAAACGTGCAGCAATAAATCAATTTGATCCTAGTTGGTTGATTGATTATTTGATGTTTTATACTTGTTTTGAGTGACCTTTGCAAAGAATGGCAAAAAGGGCTTTTCATCATTTATCATTTATAGTATGAAAATTATATACATATTAACGCTACTTTATTTTAAAAAAAATCAAGTTATGATACTTACTGGTCTGCTGCCTCTTTTTCACCTTTTAAGGCTACTGCTCGACACTGTAGTTTATTTTTTATTCATATAATGTCACATCGGACATAAACGCCTGTAGAATTTGGCTGTATTTCATTCGTTTATTCAGAACTACAATTAAATTCTGTCCATCTGTCTCCGTTCCCACTGTTCCTCACGGCCGCTGTTGGTGAAGCACACCGACGGAACAGCCGAACGGAAAACCTTTGCACACACACACACACACTCGAACATCGATGCACGATTCCGAACCGACCCTTCCTCAATGCCAATGGCGTGAGCGTGAGCAAGAAAGGCACCGTGAGAAAAGCGAGCAACCGCGCGTCGCAACGGCAAACTGCATCGAAGAATGCAGCACATGTGGTACAAGCCTGGCCGAACTTTTGTTTTCTTCTTTTACTTTCGAAAGATAAAAATTTAAAAAATTCCCCATTCCCCTTTCGCTACCCCTCGCGTAAGGCAACATCCGCCCGTGACAAGTGGCTGGTGCAATTGGTGCAAGGTTTAAGCAAAGAGAAAGAAAAAACAACGGTTTCGTACGGTTTGCAATTATTTTTCGTAGCAGTTTGTGTGGTGCTGCACAACAGTACGCATACATATGCACAGAAATATATATGAATAAATAAACCCCCAAAATAATTATGCCAACGGCCAAGGGAACGCTACCCTAGAAGGTCGTTTGCTGCCCTTTCTGGAGATCGCGCCGGGCGGATGGGCAACTTTCTCAGCATTGTTCTCTCGTTCTTTCTCTCACTCCATCTCTCGCTTTCGTTGGTGAGTGACAATTGAGGGACGCGCGTTTTGGGGCCCTTTTTTATACGCTCCCCGAAAAAAAATATGAATCATTTGCCACGATCACCGCAACCGTGAATCTTGACCACAGTTCAGTGGCTCGATGGGAGGGAGGCTTTTGTTTACCAAAACCATCGCACTCTCTCCTTCGGCACGATCATCGACATCGGGTTGCCGTCACTTCGAGTCGGAGATTCCCTTTGCGTGAACTTTGCAGCATCTTTTTTCCCAGCTTTTGCACTTGACACATGACATTCGAACGATTTCCTGCTGCTGCTTCCCGACGCAACCGTCGATTGTGCAACGGAGCCTGTACGTTGGGTCGGCAGCTGCGGTCAGTTGATAAGCGCATGGCAGTTGCATCAAAGAATTGTATTAGTGCGAAATTCACTCTCATCCACTTGCTCTCTAGCTCTCTCTCCCTGTCTCTCCCTCTCTCTGTCGCTCTATCGACAGTTCATGGTCAGTGGATCGATCGAAGGGCGCGTGTACGGTCAAAACCCTTTTCCTGCTGCGGACGCACTATTTGTGCATCTAGTTTGATCTAGTTTGAGGGGGGGAAAAGCGAACATGATTCGCTCACCATATGCAACACCAGTACCGATGAGAACTCGACCAGATTGGGATTTTGATTAATTAAAACCCCTGTTTTAAAATGCGAAACATAAAGTGGGCGCCACCGTAATCAACCATACCGGATCGATTGGCTTTATCGATGATCCAAGGAACTACAGCGGGGGGCACCGTGTTCTTGATGATTGATGCAAGACAACTGACTCACCTGAGCGGTTCCCCACCGGGGCTGACCCGAGCTCGGTTACTAATAGGATAAGTGGTTCTCAGTTTCCACCCCGACGACCTATATTGTGGCTGGAAGGCGTCGTTCTTTTCCCCTATCCAGGGACATCAGCATCACCGAGCATTCGGCAAGTGTGTCACAGCGGCGGCGTGAAGTAGTAAACAAAGCACCGCACGGCAAACTAGCGGATCCGCGAACGCCCTCCAGCTCGTGACGTGAGTTACCTTCAGCTTTGCAACCTATAGTCGATAGACTAGTGCACCGTTCTATCTCGCTTCTCGCTGCCACCGTTCCATCTACGCTATCTACGGGCACCTTGTCATTAAACGCGGACGCGTTCAAGCTCGTGCTCCAATGGCACACGTACAGGACGTCACCACAATTTCAAAGAATCGGCCAAGCTCGTACCGCTGCAATAGATAAGGAACTTGATTTTCAGCCTGGATTCGGGAAGGCAACGGTGCACCTGGCTTTTGTTGATAATGGTTTTGGGCTCGATCCGAAACGGATGATACCGTGCCTCCAGACCGTTGCACTTTTTGTTTTGCAGCTCCAATGCACCCGGGGCAGGCCCTGGTTTATCGTGAGTCAGTGATAAGACGCGCCGGTTTTAAGCTTATGGATTGACGAGCTAGGACCGAGATAACGCGCACGCACATTGAGGCTTTTGGGGCTATGAATGGGTTTAAAAAATCGTGTTAAGTTACTAAGGAGTCGGCATCGGGAAACCCTTTTTTGGGAAGGCCTCCGAATTCTTATCGTTCAAGGTCAGGTTCCGACATTAACGGAACCGGCACGATAGACTGCGACGAGTACCCGAGACATAAATCATTTCCTACTGGTTATTGTTGATAGTTTTGTTGGTAGTTAAAGGCATTTGCTATCGCTTTGAGCTTTGCTCGTTGTCTGTGTCTGTTCCGCGCTGTAGACATTGGACTTCGACGGACGAATGTTTGGTTTTTGCAATGTCGTTGATCTTAAAACATCTAATTATAGCTTTAATAAGCAGGCATTAGCCCCAAATGCCTACCCAAACATATACTTGTTGTACCCCATGGGGAGGGAAGTCTTAATCGATTTTTAATTGAGGAACGGTTATTTTTCGACATTTGAGAATCGACCAGTCCAAGGTTTGATAATTAGCAGTGACTATCATTATTGCCTCGAGGCATTCAATTTGCTGTGCGAATAATCAAATTGTTTCATCGTTACAATTGATTTTAGTTTGTATTGTCACATTCTTTTACGCCCTTTTTGTTTTATCTGATTCATCTGAGGTTTCCAGTGCGATCGGTAGGAATTCTGGAGGACGAGGCTGCACAAGAAAGCGTTGAATCATTCGCTCGCGTTACTCACTCTCATTGTTTCGTGGTACAGGAGAGTTGCATTTGCAATGGTCTACTTTTGTTATAATAAAAACAATACAATTCGACCATTATTGCCAGCGCTAGACTTCCAAGTTCTGATAGCGGAATAAATCCTAACGTTGTTTACGAAATCCGCTCGCGACGTCGTACAGTATCGCGTAAAAAGAGGAAACACTCACTCGCCCCATCACAGATATCTCGCAGCACAAAAGAATGACTACCGATTCGCTGCGTTTAACCTCCCCATTAGCAGCAATTAGTGTGTCACAGTGCACAACTTGCTGTGCTATGCGAGAGCGCGCGCTGTGTAACGAAAGCGATCGGCCATGCATGCCTCCCGGTGGAGCGGGCAGACCGAGCGTGACATGATCACGATGAACTTATCACATTTGCCGTTAGTTAGTGCATGTGGGCATTGTTCGCGGCTCGGTTGTCTTATCCCCCTGCGTGGCTGGAGTGAGCTTGAGCATGAGCGCCGTGTAGTTTGGTTTATGGCGGAACAGCTCCATCTAATGAGGAACGCGCTGTCCTTGCCGTATTAAGCGTACGTCCTTGGGGGATTAGAGCCGAACACAGGTTGACATGATTGAGCGATATTCGATGTGGCGCAGACAGTTCAAGAGCGCGTTGCGAAATTAAACATAATTAAAAGAATTTTGGCGGAGGCGATGGAGTACCGGTTTTCGTAAATATCCTGTTTTTGTTTTGTTTATTCAGTGTCTTTTCAAAAACAACGCATTTGCTTGTTCTTACTACACCTAGCTTCGTTATTGTCGATTGAATACGGTGTTACAATCACCATTTATTAATTTCAAGTTTTTTTATTTAAGCAGCATTATTTTTAATCGTTGTACAAAACAAAATAAAATGTTGTCCTTTTTTGTGAAGTGTTTTGATCATTATGCATTTAAGCTTCGATTTCTTATACCCCTCAAGTTATGCAAACCAGCATTACATGCTCAAAATACAATCATTCGTCAAGTAGCGTACTTTCGTTAAATTTGACGCCTAGGTTGTTGTCTTCACTGTGTTATTGCTGAAGTTATCGCATAAAAGGGATTATGATATGTGTGTAGCAGTTTTGTATTTATAACATATGTAAAAAATGAAATTTTAATGAAAATCAACGTGGATTGAATTAAGTTATAAAAAAAACATGAAAAACATTTATTAAACGATTTAAGTGACTTTTTTGGGCTTTCTTTAAACCATTCAACCAGCATTCAAAGATATACCGTAGGAATTCTTTTAATCTTTTAATTCAATATTTAAATTAAATAAGGACCCAAATTGCCTCAAAAATGGATTCCATGCACATCTAAAGTGTTAAAAAATCGTACATCATGTCAAACCGTTCAATGTAATTGCTTGATTACATGTTGTTAACTGCCCTCGTGCATGCATCATTACACATGCCTACAATGTATCACAAAAAGCATCGGTGTCGATCGATAATTGCACCACCGAACCAATCGTCACGGAATCTAAAATGGCTAGTTTAATGTGCTCGCTAATATTAAAACATGCTTAAATACAGACCTGCGGAACGAGCACGACGATAGCAATTAACTCATCAATCAAGCGGCGCACGTGACGACGAACCACCGTTCGATTAGCAGGAGGAAGAAATTAAAAGGCAAAACCCTCACGGCAGATAAGTTGTAAAAAGTTGGTGTAACATTTTATTGACTATCTCTCTGAATGACTAACGGGTATCAGCAGCACTACTCACTACGGGATATTGCATAACGTCTTACACCTAGAACACCTTCACGAAATCTGCGGAACGAAATGGCGCTTGGTTTTGTTGTTTTGTTTTTTTTTCCTTTTTTTCTGTAACCACAAACTAAGCTAAAAATAATTCTACAGCACGGTGGTTCATATAAAATAATGAAAAAACACACACACATATCTCTACCTCTCCCTCTGGCGCATTATATGTACAGTAGAAATGCACTGCGGTATTGCTTATCGCGGGGCGCATTCCTTGCACCGCGATAAGGTTTTTTCCTTGCTTGGAATTTGGATCGAATTTGAAACGGAATCATTTGGCAACCCATTTTTTTGGATTCGTTTTTGCGCTCGTCACGTGGTAACGAACCGATTTGGGGTCTTCAGGCGTCTGATAACAGAGGCATCAACAGAAAATCACATTCGTTTAATTGCTGTTCCATCACAATTGGTTAGCGATTTTGCATCACGACATCAGCACAGCGCTCCTGCGGGCAGCTTTCCCCTGGCTTTTAAGCGTCCACTTCTAAAACAGTTTACCGCACCGAAATGACCTTCCACCGGAGGCAGAAGTAGCAGCACACACGCACCAGCAGCAACGTGGCGCAGAGCGCGTACACGTCCTTCCAGAACTGATCACCTTCCATCGAGATCTCCGACAGGAACTTGGCAGGATATCTGTGTGGAGAAGGGGCAGCATTTAGTATCGCCGGCCGAGCCAATGTAAAGGGCTTTGCTACCAGGTCACTCACCTGTAATGGCAGTACGGTTTCAGCTCGCAGTCAAGCGTTTCCCGATTTTCGCCATAGATTGCATTCACGTAGCCCTCTAACCCGTAGCGCAGATAAGAGATGTGACTGCCCCATTTCAGGTAGCTCGGTAGATCGCGCAGCGTCACACCGAAACCGGCGAACATCATCATCGGGATTGTTAGCACCGGTCCGAGGAACGTACCATTCTACGCGTACATACATAGAAATAGAAGAGTCAATGGTATGAGTTGCACTGAGCCGGGCCAGATAAGCGAAACAAAAGACGGACAGGTCCGTCTCAATTACTCACCACCACGTTAAACCAGGCTCCGATCGTCAACCCGATGCTTTGCGCTATCAGCACGATCAGCAGGCTGATGGTGAAAAACATGCCGAAACGGAACCACTCCATCGGCTGCCCGCTCATCAAGTAGATGATGATGGTGAAGATCAGACAGCAGAACACGGACAGCGGCAGATCGATGATGGAAACGGAGAGGTAGTAACACTTGAGCGTGTACCACCGATTGAAGTGCTCCTTGAGTATGACGCCCATCTCGGTGGGGACTGCGGAGAACGGGAGAATGGAGGGAGGGAGTTGATAAATGAGTAAAAAGAGTAACGCAACTGTTCAATGGCCCGACACGGCATCCGACGCAGACGGCCTGCCGACAAACGGCTCGCAAAATGGGGAAGACGCCTGTCAGGATTGTTTGTACAACTCACATGTCAGCACGGTCAGCATCATCGTGGCCATCATGTGGTGCATCAGGATCGAGAACAGCAGATTGTAGTTGTCGAGTACGCGCGAACCCTCGTTGCCGGCGTCAATGAACAGGAAGCCCAGCATGGCCGCGATGATGATGTTCACGCCGATCCGCAGATGGGTAAGGGTAGCGTCCCGCTTCGCCTTGATAATGCCGCGCTTGATCAGGACCTGCAGCTGGTGGACCTGGGACGTGGCGGTCAGGTCCTCGTTCTGTTCGATGATCTTCTTCAGCGGGTACTTCTGGCGTAGCTGCTCCGGCTTCAGTAGCTTCCGCTTGTCGGTGAACCATTCCGTACATTCACCGTTGCCCATCTCCATCACCATGCGCTGGATGCGTTCCTCGCCGTACTCACCGCAGGCTAGCTCAATCACTGTGTTGGGGAAGTTGCAAGATCAGTATGCATGCGTCAAATATACCCAGACAGTGGGTAGCAGTCATGCTTACCGTAATCGGCAGGATTGTGGTACACCGGGCAGGGCATATCGACGGACTGCAGGAACGGCACCAGGCTGTTGGTGCAGCCCTGGTACATGCACTCCCCGTTCGACAGTACGTACACCTGGTCGAACTCCTGGAACAGCTTGGCGGACGGTTGATGGATGGTGCAGATGATCGTGCGGCCCTGTTTGGCGAGCTGCTTCAGCAGATCCACCACCTGGTTGCACGAGGAGCTATCCAACCCGCTGGAAGTGTGTGAGAGATGGGACGATGATTATAGAGGCATCTCAAAGAAGTTCAAGAATTCCGCAAAACAACTTCTCTACTTACGTCGTGGGCTCATCCAGGAACATGATCGTAGGGTTGTTGATGAGCTCCAGTGCGATCGACAGCCGTTTCCGCTGTCCGCCCGACAGCAGCTTCGTAATGGTGAACTGATGATTGTACAGTCCCAGCACCGTCAAGATGTCTTCAACCTACAAATCAAATATTTATTCTATAAGGATCCATCTTTAAATCAATTCAAAATTTCCTCGACTTACAATGGACTCCTTCTCGTGACGTGACACCTCCGGCCCTAGCTTCAAATCCGCCGCAATGCGCATATTCTCCACCACGGTCAGCAGCGTCTGCAGGCGATCGTCCTGCGTAATGTAGCAGGTCATCCGCCGGAAGCTGTTCAGGTTGCGGATGCGTCCGTTCACGTACACTGCGCCCTCGACGCCCGTCCGTCGGTAGCCGGACAGGACGTCCAGCAGCGTCGACTTACCCGCACCGGACGGGCCCATGATGGCGATCAGCTGCGAGCCTGGGAATTTGCCATTCACGTTGTGCAGGATCTCCTTCTGGCCTGGAATGAGAATGTAATTCGATGAGTTAATACGATGGTCGTGTGTGATTGTATAAGATCCCGAACTACCATCCCTCCATCATCCTAATTAACCTTGAGCCACGAGCCGTCACTAGACCGTTAAATTTACACACAAGCTGCCTTCTTATTTTGATGACTGCTTTTACACATATACACTCAGACGCATTAACGAGGGCCTTGTTTAAAAATTCACACAAAAAATGCCACGATCCGTGACAAAATATCAGCAATCGATATCTTATCAGCAAGCTTCTAGGGCTCCCAGCTTCCCCGACCGGGTTCCTTCCCTTTGCGTAAGGAAGTCGCCGATAAGCACCGCAGGGCAAGGTGTCTGAGTGTGTTGAGTACAGTGTGTATTTGTGTACAATTGGAAAATGGAAACATTAATTCTATCAACGCCTCTCCGAGCGATCAATCCTCACGATCGGTGGTGTCCGTGTTTATGCCACCCCTTTTTTTGTGTATGTATCATTTTAGAACAACATCCTTGTCTGGGCCGGGCAAAGTACGGCTAGTAAACGACGTTCTAAGTCCAGTCCGGTCCAAGTCCACGGGAGGATGTTTTTGCTCCGTATATGTTTCTTTTTTCCGCCGCGAGTACAACAGAAAAAGCGAAAGGAAGTTGACAATCCAGATCCCGACCGGTAAACGCCCGGGGCATCTTATTTATGAGCGTTTTTTTGATAACCCACTTGTTGTCTTGTTTTGTGTCTTCCCAATCGAGTGTCGATCGTACTTATAGTATTTTCATGCTGGAGATTTCATCTACAAGCATTCGCGTACAATCGTTCCTGATTCCAAAGCCAACAGCCCTTTGACGTAAGCAAAACGCATGATAAGCATTCCCGCTCACGAAGGGACTCAGCGACAAACATATACAAGCGACCCTTCCCCCATGTTAGCTAAACCCTGCACCCCACAAAAGGTGCCTTGCATACCTAGAAAGCGTTCAAAACAACGTTCCCCGTAGGCTCCCGTGATTACGACGTCTTCTGGAGAGGGCCAGGAAGGATTACGGATGCCGTACGGTCCTCATCGGTCGTCATGTAACACAGTTATCAGCAGGTGTCGCAAAATAATGGCGTCCTCTTATCCGGCCCGATGTGTACGATAAGGGAGAACAAAATGACCAATCGCTTGGAGACGACAATTGGCTGGCCAAAGGTCGAGCCTCAAGTGCCGGCTCGCTTTAGCAGACTGATTATGCGAGTTTGGAGTGCCTGATGGAGCTTCTAGGGCAATAGGAAAAGCTTCAACTTCAAAAGAATATGATACGATTTACGATATTTGTTACTCCCTGCTACAGGTGGTAAACAATCTCCTGGAGCACAATCTAGACTACCAAGCTCCACAGCCTTATTAAAATTCTCGAGGTGAGGTTTCAGTCACCGAGGCTCTAAATACCTGTTTTCAACTTCTCCAACTCTTGCTCTCCGGTCCCAATCATTAGCTCGGGCGCTCTCGATTGCAGTGCACGCCGAGCACGTGAAGCAATCATTTGTCTTCGTCGTGCATCAAACGCCACTCCTTACGCTGCCGAGTTCAAGTTCATGTGCGACGCTCGCTCTGGCACAGGACAAAATGTTAAAGGACAACGCAGTTGCAGCTACGACTGCAACAGCAAAAAAAAAAACCGGCTCCCCCAGTCAAGCTAACAAACAACGAGCCTCTCGCTGCAGCTCATGGACGCGTGTACTGCGAAGGGTCCCGCCGCACACGCACACGTGAGTCACTGAGCAAAGAGAGACACGAACGACGCATTCAAACGACGAGGAAGTGGCCGGGTTTGCTTCCAACTGGCAACAGAGCGGTGAGAAATTAGCGGCTTTGACGATCGTCACACTACGTCAAATCAGCGAACCAGTTGACCGTGGTGTACAAGCTTGCCGGTTAGCGCTGTACACTGTCCCAGGCTATTGCATTGCTGATAGACGACGCGAGCGTGTGTTTTGATGTATTTTTTTTCTCCCTACCCGTTGACCAACGCACGATCATTCGATCGTGAAATCGACAACAGCGCGTTTTTCAATCATTTGACACCCGACAATCAGCTAACGACATCGCACACTCTCGGACCTTATCATCACACTTTCTTTCTTTCTTCTGTACATCACTTCTCGCAGCTGGGCGTCTTTGTGTACCGATCGGTGTCCGCGGTCTCGTCTTTCTTCGATCATGCAACAGGCCTGACACCTCAAGGACACGAACACGATCGGGCAGTGCCGTTGTGGCGCTTCCAAGCTGCGCTGAGGTGAACAGAACAGAGCACCGAAAGACGCACACCGATCACGCACCGCCCGTTTGTTGTTCTGCAAAAGGTGAACTACAAACGCCGTTAGACAAACATGATTAGCCGGGTGGGTGATTAGAATATTAAGAAGCTCCGCTTGGAGGATCGATGCGACACGCTGGTGAATGAATCACGTTCGGTGGGCCCAGATCGAAACATGTGCTGTACCAGAGAGACAGGAAATGAACTTTGGAACAACGATTGGAAGTTGACATTATCGTGGCGGTGGGGCGGTTGCTTCTAGCAGCGGTTTAATTATACACCTGTTCAAACTGTCTATCGGAACGTGTGCTACACATTGATAGGACGTAGAATGAACGCGCTTTTTTGTTGAAGATTTCTTCATTTGTCTGTATCACTTGGACACTTTCAGCTATGTGCGCCGAATCATCTGAAAAGGTTCGTCTTCTCTGAGATTTAAACGACGCTCACAGTAGCTGTTTACAAAGCACACGGGCTGGAAGTTTGAAATAATAACCCAACCAGAGGAAGCTTGCTATGCATCATTGCGAGCTGTTGATGTTGTTGTGGCGCCACCGGATGCTGATTGTATATTTTTGTCATCTATCTTCAAGGCTTTTTTTAAGTCTTCGAGAACATTGAAAAGATGATCTTTTGTTAGATTTAAATTCAAATGGATTTTTACTGCTCTATCCTTCCTGAAGCGATGTAAACATTACACCTTGAAAGCGAAATCGATCACAGCTTCTCAGAAGCATCTATAATCATGCGATCGTTGAGGTGTCTTTCCCGTTTTTTCTTCTAATTTTTACAACCCCCGCTTTACGAGACAGGGTTGCTAATGAATGCAAATGGGTTGCACGTTGGCTTAGCGCTGTTCTGTTCTCCGCAACGAATGACATCTTTACTTTGTGTTGCTGAGGGAGCAAATGCGCGAACTGAAAGCAAAAAACATCCACCCCATCCAATGCATCCTGACCTATCTCAACCTAACCCTCGGGCAAGCCTTCGCTCAAGATGATCCATTTTAAAATCAACCCACACAGCAAAAAGAAAAAGAAATGAATACAATAATCCAATTATCAGACTAGTGCATCTTCCGGCCGCGGTCTTTGTTGCAATGCTACACACACACAGACACGTGCACAAAGGAAAATTATCACCCCAACGATCGAGGTGCTCTGGGAAAAAGGAGAACAAGACCACCAGCGGTAACCAACCAGCAAACAAACAAACAAACAAAAACTAAAACACACCAATAAAAATTGCACTCAAAACCGTGCGCGAATGCATCGGTGAAACGAAGGTGATCGTCCTCCGCCTTTTTTTTACACCCATCAGCACAAAGGGTGGCCCCCTTCACGCCAACCCAGCATGGTTTCTGTATCACCTTTTTTTTTTGCACCACTTCAAACAACCATTGATCACGTTTATGTGTGTGTGTGCTTTCAGCCCAGCTGGAACTGGAATATGGCGAGCCCTGCGGGATTGTGCTTACCTTTGCGAAACCCGAGGCTGACGCAGTACGACACGTCTTTGAACTGGATGTCGACGGGTTCGCGGGCTGGCAAGTTTTGGAACGGCCGTAGCTCGTGGTTCGACACCGCGTTGGCCGTGTTGTTCCGTATCACTGCCTGGTCCATGTTGCGCGAGTCCTTGCGATTCAGGGGCACCGTCGTTTGGTTGTACACTGGGCCCGACTGGACCTCGGACAGGTTGGCCAGCGCGATACCGCGCACCTCCTGCTGCAGGATGTCCATGGTGCTGGAGGTTCTTGTTCGTTCACACACTACGCGGGATTTTAGTTTAAAATTGCCAAAAAACACACACACACAAAACCCACACGCAAGAGGGGTTTGTTGCTTAAAGCGCTTGCTGTCACCTTCACTGCTTTTGCTTTAGGAACACTTGAACGGTACAAACGAACTGCTTTCGTTGAGTCACTGTTGCATCCTCCGCCACAAACGCCACCCGCGATCACGTTCACTCTGACCGACGTCCAGTGAACTTCTGACACTGGGCGTTAGCTGGCACTCTACCTTCGCGCTCCTTAGTAACTTGCCCGATAAACGAAACGTACAAATCGAACCAACACTAAGCTTTCGCAGGACCCGATAGGGTAGGCAAGAGAGAGAGATAGAGAGAGGTAGAGAGTACTTCAGCAACACTCACTCACACAAACACTTCGTGCGCGCGCGCACACACACAAAACTGCCGTAGAGACACAGGCAACGAACCCTACCAGCGACGATTGGTTTTTCGGACGGACGGATGGGACGGGTGCGCACCGAGAACTTCTGCTTCTAACCCGATCCAGCGACCAAGTACTACTGAACTGCTGAGCGAACGCAATCGCAAGTCAGCAGCACAGCCCGTTGCGCGATCGTCATCGCGCAGTATCGCGAACAAATCCGCGCCGCGACAGAGACGGCCACACACATATGTGCGCTATATGTCTTTGTTAGGCGGCGCTCTGGGACCAATCGAACGAGACAAACAAACACGACTCTGTTCGATAGGTGCTCTGTCAGCTGTTCGATGTCTTATAGACCTGTCATGATGCACTGCAATACGCCTATCTTATCATCTCGAAAATGAAGCATTTTCATAGTTTAAATGAACATCCATCTGCAGGGGGAAGATTCAACAAATAATGTACTAGTTATTCATATCAAAAATAACATAAAAATCTTTCAAATTTTTTATTGAAAAATGTAAACAAACGTCCATGCCCAAACACATACAGTGCATACACATTCATTGTGTACACGTAATAGTTTTATACGTTTCAAACCTGTATATTTGATGTTATTATTGATTGTGAAGCATTGCAAATATTATTGATAGCTATTCTAAATATTTTGTACACATTTTTAAGAAGAAAAAGAGACAAACTACGTAAAAAAACTTGAAAATGTCCCGCATTGAATTCTATCTACTGTAGCTGTGAAGCGTTTGACAGCCAAGGTACTCACAGCACAGGTGGGTATCGAACATCACAGACAGAATCAACTGACATGTTCGATTCGAGGTTTGTGTTGTATGTTTGTTTGTGTCTGACAGTGCACCTCCATATGATTATATGGGTTTGTTCGTGTCTTATGTCGTGTTCGATTGCTGCTAGAGCGCCGCCTTAGTTGACTCTCCGGTAGCGTACTCTCCTCGCGGGGCAGTGGGAACCGATAGAATGGACAAGCGAGACGGAACGTTGAATCGCATCGGCTGGCCCCAGCTGATGGACTGATAAGGGTTCGATTTGGGACTATTGCAACGTAGGGAGCTCTTCTTTCTTTTACCCCTTTGCCATCCGTAACGATGTGTCTTGTGAGATGTTGGAGCTTACGGTGAAGGCGAATTACGCACCCACACGGCGGCAGTGGCGGTTATCTTGCCAGATCCGTTTTGGGGCATTTCTTGTACTAGGGGTGGGGGACCTTCAACGCTTCTTATCACTGCTAGTTCGATTTGTGCTGATAACAGTTTTGAAGGCATTCGGAATTAAACGTACCTCACTAAGACCTTGGACGGAATCGCGTTAATCCAAACGAATTCCGTTCGATTATTTCTCTCCCTATCCGCCTCACCAAAACGCAATGACGTTTTGATTTTCTTTGCCAAACACTGTACCCGGGGAAGCCCAATAAAGGCTTTGTTAACGCAAGGCGCGCAGGGCAATAAATACGATTGCCAATTCGTGCCAACTTCGCTGACTCATAACGCGAGCGCCGCCGCCAGCTTCTTTCTTGGGTGCGTTTTTTTGTTGCGTTCGTATTTCTAGCGCCAAACTGTAACGATCACGCAACCCCCACAGTTGCACTATTACTGCATCGCTTGCAACAGGTGGCGAAAGTCGCCCGATCATGTTCAAAAGAGGGCGGGGGAAAAGGTCATCCCATGCCGGAACTGCGACCACACGCGCCGGCTAATGAGTTGAACTTCTGACCGGGCTTTTTGTAGAACCGGATAGGGATACGGTGAGTAGCTTTGCATCATCCCTGACCTCGACTCCGTGTGCACCGGTCGGATTGACCCCAGCAACGTGAGAAAATGTATTACTCCACGCCACGCCAACAATCGACTTCTTTCCACCACTCACTGTAATGAGTCAGTGTGTGGGAGGTTGAAAGTCCGAAAAACACAGCACTTTGCGCTTTTGTTTTTGAATCGCTCTGGTACGGGGGAAATTCGTGCCTAACATGATGTACTCCCGATCGTCATTGAAGATGATCATCGTCTCCCAGAACAAAACGCGCTCTTGATTTTGCTGGAGTCGCAAAAAAAACGACTGCTCTCTCAACTGTTTTGTAACTATTTGTACTTCGCGAGCTTGTAAACATCGCGGCGAGTGGAGTGACTTGGCATATTTGGCGCCACGCCTTGCCTGGGGACGATCCTCAACGGATCTTGAACCACTGAAGCGTTTGCTTTTGTCGGTCTTTCTTTTTGTCATCTCATCGTTTACATAAAAATAACATCGCGAAAGACATTGAGCATCACCATTGAGTGAGCGAGTGATCGATGAGTTTAAATCATTTAAAATCCATTTCAATCCACTGCCGTCACCTCAAACAGCTTGGAAGAGCTTCTTGAAGCACTAATTAAATGGCAACATGGCTAGAAAAGGCACACCTGAGAACCAGTTTCCCAAGCACAGTCGGCCCACGAGATCTGGCGAAGCTAAGGCCAGAGTAAATGCTGGCCGGCTTGACGTCAAATGCAGTAATAATTATGCAAAAAATTTCCATCATATTTCAGTGGAACAGAGAGTTGCTGTCATGTAATGTGCGATCGCTGGAATCGTTTTGCAGACCGGATTGGTCACGATTGTAGCGTTAGCGGGAAGAAAGGCAAGTTTGCGCCATTAGTACATCGGAAATCCCCGGGCATTTTATTGGAAAGCATGTAATATTTGATCTTTTTGACATGTTCTTGAATCAAGAAGGTAATCTTTTATCTTCTGTGGATGTTCTTGGCATTGCCCTCCAATGTGATATAGAAATTCAATTTTCTCCCTAAAAAGCATCAGATTGTGACCCTTCAAGATCGTGTGAGATCTTGAACGCGACCCGAGATCTATATCGGAATGATCGCTGCTTCTACGGTTTCGTTCTTCCCCCACCCAAACAAGCAATAATTGTTAACCCGGCACTCAGTGAACGGTAATGACACGGTGACGGTACCTAGTGGGCACCCCTGTTACTATACTCCACCCCTCGGGAGGCACACTCACAGCTAGAACCATTAATTTTGCCGCTTTAACAACGGGCAAACCTTCGGACGGTTGACACTTCCGCTTTCGCTCGCTGGGTCGTACCGGGTAGCCGGTTGCCCTCATTAAATACGCGGCAACGTGATGTTGGAAGATGGGACACAGATGCGGCACATGTGCATGCCCCTCCATCCTGACATTGACCGCGTAATGTTCCTTTCCCGGGAGGAGAGGGGGCCGAGAAAAACGCAAATTATGAAACAATTTTTACTGCAACAACCGTGCTATGAGAGGGCGATTTTTGTTTTGCAGTCTCATCCGTCTGTCCGGCTGGTCTGAAAAGCTGGATTACGCACCCGTAATGCACCACAAAGGCCACAAAGGCCTGATGTAATGAAGCGTGCAGCGTGCAAAACATGTCAAAAATCTCACTCGGCTCCCCCCTTTGCGGGCCCCACGCAGCAGCGCACTATCTTCAATGTGCGTTTGATGCGCGCCTTCCGCGTTGCGTTGCCGATGCGCGTTGTGTGCCCATTCAATCAACCAGCAAGTGCAAAACAATCACACTCTCGGATCCCCATGGCACTGGCAACCGATTGATAAGCGCGGCCCAAAACCGCAGCGGCCCCCAGTGCCGTAGAAAGCGCTCCCGTTAAGAGGCATCCGTTCGCTCAAAACAAAACAGAGCTTAACCTCCCCAACCACCCCCAACGTGCTTGTATTACCACATCAGTAAGAACTCGAGCGAACCCTTAGTCCCCTACGCCCAGGGCGGCACATCTTCGCGCCGTCTTCTGCGCCGAACGCGCAGGCCAAGCGTGCCCGGGACAAAGTGCAACCCATGTGGCTCTGACGTCAAGCGAGTAACTGACACTGGCCCTACGGCCTCCCGGGAGCCACCGATGGCCTTCTGTTCATTGGCCTAGTAAATATTGCCTTAACATTAGCTTCTCCAAAGCAGCAGAATGGAGGTCGATGGTCGAAATGTAAACGCAGCACCAGCAGCAGCAGCAGCCTCCCCCGGAAGGGTGGAAGTATGGTTCTTATCAGTTCTGCCGTCTTGTTGTGGTCCCGAAGTTCGGCAGTTTTGTGGCATGTGTGGGAAACGTCTCGAGAAAGGTTCCTAAAAAAAACAATCGAAACAAACTTCGGATGCGGTCCGTGGGGCAAGGTTTAACGTTCATTAGCATATTGCGATGCGGTAATTAAAAATATTACCGATTTGTCCGATGTTTTGACTACACACGTTGACTTGGCAATTTGATTTGGGTGGAATTGGTGGTTACATACTGCGCCGTTTTGTCACAACGCGTTGTGAGCTCCCGCAGCTTTGTGTCGAATGCTATCTCGCTTACCACCTGGTTGTAATCAGGGGTTCGAAATCTAAAAGGTTGAACTTTGCTTCACTCCCACTCTTGCCTTCGACTGATATCACAAGTTGTAATCGGAACTCCTCCACGTTGGTTTCTTGGTACAGGTTCAAAGTCCTGTTGCCTCTTACGTGGACACTTTATGTGAAGAATGCTTTATTCGTGAGTGTGGAGCTCTTGACATAAATTATTGGCATACAATAAGGATTGCCGATTTTTTGCAGCTCTATAAATAAGAAGAAGCATGTAAAGTTGTCTAATTTTTATATAACACATAACACATCCAAGAACAGCTATGATAAAAAGTACGCCCGCTACAATGGTTTGATAAAGCACGTGTTCGTCCGCTTCTTCCCGGTGCACTATATCCCATCTAATCCACTCCTCGCCCGCCCTGTTCCACGTGTAGCAAGCGTACTCATCCTGCACTGAAGAGGTTACCACCAACATAAAGTTTGTGTTGGGCAGCAGTTCCCCATTCCTGTACCATCGGTACTGTGGCATTGGACGTCCTGCGGCATTGCAGCTCAGCAGCAACGGCTCTGGATCACCTCTAGCAACCACGCGTATCAACCGTTCCCGAACGGTAAGGTAGGGTCGTACGATCTTCAGCGATAAGCGCCGGCTCGACAACGTTCCATTGTGATGCATCGCTTCACACTCTACCCCATAGTTGCCGGTTATCGTGACGTTGCTTATCGTAAAATTTGCAACCCAATTGAAGGAATGTTCTGCGTCTGGTACGTCATGTACGGCAATGGAGCGCTGTTCGTCTTCCGTGCGAAAAGTGAAGCTGTTGGTGAAGATGTGCCGTTCGGCGGAACATTGAACGATGATGGAGTCGCCCTGGTAGATCGTGTCGGTTGGGTGTAGGATTTGCAGGCTCATCATTTTGCGCTGGTGGTGCTTGAATATCTTGGAGTGAGCGATGGCGGTACCGTCGGCATTGGACGCCTGGCACTGCACTATTCCTGCTGTGATGTGTGATCCGAAGCTCACTGGTAGACTTTCGTTGAAGGTGATCGTACTGCTGGTGGAGATTACCTGGAAGAAGCTTAAGTAAGGTCAATTGAAAGGGAAAAGGATGTTTACTGGATACATTTTTCTATACCTCATCCAATTGTACTGGCGGATTGTTGCAATTATGCCACTCAAGGGATGGGCACGGTGTGAAGAAGAATTTTACTCTCGGGGCAGGAAATGCTGTACCCCAGCAGAATATCTCAAAAGATCCCTCGTCTGGTATTACTATCATCCCATTCATTTTTGGTTTTGGTTTTCCTGCCCAATAAAAACGAATAATTGAGCTACACATTTCAATTTGAGCTTTTACAAATCAAAGTTTTTACCATTCAAAAGGACATGCAGATGGTACGTTACTGTAGACACCCGTCGAAAGTCGAAGGATTTAATCAAAAACAACCGATTGTCGGTAGGTGATGTAGCTTCCATATTGTAATTGATGTATTTACAGAGTGGCTTTTCGGTGCCTTTCTCCATATCTAGCGAGCCGTTCGGATGGCTATCCTGGATTAAAGTGTCCGGAAAGGCGAATAGTTGCACCTGCTCCAACTTCCAACGATAGCGCAAACAAATGGCGAAGCTTAAAGTGGTGTCCTCCACAGGTGGTGTAGCGTCTGCAGATCTTGTAAGGACCAGCACAGCCGTACTTTCATCTATTTCCATTATCCTCTGTTCGAGTGTTGTGTACAGCACGAGTAAGCTGTGTGAAACGCATCCATTTGGTATGGTTGTAGCACTTTCCAAGCAACAGTAGTACAAGTTACTTTGCTGTTTAAGGACGCTTTTGATGAGCAGAGTGCTTTTTTCACCGGCCTGTGCTACTTGCATGTTTGAGATGGACTAAAAGTGGGTTTTAATGAAATTAATAACTGCTACTTACGGGGTCAGTCGCTTTCACTTACCTGAACAGGGGTCTTTATTTCCGAAAAGTACCAATTAATGGATAATTCTTGATCATCATGCACTTGAAGCTCGCACTCCATCGTAAGATTCGCACGTTCTGGCACAATACGTGGAGCTTGAATTTGAATTATTTCACTAATATCATGCAGTACTGAAAAGAAATGTAAACAATTCACCGTAAATGTTTGCCTTAAAGCAACATTTTTGACTACGAACCTACGAAGTTCATCACTGTCAGCAACACAACGAGCACGTGGATTAAGTAACAGTAGCACCGAAAAACACGTTGATCCATTGCAGAACCAATCGACTTTCTCCATTCAGCTCGCTAGCTAGAACTGATTGCATTCTAATGTAATTCAAATAGAAAATGGTCATGATTGGGTTTTATCAATAAGTCTATATGAATCATTACCCTATCCAGGGCAGCAGAATAGAATGAATCATTTTTTCGTTATGCTGTGCCACAAAGAATACGTGGAGTTCTATCTGTATCAAAATGGAGTTCTATCTGTATCAAATCTTCTAGAAATTGATACAATAGGGTCCAACGAAACAAAAACTCGTTCACGAAAATATCAAAATGTTATTACTTGTATCTCATAAAAAGCCAACGGATTTTTCGCTGCTTGTTTTCAAATTTTCGCCCCCGAGCAGCAGCGGTAAATAAAAAATCACATTTCGCCCAATGTCATGCAGGGTCGCCCACTGTGCAAAGCTTGCATTGTCAAAATCGGCCGCCGCCTGTCAAAAAACGGTTCGCCCGTCAGAGTGGCCAGATTATTTTGGCGGTTTTCGGTAGGCACATCAAAATGTTATCGGTAGTATTCGGTAGGAGTTTCAATTTGTATTGCCAGCACGTCTAATTTAATCGCATCTCATGAAGTACAGATACAGCCTTTAATTTTTTTATTCAGAAAGAACGATCTCGGCCGTATTGCTTACACAGGCCTTAGTAGTCAGAGTTAAAATTCTGGTCCTGATCGCTAGTGATTTCCATATTTCATGAGGAGATTACTGAATTAAATCTTTTGGGAAATATTCGGGAGTGTTCGGTCAGTATTATGAGAAAATATTTGATTTTCGGTAGGATATTAGAAAAATCGGTAGTTTTAGGGTGGTCGCAAGGTGGATTTAAAAATATCAGGTGGTGGACTCTAGTGCATTTTGACAATTCGTCACTTGACGTAAGATCCCCAGGATTCAAACTTTGTTTACATTTATTAAATTTGTTCATATAATTTATCTACCCAATTTTTTCGATTAAATATTAATAAAAATATTTTGGATAATTATTTTGGACTTCGCGAGTTCTTATTTAACATTAAAACATGGATTAAAGTGTGTTATTTTGTGTTATTCCGTGAATTTATTCTATAATTCATTGTGTTTTCGACATTTTTGATGATAAAAATTAAGAAAGCATTATTTTTTTTCAATTTTCACATTAATTCCTCATTATTTACGACCCGCATGGACAATTTACGTGAGATTACAAGTCTCACTCACATGATTTTACATTTCATGCATAAAAAAAATCATCAAATCTTTTGTTAATATATCTCATTTTTTCGATAAAATCAATAGAAACACAAAATTGCACGTAGTAACAAAGAAATCTGTTCTATTTGCTAAGCTTTGTGTGCGGAAACCAATGGTTAACGGTTTTAAAACGACGTAAAGTCCCTCAACTATGGCGACCCCCCAAAGGCCCTAATCCACCACCTGATATAATTAATCCACCTTGGGGTGGTCGTCTGTAAATCGATAGACATAACAAATATTCGGTAGGAATACAGATAAATCGGTATTTCTGGTCACTCTGCCCATGCCTGCCGCTCCGTGTCGCTGTCATTATTTTCCTGTGCCGTTCGGAATTTCTGTGCGTTCGAAAACGTTGATGTTTTGTGTGTGTGTGGTGCTGCGGTGCCAACCAAATCGGGACCGGAAAAGGGTCACATTCCTTCTCCCGGCTGGACGGGGTGCTTCCTTTGTGTGCGAGCCTTAGAGCAGAGTTTGTTCGTGTGACGTGTGTGCTGGTCGCCAGGAACAGCCGAGCCAGCCAGAGAGTGGTGCGGCACAACCGCATCAGAAGTGAAAGACACGGCCGCTCTGTTTGTGTGAGTGTGTGTCTGTGTGCATATATTTCTGGATTGTGAAAAATAACACAAAAGTGGAGTGAAAAGAAAAGTGCGAACACCTTTCGTGGTCGTCCCATCAGCATTGGCAAGGAAGGTGACATTGCGGTGGTTGACACTCCGCTCCAAGAAGCTTTCCACTCGCTTCCCCAGTCCCCAGGCGCGTAGGGGTGGGTGGGTGAGTGGTTTTTCCCTGTGGCTCCACCAAATCGATCGACCCGCGAACACCCGGTAAGTTGCCTTGCTTCGACTTATCAAATGGTACCGCAAGTAGCAGCAGCAGCAGCAGCAGCCAACCCGTCAACCCCTTCCTAGTGTAGGAAAACAAACAGGGAGAAGGCGGTGGCGGTGACTGTGACAGTAAGCGGGGTAACATTGGGAAAAACCCAACCATCCCCAATGCCAACCCCCTGCTGAGGCTGCAAATCACACAAACACACACGCGCGTACTCGCTGCCCTCTTCCGGCACACACCTCCTCCGCCTGTGATGTTGTTTACTTCGCGCGGAGCGATTGCGAAATTTGAATAATCTTCTTCCAGGCAGTGGGGGGGGGGAACGAAGAAAACGCAAGGAAACAAAAAATCACATTCGTCCTCCTCCCCTTCAAACTGATAAGATACTGACCACCGTTCAGTAGGCAAGACGACCGTGTGGGGGAGGAGGAATAAGCATAAGGGTAAGCTGCTGCATTTCCGACCGCTTCATTAGCGGGTGATATTGATTATCTGTCAATCCCGACCGGGACCCGCTCTCTCTCTCGCTCTCTCTCTCTCTCACACTCACTCTCTTTTTTACTTGCATGTTTCAACACAAGAAGGGCCTGCTGCTACCGTGACCGAAATGTTGTTTTATTTCCACGGCCAAAGTAAACACACACACGCACTTAGATAGCGCAGTAGGCTACATAGCACCAATTCACCCACTGTCATCGATACGGTATGATATTGTGTGTATCTGTGTGTACCTTGACTAATCGCATCGAGAACCGGAAATGGATTTTATCTCTATCGAGCCCCGGGATCCGTCAACGAAACGGCGGGCCATCGATCTAACGATGCGCGAAGTAATTCCACGGTTCCGATCGATAACGTGGTGCGTAAAGTGAAGCATTGGACCATTCCATGAAGGACTTTAAACCCCTTTGTAAAATGAACCTTTCATGAATGTAAGGCCCCGTTTCTTGACTGCAAATCATGTCTTGTTGGCGTAATTGAATTCCGGATGCTTTTGAGGATTGCATCCCCGACTGTCAGCGCTATCCTCTTCGCGCAAGCCTTCGCCTTATCAGTATGCAAAAGTGGCTCTGTTTAATTGCGGATTTTTATTCCTTTTTTCCACTATCACTTAATATTCCAAGCGTGTCCAGCAGCAAAGCTGCCATTTCGCACACCGGAATCTCTGGTGCATTTCTTTCGGTGTAAGAAAAGCGGGGTACGTGTGCAAATTCCCTGCCCGCTGGCTGCTGGCTTGAGTAGGTCGCAAGATTAACTTTTCCCACCCACACCCACACATCGGGCACACACCCGGTCAACAATCCCAAAAGTGCAGTTTGATGGTGATAAATGATGGCTTCCCTTTCAAGCACACCGACATCGACCCAAGAGGGCAGGAGGCTTTCGATGGAGGTGGCCGCCAGGTCAGCGCAAAGTTGCCCTCCGAACGACGACGATCCCGTTCGATAATAGCCGCTTCAATCTTCGTCCCTTTCTGGGCGAAAACAAAAAAGAAAACTAGAGGAAAGAAGGTGCTATTCGGGAGTGATTATCCTCACCGTTCGCCGTCGTCGTCGTCATGATGGTGATGAAACGGTCCCCGAAGTGTGACGTCGTGTGTGCTTTATCTGCTTTCTCTTCATTTCTCTCTCTTTCTCTCTCTCAACACACATACCGTAGCACAGAAAGGACGTCTCGGCACAGGGTGATCCGTCTGCCGTCTCACAACGCGAAAGCTTTACCGGTTTTCACAGGAAAATGGATTTCCACATGGTTCCTTTGCTTCGGGTCGCCGTTACTCGTTTTTCCCTATAAAACTCAAACACACACACACACTGACAAAATGGCACTAAAGCTTTAAGTGTGTGTGCGTGTGCATGCCAGTACAGCAAAAAGGGCTTTCAGGCGTGGTTACGAGCGCAGAACCTTCTATTGATCTGCTGCCGCTGGAAAATCGTTCGGAAAATCGTGTGCTCGAAGGGAAAAACGAGGCCTGCACACTAACACCACCGTACTGCCAGCGTCCTGCACCAACCAATACAGTGATGTGGAACCAACTTACCAATACACACACATACACAGGATAAAACTGTGTGAGGAGTGTAGTGGTGGCTACACATCTGTGTTAAAGGGACACACGGGGGAAAACACGGGCGCAGTGTGGAACGATTTTTATGTGGAAAAGCTGAAAATAAATGTGTGTCCTTGTCGTTTTGTGTGACACACATACAAACACACACACGCGAATGCGTCTTTCAAGTAAATGGGCGATATCGATGGTCTAGAACGGTAGTAAAAGTTTATGATGGGATGTCTTGTTTTTTCCGTCTTCTTTTTTCGCCTCTCGAATTGCTGCACATTTTTCAACCGATTTTATTGGAGAGGAATTGTTGTAATTATTCCTTTTTGTGCTTACTGTATGATACTGAAGTGTGTAGTAATCAGTTTATTTTATTTTTAGGAGAACATTTAGGCCGAGAAAATTGCAAAAAACGAATGGAAAATGTATGAAGAATCTACACACATTTCGCCAGTGTGTTGCCTCTTCGCACACAATTTTCCCTGTACCGACACTTTTCCTGCAGGCTGCGGCAACTGACGCCGCTATCGAAGCCTTGGCCCGCACCACTACAAGCGCACAGAGCGCCGCCAAGTATGAAAATCGTACCCACGGCATGGCTATAGCCACCAATTTTCCGAACACTCAGCCATCAAAAGCATCGTGCATCGTTTGCGGCTGTATGTGTGTGTTGCGGTGTGGATGCGCGCTGGAACGAGGATTTCAGATTTCCACTCGGAGGGGGTTGTTTTTTTTTTTTTTTTTGGTTCCATCTCCGAGCACGAACAGCAGCATTCCGGTACAGTTCGGCACCATTCCGCTTCCCTCTACACACGCGCGCGCCCGCTCTCTAAGGGCCAATCTTTTGATCATCATTTTGAGATTCAACGCGCGTTTGTCACCGTCGCGCGCGTATCTTTACTTTGCTGCCCGAAGGATGCTGGCCTGCCCGGCCTTCCCCTGGCAGAGCGCTTGGCTTTGATTGTACAGCTGGAACTCGGGCATCATCCCCCGGCGGGGGTATGTCGAGTAGGGCAGGGAGCAGGAAGCAGCACGCTTTCTTGGCGTGTTTAGTGCGTGCACGGAAAGGGAAAAGGGTCTCCGAAGGGAAAATCGATTTCGGTCGGACGCTCTTGCTGTTGCCGTTTGACGTCATAGCAAACAGAATGGAACCGCTCGAGCGCGTTTTTTCGGCTGCCACTTTTCGGGAGTAGCCGCGTGGAAAGCGTCATCGGCAGCAGCAGCAGCGGCTTGCACGAAAGCCCGCATTTTGCCGACATTCCAGGCACACGCACGCACACTCGCAATCGTCACACGTGCTTGCTGCATTGGATCGTGTAAGGGCTCTTCAGAGAGCAACTGCTGAACTTCTTTCGTCCTTAGAACGTTTTTTTTTCTCTCGACAGTAAATATCATGCTTTATTGTCGATAATTCCTTTACACTGTAAAAGAGAACTTATTGTTGTGCAAATTAAATTACTAAACAATAATTAATTCACCGAGCAGCACTCCCCGGAGGACAGCTGACAGGCGCTTGCATCAATATTGATTCGCAGTAAATGAAAACCTATCAATGTTACGAGGCCACCCTGCCGTATCCGGAACGGAAAAATGGAGGGTAAAAAATGGCACAGAAACTGGAACCCTTTGTTCGCTGCTGATCCTTTGCTGCAAACCGCTGCCGGGATACACCGGAAATGCAACAAGGTTAGCAAAAGAAAGGCGGTCAGTGTATCAAATATCTGTTCGCTCTTTTCCCCCCTCTTTTTACTGTTTGAAGCCCGTTGAAGCTGGCTTAGAGGGAAGGTGAAAGGCGCTTCAATCAACATGCACCTGTTCGCCAACCACAAGCATGGGGTTTTTCTTTGCCAGCATCCTTCAAATTGTCACTTGATGCACGTTCACTGCCGTGTTTCCTTCGCCTTTACAACGAGGAAGTAATGCTCCGTTTTAATGCACCCGCAACTGCTGCAGAAAGGTGTTGTCACCTGCTCGAAATGTAAATGACGAATCGGCGAGAAGGAAATGTATTGTTTGTACCGTGAAACGAGTGGAAAATGGAATCTGCTGGAGCAACGGTAACAGTTGTACAAACAAAACGGAACGACACGCCGCACGTGTCAATGAGGACTGGAAGCGTCGCCGGCGTGTGTATGTGTGTTACAGTACCATTCTGGGCTGCCTAATTATGCCATTCGCATAAACCGCAGAGGAAGAAAAAAGCCTTAACGCTCACCACACGGACATAACAGGGAACAGGGGGAGCCAGCAGATGGTTCTAGTGCGACAACACACACTGGACGAAAACACATTTTGCACAAGGAAGTGCAGTGCAGGTGCTTTATGCAAACGTGCAAACGGGCTGCGGCAGACTCTCTCTCTCTCTTCTCTCCCTTGTGTGGATGTGTGTGATGTGGTGAACCGAAATGGGGACGAAATGAAAAAAGGCAGTCAATGAAAGGAAGTACAAGGAACGATACCTTAGAAGATGTGTATCCACCTAAAGGGACGTGCTTGCTTGCTTTGGTGCGTTTAAAAGTAAGCGCTACACTAATTTATTTAGCAATGAGTGACAACATTTAATGATAAGCTTGTAGTTTCCCTTTTATTGTAGATTGACCGGGTTGAAAGAGTTAAAACAGACGGAATCGGAAGCTTTTCTTTTCCTTGGGAAAGAGGGACTGCCGCTTTTATGTAAGACGCCCAGCCTTGTCAGCATTGCCGTTACAAAGGAAGTGGGAATCTCCTGTTCCGGGTGTTTCCTCCAACTCAACGATACCACCAACAGGCATTGCTCTCTCTGTCTTTCTCTCTCTCTATCTCTCATACTCGGGTGGGTTCGTCGCTTGCCGTAGGAAAAGAAGCGCTTGGCAAAGGACGAATAACATCCTGCATGAAGGAATGGCAAAGCAAAGCATAAACGTAAGGAGATGGAGAATATTTTATGGAGCCGGTGGGTGCTGATGTTGCTTCCCTCAGGCGACATCGCGTGTGTGTGTGTTTTTTTTGCTATTCCCTGTCCTCAAAAAGGAAGTGTAAATATGTGCGGTAAGGGGATGGGAAGAGGCAAAAAAATCTATCCCCTTCTCACACTCTTTGCACATCCCTGGGTACTCTTTTTCCCCCAAAATAGCAGGATGTAACACCCATACTGCCGCGATTCCCCCCCTTCCCCATCCCGGTGTATGGCTTCGAACATCAGGCGACCGAAAATGCCGGTCTCCCTTTTTTGCTGCTGCTCGCCCAACACACACACACACACAAATACTTCCACAGGAAACATTTGTGCACGTTGCCGCACCGGTGTTGGTGTGCCCTCTCCGATGGTCTGGTGCGTATGTCCTGCGAGCACAGGTGCGCATGCGCATGAACTTCCCTGTGGGAAACACATCCACACAGAGGCAAGCGACGAACACGCGCACACATTCGGTGCCATATGGTTTTTCCAATCGAGAAAGCCCCGTACAAACACACACACACACACACACCAGTGTAACCTAAAAGGTCGTCCCTTTTGCTTCCCTGCAGCTGCCGTGCTCTAGTAGTAGTGGTGTGTCGGTAGCTTCGTGCTGTTTTTCCCGAGCTTTCCCGAGTCACCCGAAAAGTCTCGCCGCGCTTTGCGGACAACGCTCTACCACACTTGAGTAGTAGCAGAGTGCCGACGAGGACGACGCTTTACGACGGGTTGGTCGTCAGTCGCGAGTGAGTCGTTGCCGCCGGTCGTTGCATTTTTCTGCGCGAGCCTCAGCCTTTGGTGCGAATCGCAAAGGGACGAGCGGTACACGCAGTGTGTGTGTGGGTGTTTGCGTTCGCACGCGTACTCTGTGCCGCCGTGTGGCGTGCGCTCCAACCCAAAAGGTGTGTGTGTATGTGTGTTTAGTTGTGTGTGTGTAATATAGATGCAGAAAATCAGAGGGAGAGAGATAGTGGAAAATCGCGTGTTACACGGCTATCCTTTAGAGTCGGTGAATTTTTGCTTTCCAATCGTTTCCTTTGATTGGCGAAGAATTGTGCAAGGACTAGATCTATTCTGCGTTCCGTCATCACACAGTAATAGAAAGCAGAGGAGAACATACAATTGCATTCCGCGCTGCTAGAAGGAAGCTTGCAACGGACGTCTCTGAGCGGGGCCGATTCGATCAGTTTATGTAACCAATCACAGATGCTGACCTACTGACACTTTTCCGAATGCAACGAGGTGTACGCGTTGCCGTGTGCTGGCCAATGGTGTCTGGCTCTGCAAGCAGCAGCTCGTGTCCAAATAGTTTCCATTACAAGTGGCAAACATGTCAAGCCTCCTGGCTGGTAGGACACAAGTGGAGGATCCACTAATTTAGCGGACGTGTTTAAGGGCTTCCTCTCTCCGTGTCTTCGTGAGCCGTATGACAGAAGTACTGCACCGCTTTTTTGACACATGTCACCCACATCGCTCGCTCTGTCTTATTGCACAATGTTGTAGCTCTGTTGTGTAAAATAATATGTCCAATTTAGCCATGTCTTTCACTAATGTATTCTGTTTCTTTCTTCTCATGTTTTCTTTTATTTTTAGGATCTACGTTGAACCGTCTCTCCTGTTGATGTGTTCGGCCCGTTCCACTTGCTGCGGCTGCCCGAGCGGCGGTGGTAGTGTTTGCGACCCCACACCACTCGACTAACACTTGAAAGGGTTGTGTGCGTGTGTGTTTGTGTGTGTGCCGAACCGTCTCTAGTCAGGTGTCCGGTGTTTCCGGCAAGCAGGAGGACCCAACAGCACATTTTGCGCGTACCGTGTTGGTCGTTATCCTTAGCCCTATTGCACTCACGTCGGCTCGTTCGTGGCAGGAACGGACGAACTTACAGACACACAGCTTACACACACGCGAAATTTAAACGATTCTTCGTGACTGAGAAGTAAAAGTTTCTTATGCTTTTTTTAGGAAGCATTGTGAGAATAGCAGTGTGTTTGTGTGGAAAGATAATAGCAGGCGGAAAAAACCTTGTCTGAATTGATCTAACGATCCGGCGGTCAATCGTAGGCGGCGGGTGACCCGTCTTTGCAACAGAATTTGCAACAAGAAAGTGTTTTGTATACGTGTGTGTGTAACCGGTTGTTATCTAGTGTGTGTTTGTGTGTGTGAGGGAAAATAAGGGAGTAAAACAAATCACGGTCCCATCCCGCCGTGGTGTGGAAAACGGGTCCCAGTGGTGGTGGTGGAGACTGTGTGATAGATTTGTGTTTCCGGCACTGCCGCTATTTCCTGTGTTGGTGGTTGTTGTTCGCACTTCAAGGAAAAGCAATTCCTGTGCGTGTGGTGCTATTTTTGGAACAAATCCTGAATTGAGCTAACCTAACGAAGGGAGAACCGTTTTGCGCTGTCAAACCACCAGCTACTACTGCGAGCGAGCGAAGCGTCCGGAAGCCGTTCCAGGTAAGTAGAGGCAGAAGGAAGCAGAAGAATAATGGAAACAAATGGTTAATTAATTCTTAGTAAAGATTTGGGGGGAAAAGAGCGGTCATGTAAATGGGTCCGGCGGTAAAGCCGCCTTGTGTTTTAATACTTAGCTTGGTTCCTTATCAGGACCGAAACTGTTTGTAGCTAATGACTGTTTTTTTTTGCTGACCCGACGGTACACTAAGTAAGGTTAAGGTTTCGTTTATTAAATCAATTAAGAGCATCCCGACGGGTTTTAACGCACTTTATCGCGTGTTTATGACATGTTAAGACGTGATGCGATTGTTTGATTTGTCTTGGGTAGCAAACACTGAATTCGATGCATATTTTGACATTTTGCTTTTTATTTTATTTCCTAGAACCATTGGAGCCATGAATAATATTAGAAGACGTTCAAGAAATATGTTAAAAAACGAAGCAAATTTCACAAAAAATGCGTTCAAAGTCGAAACAACTGTAGGCGTACCCACAAAGGCAAACTTTCCGTTTTCGCTACTCCCCAAAAAAAAAGCGCAACGATTCCTGTGAATCATGCATAAATGTAAACCAAACCCATACATGCAGCGCCCGGCGGCAGCAAAAAGGTACCATTTTCTTGCAATCTTAGCGATAAGACGACAGTACCGAAAGCCTCCCCACCATCACAAAACGGCAAGGATGCGGCTGCCCTATAAAACAAAGCAAAAAGTTCAACCACACAAGGCACAGGGGGTGAACGCCAACGGCAATGGTAGGAAGTAAAATACACACACAAAAACCTCAAAGAGCACGCGAGCGTGAAATGTGCTCCCCGGCGCATCATCCGGGTGTGTGTTTGTGTCGCGTAAAGTTTTGCGCAAAGGTTTCGCCGCTCCCTCATGGGACCCTGCCCTGCCTGCCAAGGCGCCACCCCATGGAGAAGCCGTCGGCAAAGGATCCTTCTTCCCTACTATCGGCCCACCACTGGAATAAAAAAAACGAAAAGAAACGTACATTACTTCGGGCTGGGTTTGGATAATTTTCCAAAAGGTGTACCCAAGACGGTTCGCTTCGGCCCGAGCTGTTAGTGAGCATTACTTTCGCAACCGTAGCTGTTGGTGGAGTTTTTCTTGCTCCTTGCTTGTTTCCATCGTACCCGACCAAATAACAAAAAAAAATGCCGTAATGTGGTTACAGTTGCGTACACGCGGTCGGGGAGGTACTTACTTTCTGGCGGCAAAAAGACATCCGCGGCAAAACCACCGAGTATGATATCTGGTCGTAATTTTCTGCATATTTAAACAAATTGGAATTAAGCGCCAACACAGAGCCAAGAAGTGAGAATCGCAAACGATGCGCACGTGTGCTGAGGGGTATTACTGCACTGTTTTTTTGCGAACTGAGAACTGAGAAGCTTTTTCTCATTTGGTGTGGTGTCCTGGTCTTGTGGCAGTGTCGCCCTCAAGGATCGCCAAACCCAAAACCATGCACGACGATGACGAGGGACGAGCAAAAACGTGACGAGCCAATTTAGTCCAACGTCGGCATAAGTAAAAATCGTAATCTAATCCGTTTTTACCATTACCGCGTGGAGATGTTATGCGGAACCGTATGCGCAAATGTAGCCGCAGCCCTTGGTAGTATAAAGTGTCCTGGACGCGGTCGGATGCCACTTATTTCTGGCGAAAAAGGCGCCCGTTGGCGTTAGCGCGTGTCGAAGCCATGGGGGAGGGAGTAATTAAAATCAGATTGAAACTCGCTGATTAGACCATAATTGCCGTGTCTGTGCCGCTTAGCGAGCCAATTATCGGGGGGTTCCAGTCATTCCAGGTTCGGTGCAGAGTGCGCCCAAGAGATTGTGCGGATGGGGATGATTTGCGAAGGAGACTGCGTTGGCAGGGAGCGATTAATCTAGCAGCTACTTAAAATGATATAGTTCGCTTGAACCGCTCAAGGGTTCGCCGTTGAAGATGGAATGGGCGGGGGTTTCCTAATTTACAAGCTGCTGAGAAGTAAAATCTTTCTATTTTGGGATTAAAAAATAGTATGCTAATATCATCTAAGAATTTAAGCTACTAAGCTTGATTTGTCTTGCAAAAGAGCATACATCTAGGCGTTTTACTCAATATTCTGCAAAAATGCGCCTAAAGCTATGCAATCTACATTGCAAATTGCCTAAAACTATGACCTTTTTCATTGCAGTACTATCCTTTTAAGGTTTTGAATGCCCTAAATGGAAAAAACAGTAATATCATAAAAATGAATTATGTCCCTACCTTTGCGCGGACGAAAAATCCCAACCAAGCAACCATACCGTAACGTAATTAGGCTTGTCCTTTTTCTAAAACACTATTTTATCGCGATAATTAAACGGCAAACTGTGTGGACGGATTTGCTACCTTCAGTGTCTTTCTTTTGCTGCTTTACTGCCGCCAGTCGCAATAGATTATGGTCCGGGCTATGGGATTTTCTATGTTATTATGACTATTGCTAGATTCATCCGTCACACGGCCTTCCCCCTGCCAAAATGTGGCGTGACGGAATGAAGGCATAAAAACATGGATTCGCATGTTTGATAAGACTCCATGACTTCCCGTTGGTTCGCTCTCTCTCTCTGTCCCTCGCTAACTCGTTATGGGCTATCTCATTAACTTGCTTGCCGTAATTGCCAGCCGGGGGTAGAACCAGCCGAGGCCGTGATTAATTAATACACCGACAATTCGACAGAGCCGTGCGCGCCATTACCATTCCTAAAAGAGAAGCTTTTTGCCGTCAAAAAATATGTAGCTACATTTATCACAAAGCAGCGCTTCCCCTTCAAGAAGGATGGTTAGTGCCCCAGCAAACGTTTCGGAATAGGGCGCGCTTAACGCCGCCAAACAGATTCTTTCTTTCGGCGCTTATTTTTACCACACGCGCACGAACGGAAAAGGACTAAAGATATGGAAATAAATTGTCAGAATGATGATATTCGGTTAAGAAAGGGCGGTGTGATTGGAAGAGTGAAGGGAAGTGGAGACGCAAATGAGAGTTACTAAAAATAGCTCGCGCAGGAAAGCGTCACGCGGGGCATGAGTTGAATCTTTATCTGCAAATATTTCTATGCTCCATAAAAAAAACCTTCGATCCTTGAGAGCGTCAAACTGGCTGATGGAATCGTTTGCCCTTTTTTTTTGTCTATTCGCAAATTTTCCAGCACAAGTTTTGTCCGTGTAGAAGTCCCGGAACTTTCGTAACGCATTTTACACCCCAAAAGGAGCCGAAGCCGAGTGTCTGTTACGAGGCGTGTCGGTATCGACGGTGTCACGACAAGTTTATGATGGGTTCCTCCTATCTCTCCCCACAAGCCCGTGCCAAACACCTTCGGAATCTCTTCTTGGCAGTCCTAACACGCGCGCGCTCGGCTGTGCCAGCGAGAAGTGCTGTATATCCTTTTTGGCTTTTTGTCTACGTCCCTTGTCTTTTCCCTACGCCTCGCAGCACCGGCGGCAACCCTTGATGGTAGGCCGATTTTCTTAAGCGAGGAAAAGCGGTACGGAGAGGGAGCCATTTTATAGTAGGAGGGTCCCTTAATGGTTACGGGAATGCGTAGCGCGCCCACCCTTTTCGCCCGTCGCCGTCTGGCCGTTTGGTGGAGTTTTCGGTTCTTGCAGGGAGTCGATAGAATTTGTATTGCGCATGTCATGTTTGTGCGAATGGCAATGATTCGGCTGTTTTTGTTTGGGGGATGGGGCGAAGGTTTTGGCCGCTCCCGGAGGTTGCTTCTTCTATGGCCGGGCATGTAGCGACCGTTTATTTTCCCCGATAGCGGCGGCGCCACTCACAAACCCGGAGAATATGGTGTGCAATGTTTGAGACGAAAAGGCAAAAAACAAGAGCAACCCGCACAAAACAAGACGAGGAAACAAGCAAATTAATTTCATTTCATTGAAAAACAGCGGAAAAATAAAAAAAAGTAGGTGCATGCTTGAAGCACCACCGCGGGCTACGGTGGCTGGTGGTTAATTCCTTTGGGGAATTCGTTTTTATGGCATTCTTTTTATTACAAGCCTAAGGATAAGGGAAAAGGAAGCAGGATAACGAGAAAAAAAATTCCAAACACTTTGGAACAAAACAAACAAATTCGCTTTTCGATTCATTTCACACCAACTGTTAATGCTGAATGAATTAAAGCAGAATATTGATCCATAATCTTTGGAACTGGTCCTTCATTCTATATGAAAATTCAAATCAGCCACTCACACTGAGTGAATTACAGGGTTTTCCAAATCACTTTCGAATCATTAGTATTATCTTTTTTATCATTAGCACATCATTATTCACTAATTGCAAGATGTTTTTCAACAGTTGTCAAATGGTGTATTTGTATCACACTAAAATTTTAATTCTTCCACATGATTTTCAACACACCACAAAAAACTGTCAAACTCTATCTAGCATGAGCGCGTTGAAAATCATGTGTAAGAACTGAAATTGTATGATGATGCAAATACACCATTTGGCAGCTGTTGAAAAACATCTTGGAGGTGGTGAATTATGATTTAATATAATGTGAAGATGTACATTCAAAAGTAACCAGGAAAACTCTGTAAATGTGATTTAACAGTCCATACAGTTGCTGCTCCAAATTCTCGGCAAAAGAACCCATCTAATTAGTGGTATGGTTTAAAAATTTTGCTTTGCCCATTACTCAACAGTATCATCTCTTCCCTGCATCCCTAACAGGATTTTCCAGTTTCGTCAGTTTCGAATGTAGCGGAATTTGGGGCAAGTGTGCCACCTTAAGCATTTCAAGTTATAACTCACTAAAACGTGTTTTTCAAAAGCCGATTTAAATCTCATAACCATTTTACATCTATTTCCTCACTTATATATGAGTTTCGCTTGAAAAAAGTGCAAACAAAACAGTTTTTGAGGCGTTTTAAAAAGGGTCCAACAAGACGTTGTTTTTTGGGCTATGGGGCCACTCGTATGGGGCAAGACGGTCACCTGGTTAAAATAACCGTATTTCTTAGATAATTGGAAATTATTACGTTTGTACCACTAGTGTATGTATTCCTACATGTCTTGAGTCACCAATGAACCCCTTTTCATCACAAACTGTATCGCAATATGGGTTGTTGCTGGTCCGTTTTTCCGGAGTAGAATCCGCTCGTAAAAGCGCACCATACCGCTGAACGCTACAACAATGTTTACATTTTTGACAGCTCGCTCCTATGAAGGATGGTGGCACACTTGCCTCAAATAGAGATGGCTCTTTTGCCCCAAAAGTTGTAACTTTTTTGAAATTGAATTTTTCAGTGACAAAAAGAAAGTTTTTTTCAACTAACCTCACAAAAAATTTCACGTTTTCTCAGCTATACGGTAGTGTAAATATTTTCACAGTTGATTGTTCGCATGATTTTTGAGAGCTTATTTGGTAGGATTAAAAAATTATAATATTCTGCTCAATTTTGAAACTCAATATAAATCAGTTAAAAACAATGGGAAATATCGATTGGTCTATATAAAATTCGGCTCAGTATACCTAGTCATTGGAAAGCAACCAACTGTATACACAATTGATCATTAAACTAAAGTTTTTAAGGAAAAATGCTTGGTGGCACTCTTGCCCCGTATGGCACACTTGCTCCAAATTCCGCTAAACATCGTTATTCACCGCCTGCAAAATGTTGTTCCACATCGATCCGATGTTTCATGTTCATCATCACAATTTTTAATGTCATCAGCATGATTTTCAACACTTTAACTAAATAACTAAATTATTATGATGAAAATGAAATATCAGAGTGGTGTGAAATAACTTTCGAAACTGAATTGGAAAACCCTGTAATACCGCCCATCTATTGATGGGAAAAGCGAAGTTTTCGTCGGAATCGATTTCGACAAGCTCCGAAGTTTTCTGGATTCGATCCCGAATAGTAGGTCCGGAATCGGCTCCGGAATCGGCTCCGGAATGATAATCAGTTCCGGAATCGGAATCAGTTACGGAATTGAAATCGGCTCCGGAATCGGATTTGGCACTGCCGGAATCGGATTGGCTCTAAATCGGCTTCGAAATCGGAGTCGTTCTCGGTAACTTCATAATAAGAGACGTTAGGATCGTATTGGTATTGGTAGCCGCAACGATTCATTATCGTGTACAATCCCATACTGTTTTCGTTTCTGAAACTTCTTTATTCAATTCAAGAACTGATTCTCATTCCGGAGCTCAGAATCGATTCCAGCATCGAAATTTTCTCCGGAATTGATTCCGCACAAGGAATCGGAATCGGGTAGGTCCGATTCCGAGCTCCCACCACTATGCCCAAAACCACTACGAGTACTGTCAACGGTAGGCTTTTCACGTGTGCTTGAGCGTACATATCTGTATCGCTGCTAAATTATTCCGCAATTAATACTGATAGTAATCCCATTTGACTGGACCACATTTAATCGGCGGCGGCGACACATCTCCCCAGCGTGTGTAAAGTATCCGTTTTGTGTACACAGACCGTGAACCATATCTCGGTGCGATA
The DNA here is from genome assembly GCF_943734735.2 of Anopheles gambiae. Taxonomy (NCBI): domain Eukaryota; kingdom Metazoa; phylum Arthropoda; class Insecta; order Diptera; family Culicidae; genus Anopheles; species Anopheles gambiae. The sequence continues at coordinate 33,887,451 of NC_064602.1, read as the reverse complement.
GAGTGTTTTCGGGGGGGGACAGCGGGAGGTTCGTCACTTCAACCTCGGGCACCACCGAGGTTTGCCCCGGCTTGTGCCACGCGGCAAGTGGCTAATATTTGTACGATAAATTAAGCCGAGCGGGCTAAGAAGATTGGTCACTGTGAACAACTGTTTGCGTACATGTCATGTTCTCGCACACACCACCGACTGTCTCTAGTCTTGCTGTAGAAGGGCTAGTATTGGGAAAAATACAACCCACAATAAGTGATGCTAGGCGTTGCCGGTGCGCTATCGAACGTTCTTTCCCCGGGGTTGGTTTGTTTTCGTTTGCCGAAATGACCCTTCTGTTTGTGCTGTGCTGTGGCGACTGTGGGAAGAACTAACATATAGGGGGGTGGATTTCGACGTGCGATATCCTTATGCGATTGTTGTTTCCTGTGGTGTGTGTGTATGTGTGTGTGTGTGTGTGAACCTTTATCTACCTGAGCGTGAACTAAACCCCCTGCCGGGCCATATTCTCTTTGAGGGGTAATTTAACGACAAAACCAAAGCTTATGAAACAGATCTACGTGTTTGTGTGCTGCAAACTGCATTCTAAGCATTCTAAGAGCTGTGTGTGTTTGCTTGTTACTGTCTCGGTTGTTGGCAAATTTATATCCACCACAGCAACGCCGCTTAGCCAGACATTCGCGTGACCAGTCCGGCCACCCTGCCCTGCCCGATGGTGACCGGAAATGTGAAATTGAATTTGCTAATTTATTCATAAATTCAATCGCACGCATTCCCCCAAATATCGTTGTCCTCAGCATGCGTGTCTGTCTGTGTGTTAAAATCACCCTGTTTGAAAGGACGAAATTGTGTCCCCAGCTTCAAATTACGTTTGTGTGTGTGCGCCGGGCTGTGCACTTATCGCAGGGAAGGTCCAGCGTGGGGAACGTGAGCAGTTGTCTAAACACTGATGACGCCCCTTTGTACCCGGGCGGTTTTCCAACTGTCCATTCACTGGAATGACAGGAGGAGCACCAGAATCAGATTTTGCGTTTTGCGCAAGTGTTTGAACAATCTGTCTTTTCCCATCACGTCGTCTCCCGTTGGCGTAAACATGCTTGCGGCACTTCCTGTTTTTCCGAACGAGCTCGAGCCGGTTTATTTCGCTCGATGGGAAATGGGAATCATCATCCACCACCCGCCTGCCCATAGGCGTCTCCTGTTCCAACCTTCTGCCGACACTTTTCACAATCAAATCGGCATGTAACCGGATTCAAATCGAATAGGAACCAGAATGTATTGAACTCGCTGGTTGGTGGCGGCTGGTTTGAACAGAAATTTGTTGAACGGTAGAGCCGAGCATCGCTTCCGTTCTCAGGACGAATTTAAATTTATATTCGAACGCGCAGTACGTGCGCCATTTACACGGCAACCTTGTGTGTGTGGGTGCCACAGATCGCAGCGGCACGGAGAACTCCCCATTGGTAAAGCCGGCCACCTAATTTCTGCTGCAACGCGTGTGCGAATCGATGGAGGGAAGGGCAGCTGTAGATTGTATTGAACAAATTTTCATTGAATTGACAATTTGACTCTTCTCTTCCACGGGGTTTGTGCTCGCCCAGTTGGATGGGAATGGGAAGGGCCCCTAACCAAGGTGTGGTATGTTTTGCTGATTGTTGACATCGGTAGTGACAATTTTAGCATTGCACCGCAGGACAGCTAATACAGAGAAGGATAGAAGCGACAGCGCGTGACACTGAACGTGTTGAAGCTATGCGCTGATACTTTTTAGGAAAATTGGTTCGTGGAGCCAGGAGCACTTGGTGCTTGGAAGGGAATTAGCGAAAAATAAATTAACTGTAAAGCTGTTTTTCGTGCTGCAGAGTTAAATACACGGTAAAACATAAAATTTACAAGGGATAGCAGGGTGGCAATTTTGTTAGGAAGCAGTTGTTATGAGAATTGCATAACTGTAGGCGAAAATTTTGCTCAATTACTGTTGTCGATAAAGAAGATCTGCGTAAATTCTTTTGGCCATTTGACTCCTTTTTGTTGATCGATGTGATGCTTAGCAGCCTCAAGATTATACAGCACATTCCAAAAAACGCCTAAATGTATACAATTTGCGCTACGGGACAATCCTTTTAAGCTCTTTGTATTGAATTCCACGGAATTTCTCTGTATGAAAAAAGCCACTTCGTATGCATATAGTATACCAACGAGTTGAATTTTCTTATTTTCATCGAACTGAAAACTACCACTTGAGTGGGTTTTCCATATCTGCACGCGTGAAACAATCGCCGATGCGCAGCATCGAAACGGGCTCGAGAAAGCAATAAGATTAGCTCTTCCACGCCAATAGTCCGTACAACCCACTTGTTTGATTTATTTCCTTCTCCCGTATCGACAGGCAGCAGGACTTAGCTCCTTCCCGTTCCACTACTCCCCCTATTTCTCAAAGCAATTTACATGCTCAAAACGATGCGTTGTACGGGGAAAAACATGCTCCTGCATTCGTTTCATCTTTCTACGCGAGGTTTTTCTCGGAAAGAGCGAATCCATGTGGCGCAGCAAAGTACAACCCAGGCAACCGTTGCGGTTCAGACTTCTTGAAAGAAACACCATTTTAACCATATAATATCTTCAAGGGCTTAAGTGAAAGGATACGCCCGTGCGGCTGCTCGGTTGCGGAAAGAAAGGGTTGAGCCGCCTCTAGCTGCCAGCAGCACCATCATCATCATCGTCGTCGTGGTGCGCTGCTACTTGAGATTTTTGTTTCGTTCACGCTGTGTGTGCGATGGGTGATGGTGGTGGTGGTGGGGTTGGGAGACTCCTCCGGGTGTGTCCTCTTTCTTTCTGGGCAAGGTTTTTCACTTTTTTGTTTGTTTGAAGCAGCAGCAACAACCCCGCAGGCTGCAGACAAGACGGATGAGTGTCGAATGAAAACGGGCCACAACGGGTGGCTGATGGTTTGGTAAAAATTATCTTAGTCACGTACCGCCACGCGTGTGCACTGGGTGTGGAGCCGTGCTGCTGCCTCGTGAGGGGGGCAGCAGTGCCCGAAGCGAATGGGTGGGCGGAAGTGTGGCGGAAGGCGTGCGAGAGAAAGCCGCGTGCTCTTCAGCGCGCATTCCCGCGCACGCTGCCTATTGAATTTTCCAATAATATTTCGAATCGATACTTCATGAGTTATGAGGTGTGCTTCCAACCGTCGTTTATTTTCTCTAAACCGCACTCTCCCCGCCATCCGTGTGTGTGAGCGTTCCTTGCTTTCCTTGCTGTCCGCAAATCCGGCATGCCCGCGTAAGTGGGACAGAAGGAAAAAGGAGAAAAGACGACCACATAGTCCTAGCAGTCTATTGGTTTTATGGCTTTCTATTGGCGTTTCGTTCGATGGTGGTTCCGTGCTTTTCTCAACGATAGAAAATGGGTCGAAGCTGGCCGCCCCTGCTGATGCAAGCTATTCGAGCTATTGGAAGTGGATCGCTTGGGTGGAGTACTGGGCGGCTCCTTTCCATTGATAGAACATGCCGAAAGTTCGCTTCTTTTCGAGTGTGGCTGCGTATGCTGAATATATGGCAAACACTGGAGCGCTCTTATTATGGATGAGCTTGTTTCAGTGCTTCAGTTTATTTGCTCGAATGAAACACAATGGTGGAAATTTATTAAATCCAAGAACACATCTTAAGCTCTGTGTAGTCACGTACCGCGGAAGTTTGGTCCCGCTCGCTGGAAACCCTCTTCATTTAAACGTGTTAAAGTTTGTATGTTTTAAACTCTCCTCCCCGTTTGTGGGCGCTTTAATAAATGGTACTTTCCCCCTTTCTCAATGGTTTTTAATTATCGTAATTGTCGATCGAGGTTTCCGAGTTTCAATGAGTGAGGGAACACACACACTGCCTGCAATGCCACGGGCGGGGCGTCCCTGATAAATTGCTCAATCGTGCACCTGTGCGGCACCTGCGAAAACAATCAGACAAATTGAAAATAGTTTTTTGCGTAATTCGCTGCAATGCCTTTTGCCTTGCACCGAATGCACCTGCAGCAGCATCGATTTCAAATGCTGTTGTTTTGTAGGTGGTGTGTCAGAGAGAATTGTTTTGCTTCTGCTCACCTTACCGAGCGGCGGGAGTGTTTAATTTCATTAAAAAGTATTTTCATCTCTGCCTTGGCAGCAAGACATCGGTTGCGAAGGGAAACCGATATTGACGCGAGCGAAAGATACTTCCACAAAGTTCCGTTTGCTGATGGTGGTGATGGTGGCATTGGGTGTGCGTAACAGTCACAGCGTCCCATTCCCCGGAAATGGTGTGCTTCCTGCACACGAAGGTGTTATTTTTATCCGAAGTTTATTTTCCACTTTATTGATCGGTCACGGGATGTTTGCCGGTGGGGAGACGGGGAAATGGAATGTGCGGAATGATGCTGATAATATGTTTTTCGTCCCCAGTTTCAGGGTGGAGGGTGGAGGTTTTGCGTTGCTTGAATCGCTTGTGCTTGGAACGCCTGCGTACCAGCAAAAGAGGTTCGTCGTCTATTTTTGCTCTCTTTCTCTTTCCGTTCTTGTTTTCCACGCACAGTGGTGGTGAAGCAGAGTTTGGGGCATTCATCTTTCGGCCTTTTTGTGTGCAATAAGTGTGTTTGTGTGTATGTGTATGTGTGCAATTCAAATCCATCGGCAAGGAAAGGACTGAGGGGCGTTGTGAAAAATGTGCCTTATTTGACTACAATTTTTCTTAGCGTGTGAATAGCTTCACAAAAAAAATATACAAACAGACGCATCCAGCAGATTCATTTTGTTTGTATCGTATTGCTTAGTTTGTTTTTGTGTTCAGCTCAAGCCTCAATTGGTCCGACAATGCAAAAGTGGCTCCGTTCTGTGCCAGCAGACCTGTTTTTCCGCACGCACCGGAACGGGAAAACAAGACGCTTGGCGCACGTTTTCTTCGTCGTTATGTCGTTGTGCTTGCCGTATTTTCACCTCCTAAAAGTTGGTGTGCCTGGTAGTGTTGTGGGGCTCAAGCACGTCGTCCTGCCCGCTGGTAAGTGGAAAATGAATGCAATGTTGTTGCAGCACACGATGTCACAATAAATTCTGTCCCTTAACAACAGGACAGGAAAAGCCCCCCAAGGCTTGCAAAGGCTCTGGTGTGTTATGCTGGCCTGTGAGTGTGTGAGTGTATGTGTCTGTGTGTGTATTTTCCTCCTGCACGCTTTCGGACGCATTCGGAGGTTGTTATTGTAGGTGGCAGTGGTGGTGCTGCCTTCCGTCTTGCGTTCGTGTGTTGGGTGAAATATTTAAGACTGCTTTTGCTCTAATGCCATCGCCACTCGACAAGCAATACACAAACAGCCAGCATTGCAATGGGAAAGAAGAAGAGAGAGAGAGTGAATGAAAAAACACACAGCGAAAAAGTAAAAACGACACGATGCGCGGTGCGTTTTTTCCGAGGGGGAAGTTGTTTCCTTCCTTTCAAACGCTTTGCACAATTTGGCGCAGTTAAGTGGATGTGGGGGGAACCCTCTCATCCTTCTCCCAACTCGGTTGTTTTTGTTATTTTGCTGCTGCTGAAACCGGAGCCCTTCTTCCCGGCGGTAGGCTCGAGTTTCGAGTTGATTTTTAACACCGACGCTGGTTCAGATTTTCAAGGAGTGTCCTTCTTGTGGATGGTTTTTTTCTCTCCATTCCCACCCAAACGGAAACGGAACGCCATTTTCTCGCCCTGCCTTTTGCTCTCCGTGTGCTGTGTGTTGAAAACACACATTTATCGGGATGATTGCGTATTGTTTTCACTCTTCTCCCTGTTGGCATACTTTGGCCAGCCGCGTCAAAATGTCATTGACGTTCATCGCGTAACAACTTTCAAGGATGTATGCTGCAGCAATGGTGCATGAGCCGGGAAGGATACGTTTGATGCATATCCTGAATGGATGGTGAAGGCAAATAAAGGCAAGAAAAATGAAGCAATAGCAGCAGTTGTAGCTACGGAAGTGACAGTGGAAAGTGAAAAGAATTTCAATTAAAACACACACCCATATGTTGTGCGCCTGTGTTCGGTGTCGATTTGCATCGACCGCATCGCGGCAGAAGTTAAGTACTGCTGCAGGGAGGTGCTCAATTACCGGATACGTATGGTATAACGAGCAGCAGCAATTCTGGCGTTTGAATTTGAATCGTAAATGGAAAAAAAGATTGAAACTCGGCGTAAAATAAACTGGCAAATGAACAACAAATTAAACCACAAAAAAGTGCTTTAGATGTGCAAATTGCATAATGTTAGGCGCTTAATGATGCAAATTACGTACAATGCAGACAGTGTTTGACCATGTATCGCATTTAAATGGAAATATGTTAATTTATTTGTTTTGTAATTACAGTGGAGCGCCTTTTATACGGGTACCTTTTATCCGGTCGTCCGTTTATTCGTGCTGTTGAAAAATGACAGTTCAATACAATGATAACATTGCGTGCTGAAGAGGATATTCAAAAAAAAGGTTATCAGAGCACATTTTCTTAACAAAAAACGCTATAATTCATGGCACATTTCCAATGTTATCATCGAAAGAACATGTAGTTTATAAAAATTGGCTAGGTTTTACCAAAACATAAAATAAATTTGAAAAACAAATCGGGAATTTGTGATAAAATAAATACTTTAACTCATTATCCGTGTTTTTCGACTATCCGTGCGAGATCGAGTCCCGAATAGCCCGGATAATCGGCGCTCCATTGTATGTTGGTTTATCGCCTTCAATGTTTCAACACTTTCCAATTGACATTTTCGAGCATGAATAACCGAGAATTCGAGAAAATTCCCTTAAACTGGAGAATTAAACTTCCCTTAACTGCATCAGTTTAAGGGAATTTAGAAAAAGTCCTTTAAAATCAACTGTGATGTTTCCTATCGCTACCGTTGGTAGTATAGTAATTTTATACTTAAATAATACCGATTTTTCTAAAAATAATGTCACTCAAAATTTGCTTTCGTTTTTCATCAAAAAACAAAGCTATGAATGTTAAATGACCTCGACGGGATCGTCCATCGATTGAAGAAAGTTTAATTTACGAACCCACCAAATCTAGGCGCTTACAACGGACTTGATCACACACAAATCCACAATTTCGGGCGTATCGAGTACTAATCGAGCAGATATGGAAACACAATTTCAAGCAAATGTCACTTGGGTTACTATTTGCGCCTAATAGTATGCAATATGTTTATTAAAACTAGTTTCAAAATATTAATTAATATTGAGAAAATAAAAACTGAATATTACAAGTAAATGATTTGCAGTTTAATCTTATTTATTTTGAAAATGTTTGTTTGCTTCTGAGTGACAGTTTACACAATTTTAGGCATTGCAAATTAACAATGCCACTCAAAATACCCTATTTTTACTACCTTTTGAGGTAGTACACATACACACATACCCACAAACTTGTTTCTTCAGGCGCTCACCAAGAACTTGGCCCGTAACTGTTTATCGTTAGCCGCACTTCCGGTCGTCGGGCTGCCGAGTTGGAAGTGTATCGGACGCGTGCGAAAATAAATTAGTACACCCCCATCAGCCCCTCTACCACACTACGCCAGTACCCCGCTAATGTGTTGCCCTCGTTGCGCCTGTACCTCTGTGCACACGACCACCAGCATCGGTCAACAATTTGTAGCATTACATAAATATCTACTTTTTTGTTTTGCACGTTTCGCTCCCTCCCGCACTGAAGGTTGAAGCTCGGAGCACTCGGAGGTTAAAGTACACGGCCCGTAGGGTGGGGGAGAGTAACTTTTTAATTGAATTCTGTGACTGTGGTCTGAAGTGGATATCGAACAAAAAAGTAGAAAAAGGGTGTGTACTGTTCATGTGCTCCAGGGAAACTGCCTTCTCCGAAGGGAGAAACAGCTGACCAAATATTAGCGGTAAAGAAAGGGGAGCAAGGCCAGTCCGTCCATTACCCGTGTGGTAGGAAAAACTAGCAGAAGGCTGGAAAAATAATAAGAAAAAAAACATACAGTTCATAGGTAAAGAAAAATGGAAAAAACGAACCACAACGCACCACCATCGCCAACAAAACGACGGTCCAGTAAGTTTAACCAAGGAGTAGTGCTCCGCGCACAAACTCACACGAATTCCTTCCCCACGCTGAAAGCATGGCGGTGGTGGTTGCGTGGTTTGAATTTTCAATAAGTTTTCTCCGACTGCTCAATGCGTTTTTCCTCGATTCTTTCTCGAAAAGGCCCTTACTACTGCTTTAGAATCGCCTTCGGTCTTATGTTATGGTGTGGCGCTCGTTCTAGAAGGAAAGTAATTTCTATGTTTGAGTAGTCGGAATGTGTTTGCCTGTGTGTATGTGGCTTATGGTGCTCACACCCAAACGAAGAAGGAAGGGAGCTTTCTGCACTCGCAGTCCTTCGTTCTGGATGGCAAAAAAACCCCGACTAACCACGACCACGACCTCTGGCGACCGGGCTGCACCTAAAATACTTCTTCGTCAGGCGGGCAAAAACGTGCCCCAGTCACGCAATGCCATATGTTTATTGAACCCTGGCCTGCGCTTGCCTGCAGCACACGTTTCGGGGGCTTCAGACGTTTCTCTCTCCCATTCCTTTTCGTTGGGCAGACGCGTGTCCCGTTGCTGAACATGTGTGGGTTTAATGTGTGTGTTTGTGAGTGTTGCGGATTCAAACATACTTCCCTCATAATGTGTCGCCTCAGTGCGGACTGTGGGATAAATTCAACCTTTTGGCAAGTGTCGTTCAAGAAAGGGCATGTTGACAGGGCATGGAATGGATTTCGCAACCGAGCCCGAAAAACAAGACGCACACATATGGTTGGTGGACTTCATTGCTGGACATGTGTGTGTGTGTGTTGTCGCACTTTTGTTTTCGCAATAATCGAGAATGGAATAATCTAATTTTCATAATTATGTGCCTCCTGCTGTTGTCGCTCGGTGCCTCTAATCCTTGCTGCTGCGGTCAAGCGTCTTTGGGTCGAGCCAAAAACCCACAAACACATTCTTTGTCGCAGCGTTTGTATGTGTGTGTCTGTATGTGGAGAACTTCATCAATTTATCAAAGGATGATAAATTTTTGATCCACATACCACACACAACACGCGCGCCTCCGGTCCACATAAAACCGGCCATTTGCCAGGAGCAAAACTAAGTTTTTGCTGTCTGTCTTCCCTGTTCCCCCTCTAACAATTATCGATTGCACTGCGGCCCAGTATGTGACAAAGATCTGGACCACACACACACACACACACACACACACGGGACGGACAAAAAGGGGACACACATTTACCGTCCCAAAAACCAGCTTTGTGTACCTCCGCTTCTTCGCTGCCACATGAAATATACATTAAGTCGTCCGTGTCCGTGTTGGTCGGGCTACCCCCGTGCTTAATCGAAAATAATGGCACTGTGTGGTTTGGTTGTAGTGGCACCGCACGGCACCACTCGTTTACCTTGGGAAAGGCGTTTCCATTTTTTCTTTCCAAAACAAGACACACACACGGGGACGGCAAGCTCTGCTGGCGCGATGGCTGCCAAAAGGAAAAAAAAGCACTTTCCAACTTCAAACCGGCTGTCGACTTCTTGGGTCGACATTTCTTGGTAAGCAATCGAATAAACTTCCTAGTACGGACCGAAGGACCTTTGCCAAGGGCCATATCTTGCACGACATCTCCCACGCCGGCAACTTGACCTCCAAAAGCCAAGCGGTTCCTTTTTCCCGGCAGATCGTGGGGATTGAAACGGTGGCGCCACTGGGCGGGGAGGGGTGTGTGTGTATTGGTTTAATAACGTCGCTGCTTAATAATTCACACCCAAATCAAACTTCATTGCCGCAGGAGCAAGGTACGAACGAACGCGTGTCGTCCACCCCTTTTACTCTGGGCTCATGTGAGTAGTTTCAAATAGCGCTAGCAGCAGCAGTTCGCAAAGGACGACAACCCGAAAGGAGGTTTATTTTCCAAAAAAAAAAAAAAACAAGCTTTCTGAAGTAGCGGTGGAGTCCCGAGGCTACCAGTATCAGATTAAACAGTTTAGATCGGTCCAAAGTTTGCCGTAAGCGTTTCAACTTCTCCAAAACCTCGTCACACACCAGGTCCTGGCGCAACTAAAATCTCGTTGGACGGATCTTTCGGAGCAGCAACTCAGAGCCTGTTTTTTTTTTGCTGTTGCTTCTTGTTGAAACTGCTGAGAAGGCATCACCACAACACACGCGAGCCTCAAGACGCGAACCGTCGTGTTTCCTCCTTATCGAGATGGCAATCGGAAAATTTTCTCTCCCATTTCGTGCCCAAACCTCCCATCGTTAGTTTATGCTTGCGGTCGTTGGGATATTCATGCCAGCGGGAACGATAAATTAAGTCGGGGCCAGAACTCAGAAAAGAAATATTAAACATGCAACGTTGCCACCGTCGTCGTCGTCAACTAGAGCTCACGCTAGAGCCACGCTCACGCTCAACCCAATCTCGTGACGTCTTTTTCCTGCGGGGCCTGCCTTATTTTGCATTGAATGAAAATGTTTTCCTTTTTTCTGGTTTTTCCGTTACAGATCGTTGACGGCAACCGTCTCCCCGGTTTGTAGAACCCCGAGCGCGCACTCAATCAACGGATTTTTGGTTCATTCTTCGGGACAGGTTAGTAGAGGATTCTATAACAGAGATGACAGCCGTGAGAGAGAGGGAGGGTTGATTGCTTAATTACTTAATTCCTAATGAAATGAAAGATCTGTCCAAGAAGTGTACGACTTTGCAAAAGCGGATCTTTGACTAGCTGACGCAGATCTGTTTTGAGGGTAAAGTTTTGTCGGAAAAACGGACGGGGGCTCTCCAAGCCGATTCATTCCGATGTCAAATTAGTCGCCGTTTTCCTTCACAAAACTTGAAAATGACTTCCTCTGGAAATGACCGGGAGAATCGATGCAAAGGGGTTCGTTGCCCCAACGTCACCTACCTATCAATTTCGCACTGATGAGCATTTAATTAGGAAAAGGTGCCTAATTTATGCGACTTTTCACACCTTCTCGCTTGCAAACACCACACAATCGGAGCAATTTGGGATGAAGTTGGCTCTTGATTTGCGTAATTCCGCCTTTCGGAGTTGTCGGTGTATAATTTAATTCCGCTAGTCATCATCCAGATATCCACGCTTGGGTTGATTGATAATCCCATTCCTGGGTGAGCGCTTCGTGATAGCAAAATTATCCCCGCTTTGTGTGTTGTGGCCCAGCGAACGGAGTTTGACCCAATGAGATCAAAAACACCTTCGAACGGGGATATTTCAAAGCTTTTCAATCATCCGCACTGTCGTCGGGGGGAATTGTTTTCCACGTCCGCGGCATTTCGCGTGTCGTGCTGTGCTGTACTCGCTGTGGATTAGAAAAATCGATCGCTCAAATCCCCTCCACTTAACATTTCAACCATCATCGCGCGTTTGAGCCGTTGGTTAAGCGTGCTTACCACCAGGACTAGGGCTCATGGTTTTGAGAGGATTTATCGGGAAAGTCAACCAGCGTTGAAGCTTTATTTTGTGTGTGTGTGTGTGTGTGTGTGTGTGGATGTGTTTGTGTGGATGATTTTTCAAGCCTCATTTCCCGACGCGCGCTCACAATGGACGAAAGGTTATCACAGCTGTGACCGGTAGGCTTGCTGCTGCCACTGTTCCCTAATGCTTTTACCTTTTGCTCAAGAATGTTGTACCCATTAAATCATCGCAACTTCGCTTACCGAGCACAAATGCAAGTTGAAATGTGTGTGTGTGTGTGTCTCACCGACGCTAACGAAGTTTGTCAGTGCTTGTTTGGCGGCGGCCTCGGCGTAGAAGAAGCGGCTTCTATTTGCGGTGGACGATGGGCTTGCAGCCATTAATCAAAACCAAAAACCACAAAACCAACAACAGACTTCACCCTACAACAGCGCGATACGAACGATGACGATGGCGTGTTGCAGAGCGTGTTGCAGAACGGGCCTTCCGCCTCTTCCGCCTTCGTGCGCCCTGCTTAACGAACCCAATTACACGCCCAGAAGGTGACACCACTCTCACTTTTCCGCTTTGTCGTGTCCTCCAAAATGTCATCAGGTGCCACTAACGTGCCCGTCAATCGACGATACATATTTCACAACGGAGCAGCTCTCGCGTCTAATTTCCTCTCCTCCCAGACACCCCACTCATCATCATCATGGACGGGGCGGACGGGGTGCTCTGATGTGCTTCCCTTGCCTCCGTTATTTTTTTGTTTGGCATGAAGGATCCTTGTCAGCGCTTGCCACCATTAGTGAGCCTCACCGGCGTGTGGGCACAAAACACAGTGGCCGCGCTCCTTTTTTTTCTTTCACTCGTATTGATGTAGACGTTTTCTGCGGCCAAATACACACATACAGCCACAAAAACGGCACTGAAAACGCTGCGTGTTGTTGCGATCAGCTTACCCCCGTACCTCGTTCGGGGGCAGGGAAAAAACAAAAGCTTTTGAGCGATGCGAAAACCCGCAATTGGCAGACACTGTAGGCTTCTCTTTTGGGGCGCTTGAAATACTCTTTTTTCTCGTTTCTATGCCAAACCAATAGTACAAGGGCATTGCAGGCAGGATCCTATCGATTCGATGGTGGCCTACCATCATCATCATCGTCGGTAGAGCAGCGCCACGGCACCATCATAATCACCTTTGGACGTTTCGCAAAACGCAACATAAACCAGTCCTTAACCTACCGCTGCTGTGTGCCATCCTTCGAAAATCGCGCCCATGACAGGTTGCGGTTACGGGCCCTGTTTTAGTGTGTCATTTTTTTTGTTGTTGTGTGCCTGTGCTCTGTGTCCTCGCGTCCCGTCCCGTGTTTCGATGGGGCCCTCGCAAGAACGAGAGCAAGGTTTCTGTTTGCGCGTCGGATTTTCCGGGATGCGCCTTTCTATTGCGCCCGCTATTTTCATTCTCTCTGGGTTGGCGAACCGCGGCGTGTGGTGAGGAGCATTCCAGCGTGTGCTGCGTTCTGCGTCTGCTCTTCTCTGGGGTCGAATAAAAAAGCGGTCGCCCGAATTCATCGGCGCTTCCCCCCATGCTGCTGTCAGCTTATTGAGCGCAAATGGTGGATTCTGTTGCTACTTTTAGCTGGGTTTTTTTTTCTCTCCTGTTTCTTTCGATTCTTTTGATGGGGTTTCCCAATGTTGTGCCCTTTTTTTCTTTTACCCTGTTGTAAAGAGATGTCTAAACAAAGAGGTTAAAAATAGGAGCTATTCAAGAATAATTGGCTTTTAAAGGTGGAGGAGCCTTGACGTGCCGCAGGAGCTGTGTATAGTATTGAGATATTGCTGATATTGATAATATTTTGAGTAACATATCTTATAATAGTAATATAAATAAAAGGATGATTTAAATACAAGTAAATATCATTTCCTGAATGTATTTGTAGCACACAATCAGACAAATAGATCACAATCAGAAAAATACAGGCTTTTACAAACCTCCAAGGATATCAATTTATTATTAATAAGAATAAAAACGTATCCAAAACTGAGATTCATCTTATCAATAACAAAAATTAATGCCAATCTACATTCTACTGCTACGACAAGCAGATTTATGAGGTCATAGATTCGCGTGAACCATTCTGAATAAACAGAGACAGGTTACCAAAGGCAGCAAAAAGACGTCATGCTGTATCTAAGCAAAAACATCATCCGTGTCGATGTACTGGTGTGGCTTAGCATACAAAAAGCTCTATAAAATCGACTTCTTTGCTTTTTTTATGATTGTTTGTTCCACACCACTGGTCCAACAAATACTCATGATTTGCAGTGTGTATATTGTATCCTCTCGAGCGTATTTATAAGGCTAGTTTATTCAGCTAGAAGAATCGAGTAGCTGTCTAGAGATTATGTGGCTTCTCTTGCTTTTTTTTTTGTTTATTCGTATTAAAAAGCTCTCCTTTCTTCTGCGGGTCTCCCCATCGGACGCCATTTTCCTGATCATCGCTTTTGCCCGAGATATCATGTTCTATCATCGATCTGACAGATAATCGAACATGTGCATGGGAAGGGCTACCACCTACTCTACCCCCGCTTTGGATTTCCCATCGGACTTTCCGATCGGCTTTTGGGGTTGTGGATTGTTGAACCCCTTTTTTTCTGCATCAGTTTTTGCACATGAAAAGGTATCGCTTGCGCAAAAAAGAAAAGCTCTTTCTCTACAAATCGGAACGGTGGGAGGGTACAAAGAGTAGCAAAAAGAAACAATGCCAACACATTGGCAAGAAAATTCTAAACCCCGAAAGCTTTTGTGAGAATGTAATTTGCATTCTTGGCGAAAAACTTCCCCACTGACGAGAGCGAGCGTTCCGAAGGGTGCCAGCCGTTGGTGAGGAGGGAATGTAGTGGTGGTGGTGGTGCGGGTGAGCTATTGTTCGGTTTTGTCTTTGGCGCCGTGCTGGAGGTGGAATTTAGTTTTAGTTAGATTAGCACATTCTCCGCACCGAATGTTGTATAGAGCCGGCATCTCTCGCCTTCCCTGTGCTGGGGCGGCCATGCCAGGCTATTCTCCGTTGGGATGAAACAAACCAAGAAGGATAGCCACCAAACACATAAATTGTTTCTTTTAGACACACCTTATCGGAAGTACACACCGGGCCGAGCCTCGGGTCCTTGGGTGTGATTTGTGCGGGTGAACCAGCCGCAAGATAGGATAGAAATGGAGAGAAAAAAATCAACAGAAGGACTTCTGATACGTACCGGAGCTGCTTAATGTTTCGTTTCAATTTATATCCTTTGGTAGCTTTAATGTACTGTACAAGATTTGTGTTTAGATCCTTTGGAAAGGGGTTCCTTTTCGTTGGAAAAGAAAAGAATCTGCATCTCTTAAGAGTATGTTGGAGTAGTGCCGACAGAAGCAAATGTTTTAAAGCTTTACGCTGTTTCTTTGCTTATTTCTCTCACAAAGATTGTATTGAACATTGTTATCGTCACACAAAGAACACATTTAAATCATTCTTCAAACATGAAATGGAACCAATGATTCGGTTCAATGCGTTGCAGAGTGTATGACTAAGGTTAGCATGAAATAGCACCAGCAATACACAATACTTCATACAGGCACTCCCCGGGGCTCTTATCGTAAGCTCTTGGATATTTATAAATGCTTCTTACATTAGAATCCGTACGGTCCAAACCTACCTACCGGGGACCTGTAATGTAATGTCTTTACGAATGTCGACGGACAATCCACTCCCCGTACAAATAGGATTAGCGAAGGAAAGTGCCGTCTCTCGCGTGCACTTCCTCCCCCAATGCTGCACAGAAGACGACTGAATGTGCGCACACAGCCTTCATCTTTCCCATGTGCTGTGCCGCTGAGCAGTGCGGACTGGCCCACTGTATTCCATTTCTATCTGATAGACAAACAACGTTCAAAGGCAGGCAAAAATGAATTTGCAAAAGAAAGTAAAAATAAAAGGTAACAGTTGCCTAGGAGCCTAAGCGCGTGCAACACGCAACAAAGTCGCTAGTATCCCGTCGGTGGCGTATGTGTTTTATAGCAGTATAACAGCTCCACTACTGTTTTCGATGTGCCAGTTACTGTGAAAAACGGTGTGATAAATTGCATTTTTTTACTTCCATTTCATATTCACCCGTTCCGCTCTGTAGCAGGCAGCAGTTTACTACCGGATATTGTAGCTTACCAGACGCGCAAACATTGACCCATCGTCGGCGGGGTGTGTCAACAAGGAATGTTGAAGGAAATGGAAAAATCAACCGGGAAAAGTGTCTGTGTGTGCAGTAGAACACTGCAAACATTCGTGCGCTCTCGTCTTATTAGATATGGTTTGGAGTTGCCTTCTCAACAAAAAAGGGGTAACTTTTCCCTGAAGGCGATAGAAAACTAGTGCCCTCGCACAAGATGTTTTGCTGGCGGGGCGTCATAATAAGAAACGTTGGGAGAAAGTTTCATATATTTTATCTCCCCACCACACGGCTGCTCTCCTCCGTCTAATAATATCCTGCGGCGGTAATGAAACTTTTAATGACACGCTCGCGGCGATAAAATATTTACCCCTTTTATGTTCCCCTGCTTGCGAAACATCCTTTTTTGGTGAGGCGTGTGTAGTACACGAACACACTGGACACAGCGGATTGGACGGCAGTGCTGTAGAATCACACACACACGCCCATGTGCAGGGTGCTGTAGATCGATTATGAAATCCAATTTATTATGTTTCGACCATCGAAGAACAGATGTTTCCAGCCTAGAGAGTGCGAAAGAGAGACGCAGTCACGAACGAAATGCCATGGTAGACGTCCTTTTTTTCGGCCCGATGGCTCATTGAGTGTGATATAAAACCGAACCAACACTACCTACACTAGCCCATGGAATTGGGGCCAATATTATGGTTGAGCTGGACCCAAGAGCAGACACGCACTACCCGCTTTTTTGGTGCAGAGAAGAAAGTTCGGCTCCGGTTATTTAAAGCGATAATTTATTGTGGCTGGGTTCGTCGGTTCGCGCGTGCTGTTCTGTGGTTTTTTTTCCTTTATGGAACGCAATAATGTATATATTTTATACATGGTCCGGTATGTGTGTGTGTGTGTGTGTGTGTGTGTGTGAAGTGGTGTTCTTGTTATAGTTGCCATGGGAAGACCCCAACTGCTGCTCTATCACCGGAATAGTGAGGAGCCGGCGTGAAGCGATGGAAATTGATTTATGATTAGGTACGGCCACGCTAGACCTCGACGGTCGTTATGCTTTTCCGCAAAATGGTCAAGAATGTGCTGAAAATTGCGTCACCAGTGCCCGCGGGGCCTTGTGTGTGCTGTGTTGGGAAGCATTTTCCTACATGGTACGCGGACATTCCGAGGGAGAGGGGGGAGGTTTAAGGTAAAATATCTATCGGAAGCTGTAACATTATTGAAACGGAATGACAAGGAAAATGTAAAACAATTTTTGGTCGAGTTTGCGAAGGAATATTCTAGAGAGGGTTTCCTTTTTTTACGGTTTCTGCTTGTGAGTTCGGAGAATGACGATATAAATTTTAAAATATGATAAAACTGAAGGGTCATTCTATCCTCCTGCTGCCTTTTCTCGCTCCATTTCTTCTCCATATGCTGCTTGATCGAATTTATCTCGATAAAACGAAGGCGAATGTTGGTCGTCGCACGTAAGGAAACAGGTGTTTGTTAAAGATTCCACTGCCTGTTGCCTGTACAATGTGCCAAATAAAAAAACTCCCATTCTCACCCCTCTCTAACAACTTTCTTTCCATCGTGCACGATTTTGAATTATTCTATCGGACAGGTGGAAGCGAAAATAAATCCCCAACTTGACGTTCCCATTAGGAGACGTTGGCTGGATTTGCGCTGCCGTTTGCAAAATTCTCTTTCATCCTATGACTTGGACGCCGGGCATTAGGACCATTAGCCTTTCGTGGAAGGTGGGGAAAGAAGAAGGCTGGCCCTAGAAAGCATCACCAGCGCGCCAAGTGGATTTGCTGTTGAAAACGAGCATTGTAACCGTTTTATCCCCGAAAAAGATTGTTTGAAAAAGAGGGTTGAGCGAGCAGAGCGGGATCAAAGTAATGTTTTATTGATGCTCGGTGCTGTAGGAGCAAAACGCGCCAACTGGACCTCGACAGCTCAGCCAGTTTCTTTGTGCGTTCCTTCGTGGTTTGTTGATACAGAAAAGGGGTTTCAGAAAATGCTAGTAAATATCAAATTTTAAAAAATTCAAGGTTTGTTTTTGAACTACATCGGAATCAATTTCAGCAAAAAAAAAGTCCCCTAAATCTATGCAAATTAAGAAACAAAAGCGCCTAAATGTATGCAACGGGTATGACAAAATCCCACTTTTTGTAATAAATGTATTCTTTTGCGTCATTATGGAGTATGGCATCCCTGGAAATTCGTATCGCAACACTTTCTTGCGACTCTTCTTCCCTGAATTACTGTTACTGACAGATGACCTTTAGAGCGCCTGATACACCAGACACAACCAGCGGAAAAAGGGATCGTTTGCTGGCACTTTTCTTGGCTGTGTCGGTGAAGACAGCAAAAAGGGTTTCTTACATGTGCGCTACCACTTCTTTGCAGCTAGACCGGAAGCACGGCCGGCTTCGAGCGAAACAATGGCCAAACCGTCTGGCACGGGTCCCGTACGACACCCCGTAAGCGGATGCAACTGACTAGCTCAGGGATACTGTTTCGCATGAAATTCATCCACGAGTGCACGGGTTGTAAAGTCTGTCGCGCAATCCTATCCAGCAGCCCGTTGGCTCTTTCCAACCCACTACCCTTGCATCTATCCCGGTGTCTCAACAAACGCGCGCCCCCTTTTCTCTCCCGTTTCTGCAAAGATGCGTGTACGAAAAACGTGCTGCATGCTGGTGACAGGAAATCTAATCCCCTGCCGCCGGATGTGGTGGTGTCACAATACGAAGTTATCACGGTGTTACCGTCTGATCCATCTTCGTTTTTTTTTCTTTTTGTTTGCTCCCAAAGCAAGAAAATCCTGCCTTGCGGCGGACGAAGCGTCGATAGATGACGCGAACGAACGGTGGCTGGGAAATCCGGCTGGCAAAACAGAGAACGAACGGTGGTCCGTTACGGTGAGCTACTTTTCAGAAAACGTGTCCGCCAACTCCTCCCCGCGGAAAAAGCGTTCTCTTTGTCTATCCAACTAGACACACACATACACACACACACAAAAACTCCGACAAACGCAAGCAGAAGTCTGATCTCGGTTTGATGCAGCAATCCTAGCAAAACCACTCTCATGTTGAAGTTTTTCCCCCGTCTTTGCTAGACGGCGTTTTCCACACAGACACACACACACACATGCTTCGGTAGCTGGCGCGTAATTTTCTCTACCTCAATAAACCTTTTTAATGATGGTGGGGCTGGCCTTTTGCGCCAGTCAGCCCACGAACGCGCAAAGAGTGAAGGTGTTCACATAATAGGCGCTTTATCGTCATGCAATCGAGCCACAGCCCAGGCCCATGTCCTTCCAATCAGAGGACGGCTTTCGCTTACGCTTAAGAGCTTAATTATTAGAGCATTAAGGCTGCCGGATGATAATTCTGCTTCCGTGAGCCCTGTGTAGCAGTGCTGGAAAGGAAAGGTAGCGCTCGATGAATGGGAAGCGAAAGCAATGAGCAATGGGAACAAAGGAGGAGTGAGTTGATGCACCTCAGGACCGATCGATTCTGGGTGTTCGTTTCACTAATCAGCGCTGAAAAGGGATCCCGGAATGATGGCAATATCATGCATGCATGAAATGCTGTGTACCTCCTTGTGTATGGTGAGCTATTTTTGGCTCATCGTTCGTTTGCTCTGTTCCAGCTTTAAGGCTGAAGACACGGAGTATCATAGTTGGAGTGAAGCAGGAGCGTTACTACGGCGTTCGGGCGAACGATAAACTGTACCTCGCTAAAGCTGAGCTTCACTGAGCTCTTCTACTTCACTGCTACGCCATGAATCGTAGTACCATGAGAAAATAATTATAATCAAGATGCCAAAGGATCCAGCGTGTGATATGCAGACGGCCCATGACGTCGAGTGACTATTGATTAAAAACCAGGTCATTGCATTCCGGTACTTTTGATGAGCGTCCGTTTCGCCTCTAGCAGAGTTTTAGAGCAGTTTGTTTTCTGTGCACACAGAGGAGAAACAAACAAAAAACTAAAACCATAAAAGCGAGACCCAGTTTTCCATTTCCACTTTCACCCTCTCTCTCTCTCTCATGGTCATTAAACCAGGCGGGGTAATTTTTTCTAGCACACCGTTCCATTTCTGCATCTGCAAGGACTGCATGCCTCTCTGCATCAGCCCCCCCCCCCCTCCCCGAGACCCGGTGGGGGTGTAAATAGGCATAAAACAAGCAGAGTGGGCAGAGTGCACAAATGGATCCGGCCTCTCTCTCCTTTTGCCCCATTCGAACCTCCGGCTGTACGGCTATTGAATGGTTGATGCAAACACATCTTCTCCTGCCGTTGTTGATCGACCTGGATTTCACTGCCAGCGCTGCTGACATTTACACGGAACGGGAGTTTGCCAGTGCTTGGAATTGGGTTCCGCTTCAGCCCCCGCTCCGCTTCAGGAGTGGTAGAGAAATGTAGTGCAAAGGTTAGGTAGGGAAGCAAGCGCTCTGTTCAATGCGGAAAATCGGTTCCGTTGAGGAAAGATAAGCAATAGCTCCTGTCAATGTCAACAAGCCTGATGGTTTGTTTGTTTACCAGTTTACTTTAATTTTATACGCCTCAATGTATGCAACCCGCACAGCAAAATTGGCTTATTTTCATGTTTTAATTTATTTTGTTACTGTCACAACCGAAAAAAAGTGAGAGAGCAAAACAAAGAGCAAATTTTATAAAACCCTTAAAAAGGTGGTCTGCATCATCATTGCCGGTACAGATTGAGATCAAATTTTAATACGCAAACTGCGAACCTTACTAGCGCTTGTGTATGCCTCGCAGTATCGCAACAGCAACAACCGAGTATCAACCGGGTCTGTCCCGGTGGGAAGCGTAAGCCGGTGCTCGCTTCGTCTGTTTGCGATGATACGGGCGATAATTTTATTTGACATCAACCTAATGGAATGGCTCGGTTTCCAAAACCAATCGCCTCACGTTTCACTAAATCTCGGCTTCCATTTTCCCACCCAGTTAAACCTCCAAGGAGGAGGACGGGAGCGACGGGTGAATGAGAGAGGATGACAGAGGCGAATATGGTGAAAGTCACCGCAGCGGACGGACGGAGTCGGTTTGCCCCGAAGACAAGTAAATCATTTATTCGCGTACCAACGACGATTTAGAGCGTGACCTCTGCTGCTGCTGCTCTGCCCTTCGTCCCACCGGGCACTACTCGTCCCATCGACGACTGTGTGTGTGAGGTAGCGAGCGAGGAGAGCAGGATGAAATTGAATATCGATCGCAAGTCATTTGCCGTATGCGAAGTTTTCTCACTTCTCCCGCAGATCGCGCTCCAGTTCCATAACCCCAATCCCCTGTTTGCGCCTGAATGTTTGCAAAGCATGGCATGCGATAGGGAAAATTGTGGTAGCCCTGCTGCTGCCGGTGGAGACGGTGATCAAGGGGATAACTGCTTGAGACAGAGCACACAGAGCCTTCGGTACAAATTGGATGCGGTTTCCCACGGAAGAGAGGACCCGAGCAGAGGAAGCGTTCAATTTGTCCCTTCCCTTTGTGGTGTCCTCCCCCTGTCTTAAAACCTCAATTTTACACACTGCCACTGTGCCCCTCTGTTGAACGGTTCCCTTTTGTCTTGTTGGGTTCGGGGTAAAGTGTTTATGAATTTGACATTGTCTGTGCATTGTTTTACATGGATAAGGCGCTGCCATCCGACCCGGTGAAAACACAGATTGTGTTTGTGCGTGTCCGCTGCAGAGGATCCACTCACAAGATGACGACTAGCCAATGGTTCGGTTGTGCTTCCGAGCTGAAGGATAATCCCGACTGACATGGCGATATTGGGAGCTGCCGGTGCGCTTCCAGTGACAAAATTACAAATTGTTCGATGACAATCGTACCAACAAATCATGTTACGCTGGCGGGCTATCATTGTGTTGGACGACTTTGGACGGTGTATTGCTCTTGTTTTAGGGGTAAATGGAATATTGATTTTCGATCGAGTCGCATTAAGCCCGGCCGTTTTAGTGTGCTGCCTTTGCCGACGTTTTGTGACCATTTACCAAAATTTGAAACTATTTGTCCAAATGCTTAAACACTCCGCTCACTCGGTGTGTGTGTGTGTGTGTGTGTGTGTGTGTGTGTGTGTGTGTGTGTGTGTGTGTGTGTGTGTGTGTGTGTGTGTGTGTGTGTGTGTGTGTGTGTGTGTGTGTGTGTGTGTGTGTGTGTGTGTGTGTGTGTGTGTGTGTGTGTGTGTGTCGATGTGCCCTGCTCGAAATTCCAACAAGAGCGCTAACGATAATGGATCATTGAGGAGAATTCCCTCTTTGCCATGGCGCCTTTCTCTCGTGGCTGGTTGCGAAGGTTGGGCATTGATGGTCGGTTCAAAAATAAATGTCAACCAGAGTGTGTATCAGGTGCACCCGCAATGCAACACAACGCTTGAGGAGCAGAAAAGGAGGGACCCTTGGGGGGATCCTCATGATACCCTGGACCGAAGCTGTACCCCGTCGGAAGCCGTAAATACAGACGACAGTTGTTGGCATGCTGGAAATAAAATACTTGCCACACTCGAAATAAATCGCGTCCTCGCTTGGTCTCTTTCTCTATCTTTCCTGTCCTTTTCTGCAGTGACCGTGTGTGGAGCGCGCGCGGCAAAAGTCCCATAAATAAATGCATAAATAAATAAATACGCAACATTGGATTTCCGTTCCACCACAACGCCGCGTGCGTGCATCGGAATTTTGCGGGCCGTAGTTGCGCTTGTGTCGGGCATCTTTTATCGTATTTTTTGTTATTAAAACTGTGCTGCGCACTGTCGCGCCTGTCTGTCTGTCGGCTCATCCTCGCCTTGGAATGTGTGTTTGTGTGTGTGTGTGTGCCTATTTTTGGGAAAACAGGAAGGGGACAGCAAGTATTGAAGCGCCGTGTGCTGTGTTCGTTGTGATCGTGTTATAAGCCGCGTGCTAGACGGGCGCTAAATATTACAAAGGAACAGAAAACATGAGCCGTGCGTGCGTGGGGAAATAGAAAAAGCAAAGGGCGGTGCCGGACCTTGATATACTTCGCCGTGTGCTCGATTATTGTGCGCTTGGACATTCGCATATCGATCCGGAAGGGCAAAACAAGGCGTGCGTGTGTGTTACAGTATACCTGGAAGCTAAATCAGTCAGGACAAACCGAGCATTATCGAGCAGGGCGTTGGAAACAAAACACGACTTCTGGCGATGTCGGTTTTTGGTTTTAGCGGTGGACAGGCGAGTTTGATGCTCGATTGTAATCATTTCACCCCGGCGGCAGTATTGTGTCCGTGTTGGACGGGCCCGTTTGACATTGCTCCGTTTTGGACAAGGTCAATTGCGGCTGGCTGCTGTATCTGAAATCGTGACCACACCACCGTCGGCAAACTATGGCCGCTCCCGGTAATCATAACTTACAAAACCCCAAAACGTGTCGTTTTTTTCTTTCGCCCGCCCATAATGGTTAAAGTTTGCGCGCTCAAAACGAGTTGCTTATTTGTTGAAATTGTCTTTTCACTTTTAACTTTCCTTTTTTAATCCCAAAAAATAAAATCCTTTTTGAAATTGATCTGTATGCGTACCGCTCCCCGAAAAAAAAGGAAAAAAAAAATGGTCATGCTTCATCTTGCCTACTTAGTTTAAATTTCAAATTACACTTTTCGACGCAGAATCAATCGGTGCATGGAAAATCGAAAAACTTTTCCCCGTTGTCGAACAACAACAAAAAA
The DNA here is from genome assembly GCF_943734735.2 of Anopheles gambiae. Classification (NCBI taxonomy): domain Eukaryota; kingdom Metazoa; phylum Arthropoda; class Insecta; order Diptera; family Culicidae; genus Anopheles; species Anopheles gambiae. Next base: position 33,864,104 of record NC_064602.1, on the reverse strand, counting down.
CCCCCCTTTTCTTCGCTTCTTCTAGCAGAGGCTAGCGCAGAGAGTGTGGAAAAGTAAAGAAACATAAAAAGTGCCATAAAATCAATGTTTAAACTCGACGCAAAACTTTTTAGCCAGCCAACGAGTAGTAGCGGGCGGCCTATTCCGGCCGAACTCGAGATTTTCTACATTTTCTCGTTGCGCCACAACACAATTGAGCGGAACGTTAAGTCGCCCAGGGAAATCTGACTGCGGGCTATTTTGTTGTTGGCTGTTTCTTTCGGCTTAGTTTCCTGTAAGTATCTGCCACTCCACCACTATCTGTTCGTTTTCCTTTTTAACCGCGACGGCGAGCTGGCTTCTACTTTATCGAGAGACTCCTTCCTTTTCATTCTTGTAATAGATTTCTTTGTATCGTAGAATCTTCGCTTCCTGATTGATGCCAAAACCTCAACCTTTCTGGGGGTGGAAATGCCTGCGGTAGATAGGATGACATTTGCCCTATAGCGGGAACGGGCGATACAGTGAGATAAATGAATAATGCTCAAACAGTTTGGAGGAAATGTTTCACTACTCACGTCGAGAAAAGGATGGTCTCGTTAAACAAGAGCGCTTCCGCTACATTAGAGGACACAAAAGGGGCAGAAAAGACACAAACATACAAAACAAACACATCCGGGTATTTTGGCAGCATCCCTTTACCGCATGCTTCATCGTGGGATGCAACGGGGAAAAGATACGACAAACATCGCTTAAAATAGAAGAAGATTTAATGTATTGCGCTGTGCAATAAATCGATCGTCGAATGAACCGTACACTCACCACACACAAACGTGCATTTATTGTGGAAAAAAGTAGCTCCTATAAATACTGCCATAATGTGTAGCCTTGCGCTATCTATATATTTACCGTGCTTTATTGCGCTTCCAGCTGCAGTACGGTAGAAGGGCCTTCGTACCGAGTGCAAACTTCACAATTCTGAGCAAACGATTGCGTTGTGCCGGGATTTCTCTCTCCGAGAAGTTTTAAATATTTCATTTCGCTTCACGGAACGATAACTGACAGCTGCATTGTTGAGCTGTGTAGAGAGAAGGCGAGCTGGTAGCGTAAGCAACGAACCCTTTTACCGCGTTGTTCTTTGCGCTAGCTCTAAAAGTGGAAGGGAGCTGGTACAAACAAGCCTCGCACACGCGTCCACTGCAAAGAGTGGCGGAAAATTAATAACAAACAAAACGCAGCATGATTAATGTGATTATGTTTCAAAGTAATTAAAATAGAATAAATGGACAATGTGCCGGTGCCGCCTTCGCAACTTCGTTTAGTGTTTACGCGGGACTCTGGTGCGGGCTTTGTGTCCAACGAATTAACCTTCTCACAGTTCGCTTGTACCCGCTTGGGGCTGTGCTGAGTGCCCTTTTTATGATGGTTAGTTTAATTGAAATGATTTAAAAATAAATACAGCTACTGGACGGGAAAAACGGTCATACTTTTAGAGGATTGTTTTTATTTCCTGCCGCATGGAACACAATTAACATGCGCAGCATGGTTTGCACCGTTTTATTGGCCGGTAAGCTCATTTTTGATGTTTTAATATTTATGCACTCGATTCCCTGTTGCGCGATGCTGCTGTTGCTAGTGTGCCCGACATGTCGCTACTGTTGCGTATGTAATTACAGAACCGGGACAGAAATAAACTATGCACAGACATGCAAATGAAAGCGTGTTTGGACGTGTGTGTGTGTTTGTGGTGGTTTTCAGGTTCACCTGGCAGTTACATGTTGAATGCAAATTGAACAGATAATTGGCCCCTATTGTTTATCATGTTGCGTTCCATTTTTCAACGCACACTAACGCACACACAGGAAACTAATGAAGCGATTGTGATGCGGTGATGATTATGACTGTGTTATGTTCGGTTTTTATGGTTCAATTTGTAAACTTTACAAAGATTGCCGCAATAAAGCTGATTTTGTGACGCTAATAAACGGGATTTGGTATGCGGGTTGTATACTTTTAGGTGCAAAAACAACTCAAATTACCTGCAGTGGCGCTCGATTTATATTTTTAAATCCTGCTTATACTTTAAACCTTCACTAAAAAAAGATAAAATACATCTCGTTTGTGGTAAGAGTAATTATAACAACATAAAATCGCTTGAATTCATTGCGCTTGAAAGCGCTTGTCTGTTCATACGAACAAAGTGCATACTTGCAGGCGCTTTGCCTTCCAACTTCTGCTAATTTTCATTTTTTTCCATGCTTCGTTTAAACCGAAAACTTTCTTCATCAGTTGCTTATGATAAAAGTTAGCCGGGCGCTTCGAGATAAAGCCTCCTAACCGAGCAAAATAAAAAACGCTCTAATCGATGGGCTATTGAACAGGAAACGAAATTTTCAAACAGGTTTCCTTTCAGCTTTCGACCGAGATGCTACATTCTTGGAAGATAAACTGTAAAATACAAAATACAATAATTAAACACACCAGTAAGTCCCACCCGTGCGCGCCGTCCTACGTAAGCAGCAGGTCCGTCCAGTGGGCACAAATTCTTTTCCGAGAAAAAGCGTTCCTAATAGTAAGCCATTTTACGTTAAGGAATTATAACTTTCTACGCCACCGGCAGGATTCGGTGGAAAAGGTAATGCTTCTGCACTTTGAGCTGATAGAAGTGAGCTTTTTCATGAAGCCTCTTTAATTTAAGTAATACGATTATTGACGATATTAGTGAGTGTTTGTGTGCGGTACAATGAAGCTAAAATGGGACGGTGGTCTTGTCGCTCGACAAAACCAAAACCAAGATACGCTCTAATGCGTACGGTGTAACCTAATTTCCAAAAAGGATTCACATGTTTGAACTCTCCGCTTATTAGGGCACATTTATCGACTGCAGCCCCCGACCTCATCCAACTCTCGCTGTTTAACCAAACACGTAGAAACCAATCGAACCATCGTGGATGATAACCATCCCCCTTTGTGTTCATTAAACGCACGAGCCGTGCCATCCTTTTCAGCCCCTTCTTTACCAAATTGCCGAAAAAGGTACGGCTGGTGTTAAATTTCTTCCCATCATTTCCTTCCTCCTTTGCTGCAGATCTCATCCTAGGCGTGTTCTGCGTGTATGTTGTGATCTGCGTTGATTGGAAGAGAGTGTTTTACGTATTTCAAAAATCCACTCCCCCTTTTGCATACATCATCTTTGTGCGCTCGTCGTTCGTGTCGTCGGAGCAAGATTTCGCTTTTCCCCCGTACCCATCGGTTTTCCGGTTTATGGCGTTATCAATCCCACCTCCCACCAAGCGATGGAATCTCGACCTCTGTGTGTCGGTACCGAACGAAACAAAAGCGAAGGAATTCACCCATAAAAAGGATTAACAAACGGTCGCCGCTGCAGTCCGGTTTTCCGGCAGAAAAAGGGGTTTGTCAGATTAATTATCTCGACCTCGATACGAAAAATGGACGCGCGGGCGGTCGCTGGCTGTGAGTATGCGCCACCCGCAGTGTCCCAAGCTCTCTCTCTATGGTTGCAGGGATATACGATGGGATCTAGAATTGGAATATTTGAAAAGCCTTTCTTCATTGCGACCAGCAACATGCTGCGTCGTTGTCGGTCTTGCCGTACTGAACAAGCACCGTTGCAGTGGGAGGACAGAGCGAAACACTCAGCGCACGGTGTGGTACCGAGTAACGAATCAAGCGGCTCAAATCAACTGTGGATGTGTGTGTATGAAGGTAGTATTAGCGAAAAGGTACTCAGTATCCTTTTCATGGTTATTGTGTATTCAAATTTATCCCCTAACAGGGGTTTTTTTTCGGTCCGAAAAATGGGCCACTGTACGCTGCTTCCGTTCACCTTTTGTCGGTGGATTCCATTTTCATCCCTTTTTTCCCAGTTTCGAAATGGATCTTCATTCGTTTTATTGTTAGCTAGCATGTTTCCAAAAATTCCATCTGTGTACACAGAATCAAAAAAAAAAAAAGCGGAAACAAGACCACCGCGGAGTCGGTACTTGCTTCTGGGTGGTAGCTTAATGAAGAGCAAGTCATGACATCAATTTTGTATTACTTCCTACCGACCGGTAGCAGTAGTCATCAACCTAGTAGCCAACCTGGGGTTGTGTAGTGTGTGTTTCCATTATACGTGTCCCGGCAGATGAAAATGTATGCAAACGCATCTAGGCGGGCGGTATTTTTGTCGTGCCCGGTTTTCCCGTGATGATGCCACCATCCCGTGGCATGGTTCGAAAAATGGAACGTTCTTCGTGGATGCTGTTAGGGTTTTATCGATTTTCGGGATGATTTCGTTACATTTCGTCAAAGTGCTGTGGTGCTCGGCTCAACACTGTTGTTTGATGGATTGGTCCGGTGCCTTCTGTTGGTACGGATCCTTTTAGTTGGTAAAATATCGCATCCCGTCATCCGTCCTTATATTTGCTTAATACAGCTACCAATATGCTGCCAGAAAGGTTTTGTTAGGATAATTTTGCCATGCGAATTGCATACTTGTCGGCGCTCCGTAGTGCCCTATGCCTAATGCAGTTCAACAAAGGTCGCCCGTATTTATGCAATTTGCACCAACAAAATACATTTTTAATAGCCTATTTGCTCCAGTCAACAGTACAAGAGTACGTTAGTTTCGTCCAGCACGTTAGTTTCGTGTTAGGCGTGTTGAGAAGCATTCCATCGTGTTTGCAAACGCTGTCCCAACACTCCGTGTGCGGCCCTCCCTTTGGGGGTGACAAACGTGACAGTCTGGCGGAACGGCGCATCGAGAACAGAACCACAACAAAATCATCAAAACCTAACATTGCCTTCCCTGAGCATTGCCGCAGCAACGTTTTGGAGGAGGTTTATGTTCATAAAATATTTGAAATGTTAAATTCGTTCGCCTCGCAGCCTCGAAGCAATCAACCGAAGGCGAAAGAAGGGGCCCGTTCTATGTATATGTGTGTGACCCTCTTTGCATGACGTGTGTGTGTGTCGTGTCACTTTTCGGGATGCTTTTGGGTGGTGTGTGTGTGTTTGATTCAAGCGAGAGGGCATTGTAGAGGCAGCAGAGGGGGAAATGTAAATAAGATACATATCAGCAGCAGCACCAGTGACAACAGTAGTATATCCTTGTGTTGCCGGATGGTGGTGCCTGTCTGCCAAATTGAGATGTCGTTCTTATGGCGCTGTCAGTGTATGCTCTGTCCATTAGCAGGCGGACGGAACAAACGGAATGTGCTGCATGTGTAACTGTGTGTGTCTATGTATAAGAGGACTGGTACTGGTAACAATCGTTACCGTCAGCCTTTGCTGCTGCTACTGGTGCCTGGTGTTTAAGATTTTCGGAAGAATTAATTTCAGCCACAAATGGGCGTACGGAACGTACGATTTCACATGGAGACATTAATTTCGACACGCTTCCATGGAGTCGATACGTGTCCTGCCTGACGGGTGGGTAAGGGAAGGAAACACCCAAACAGTCTTTTGCAAAGGGACTTTAGGAGTGTGTCGCCTTTTCCACATGTCGCCTGTGTTGTAGATGTCAAGAAAGATGACAAAAGTGATAAACAATTTATAGCTTCGCTGTGGCGAAACGGACCACGCACGGAACGGATTGAGTAATGGGGTGTAAAGAATGGCTGAAATTCTAAATGAGGCCTGGCACCAATCGTTGTTGAAATGATTTACCGAAGGATATTAGAATATTCTTGTTTGGCTTGGTGTAGAGTACATTTCCCCAGAACGAATGTTTAATAGTATAATGGATCGATTTATAGAAATTCGAGGAAAACTTATATAAATTATTATCTATATATAAAAATCTCGTTTCACGGTGTTTAAGGCAAGCAACCTTCGAAACGGCTTGATAATTTTCAACGAAACTTTGCACACACCTTATGGTGGTATGAGAATAGGTTTTAAGACTTACATCATTTTCAGATGCTACACTAAACTTAATTTAATTGCAATTTTATAATCCCATACCAAGGGCAATATTGTTATTGTTGTATACAGTACTTTGACACTCGATGTTAAGTGCAGTTTACACTGGTGTTAAAACCCCGCAAGCTAATTCGAGCAGTTTACGAGCTCGAATGGGGCCTCATAATCGCGATAGCTTTTAAGCGCTGGTATATGGGTATAGATATTCCCCGATATACGCCATATTCGATATACGCGATATTGGTATACGGTATATTCTAAAGTTGACAGTTCTTTGAGCAAATTGTACAAGTTTGACACATCGAATGTCAAATGCAAAATAACTTCCTATTGATCGAATTTTAAAAACCATTTCAAAAGGTACAGGTATTCCCAGATGTATGTTATACACGATATACGCGATTTTCTTAATTTGACAGTTCTTATACTAATTTGACACATCGAATGTCAAACTCAAAATAATTTCCCTTTTGGTCGAATTTTAAAACCATTTTAAATGATACAAAATTGTAATTTTTAGTTGAAATCAGATCAAATGACTAATTTAATGGCTAAAATCTACCCCATCAAGCTAAATGATTCAAAAATTAGCTATAATTTGACCGAAAATATCGAAATTTTACTTACGCTAACATTCGAGATACGTGATTGCCTTCAGTCCGCATTAATAGCATATATCGGGGTGTATCTGTATATGGTATATGGGTCCAATAAACTCCGTGGTAAGCCAAAAACTCAGTGGTACCCAAACGGATGATTGTCATAGCAGATCTTAATTAACAGGTTGGTTGATAAGTCCCCGGTCTAACAAAGAAAAACACATTTTTTGTCAAAATTCGTTTTTATTATTCAACATAGTTCCCTTCAAGAGCGATACAACGATTATAACGACCTTCCAATTTTTTGATACCATTTTGGTAGTACTCCTTCGGTTTTGCCTCAAAATAGGCCTGAGTTTCGGCGACCACCTCTTCATTGCAGCCAATTTTTTTCCCTGCGAGCATCCTTTTGATGTCTGAGAACAAGAAAAAGTCGCTGGGGGCCAGATCTGGAGAATACGGTGGGTGTGGAAGCAATTCAAAATCCAATTCATGAATTTTTGCCATCGTTCTCAATGACTTGTGGCGCGGTGCGTTGTCTTGGTGGAACAACAAAATAACAAAAGTTGCTTGACAAAAGACGCTCTATCTCACAAACTAATTGACATACAAACGTCAAATTTTGACACGAATCATTTGAAGGTTGGTACTATATATAAATAATATGCATTTAATACTAGCGGCGCCATCTATGTGTCAGACCGGGGACTTATCAGCCAACCTGTTACCTACTGTTATTAAGACAGATAAGAATAATCGAAGCTTTGGGATAAAATCATTGTAATCATTGTAACCATTGTTTTTGTACTCCTCGGATCTATTTTTAATTAAAACGAGACATTAATTTTATCCCGTGTGAAACCGAGTAAATCAGCTAGTATTTTACAAGACATTGTATATGCTTAGCTTTTTAGTAGACAAGGTGTTTTCATAAGTTAAATGTTATCTTGAAAAACAAACGCAATTGGTACAATTTAATGCGCTCTCGTGCTGTCACCCTAAAGCCAACAGCTGTCTCAAGTCGCCCTTCATACTTCATACACAAGGTATGAAGCTGAAGGTATAATTGCCATGATGATGGGTCTCTGTTGCCACGGTAGCTAATTCCGAATGTTTACGTGCTCTGTGTCACCAGCACCGCAAACATTTCCAATTCCACAACAAATTGTGTTTGTGTAGCATTTGGATCTTTCTTTTTTATTTTTTGTAATATTTCTCTTCTCACAACATTCCCAAAAAAAGGGAAAGGCGCTGCTGCTGACTCTAACGACTGTGTCCCATTGCGATGCGAGTGAGCAATGGGCCATAAAAAAGTTATGAACCAAAGCAAATTTAATCACGCCGATAAAACTGTCCACTTCTCTCCAAAAAAAAGGCTGTCCTAAAACTGTGTCCAAAGCTGTGACACTGAAGCGTGTTTTTTGGATGCTTCTGTCCAAATGGACATGGACAGAAATGATGATGCTGCATGGTGATGCTCCGCTATGGTGGGTTTGTGGTTTTGTTGCACAAAGTTTTGTCCAACTAACCTGTGTCCTGTGTCCTGGGAATGGCCACTCTGTTGCAGCAAAAGTTTGAGTGATAGGGGGACACACGTGTTCGTCCCGGTATGTGTGTTCGCTGTCATCGAATGTCCTTTTCGCCTTTATTTTCCGGAAACATAACGACGCCACAAACATCCCTCCCCCACGAAACACTTTATCAATAAGCGTGTGCTTCTCAATTATGATAAAAGCATTCTGAGCAGCGTCCCATTAACATATTCTCGCACTCAGCTCTCCTCCAGCTCGGTTTGTTAGCGCCCACTCATGCGCCCGCCCACCCTTGGCAAACCGAAGATGTGTAACGCTTTATTAAAGACACAGACACACAGAGAGTTTGTAATAATAAAAGAAGGAAAATCATTACGTGTGCAGAAACGGGGTATAATAAATGGATTCTTGCGTTCCTCGACTTCTTTGAGTTGGAGTTGCTGCTGTTGGAGGTGTTGTCGGAGGGAAATGTTCTAGCGACAAATAAACCACAACTTGGGCAGGACGTTTGCACCAAACGGTGCGTGTGTGTGTGTGTGTGTACACTTTTGTATGAAAATCGATGAAAGCACGCGCGACCTGACAGCACTAAAAATAGATCGCTTTTCTTCTATTTGCCTCCCGAATGGGCTGACAGCATCGTGCAGAGACGGATGGTACACTCACCACCCCAACGTCAACGACCGGACACCTTCGGACACACACACACACATGCCAATCAATCGATTGATAGCGTTGAAGTCCTTTTTTCTTTGTGCTGGGCCCTTTCTTTCGCTACTCGTGTCACTCGCTACTGTCACTGTTCGTCTCGTTGTTAGGGTTTGTATTTTCGTACCCCAATGTGTGTGAGGAATGTGCATCTTGATAACGCAGAGTAGGACACCATATTCGACCTACCCTGTGCACTGTTGGGAGCAGTAGCAGCAGCAGCAGCAGCATCATCATGGTTTGCGGTTAATGGCTTTGGCGTTACGTATTGTTAGCGTCGTTTGGGATGCATGTTGGAAGCGATTTTGCATTGATTTTTCCCTCACTTTTACACCGTTTTTATCCCATGATTGCTATTCAAATAGGAAAAACGGAGGCAAAAAATGTTGTTGCACTCATATCAAAGAGGAAAGCAAAACGTGTAACAATCAACAATTTGAAAGCAAAATAAAATCCAGAAAAAAATCTGTAAAATCAGTTAGCATTGTAAAAAACAAAATCCGACAAAAAAGCAAACACACCTACTCCTGCTGTATTCTACGGAAACAGGTGGCAGGGCTGGGTGTTTGTCGCGCTGATTTTATTTTGCATATTTTCATACCTTTCGTTATCGCAATCCAATTCCTAACGTTCAGAAGCAGCAGCAGCAGCAGCAGTGTCAGCATATGGACAATGTCAGTGTTTTGTACGTTTCTTTCTTTTTTTTTAAATATGCCATAAATTACCATCGACAGTACGGGGAGGTCCCGCGCACTTGATGATACACGGTAACGAATCCCACACACAGTGGGACAACATGGAGGTGTGTTTGTGGAACTCCGATCAAAATCCCGGGAAAGCCAGCCGCAACAAAATAAATGCATCCGTTTCTACCTACCTTTTCGCTGTTTTCTCGGTTTTATTCGTTTATGTGCATGTGTTTGCTAAAGGGAATGTAATTGATCCTTATCGATCACGTTTACTTCTGAAAGGGGGAAGGGGATATGTACCATGAACTCGTGTCGTGCTTTTGATTAACTACAGCGTTAGCTTTAATCACATGTTTGTTGGTAGAGTAGTAACAACATTTTTGCACTACTTTTGGGTTAAATTAACGGCTAAAATGAGTGACTTCAGATCAATCTTGTATTTTATTCGCATTGTTCTTTACGTAGAAACTAGTTGAAACATTCCTTCTTACCTTTTAAGATGAAAATTGTACCTAAGTAATGGAGCATGACATTTTCTCTCTTTTCTATTGAAGTGGTACGGATATGGATTTATAGATCTCCATGGAACTCTTTACAGATACCTTCACAAGAATCCATTAAAATGTAAGATTCTTTCCACAGCTCTTCTGGCAATCTTTTCTGACAATTCCTGAAGGGCTTATGCGAAACTCTTTGTGGGAAAAGGTAGTTGAAAATTGGTCGTTTTGGTACCCAAACCCCTTCAGTTGGAGATCTATCAACCTGGTGCAGCTCCCAGGCAGTGATAAATTCTCAAAACACCGCCACGAGACTTCCGAAAGTGAGAAATGCCTAAAGTTCAAAGAATGCATTTAAAATTGTGCCTTTTACAGAACGGGCGCGCTCACCACACTCAGTATGATGATGATGATGTGTGCTTGAATAAAATTACTGCAGCTAAAGGATTTAACTTTACATTTACCCTCTGGTTCGGTGTTCCCGTTAAGCTTCCCAAACCGTCCCGCTCTGTCGTCCGCGGCTTACACATTTCCATTCGCCCTGCTGAGTCGGTTTTACCATTTTCCACCAGTGCTTGAGTAACTGGTGTGTACTGTGTCTTTGTGTGTGTGTGTGTGTGTGTGCTAATTTTCTCTCTCTCTCTCTTCCTCTCTTCCTCTCTTCTCCGGGCAGGTGTTAAGACATAAAGACGGCCACCATTGCGTTGACAGCTTCCGAACTATGACGGGATCTTCTGCATTATGGTAAGTGATGCTGCCATTTCGCAAAACTACTCTGCCCGTTTGGATGTGAGTTTTTTGTTGTTGTCCTTGCACCTGTCCCAAAAACACCACATGCCAGAGTGATGGAACGCGGATGAAAAGACATGAAGAATGATTTAGTAGATGCTGCAAAGGAATGCAATGCGCTGGGTTTTTATTTTACCCCGAGCTTTCCTGTTGGCTGTTTTTTATATTTTTCCTTTTTCGCAGTGATAAATCTTTCCCTTTTGCGTGGCAATAGTTTCCCCACCATTATGCCCGGCGGGGGTTGCGATGATGGGCGCGTTATGTATGGCGATGCCCGAGCGGTTCGTCGCTTGGTGCAAAGCTTTACCTAACTCCACCGCAGAGCGCAGGGTATTATTTGTTGTTTTTATTTGTTATTTTTTAACGAACCAAATCCAGGCTCGGGATTACATGTTATGCTGGTATGTTTCTACGTTTTCAACACGCGCCCAGAGATGTTGGCAAACAAGAAGGCAACCCTATTGTTCCAAAAATGCTCGCAAAATGCTTTCAAACCCGCACAAAATGCTCTGGGTACAGAAGAGGGCAAAGAGACGAAAAGTTCTTCATCATGTGGCGCCAGAATGCCTCGGAAGCAACTTCAACACACACGCACACAGACCTACACATTCCCACTACACGCAGGAAACACATACAGAGAGCATTGCAAGCACTGCGGTGAGGATGCACACGAACGAACGCAAGCCGTGGGTTAAACTGGGCGGACAGCTTTCGTGCTTTTGGCATTGTGTTATTTTTGGACCACAGCCAAACGGATCGCACCGAACGAGGGCCAAATGGGGCGTTCGAACATACACACACACCCAGTAGCCTTCATCCCAAATAGGGTCATTAAAGGCAAGGGCCCCCTCCGATGGTGCAACTGAAAACCTTGTGCGCGGTGCCCTTTTGTTTTCCATCGACTTGCTGCTGCTGCTGCTGCCGCTTCGGTCAGTAGGCATCGTTAGGAAGCATATGGGAAGAACGCAAGGCAAGGAAGGACACAAGTATAGTGCCCTGTTACGACACACAGACTGCGTGACTCCAAAGTTGAGCATCATCATCATCATCGTCATCAAATCGGGTGTAAAAGCTGCAGCTAAACTCTTTCCTTCTCTTTCTCGTCATATCTTTCCAATGGTTTTGCTATTTTTGGAACATTGAAGCTTTCTTCTTTCTTTTGGGGGTCCATTTGCTCTGTGCTGTGGACAGAATGGACCAACTGCAGAGCAAACGAAAGCAAGCTCACGCTGGGAAGAAGTGTCTTATGGCATTGGTAGCACCGTCCCAATAGATTCTCGATCCAAATCGTACGTCCAACTGAACGTTTCTCCATCTGCTAGCGGTTGCGAACCAATACCTTCATGTTGAGGATCTGTATTTTTTCTCTCTCTTTTTCTTCTTACATTGCGAGAAATTTTCACTGCTTCTCTGAAAGAGGTTAAAATCTGATCTGAAGCTTGGCTCGCGCTCTCCTACTCCTGCTGTGCAGCCTCGAGAGCTGATTTTCATTGGAAAGAGTCGTCTATGGGACGATGGGAGGTGGTGTAAGGTCCCTTGGGGTCATCGTTTCTCGACTTAAGTGTGCCTCACAGTTGGAATTTAATTTTGTCATTTTTCCCCATTTCCGGTTGGCCCACTGCCTGCGCGAGATGTCCGAAGAAGTGAGGCGAATTGCAAATTTGTGTGACAAAGATGTATGCACATCCTTCTTAGAGGCAATGGCGAGAAGAGAGAAAGAGACATAATGTCTGCAGAAGTTTATTTGCATAACCCCATGTAAATGGTGGAAAGAAAGGATTTGCAAAATTTGCTAATGAACTCTGTGCCGTGGGAAAGCAATGGTACTACTACCGGGGTATCTGGGGAAAGCTTTATTCTCGGTAAAGCAATGTGAAGCAATGTTGTCATTTTACTGCGCTGCTGCTAGCAAACAAACCCCGCTCGTGTTACGGTTATGTGGAAGTAATATGTTAAAAGTGCGCTCCTCTTCCAGCGAAAGCTCACAAACTCGGTGGTTTTTGGTACTCAGAAAAGGCACACACACACACACACGCTGCTGCATGCTCCTGTGGCTGTGATGGAAAGCAGAAGCTACTGAATAAGTAATTGTTCGCGTTTCTAACTACGCGGAACTGCTCTCACATGACCACGGATGATAATCACGAGCACCAAAAATGAATCATTAAGTTGGGCGAAATTTTCACGCGCTTAATTCCTTGGCACAACACATACAGCTGCTGTGTGTGTGTGTGAAAGAAACTTTGCCATTTGTGCAAAATGATGGGAAAACTGCATCATTACGCTCGTGTTGAGCAGCCGCGCTACTTTCGCCGTGAAAAGATCAGTGTCAGAGGCCGGGGATTGCCAATTTGAACAGGACGGGAAAAGCCTGCATCCTTGTGACATGTTGTCCGTGTGTGTGTTTGATCGTACGTTCATTAAATGGCGATCGGTCATTCGATGTTCGTTTTAGCGCATTGCCCGCCACGTGTACGTTGAGCTTGACCGTTTAATCCCCGGCAGCAATGCGACAGGAAACGGCTAACAGAAGGTGGTAGCCAAAGCACACTTGCCCCCCATACAGGAGTGTTTATTATTTCCTCAATCAATCATTTTTAATGAGCACACACACGTACACTCAGTAGTGCGCCTGCAAGGGAAAAGTGCGCAGGGCTGGACAATCGACATACTACTACCGAACAGCATAATCAGCATACCGGAGGGGCAAGCGGAAAAAGAAAAAGCAGTCAGGATTGATGTGGAAATGGAATTCATTTATTCATGAGCACGGGTAGCGGATAGCGAGCGGAGAGTTACTGTGTTGACAGATACACGGGCTGAACAAGCAAATGGGGTGGGGATGGTATGCCCCAGGGGAGGGTGGGAATGCGAACCGATGGGACAATCGAACAAGCGAGAAGACCGCCGAATCGTCGTCGTGAACACAAGCACACTCCTCCGCCTTCCCGGTGTTCGCGGTACATTAACTTTCGGTGCTTGCCGGCGGATAAGCTCTCCCTCCTATTTGATGTTTCCTGTGCGGCCAGCAGCAGCAGCACCACCAGAACCAAAATGAACATCATGCTGCTCTAGGTTGTGCTACTCGAGCCCCGGTTTTTTTTTTGCATAATAACGAACCATTGTCATTGAATGATGGTGGTGTGGATGTAGTCAATTCCCATTCTGGCTGTTACTGCACAGTAGCAATACGGTTGGGGAATTTATTTGTACCCTGTAACACATCAACGGATGCTTAATTTGCCTTGTGAAGTGAACGGAAGAGCAGATTGAGTGCGAGATGAAATTTCATGTTCAATAATATGTATATATTTGTATTGTGAATGAGTTACAAACGAACTCCAATCGAATATTCCAACGAATTTAGCTCAAAGAAACTGCTGAAAATACACATTGTTCACTGTCCCGCTCGCTAAATTGAAAAAAAAAAGCAAATTGTGTCCCGCTTGTTGAATAACTTCTGTTTTTAATCATGTATTTGAATGCAGTGCTGTAAAATCTCATGAGCATCACGAGATTTTTCACCAACGAAAACAATGAACCTATCCGTGGTAGCTTGATGCTCATTGCTGATACTCAATGAAAGTGCGTCATGACATGCCGAACGTGACATGCGAATGCTTGAGTCCAAAGCGACACTATGACTGACAAACTGAGCTTAATGTCGGCGCAAGCATAATCATGATTTTTTGCTGGCTGGGAACAGTGCTTGCCAAATGACACTTTTTCAGTCACCAACACTCATGACTGAAACGCAGCTCAAATCAGCTCACGTACACATCTGAGATGATCAGATGTGAGACTCTCAACAGTTGTTGGATCAATCACATGCTTGGTGACATTTTGTTTAGCACCCAACTCTTGATCACTCACTTGGTATCGACATTTTCTGTCGGTGATAATCATGACATTCTTGGAATAATATACTTGACGTGTGGTCCCAAGCAGCAAAATTAGCATGCTTTCTCGCCCTGACTAGTTTGAGTTACCAAACATGTGATGGTCGCAACAACTGTTTGAGCCTGACCTCTGATCATCACAGTAGAGCTCGCGATGGTGGTATGATTTTGTTTCAGCCGGATCTGAAACTGGAACTGATCACAGGAAAAAAAAGTCATGACATAGTGATTGACCAAGCGTTGGTCGCAAAAGTAAAATTGGTATTGGTCACACCAATCATTTTGAGTATCATTTCTGATTATCACAATTCAGTACGTGACGCTGACATGGAGTTTGTATCAGTCAGATTTTTTATGACATTGACATTGATATTTTGCAGCACTGTTTGTATATTTTGTTTCCACGAACACGGAGTAAGGTCAATTTTTGTAAACAAATTGCATAACTTTAGGCGTTTTTTGTGTTACCAACAAACCGTTTTTGTGACACAATATCGAATGGATTGATTAAAATAATTGCTCTGATATTATGCAATTAACAAAATGACATTTGTTTTACCACTTTGCTACTAAAAGCAAAAAACTTCAAATGCCAAAAATAGACCCGACATCAAAAGTTAGGCACGTAATGTTGAAAATGGTAAAAAAAAAAACTGAAAACAAAATCCCCTTGTAAATGGCGAAACGGCTGCGCGGCCCTATCTGACGCCCAACGATCTCGAAACTGGAGCAAAAGTTCACAATGAAAATCAGATTCCGCTCCACACAGTCCCGCGAAAAGCTTCCCGGTTCTGCGAAAAGCTTTATCTTCTGTGTTTCTATTTTTTTTATTTGCTCTACAGTGTTTTATTCCATTCAGTTTAGATTGCTACCAAACGGATTCGCAATCATTTCAATCGCTTCTCCATCGACCAATCCGAACGCGAATGAACGAACGAACGAACGTACAGCCACAATGACGTCGATGAACGAACTGAGGGCACTGTTTTTCCCCCGGGGGTGCACAAAGGGGGGAGAAGAAGGTGAACAACGACCGTGGAACCGTGAGGTTTGACGTAAGGTATTCTTTTTTTGTGGCTTTGGTGCTCAAACATTATGAAAAGAAACGATCACTTTACGGTCGTGTCAGAGCCGATTTTACCTTCATGCGTCACTGGGGAGGGCCCAGCCCGAGCGAGACTTTTCGTACCGAACGTGGGCATTCGCGCTGAATGAAAAGTGGCTCCGTATCTACCTTAACTGTTTATTGTAGCAAACAAAAAAATCAGCTCACACACACACACTTACAAAGCAAACGCGATAAAAGCTCTTCGAAGCGCAGCGTTGTGCAAAACAAATTTCACCCAATTGGAGGAGAGAGTGCGAATAAGTAATTTGCTTTGCTGCCTGCCCGGATAAAGGCAGTTACATTACAGGCAAACGAAAGAAGTGATTGGGCGGATGTTTCTTCGATTCGGCGGGGGTGGGGACGGGGTTGTTTTTCTTTCACACAGACGGTAGAGAGTTGCTAACTTTTGCCAACTTTCTTCTCTCTACATGCGGCAAGAACTTTTCCGAACGACAAATTCGTGCGCGCCAATCAGCAATAGCAAACAGGGCTCCTGGTTTTTGTCTTTTTTGTTGTGCTGTAGCATTTAATTAATCGAACGTAATAATTGTACTTACGACGTGTGCGGACGGACGGTGTGCTGTATTTTCGCTTTGGTAATTTTGGAGAGCGACCACAGCACGGTTCGATGGAGGCGCTTGGTACTTCACTCGAGTGCGCGCGCCCGCACCCAAAGCGAACAGAACGAGCCCAGTATCGTTTGGTTGCATTCTTCTTGTTTCGCTACTAAACCAAGCATTTTTTTTTCTTAACAACCCTACGGTTCAGTTTAACTCTTAACGAATGGGACTTCCACTCCAGCAGAAAGCAAAAGCCAGCGGGTGGGCTTTTTTTGAGCTTTTTGTTTTTTTTTTTTTGCTCGGGCATGTGGTGCGTGTTTTTTTGCACAATTTTCTTTGATGTTGGGCTGCAACGCACTGCCAGTTTCACCTTGCCCTTTTCATGTTTCGTTTTTTTCTTGACTCGTTCTATTCTCGGAAGGTATTTTAGCTCTCTAGATTGCACAATAAAGCGTACGACTATGCGATTGTGGATGGAATTTATATGAGCAGCAGATTAAATTCCTTATTGCAGTGTTTTGAGACGATATTGACTGCACAGCAATCGTTGTAGTGATTGTGTGTACAATATTGTGACTGATCATCATCATTCTGCCTGGTGAATGTCATTTTCTTCAATTTTTATTTTAATCATTTTATGCCGAGCTTCTACATTTCATAACATTACTCTCTAAAACAGCACTTTTTACGTCACTCTACTGTGCTTCAGTTGGTACAAAATGCTCTCTAAAATGCACTCGAAAGCTTCAAACCCATCCTCGAGCCGAACAAAAATGCGCTTGCCGGGTACAATTGTGTTCCTTCTTTCCGTACGACCATGCTCGAACAACGCTTTGCAGCTCCCTGCACATTGAACAGCAGCACACATTCCCTTGCACAACGGACACTCGCAATGCTTTGTGTGTGCTCTCGGGGATGGAGTTTTTTTTTTTATTATTCTGAGGGAACTATTTCGAAACGAGTAAAGTTTTTCCTAAATCACTTCGAGAAAAAGCCATTGCGAAATCGGTTTCGGGAGAAAAGGTTGAACAGAGCAGCAGATGCCCCGTCTCGGCTGCCCCGAAACGCTTCCTTGCACCGAAGAATTTAGAATGAACTTTGCCCGAAGCCGTTCTTGAACGACCCGGCACGAATAATTATCATTACTGCTTGAGGTGCTTCTTGTAGTGTACCTACTCGTTCTGTGTGCAGGCGAAACAGCAGCGTAAATGAAAGCTGTAAAGGCTTTTTATGTGACTTTGCGGCAAACGATGATTCTTTCCATGCTAACAGGAAACTTGTTTTACATTTCTACAGTTAACAGCATGCGATGTTAAAAGTAAATAATCAATTCAAAACTCCCCTCTTCTTCTTCTTCTTCTGCTCTCTTTACAGACAATAACAACCATTGAGAAGCAAGTGAATAATAACTTCGGGGCTTCAACATGAGCTCGCGTCACGCCTTCTACACCGTCGAGGTGGGCGACACCAAGTTTACCATTCTAAAGCGATACCAAAACCTGAAACCGATCGGTTCCGGTGCTCAAGGCATTGTATGGTAAGTGTACTAATATGCCCCCAAACCCACACACACCTACAGCTTACGGCATCCGCCGCCAACCGGACACATTCCTTTGCAATTAAACACGCATAGACGACGAGCGGACGGGGATGGGAGTGTTGCTGCCACACACACACTGCTGTGAGCATACACCTTTTACAACGCTTTTCGATTAGTTGAACCGCGTTTTACTGCTGCTGCTGCTGCTGCTCAGGACACGTCCTATTATATTCCCTTGAGAGGTTGCAGTTTCCAAACGGCAAAAAGTCAATCTCTCCGGCTGTGCAGCCTCTATTGTGCTGCTTCTACCATTGCTCCTCGGTTGGGATATAGGTTTGCGCCCCCAAAACGTATGTGTGTGTATGCCTTTTGATGAATAAAGAAGCAGCAGGTTTCAGGTTTGCCAGCGTGTGTGCATCCATCGCGAGAGGAGGGGCGCGCGCTTTGGTTCCCGAAGTGCAAAGGGCGAAACAATTTTCAATTATGCAGAAAGTTCAAACCCACACAAAAACCCTCAACATGTGTGTGTGTGTGTTGGTGTGTGCGTTAGTGCATTATTGAATGGAAAGAAGCAAGCCTCGTTTAGTTTTATTTTTTTTGTTCGGGTATTTGGAGATGGGTTTGCTCCAGAAGAGAAGAATACTTTTCATTCACTGTGTGTGGGCTCTTCCTCCACTGCTAACTCGGGAGGAAATGTAACTGCTATCTCTCGTTTGTGTGTGTGTGTGTGCAGTTTGCGAATATCGCATTGCACTCGAGCACTCCTCGAGTCCTGGCTGCTTGGATTGAAATGGATTTGCGTTCTTCTGCCATTTTTTTTTTTGGTCTGTTTCCCCCATTTTCCAAAAGATTTGCCCCACGGCGGCAGGTTTGATGAGGGTTGGCTTGGTACAAAAACCATTCCCCAACAGCACAATGGGGAAGTGCTTCCCCAGGCACTTTAATTGCCTGATTGAGTTTTGCGCTGCTGCCTGTGCACAGCTTTAATGTTTTATCACTTCAACACAGACGCCTTTAAAAAAGCAGAACCTTGTGTTGTAAATTGCATATATTTAGGCGGATTTCCAATTTGCGAGCAAGTGTACGAGCTTTCACAAACAGCTAAGCGCCTGGATGTATGCAATTTGCGGCTCGAAAGGTGTGTTTTTACACTTTAAAGCCATGAAATATGGTTAATGTTCGTTCCACTCTCTGCGCGCGAACGTGCTTCTTTCCTTTGGGAAATATTTTTTAATTTATTTATTTACACACACACAAACACGCACACACACACACACACACACACACACACACACACACACACACACACACACAAATACACACACACACACACACACACACACACACACACACACACACACACTCACTCACACTCACACACACACACACACAGTCAGGTGATGTTTTCATACATCGCCCGCGCGACGCAACCTTTAATCTCACCCTCCCCCTTGGGGGCGTAAGCAGAGCAAATTTTGAATTCTCACTCCACCGTTATACCGTGGCGGGAAATATCGTTTGACAAATATTAATATTGCCCCATAAATCTCTACCCAATTCGGGTGTTTCACACCCTCTGGTGGCGGTGGTGGTGGCGGTGGTACACTCTGCTTGCAAACCGGTGCAGAGCTTGCTGAAGAAGAAAGCTGAAGTTATTTCGTGCGCCTAATTTGCTTGCTCTAGCAGCAGGCGAAAGCAGCACAGCAAAACATGGGAATATAGATCTTGAGCGTGTCTCGTGCGCTGCTTTCTGGAATACATTTCCCAAAGCAGCCCTCTCGGTACGTGTACGAGACGGCAAGAGTCATCCCATTTTTCCGGCTGTATCTCTCTTCCGGGAGCTTTCTCGACGTGGTGGAGCAGGAGAAGGAGTAGTTGCACATATATTTTCTATGAAAATTGATGTTGCTGTGTGCGCCCCTCTGCCGTACAAGTACAATTATGGAATCGCGTTTCGTGCACAAAGCTGGAAAACAACAGAAACGAGAGAACCCGTCTGTAGCAGCAAGCTCTCCGTGAGCTCGGCATGAGTAACTTTTCCATGCATGAAATTTGTGCCAGTGATGATAATAATAATTGTTATTATTTTTATGGCCCTCCCATCACCCACTCCCCTTCTTTTGCAGAGGATGCAGGCACAGCACACACACACAGCATTTGCCTACGTCGACCGCCGAACGAGAAACGGCCGCCATTAGAGACCAACACCGGTTCGGGTTTTGGTGCACGGCCTACGGCTGGATAGGAGAGAAAGGGGTTCCACCACCAAAACTGGTTTGCCAAGCTAAAATCTGCCACTAATCACCTTTGTGTGCCATTGTGGCTGCGTTCGCATGTTTGTGTGTGCCGCGTTGCGTCTAAATTTATGATTCGAGAGAGGCCTCAAAACTCGAGCATCAACCACAATCTTCCGGTCGATTGAGAATTGCTGTGAGGTGCAGACCTCCCTGAAATAATGGCATTTTCGTGTGCAACTGTGGTGCAACCACACACACAACAACTGAGGGGGGGATTGCCTGGGAGAAGGGTTACTGCTGCGAGTGATGCATTGGCGTGCGATATGATTGGCCCGGCGAGCTGCAGACGACGGGGAACATCGGGGATTATGTTGCAGAATTGTTTACCAATTTGCATATAAGTACAACAACCTACCAAACAACCAGAAAGGAAAGAGGAAGCCGGTAGTCCTGTCCGCGACTGCACGTACCACCATACCCCCGGATATGTCGCTGGAAGTAGTAATTAATCGCAAACACAGGAGAGTAATTAAAAGGTTATTGCACCAGGATGTTCAGTTCCACCAGTCTGTGTGGGTTTGACGCTGCTTGAAGAGCTGCTGCTGTATGTATAACACTCCTAGGGGAGGGAGAAACAGACCTCTTCCATCACAAACACTGACATCATCTCGACGCCATACTCTCTCTTCCTTTGGTGCTCTTGGGGTCCCAAAATTCGTTGTGTAATCGAGTGGATTTTTGGCATTCGGAAAATGTCCTTTCTTCTCCATTATCCGGTACATCCTCGAAGCTCGAAGTCGTAAATCACTGCGGATTTACGTATGCGTGTGTGTGTGTGTGTGTGAGAGATTTAATGCTGCAGCCCGATGGTTTTTGCGAGCCGCATCCAGTAACGGCAATCAACTGCGCGTCAAATCGACCCGTCAGAATCGTTACAGGGTTTGGGAGACGGCAAAGACTTGGCTTTGGCGTGCCCCAAAATGGTTGTTGCTTTCTGGAGGAGTTCCGGGAGTGTATGTGTGTGTGTGTGGTCGTCTCCATCTCTATACGCGCTGCGGCTGTGGATATGATGGTGAAAGCAAAACAGGTCATTAATTTTAATGGTCAATTCAGTGTGTCCAGCTGGGAGGAAGAAAAATTGAGGAATGGGAAAGGGGAGGGATCATGGCGGGCATGGCTCACGAACATCGTTGATTAAGCTTGAGCTAAATGAACCGAACACAAGCTTGAGAATGATTCATTTGGGATTGTCTTTTTTGTTTGTATTTTTCTCATTTTCATTTCCTTCTTTTGCTTTCTTCTGTTGATAATTTTGCTTGATTTTTTACCTTTTTTTTCTTTGTTTTATATTATTCTTCATTTTAACCATGATTTTCACATTCTTTTATTATGCTTTTAATAGTGTTCGATCCTTTTTTTCTTATTTCATTTTAGTTGAGTGTGTGTGTGTGTGCAGTTGCAATTGCCGTGTTTTTAATTTAGCAACTGTTGTCGTTGTCGTTACGTTGCTACCAAGTGTGTTCGAAACACGATTCCGTTGCATTTGAGAAGGTCCGGGTCCCTTCCCGGGCGGTGCAATTTCCTGTTTCTCTCTCTGTGTTGTGTTGTTACACCCACCAAGCCTTTTGGTCTAGTCAAGAGCCCTTCATATCCCTAAAGAAAGCAAAAAAAAGCTCACAGAAGAGCTCCGCTTGAGGCAATAGAAGAAGAGAAAATAAACCATGAGCCGAAGAACGACAAACTATGTGCGGTACCAGTTCTCGGACACGGAGTTCGAGGTCCCGGAGCGGTACACCAAACTGGAGGCGAAAGGGTTCGGTGCCCAGGGCACGGTTTGGTAAGTCCCCGTACGCCTCTCGCCTCTCTACTATGTTATGTGAACGTTAACCGCACGCAGCAACAGCAAGCCCCAAAAAGACGGCGATGGTGCAGAGAACGAGAGAGTTGTCTTAATGTGTAACGACGCCGCTGTTGGAAATGCTTTGTGTAGGATGAAATTGAAGTCTTTTATAATCTGTGTTTTAGAGCGCTTTCCGACTTCCGACTAAAAGCACCCTATTAAGTACCAAAAGCTCAGCAAAATTGGAGCTCTCGGCGAGGATGTGTGTGTAGACAAGTAGAATCTTCCATTATTAATGTGCATGCAAAAGCGAGCGAAATTGATTACAACGCCTCCCTGCTCCTCTCCCCGTCGTCGTCGTCGTCGTCCGTTCGCTAACATAATCCTCTCGCCAATCGAAAGAGATTACAGATTAACAACCACTCCCTAACATGGAAAGGACGCTAACACACGTTTTACTTACAACCCTCTGCCGTCACTGATGTGCCTCTAACGTTATTAAGAGAAATCTCCGTTCCCGTTCCCTGTCCTGTGTCTTTTACATCTAACCAAACCTCTTTGTCAATCAGATTAGTAGTTGCCGGTGGTGGTGGTGGTTCTCGGTGATTGGTTGGTTCGCTTTATGTCGTTTGCTGCTTCAAGATATCCGCAAGAAAGAACACGAATACCATGCCTGCAAGAATTCTACACGCTGCAGATGTCCGCAGTAATATTAACATTTTCCTGCCCTCTTCTTTACTTGTCTTACATTTCCTTCTCTTTCTCTGTGTGTGCACACGTTTTGCAGCAAAACACGCTACAAAATTGATGCAAAAATCCCAGAAACCAATGTCACTTACCGTTCGTTCTTCTTTTTTTCTTTCTTTCTCTCTTTTACCTCCAGTGCCGCATACGATACAGTAACACAGCAGAACGTTGCCATCAAAAAGCTATCCAGACCTTTCCAAAATGTCACTCACGCCAAACGAGCCTACAGGGAGTTTAAGCTTATGAAATTAGTCAATCATAAAAATGTAAGTGCACACGACCCGGTGTGTGTGTGTGTGTGTGTGTGTTATTGCAACAGAATAATCATATTAAACTGTGATTTGTGTTTTTTTCTCTCTCCTCCCCCGTCCGTAGATCATTGGACTGCTGAACGCGTTCACGCCCCAGCGCACACTAGAAGAGTTCCAGGATGTGTACCTGGTCATGGAGCTTATGGATGCGAACCTCTGCCAGGTCATACAGATGGATCTGGACCACGAGCGGATGTCCTACCTGCTCTACCAGATGCTGTGCGGCATCAAGCATCTCCACTCGGCGGGAATTATTCACCGGGTAGGTGGTCACCAATTAGCCGCGCGGCATACTGTCATGAGCAACACGTGATGTTAATCACAACCGCAACCAATTAACGTATCTGTGGTAGCTTGGTGTTCACGATGCTGATACTCCATGAAAGTGCGACATGTGAATGCTTGAGTCTAACACGATACTTTGACTGACAAGCTGAGCCTAATGCCGTCGCAAGCATGAACGAAGTGCAAGTCAGCTCTCGTACACTACTGTGATGATGGGTGGTGAAAACTCAAACAGTTGGTGGACTAATCACATGCTTCGTGATATTTTTTTTAGCATCAAACTCTTGGTCACTCACTTGGTTATGACATTTTCTCCCTAAAACTGGCGACCAAGTGACTGACCAAGAGTTGGCTGCACAAAATGTCACCAAGCAAGTGATGGTCGCGCCAACCTCTGATCATTGAAGTAGAGCTCTTGACACTGACATGATTTTGTTTCAGCCGGAATTTGTCATGACAATGTCAGTGACATTTTGCATAACTGATCACTGTTTTAAAAGTAGTCATCAAAAAATGACTGACCAAACGTTGATTGCTAAAATGTCACAAAGCATATAATTGGACACAGCAACTGATTGAGTATCACCTCTAATCATCACAATTCTGTACGTGACGCTGACATGGATTTTGTTTTAGTCAGATTTTTTTAATGACATTGACAGTGACATTTTGCATAACTGATCACAGTTTAAAAAAAAAGTCATGAAAAAGTGACTGACCAAACGTTGATTGCTAAAATGTCACCAAGCATGTAATTGGTCACACCAACTGATTGAGTATCACTTGATCACCTCTCACTAAACATGGATTTTGTTTTCGTCAGATTTTTTGTATGACATTGACAGTGACATTTTGCAGCACTGATGTCACAATCGTGTATCTGCTGCTCTAGTACTTACATCGTATTAACATGATTCTCGTTGCGCCTTTGCAGGACTTGAAGCCCTCCAACATTGTGGTAAAGTCGGACTGCACACTGAAAATCCTCGACTTTGGGCTGGCCCGTACGGCCGGCACCACCTTCATGATGACGCCGTACGTCGTCACGCGGTACTACCGTGCGCCGGAGGTCATCCTCGGGATGGGATACAAAGAGAACGTCGACATCTGGTCGGTCGGCTGCATCATGGGGGAGATGATACGCGGCGGCGTCCTGTTCCCCGGTACAGATCATATTGATCAGTGGAATAAAATCATTGGTGAGTGCTCTCGAAATCCCGCGTGATCAAAAGTACGCGACTAATTGCAACTCTTCTTCTTCAGAACAATTGGGTACTCCGTCCCAGAACTTTATGACGCGGTTGCAACCGACCGTGCGGAACTACGTGGAGAACAGGCCCCGCTACTCGGGGTACGCGTTCGATCGGCTCTTCCCGGACGTGCTGTTCCCGACCGACTCGAACGAGCACAACCGACTGAAGGCTAGTCAGGCGCGGGATCTGCTCAGCAGGATGCTGGTGGTCGATCCGGAGCACCGCATCTCGGTCGACCAGGCGCTGGTGCACAGCTACATCAACGTGTGGTTCGACGAGAGTGAAGTGAATGCGGTAAGTGTTAATCTGTTGTGCAATGAAAAAAAGAAGAATAGGTGATAATGTATTGCATTCACCTTCGCTTTTGCAGCCCGCACCCGGCCCGTACGATCACAGCGTGGACGAGCGTGAGCACACGGTCGAGCAGTGGAAGGAGCTGATCTACCAGGAGGTGATGGAGTACGAGGCGCGCAATAATCTGGCGGACGGGGAGGGCGCTCCACGGTAGAAACCAGAGGGCAGCTGTACCGCTCGGTCCGGTTCACAGCCAACTTCTTCCTCTTTAGCGACGGACGAGGCAGCAGGAGCAGCAGCAACCGCACCACCACACCACCACCCGGTAGAAGAAGGAACGACGACGACGACAACGGAGCAGGAGGAGCCTACTGCTGAGGAGTAAGGCACCAGGCCACTCTTAGTTCCCTCTCCTCCACCCTGACGCGCGCACATGCACAAGCAAGAACAAGTGAAAGCAATAATGCTACCTTTTTAGCAAACAAAAACCACCACCATTAACCCTGGAGACCAAGGAGACCTGACCCTCGGCTGAAGCTCATCGTGCGGCGTTGCGGTCAGTTTCAAGAGGGAAAACCAAGACACACACACACGCAACTAAAAAGTGTCTGGATGCAAATGCAACAGCAGAGGGAGCTAGAGAGAGAGAGAGAAAGAGAGAGAGTGATATGGTTTCAAGTATCTATCCTAGCGTAGAGAAAGGAAAAAAGGAAGTTGCTGAAGTGATGCCGGCAGCTGTGCGTCTTTTGGGTGGTGATGGTAGTGTGTGTGTGTGTATGTGTGTGTATGTGTGGTGGGACATTTCCCTTTGTACGTCGTCCTCTCTCTCTCCTTCTCTCTATCTCTTCCGTATCTGGTCATATGAATAAGTGCAATAATGTGTCGTCCACACGGCAGCCTGCTTGGGGGAAAAAGAGGAAGCAACAGTGGCATGAATGAGGAATGAGAGAGAGAGAGAGAGAGAGATAGGCCGAGAGAAAGAGAAAGAGAGAGAGAGAGAGAGAGAGAGAGAGAGAGAGAAAAAAAAGTGATATTTACAGCCTGACAAAGAACGAGAATGTCCTTAGTAGAAATTGCGATCGGTGTCTGGTCGGTATTCCGAATGATTAGTAACCGAGAACAGTAAGAACAGAAGAGTAGAGCAGTCAAGCGAATGAACCAGAACTACAGAAAACTCAAGAACTAGAGCGAGCGAGAGGGAACTGCGAAGACAAACGTTTAGTTGGAATTTTAGGTTCACATTACCGTTTTCATTTCGTTTCGAGGTAAGTTTTCCCTTTTCTTTTGTCATTAATTGTTTCGCAAGTGCTCGATCAACTACTGTCGATAGTAGTAATCACACAGAGTTCAAAGTTCAAACACTTTTGCCCCCGTCAACAGTTGCAGTACTGTTTGTTATCTTATTTCGCTCTTTAATTGAATTATGTATCGATGATACATCACCATCGACGGATTAGGTTGCTGTTGATATAACGAGAGCACTAAACGTTAGGGACAACCTGTACTATGGATTCCAACACTGCATAGCTGCAGTGCTCAATACACATACACACCCACCCACTGCCCTCTATTTTGAATTTAAGAAGCAAACTCGAAACGACAAAGGCAAAGACACCGAACACAGACAGAAAGACAGCCTCAAATAAGGGTTGAAACCAATACCACCACACACTCCCCGCACTCTCAGAAAATCGATGCAGAAAAGGAACAAAAAAAAACACGTACTTAAACCGACAGACAGACACGAGAACGAGAAGGGGGGAAAAGAAATAGTTAAAGCATCTTTGATTCAGTTCATGAGCATACCATGCCTCCATAAAAACGCTAAAATTGACAACAACGGTACAGCAAAGTAAAACAAACAAAAACAAGCAAAAAATTGAAGGTATTGATAAATTATTTGACTCACAGTAAGGAGACAGACACGCATCCTTCGGGAAGAGTTTAAGGAAGAGTGGGGTGCGCGTCATGTGTATTTGTTAATTGCAAACTCATTTTGAATAAAGACGTCGTCGGCAGTAAGGCAGTAAATATTACTTTAGTCTATATATATATATCATTAAATACCATAATACAATAATACCTTATAATGAATATATGATACCGTAGCAGGAAATATCCGTGTACATAGCAAACAGCTCTAGTGTGTTCCCCTCACTTTATAACGCTATCGAAATGGGGTAGGGAAAATGCGTACAGAGGAGCCGTGTGCGCGAGAAAGCGAGAGAGCGGCAAATTTCGCAAATAATCAAGCTAAATAATTATGGTTACTGGAAAGACTATTACAAAAACAGCAGACTATTGAAACGCAATGCGCAGGAAGGAAGGAAGGCAGGAAGTCTCTTTTCCTTCTACCAATTCTCATCATTTGTGTAGAGAGAGGTGAAAACAACTGACCGGCCGTGACACGCCATGGTTTTGACTCACACACATACACAATCATACCCCTCACTCTTTTGGGGAAGAACAAGGGGACATTATGGGGAAACGCTGCTGTGTATTGAGAGTGATTAGTTCGAATAATGAAAACGAAAAGCATCCTCGGAATAGATCGTAACACAACACAAGGACACACATTAATGAAACAAATATCCAATTCTTCAAGCGCAAAACAAAACAAACACACAGCAGCAGGCAGCAGCAGCTTTGTTTGTCTCCCCGTCGGCACAACACCTCCTCGTCCCGTATGCTGCAACATTCTATGAAAAGGAAAAAGGAAAACCTCCCCTCTATTTCTCTAAACTAATCGAACGTTAATTGCGGTTTAAAGTTTTTCCACCCGCTCTCTTCTCAATCGCATCAACAGTCGAAGGAAAACAAACGTGGAAAATGAAGAAGAAAAACAAGTGTAGTAGGAAAAATTAAAACTTTAAAACGAAAAGCAGCAGCAAAAAACATAAACATTACGAACAAACAAACAAAACACACTCTAAAGCAAAGCAAACAATTTAGTGCAAAATAGAGCGCAAGCAATTCGTACACACACACACACACACTCGGACACAGAAAAATAGAGAAAAAGGACTCGGAGTTAGATGAAGGTAGCGAGTGGTAAAGAAATTAAAAAAAAAATGAAACATTAAGCAAGCTTACATGAAAAAAAAACAAACAAATAACCAAAACAAACAAACAAACAAAAAGAAAAGATGAAACACAGAGAGAAAAGAGGAGAGAGACAGAAAAGAAGAAGCATACCTTTGAAGCAAAAGAAGAAGAAGAAGAAGAAGAAGAAGAAAACAAGATGGTACAGTTTTACGAATCCGCCCTTTTTATAAAAACAAAAGTTAAAGGTGAAGCAGACGTTAGAAGGGGAAAACAATTTGCTGAAACATGATAAAATAATAGAGAAGAAAAAAAGCAGAAAAATATGTCCCAAAAACAAACAAAAAAAAAACATTGTATTGTCCGCTAAAACTACAAGCTAAACCAACAACAACAGAAACAGAAGAAACACTTGTTCACAAACACTGTTTTGCTCCCCCCCCGTTGGGATGCCCGCGCGCGCGCACCCCTTTCAGTGAAGGAATAGGGTGAACCAAGGGGGTTTATTTTTGACAGGGCGTGATGGGGGGAAAAAACGTTCACAAACACTCACACACAGACACAAACTACGCTACATATGGCTTAGGAATAAACTAATAATATTGTGGATTTATAAGTAGAAGCTTTCCGAATTACGAAGAAAAACACACAGCCATACAGAAACTCGAGTTCTTCTCTACTTAAGCGTACATCTTCTCGACTCTTTACAACCTGCATAGTGAAGGGGGTGAAGTGAACGAAATGATCCTATTTGCAGAGTAATAGTAACATACACGGGACATACACATACACACCCACACACACCTAGTGACAATCGCTTCAACTTTTGGTCGCCTCAGTACACAGTTCTGCCTTCCTTTTGTCCATCAGCAATAGAAGAAAAGCGTCCGGTTGGGACCCGAAAGACGTTCGAAAGGATCAGTCGAATGGAATTACAAAAACACAAACCCACACGTACATGCACACACTCTTTCATGCGTCCATAGTCGAGTCAATGCGCGGGGAAATGCTGCTTACCATGATATATTCGTAGCTCTAAACACTTATAAAAGCAACACCACAGCAAAACAAAGCCACTACTATATAGAGAGAGAGATAATGATAAAGAGAGCAACAAAACGTACATACCACATAGTAGAAACAGACAACAGCAACCACAAAACTAATGTGAACTTACTTACCTCTCTCCAACAAAATCTCATTCCCTTTCAGCTCGTTTGTTAGAAACAGATTTAAAAAAAACAGCAAAACAGAGAGAAACAACCCCCCTTAATAATAGAGAATAAAGGAGAGTGACCGTCGCAACCCAGCTCACACTAAGCTCGTAGTGCAAACCAACACACAGAAAGCAATAGCAAAATATGCTGGATTATCATCATCTGCATCCGTTAATCCATCTTTTCCGGTGCGTTTTGTTCGTAATTTTCCCTTCGCTCGGTGCCTGGGACGTAAGCGAAAGTTCCCCAGTCCCCAGTGGCGGGGGGAAATAGGCAATAGGTACTGCACCCGCCATACAAGCCTCTAATTAGGAGCAGGCATTAGCATTATGCATTTGCAAGCGATTGAGATAGAGAGAGAGAGAGAGTTGTGTCTGTTATTATAAAACGAATGAAGAAGATAACAAAATTGACTAAAGAGAAAGAAAAAGAAAAAGAGAGAAAGAGAAAGAAGAAAAAACACATCTAGATAAAAGAAAACAGACGCGCCTCCATGTGTGTATACTTGTACTGGCAGGAAAAAAAGGAAAATAAATTCAAAAAAAGAAGAAAAGAATACATGAAGAACTACCAAGATTATAAAAGCGTAATAAATGATTTCGTGAGAGTGATAACAAAACATAACAAACAAAAAAGAATAAAACAAAACACACACAGATACACACACACACACACACTGGCAGAAGGAGCAAAAAGTAAGGGAACTCCAAAAAGCAAAAACAAAAAGATATTAAAAATGAAAGCAAAGGAAGAGCAAACAAACGGAAGAAAATGACAAACCAGTTAGGCTCTGAACCGCTCCAACCCTCCCGAAAGCCATGTGTGCTGCAGTGGAAATTAAAACAAGCAGATATATAAATAAAAGCATAATTTAGCAAGAGCAGCTGGGAAGAAGGAAGGAAGAAAAGAACAGCAACAAAAAAAGCAAAACCGTGTAGTGGGCGACATATAATAATAAAAAAAAAATCCGCGTGTTGTGCGTTGGTGTGCGTTTGAAAGGCTGAAACATGGGAGAGAGAGAGAGAGAGAGAGAGTTCCACTTCTTCGTACGCAAGCAGTTGCGTTTAGAGGGATAAGTGTGCTGCTGAACGGTTGAACTGAAGTAGGAGACGAGCAAAGACGAGGAAAATCACAATAGTAATAGCAGCAGCAGCAGCAGAAGCAGAGCAGGGATTGGTAAAAGTTCATAAGACAAGAAGAAGAAGAAGAAGAAGTGAACAAGCGAAACACGTGTGTGAGAGGAAAGATTGGAAGAAGCAGTAAGAAAAAAACTGAAGAAAAAAAAAACAAAGGAAGAATTATTCGAATGCACGCGATAAATGAAAATAAATGAATTAATAACTACCAATAATCCACGTGGGTAAATGATTTCTTCATAAGGCGTAATCCATCAACGTAACGCTTGTAGTATGGGGAAGTGAATGAAAAGATACACACTCCATCCGTCATCTTTTCTCTCGTGTGATAAGAGCATGTGATAAGCGCCCAATAAGAGAGAGGAGCGTTAGATCTTCTCACACTAGCGAGAGCGAGACATGGTGAGAGTGTGGATCGATAGAGCTACCTCCTGATTTGGATGATCTCCTGTTACGATGCCTGGTATTTTGGTCCGCGTTAGCAGCGTTTCGATTGGTCGCAGCATCCTTCCGAGGCAGCGGAAAGGGCGAGAGAAGCGATACACACTCTCCTCGTCATCTTTCCTCTCGCATGATCAGAGCATGTCATAAGCGCCCAATAAGAGAGAGGAGCGTTAGATCTTCTCACACTAGCGAGAGCGAGACATGGTGAGAGTGTGAATCGATAGAACTACCTCCTGATTTGGATGATCTCCTGTTACGATGCCTGGTATTTTGGTCCGCGTTAGTAGCGTTTCGATTGGTCGCAGCATCCCTCAAAGGTAGTGGAAGGAGCGAGAGAAGCGATACACACTCTCCTCGTCATCTTTCCTCTCGCATGATAAGAGCATGTGATAAGCGCCCAATAAGAGAGAGGAGCGTTAGATCTTCTCACACTAGCGAGAGCGAGACATGGTGAGAGTGTGGATCGATAGAGCTACCTCCTGATTTGGATGATCTCCTGTTACGATGCCTGGTATTTTGGTCCGCGTTAGCAGCGTTTCGATTGGTCGCAGCATCCTTCCGAGGCAGCGGAAAGGGCGAGAGAAGCGATACACACTCTCCTCGTCATCTTTCCTCTCGCATGATCAGAGCATGTCATAAGCGCCCAATAAGAGAGAGGAGCGTTAGATCTTCTCACACTAGCGAGAGCGAGACATGGTGAGAGTGTGAATCGATAGAACTACCTCCTGATTTGGATGATCTCCTGTTACGATGCCTGGTATTTTGGTCCGCGTTAGTAGCGTTTCGATTGGTCGCAGCATCCCTCAAAGGTAGTGGAAGGAGCGAGAGAAGCGATACACACTCTCCTCGTCATCTTTCCTCTCGCATGATAAGAGCATGTGATAAGCGCCCAATAAGAGAGAGGAGCGTTAGATCTTCTCACACTAGCGAGAGCGAGACATGGTGAGAGTGTGGATCGATAGAGCTACCTCCTGATTTGGATGATCTCCTGTTACGATGCCTGGTATTTTGGTCCGCGTTAGCAGCGTTTCGATTGGTCGCAGCATCCTTCCGAGGCAGCGGAAAGGGCGAGAGAAGCGATACACACTCTCCTCGTCATCTTTCCTCTCGCATGATCAGAGCATGTCATAAGCGCCCAATAAGAGAGAGGAGCGTTAGATCTTCTCACACTAGCGAGAGCGAGACATGGTGAGAGTGTGAATCGATAGAACTACCTCCTGATTTGGATGATCTCCTGTTACGATGCCTGGTATTTTGGTCCGCGTTAGTAGCGTTTCGATTGGTCGCAGCATCCCTCAAAGGTAGTGGAAGGAGCGAGAGAAGCGATACACACTCTCCTCGTCATCTTTCCTCTCGCATGATAAGAGCAGCGCCCAATAAGAGAGAGGAGCGTTAGATCTTCTCACACTAGCGAGAGCGAGACATGGTGAGAGTGTGGATCGATAGAGCTACCTCCTGATTTGGATGATCTCCTGTTACGATGCCTGGTATTTTGGTCCGCGTTAGTAGCGTTTTGATTGGTCGCAGCATCCTTTAGAAGTAGCGGAAGGAGCGAGAGAAAGAATACACATTTGCGATTGTCGCAAAAACTTCTGCGACTTTTGGGATTGTCGCAAAAACTTTTGCGACTTTTGCGATTGTCGCAAAAACTTTTGCGACTTTTGCGATTGTCGCAAAAACTTTTGCGACTTTTGCGATTGTCGCAAAAACTTTTGCGACTTTTGCAATTGTCGCAAAAACTTCTGCGATTGTCGCAAAAACTTTTGCGATTGTCGCAAAAACTTCTGCGACTTTTGCGATTGTCGCAAAAACTTTTGCGACTTTTGCGATTGTCGCAAAAACTTCTGCGACTTTTGCGATTGTCGCAAAAACTTCTGCGACTTTTGCAATTGTCGCAAAAACTTCTGCGACTTTTGCGATTGTCGCAAAAACTTCTGCGACTTTTGCGATTGTCGCAAAAACTTCTGCGATTGTCGCAAAAACTTCTGCGACTTTTGCGATTGTCGCAAAAACTTTTGCGACTTTTGCGATTGTCGCAAAAACTTTTGCGACTTTTGCGATTGTCGCAAAAACTTCTGCGATTGTCGCAAAAACTTCTGCGACTTTTGCGATTGTCGCAATTTCTTGCGATTGTCCTAAAAACTTCTGCGACTTTTGCGATTGTCACAAAAACTTCTACGAATTTTGCAATTGTCGCGAAAATTTCTGCGACTTTTGCAATTGTCGCAAAAACTTCTGCGACTTTTGCGATTGTCACAAAAACTTTTGCGACTTTTGCGATTGTCGCAAAAACTTTTGCGACTTTTGCGATTGTCGCAAAAACTTCTGCGACTTTTGTGATTGTCGCAAAAACTTTTGCGACTTTTGCGATTGTCGCAAAAACTTCTGCGACTTTTGCGATTGTCGCAAAAACTCTTGCGATTGTCGCAAAAACTTTTGCGACTTTTGCGATTGTCGCAAAAACTTCTGCGACTTTTGCGATTGTCGCAAAAACTTCTGCGACTTTTGCAATTGTCGCAAAAACTTCTGCGATTGTCGCAAAAACTTTTGCGATTGTCGCAAAAACTTCTGCGACTTTTGCGATTGTCGCAAAAACTTTTGCGACTTTTGCGATTGTCGCAAAAATTTTTGCGACTTTTGCGATTGTCGCAAAAACTTTTGCGACTTTTGCGATTGTCGCAAAAACTTTTGCGACTTTGCAATTGTCGCAAAAACTTCTGCGACTTTTGCGATTGTCGCAAAAACTTCTGCGACTTTTGCGATTGTCGCAAAAACTTTTGCGACTTTTGCGATTGTCGCAAAAACTTCTGCGACTTTTGCAATTGTCGCAAAAACTTCTGCGACTTTTGCGATTGTCGCAAAAACTTCTGCGACTTTTGCGATTGTCGCAAAAACTTCTGCGACTTTTGCGATTGTCACAAAAACTTTTGCGAATTTTGCAATTGTCGCGAAAACTTCTGCGACTTTTGCAATTGTCGCAAAAACTTCTGCGACTTTTGCGATTGTCACAAAAACTTTTGCGACTTTTGCGAATGTCGCAAAAACTTTTGCGACTTTTGCGATTGTCGCAAAAACTTCTGCGACTTTTGCAATTGTCGCAAAAACTTCTGCGACTTTTGCGATTGTCGCAAAAACTTCTGCGACTTTTGCGATTGTCACAAAAACTTTTGCGATTGTCGCAAAAACTTCTGCGACTTTTGCGATTGTCGCAAAAACTTTTGCGAATTTTGCAATTGTCGCGAAAACTTCTGCGACTTTTGCGATTGTCGCAAAAACTTCTGCGACTTTTGCAATTGTCGCAAAAACTTCTGCGACTTTTGCGATTGTCACAAAAACTTCTGCGACTTTTGCGAATGTCGCAAAAACTTTTGCGATTGTCGCTAAAACTTCTGCGACTTTTGCGATTGTCGCAAAAACTTCTGCGACTTTTGCAATTGTCGCAAAAACTTCTGCGACTTTTGCGATTGTCGCAAAAACTTCTGCGACTTTTGCGAATGTCGCAAAAACTTTTGCGACTTTTGCGATTGTCGCAAAAACTTTTGCGACTTTTGCGATTGTCGCAAAAACTTCTGCGACTTTTGCAATTGTCGCAAAAACTTCTGCGACTTTTGCGATTGTCGCAAAAACTTTTGCGATTGTCGCAAAAACTTCTGCGACTTTTGCGATTGTCACAAAAACTTTTGCGAATTTTGCAATTGTCGCAAAAACTCTTGCGATTGTCGCTAAAACTTCTGCGACTTTTGCGATTGTCGCAAAAACTTCTGCGACTTTTGCAATTGTCGCAAAAACTTCTGCGACTTTTGCGATTGTCGCAAAAACTTTTGCGACTTTTGCGAATGTCGCAAAAACTTTTGCGACTTTTGCGATTGTCGCAAAAACTTTTGTGACTTTTGCGATTGTCGCAAAAACTTCTGCGACTTTTGCGATTGTCGCAAAAACTTCTGCGACTTTTGCAATTGTCGCAAAAACTCTTGCGATTGTCGCAAAAACTTCTGCGACTTTTGCGATTGTCGCAAAAACTTTTGCGACTTTTGCGATTGTCGCAAAAACTTCTGCGACTTTTGCGATTGTCACAAAAACTTCTGCGATTGTCGCAAAAACTTCTGCAACTTTTGCGATTGTCACAAAAACTTTTGCGACTTTATTCACCACACACTCTCCGCCCGTCACCTTTTCTCTCGTGTGATAAGAGCATGTGATAAGCGCCCAATAAGAGAGGAGCGTTAGATCTTCTCACACTAGCGAGAGCGAGACATGGTGAGAGTGTGGATCGATAGAGCTACCTCCTGATTTGGATGATCTCCTGTTACGATGCCTGGTATTTTGGTCCGCGTTAGTAGCGTTTCGATTGGTCGCAGCATCCCTCAAAGGTAGTGGAAGGAGCGAGAGAAGCGATACTCACTGTCCTCGTCATCTTTCGTCTCGCATGATAAGAGCATGTGATAAGCGCCCAATAAGAGAGAGGTGCGTTAGAGCTTCTCACACTAGCGAGAGCGAGACATGGTGAGAGTGTGGATCGATAGAGCTACCTCCTGATTTGGATGATCTCCTGTTACGATGCCTGGTATTTTGGTCCGCGTTAGTAGCGTTTCGATTGGTCGCAGCATCCTTCAAAGGTAGCGGAAGGAGCGAGAGAAGCGATATACACTCTCCTCGTCATCTTTCCTCTCGTGTGATAAGAGCATGTGATAAGCGCCCAATAAGAGAGAGGAGCGTTAGATCTCCTCACCCTAGCGAGAGCGAGACATGGTGAGAGTGTGGATCGATAGAGCTACCTCCTGATTTGGATGATCTCCTGTTACGATGCCTGGTATTTTGGCCCGCGTTAGTAGCGTTTTGATTGGTCGCAGCATCCCTCAAAGGTAGTGGAAGGAGCGAGAGAAGCGATACTCACTGTCCTCGTCATCTTTCGTCTCGCATGATAAGAGCATGTGATAAGCGCCCAATAAGAGAGAGGTGCGTTAGAGCTTCTCACACTAGCGAGAGCGAGACATGGTGAGAGTGTGAATCGATAGAACTACCTCCTGATTTGGATGATCTCCTGTTACGATGCCTGGTATTTTGGTCCGCGTTAGTAGCGTTTCGATTGGTCGCAGCATCCCTCAAAGGTAGTGGAAGGAGCGAGAGAAGCGATACACACTCTCCTCGTCATCTTTCCTCTCGCATGATAAGAGCATGTGATAAGCGCCCAATAAGAGAGAGGAGCGTTAGATCTTCTCACACTAGCGAGAGCGAGACATGGTGAGAGTGTGGATCGATAGAGCTACCTCCTGATTTGGATGATATCCTGTTACGATGCCTGGTATTTTGGTCCGCGTTAGTAGCGTTTCGATTGGTCGCAGCATCCTTTAGAAGTAGCTGAAGGAGCGAGGGAAAGGATACACACTCCGCCCGTCACCTTTTCTCTCGTGTGATAAGAGCATGTGATAAGCGCCCAACAAGAGCGAGGAGCGTTAGATCTTCTCACACTAGCGAGAGCGAGACATGGTGAGAGTGTGGATCGATAGAGCTACCTCCTGATTTGGATGATCTCCTGTTACGATGCCTGGTATTTTGGTCCGCGTTAGTAGCGTTTCGATTGGTCGCAGCATCCTTTAGAAGTAGCGGAAGGAGCGAGAGAAAGAATACACATTTGCGATTGTCGCAAAAACTTCTGCGACTTTTGGGATTGTCGCAAAAACTTTTGCGACTTTTGCGATTGTCGCAAAAACTTTTGCGACTTTTGCGATTGTCGCAAAAACTTTTGCGACTTTTGCGATTGTCGCAAAAACTTTTGCGATTGTCGCAAAAACTTTTGCGACTTTTGCAATTGTCGCAAAAACTTCTGCGATTGTCGCAAAAACTTTTGCGATTGTCGCAAAAACTTCTGCGACTTTTGCGATTGTCGCAAAAACTTTTGCGACTTTTGCGATTGTCGCAAAAACTTCTGCGACTTTTGCGATTGTCGCAAAAACTTCTGCGACTTTTGCAATTGTCGCAAAAACTTCTGCGACTTTTGCGATTGTCGCAAAAACTTCTGCGACTTTTGCGATTGTCGCAAAAACTTCTGCGACTTTTGCGATTGTCGCAAAAACTTCTGCGACTTTTGCGATTGTCGCAAAAACTTTTGCGACTTTTGCGATTGTCGCAAAAACTTTTGCGACTTTGCAATTGTCGCAAAAACTTTTGCGACTTTTGCGATTGTCGCAAAAACTTCTGCGACTTTTGCGATTGTCGCAAAAACTTTTGCGACTTTTGCGATCGTCGCAAAAACTTCTGCGACTTTTGCAATTGTCGCAAAAACTTCTGCGACTTTTGCAATTGTCGCAAAAACTTCTGCGACTTTTGCAATTGTCGCAAAAACTTCTGCGACTTTTGCGATTGTCGCAAAAACTCTTGCGATTGTCGCAAAAACTTCTGCGACTTTTGCGATTGTCGCAAAAACTTCTGCGACTTTTGCGATTGTCGCGAAAATTTCTGCGACTTTTGCAATTGTCGCAAAAACTTCTGCGACTTTTGCGATTGTCACAAAAACTTTTGCGACTTTTGCGAATGTCGCAAAAACTTTTGCGACTTTTGCGATTGTCGCAAAAACTTCTGCGACTTTTGTGATTGTCGCAAAAACTTTTGCGACTTTTGCGATTGTCGCAAAAACTTCTGCGACTTTTGCGATTGTCGCAAAAACTCTTGCGATTGTCGCAAAAACTTCTGCGACTTTTGCGATTGTCGCAAAAACTTCTGCGACTTTTGCGATTGTCGCAAAAACTTCTGCGACTTTTGCGATTGTCGCAAAAACTTCTGCGACTTTTGCGATTATCGCAAAAACTTCTGCGACTTTTGCGATTGTCGCAAAAACTTTTGCGATTGTCGCAAAAACTTCTGCGACTTTTGCGATTGTCACAAAAACTTTTGCGAATTTTGCAATTGTCGCAAAAACTCTTGCGATTGTCGCTAAAACTTCTGCGACTTTTGCGATTGTCGCAAAAACTTCTGCGACTTTTGCAATTGTCGCAAAAACTTCTGCGACTTTTGCGATTGTCGCAAAAACTTTTGCGACTTTTGCGAATGTCGCAAAAACTTTTGCGACTTTTGCGATTGTCGCAAAAACTTTTGTGACTTTTGCGATTGTCGCAAAAACTTCTGCGACTTTTGCGATTGTCGCAAAAACTTCTGCGACTTTTGCAATTGTCGCAAAAACTCTTGCGATTGTCGCAAAAACTTCTGCGACTTTTGCGATTGTCGCAAAAACTTTTGCGACTTTTGCGATTGTCGCAAAAACTTCTGCGACTTTTGCGATTGTCACAAAAACTTCTGCGATTGTCGCAAAAACTTCTGCAACTTTTGCGATTGTCACAAAAACTTTTGCGACTTTATTCACCACACACTCTCCGCCCGTCACCTTTTCTCTCGTGTGATAAGAGCATGTGATAAGCGCCCAATAAGAGAGGAGCGTTAGATCTTCTCACACTAGCGAGAGCGAGACATGGTGAGAGTGTGGATCGATAGAGCTACCTCCTGATTTGGATGATCTCCTGTTACGATGCCTGGTATTTTGGTCCGCGTTAGTAGCGTTTCGATTGGTCGCAGCATCCCTCAAAGGTAGTGGAAGGAGCGAGAGAAGCGATACTCACTGTCCTCGTCATCTTTCGTCTCGCATGATAAGAGCATGTGATAAGCGCCCAATAAGAGAGAGGTGCGTTAGAGCTTCTCACACTAGCGAGAGCGAGACATGGTGAGAGTGTGGATCGATAGAGCTACCTCCTGATTTGGATGATCTCCTGTTACGATGCCTGGTATTTTGGTCCGCGTTAGTAGCGTTTCGATTGGTCGCAGCATCCTTCAAAGGTAGCGGAAGGAGCGAGAGAAGCGATATACACTCTCCTCGTCATCTTTCCTCTCGTGTGATAAGAGCATGTGATAAGCGCCCAATAAGAGAGAGGAGCGTTAGATCTCCTCACCCTAGCGAGAGCGAGACATGGTGAGAGTGTGGATCGATAGAGCTACCTCCTGATTTGGATGATCTCCTGTTACGATGCCTGGTATTTTGGCCCGCGTTAGTAGCGTTTTGATTGGTCGCAGCATCCCTCAAAGGTAGTGGAAGGAGCGAGAGAAGCGATACTCACTGTCCTCGTCATCTTTCGTCTCGCATGATAAGAGCATGTGATAAGCGCCCAATAAGAGAGAGGTGCGTTAGAGCTTCTCACACTAGCGAGAGCGAGACATGGTGAGAGTGTGAATCGATAGAACTACCTCCTGATTTGGATGATCTCCTGTTACGATGCCTGGTATTTTGGTCCGCGTTAGTAGCGTTTCGATTGGTCGCAGCATCCCTCAAAGGTAGTGGAAGGAGCGAGAGAAGCGATACACACTCTCCTCGTCATCTTTCCTCTCGCATGATAAGAGCATGTGATAAGCGCCCAATAAGAGAGAGGAGCGTTAGATCTTCTCACACTAGCGAGAGCGAGACATGGTGAGAGTGTGGATCGATAGAGCTACCTCCTGATTTGGATGATATCCTGTTACGATGCCTGGTATTTTGGTCCGCGTTAGTAGCGTTTCGATTGGTCGCAGCATCCTTTAGAAGTAGCTGAAGGAGCGAGGGAAAGGATACACACTCCGCCCGTCACCTTTTCTCTCGTGTGATAAGAGCATGTGATAAGCGCCCAACAAGAGCGAGGAGCGTTAGATCTTCTCACACTAGCGAGAGCGAGACATGGTGAGAGTGTGGATCGATAGAGCTACCTCCTGATTTGGATGATCTCCTGTTACGATGCCTGGTATTTTGGTCCGCGTTAGTAGCGTTTCGATTGGTCGCAGCATCCTTTAGAAGTAGCTGAAGGAGCGAGGGAAAGGATACACACTCCGCCCGTCACCTTTTCTCTCGTGTGATAAGAGCATGTGATAAGCGCCCAACAAGAGCGAGGAGCGTTAGATCTTCTCACACTAGCGAGAGCGAGACATGGTGAGAGTGTGGATCGATAGAGCTACCTCCTGATTTGGATGATCTCCTGTTACGATGCCTGGTATTTTGGTCCGCGTTAGTAGCGTTTCGATTGGTCGCAGCATCCTTTAGAAGTAGCGGAAGGAGCGAGAGAAAGAATACACATTTGCGATTGTCGCAAAAACTTCTGCGACTTTTGGGATTGTCGCAAAAACTTTTGCGACTTTTGCGATTGTCGCAAAAACTTTTGCGACTTTTGCGATTGTCGCAAAAACTTTTGCGACTTTTGCGATTGTCGCAAAAACTTTTGCGATTGTCGCAAAAACTTTTGCGACTTTTGCAATTGTCGCAAAAACTTCTGCGATTGTCGCAAAAACTTTTGCGATTGTCGCAAAAACTTCTGCGACTTTTGCGATTGTCGCAAAAACTTTTGCGACTTTTGCGATTGTCGCAAAAACTTCTGCGACTTTTGCGATTGTCGCAAAAACTTCTGCGACTTTTGCAATTGTCGCAAAAACTTCTGCGACTTTTGCGATTGTCGCAAAAACTTCTGCGACTTTTGCGATTGTCGCAAAAACTTCTGCGACTTTTGCGATTGTCGCAAAAACTTCTGCGACTTTTGCGATTGTCGCAAAAACTTTTGCGACTTTTGCGATTGTCGCAAAAACTTTTGCGACTTTGCAATTGTCGCAAAAACTTTTGCGACTTTTGCGATTGTCGCAAAAACTTCTGCGACTTTTGCGATTGTCGCAAAAACTTTTGCGACTTTTGCGATCGTCGCAAAAACTTCTGCGACTTTTGCAATTGTCGCAAAAACTTCTGCGACTTTTGCAATTGTCGCAAAAACTTCTGCGACTTTTGCAATTGTCGCAAAAACTTCTGCGACTTTTGCGATTGTCGCAAAAACTCTTGCGATTGTCGCAAAAACTTCTGCGACTTTTGCGATTGTCACAAAAACTTTTGCGAATTTTGCAATTGTCGCGAAAATTTCTGCGACTTTTGCAATTGTCGCAAAAACTTCTGCGACTTTTGCGATTGTCGCAAAAACTTTTGCGACTTTTGCGAATGTCGCAAAAACTTTTGCGACTTTTGCGATTGTCGCAAAAACTTCTGCGACTTTTGTGATTGTCGCAAAAACTTTTGCGACTTTTGCGATTGTCGCAAAAACTTCTGCGACTTTTGCGATTGTCGCAAAAACTCTTGCGATTGTCGCAAAAACTTCTGCGACTTTTGCGATTGTCGCAAAAACTTCTGCGACTTTTGCGATTGTCGCAAAAACTTCTGCGACTTTTGCGATTGTCGCAAAAACTTCTGCGACTTTTGCGATTATCGCAAAAACTTCTGCGACTTTTGCGATTGTCGCAAAAACTTCTGCGACTTTTGCGATTGTCGCAAAAACTTCTGCGACTTTTGCGATTGTCGCAAAAACTTCTGCGACTTTTGCGATTGTCGCAAAAACTTCTGCGACTTTTGCGATTGTCGCAAAAACTTCTGCGACTTTTGCGATTGTCGCAAAAACTTTTGCGACTTTTGCGATTGTCGCAAAAACTTTTGCGATTGTCGCAAAAACTTCTGCGATTGTCGCAAAAACTTTTGCGACTTTTGCAACTGTCGCAAAAACTTCTGCGATTGTCGCAAAAACTTTTGCGATTGTCGCAAAAACTTCTGCGACTTTTGCGATTGTCGCAAAAACTCTTGCGATTGTCGCAAAAACTTTTGCGATTGTCGCAAAAACTTTTGCGACTTTTGCAACTGTCGCAAAAACTTCTGCGATTGTCGCAAAAACTTTTGCGATTGTCGCAAAAACTTCTGCGACTTTTGCGATTGTCGCAAAAACTTCTGCGACTTTTGCGATTGTCGCAAAAACTTTTGCGACTTTTGCAATTGTCGCAAAAACTTTTGCGACTTTTGCGATTGTCACAAAAACTCTTGCGATTGTCGCAAAAACTTCTGCGACTTTTGCGATTGTCACAAAAACTTTTGCGAATTTTGCAATTGTCGCGAAAATTTCTGCGACTTTTGCAATTGTCGCAAAAACCTCTGCGACTTTTGCGATTGTCACAAAAACTTTTGCGACTTTTGCGATTGTCGCAAAAACTTTTGCGACTTTTGCGATTGTCGCAAAAACTTCTGCGACTTTTGTGATTGTCGCAAAAACTTTTGCGACTTTTGCGATTGTCGCAAAAACTTCTGCGACTTTTGCGATTGTCGCAAAAACTCTTGCGATTGTCGCAAAAACTTCTGCGACTTTTGCGATTGTCGCAAAAACTTCTGCGACTTTTGCAATTGTCGCAAAAACTTTTGCGACTTTTGCGATTGTCGCAAAAACTTCTGCGACTTTTGCGATTGTCGCAAAAACTTCTGCGACTTTTGCGACTTTTGCGATTGTCGCAAAAACTTCTGCGACTTTTGCGATTGTCACAAAAACTTCTGCGACTTTTGCAACTGTCGCAAAAACTTTTGCGATTTTCGCAAAAACTTCTGCGACTTTTGCGATTGTCACAAAAACTTTTGCGACTTTTGCGATTGTCGCAAAAACTTCTGCGACTTTTGCAATTGTCGCAAAAACTTTTGCGACTTTTGCGATTGTCGCAAAAACTTCTGCGATTGTCGCAAAAACTTCTGCGACTTTTGCGATTGTCGCAAAAACTTTTGCGACTTTTGTGATTGTCGCAAAAACTTTTGCGACTTTTGCGATTGTCGCAAAAACTTCTGCGATTTTCGCAAAAACTTTTGCGACTTTTGCGATTGTCGCAAAAACTTTTGCGATTTTCGCAAAAACTTTTGCGATTGTCGCAAAAACTTTTGCGACTTTTGCAATTGTCGCAAAAACTTCTGCGATTGTCGCAAAAACTTCTGCGATTGTCGCAAAAACTTCTGCGACTTTTGCGATTGTCGCAAAAACTTCTGCGACTTTTGTGATTGTCGAAAAAACTTCTGCGACTTTTGCAATTGTCGCAAAAACTTCTGCGACTTTTGCGATTGTCGCAAAAACTTCTGCGATTGTCGCAAAAACTTCTGCGACTTTTGCGATTGTCGCAAAAACTTCTGCGACTTTTGTGATTGTCGCAAAAACTTTTGCGACTTTTGCGATTGTCGCAAAAACTTCTGCGACTTTTGAGATTGTCGCAAAAACTCTTGCGATTGTCGCAAAAACTTCTGCGACTTTTGCGATTGTCGCAAAAACTTCTGCGACTTTTGCGATTGTCGCAAAAACTTTTGCGACTTTTGCAATTGTCGCAAAAACTTCTGCGACTTTTGCGATTGTCGCAAAA
The DNA here is from genome assembly GCF_943734735.2 of Anopheles gambiae. Taxonomy (NCBI): domain Eukaryota; kingdom Metazoa; phylum Arthropoda; class Insecta; order Diptera; family Culicidae; genus Anopheles; species Anopheles gambiae. Next base: position 33,821,278 of record NC_064602.1, on the reverse strand, counting down.
ACTTTTGCGACTTTTGCGATTGTCGCAAAAACTTTTGCGACTTTTGCGATTGTCGCAAAAACTTCTGCGACTTTTGCAATTGTCGCAAAAACTTCTGCGACTTTTGCGATTGTCGCAAAAACTTTTGCGATTGTCGCAAAAACTTTTGCGATTGTCGCAAAAACTTCTGCGACTTTTGCGATTGTCGCAAAAACTTTTGCGACTTTTGCGATTGTCGCAAAAACTTTTGCGACTTTTGCGATTGTCGCAAAAACTTTTGCGACTTTGCAATTGTCGCAAAAACTTCTGCGACTTTTGCGATTGTCGCAAAAACTTCTGCGACTTTTGCGATTGTCGCAAAAACTTCTGCGACTTTTGCAATTGTCGCAAAAACTTCTGCGACTTTTGCGATTGTCGCAAAAACTCTTGCGATTGTCGCAAAAACTTCTGCGACTTTTGCGATTGTCACAAAAACTTTTGCGAATTTTGCAATTGTCGCGAAAATTTCTGCGACTTTTGCAATTGTCGCAAAAACTTCTGCGACTTTTGCGATTGTCGCAAAAACTTTTGCGACTTTTGCGATTGTCGCAAAAACTTTTGCGATTATCGCAAAAACTTTTGCGACTTTTGCGATTGTCGCAAAAACTTCTGCGACTTTTGCAATTGTCGCAAAAACTTTTGCGACTTTTGCGATTGTCGCAAAAACTTCTGCGACTTTTGCGATTGTCGCAAAAACTTCTGCGACTTTTGCGATTGTCGCAAAAACTTCTGCGACTTTTGCAATTGTCGCAAAAACTTTTGCGACTTTTGCGATTGTCGCAAAAACTTCTGCGACTTTTGCGATTGTCGCAAAAACTTCTGCGATTGTCGCAAAAACTTCTGCGACTTTTGCGATTGTCGCAAAAACTTTTGCGACTTTTGCGATTGTCGCAAAAACTTCTGCGACTTTTTCGATTGTCGCAAAAACTTCTGCGACTTTTGCGATTGTCGCAAAAACTTCTGCGACTTTTGCGATTGTCGCAAATACTTTTGCGACTTTTGTGATTGTCGCAAAAACTTCTGCGACTTTTGCGATTGTCGCAAAAACTTCTGCGACTTTTGCAATTGTCGCAAAAACTTTTGCGACTTTTGCAATTGTCGCAAAAACTTCTGCGACTTTTGCGATTGTCGCAAAAACTTCTGCGACTTTTGCGATTATCGCAAAAACTTTTGCGACTTTTGCGATTGTCGCAAAAACTTCTGCGACTTTTGCGATTGTCGCAAAAACTTCTGCGACTTTTGCGATTGTCGCAAAAACTTCTGCGACTTTTGCGATTGTCGCAAAAACTTCTGCGACTTTTGCAATTGTCGCAAAAACTTCTGCGACTTTTGCAATTGTCGCAAAAACTTCTGCGACTTTTGCGATTGTCGCAAAAACTTCTGCGACTTTTGCGATTGTCGCAAAAACTTCTGCGACTTTTGCAATTGTCGCAAAAACTTTTGCGACTTTTGCAATTGTCGCAAAAACTTCTGCGACTTTTGCGATTGTCGCAAAAACTTCTGCGATTGTCGCAAAAACTTCTGCGACTTTTGCGATTGTCGCAAAAACTTCTGCGACTTTTGCGATTGTCGCAAAAACTTCTGCGACTTTTGCAATTGTCGCAAAAACTTTTGCGACTTTTGCGATTGTCGCAAAAACTTCTGCGACTTTTTCGATTGTCGCAAAAACTTTTGCGACTTTTGCGATTGTCGCAAAAACTTTTGCGACTTTTGCGATTGTCGCAAAAACTTCTGCGACTGTCGCAAAAACTTCTGCGACTTTTGCGATTATCGCAAAAACTTTTGCGACTTTTGCGATTGTCGCAAAAACTTCTGCGACTTTTGCGATTGTCGCAAAAACTTCTGCGACTTTTTCGATTGTCGCAAAAACTTTTGCGATTTTTGCGATTGTCGCAAAAACTTTTGCGATTATCGCAAAAACTTTTGCGACTTTTGCGATTGTCGCAAAAACTTCTGCGACTTTTGCGATTGTCGCAAAAACTTCTGCGACTTTTTCGATTGTCGCAAAAACTTTTGCGACTTTTGCGATTGTCGCAAAAACTTTTGCGACTTTTTCGATTGTCGCAAAAACTTCTGCGACTTTTGCGATTGTCGCAAAAACTTCTGCGACTTTTGCGATTGTCGCAAATACTTTTGCGACTTTTGCAATTGTCGCAAAAACTTCTGCGACTGTCGCAAAAACTTCTGCGACTTTTGCGATTGTCGCAAAAACTTTTGCGACTTTTGCGATTGTCGCAAAAACTTCTGCGACTTTCGCGATTGTCGCAAAAACTTCTGCGACTTTTGCAATTGTCGCAAAAACTTCTGCGACTTTTGCAATTGACGCAAAAACTTCTGCGACTTTTGCGATTGTCGCAAAAACTTCTGCGACTTTTGCGATTGTCGCAAAAACTTTTGCGACTTTTTCGATTGTCGCAAAAACTTTTGCGATTATCGCAAAAACTTCTGCGACTTTTTCGATTGTCGCAAAAACTTTTGCGACTTTTGCGATTGTCGCAAAAACTTCTGCGACTTTTGCGATTGTCGCAAAAACTTTTGCGACTTTTGCGATTGTCGCAAAAACTTTTGCGATTATCGCAAAAACTTTTGCGACTTTTGCGATTGTCGCAAAAACTTCTGCGACTTTTGCGATTGTCGCAAAAACTTCTGCGACTTTTTCGATTGTCGCAAAAACTTTTGCGACTTTTGCGATTGTCGCAAAAACTTCTGCGACTTTTTCGATTGTCGCAAAAACTTTTGCGACTTTTGCGATTGTCGCAAAAACTTTTGCGACTTTTGCGATTGTCGCAAAAACTTTTGCGATTGTCGTAAAAACTTCTGCGACTTTTTCGATTGTCGCAAAAACTTTTGCGACTTTTGCGATTGTCGCAAAAACTTCTGCGACTTTTTCGATTGTCGCAAAAACTTTTGCGACTTTTGCGATTGTCGCAAAAACTTTTGCGACTTTTGCGATTGTCGCAAAAACTTTTTCGATTGTCGCAAAAACTTCTGCGACTTTTGCGATTGTCGCAAAAACTTCTGCGACTTTTGCGATTGTCGCAAATACTTTTGCGACTTTTGCAATTGTCGCAAAAACTTCTGCGACTGTCGCAAAACCTTCTGCGACTTTTGCGATTGTCGCAAAAACTTTTGCGACTTTTGCGATTGTCGCAAAAACTTCTGCGACTTTTGCGATTGTCGCAAAAACTTTTGCGACTTTTGCAATTGTCGCAAAAACTTCTGCGACTTTTGCGATTGTCGCAAAAACTTTTGCGACTTTTGCGATTGTCGCAAAAACTTCTGCGACTTTTGCGATTGTCGCAAAAACTTTTGCGACTTTTGCGATTGTCGCAAAAACTTCTGCGACTTTTGCAATTGTCGCAAAAACTCTTGAGATTGTCGCAAAAACTTCTGCGACTTTTGCGATTGTCGCAAAAACTTCTGCGACTTTTGCGATTGTCGCAAAAACTTTTGCGATTGTCGCAAAAACTTCTGCGACTTTTGCGATTGTCGCAAAAACTTCTGCGACTTTTGCGATTGTCGCAAAAACTTTTGCGACTTTTGCGATTGTCGCAAAAACTTTTGCGACTTTTGCGATTGTCGCAAAAACTTTTGCGACTTTGCAATTGTCGCAAAAACTTCTGCGACTTTTGCAATTGTCGCAAAAACTTCTGCGACTTTTGCGATTGTCGCAAAAACTTCTGCGACTTTTGCAATTGTCGCAAAAACTTCTGCGACTTTTGCGATTGTCGCAAAAACTCTTGCGATTGTCGCAAAAACTTCTGCGACTTTTGCGATTGTCACAAAAACTTTTGCGAATTTTGCAATTGTCGCGAAAATTTCTGCGACTTTTGCAATTGTCGCAAAAACTTCTGCGACTTTTGCGATTGTCGCAAAAACTTTTGCGACTTTTGCGATTGTCGCAAAAACTTTTGCGATTATCGCAAAAACTTTTGCGACTTTTGCGATTGTCGCAAAAACTTCTGCGACTTTTGCAATTGTCGCAAAAACTTTTGCGACTTTTGCGATTGTCGCAAAAACTTCTGCGACTTTTGCGATTGTCGCAAAAACTTCTGCGACTTTTGCGATTGTCGCAAAAACTTCTGCGACTTTTGCAATTGTCGCAAAAACTTTTGCGACTTTTGCGATTGTCGCAAAAACTTCTGCGACTTTTGCGATTGTCGCAAAAACTTCTGCGATTGTCGCAAAAACTTCTGCGACTTTTGCGATTGTCGCAAAAACTTTTGCGACTTTTGCGATTGTCGCAAAAACTTCTGCGACTTTTTCGATTGTCGCAAAAACTTCTGCGACTTTTGCGATTGTCGCAAAAACTTCTGCGACTTTTGCGATTGTCGCAAATACTTTTGCGACTTTTGTGATTGTCGCAAAAACTTCTGCGACTTTTGCGATTGTCGCAAAAACTTCTGCGACTTTTGCAATTGTCGCAAAAACTTTTGCGACTTTTGCAATTGTCGCAAAAACTTCTGCGACTTTTGCGATTGTCGCAAAAACTTCTGCGACTTTTGCGATTATCGCAAAAACTTTTGCGACTTTTGCGATTGTCGCAAAAACTTCTGCGACTTTTGCGATTGTCGCAAAAACTTCTGCGACTTTTGCGATTGTCGCAAAAACTTCTGCGACTTTTGCGATTGTCGCAAAAACTTCTGCGACTTTTGCAATTGTCGCAAAAACTTCTGCGACTTTTGCAATTGTCGCAAAAACTTCTGCGACTTTTGCGATTGTCGCAAAAACTTCTGCGACTTTTGCGATTGTCGCAAAAACTTCTGCGACTTTTGCAATTGTCGCAAAAACTTTTGCGACTTTTGCAATTGTCGCAAAAACTTCTGCGACTTTTGCGATTGTCGCAAAAACTTCTGCGATTGTCGCAAAAACTTCTGCGACTTTTGCGATTGTCGCAAAAACTTCTGCGACTTTTGCGATTGTCGCAAAAACTTCTGCGACTTTTGCAATTGTCGCAAAAACTTTTGCGACTTTTGCGATTGTCGCAAAAACTTCTGCGACTTTTTCGATTGTCGCAAAAACTTTTGCGACTTTTGCGATTGTCGCAAAAACTTTTGCGACTTTTGCGATTGTCGCAAAAACTTCTGCGACTGTCGCAAAAACTTCTGCGACTTTTGCGATTATCGCAAAAACTTTTGCGACTTTTGCGATTGTCGCAAAAACTTCTGCGACTTTTGCGATTGTCGCAAAAACTTCTGCGACTTTTTCGATTGTCGCAAACACTTTTGCGACTTTTGCGATTGTCGCAAAAACTTTTGCGATTATCGCAAAAACTTTTGCGACTTTTGCGATTGTCGCAAAAACTTCTGCGACTTTTGCGATTGTCGCAAAAACTTCTGCGACTTTTTCGATTGTCGCAAAAACTTTTGCGACTTTTGCGATTGTCGCAAAAACTTTTGCGACTTTTGCGATTGTCGCAAAAACTTTTGCGATTATCGCAAAAACTTTTGCGACTTTTGCGATTGTCGCAAAAACTTCTGCGACTTTTGCGATTGTCGCAAAAACTTCTGCGACTTTTTCGATTGTCGCAAAAACTTTTGCGACTTTTGCGATTGTCGCAAAAACTTCTGCGACTTTTTCGATTGTCGCAAAAACTTTTGCGACTTTTGCGATTGTCGCAAAAACTTCTGCGACTTTTGCGATTGTCGCAAATACTTTTGCGACTTTTGCAATTGTCGCAAAAACTTCTGCGACTGTCGCAAAAACTTTTGCGACTTTTGCGATTGTCGCAAAAACTTTTGCGACTTTTGCGATTGTCGCAAAAACTTCTGCGACTTTTGCGATTGTCGCAAATACTTTTGCGACTTTTGCAATTGTCGCAAAAACTTCTGCGACTGTCGCAAAAACTTTTGCGACTTTTGCGATTGTCGCAAAAACTTTTGCGACTTTTGCGATTGTCGCAAAAACTTCTGCGACTTTCGCGATTGTCGCAAAAACTTCTGCGACTTTTGCAATTGTCGCAAAAACTTCTGCGACTTTTGCGATTGTCGCAAAAACTTTTGCGACTTTTGCGATTGTCGCAAAAACTTTTGCGATTATCGCAAAAACTTTTGCGACTTTTGCGATTGTCGCAAAAACTTCTGCGACTTTTGCGATTGTCGCAAAAACTTCTGCGACTTTTTCGATTGTCGCAAAAACTTTTGCGACTTTTGCGATTGTCGCAAAAACTTCTGCGACTTTTTCGATTGTCGCAAAAACTTTTGCGACTTTTGCGATTGTCGCAAAAACTTCTGCGACTTTTGCGATTGTCGCAAATACTTTTGCGACTTTTGCAATTGTCGCAAAAACTTCTGCGACTGTCGCAAAAACTTTTGCGACTTTTGCGATTGTCGCAAAAACTTTTGCGACTTTTGCGATTGTCGCAAAAACTTCTGCGACTTTTGCGATTGTCGCAAATACTTTTGCGACTTTTGCAATTGTCGCAAAAACTTCTGCGACTGTCGCAAAAACTTTTGCGACTTTTGCGATTGTCGCAAAAACTTTTGCGACTTTTGCGATTGTCGCAAAAACTTCTGCGACTTTCGCGATTGTCGCAAAAACTTCTGCGACTTTTGCAATTGTCGCAAAAACTTCTGCGACTTTTGCAATTGACGCAAAAACTTCTGCGACTTTTGCGATTGTCGCAAAAACTTCTGCGACTTTTTCGATTGTCGCAAAAACTTTTGCGACTTTTGCGATTGTCGCAAAAACTTCTGCGACTTTTTCGATTGTCGCAAAAACTTTTGCGACTTTTGCGATTGTCGCAAAAACTTCTGCGACTTTTGCGATTGTCGCAAAAACTTCTGCGATTGTCGCAAAAACTTCTGCGACTTTTGCGATTGTCGCAAAAACTTTTGCGACTTTTGCGATTGTCGCAAAAACTTCTGCGACTTTTTCGATTGTCGCAAAAACTTCTGCGACTTTTGCGATTGTCGCAAAAACTCTTGCGATTGTCGCAAAAACTTCTGCGACTTTTGCGATTGTCACAAAAACTTTTGCGAATTTTGCAATTGTCGCGAAAATTTCTGCGACTTTTGCAATTGTCGCAAAAACTTCTGCGACTTTTGCGATTGTCGCAAAAACTTTTGCGACTTTTGCGATTGTCGCAAAAACTTTTGCGATTATCGCAAAAACTTTTGCGACTTTTGCGATTGTCGCAAAAACTTCTGCGACTTTTGCAATTGTCGCAAAAACTTTTGCGACTTTTGCGATTGTCGCAAAAACTTCTGCGACTTTTGCGATTGTCGCAAAAACTTCTGCGACTTTTGCGATTGTCGCAAAAACTTCTGCGACTTTTGCAATTGTCGCAAAAACTTTTGCGACTTTTGCGATTGTCGCAAAAACTTCTGCGACTTTTGCGATTGTCGCAAAAACTTCTGCGATTGTCGCAAAAACTTCTGCGACTTTTGCGATTGTCGCAAAAACTTTTGCGACTTTTGCGATTGTCGCAAAAACTTCTGCGACTTTTTCGATTGTCGCAAAAACTTCTGCGACTTTTGCGATTGTCGCAAAAACTTCTGCGACTTTTGCGATTGTCGCAAATACTTTTGCGACTTTTGTGATTGTCGCAAAAACTTCTGCGACTTTTGCGATTGTCGCAAAAACTTCTGCGACTTTTGCAATTGTCGCAAAAACTTTTGCGACTTTTGCAATTGTCGCAAAAACTTCTGCGACTTTTGCGATTGTCGCAAAAACTTCTGCGACTTTTGCGATTATCGCAAAAACTTTTGCGACTTTTGCGATTGTCGCAAAAACTTCTGCGACTTTTGCGATTGTCGCAAAAACTTCTGCGACTTTTGCGATTGTCGCAAAAACTTCTGCGACTTTTGCGATTGTCGCAAAAACTTCTGCGACTTTTGCAATTGTCGCAAAAACTTCTGCGACTTTTGCAATTGTCGCAAAAACTTCTGCGACTTTTGCGATTGTCGCAAAAACTTCTGCGACTTTTGCGATTGTCGCAAAAACTTCTGCGACTTTTGCAATTGTCGCAAAAACTTTTGCGACTTTTGCAATTGTCGCAAAAACTTCTGCGACTTTTGCGATTGTCGCAAAAACTTCTGCGATTGTCGCAAAAACTTCTGCGACTTTTGCGATTGTCGCAAAAACTTCTGCGACTTTTGCGATTGTCGCAAAAACTTCTGCGACTTTTGCAATTGTCGCAAAAACTTTTGCGACTTTTGCGATTGTCGCAAAAACTTCTGCGACTTTTTCGATTGTCGCAAAAACTTTTGCGACTTTTGCGATTGTCGCAAAAACTTTTGCGACTTTTGCGATTGTCGCAAAAACTTCTGCGACTGTCGCAAAAACTTCTGCGACTTTTGCGATTATCGCAAAAACTTTTGCGACTTTTGCGATTGTCGCAAAAACTTCTGCGACTTTTGCGATTGTCGCAAAAGCTTCTGCGACTTTTTCGATTGTCGCAAAAACTTTTGCGACTTTTGCGATTGTCGCAAAAACTTTTGCGATTGTCGCAAAAACTTTTGCGACTTTTGCGATTGTCGCAAAAACTTCTGCGACTTTTGCGATTGTCGCAAAAACTTCTGCGACTTTTTCGATTGTCGCAAAAACTTTTGCGACTTTTGCGATTGTCGCAAAAACTTTTGCGACTTTTTCGATTGTCGCAAAAACTTCTGCGACTTTTGCGATTGTCGCAAAAACTTCTGCGACTTTTGCGATTGTCGCAAATACTTTTGCGACTTTTGCAATTGTCGCAAAAACTTCTGCGACTGTCGCAAAAACTTCTGCGACTTTTGCGATTGTCGCAAAAACTTTTGCGACTTTTGCGATTGTCGCAAAAACTTCTGCGACTTTCGCGATTGTCGCAAAAACTTCTGCGACTTTTGCAATTGTCGCAAAAACTTCTGCGACTTTTGCAATTGACGCAAAAACTTCTGCGACTTTTGCGATTGTCGCAAAAACTTCTGCGACTTTTTCGATTGTCGCAAAAACTTTTGCGACTTTTGCGATTGTCGCAAAAACTTCTGCGACTTTTTCGATTGTCGCAAAAACTTTTGCGACTTTTGCGATTGTCGCAAAAACTTTTGCGACTTTTTCGATTGTCGCAAAAACTTTTGCGATTATCGCAAAAACTTTTGCGACTTTTGCGATTGTCGCAAAAACTTCTGCGACTTTTGCGATTGTCGCAAAAACTTTTGCGACTTTTTCGATTGTCGCAAAAACTTTTGCGATTATCGCAAAAACTTCTGCGACTTTTTCGATTGTCGCAAAAACTTTTGCGACTTTTGCGATTGTCGCAAAAACTTCTGCGACTTTTGCGATTGTCGCAAAAACTTTTGCGACTTTTGCGATTGTCGCAAAAACTTTTGCGATTATCGCAAAAACTTTTGCGACTTTTGCGATTGTCGCAAAAACTTCTGCGACTTTTGCGATTGTCGCAAAAACTTCTGCGACTTTTTCGATTGTCGCAAAAACTTTTGCGACTTTTGCGATTGTCGCAAAAACTTCTGCGACTTTTTCGATTGTCGCAAAAACTTTTGCGACTTTTGCGATTGTCGCAAAAACTTTTGCGACTTTTGCGATTGTCGCAAAAACTTTTGCGATTTTCGCAAAAACTTTTGCGACTTTTGCGATTGTCGTAAAAACTTCTGCGACTTTTTCGATTGTCGCAAAAACTTTTGCGACTTTTGCGATTGTCGCAAAAACTTCTGCGACTTTTTCGATTGTCGCAAAAACTTTTGCGACTTTTGCGATTGTCGCAAAAACTTTTGCGACTTTTGCGATTGTCGCAAAAACTTTTTCGATTGTCGCAAAAACTTCTGCGACTTTTGCGATTGTCGCAAAAACTTCTGCGACTTTTGCGATTGTCGCAAATACTTTTGCGACTTTTGCAATTGTCGCAAAAACTTCTGCGACTGTCGCAAAACCTTCTGCGACTTTTGCGATTGTCGCAAAAACTTTTGCGACTTTTGCGATTGTCGCAAAAACTTCTGCGACTTTTGCGATTGTCGCAAAAACTTCTGCGATTGTCGCAAAAACTTCTGCGATTGTCGCAAAAACTTCTGCGACTTTTTCGATTGTCGCAAAAACTTTTGCGACTTTTGCGATTGTCGCAAAAACTTCTGCGACTTTTTCGATTGTCGCAAAAACTTTTGCGACTTTTGCGATTGTCGCAAAAACTTCTGCGACTTTTGCGATTGTCGCAAAAACTTTTGCGACTTTTGCGATTGTCGCAAAAACTTCTGCGATTGTCGCAAAAACTTCTGCGACTTTTTCGATTGTCGCAAAAACTTTTGCGACTTTTGCGATTGTCGCAAAAACTTCTGCGACTTTTTCGATTGTCGCAAAAACTTTTGCGACTTTTGCGATTGTCGCAAAAACTTTTGCGACTTTTGCGATTGTCGCAAAAACTTCTGCGATTGTCGCAAAAACTTCTGCGACTTTTGCGATTGTCGCAAAAACTTTTGCGACTTTTGCGATTGTCGCAAAAACTTTTGCGACTTTTGCGATTGTCGCAAAAACTTTTGCGACTTTTTCGATTGTCGCAAAAACTTCTGCGATTGTCGCAAAAACTTTTGCGACTTTTGCGATTGTCGCAAAAGCTACTGCGACTTTTGCGATTGTCGCAAAAACTTTTGCGACTTTTGCGATTGTCGCAAAAGCTTCTGAGACTTTTGCGATTGTCGCAAAAACTTCTGCCACTTTTGCGATTGTCGCAAAAACTTCTGCGACTTTTTCGATTGTCGCAAAAACTTTTGCGACTTTTGCGATTGTCGCAAAAACTTTTGCGACTTTTTCGATTATCGCAAAAACTTCTGCGATTGTCGCAAAAACTTCTGCGACTTTTGCGATTGTCACAAAAACTTTTGCGACTTTTGCGATTGTCGCAAAAACTTCTGCGACTTTTTCGATTGTCGCAAAAACTTTTGCGACTTTTGCGATTGTCGCAAAAACTTTTGCGACTTTTGCGATTGTCGCAAAAACTTTTGCGACTTTTGCGATTGTCGCAAAAACTTTTGCGACTTTTTCGATTGTCGCAAAAACTTCTGCGATTGTCGCAAAAACTTTTGCGACTTTTGCGATTGTCGCAAAAGCTACTGCGACTTTTGCGATTGTCGCAAAAACTTTTGCGACTTTTGCGATTGTCGCAAAAGCTTCTGAGACTTTTGCGATTGTCGCAAAAACTTCTGCCACTTTTGCGATTGTCGCAAAAACTTCTGCGACTTTTTCGATTGTCGCAAAAACTTTTGCGACTTTTGCGATTGTCGCAAAAACTTTTGCGACTTTTTCGATTATCGCAAAAACTTTTGCGACTTTTGCGATTGTCGCAAAAACTTCTGCGATTGTCGCAAAAACTTCTGCGACTTTTGCGATTGTCGCAAAAACTTTTGCGACTTTTTCGATTATCGCAAAAACTTTTGCGACTTTTGCGATTGTCGCAAAAACTTCTGCGATTGTCGCAAAAACTTCTGCCACTTTTGCGATTGTCGCAAAAACTTCTGCGACTTTTTCGATTGTCGCAAAAACTTTTGCGACTTTTTCGATTGTCGCAAAAATTTTTGCGACTTTTGCGATTGTCGCAAAAACTTTTGCGACTTTTGCGATTGTCGCAAAAACTTTTGCGATTTTCGCAAAAACTTTTGCGTCTTTTGCGATTGTCGTAAAAACTTCTGCGACTTTTTCGATTGTCGCAAAAACTTTTGCGACTTTTGCGATTGTCGCAAAAACTTCTGCGATTGTCGCAAAAACTTCTGCGACTTTTGCGATTGTCGCAAAAACTTTTGCGACTTTTGCGATTGTCGCAAAAACTTTTGCGACTTTTGCGATTGTCGCAAAAACTTTTGCGACTTTTTCGATTGTCGCAAAAACTTCTGCGATTGTCGCAAAAACTTTTGCGACTTTTGCGATTGTCGCAAAAGCTACTGCGACTTTTGCGATTGTCGCAAAAACTTTTGCGACTTTTGCGATTGTCGCAAAAGCTTCTGCGACTTTTGCGATTGTCGCAAAAACATCTGCCACTTTTGCGATTGTCGCAAAAACTTCTGCGACTTTTTCGATTGTCGCAAAAACTTTTGCGATTGTCGCAAAAACTTTTGCGACTTTTTCGATTATCGCAAAAACTTTTGCGACTTTTTCGATTGTCGCAAAAACTTTTGCGACTTTTGCGATTGTCGCAAAAACTTCTGCGACTTTTACGATTGTCGCAAAAACTTCTGCGACTTTTTCGATTATCGCAAAAACTTTTGCGACTTTTACGATTGTCGCAAAAACTTTTGCGACTTTTACGATTGTCGCAAAAACTTCTGCGACTTTTTCGATTGTCGCAAAAACTTTTGCGACTTTTGCGATTGTCGCAAAAACTTTTGCGACTTTTACGATTGTCGCAAAAACTTCTGCGACTTTTGCGATTGTCGCAAAAACTTCTGCGATTGTCACAAAAACTTTTGCGACTTTTGCAATTGTCGCAAAAACTTTTGCGACTTTTGCGATTATCGCAAAAACTTTTGCGACTTTTGCGATTGTCGCAAAAACTTCTGCGATTGTCGCAAAAACTTTTGCGACTTTTGCGATTGTCGTAAAAACTTCTGCGACTTTTGCGATTGTCGCAAAAACTTTTGCGACTTTTGCGATTGTCGCAAAAACTTTTGCGACTTTTGCGATTGTCGCAAAAACTTTTGCGACTTTTGCGATTGTCCCAAAAACTTCTGCGATTGTCGCAAAAACTTTTGCGACTTTTACGATTGTCGCAAAAACTTTTGCGACTTTTTCGATTGTCGCAAAAACTTCTGCGATTGTCGCAAAAACTTTTGCGACTTTTGCAATTGCAAAAACTTTTGCGACTTTTGCGATTGTCGCAAAAACTTCTGCGACTTTTGCGATTGTCGCAAAAACTTCTGCGACTTTTTCGATTGTCGCAAAAACTTTTGCGACTTTTGCGATGTCGCAAAAACTTTTGCGACTTTTGCGATTATCGCAAAAACTTTTGCGACTTTTGCGATTGTCGCAAAAACTTCTGCGACTTTTGCGATTGTCGCAAAAACTTCTGCGACTTTTTCGATTGTCGCAAAAACTTTTGCGACTTTTGCGATTGTCGCAAAAACTTTTGCGACTTTTGCGATTGTCGCAAAAACTTTTGCGATTATCGCAAAAACTTTTGCGACTTTTGCGATTGTCGCAAAAACTTCTGCGACTTTTGCGATTGTCGCAAAAACTTCTGCGACTTTTTCGATTGTCGCAAAAACTTTTGCGAATTTTGCGATTGTCGCAAAAACTTCTGCGACTTTTTCGATTGTCGCAAAAACTTTTGCGACTTTTGCGATTGTCGCAAAAACTTTTGCGACTTTTGCGATTGTCGCAAAAACTTTTGCGACTTTTTCGATTGTCGCAAAAACTTCTGCGATTGTCACAAAAACTTTTGCGACTTTTGCAATTGTCGCAAAAACTTTTGCGACTTTTGCGATTATCGCAAAAACTTTTGCGACTTTTGCGATTGTCGCAAAAACTTCTGCGACTTTTGCGATTGTCGCAAAAACTTTTGCGACTTTTGCGATTGTCGCAAAAACTTTTGCGACTTTTGCAATTTTCGCAAAAACTTCTGCGACTTTTGCGATTGTCGCAAAAACTTCTGCGACTTTTGCGATTGTCGCAAAAACTTTTGCGACTTTTTCGATTGTCGCAAAAACTTTTGCGACTTTTGCGATTATCGCAAAAACTTTTGCGACTTTTTCGATTGTCGCAAAAACTTCTGCGACTTTTGCGATTGTCGCAAAAACTTCTACGACTTTTTCGATTGTCGCAAAAACTTTTGCGACTTTTGCGATTGTCGCAAAAACTTTTACGACTTTTGCGATTATCGCAAAAACTTTTGCGACTTTTGCGATTGTTGCAAAAACTTTTGCGACTTTTTCGATTATCGCAAAAACTTTTGCGACTTTTGCGATTATCGCAAAAACTTTTGCGACTTTTACGATTGTCGCAAAAACTTCTGCGACTTTTGCGATTGTCGCAAAAACTTCTGCGACTTTTTCGATTGTCGCAAAAACTTTTGCGACTGTTGCGATTGTCGCAAAAACTTCTGCGATTGTCGCAAAAGCTTCTGCGACTTTTACGATTGTCGCAAAAACTTTTGCGACTTTTTCGATTGTCGCAAAAACTTCTGCGATTGTCGCAAAAACTTTTGCGACTTTTGCAATTGCAAAAACTTTTGCGACTTTTGCGATTGTCGCAAAAACTTCTGCGACTTTTGCGATTGTCGCAAAAACTTCTGCGACTTTTTCGATTGTCGCAAAAACTTTTGCGACTTTTGCGATGTCGCAAAAACTTTTGCGACTTTTGCGATTATCGCAAAAACTTTTGCGACTTTTGCGATTGTCGCAAAAACTTCTGCGACTTTTGCGATTGTCGCAAAAACTTCTGCGACTTTTTCGATTGTCGCAAAAACTTTTGCGACTTTTGCGATGTCGCAAAAACTTTTGCGACTTTTGCGATTATCGCAAAAACTTTTGCGACTTTTGCGATTGTCGCAAAAACTTCTGCGACTTTTGCGATTATCGCAAAAACTTTTGCGACTTTTGCGATTGTCGCAAAAACTTTTACGACTTTTGCGATTATCGCAAAAACTTTTGCGACTTTTGCGATTGTTGCAAAAACTTTTGCGACTTTTGCGATTGTCGCAAAAACTTCTGCGATTGTCGCAAAAACTTCTGCGACTTTTTCGATTGTCGCAAAAACTTCTGCGACTTTTGCGATTGTCGCAAAAACTTCTGCGACTTTTTCGATTGTCGCAAAAACTTTTGCGACTTTTGCGATTGTCGCAAAAACTTCTGCGACTTTTTCGATTGTCGCAAAAATTTTTGCGACTTTTGCGATTGTCGCAAAAACTTTTGCGACTTTTGCGATTGTCGCAAAAACTTTTGCGATTTTCGCAAAAACTTTTGCGTCTTTTGCGATTGTCGTAAAAACTTCTGCGACTTTTTCGATTGTCGCAAAAACTTTTGCGACTTTTGCGATTGTCGCAAAAACTTCTGCGATTGTCGCAAAAACTTCTGCGACTTTTGCGATTGTCGCAAAAACTTTTGCGACTTTTGCGATTGTCGCAAAAACTTTTGCGACTTTTGCGATTGTCGCAAAAACTTTTGCGACTTTTTCGATTGTCGCAAAAACTTCTGCGATTGTCGCAAAAACTTTTGCGACTTTTGCGATTGTCGCAAAAGCTACTGCGACTTTTGCGATTGTCGCAAAAACTTTTGCGACTTTTGCGATTGTCGCAAAAGCTTCTGCGACTTTTGCGATTGTCGCAAAAACATCTGCCACTTTTGCGATTGTCGCAAAAACTTCTGCGACTTTTTCGATTGTCGCAAAAACTTTTGCGATTGTCGCAAAAACTTTTGCGACTTTTTCGATTATCGCAAAAACTTTTGCGACTTTTTCGATTGTCGCAAAAACTTTTGCGACTTTTGCGATTGTCGCAAAAACTTCTGCGACTTTTACGATTGTCGCAAAAACTTCTGCGACTTTTTCGATTATCGCAAAAACTTTTGCGACTTTTACGATTGTCGCAAAAACTTTTGCGACTTTTACGATTGTCGCAAAAACTTCTGCGACTTTTTCGATTGTCGCAAAAACTTTTGCGACTTTTGCGATTGTCGCAAAAACTTTTGCGACTTTTACGATTGTCGCAAAAACTTCTGCGACTTTTTCGATTATCGCAAAAACTTTTGCGACTTTTGCGATTGTCGTAAAAACTTTTGCGACTTTTGCGATTGTCGCAAAAACTTTTGCGACTTTTGCGATTGTCGCAAAAACTTCTGCGATTGTCACAAAAACTTTTGCGACTTTTGCAATTGTCGCAAAAACTTTTGCGACTTTTGCGATTATCGCAAAAACTTTTGCGACTTTTGCGATTGTCGCAAAAACTTCTGCGATTGTCGCAAAAACTTTTGCGACTTTTGCGATTGTCGTAAAAACTTCTGCGACTTTTGCGATTGTCGCAAAAACTTTTGCGACTTTTGCGATTGTCGCAAAAACTTTTGCGACTTTTGCGATTGTCGCAAAAACTTTTGCGACTTTTGCGATTGTCCCAAAAACTTCTGCGATTGTCGCAAAAACTTTTGCGATTTTTACGATTGTCGCAAAAACTTTTGCGACTTTTTCGATTGTCGCAAAAACTTCTGCGATTGTCGCAAAAACTTTTGCGACTTTTGCAATTGCAAAAACTTTTGCGACTTTTGCGATTGTCGCAAAAACTTCTGCGACTTTTGCGATTGTCGCAAAAACTTCTGCGACTTTTTCGATTGTCGCAAAAACTTTTGCGACTTTTGCGATGTCGCAAAAACTTTTGCGACTTTTGCGATTATCGCAAAAACTTTTGCGACTTTTGCGATTGTCGCAAAAACTTCTGCGACTTTTGCGATTGTCGCAAAAACTTCTGCGACTTTTTCGATTGTCGCAAAAACTTTTGCGACTTTTGCGATTGTCGCAAAAACTTTTGCGACTTTTGCGATTGTCGCAAAAACTTTTGCGACTTTTGCGATTGTCGCAAAAACTTCTGCGACTTTTGCGATTGTCGCAAAAACTTCTGCGACTTTTTCGATTGTCGCAAAAACTTTTGCGAATTTTGCGATTGTCGCAAAAACTTCTGCGACTTTTTCGATTGTCGCAAAAACTTTTGCGACTTTTGCGATTGTCGCAAAAACTTTTGCGACTTTTTCGATTGTCGCAAAAACTTCTGCGATTGTCACAAAAACTTTTGCGACTTTTGCAATTGTCGCAAAAACTTTTGCGACTTTTGCGATTATCGCAAAAACTTTTGCGACTTTTGCGATTGTCGCAAAAACTTCTGCGACTTTTGCGATTGTCGCAAAAACTTTTGCGACTTTTGCGATTGTCGCAAAAACTTTTGCGACTTTTGCAATTGTCGCAAAAACTTCTGCGACTTTTGCGATTGTCGCAAAAACTTCTGCGACTTTTGCGATTGTCGCAAAAACTTTTGCGACTTTTTCGATTGTCGCAAAAACTTTTGCGACTTTTGCGATTATCGCAAAAACTTTTGCGACTTTTTCGATTGTCGCAAAAACTTCTGCGACTTTTGCGATTGTCGCAAAAACTTCTACGACTTTTTCGATTGTCGCAAAAACTTTTGCGACTTTTGCGATTGTCGCAAAAACTTTTACGACTTTTGCGATTATCGCAAAAACTTTTGCGACTTTTGCGATTGTTGCAAAAACTTTTGCGACTTTTTCGATTATCGCAAAAACTTTTGCGACTTTTGCGATTATCGCAAAAACTTTTGCGACTTTTACGATTGTCGCAAAAACTTCTGCGACTTTTGCGATTGTCGCAAAAACTTCTGCGACTTTTTCGATTGTCGCAAAAACTTTTGCGACTGTTGCGATTGTCGCAAAAACTTCTGCGATTGTCGCAAAAGCTTCTGCGACTTTTACGATTGTCGCAAAAACTTTTACGACTTTTTCGATTGTCGCAAAAACTTCTGCGATTGTCGCAAAAACTTTTGCGACTTTTGCAATTGCAAAAACTTTTGCGACTTTTGCGATTGTCGCAAAAACTTCTGCGACTTTTGCGATTGTCGCAAAAACTTCTGCGACTTTTTCGATTGTCGCAAAAACTTTTGCGACTTTTGCGATGTCGCAAAAACTTTTGCGACTTTTGCGATTATCGCAAAAACTTTTGCGACTTTTGCGATTGTCGCAAAAACTTCTGCGACTTTTGCGATTGTCGCAAAAACTTCTGCGACTTTTTCGATTGTCGCAAAAACTTTTGCGACTTTTGCGATGTCGCAAAAACTTTTGCGACTTTTGCGATTATCGCAAAAACTTTTGCGACTTTTGCGATTGTCGCAAAAACTTCTGCGACTTTTGCGATTGTCGCAAAAACTTCTGCGACTTTTTCGATTGTCGCAAAAACTTTTGCGACTTTTGCGATTGTCGCAAAAACTTTTGCGACTTTTGCGATTGTCGCAAAAACTTTTGCGATTATCGCAAAAACTTTTGCGACTTTTGCGATTGTCGCAAAAACTTCTGCGACTTTTGCGATTGTCGCAAAAACTTCTGCGACTTTTTCGATTGTCGCAAAAACTTTTGCGACTTTTGCGATTGTCGCAAAAACTTCTGCGACTTTTTCGATTGTCGCAAAAACTTTTGCGACTTTTGCGATTGTCGCAAAAACTTTTGCGACTTTTGCGATTGTCGCAAAAACTTTTGCGACTTTTTCGATTGTCGCAAAAACTTCTGCGATTGTCACAAAAACTTTTGCGACTTTTGCAATTGTCGCAAAAACTTTTGCGACTTTTGCGATTATCGCAAAAACTTTTGCGACTTTTGCGATTGTCGCAAAAACTTCTGCGATTGTCGCAAAAACTTTTGCGACTTTTGCAATTTTCGCAAAAACTTTTGCGACTTTTGCGATTATCGCAAAAACTTTTGCGACTTTTTCGATTGTCGCAAAAACTTCTGCGACTTTTGCGATTGTCGCAAAAACTTCTGCGACTTTTGCGATTGTCGCAAAAACTTTTGCGACTTTTGCAATTTTCGCAAAAACTTCTGCGACTTTTGCGATTGTCGCAAAAACTTCTGCGACTTTTGCGATTGTCGCAAAAACTTTTGCGACTTTTTCGATTGTCGCAAAAACTTTTGCGACTTTTGCGATTATCGCAAAAACTTTTGCGACTTTTTCGATTGTCGCAAAAACTTCTGCGACTTTTGCGATTGTCGCAAAAACTTCTACAACTTTTTCGATTGTCGCAAAAACTTTTGCGACTTTTGCGATTGTCGCAAAAACTTTTACGACTTTTGCGATTATCGCAAAAACTTTTGCGACTTTTGCGATTGTTGCAAAAACTTTTGCGACTTTTTCGATTATCGCAAAAACTTTTGCGACTTTTGCGATTATCGCAAAAACTTTTGCGACTTTTGCGATTGTCGCAAAAACTTTTACGACTTTTGCGATTATCGCAAAAACTTTTGCGACTTTTGCGATTGTTGCAAAAACTTTTGCGACTTTTTCGATTATCGCAAAAACTTTTGCGACTTTTGCGATTATCGCAAAAACTTTTGCGACTTTTACGATTGTCGCAAAAACTTCTGCGACTTTTGCGATTGTCGCAAAAACTTCTGCGACTTTTTCGATTGTCGCAAAAACTTTTGCGACTGTTGCGATTATCGCAAAAACTTTTGCGACTTTTGCGATTGTTGCAAAAACTTTTGCGACTTTTGCGATTGTCGCAAA
Source organism: Anopheles gambiae (assembly GCF_943734735.2). Lineage (NCBI taxonomy): Eukaryota > Metazoa > Arthropoda > Insecta > Diptera > Culicidae > Anopheles > Anopheles gambiae. The sequence goes on along the minus strand of NC_064602.1, from coordinate 33,802,081 downwards.
AACTTCTGCGATTGTCGCAAAAACTTCTGCGACTTTTTCGATTGTCGCAAAAACTTCTGCGACTTTTGCGATTGTCGCAAAAACTTCTGCGACTTTTGCGATTGTCGCAAAAACTTTTGCGACTTTTGCGATTGTCGCAAAAACTTCTGCGACTTTTTCGATTGTCGCAAAAATTTTTGCGACTTTTGCGATTGTCGCAAAAACTTTTGCGACTTTTGCGATTGTCGCAAAAACTTTTGCGATTTTCGCAAAAACTTTTGCGTCTTTTGCGATTGTCGTAAAAACTTCTGCGACTTTTTCGATTGTCGCAAAAACTTTTGCGACTTTTGCGATTGTCGCAAAAACTTCTGCGATTGTCGCAAAAACTTCTGCGACTTTTGCGATTGTCGCAAAAACTTTTGCGACTTTTGCGATTGTCGCAAAAACTTTTGCGACTTTTGCGATTGTCGCAAAAACTTTTGCGACTTTTTCGATTGTCGCAAAAACTTCTGCGATTGTCGCAAAAACTTTTGCGACTTTTGCGATTGTCGCAAAAGCTACTGCGACTTTTGCGATTGTCGCAAAAACTTTTGCGACTTTTGCGATTGTCGCAAAAGCTTCTGCGACTTTTGCGATTGTCGCAAAAACATCTGCCACTTTTGCGATTGTCGCAAAAACTTCTGCGACTTTTTCGATTGTCGCAAAAACTTTTGCGATTGTCGCAAAAACTTTTGCGACTTTTTCGATTATCGCAAAAACTTTTGCGACTTTTTCGATTGTCGCAAAAACTTTTGCGACTTTTGCGATTGTCGCAAAAACTTCTGCGACTTTTACGATTGTCGCAAAAACTTCTGCGACTTTTTCGATTATCGCAAAAACTTTTGCGACTTTTACGATTGTCGCAAAAACTTTTGCGACTTTTACGATTGTCGCAAAAACTTCTGCGACTTTTTCGATTGTCGCAAAAACTTTTGCGACTTTTGCGATTGTCGCAAAAACTTTTGCGACTTTTACGATTGTCGCAAAAACTTCTGCGACTTTTTCGATTATCGCAAAAACTTTTGCGACTTTTGCGATTGTCGTAAAAACTTTTGCGACTTTTGCGATTGTCGCAAAAACTTTTGCGACTTTTGCGATTGTCGCAAAAACTTCTGCGATTGTCACAAAAACTTTTGCGACTTTTGCAATTGTCGCAAAAACTTTTGCGACTTTTGCGATTATCGCAAAAACTTTTGCGACTTTTGCGATTGTCGCAAAAACTTCTGCGATTGTCGCAAAAACTTTTGCGACTTTTGCGATTGTCGTAAAAACTTCTGCGACTTTTGCGATTGTCGCAAAAACTTTTGCGACTTTTGCGATTGTCGCAAAAACTTTTGCGACTTTTGCGATTGTCGCAAAAACTTTTGCGACTTTTGCGATTGTCCCAAAAACTTCTGCGATTGTCGCAAAAACTTTTGCGATTTTTACGATTGTCGCAAAAACTTTTGCGACTTTTTCGATTGTCGCAAAAACTTCTGCGATTGTCGCAAAAACTTTTGCGACTTTTGCAATTGCAAAAACTTTTGCGACTTTTGCGATTGTCGCAAAAACTTCTGCGACTTTTGCGATTGTCGCAAAAACTTCTGCGACTTTTTCGATTGTCGCAAAAACTTTTGCGACTTTTGCGATGTCGCAAAAACTTTTGCGACTTTTGCGATTATCGCAAAAACTTTTGCGACTTTTGCGATTGTCGCAAAAACTTCTGCGACTTTTGCGATTGTCGCAAAAACTTCTGCGACTTTTTCGATTGTCGCAAAAACTTTTGCGACTTTTGCGATTGTCGCAAAAACTTTTGCGACTTTTGCGATTGTCGCAAAAACTTTTGCGACTTTTGCGATTGTCGCAAAAACTTCTGCGACTTTTGCGATTGTCGCAAAAACTTCTGCGACTTTTTCGATTGTCGCAAAAACTTTTGCGAATTTTGCGATTGTCGCAAAAACTTCTGCGACTTTTTCGATTGTCGCAAAAACTTTTGCGACTTTTGCGATTGTCGCAAAAACTTTTGCGACTTTTTCGATTGTCGCAAAAACTTCTGCGATTGTCACAAAAACTTTTGCGACTTTTGCAATTGTCGCAAAAACTTTTGCGACTTTTGCGATTATCGCAAAAACTTTTGCGACTTTTGCGATTGTCGCAAAAACTTCTGCGACTTTTGCGATTGTCGCAAAAACTTTTGCGACTTTTGCGATTGTCGCAAAAACTTTTGCGACTTTTGCAATTGTCGCAAAAACTTCTGCGACTTTTGCGATTGTCGCAAAAACTTCTGCGACTTTTGCGATTGTCGCAAAAACTTTTGCGACTTTTTCGATTGTCGCAAAAACTTTTGCGACTTTTGCGATTATCGCAAAAACTTTTGCGACTTTTTCGATTGTCGCAAAAACTTCTGCGACTTTTGCGATTGTCGCAAAAACTTCTACGACTTTTTCGATTGTCGCAAAAACTTTTGCGACTTTTGCGATTGTCGCAAAAACTTTTACGACTTTTGCGATTATCGCAAAAACTTTTGCGACTTTTGCGATTGTTGCAAAAACTTTTGCGACTTTTTCGATTATCGCAAAAACTTTTGCGACTTTTGCGATTATCGCAAAAACTTTTGCGACTTTTACGATTGTCGCAAAAACTTCTGCGACTTTTGCGATTGTCGCAAAAACTTCTGCGACTTTTTCGATTGTCGCAAAAACTTTTGCGACTGTTGCGATTGTCGCAAAAACTTCTGCGATTGTCGCAAAAGCTTCTGCGACTTTTACGATTGTCGCAAAAACTTTTACGACTTTTTCGATTGTCGCAAAAACTTCTGCGATTGTCGCAAAAACTTTTGCGACTTTTGCAATTGCAAAAACTTTTGCGACTTTTGCGATTGTCGCAAAAACTTCTGCGACTTTTGCGATTGTCGCAAAAACTTCTGCGACTTTTTCGATTGTCGCAAAAACTTTTGCGACTTTTGCGATGTCGCAAAAACTTTTGCGACTTTTGCGATTATCGCAAAAACTTTTGCGACTTTTGCGATTGTCGCAAAAACTTCTGCGACTTTTGCGATTGTCGCAAAAACTTCTGCGACTTTTTCGATTGTCGCAAAAACTTTTGCGACTTTTGCGATGTCGCAAAAACTTTTGCGACTTTTGCGATTATCGCAAAAACTTTTGCGACTTTTGCGATTGTCGCAAAAACTTCTGCGACTTTTGCGATTGTCGCAAAAACTTCTGCGACTTTTTCGATTGTCGCAAAAACTTTTGCGACTTTTGCGATTGTCGCAAAAACTTTTGCGACTTTTGCGATTGTCGCAAAAACTTTTGCGATTATCGCAAAAACTTTTGCGACTTTTGCGATTGTCGCAAAAACTTCTGCGACTTTTGCGATTGTCGCAAAAACTTCTGCGACTTTTTCGATTGTCGCAAAAACTTTTGCGACTTTTGCGATTGTCGCAAAAACTTCTGCGACTTTTTCGATTGTCGCAAAAACTTTTGCGACTTTTGCGATTGTCGCAAAAACTTTTGCGACTTTTGCGATTGTCGCAAAAACTTTTGCGACTTTTTCGATTGTCGCAAAAACTTCTGCGATTGTCACAAAAACTTTTGCGACTTTTGCAATTGTCGCAAAAACTTTTGCGACTTTTGCGATTATCGCAAAAACTTTTGCGACTTTTGCGATTGTCGCAAAAACTTCTGCGATTGTCGCAAAAACTTTTGCGACTTTTGCAATTTTCGCAAAAACTTTTGCGACTTTTGCGATTATCGCAAAAACTTTTGCGACTTTTTCGATTGTCGCAAAAACTTCTGCGACTTTTGCGATTGTCGCAAAAACTTCTGCGACTTTTGCGATTGTCGCAAAAACTTTTGCGACTTTTGCAATTTTCGCAAAAACTTCTGCGACTTTTGCGATTGTCGCAAAAACTTCTGCGACTTTTGCGATTGTCGCAAAAACTTTTGCGACTTTTTCGATTGTCGCAAAAACTTTTGCGACTTTTGCGATTATCGCAAAAACTTTTGCGACTTTTTCGATTGTCGCAAAAACTTCTGCGACTTTTGCGATTGTCGCAAAAACTTCTACAACTTTTTCGATTGTCGCAAAAACTTTTGCGACTTTTGCGATTGTCGCAAAAACTTTTACGACTTTTGCGATTATCGCAAAAACTTTTGCGACTTTTGCGATTGTTGCAAAAACTTTTGCGACTTTTTCGATTATCGCAAAAACTTTTGCGACTTTTGCGATTATCGCAAAAACTTTTGCGACTTTTGCGATTGTCGCAAAAACTTTTACGACTTTTGCGATTATCGCAAAAACTTTTGCGACTTTTGCGATTGTTGCAAAAACTTTTGCGACTTTTTCGATTATCGCAAAAACTTTTGCGACTTTTGCGATTATCGCAAAAACTTTTGCGACTTTTACGATTGTCGCAAAAACTTCTGCGACTTTTGCGATTGTCGCAAAAACTTCTGCGACTTTTTCGATTGTCGCAAAAACTTTTGCGACTGTTGCGATTGTCGCAAAAACTTCTGCGATTGTCGCAAAAGCTTCTGCGACTTTTGCGATTGTCGCAAAAACTTTTGCGACTTTTGCGATTGTCCCAAAAACTTCTGCGATTGTCGCAAAAACTTTTGCGACTTTTACGATTGTCGCAAAAACTTTTGCGACTTTTGCGATTATCGCAAAAACTTTTGCGACTTTTACGATTGTCGCAAAAACTTTTGCGACTTTTGCGATTATCGCAAAAACTTTTGCGACTTTTGCGATTGTCGCAAAAACTTCTGCGACTTTTGCGATTGTCGCAAAAACTTCTGCGACTTTTGCGATTGTTGCAAAAACTTTTGCGACTTTTGCGATTATCGCAAAAACTTCTGCGACTTTTGCGATTGTCGCAAAAACTTTTGCGACTTTTGCGATTGTCGCAAAAACTTTTGCGACTTTTGCGATTGTCGCAAAAACTTTTGCGACTTTTGCGATTGTTGCAAAAACTTCTGCGATTGTCGCAAAAACTTTTGCGACTTTTGCGATTGTCGCAAAAACTTTTGCGACTTTTGCGATTGTCGCAAAAACTTTTGCGACTTTTGCGATTGTCGCAAAAACTTTTGCGACTTTTGCGATTGTCGCAAAAACTTCTGCGACTTTTTCGATTGTCGCAAAAACTTTTGCGACTTTTGCGATTATCGCAAAAACTTTTGCGACTTTTACGATTGTCGCAAAAACTTCTGCGACTTTTGCGATTGTCGCAAAAACTTCTGCGACTTTTTCGATTGTCGCAAAAACTTTTGCGACTGTTGCGATTGTCGCAAAAACTTCTGCGATTGTCGCAAAAGCTTCTGCGACTTTTACGATTGTCGCAAAAACTTTTACGACTTTTTCGATTGTCGCAAAAACTTCTGCGATTGTCGCAAAAACTTTTGCGACTTTTGCAATTGCAAAAACTTTTGCGACTTTTGCGATTGTCGCAAAAACTTCTGCGACTTTTGCGATTGTCGCAAAAACTTCTGCGACTTTTTCGATTGTCGCAAAAACTTTTGCGACTTTTGCGATGTCGCAAAAACTTTTGCGACTTTTGCGATTATCGCAAAAACTTTTGCGACTTTTGCGATTGTCGCAAAAACTTCTGCGACTTTTGCGATTGTCGCAAAAACTTCTGCGACTTTTTCGATTGTCGCAAAAACTTTTGCGACTTTTGCGATGTCGCAAAAACTTTTGCGACTTTTGCGATTATCGCAAAAACTTTTGCGACTTTTGCGATTGTCGCAAAAACTTCTGCGACTTTTGCGATTGTCGCAAAAACTTCTGCGACTTTTTCGATTGTCGCAAAAACTTTTGCGACTTTTGCGATTGTCGCAAAAACTTTTGCGACTTTTGCGATTGTCGCAAAAACTTTTGCGATTATCGCAAAAACTTTTGCGACTTTTGCGATTGTCGCAAAAACTTCTGCGACTTTTGCGATTGTCGCAAAAACTTCTGCGACTTTTTCGATTGTCGCAAAAACTTTTGCGACTTTTGCGATTGTCGCAAAAACTTCTGCGACTTTTTCGATTGTCGCAAAAACTTTTGCGACTTTTGCGATTGTCGCAAAAACTTTTGCGACTTTTGCGATTGTCGCAAAAACTTTTGCGACTTTTTCGATTGTCGCAAAAACTTCTGCGATTGTCACAAAAACTTTTGCGACTTTTGCAATTGTCGCAAAAACTTTTGCGACTTTTGCGATTATCGCAAAAACTTTTGCGACTTTTGCGATTGTCGCAAAAACTTCTGCGATTGTCGCAAAAACTTTTGCGACTTTTGCAATTTTCGCAAAAACTTTTGCGACTTTTGCGATTATCGCAAAAACTTTTGCGACTTTTTCGATTGTCGCAAAAACTTCTGCGACTTTTGCGATTGTCGCAAAAACTTCTGCGACTTTTGCGATTGTCGCAAAAACTTTTGCGACTTTTGCAATTTTCGCAAAAACTTCTGCGACTTTTGCGATTGTCGCAAAAACTTCTGCGACTTTTGCGATTGTCGCAAAAACTTCTGCGACTTTTGCGATTGTCGCAAAAACTTCTACAACTTTTTCGATTGTCGCAAAAACTTTTGCGACTTTTGCGATTGTCGCAAAAACTTTTACGACTTTTGCGATTATCGCAAAAACTTTTGCGACTTTTGCGATTGTTGCAAAAACTTTTGCGACTTTTTCGATTATCGCAAAAACTTTTGCGACTTTTGCGATTATCGCAAAAACTTTTGCGACTTTTGCGATTGTCGCAAAAACTTTTACGACTTTTGCGATTATCGCAAAAACTTTTGCGACTTTTGCGATTGTTGCAAAAACTTTTGCGACTTTTTCGATTATCGCAAAAACTTTTGCGACTTTTGCGATTATCGCAAAAACTTTTGCGACTTTTACGATTGTCGCAAAAACTTCTGCGACTTTTGCGATTGTCGCAAAAACTTCTGCGACTTTTTCGATTATCGCAAAAACTTTTGCGACTGTTGCGATTGTCGCAAAAACTTCTGCGATTGTCGCAAAAGCTTCTGCGACTTTTGCGATTGTCGCAAAAACTTTTGCGACTTTTGCGATTGTCCCAAAAACTTCTGCGATTGTCGCAAAAACTTTTGCGACTTTTACGATTGTCGCAAAAACTTTTGCGACTTTTGCGATTATCGCAAAAACTTTTGCGACTTTTACGATTGTCGCAAAAACTTTTGCGACTTTTGCGATTATCGCAAAAACTTTTGCGACTTTTACGATTGTCGCAAAAACTTCTGCGACTTTTGCGATTGTCGCAAAAACTTCTGCGACTTTTGCGATTGTTGCAAAAACTTTTGCGACTTTTGCGATTATCGCAAAAACTTCTGCGACTTTTGCGATTGTCGCAAAAACTTTTGCGACTTTTGCGATTGTCGCAAAAACTTTTGCGACTTTTGCGATTGTCGCAAAAACTTTTGCGACTTTTGCGATTGTTGCAAAAACTTCTGCGATTGTCGCAAAAACTTTTGCGACTTTTGCGATTGTCGCAAAAACTTTTGCGACTTTTGCGATTGTCGCAAAAACTTTTGCGACTTTTGCGATTGTCGCAAAAACTTTTGCGACTTCTACGATTGTCGCAAAAACTTTTGCGACTTTTGCGATTGTCGCAAAAACTTCTGCGATTGTCGCAAAAACTTTTGCGACTTTTGCGATTGTCGCAAAAACTTTTGCGACTTTTGCGATTGTCGCAAAAACTTCTGCGACTTTTGCGATTGTCGCAAAAACTTCTGCGACTTTTTCGATTGTCGCAAAAACTTTTGCGACTGTTGCGATTGTCGCAAAAACTTCTGCGATTGTCGCAAAAGCTTCTGCGACTTTTGCGATTGTCGCAAAAACTTTTGCGACTTTTGCGATTGTCCCAAAAACTTCTGCGATTGTCGCAAAAACTTTTGCGACTTTTACGATTGTCGCAAAAACTTTTGCGACTTTTGCGATTATCGCAAAAACTTTTGCGACTTTTACGATTGTCGCAAAAACTTTTGCGACTTTTGCGATTATCGCAAAAACTTTTGCGACTTTTACGATTGTCGCAAAAACTTCTGCGACTTTTGCGATTGTCGCAAAAACTTCTGCGACTTTTGCGATTGTTGCAAAAACTTTTGCGACTTTTGCGATTATCGCAAAAACTTCTGCGACTTTTGCGATTGTCGCAAAAACTTTTGCGACTTTTGCGATTGTCGCAAAAACTTTTGCGACTTTTGCGATTGTCGCAAAAACTTTTGCGACTTTTGCGATTGTTGCAAAAACTTCTGCGATTGTCGCAAAAACTTTTGCGACTTTTGCGATTGTCGCAAAAACTTTTGCGACTTTTGCGATTGTCGCAAAAACTTTTGCGACTTTTGCGATTGTCGCAAAAACTTTTGCGACTTCTACGATTGTCGCAAAAACTTTTGCGACTTTTGCGATTGTCGCAAAAACTTCTGCGATTGTCGCAAAAACTTTTGCGACTTTTGCGATTGTCGCAAAAACTTTTGCGACTTTTGCGATTGTCGCAAAAACTTCTGCGATTGTCGCAAAAACTTTTGCGACTTTTGCGATTGTCACAAAAACTTTTGCGACTTTTGCGATTGTCGCAAAAATTTTTGCGACTTCTACGATTGTCGCAAAAACTTCTGCGATTGTCGCAAAAACTTTTGCGACTTTTGCGATTGTCGCAAAAACTTTTGCGACTTTTGCGATTGTCGCAAAAACTTTTGCGACTTTTGCGATTGTCGCATAATCTTTTGCGACTTTTGAGATTGTCGCAAAAACTTTTGCGACTTTTGCGATTGTCGCAAAAACTTTTGCGACTTTTGCAATTGTCGCAAAAACTTCTACGACTTTTGCGATTGTCGCAAAAACTTCTGCGATTGTCGCAAAAACTTCTGCGACTTTTGCGATTGTCGCAAAAACTTCTGCGATTGTCGCAAAAACTTTTGCGACTTTTGCGATTGTCGCAAAAAGTTTTGCGACTTTTGCGATTGTCGCAAAAATTTTTGCGACTTATGCAATTGTCGCAAAAACTTCTGCGACTTTTGCGATTGTCGCAAAACCTTTTGCGACTTTTGAGATTGTCGCAAAAACTTTTGCGACTTTTGCGATTGTCGCAAAAACTTCTGCGATTGTCGCAAAAACTTTTGCGACTTTTGCGATTGTCGCAAAAACTTCTGCGATTGTCGCAAAAACTTTTGCGACTTTTGCGATTGTCGCAAAAAGTTTTGCGACTTTTGCGATTGTCGCAAAAATTTTTGCGACTTATGCAACTGTCGCAAAAACTTCTGCGACTTTTGCGATTGTCGCAAAACCTTTTGCGACTTTTGAGATTGTCGCAAAAACTTTTGCGACTTTTGCGATTGTCGCAAAAACTTCTGCGATTGTCGCAAAAACTTTTGCGACTTTTGCGATTGTCGCAAAAACTTTTGCGACTTTTGCGATTGTCGCAAAAACTTCTGCGATTGTCGCAAAAACTTTTGTGACTTTTGCGGTTGTCGCAAAAACTTTTGCGACTTTTGCGATTGTCGTAAAAACTTCTGCGACTTTTGCGATTGTCGCAAAAACTTTTGTGACTTTTGCGATTGTTGCAAAAACTTTTGCGACTTTTGCGATTGTCGCAAAAACTTTTGCGACTTTTGCGATTGTCGCAAAAACTTCTGCGACTTTTGCGATTGTCGCAAAAACTTTTGCGACTTTTGCGATTGTCGCAAAAACTTTTGCGACTTCTACGATTGTCGCAAAAACTTTTGCGACTTTTGCGATTGTCGCAAAAACTTCTGCGATTGTCGCAAAAACTTTTGCGACTTTTGCGATTGTCGCAAAAACTTTTGCGACTTTTGCGATTGTCGCAAAAACTTCTGCGATTGTCGCAAAAACTTTTGCGACTTTTGCGATTGTCACAAAAACTTTTGCGACTTTTGCGATTGTCGCAAAAATTTTTGCGACTTCTACGATTGTCGCAAAAACTTCTGCGATTGTCGCAAAAACTTTTGCGACTTTTGCGATTGTCGCAAAAACTTTTGCGACTTTTGCGATTGTCGCAAAAACTTTTGCGACTTTTGCGATTGTCGCATAATCTTTTGCGACTTTTGAGATTGTCGCAAAAACTTTTGCGACTTTTGCGATTGTCGCAAAAACTTTTGCGACTTTTGCAATTGTCGCAAAAACTTCTACGACTTTTGCGATTGTCGCAAAAACTTCTGCGATTGTCGCAAAACTTCTGCGACTTTTGCGATTGTCGCAAAAACTTCTGCGATTGTCGCAAAAACTTTTGCGACTTTTGCGATTGTCGCAAAAAGTTTTGCGACTTTTGCGATTGTCGCAAAAATTTTTGCGACTTATGCAATTGTCGCAAAAACTTCTGCGACTTTTGCGATTGTCGCAAAACCTTTTGCGACTTTTGAGATTGTCGCAAAAACTTTTGCGACTTTTGCGATTGTCGCAAAAACTTCTGCGATTGTCGCAAAAACTTTTGCGACTTTTGCGATTGTCGCAAAAACTTCTGCGATTGTCGCAAAAACTTTTGCGACTTTTGCGATTGTCGCAAAAAGTTTTGCGACTTTTGCGATTGTCGCAAAAATTTTTGCGACTTATGCAATTGTCGCAAAAACTTCTGCGACTTTTGCGATTGTCGCAAAACCTTTTGCGACTTTTGAGATTGTCGCAAAAACTTTTGCGACTTTTGCGATTGTCGCAAAAACTTCTGCGATTGTCGCAAAAACTTTTGCGACTTTTGCGATTGTCGCAAAAACTTTTGCGACTTTTGCGATTGTCGCAAAAACTTCTGCGATTGTCGCAAAAACTTTTGTGACTTTTGCGGTTGTCGCAAAAACTTTTGCGACTTTTGCGATTGTCGTAAAAACTTCTGCGACTTTTGCGATTGTCGCAAAAACTTTTGTGACTTTTGCGATTGTTGCAAAAACTTTTGCGACTTTTGCGATTGTCGCAAAAACTTCTGCGACTTTTGCGATTGTCGCAAAAACTTTTGCGACTTTTGCGATTGTCGCAAAAAGTTTTGCGACTTTTGCGATTGTCGCAAAAATTTTTGCGACTTATGCAATTGTCGCAAAAACTTCTGCGACTTTTGCGATTGTCGCAAAAACTTTTGCGACTTTTGCGATTGTCGCAAAAACTTTTGCAATTGTCGCAAAAACTTTTGCAATTGTCGCAAAAACTTTTGCGACTTTTGCGATTGTCGCAAAAACTTCTGCGATTGTCGCAAAAACTTCTGCGACTTTTGCGATTGTCGCAAAACCTTTTGCGACTTTTGAGATTGTCGCAAAAACTTTTGCGACTTTTGCGATTGTCGCAAAAACTTCTGCGATTGTCGCAAAAACTTTTGTGACTTTTGCGATTGTCGCAAAAACTTTTGCGACTTTTGCGATTGTCGTAAAAACTTCTGCGACTTTTGCGATTGTCGCAAAAACTTTTGTGACTTTTGCGATTGTCGCAAAAACTTTTGCGACTTTTGCGATTGTCGCAAAAACTTCTGCGACTTTTGCGATTGTCGCAAAACCTTTTGCGACTTTTGCGATTGTCGCAAAAACTTCTGCGACTTTTGCGATTGTCGCAAAAAGTTTTGCGACTTTTGCGATTGTCGCAAAAACTTCTACGAGTGTCGCAAAAACTTTTGCGACTTTTGCGATTGTCGCAAAAACTTCTGCGATTGTCGCAAAAACTTCTGCGACTTTTGCGATTGTCGCAAAAACTTCTGCGACTTTTGCGATTGTCGCAAAAACTTTTGCGACTTTTGCGATTGTCGCAAAAACTTCTGCGACTTTTGCGATTGTCGCAAAAACTTTTGCGACTTTTGCGATTGTCGCAAAAACTTCTGCGATTGTCGCAAAAACTTTTGCGACTTTTGCGATTGTCGCAAAAACTTTTGCGACTTTTTCAATTGTCGCAAAAACTTTTGCGACTTTTGCGATTGTCGCAAAAACTTTTGCGAATTCTACGATTGTCGCAAAAACTTCTGCGATTGTCGCAAAAACTTTTGCGACTTTTGCGATTGTCGCAAAAACTTTTGCGATTGTCGCAAAAACTTCTGCGACTTTTGCGATTGTCGCAAAAACTTTTGCGACTTTTGTGATTGTCGCAAAAACTTTTGCGACTTTTGCGATTGTCGCAAAAACTTCTGCGACTTTTGCGATTGTCGCAAAAACTTTTGCGACTTTTGCGATTGTTGCAAAAACTTTTGCGAATTCTACGATTGTCGCAAAAACTTCTGCGATTGTCGCAAAAACTTTTGCGACTTTTGCGATTGTCGCAAAAACTTTTGCGACTTTTGCGATTGTCGCAAAAACTTCTGCGATTGTCGCAAAAACTTCTGCGACTTTTGCGATTGTCGTAAAAACTTCTGCGACTTTTTCGATTGTCGCAAAAACTTTTGCGACTTTTGCGATTGTCGCAAAAACTTCTGCGACTTTTTCGATTGTCGCAAAAACTTTTGCGACTTTTGCGATTGTCGCAAAAACTTTTGCGACTTTTGCGATTGTCGCAAAAACTTTTGCGACTTTTTCGATTGTCGCAAAAACTTCTGCGATTGTCACAAAAACTTTTGCGACTTTTGCAATTGTCGCAAAAACTTTTGCGACTTTTGCGATTATCGCAAAAACTTTTGCGACTTTTGCGATTGTCGCAAAAACTTCTGCGATTGTCGCAAAAACTTTTGCGACTTTTGCAATTTTCGCAAAAACTTTTGCGACTTTTGCGATTATCGCAAAAACTTTTGCGACTTTTTCGATTGTCGCAAAAACTTCTGCGACTTTTGCGATTGTCGCAAAAACTTCTGCGACTTTTGCGATTGTCGCAAAAACTTTTGCGACTTTTGCAATTGTCGCAAAAACTTCTGCGACTTTTGCGATTGTCGCAAAAACTTCTGCGACTTTTGCGATTGTCGCAAAAACTTTTGCGACTTTTTCGATTGTCGCAAAAACTTTTGCGACTTTTGCGATTGTCGCAAAAACTTCTGCGACTTTTGCGATTGTCGCAAAAACTTCTACGACTTTTTCGATTGTCGCAAAAACTTTTGCGACTTTTGCGATTGTCGCAAAAACTTTTACGACTTTTGCGATTATCGCAAAAACTTTTGCGACTTTTGCGATTGTTGCAAAAACTTTTGCGACTTTTTCGATTATCGCAAAAACTTTTGCGACTTTTGCGATTATCGCAAAAACTTTTGCGACTTTTGCGATTGTTGCAAAAACTTTTGCGACTTTTTCGATTATCGCAAAAACTTTTGCGACTTTTACGATTGTCGCAAAAACTTCTGCGACTTTTGCGATTGTCGCAAAAACTTCTGCGATTGTCGCAAAAGCTTCTGCGACTTTTGCGATTGTCGCAAAAACTTTTGCGACTTTTGCGATGGTCCCAAAAACTTCTGCGATTGTCGCAAAAACTTCTGCGACTTTTGCGATTGTCGCAAAAACTTCTGCGACTTTTGCGATTGTCGCAAAAACTTTTGCGACTTTTGCAATTGTCGCAAAAACTTCTGCGACTTTTGCGATTGTCGCAAAAACTTCTGCGACTTTTGCGATTGTCGCAAAAACTTTTGCGACTTTTTCGATTGTCGCAAAAACTTTTGCGACTTTTGCGATTATCGCAAAAACTTTTGCGACTTTTTCGATTGTCGCAAAAACTTCTGCGAGTTTTGCGATTGTCGCAAAAACTTCTACGACTTTTTCGATTGTCGCAAAAACTTTTGCGACTTTTGCGATTGTCGCAAAAACTTTTACGACTTTTGCGATTATCGCAAAAACTTTTGCGACTTTTGCGATTGTTGCAAAAACTTTTGCGACTTTTTCGATTATCGCAAAAACTTTTGCGACTTTTGCGATTATCGCAAAAACTTTTGCGACTTTTGCGATTGTTGCAAAAACTTTTGCGACTTTTGCGATTATCGCAAAAACTTTTGCGACTTTTACGATTGTCGCAAAAACTTCTGCGACTTTTGCGATTGTCGCAAAAACTTCTGCGATTGTCGCAAAAGCTTCTGCGACTTTTGCGATTGTCGCAAAAACTTTTGCGACTTTTGCGATGGTCCCAAAAACTTCTGCGATTGTCGCAAAAACTTTTGCGACTTTTGCGATTGTTGCAAAAACTTTTGCGACTTTTGCGATTATCGCAAAAACTTCTGCGACTTTTGCGATTGTCGCAAAAACTTTTGCGACTTTTGCGATTGTCGCAAAAACTTTTGCGACTTTTGCGATTGTCGCAAAAACTTTTGCGACTTTTGCGATTGTTGCAAAAACTTCTGCGATTGTCGCAAAAACTTTTGCGACTTTTGCGATTGTCGCAAAAACTTTTGCGACTTTTGCGATTGTCGCAAAAACTTTTGCGACTTTTGCGATTGTCGCAAAAACTTTTGCGACTTCTACGATTGTCGCAAAAACTTTTGCGACTTTTGCGATTGTCGCAAAAACTTCTGCGATTGTCGCAAAAACTTTTGCGACTTTTGCGATTGTCACAAAAACTTTTGCGACTTTTGCGATTGTCGCAAAAACTTCTGCGATTGTCGCAAAAACTTTTGCGACTTTTGCGATTGTCACAAAAACTTTTGCGACTTTTGCGATTGTCGCAAAAATTTTTGCGACTTCTACGATTGTCGCAAAAACTTCTGCGATTGTCGCAAAAACTTTTGCGACTTTTGCGATTGTCGCAAAAACTTTTGCGACTTTTGCGATTGTCGCAAAAACTTTTGCGACTTTTGCGATTGTCGCATAATCTTTTGCGACTTTTGAGATTGTCGCAAAAAACTTTTGCGACTTTTGCGATTGTCGCAAAAACTTTTGCGACTTTTGCGATTGTCGCAAAAACTTCTGCGATTGTCGCAAAAACTTTTGTGACTTTTGCGATTGTCGCAAAAACTTTTGCGACTTTTGCGATTGTCGTAAAAACTTCTGCGACTTTTGCGATTGTCGCAAAAACTTTTGTGACTTTTGCGATTGTTGCAAAAACTTTTGCGACTTTTGCGATTGTCGCAAAAACTTCTGCGACTTTTGCGATTGTCGCAAAAACTTTTGCGACTTTTGCGATTGTCGCAAAAAGTTTTGCGACTTTTGCGATTGTCGCAAAAATTTTTGCGACTTATGCAATTGTCGCAAAAACTTCTGCGACTTTTGCGATTGTCGCAAAAACTTTTGCGACTTTTGCGATTGTCGCAAAAACTTTTGCGATTGTCGCAAAAACTTTTGCGACTTTTGCGATTGTCGCAAAAACTTTTGCGACTTTTGCGATTGTCGCAAAAAGTTTTGCGACTTTTGCGATTGTCGCAAAAATTTTTGCGACTTATGCAATTGTCGCAAAAACTTCTGCGACTTTTGCGATTGTCGCAAAAACTTTTGCGACTTTTGCGATTGTCGCAAAAACTTCTGCGATTGTCGCAAAAACTTTTGCGACTTTTGCGATTGTCGCAAAAACTTTTGCGACTTTTGCGATTGTCGCAAAAACTTCTGCGATTGTCGCAAAAACTTTTGTGACTTTTGCGATTGTCGCAAAAACTTTTGCGACTTTTGCGATTGTCGTAAAAACTTCTGCGACTTTTGCGATTGTCGCAAAAACTTTTGTGACTTTTGCGATTGTCGCAAAAACTTTTGCGACTTTTGCGATTGTCGCAAAAACTTCTGCGACTTTTGCGATTGTCGCAAAACCTTTTGCGACTTTTTCGATTGTCGCAAAAACTTTTGCGACTTTTGCGATTGTCGCAAAAACTTCTGCGAGTGTCGCAAAAACTTTTGCGACTTTTGCGATTGTCGCAAAAACTTCTGCGATTGTCGCAAAAACTTTTGCGACTTTTGTGATTGTCGCAAAAACTTTTGCGACTTTTGCGATTGTCGCAAAAACTTCTGCGACTTTTGCGATTGTCGCAAAAACTTTTGCGACTTTTGCGATTGTTGCAAAAACTTTTGCGAATTCTACGATTGTCGCAAAAACTTCTGCGATTGTCGCAAAAACTTCTGCGACTTTTGCGATTGTCGCAAAAACTTCTGCGACTTTTGCGATTGTCGCAAAAACTTTTGCGACTTTTGCGATTATTGCAAAAACTTTTGCGAATTCTACGATTGTCGCAAAAACTTCTGCGACTTTTTCGATGGTCGCAAAAACTTTTGCGACTTTTGCGATTGTCGCAAAAACTTCTGCGACTTTTGCGATTGTCGCAAAAACTTTTGCGACTTTTTCGATTGTCGCAAAAACTTCTGCGATTGTCGCAAAAACTTCTGCGACTTTTGCGATTGTCGCAAAAACTTTTGCGACTTTTTCGATTGTCGCAAAAACTTCTGCGACTTTTGCGATTGTCGCAAAAACTTTTGCGACTTTTGCGATTGTCGCAAAAACTTCTGCGACTTTTTCGATTGTCGCAAAAACTTCTGCGACTTTTGCGATTGTCGCAAAAACTTTTGCGACTTTTGCGATTGTCGCAAAAACTTCTGCGACTTTTTCGATTGTCGCAAAAACTTTTGCGACTTTTTCGATTGTCGCAAAAACTTCTGCGACTTTTGCGATTGTCGCAAAAACTTTTGCGACTTCTACGATTGTCGCAAAAACTTCTGCGATTGTCGCAAAAACTTCTGCGACTTTTGCGATTGTCGCAAAAACTTCTGCGACTTTTGCGATTGTCGCAAAAACTTCTGCGACTTTTTCGATTGTCGCAAAAACTTTTGCGACTTTTGCGATTGTCGCAAAAACTTTTGCGACTTTTGCGATTGTCGCAAAAACTTCTGCGACTTTTGCGATTGTTGCAAAAACTTTTGCGACTTTTGCGATTGTCGCAAAAACTTCTGCGATTGTCGCAAAAACTTCTGCGATTTTTGCGATTGTCGCAAAAACTTTTGCGACTTTTTCGATTGTCGCAAAAACTTCTGCGATTGTCGCAAAAACTTCTGCGACTTTTGCGATTGTCGCAAAAACTTTTGCGATTGTCGCAAAAACTTCTGCGACTTTTGCGATTGTCGCAAAAACTTTTGCGACTTTTGCGATTGTCGCAAAAACTTTTGCGATTGTCGCAAAAACTTCTGCGACTTTTGCGATTGTCGCAAAAACTTTTGCGACTTTTGCGATTGTCGCAAAAACTTCAGCGATTGTCGCAAAAACTTTTGCGACTTTTTCGATTGTCGCAAAAACTTCTGCGACTTTTGCGATTGTCGCAAAAACTTTTGCGACTTTTGCGATTGTCGCAAAAACTTCTGCGATTGTCGCAAAAACTTCTGCGACTTTTGCGATTGTCGCAAAAACTTTTGCGACTTTTGCGATTGTCGCAAAAACTTCTGCGACTTTTGCGATTGTCGCAAAAACTTCTGCGATTGTCGCAAAAACTTCTGCGACTTTTGCGATTGTCGCAAAAACTTTTGCGACTTTTTCGATTGTCGCAAAAACTTCTGCGATTGTCGCAAAAACTTTTGCGACTTTTGCGATTGTCGCAAAAACTTCTGCGATTGTCGCAAAAACTTCTGCGACTTTTGCGATTGTCGCAAAAACTTTTGCGACTTTTGCGATTGTCGCAAAAACTTTTGCGATTGTCGCAAAAACTTTTGCGACTTTTGCGATTGTCGCAAAAACTTTTGCGACTTTTGCGATTGTCGCAAAAACTTCTGCGACTTTTGCGAATGTCGCAAAAACTTCTGCGACTTTTGCGATTGTCGCAAAAACTTCTGCGACTTTTGCGATTGTCGCAAAAACTTTTGCGACTTTTGCGATTGTCGCAAAAACTTTTGCGACTTTTGCGATTGTCGCAAAAACTTCTGCGATTGTCGCAAAAACTTTTGCGATTGTCGCAAAAACTTCTGCGACTTTTGCGATTGTCGCAAAAACTTTTGCGACTTTTGCGATTGTCGCAAAAACTTCAGCGATTGTCGCAAAAACTTTTGCGACTTTTTCGATTGTCGCAAAAACTTCTGCGACTTTTGCGATTGTCGCAAAAACTTTTGCGACTTTTGCGATTGTCGCAAAAACTTCTGCGATTGTCGCAAAAACTTCTGCGACTTTTGCGATTGTCGCAAAAACTTTTGCGACTTTTGCGATTGTCGCAAAAACTTCTGCGACTTTTGCGATTGTCGCAAAAACTTCTGCGATTGTCGCAAAAACTTCTGCGACTTTTGCGATTGTCGCAAAAACTTTTGCGACTTTTTCGATTGTCGCAAAACCTTCTGCGATTGTCGCAAAAACTTTTGCGACTTTTGCGATTGTCGCAAAAACTTCTGCGATTGTCGCAAAAACTTCTGCGACTTTTGCGATTGTCGCAAAAACTTTTGCGACTTTTGCGATTGTCGCAAAAACTTTTGCGATTGTCGCAAAAACTTTTGCGACTTTTGCGATTGTCGCAAAAACTTTTGCGACTTTTGCGATTGTCGCAAAAACTTCTGCGACTTTTGCGAATGTCGCAAAAACTTCTGCGACTTTTGCGATTGTCGCAAAAACTTCTGCGACTTTTGCGATTGTCGCAAAAACTTTTGCGACTTTTGCGATTGTCGCAAAAACTTTTGCGACTTTTGCGATTGTCGCAAAAACTTCTGCGATTGTCGCAAAAACTTCTGCGACTTTTGCGATTGTCGCAAAAACTTCTGCGACTTTTGCGATTGTCGCAAAAACTTCTGCGATTGTCGCAAAAACTTCTGCGACTTTTGCGATTGTCGCAAAAACTTTTGCGACTTTTGCGATTGTCGCAAAAACTTTTGCGACTTTTGCGATTGTCGCAAAAACTTTTGCGACTTTTGCGATTGTCGCAAAAACTTCTGCGACTTTAGCGATGGTCGCAAAATCTTTTGCGACTTTTGCGATTGTCGCAAAAACTTCTGCGACTTTTTAGATTGTCGCAAAAACTTCTGGGACTTTTGCGATTGTCGCAAAAACTTCTGCGATTGTCGCAAAAACTTTTGCGACTTTTGCGATTGTCGCAAAAACTTCTGCGATTGTCGCAAAAACTTCTGCGACTTTTGCGATTATCGCAAAAACTTTTGCGACTTTTGCGATTGTCGCAAAAACTTTTGCGATTATCGCAAAAACTTTTGCGACTTTTGCGATTGTCGCAAAAACTTCTGCGACTTTTGCGATTGTTGCAAAAACTTTTGCGACTTTTTCGATTGTCGCAAAAACTTCTGCGATTGTCGCAAAAACTTCTGCGACTTTTGCGATTGTCGCAAAAACTTCTGCGACTTTTGCGATTGTCGCAAAAACTTCTGCGACTTTTTCGATTGTCGCAAAAACTTCTGCGACTTTTGCGATTGTCGCAAAAACTTTTGCGATTGTCGCAAAAACTTTTGCGACTTTTGCGATTGTCGCAAAAACTTCAGCGATTGTCGCAAAAACTTTTGCGACTTTTGCGATTGTCGCAAAAACTTCTGCGACTTTTGCGATTGTCGCAAAAACTTTTGCGACTTTTGCGATTGTCGCAAAAACTTCTGCGATTGTCGCAAAAACTTCTGCGACTTTTGCGATTGTCGCAAAAACTTTTGCGACTTTTGCGATTGTCGCAAAAACTTCTGCGACTTTTGCGATTGTCGCAAAAACTTCTGCGATTGTCGCAAAAACTTCTGCGACTTTTGCGATTGTCGCAAAAACTTTTGCGACTTTTTCGATTGTCGCAAAACCTTCTGCGATTGTCGCAAAAACTTTTGCGACTTTTGCGATTGTCGCAAAAACTTCTGCGATTGTCGCAAAAACTTCTGCGACTTTTGCGATTGTCGCAAAAACTTTTGCGACTTTTGCGATTGTCGCAAAAACTTTTGCGATTGTCGCAAAAACTTTTGCGACTTTTGCGATTGTCGCAAAAACTTTTGCGACTTTTGCGATTGTCGCAAAAACTTCTGCGACTTTTGCGAATGTCGCAAAAACTTCTGCGACTTCTGCGATTGTCGCAAAAACTTCTGCGACTTTTGCGATTGTCGCAAAAACTTTTGCGACTTTTGCGATTGTCGCAAAAACTTTTGCGACTTTTGCGATTGTCGCAAAAACTTCTGCGATTGTCGCAAAAACTTCTGCGACTTTTGCGATTGTCGCAAAAACTTTTGCGACTTTTTCGATTGTCGCAAAAACTTCTGCGATTGTCGCAAAAACTTTTGCGACTTTTGCGATTGTCGCAAAAACTTCTGCGATTGTCGCAAAAACTTCTGCGACTTTTGCGATTGTCGCAAAAACTTTTGCGACTTTTGCGATTGTCGCAAAAACTTTTGCGATTGTCGCAAAAACTTCTGCGACTTTTGCGATTGTCGCAAAAACTTTTGCGACTTTTGCGATTGTCGCAAAAACTTCAGCGATTGTCGCAAAAACTTTTGCGACTTTTTCGATTGTCGCAAAAACTTCTGCGACTTTTGCGATTGTCGCAAAAACTTTTGCGACTTTTGCGATTGTCGCAAAAACTTCTGCGATTGTCGCAAAAACTTCTGCGACTTTTGCGATTGTCGCAAAAACTTTTGCGACTTTTGCGATTGTCGCAAAAACTTCTGCGACTTTTGCGATTGTCGCAAAAACTTCTGCGATTGTCGCAAAAACTTCTGCGACTTTTGCGATTGTCGCAAAAACTTTTGCGACTTTTTCGCTTGTCGCAAAAACTTCTGCGATTGTCGCAAAAACTTTTGCGACTTTTGCGATTGTCGCAAAAACTTCTGCGATTGTCGCAAAAACTTCTGCGACTTTTGCGATTGTCGCAAAAACTTTTTGCGACTTTTGCGATTGTCGCAAAAACTTTTGCGATTGTCGCAAAAACTTTTGCGACTTTTGCGATTGTCGCAAAAACTTTTGCGACTTTTGCGATTGTCGCAAAAACTTCTGCGACTTTTGCGAATGTCGCAAAAACTTCTGCGACTTTTGCGATTGTCGCAAAAACTTCTGCGACTTTTGCGATTGTCGCAAAAACTTTTGCGACTTTTGCGATTGTCGCAAAAACTTTTGCGACTTTTGCGATTGTCGCAAAAACTTCTGCGATTGTCGCAAAAACTTTTGCGACTTTTGCGATTGTCGCAAAAACTTCTGCGACTTTTGCGATTGTCGCAAAAACTTCTGCGATTGTCGCAAAAACTTCTGCGACTTTTGCGATTGTCGCAAAAACTTTTGCGACTTTTGCGATTGTCGCAAAAACTTTTGCGACTTTTGCGATTGTCGCAAAAACTTTTGCGACTTTTGCGATTGTCGCAAAAACTTCTGCGACTTTAGCGATGGTCGCAAAATCTTTTGCGACTTTTGCGATTGTCGCAAAAACTTCTGCGACTTTTTAGATTGTCGCAAAAACTTCTGGGACTTTTGCGATTGTCGCAAAAACTTCTGCGATTGTCGCAAAAACTTTTGCGACTTTTGCGATTGTCGCAAAAACTTCTGCGATTGTCGCAAAAACTTTTGCGACTTTTGCGATTGTCGCAAAAACTTTTGCGACTTTTGCGATTGTCGCAAAAACTTCTGCGATTGTCGCAAGAACTTTTGCGACTTTTGCGATTGTCGCAAAAACTTTTGCGACTTTTGCGATTGTCGCAAAATCTTTTGCGACTTTTGCGATTGTCGCAAAAACTTTTGCGACTTTTGCGATTGTCGCAAAAACTTCTGCGACTTTTGCGATTGTCGCAAAAACTTTTGCGACTTTTGCGATTATCGCAAAAACTTTTGCGACTTTTGCGATTGTCGCAAAAACTTTTGCGACTTTTGCGATTGTCGCAAAAACTTCTGCGATTGTTGCAAAAACTTTTGCGACTTTTGCGATTGTCGCAAAAGCTTCTGCGACTTTTGCGATTGTCGCAAAAACTTCTGCGATTGTTGCAAAAACTTTTGCGACTTTTGCGATTGTCGCAAAAACTTCTGGGACTTTTGCGATTGTCGCAAAAACTTCTGCGATTGTCGCAAAAACTTTTGCGACTTTTGCGATTGTCGCAAAAACTTCTGCGATTGTCGCAAAAACTTTTGCGACTTTTGCGATTGTCGCAAAAACTTTTGCGACTTTTTCGATTATCGCAAAAACTTTTGCGACTTTTGCGATTGTCGCAAAAACTTTTGCGACTTTTGCGATTGTCGCAAAAACTTTTGCGACTTTTGCGATTGTCGCAAAAACTTCTGCGACTTTTGCGATTGTCGCAAAAACTTCTGCGACTTTTTCGATTGTCGCAAAAACTTCTGCGACTTTTTCGATTGTCGCAAAAACTTTTGCGACTTTTTCGATTGTCGCAAAAACTTCTGCGATTGTCACAAAAATTTTTGCGACTTTTGCGATTGTCGCAAAAGCTTCTGCGAATTTTTCGATTGTCGCAAAAACTTTTGCGACTTTTGCGATTGTCGCAAAAACTTTTGCGACTTTTTCGATTATCGCAAAAACTTTTGCGACTTTTGCGATTGTCGCAAAAACTTTTGCGACTTTTTCGATTGTCGCAAAAACTTCTGCGATTGTCGCAAAAACTTTTGCGACTTTTGCGATTGTCGCAAAAACTTTTGCGACTTTTGCGATTGTCGCAAAAACTTCTGCGACTTTTTCGATTGTCGCAAAAACTTCTGCGACTTTTGCGATTGTCGCAAAAACTTTTGCGACTTTTGCGATTGTCGCAAAAACTTTTGCGACTTTTGCGATTGTCGCAAAAACTTCTGCGACTTTAGCGATGGTCGCAAAATCTTTTGCGACTTTTGCGATTGTCGCAAAAACTTCTGCGACTTTTTAGATTGTCGCAAAAACTTCTGGGACTTTTGCGATTGTCGCAAAAACTTCTGCGATTGTCGCAAAAACTTTTGCGACTTTTGCGATTGTCGCAAAAACTTCTGCGATTGTCGCAAAAACTTCTGCGACTTTTGCGATTATCGCAAAAACTTTTGCGACTTTTGCGATTGTCGCAAAAACTTTTGCGATTATCGCAAAAACTTTTGCGACTTTTGCGATTGTCGCAAAAACTTCTGCGACTTTTGCGATTGTTGCAAAAACTTTTGCGACTTTTGCGATTGTCGCAAAAACTTCTGCGACTTTTGCGATTGTCGCAAAAACTTTTGCGACTTTTTCGATTGTCGCAAAAACTTCTGCGATTGTCGCAAAAACTTCTGCGACTTTTGCGATTGTCGCAAAAACTTTTGCGACTTTTTCGATTGTCGCAAAAACTTCTGCGACTTTTGCGATTGTCGCAAAAACTTTTGCGACTTTTGCGATTGTCGCAAAAACTTCTGCGACTTTTTCGATTGTCGCAAAAACTTTTGCGACTTTTGCGATTGTCGCAAAAACTTTTGCGACTTTTGCGATTGTCGCAAAAACTTCTGCGACTTTTTCGATTGTCGCAAAAACTTTTGCGACTTTTGAGATTGTCGCAAAAACTTCTGCGACTTTTGCGATTGTCGCAAAAACTTTTGCGACTTCTACGATTGTCGCAAAAACTTCTGCGATTGTCGCAAAAACTTCTGCGACTTTTGCGATTGTCGCAAAAACTTCTGCGACTTTTGCGATTGTCGCAAAAACTTCTGCGATTGTCGCAAAAACTTCTGCGACTTTTGCGATTGTTGCAAAAACTTTTGCGACTTTTTCGATTGTCGCAAAAACTTCTGCGATTGTCGCAAAAACTTCTGCGACTTTTGCGATTGTCGCAAAAACTTCTGCGACTTTTGCGATTGTCGCAAAAACTTCTGCGACTTTTTCGATTGTCGCAAAAACTTTTGCGACTTTTGCGATTGTCGCAAAAACTTTTGCGAGTTTTGCGATTGTCGCAAAAACTTCTGCGATTGTCGCAAAAACTTTTGCGACTTTTGCGATTGTCGCAAAAACTTCTGCGACTTTTGCGATTGTTGCAAAAACTTTTGCGACTTTTGCGATTGTCGCAAAAACTTCTGCGATTGTCGCAAAAACTTCTGCGACTTTTGCGATTGTCGCAAAAACTTTTGCGACTTTTTCGATTGTCGCAAAAACTTCTGCGATTGTCGCAAAAACTCCTGCGACTTTTGCGATTGTCGCAAAAACTTTTGCGATTGTCGCAAAAACTTCTGCGACTTTTGCGATTGTCGCAAAAACTTTTGCGACTTTTGCGATTGTCGCAAAAACTTTTGCGATTGTCGCAAAAACTTCTGCGACTTTTGCGATTGTCGCAAAAACTTTTGCGACTTTTGCGATTGTCGCAAAAACTTCAGCGATTGTAGCAAAAACTTTTGCGACTTTTTCGATTGTCGCAAAAACTTCTGCGACTTTTGCGATTGTCGCAAAAACTTTTGCGACTTTTGCGATTGTCGCAAAAACTTCTGCGATTGTCGCAAAAACTTCTGCGACTTTTGCGATTGTCGCAAAAACTTTTGCGACTTTTGCGATTGTCGCAAAAACTTCTGCGACTTTTGCGATTGTCGCAAAAACTTCTGCGATTGTCGCAAAAACTTCTGCGACTTTTGCGATTGTCGCAAAAACTTTTGCGACTTTTTCGATTGTCGCAAAAACTTCTGCGATTGTCGCAAAAACTTTTGCGACTTTTGCGATTGTCGCAAAAACTTCTGCGATTGTCGCAAAAACTTCTGCGACTTTTGCGATTGTCGCAAAAACTTTTGCGACTTTTGCGATTGTCGCAAAAACTTTTGCGATTGTCGCAAAAACTTTTGCGACTTTTGCGATTGTCGCCAAAACTTTTGCGACTTTTGCGATTGTCGCAAAAACTTCTGCGACTTTTGCGAATGTCGCAAAAACTTCTGCGACTTTTGCGATTGTCGCAAAAACTTCTGCGACTTTTGCGATTGTCGCAAAAACTTTTGCAATTGTCGCAAAAACTTTTGCGACTTTTGCGATTGTCGCAAAAACTTTTGCGACTTTTGCGATTGTCGCAAAAACTTTTGCGACTTTTTCGATTATCGCAAAAACTTCTGCGACTTTTGCGATTGTCGCAAAAACTTTTGCGACTTTTGCGATTGTCGCAAAAACTTTTGCGACTTTTGCGATTGTCGCAAAAACTTCTGCGACTTTTGCGATTGTCGCAAAAACTTCTGCGACTTTTTCGATTGTCGCAAAAACTTCTGCGACTTTTTCGATTGTCGCAAAAACTTTTGCGACTTTTTCGATTGTCGCAAAAACTTCTGCGACTTTTGCGATTGTCGCAAAAACTTCTGCGACTTTTTCGATTGTCGCAAAAACTTTTGCGACTTTTGCGATTGTCGCAAAAACTTTTGCGACTTTTGCGATTATCGCAAAAACTTTTGCGACTTTTGCTATTGTCGCAAAAGCTTCTGCGACTTTTGCGATTGTCGCAAAAACTTTTGCGACTTTTGCGATTGTCGCAAAAACTTTTGCGACTTTTGCGATTGTCGCAAAAACTTTTGCGACTTTTGCGATTGTCGCAAAAACTTTTGCGACTTTTGCGATTGTCGCAAAAACTTCTGCGACTTTTGCGATTGTCCCAAAAACTTCTGCGATTGTCGCAAAAACTTTTGCGACTTTTGCGATTGTCGCAAAAACTTTTGCGACTTTTTCGATTGTCGCAAAAACTTCTGCGATTGTCACAAAAATTTTTGCGACTTTTGCGATTGTCGCAAAAGCTTCTGCGACTTTTGCGATTGTCGCAAAAACTTTTGCGACTTTTTGATTGTCGCAAAAACTTTTGCGACTTTTGCGATTGTCGCAAAAACTTTTGCGACTTTTGCGATTGTCGCAAAAACTTCTGCGACTTTTTCGATTGTCGCAAAAACTTCTGCGAATTTTTCGATTGTCGCAAAAACTTTTGCGACTTTTGCGATTGTCGCAAAAACTTTTGCGACTTTTTCGATTATCGCAAAAACTTTTGCGACTTTTGCGATTGTCGCAAAAACTTTTGCGACTTTTTCGATTGTCGCAAAAACTTCTGCGATTGTCGCAAAAACTTTTGCGACTTTTGCGATTGTCGCAAAAACTTTTGCGACTTTTGCGATTGTCGCAAAAACTTCTGCGACTTTTTCGATTGTCGCAAAAACTTTTGCGACTTTTGCGATTATCGCAAAAACTTTTGCGACTTTTGCGATTGTCGCAAAAGCTTCTGCGACTTTTGCGATTGTCGCAAAAACTTTTGCGACTTTTGCGATTGTCGCAAAAACTTTTGCGACTTTTGCGATTGTCGCAAAAACTTTTGCGACTTTTGCAATTGTCGCAAAAACTTCTGCGACTTTTGCGATTGTCGCAAAAACTTCTGCGACTTTTTCGATTGTCGCAAAAACTTCTGCGACTTTTTCGATTGTCGCAAAAACTTTTGCGACTTTTGCGATTGTCGCAAAAACTTTTGCGACTTTTGCGATTATCGCAAAAACTTTTGCGACTTTTGCGATTGTCGCAAAAGCTTCTGCGACTTTTGCGATTGTCGCAAAAACTTTTGCGACTTTTGCGATTGTCGCAAAAACTTCTGCGAATTTTTCGATTGTCGCAAAAACTTTTGCGACTTTTGCGATTGTCGCAAAAACTTTTGCGACTTTTGCGATTGTCGCAAAAACTTTTGCGACTTTTGCGATTATCGCAAAAACTTTTGCGACTTTTGCGATTGTCGCAAAAGCTTCTGCGACTTTTGCGATTGTCGCAAAAACTTTTGCGACTTTTGCGATTGTCGCAAAAACTTTTGCGACTTTTGCGATTGTCGCAAAAACTTTTGCGACTTTTGCGATTGTCGCAAAAACTTTTGCGACTTTTTCGATTGTCGCAAAAACTTCTGCGATTGTCGCAAAAATTTTTGCGACTTTTGCGATTGTCGCAAAAGCTTCTGCGACTTTTGCGATTGTCGCAAAAACTTTTGCGACTTTTTGATTGTCGCAAAAACTTTTGCGACTTTTGCGATTATCGCAAAAACTTTTGCGACTTTTGCGATTGTCGCAAAAACTTCTGCGACTTTTTCGATTGTCGCAAAAACTTCTGCGACTTTTGCGATTGTCGCAAAAACTTCTGCGATTGTCGCAAAAACTTTTGCGACTTTTGCGATTGTCGCAAAAACTTTTGCGACTTTTTCAATTGTCGCAAAAACTTCTGCGATTGTCGCAAAAATTTTTGCGACTTTTGCGATTGTCGCAAAAGCTTCTGCGACTTTTGCGATTGTCGCAAAAACTTTTGCGACTTTTACGATTGTCCCAAAAACTTCTGCGATTGTCGCAAAAACTTTTGCGACTTTTGCGATTGTCGCAAAAACTTTTGCGACTTTTTCGATTGTCGCAAAAACTTCTGCGATTGTCGCAAAAATTTTTGCGACTTTTGCGATTGTCGCAAAAGCTTCTGCGACTTTTGCGATTGTCGCAAAAACTTTTGCGACTTTTGCGATTGTCGCAAAAACTTTTGCGACTTTTGCGATTGTCGCAAAAACTTCTGCGACTTTTTCGATTGTCGCAAAAACTTTTGCGACTTTTGCGATTATCGCAAAAACTTTTGCGACTTTTGCGATTGTCGCAAAAACTTCTGCGACTTTTTCGATTGTCGCAAAAACTTCTGCGAATTTTTCGATTGTCGCAAAAACTTTTGCGACTTTTGCGATTGTCGCAAAAACTTCTGCGACTTTTTCGATTGTCGCAAAAACTTTTGCGACTTTTGCGATTGTCGCAAAAACTTCTGCGACTTTTTCGATTGTCGCAAAAACTTTTGCGACTTTTGCGATTATCGCAAAAACTTTTGCGACTTTTGCGATTATCGCAAAAACTTTTGCGACTTTTGCGATTGTCGCAAAAGCTTCTGCGACTTTTGCGATTGTCGCAAAAACTTTTGCGACTTTTGCGATTGTCGCAAAAACTTTTGCGACTTTTGCGATTGTCGCAAAAACTTTTGCGACTTTTGCGATTGTCGCAAAAACTTTTGCGACTTTTGCGATTGTCGCAAAAACTTCTGCGACTTTTGCGATTGTCCCAAAAACTTCTGCGATTGTCGCAAAAACTTTTGCGACTTTTGCGATTGTCGCAAAAACTTTTGCAACTTTTTCGATTGTCGCAAAAACTTCTGCGATTGTCGCAAAAACTTTTGCGACTTTTGCGATTGTCGCAAAAACTTCTGCGACTTTTGCGATTGTCGCAAAAACTTCTGCGACTTTTTCGATTGTCGCAAAAACTTTTGCGACTTTTGCGATTGTCGCAAAAACTTTTGCGACTTTTTCGATTATCGCAAAAACTTTTGCGACTTTTACGATTGTCGCAAAAACTTCTGCGACTTTTGCGATTGTCGCAAAAACTTCTGCGACTTTTTCGATTGTCGCAAAAACTTTTGCGACTTTTGCGATTGTCGCAAAAACTTTTGCGACTTTTGCGATTGTCGCAAAAACTTCTGCGACTTTTGCGATTGTCCCAAAAACTTCTGCGATTGTCGCAAAAACTTTTGCGACTTTTGCGATTGTCGCAAAAACTTTTGCGACTTTTTCGATTGTCGCAAAAACTTCTGCGATTGTCGCAAAAATTTTTGCGACTTTTGCGATTGTCGCAAAAGCTTCTGCGACTTTTGCGATTGTCGCAAAAACTTTTGCGACTTTTTGATTGTCGCAAAAACTTTTGCGACTTTTGCGATTATCGCAAAAACTTTTGCGACTTTTGCGATTGTCGCAAAAACTTCTGCGACTTTTTCGATTGTCGCAAAAACTTCTGCGAATTTTTCGATTGTCGCAAAAACTTTTGCGACTTTTGCGATTGTCGCAAAAACTTTTGCGACTTTTTCGATTATCGCAAAAACTTTTGCGACTTTTACGATTGTCGCAAAAACTTCTGCGACTTTTGCGATTGTCGCAAAAACTTCTGCGACTTTTTCGATTGTCGCAAAAACTTTTGCGACTTTTGCGATTGTCGCAAAAGCTTCTGCGACTTTTTCGATTGTCGCAAAAACTTTTGCGACTTTTGCGATTGTCGCAAAAACTTTTGCGACTTTTTCGATTATCGCAAAAACTTTTGCGACTTTTGCAATTGTCGCAAAAACTTCTGCGACTTTTGCGATTGTCGCAAAAACTTCTGCGACTTTTTCGATTGTCGCAAAAACTTCTGCGACTTTTTCGATTGTCGCAAAAACTTTTGCGACTTTTTCGATTGTCGCAAAAACTTCTGCGACTTTTGCGATTGTCGCAAAAACTTCTGCGACTTTTTCGATTGTCGCAAAAACTTTTGCGACTTTTGCGATTGTCGCAAAAACTTTTGCGACTTTTGCGATTATCGCAAAAACTTTTGCGACTTTTGCGATTGTCGCAAAAGCTTCTGCGACTTTTGCGATTGTCGCAAAAACTTTTGCGACTTTTGCGATTGTCGCAAAAACTTTTGCGACTTTTGCGATTGTCGCAAAAACTTTTGCGACTTTTGCGATTGTCGCAAAAACTTCTGCGACTTTTGCGATTGTCCCAAAAACTTCTGCGATTGTCGCAAAAACTTTTGCGACTTTTGCGATTGTCGCAAAAACTTTTGCAACTTTTTCGATTGTCGCAAAAACTTCTGCGATTGTCGCAAAAACTTTTGCGACTTTTGCGATTGTCGCAAAAACTTCTGCGACTTTTGCGATTGTCGCAAAAACTTCTGCGACTTTTTCGATTGTCGCAAAAACTTTTGCGACTTTTGCGATTGTCGCAAAAACTTTTGCGACTTTTTCGATTATCGCAAAAACTTTTGCGACTTTTACGATTGTCGCAAAAACTTCTGCGACTTTTGCGATTGTCGCAAAAACTTCTGCGACTTTTTCGATTGTCGCAAAAACTTTTGCGACTTTTGCGATTGTCGCAAAAACTTTTGCGACTTTTGCGATTGTCGCAAAAACTTCTGCGACTTTTGCGATTGTCCCAAAAACTTCTGCGATTGTCGCAAAAACTTTTGCGACTTTTGCGATTGTCGCAAAAACTTTTGCGACTTTTTCGATTGTCGCAAAAACTTCTGCGATTGTCGCAAAAATTTTTGCGACTTTTGCGATTGTCGCAAAAGCTTCTGCGACTTTTGCGATTGTCGCAAAAACTTTTGCGACTTTTTGATTGTCGCAAAAACTTTTGCGACTTTTGCGATTATCGCAAAAACTTTTGCGACTTTTGCGATTGTCGCAAAAACTTCTGCGACTTTTTCGATTGTCGCAAAAACTTCTGCGAATTTTTCGATTGTCGCAAAAACTTTTGCGACTTTTGCGATTGTCGCAAAAACTTTTGCGACTTTTTCGATTATCGCAAAAACTTTTGCGACTTTTACGATTGTCGCAAAAACTTCTGCGACTTTTGCGATTGTCGCAAAAACTTCTGCGACTTTTTCGATTGTCGCAAAAACTTTTGCGACTTTTGCGATTGTCGCAAAAGCTTCTGCGACTTTTTCGATTGTCGCAAAAACTTTTGCGACTTTTGCGATTGTCGCAAAAACTTTTGCGACTTTTTCGATTATCGCAAAAACTTTTGCGACTTTTGCAATTGTCGCAAAAACTTCTGCGACTTTTGCGATTGTCGCAAAAACTTCTGCGACTTTTTCGATTGTCGCAAAAACTTCTGCGACTTTTTCGATTGTCGCAAAAACTTTTGCGACTTTTTCGATTGTCGCAAAAACTTCTGCGACTTTTGCGATTGTCGCAAAAACTTCTGCGACTTTTTCGATTGTCGCAAAAACTTTTGCGACTTTT
This sequence comes from Anopheles gambiae, assembly GCF_943734735.2. Classification (NCBI taxonomy): domain Eukaryota; kingdom Metazoa; phylum Arthropoda; class Insecta; order Diptera; family Culicidae; genus Anopheles; species Anopheles gambiae. The sequence continues at coordinate 33,771,647 of NC_064602.1, read as the reverse complement.
GCGATTGTCGCAAAAACTTTTGCGACTTTTGCGATTATCGCAAAAACTTTTGCGACTTTTGCGATTGTCGCAAAAGCTTCTGCGACTTTTGCGATTGTCGCAAAAACTTTTGCGACTTTTGCGATTGTCGCAAAAACTTTTGCGACTTTTGCGATTGTCGCAAAAACTTTTGCGACTTTTGCGATTGTCGCAAAAACTTCTGCGACTTTTGCGATTGTCCCAAAAACTTCTGCGACTTTTGCGATTGTCCCAAAAACTTCTGCGATTGTCGCAAAAACTTTTGCGGCTTTTGCGATTGTCGCAAAAACTTTTGCGACTTTTTCGATTGTCGCAAAAACTTCTGCGATTGTCGCAAAAACTTTTGCGACTTTTGCGATTGTCGCAAAAACTTCTGCGACTTTTGCGATTGTCGCAAAAACTTCTGCGACTTTTTCGATTGTCGCAAAAACTTTTGCGACTTTTGCGATTGTCGCAAAAACTTTTGCGACTTTTTCGATTATCGCAAAAACTTTTGCGACTTTTACGATTGTCGCAAAAACTTCTGCGACTTTTGCGATTGTCGCAAAAACTTCTGCGACTTTTTCGATTGTCGCAAAAACTTTTGCGACTTTTTCGATTGTCGCAAAAACTTCTGCGATTGTCGCAAAAACTTTTGCGACTTTTGCGATTGTCGCAAAAACTTTTGCGACTTTTTCGATTATCGCAATAACTTTTGCGACTTTTTCGATTGTCGCAAAAACTTCTGCGATTGTCGCAAAAACTTTTGCGACTTTTTCGATTATCGCAAAAACTTTTGCGACTTTTGCGATTGTCGCAAAAACTTCTGCGACTTTTGCGATTGTCGCAAAAACTTTTGCGACTTTTTCGATTGTCGCAAAAACTTTTGCGACTTTTACGATTGTCGCAAAAACTTCTGCGACTTTTGCGATTGTCGCAAAAACTTCTGCGACTTTTTCGATTGTCGCAAAAATTTTTGCGACTTTTGCGATTGTCGCAAAAACTTCTGCGACTTTTGCGATTGTCGCAAAAACTTCTGCGACTTTTTCGATTATCGCAAAAACTTTTGCGACTTTTTCGATTATCGCAAAAACTTTTGCGACTTTTACGATTGTCGCAAAAACTTTTGCGACTTTTTCGATTGTCGCAAAAACTTCTGCGATTGTCGCAAAAACTTTTGCGACTTTTTCGATTATCGCAAAAACTTTTGCGACTTTTACGATTGTCGCAAAAACTTCTGCGACTTTTGCGATTGTCACAAAAACTTCTGCGACTTTTTCGATTGTCGCAAAAACTTTTGCGACTTTTGCGATTGTCGCAAAAGCTTCTGCGACTTTTGCGATTGTCGCAAAAACTTCTGCGACTTTTTCAATTGTCGCAAAAACTTCTGCGACTTTTGCGATTGTCGCAAAAACTTTTGCGACTTTTTCGATTGTCGCAAAAACTTTTGCGACTTTTTCGATTGTCGCAAAAACTTTTGCGACTTTTTCGATTGTCGCAAAAACTTTTGCGACTTTCACGATTGTCGCAAAAACTTTTGCGACTTTTTCGATTATCGCAAAAACTTTTGCGACTTTTACGATTGTCGCAAAAACTTTTGCGACTTTTTCGATTGTCGCAAAAACTTCTGCGATTGTCGCAAAAACTTTTGCGACTTTTTCGATTATCGCAAAAACTTTTGCGACTTTTACGATTGTCGCAAAAACTTCTGCGACTTTTGCGATTGTCACAAAAACTTCTGCGACTTTTTCGATTGTCGCAAAAACTTTTGCGACTTTTACGATTGTCGCAAAAACTTCTGCGACTTTTGCGATTGTCGCAAAAACTTCTGCGACTTTTTCGATTGTCGCAAAAACTTTTGCGACTTTTGCGATTGTCGCAAAAACTTCTGCGACTTTTGCGATTGTCGCAAAAACTTCTGCGACTTTTTTGATTATCGCAAAAACTTTTGCGACTTTTTCGATTGTCGCAAAAACTTTTGCGACTTTTTCGATTGTCGCAAAAACTTCTGCGATTGTCGCAAAAACTTTTGCGACTTTTTCGATTATCGCAAAAACTTTTGCGACTTTTACGATTGTCGCAAAAACTTCTGCGACTTTTGCGATTGTCACAAAAACTTCTGCGACTTTTTCAATTGTCGCAAAAACTTCTGCGACTTTTGCGATTGTCGCAAAAACTTTTGCGACTTTTTCGATTGTCGCAAAAACTTCTGCGACTTTTTTGATTATCGCAAAAACTTTTGCGACTTTTTCGATTGTCGCAAAAACTTTTGCGACTTTTTCGATTGTCGCAAAAACTTCTGCGATTGTCGCAAAAACTTTTGCGACTTTTGCGATTATCGCAAAAACTTTTGCGACTTTTGCGATTGTCGCAAAAGCTTCTGCGACTTTTGCGATTGTCGCAAAAACTTCTGCGACTTTTTCAATTGTCGCAAAAACTTCTGCGACTTTTGCGATTGTCGCAAAAACTTTTGCGACTTTTTCGATTGTCGCAAAAACTTTTGCGACTTTTTCGATTGTCGCAAAAACTTTTGCGACTTTTGCGATTGTCGCAAAAGCTTCTGCGACTTTTTCGATTATCGCAAAAACTTTTGCGACTTTTTCGATTGTCGCAAAAACTTCTGCGGCTTTTGCGATTGTCGCAAAAACTTCTGCGACTTTTTCGATTGTCGCAAAAACTTCTGCGACTTTTTCGATTGTCGCAAAAACTTTTGCGACTTTTGCGATTGTCGCAAAAACTTTTGCGACTTTTGCGATTATCGCAAAAACTTTTGCGACTTTTTCGATTATCGCAAAAACTTTTGCGACTTTTACGATTGTCGCAAAAACTTTTGCGACTTTTGCGATTGTCGCAAAAACTTTTTCGACTTTTGCGATTGTCGCAAAAACTTCTGCGACTTTTGCGATTGTCGCAAAAACTTTTGCGACTTTTTCGATTGTCGCAAAAACTTCTGCGACTTTTTCGATTGTCGCAAAAGCTTTTGCGACTTTTGCGATTGTCGCAAAAACTTTTGCGACTTTTGCGATTATCGCAAAAACTTTAGCGACTTTTGCGATTGTCGCAAAAACTTTTGCGACTTTTGCGATTGTCGCAAAAACTTTTGCGATTGTCGCAAAAACTTTTGCGACTTTTTCGATTATCGCAAAAACTTCTGCGACTTTTGCGATTGTCGCAAAAACTTTTGCGACTTTTTCGATTGTCGCAAAAACTTTTGCGACTTTTACGATTGTCGCAAAAACTTCTGCGACTTTTGCGATTGTCGCAAAAACTTCTGCGACTTTTTCGATTGTCGCAAAAACTTTTGCGGCTTTTGCGATTGTCGCAAAAACTTCTGCGACTTTTTCGATTGTCGCAAAAACTTTTGCGACTTTTGCGATTGTCGCAAAAACTTTTGCGACTTTTGCGATTATCGCAAAAACTTTTGCGACTTTTGCGATTGTCGCAAAAACTTTTGCGACTTTTGCGATTGTCGCAAAAACTTTTGCGACTTTTTCGATTATCGCAAAAACTTTTGCGACTTTTACGATTGTCGCAAAAACTTCTGCGACTTTTGCGATTGTCGCAAAAACTTTTGCGACTTTTTGATTGTCGCAAAAACTTTTGCGACTTTTGCGATTGTCGCAAAAACTTCTGCGACTTTTTCGATTGTCGCAAAAACTTTTGCGACTTTTGCGATTGTCGCAAAAACTTTTGCGACTTTTGCGATTATCGCAAAAACTTTTGCGACTTTTGCGATTGTCGCAAAAACTTTTTTGCGATTGTCGCAAAAGCTTCTGCGACTTTTGCGATTGTCGCAAAAACTTTTGCGACTTTTTGATTGTCGCAAAAACTTCTGCGACTTTTGCGATATGCAAAAACTTCCGCGAATTTTTCGATTGTCGCAAAAACTTCTGCGACTTTTGCGATTATCGCAAAAACTTTTGCGACTTTTGCGATTGTCGCAAAAACTTTTGCGACTTTTGCGATTGTCGCAAAAACTTTTGCGACTTTTTCGATTATCGCAAAAACTTTTGCGACTTTTACGATTGTCGCAAAAACTTCTGCGACTTTTGCGATTGTCGCAAAAACTTCTGCGACTTTTGCGATTGTCGCAAAAACTTTTGCGACTTTTTCGATTATCGCAAAAACTTTTGCGACTTTTACGATTGTCGCAAAAACTTCTGCGACTTCTGCGATTGTCGCAAAAACTTCTGCGACTTTTGCGATTGTCGCAAAAACTTTTGCGACTTTTGCGATTGTCGCAAAAACTTTTGCGATTGTCGCAAAAACTTCTGCGACTTTTGCGATTGTCGCAAAAGCTTTTGCGACTTTTACGATTGTCGCAAAAACTTCTGCGACTTTTTCGATTGTCGCAAAAACTTCTGCGATTGTCGCAAAAACTTTTGCGACTTTTGCGATTGTCGCAAAAACTTTTGCGACTTTTGCAATTGTCGCAAAAACTTCTGCGACTTTTGCGATTGTCGCAAAAACTTTTGCGACTTTTGCGATTATCGCAAAAACTTCTGCGACTTTTTCGATTGTCGCAAAAACTTCTGCGACTTTTGCGATTGTCGCAAAAACTTTTGCGACTTTTTCGATTATCGCAAAAACTTTTGCGACTTTTACGATTGTCGCAAAAACTTCTGCGACTTTTGCGATTGTCGCAAAAACTTCTGCGACTTTTTCGATTGTCGCAAAAACTTTTGCGACTTTTGCGATTATCGCAAAAACTTTTGCGACTTTTGCGATTGTCGCAAAAACTTCTGCGACTTTTTCGATTGTCGCAAAAACTTCTGCGATTGTCGCAAAAACTTTTGCGACTTTCGCAAAAACTTTTGCGACTTTTTCGATTGTCGCAAAAACTTTTGCGACTTTTTCGATTGTCGCAAAAACTTCTGCGACTTTTTCGATTGTCGCAAAAACTTCTGCGACTTCTGCGATTGTCGCAAAAACTTCTGCGACTTTTGCGATTGTCACAAAAACTTCTGCGACTTTTTCAATTGTCGCAAAAACTTCTGCGACTTTTGCGATTGTCGCAAAAACTTTTGCGACTTTTTCGATTGTCGCAAAAACTTCTGCGACTTTTTTGATTATCGCAAAAACTTTTGCGACTTTTTCGATTGTCGCAAAAACTTTTGCGACTTTTTCGATTGTCGCAAAAACTTCTGCGATTGTCGCAAAAACTTTTGCGACTTTTTCGATTATCGCAAAAACTTTTGCGACTTTTGCGATTGTCGCAAAAGCTTCTGCGACTTTTGCGATTGTCGCAAAAACTTCTGCGACTTTTTCAATTGTCGCAAAAACTTCTGCGACTTTTGCGATTGTCGCAAAAACTTTTGCGACTTTTTCGATTGTCGCAAAAACTTTTGCGACTTTTTCGATTGTCGCAAAAACTTTTGCGACTTTTGCGATTGTCGCAAAAGCTTCTGCGACTTTTTCGATTATCGCAAAAACTTTTGCGACTTTTTCGATTGTCGCAAAAACTTCTGCGGCTTTTGCGATTGTCGCAAAAACTTCTGCGACTTTTTCGATTGTCGCAAAAACTTCTGCGACTTTTTCGATTGTCGCAAAAACTTTTGCGACTTTTGCGATTGTCGCAAAAACTTTTGCGACTTTTGCGATTATCGCAAAAACTTTTGCGACTTTTTCGATTATCGCAAAAACTTTTGCGACTTTTACGATTGTCGCAAAAACTTTTGCGACTTTTGCGATTGTCGCAAAAACTTTTTCGACTTTTGCGATTGTCGCAAAAACTTCTGCGACTTTTGCGATTGTCGCAAAAACTTTTGCGACTTTTTCGATTGTCGCAAAAACTTCTGCGACTTTTTCGATTGTCGCAAAAGCTTTTGCGACTTTTGCGATTGTCGCAAAAACTTTTGCGACTTTTGCGATTATCGCAAAAACTTTAGCGACTTTTGCGATTGTCGCAAAAACTTTTGCGACTTTTGCGATTGTCGCAAAAACTTTTGCGATTGTCGCAAAAACTTTTGCGACTTTTGCGATTGTCGCAAAAACTTCTGCGACTTTTTCGATTGTCGCAAAAACTTTTGCGACTTTTGCGATTGTCGCAAAAACTTTTGCGACTTTTGCGATTATCGCAAAAACTTTTGCGACTTTTGCGATTGTCGCAAAAACTTTTTTGCGATTGTCGCAAAAGCTTCTGCGACTTTTGCGATTGTCGCAAAAACTTTTGCGACTTTTTGATTGTCGCAAAAACTTCTGCGACTTTTGCGATATGCAAAAACTTCCGCGAATTTTTCGATTGTCGCAAAAACTTCTGCGACTTTTGCGATTATCGCAAAAACTTTTGCGACTTTTGCGATTGTCGCAAAAACTTTTGCGACTTTTGCGATTGTCGCAAAAACTTTTGCGACTTTTTCGATTATCGCAAAAACTTTTGCGACTTTTACGATTGTCGCAAAAACTTCTGCGACTTTTGCGATTGTCGCAAAAACTTCTGCGACTTTTGCGATTGTCGCAAAAACTTTTGCGACTTTTTCGATTATCGCAAAAACTTTTGCGACTTTTACGATTGTCGCAAAAACTTCTGCGACTTCTGCGATTGTCGCAAAAACTTCTGCGACTTTTGCGATTGTCGCAAAAACTTTTGCGACTTTTGCGATTGTCGCAAAAACTTTTGCGATTGTCGCAAAAACTTCTGCGACTTTTGCGATTGTCGCAAAAGCTTTTGCGACTTTTACGATTGTCGCAAAAACTTCTGCGACTTTTTCGATTGTCGCAAAAACTTCTGCGATTGTCGCAAAAACTTTTGCGACTTTTGCGATTGTCGCAAAAACTTTTGCGACTTTTGCAATTGTCGCAAAAACTTCTGCGACTTTTGCGATTGTCGCAAAAACTTTTGCGACTTTTGCGATTATCGCAAAAACTTCTGCGACTTTTTCGATTGTCGCAAAAACTTCTGCGACTTTTGCGATTGTCGCAAAAACTTTTGCGACTTTTTCGATTATCGCAAAAACTTTTGCGACTTTTACGATTGTCGCAAAAACTTCTGCGACTTTTGCGATTGTCGCAAAAACTTCTGCGACTTTTTCGATTGTCGCAAAAACTTTTGCGACTTTTGCGATTATCGCAAAAACTTTTGCGACTTTTGCGATTGTCGCAAAAACTTCTGCGACTTTTTCGATTGTCGCAAAAACTTCTGCGATTGTCGCAAAAACTTTTGCGACTTTCGCAAAAACTTTTGCGACTTTTTCGATTGTCGCAAAAACTTTTGCGACTTTTTCGATTGTCGCAAAAACTTCTGCGACTTTTTCGATTGTCGCAAAAACTTCTGCGACTTCTGCGATTGTCGCAAAAACTTCTGCGACTTTTGCGATTGTCGCAAAAACTTTTGCGACTTTTGCGATTGTCGCAAAAACTTTTGCGATTGTCGCAAAAACTTTTGCGACTTTTGCGATTGTCGCAAAAGCTTTTGCGACTTTTTCGATTGTCGCAAAAACTTTTGCGACTTTTACGATTGTCGCAAAAACTTCTGCGACTTTTGCGATTGTCGCAAAAACTTCTGCGACTTTTTCGATTGTCGCAAAAACTTTTGCGACTTTTGCGATTGTCGCAAAAACTTCTGCGATTGTCGCAAAAACTTCTGCGACTTTTTCGATTGTCGCAAAAGCTTCTGCGACTTTTTCGATTGTCGCAAAAACTTTTGCGACTTTTGCGATTGTCGCAAAAACTTTTGCGACTTTTGCGATTATCGCAAAAACTTTTGCGATTATCGCAAAAACTTCTGCGACTTTTGCGATTGTCGCAAAAACTTCTGCGACTTTTTCGATTGTCGCAAAAACTTTTGCGACTTTTTCGATTATCGCAAAAACTTTTGCGACTTTTGCGATTGTCGCAAAAACTTCTGCGACTTTTGCGATTGTCGCAAAAACTTTTGCGACTTTTGCGATTGTCGCAAAAACTTCTGCGACTTTTGCGATTGTCGCAAAAACTTCTGCGACTTTTTCGATTGTCGCAAAAACTTCTGCGACTTTTTCGATTGTCGCAAAAACTTTTGCGACTTTTGCGATTGTCGCAAAAACTTCTGCGATTGTCGCAAAAACTTTTGCGACTTTTACGATTGTCGCAAAAACTTCTGCGACTTTTGCGATTGTCGCAAAAACTTCTGCGACTTTTTCGATTGTCGCAAAAACTTTTGCAACTTTTGCGATTGTCGCAAAAGCTTCTGCGACTTTTGCGATTGTCGCAAAAACTTTTGCGACTTTTTGATTGTCGCAAAAACTTTTGCGACTTTTGCAATTGTCGCAAAAACTTTTGCGACTTTTGCGATTGTTGCAAAAACTTTTGCGACTTTTGCGATTGTCGCAAAAACTTTTGCGACTTTTGAGATTGTCGCAAAAACTTTTGCGACTTTTACGATTGTCGCAAAAACTTCTGCGACTTTTGCGATTGTCGCAAAAACTTCTGCGACTTTTGAGATTGTCGCAAAAACTTTTGCGACTTTTGCGATTGTTGCAAAAACTTTTGCGACTTTTGCGATTATCGCAAAAACTATTGCGACTTTTGCGATTGTCGCAAAAACTTCTGCGATTGTCGCAAAAACTTCTGCGACTTTTGCGATTGTCGTAAAAACTTCTGCGACTTTTGCGATTGTCGCAAAAACTTTTGCGACTTTTGCGATTGTCGCAAAAACTTCTGCGATTGTCGCAAAAACTTCTGCGACTTTTGCGATTGTCGCAAAAACTTTTGCGACTTTTTCGATTGTCGCAAAAACTTCTGCGATTGTCGCAAAAACTTTTGCGACTTTTGCGATTGTCGCAAAAACTTCTGCGACTTTTGCGATTATCGCAAAAACTTTTGCGACTTTTGAGATTGTTGCAAAAACTTTTGCGACTTTTACGATTGTCGCAAAAACTTCTGCGACTTTTGCGATTGTCGCAAAAACTTTTGCGACTTTTGAGATTGTCGCAAAAACTTTTGCGACTTTTGCGATTGTTGCAAAATTTTTTGCGACTTTTGCGATTATCGCAAAAACTTTTGCGACTTTTGCGATTGTCGCAAAAACTTTTGCGACTTTTTCGATGGTCGCAAAAACTTCTGCGATTGTCGCAAAAACTTTTGCGACTTTTGCGATTGTCGCAAAAACTTTTGCGACTTTTGCGATTGTCGCAAAAACTTCTGCGATTGTCGCAAAAACTTTTGCGACTTTTGCGATTGTCGCAAAAACTTCTGCGACTTTTGCGATTGTCGCAAAAGCTTCTGCGACTTTTTCGATTGTCGCAAAAACTTTTGCGACTTTTGCGATTGTCGCAAAAACTTTTGCGACTTTTGCGATTATCGCAAAAACTTTTGCGAATTTTGCGATTGTCGCAAAAACTTTTGCGAATTTTGCGATTGTCGCAAAAACTTTTGCGACTTTTGCGATTATCGCAAAAACTTTTGCGAATTTTGCGATTGTCGCAAAAACTTCTGCGACTTTTGCGATTGTCGCAAAAACTTCTGCGACTTTTTCGATTGTCGCAAAAACTTTTGCGACTTTTGCGATTGTCGCAAAAACTTCTGCGACTTTTTCGATTGTCGCAAAAACTTTTGCGACTTTTGCGATTGTCGCAAAAACTTTTGCGACTTTTGCGATTGTCGCAAAAACTTCTGCGACTTTTGCGATTGTCGCAAAAACTTTTGCGAATTTTGCGATTGTCGCAAAAACTTCTGCGACTTTTGCGATTGTCGCAAAAACTTTTGCGATTATCGCAAAAACTTTTGCGACTTTTGCGATTGTCGCAAAAACTTCTGCGACTTTTGCGATTGTCGCAAAAACTTCTGCGACTTTTTCGATTGTCGCAAAAACTTTTGCGACTTTTGCGATTGTCGCAAAAACTTCTGCGACTTTTTCGATTGTCGCAAAAACTTTTGCGACTTTTGCGATTGTCGCAAAAACTTTTGCGATTGTCGCAAAAACTTTTGCGATTGTCGCAAAAACTTTTGCGACTTTTTCGATTGTCGCAAAAACTTTTGCGACTTTTTTGATTATCGCAAAAACTTTTGCGACTTTTTCGATTGTCGCAAAAACTTTTGCGACTTTTTCGATTGTCGCAAAAACTTCTGCGAATTTTGCGATTGTCGCAAAAACTTCTGCGACTTTTTCGATTGTCGCAAAAACTTCTGCGATTGTCTTAAAAACTTTTGCGACTTTTACGATTGTCGCAAAAACTTCTGCGACTTTTTCGATTGTCGCAAAAACTTTTGCGACTTTTGAGATTGTCGCAAAAACTTTTGCGACTTTTGCGATTGTCGCAAAAACTTTTGCGACTTTTGCGATTGTCGCAAAAACTTTTGCGACTTTTTCGATTGTCGCAAAAACTTCTGCGATTGTCACAAAAACTTTTGCGACTTTTGCAATTGTCGCAAAAACTTTTGCGACTTTTTCGATTGTCGCAAAAACTTCTGCGATTGTCGCAAAAACTTTTGCGACTTTTGCAATTGCAAAAACTTTTGCGACTTTTGCGACTTTTTCGATTGTCGCAAAAACTTCGGCGACTTTTGCGATTGTCGCAAAAACTTCTGCGACTTTTTCGATTGTCGCAAAAACTTTTGCGACTTTTGCGATTGTCGCAAAAACTTCTGCGACTTTTCGATTATCGCAAAAACTTTTGCGACTTTTGCGATTGTCGCAAAAACTTCTGCGACTTTTGCGATTGTCGCAAAAACTTCTGCGACTTTTTCGATTGTCGCAAAAACTTCTGCGACTTTTGCGATTGTCGCAAAAACTTTTGCGACTTTTGCAATTGTCGCAAAAACTTTTGCGACTTTTGCGATTGTTGCAAAAACTTTTGCGACTTTTGCGATTGTCGCAAAAACTTTTGCGACTTTTGAGATTGTCGCAAAAACTTTTGCGACTTTTGCGATTGTCGCAAAAACTTTTGCGACTTTTGCGATTGTCGCAAAAACTTTTGCGACTTTTTCGATTGTCGCAAAAACTTCTGCGATTGTCACAAAAACTTTTGCGACTTTTGCAATTGTCGCAAAAACTTTTGCGACTTTTTCGATTGTCGCAAAAACTTCTGCGATTGTCGCAAAAACTTTTGCGACTTTTGCAATTGCAAAAACTTTTGCGACTTTTGCGACTTTTTCGATTGTCGCAAAAACTTCGGCGACTTTTGCGATTGTCGCAAAAACTTCTGCGACTTTTTCGATTGTCGCAAAAACTTTTGCGACTTTTGCGATTGTCGCAAAAACTTCTGCGACTTTTCGATTATCGCAAAAACTTTTGCGACTTTTGCGATTGTCGCAAAAACTTCTGCGACTTTTGCGATTGTCGCAAAAACTTCTGCGACTTTTTCGATTGTCGCAAAAACTTCTGCGACTTTTGCGATTGTCGCAAAAACTTTTGCGATTATCGCAAAAACTTTTGCGACTTTTGCGATTGTCGCAAAAACTTCTGCGACTTTTGCGATTGTCGCAAAAACTTCTGCGACTTTTTCGATTGTCGCAAAAACTTTTGCGACTTTTGCGATTGTCGCAAAAACTTCTGCGACTTTTTCGATTGTCGCAAAAACTTTTGCGACTTTTGCGATTGTCGCAAAAACTTTTGCGATTGTCGCAAAAACTTTTGCGACTTTTTCGATTGTCGCAAAAACTTCTGCGATTGTCACAAAAACTTTTGCGACTTTTGCAATTGTCGCAAAAACTTTTGCGACTTTTGCGATTATCGCAAAAACTTTTGTGACTTTTGCGATTGTCGCAAAAACTTCTGCGATTGTCGCAAAAACTTTTGCGACTTTTGCGATTATCGCAAAAACTTTTGCGACTTTTTCGATTGTCGCAAAAACTTCTGCGATTTTTGCGATTGTCGCAAAAACTTCTGCGACTTTTGCGATTGTCGCAAAAACTTCTGCGACTTTTGCGATTATCGCAAAAACTTCTGCGACTTTTGCGATTGTCGCAAAAACTTCTGCGACTTTTGCGATTGTCGCAAAAACTTTTGCGACTTTTGCAATTGTCGCAAAAACTTCTGCGACTGTCGCAAAAACTTCTGCGACTTTTGCGATTGTCGCAAAAACTTTTGCGACTTTTGCGATTGTCGCAAAAACTTCTGCGACTTTTGCGATTGTCGCAAAAACTTTTGCGACTTTTGCGATTGTCGCAAAAACTTCTGCGACTTTTGCGATTGTCGCAAAAACTTCTGCGACTTTTGCGATTGTCGCAAAAACTTCTACGACTTTTTCGATTGTCGCAAAAACTTTTGCGACTTTTGCGATTGTCACAAAAACTTTTGCGACTTTTGCGATTATCGCAAAAACTTTTGCGACTTTTGCGATTGTTGCAAAAACTTTTGCGACTTTTTCGATTATCGCAAAAACTTTTGCGACTTTTTCGATTGTCGCAAAAACTTTTGCGACTTTTTCGATTGTCGCAAAAACTTTAGCGACTTTTGCGATTGTCGCAAAAACTTCTGCGACTTTTGCGATTGTCGCAAAAACTTCTGCGACTTTTTTTTCGATTGTCGCAAAAACTGTTTCGCAAAAACTTTTTTTTCGATTGTCGCAAAAACTTTTGCAACTTTTGCGATTGTCGCAAAAGCTTCTGCGACTTTTGCGATTGTCGCAAAAACTTTTGCGACTTTTTGATTGTCGCAAAAACTTTTGCGACTTTTTCGATTGTCGCAAAAACTTTTGCGACTTTTGCGATTGTCGCAAAAACTTCTGCGACTTTTGCGATTGTCGCAAAAACTTCTGCGACTTTTGCGATTGTCACAAAAACTTTTGCGACTTTTGCAACTGTCGCAAAAACTTTTGCGATTTTCGCAAAAACTTCTGCGACTTTTGCGATTGTCGCAAAAACTTCTGCGATTGTCACAAAAACTTTTGCGACTTTTGCAATTGTCGCAAAAACTTTTGCGATTTTCGCAAAAACTTCTGCGACTTTTGCAATTGTCGCAAAAACTTCTGCGACTTTTGCGATTGTCGCAAAAACTTCTGCGACTTTTGCGATTGTCGCAAAAACTTCTGCGACTTTTGCGATTGTCGCAAAACCTTCTGCGACTTTTGCAATTGTCGCAAAAACTTCTGCGACTTTTGCGATTGTCGCAAAAACTTCTGCGACTTTTGCGATTGTCGCAAAAACTTCTGCGACTTTTGCGAATGTCGCAAAAACTTTTTCGACTTTTGCGATTGTCGCAAAAACTTCTGCGACTTTTGCGATTGTCGCAAAAACTTTTTGCAAAAACTTCTGCGACTTTTGCAATTGTCGCAAAAACTTCTGCGACTTTTGCGATTGTCGCAAAAACTTTTGCGATTGTCGCAAAAACTTCTGCGACTTTTGCGATTGTCACAAAAACTTTTGCGACTTTTGCGATTGTCGCAAAAACTTTAGCGACTTTTGCAATTGTCGCAAAAACTTCTGCGACTTTTGCGATTGTCGCAAAAACTTCTGCGACTTTTGCAATTGTCGCAAAAACTTCTGCGACTTTTGCGATTGTCACAAAAACTTTTGCGACTTTTGCAACTGTCGCAAAAACTTTTGCGATTTTCGCAAAAACTTCTGCGACTTTTGCGATTGTCACAAAAACTTTTGCGACTTTTGCGATTGTCGCAAAAACTTCTGCGACTTTTGCAATTGTCGCAAAAACTTCTGCGACTTTTGCGATTGTCGCAAAAACTTTTGCGACTTTTGCGATTGTCGCAAAAACTTCTGCGACTTTTGCGATTGTCACAAAAACTTTTGCGACTTTTGCAACTGTCGCAAAAACTTTTGCGATTTTCGCAAAAACTTCTGCGACTTTTGCGATTGTCACAAAAACTTTTGCGACTTTTGCAATTGTCGCAAAAACTTCTGCGACTTTTGCAATTGTCGCAAAAACTTCTGCGACTTTTGCGATTGTCGCAAAAACTTCTGCGATTGTCGCAAAAACTTCTGCGACTTTTGCGATTGTCGCAAAAACTTCTGCGACTTTTGTGATTCTCGCAAAAACATTTGCGACTTTTGCGATTGTCGCAAAAACTTCTGCGACTTTTGCGATTGTCGCAAAAACTCTTGCGATTGTCGCAAAAACTTTTGCGACTTTTGCGATTGTCGCAAGAACTTCTGCGACTTTTGCGATTGTCGCAAAAACTTCTGCGACTTTTGCGATTGTCGCAAAAACTTCTGCGACTTTTGCGATTGTCGCAAAAACTTCTGCGATTGTCGCAAAAACTTCTGCGACTTTTGCGATTGTCACAAAAACTTTTGCGACTTTTGCAATTGTCGCAAAAACTTCTGCGACTTTTGCAATTGTCGCAAAAACTTCTGCGACTTTTGCGATTGTCACAAAAACTTCTGCGACTTTTGCGATTGTCGCAAAAACTTCTGCGACTTTTGCGATTGTCGCAAAAACTTCTGCGACTTTTGCGATTGTCGCAAAAACTTCTGCGATTGTCGCAAAAACTTCTGCGATTGTCGCAAAAACTTCTGCGACTTTTGCGATTGTCGCAAAAACTTCTGCGACTTTTGTGATTGTCGCAAAAACTTTTGCGACTTTTGCGATTGTCGCAAAAACTTCTGCGATTGTCGCAAAAACTTCTGCGACTTTTGCGATTGTCGCAAAAACTTTTGCGACTTTTGCGATTGTCGCAAAAACTTCTGCGACTTTTGCGATTGTCGCAAAAACTTCTGCGATTGTCGCAAAAACTTCTGCGACTTTTGCGATTGTCGCAAAAACTTTTGCGACTTTTGCGATTGTCGCAAAAACTTTTGCGACGTTGCAATTGCCGCAAAAACTTCTGCGACTTTTGCGATTGTCGCAAAAACTTCTGCGACTTTTGCGATTGTCGCAAAAACTTTTGCGACTTTTGCGATTGTCGCAAAAACTTCTGCGACTTTTGCGATTGTCGCAAAAACTTCTGCGACTTTTTCGATTGTCGCAAAAACTTTTGCGACTTTTGCGATTATCGCAAAAACTTTTGCGACTTTTTCGATTGTCGCAAAAACTTCTGCGACTTTTGCGATTGTCGCAAAAACTTCTACGACTTTTTCGATTGTCGCAAAAACTTTTGCGACTTTTGCGATTGTCGTAAAAACTTTTGCGACTTTTGCGATTATCGCAAAAACTTTTGCGACTTTTGCGATTGTTGCAAAAACTTTTGCGACTTTTTCGATTATCGCAAAAACTTTTGCGACTTTTTCGATTGTCGCAAAAACTTTTGCGACTTTTTCGATTGTCGCAAAAACTTTTGCGACTTTTGCGATTGTCGCAAAAACTTCTGCGACTTTTGCGATTGTCGCAAAAACTTCTGCGACTTTTTTTTCGATTGTCGCAAAAACTGTTTCGCAAAAACTTTTTTTTCGATTGTCGCAAAAACTTTTGCAACTTTTGCGATTGTCGCAAAAGCTTCTGCGACTTTTGCGATTGTCGCAAAAACTTTTGCGACTTTTTGATTGTCGCAAAAACTTTTGCGACTTTTTCGATTGTCGCAAAAACTTTTGCGACTTTTGCGATTGTCGCAAAAACTTCTGCGACTTTTGCGATTGTCGCAAAAACTTCTGCGACTTTTGCGATTGTCACAAAAACTTTTGCGACTTTTGCAACTGTCGCAAAAACTTTTGCGATTTTCGCAAAAACTTCTGCGACTTTTGCGATTGTCGCAAAAACTTCTGCGATTGTCACAAAAACTTTTGCGACTTTTGCAATTGTCGCAAAAACTTTTGCGATTTTCGCAAAAACTTCTGCGACTTTTGCAATTGTCGCAAAAACTTCTGCGACTTTTGCGATTGTCGCAAAAACTTCTGCGACTTTTGCGATTGTCGCAAAAACTTCTGCGACTTTTGCGATTGTCACAAAAACTTTTGCGACTTTTGCAACTGTCGCAAAAACTTTTGCGATTTTCGCAAAAACTTCTGCGACTTTTGCGATTGTCGCAAAACCTTCTGCGACTTTTGCAATTGTCGCAAAAACTTCTGCGACTTTTGCGATTGTCGCAAAAACTTCTGCGACTTTTGCGATTGTCGCAAAAACTTCTGCGACTTTTGCGAATGTCGCAAAAACTTTTGCGACTTTTGCGATTGTCGCAAAAACTTCTGCGACTTTTGCGATTGTCGCAAAAACTTTTTGCAAAAACTTCTGCGACTTTTGCAATTGTCGCAAAAACTTCTGCGACTTTTGCGATTGTCGCAAAAACTTTTGCGATTGTCGCAAAAACTTCTGCGACTTTTGCGATTGTCACAAAAACTTTTGCGACTTTTGCGATTGTCGCAAAAACTTTTGCGACTTTTGCAATTGTCGCAAAAACTTCTGCGACTTTTGCGATTGTCGCAAAAACTTCTGCGACTTTTGCAATTGTCGCAAAAACTTCTGCGACTTTTGCGATTGTCACAAAAACTTTTGCGACTTTTGCAACTGTCGCAAAAACTTTTGCGATTTTCGCAAAAACTTCTGCGACTTTTGCGATTGTCACAAAAACTTTTGCGACTTTTGCGATTGTCGCAAAAACTTCTGCGACTTTTGCAATTGTCGCAAAAACTTCTGCGACTTTTGCGATTGTCGCAAAAACTTTTGCGACTTTTGCGATTGTCGCAAAAACTTCTGCGACTTTTGCGATTGTCACAAAAACTTTTGCGACTTTTGCAACTGTCGCAAAAACTTTTGCGATTATCGCAAAAACTTTTGCGACTTTTGCGATTGTCGCAAAAACTTCTGCGACTTTTGCGATTGTCGCAAAAACTTCTGCGACTTTTTCGATTGTCGCAAAAACTTTTGCGACTTTTGCGATTGTCGCAAAAACTTCTGCGACTTTTTCGATTGTCGCAAAAACTTTTGCGACTTTTGCGATTGTCGCAAAAACTTTTGCGATTGTCGCAAAAACTTTTGCGACTTTTTCGATTGTCGCAAAAACTTCTGCGATTGTCACAAAAACTTTTGCGACTTTTGCAATTGTCGCAAAAACTTTTGCGACTTTTGCGATTATCGCAAAAACTTTTGTGACTTTTGCGATTGTCGCAAAAACTTCTGCGATTGTCGCAAAAACTTTTGCGACTTTTGCGATTATCGCAAAAACTTTTGCGACTTTTTCGATTGTCGCAAAAACTTCTGCGATTTTTGCGATTGTCGCAAAAACTTCTGCGACTTTTGCGATTGTCGCAAAAACTTCTGCGACTTTTGCGATTATCGCAAAAACTTCTGCGACTTTTGCGATTGTCGCAAAAACTTCTGCGACTTTTGCGATTGTCGCAAAAACTTTTGCGACTTTTGCAATTGTCGCAAAAACTTCTGCGACTGTCGCAAAAACTTCTGCGACTTTTGCGATTGTCGCAAAAACTTTTGCGACTTTTGCGATTGTCGCAAAAACTTCTGCGACTTTTGCGATTGTCGCAAAAACTTTTGCGACTTTTGCGATTGTCGCAAAAACTTCTGCGACTTTTGCGATTGTCGCAAAAACTTCTGCGACTTTTGCGATTGTCGCAAAAACTTCTACGACTTTTTCGATTGTCGCAAAAACTTTTGCGACTTTTGCGATTGTCACAAAAACTTTTGCGACTTTTGCGATTATCGCAAAAACTTTTGCGACTTTTGCGATTGTTGCAAAAACTTTTGCGACTTTTTCGATTATCGCAAAAACTTTTGCGACTTTTTCGATTGTCGCAAAAACTTTTGCGACTTTTTCGATTGTCGCAAAAACTTTTGCGACTTTTGCGATTGTCGCAAAAACTTCTGCGACTTTTGCGATTGTCGCAAAAACTTCTGCGACTTTTTTTTCGATTGTCGCAAAAACTGTTTCGCAAAAACTTTTTTTTCGATTGTCGCAAAAACTTTTGCAACTTTTGCGATTGTCGCAAAAGCTTCTGCGACTTTTGCGATTGTCGCAAAAACTTTTGCGACTTTTTGATTGTCGCAAAAACTTTTGCGACTTTTTCGATTGTCGCAAAAACTTTTGCGACTTTTGCGATTGTCGCAAAAACTTCTGCGACTTTTGCGATTGTCGCAAAAACTTCTGCGACTTTTGCGATTGTCACAAAAACTTTTGCGACTTTTGCAACTGTCGCAAAAACTTTTGCGATTTTCGCAAAAACTTCTGCGACTTTTGCGATTGTCGCAAAAACTTCTGCGATTGTCACAAAAACTTTTGCGACTTCTGCAATTGTCGCAAAAACTTTTGCGATTTTCGCAAAAACTTCTGCGACTTTTGCAATTGTCGCAAAAACTTCTGCGACTTTTGCGATTGTCACAAAAACTTTTGCGACTTTTGCGATTGTCGCAAAAACTTCTGCGACTTTTGCAATTGTCGCAAAAACTTCTGCGACTTTTGCGATTGTCGCAAAAACTTTTGCGACTTTTGCGATTGTCGCAAAAACTTCTGCGACTTTTGCGATTGTCACAAAAACTTTTGCGACTTTTGCAACTGTCGCAAAAACTTTTGCGATTTTCGCAAAAACTTCTGCGACTTTTGCGATTGTCACAAAAACTTTTGCGACTTTTGCAATTGTCGCAAAAACTTCTGCGACTTTTGCAATTGTCGCAAAAACTTCTGCGACTTTTGCGATTGTCGCAAAAACTTCTGCGATTGTCGCAAAAACTTCTGCGACTTTTGCGATTGTCGCAAAAACTTCTGCGACTTTTGTGATTCTCGCAAAAACATTTGCGACTTTTGCGATTGTCGCAAAAACTTCTGCGACTTTTGCGATTGTCGCAAAAACTCTTGCGATTGTCGCAAAAACTTTTGCGACTTTTGCGATTGTCGCAAGAACTTCTGCGACTTTTGCGATTGTCGCAAAAACTTCTGCGACTTTTGCGATTGTCGCAAAAACTTCTGCGACTTTTGCGATTGTCGCAAAAACTTCTGCGATTGTCGCAAAAACTTCTGCGACTTTTGCGATTGTCACAAAAACTTTTGCGACTTTTGCAATTGTCGCAAAAACTTCTGCGACTTTTGCAATTGTCGCAAAAACTTCTGCGACTTTTGCGATTGTCACAAAAACTTCTGCGACTTTTGCGATTGTCGCAAAAACTTCTGCGACTTTTGCGATTGTCGCAAAAACTTCTGCGACTTTTGCGATTGTCGCAAAAACTTCTGCGATTGTCGCAAAAACTTCTGCGATTGTCGCAAAAACTTCTGCGACTTTTGCGATTGTCGCAAAAACTTCTGCGACTTTTGTGATTGTCGCAAAAACTTTTGCGACTTTTGCGATTGTCGCAAAAACTTCTGCGATTGTCGCAAAACCTTCTGCGACTTTTGCGATTGTCGCAAAAACTTTTGCGACTTTTGCGATTGTCGCAAAAACTTCTGCGACTTTTGCGATTGTCGCAAAAACTTCTGCGATTGTCGCAAAAACTTCTGCGACTTTTGCGATTGTCGCAAAAACTTTTGCGACTTTTGCGATTGTCGCAAAAACTTTTGCGACGTTGCAATTGCCGCAAAAACTTCTGCGACTTTTGCGATTGTCGCAAAAACTTCTGCGACTTTTGCGATTGTCGCAAAAACTTTTGCGACTTTTGCGATTGTCGCAAAAACTTCTGCGACTTTTGCGATTGTCGCAAAAACTTCTGCGACTTTTTCGATTGTCGCAAAAACTTTTGCGACTTTTGCGATTATCGCAAAAACTTTTGCGACTTTTTCGATTGTCGCAAAAACTTCTGCGACTTTTGCGATTGTCGCAAAAACTTCTACGACTTTTTCGATTGTCGCAAAAACTTTTGCGACTTTTGCGATTGTCGTAAAAACTTTTGCGACTTTTGCGATTATCGCAAAAACTTTTGCGACTTTTGCGATTGTTGCAAAAACTTTTGCGACTTTTTCGATTATCGCAAAAACTTTTGCGACTTTTTCGATTGTCGCAAAAACTTTTGCGACTTTTTCGATTGTCGCAAAAACTTTTGCGACTTTTGCGATTGTCGCAAAAACTTCTGCGACTTTTGCGATTGTCGCAAAAACTTCTGCGACTTTTTTTTCGATTGTCGCAAAAACTGTTTCGCAAAAACTTTTTTTTCGATTGTCGCAAAAACTTTTGCAACTTTTGCGATTGTCGCAAAAGCTTCTGCGACTTTTGCGATTGTCGCAAAAACTTTTGCGACTTTTTGATTGTCGCAAAAACTTTTGCGACTTTTTCGATTGTCGCAAAAACTTTTGCGACTTTTGCGATTGTCGCAAAAACTTCTGCGACTTTTGCGATTGTCGCAAAAACTTCTGCGACTTTTGCGATTGTCACAAAAACTTTTGCGACTTTTGCAACTGTCGCAAAAACTTTTGCGATTTTCGCAAAAACTTCTGCGACTTTTGCGATTGTCGCAAAAACTTCTGCGATTGTCACAAAAACTTTTGCGACTTTTGCAATTGTCGCAAAAACTTTTGCGATTTTCGCAAAAACTTCTGCGACTTTTGCAATTGTCGCAAAAACTTCTGCGACTTTTGCGATTGTCGCAAAAACTTCTGCGACTTTTGCGATTGTCGCAAAAACTTCTGCGACTTTTGCGATTGTCACAAAAACTTTTGCGACTTTTGCAACTGTCGCAAAAACTTTTGCGATTTTCGCAAAAACTTCTGCGACTTTTGCGATTGTCGCAAAACCTTCTGCGACTTTTGCAATTGTCGCAAAAACTTCTGCGACTTTTGCGATTGTCGCAAAAACTTCTGCGACTTTTGCGATTGTCGCAAAAACTTCTGCGACTTTTGCGAATGTCGCAAAAACTTTTGCGACTTTTGCGATTGTCGCAAAAACTTCTGCGACTTTTGCGATTGTCGCAAAAACTTTTTGCAAAAACTTCTGCGACTTTTGCAATTGTCGCAAAAACTTCTGCGACTTTTGCGATTGTCGCAAAAACTTTTGCGATTGTCGCAAAAACTTCTGCGACTTTTGCGATTGTCACAAAAACTTTTGCGACTTTTGCGATTGTCGCAAAAACTTTTGCGACTTTTGCAATTGTCGCAAAAACTTCTGCGACTTTTGCGATTGTCGCAAAAACTTCTGCGACTTTTGCAATTGTCGCAAAAACTTCTGCGACTTTTGCGATTGTCACAAAAACTTTTGCGACTTTTGCAACTGTCGCAAAAACTTTTGCGATTTTCGCAAAAACTTCTGCGACTTTTGCGATTGTCACAAAAACTTTTGCGACTTTTGCGATTGTCGCAAAAACTTCTGCGACTTTTGCAATTGTCGCAAAAACTTCTGCGACTTTTGCGATTGTCGCAAAAACTTTTGCGACTTTTGCGATTGTCGCAAAAACTTCTGCGACTTTTGCGATTGTCACAAAAACTTTTGCGACTTTTGCAACTGTCGCAAAAACTTTTGCGATTTTCGCAAAAACTTCTGCGACTTTTGCGATTGTCACAAAAACTTTTGCGACTTTTGCAATTGTCGCAAAAACTTCTGCGACTTTTGCAATTGTCGCAAAAACTTCTGCGACTTTTGCGATTGTCGCAAAAACTTCTGCGATTGTCGCAAAAACTTCTGCGACTTTTGCGATTGTCGCAAAAACTTCTGCGACTTTTGTGATTGTCGCAAAAACATTTGCGACTTTTGCGATTGTCGCAAAAACTTCTGCGACTTTTGCGATTGTCGCAAAAACTCTTGCGATTGTCGCAAAAACTTTTGCGACTTTTGCGATTGTCGCAAAAACTTCTGCGACTTTTGCGATTGTCGCAAAAACTTCTGCGACTTTTGCGATTGTCGCAAAAACTTCTGCGACTTTTGCGATTGTCGCAAAAACTTCTGCGATTGTCGCAAAAACTTCTGCGACTTTTGCAATTGTCACAAAAACTTTTGCGACTTTTGCAATTGTCGCAAAAACTTCTGCGACTTTTGCAATTGTCGCAAAAACTTCTGCGACTTTTGCGATTGTCACAAAAACTTCTGCGACTTTTGCGATTGTCGCAAAAACTTCTGCGACTTTTGCGATTGTCGCAAAAACTTCTGCGACTTTTGCGATTGTCGCAAAAACTTCTGCGATTGTCGCAAAAACTTCTGCGACTTTTGCGATTGTCGCAAAAACTTTTGCGACTTTTGCGATTGTCGCAAAAACTTCTGCGACTTTTGCGATTGTCGCAAAAACTTCTGCGATTGTCGCAAAAACTTCTGCGACTTTTGCGATTGTCGCAAAAACTTTTGCGACTTTTGCGATTGTCGCAAAAACTTTTGCGACGTTGCAATTGCCGCAAAAACTTCTGCGACTTTTGCGATTGTCGCAAAAACTTCTGCGACTTTTGCGATTGTCGCAAAAACTTTTGCGACTTTTGCGATTGTCGCAAAAACTTCTGCGACTTTTGCAATGGTCGCAAAAACTTCTGCGACTTTTGCGATTGTCCCAAAAACTTTTGCGATTGTCGCAAAAACTTCGGCGACTTTTGCGATTGTCACAAAAACTTTTGCGAATTTTGCAATTGTCGCGAAAACTTCTGCGACTCTTGCAATTGTCGCAAAAACTTCTGCGACTTTTGCGACTTTTGCAATTGTCGCAAAAACTTCTGCGACTTTTGCAATTGTCGCAAAAACTTCTGCGACTTTTGCGATTGTCGCAAAAACTTCTGCGATTGTCGCAAAAACTTCTGCGACTTTTGCGATTGTCGCAAAAACTTCTGGGACTTTTGTGATTGTCGCAAAAACTTTTGCGACTTTTGCGATTGTCGCAAAAACTTCTGCGACTTTTGCGATTGTCGCAAAAACTCTTGCGATTGTCGCAAAAACTTTTGCGACTTTTGCGATTGTCGCAAAAACTTCTGCGACTTTTGCGATTGTCGCAAAAACTTCTGCGACTTTTGCGATTGTCGCAAAAACTTCTGCGACTTTTGCGATTGTCGCAAAAACTTCTGCGATTGTCGCAAAAAAACTTCTGCGACTTTTGCAATTGTCACAAAAACTTTTGCGACTTTTGCAATTGTCGCAAAAACTTCTGCGACTTTTGCAATTGTCGCAAAAACTTCTGCGACTTTTGCGATTGTCACAAAAACTTCTGCGACTTTTGCGATTGTCGCAAAAACTTCTGCGACTTTTGCGATTGTCGCAAAAACTTCTGCGACTTTTGCGATTGTCGCAAAAACTTCTGCGATTGTCGCAAAAACTTCTGCGACTTTTGCGATTGTCGCAAAAACTTTTGCGACTTTTGCGATTGTCGCAAAAACTTCTGCGACTTTTGCGATTGTCGCAAAAACTTCTGCGATTGTCGCAAAAACTTCTGCGACTTTTGCGATTGTCGCAAAAACTTTTGCGACTTTTGCGATTGTCGCAAAAACTTTTGCGACGTTGCAATTGCCGCAAAAACTTCTGCGACTTTTGCGATTGTCGCAAAAACTTCTGCGACTTTTGCGATTGTCGCAAAAACTTTTGCGACTTTTGCGATTGTCGCAAAAACTTCTGCGACTTTTGCAATGGTCGCAAAAACTTCTGCGACTTTTGCGATTGTCCCAAAAACTTTTGCGATTGTCGCAAAAACTTCGGCGACTTTTGCGATTGTCACAAAAACTTTTGCGAATTTTGCAATTGTCGCGAAAACTTCTGCGACTCTTGCAATTGTCGCAAAAACTTCTGCGACTTTTGCGACTTTTGCAATTGTCGCAAAAACTTCTGCGACTTTTGCAATTGTCGCAAAAACTTCTGCGACTTTTGCGATTGTCGCAAAAACTTCTGCGATTGTCGCAAAAACTTCTGCGACTTTTGCGATTGTCGCAAAAACTTCTGGGACTTTTGTGATTGTCGCAAAAACTTTTGCGACTTTTGCGATTGTCGCAAAAACTTCTGCGACTTTTGCGATTGTCGCAAAAACTTCTGCGACTTTTGCGATTGTCGCAAAAACTTCTGCGATTGTCGCAAAAACTTCTGCGACTTTTGCGATTGTCGCAAAAACTTTTGCGACTTTTGCGATTGTCGCAAAAACTTCTGCGACTTTTGCGATTGTCGCAAAAACTTTTGCGACTTTTGCGATTGTCGCAAAAACTTCTGCGACTTTTGCGATTGTCGCAAAAACTTCTGCGATTGTCGCAAAAACTTCTGCGATTGTCGCAAAAACTTTTGCGACTTTTGCGATTGTCGCAAAAACTTCTGCGACTTTTGTGATTGTCGCAAAAACTTTTGCGACTTTTGCGATTGTCGCAAAAACTTCTGCGATTGTCGCAAAAACTTTTGCGACTTTTGCGATTGTCGCAAAAACTTCTGCGACTTTTGCAATTGTCGCAAAAACTTTTGCGACTTTTGCGATTGTCGCAAAAACTTCTGCGACTTTTGCGATTGTCGCAAAAACTTCTGCGATTGTCGCAAAAACTTCTGCGATTGTCGCAAAAACTTCTGCGACTTTTGCGATTGTCGCAAAAACTTTTGCGACTTTTGCGATTGTCGCAAAAACTTCTGCGACTTTTGCGATTGTCGCAAAAACTTCTGCGACTTTTGCGATTGTCGCAAAAACTTCTGCGATTGTCGCAAAAACTTCTGCGACTTTTGCGATTGTCGCAAAAACTTTTGCGACTTTTGCGATTGTCGCAAAAACTTCTGCGACTTTTGCGATTGTCGCAAAAACTTCTGCGATTGTCGCAAAAACTTCTGCGACTTTTGCGATTGTCACAAAAACTTTTGCGACTTTATTCACCACACACTCTCCGCCCGTCACCTTTTCTCTCGTGTGATAAGAGCATGTGATAAGCGCCCAATAAGAGAGAGGAGCGTTAGATCTTCTCACACTGGCGAGAGCGAGACATGGTGAGAGTGTGGATCGATAGAGCTACCTCCTGATTTGGATGATCTCCTGTTACGATGCCTGGTATTTTGGTCCGCGTTAGTAGCGTTTCGATTGGTCGCAGCATCCTTTAGAAGTAGCGGAAGGAGCGAGAGAAAGAATACACTCTCCGCCCGTCACCTTTTCTCTCGTGTGATAAGAGCATGTGATAAGCGCCCAATAAGAGAGAGGAACGTTAGATCTTCTCACACTAGCGAGAGCGAGACATGGTGAGAGTGTGGATCGGTAGAGCTACCTCCTGATTTGGATGATCTCCTGTTACGATGCCTGGTATTTTGGCCCGCGTTAGTAGCGTTTTGATTGGTCGCAGCATCCCTCAAAGGTAGTGGAAGGAGCGAGAGAAGCGATATACACTCTCCTCGTCATCTTTCCTCTCGTGTGATCAGAGCATGTGATAAGCGCCCAATAAGAGAGAGGAGCGTTAGATCTTCTCACACTAGCGAGAGCGAGACATGGTGAGAGTGTGGATCGATAGAGTTACCTCCTGATTTGGATGATCTCCTGTTACGATGCCTGGTATTTTGGTCCGCGTTAGTAGCGTTTCGATTGGTCGCAGCATCCTTTAGAAGTAGCGGAAGGAGCGAGAGAAAGAATACACATTTGCGATTGTCGCAAAAACTTCTGCGACTTTTGGGATTGTCGCAAAAACTTTTGCGACTTTTGCGATTGTCGCAAAAACTTCTGCGACTTTTGCGATTGTCGCAAGAACTTCTGCGACTTTTGCGATTGTCGCAAAAACTTCTGCGACTTTTGCGATTGTCGCAAAAACTTCTGCGACTTTTGCGATTGTCGCAAAAACTTCTGCGATTGTCGCAAAAACTTCTGCGACTTTTGCGATTGTCGCAAAAACTTTTGCGACTTTTGCGATTGTCGCAAAAACTTCTGCGACTTTTGCGATTGTCGCAAAAACTTCTGCGATTGTCGCAAAAACTTCTGCGACTTTTGCGATTGTCACAAAAACTTTTGCGACTTTATTCACCACACACTCTCCGCCCGTCACCTTTTCTCTCGTGTGATAAGAGCATGTGATAAGCGCCCAATAAGAGAGAGGAACGTTAGATCTTCTCACACTAGCGAGAGCGAGACATGGTGAGAGTGTGGATCGATAGAGCTACCTCCTGATTTGGATGATCTCCTGTTACGATGCCTGGTATTTTGGCCCGCGTTAGTAGCGTTTTGATTGGTCGCAGCATCCCTCAAAGGTAGTGGAAGGAGCGAGAGAAGCGATACACACTCTCCTCGTCATCTTTCGTCTCGCATGATAAGAGCATGTGATAAGCGCCCAATAAGAGAGAGGTGCGTTAGATCTTCTCACACTAGCGAGAGCGAGACATGGTGAGAGTGTGGATCGATAGAGCTACCTCCTGATTTGGATGATCTCCTGTTACGATGCCTGGTATTTTGGCCCGCGTTAGTAGCGTTTTGATTGGTCGCAGCATCCCTCAAAGGTAGTGGAAGGAGCGAGAGAAGCGATACACACTCTCCTCGTTATCTTTCCTTTCGCATGATAAGAGCATGTGATAAGCGCCCAATAAGAGAGGAACGTTAGATCTTCTCACACTGGCGAGAGCGAGACATGGTGAGAGTGTGGATCGATAGAGCTACCTCCTGATTTGGATGATCTCCTGTTACGATGCCTGGTATTTTGGTCCGCGTTAGTAGCGTTTCGATTGGTCGCAGCATCCTTTAGAAGTAGCGGAAGGAGCGAGAGAAAGAATACACTCTCCGCCCGTCACCTTTTCTCTCGTGTGATAAGAGCATGTGATAAGCGCCCAATAAGAGAGAGGAACGTTAGATCTTCTCACACTAGCGAGAGCGAGACATGGTGAGAGTGTGGATCGATAGAGCTACCTCCTGATTTGGATGATCTCCTGTTACGATGCCTGGTATTTTGGCCCGCGTTAGTAGCGTTTTGATTGGTCGCAGCATCCCTCAAAGGTAGTGGAAGGAGCGAGAGAAGCGATACACACTCTCCTCGTCATCTTTCGTCTCGCATGATAAGAGCATGTGATAAGCGCCCAATAAGAGAGAGGTGCGTTAGAGCTTCTCACACTAGCGAGAGCGAGACATGGTGAGAGTGTGGATCGATAGAGCTACCTCCTGATTTGGATGATCTCCTGTTACGATGCCTGGTATGTTGGCCCGCGTTAGTAGCGTTTTGATTGGTCGCAGCATCCCTCAAAGGTAGTGGAAGGAGCGAGAGAAGCGATACACACTCTCGTCATCTTTCCTCTCGTGTGATCAGAGCATGTGATAAGCGCCCAATAAGAGAGAGGAGCGTTAGATCTTCTCACACTAGCGAGAGCGAGACATGGTGAGAGTGTGGATCGATAGAGTTACCTCCTGATTTGGATGATCTCCTGTTACGATGCCTGGTATTTTGGTCCGCGTTAGTAGCGTTTCGATTGGTCGCAGCATCCTTTAGAAGTAGCGGAAGGAGCGAGAGAAAGAATACACATTTGCGATTGTCGCAAAAACTTCTGCGACTTTTGGGATTGTCGCAAAAACTTTTGCGACTTTTGCGATTGTCGCAAAAACTTCTGCGACTTTTGCGATTGTCGCAAAAACTTTTGCGACTTTTGCGATTGTCGCAAAAACTTTTGCGATTGTCGCAAAAACTTTTGCGACTTTTGCAATTGTCGCAAAAACTTCTGCGATTGTCGCAAAAACTTTTGCGATTGTCGCAAAAACTTCTGCGACTTTTGCGATTGTCGCAAAAACTTTTGCGACTTTTGCGATTGTCGCAAAAACTTCTGCGACTTTTGCGATTGTCGCAAAAACTTCTGCGACTTTTGCGATTGTCGCAAAAACTTCTGCGACTTTTGCGATTGTCGCAAAAACTTCTGCGACTTTTGCGATTGTCGCAAAAACTTCTGCGACTTTTGCGATTGTCGCAAAAACTTTTGCGACTTTTGCGATTGTCGCAAAAACTTTTGCGACTTTTGCGACTGTCGCAAAAACTTTTGCGACTTTGCAATTGTCGCAAAAACTTCTGCGACTTTTGCGATTGTCGCAAAAACTTCTGCGACTTTTGCGATTGTCGCAAAAACTTTTGCGACTTTTGCGATCGTCGCAAAAACTTCTGCGACTTTTGCAATTGTCGCAAAAACTTCTGCGACTTTTGCGATTGTCGCAAAAACTTCTGCGACTTTTGCAATTGTCGCAAAAACTTTTGCGACTTTTGCGATTGTCGCAAAAACTCTTGCGATTGTCGCAAAAACTTCTGCGACTTTTGCGATTGTCACAAAAACTTCTGCGAATTTTGCAATTGTCGCGAAAATTTCTGCGACTTTTGCGAATGTCGCAAAAACTTTTGCGACTTTTGCGATTGTCGCAAAAACTTTTGCGACTTTTGTGATTGTCGCAAAAACTTTTGCGACTTTTGCGATTGTCGCAAAAACTTCTGCGACTTTTGCGATTGTCGCAAAAACTTCTGCGACTTTTGCGATTGTCGCAAAAACTTCTGCGATTGTCGCAAAAACTTCTGCGACTTTTGCGATTGTCGCAAAAACTTTTGCGACTTTTGCGATTGTCGCAAAAACTTTTGCGACTTTTGCGATTGTCGCAAAAACTTCTGCGATTTTCGCAAAAACTTCTGCGACTTTTGCGATTGTCGCAAAAACTTTTGCGATTTTCGCAAAAACTTTTGCGATTGTCGCAAAAACTTTTGCGACTTTTGCAATTGTCGCAAAAACTTCTGCGATTGTCGCAAAAACTTCTGCGATTGTCGCAAAAACTTCTGCGACTTTTGCGATTGTCGCAAAAACTTCTGCGACTTTTGCGATTGTCGCAAAAACTTCTGCGAGTGTCGCAAAAACTTTTGCGACTTTTGCGATTGTCGCAAAAACTTCTGCGACTTTTGAGATTGTCGCAAAAACTCTTGCGATTGTCGCAAAAACTTCTGCGACTTTTGCGATTGTCACAAAAACTTTTGCGACTTTTGCGATTGTCGCAAAAACTCTTGCGATTGTCGCAAAAACTTCTGCGACTTTTGCGATTGTCGCAAAAACTTTTGCGACTTTTGCGATCGTCGCAAAAACTTCTGCGACTTTTGCAATTGTCGCAAAAACTTCTGCGACTTTTGCGATTGTCGCAAAAACTTCTGCGACTTTTGCAATTGTCGCAAAAACTTTTGCGACTTTTGCGATTGTCGCAAAAACTTTTGCGACTTTTGCGATTGTCGCAAAAACTTCTGCGACTTTTGCGACTGTCGCAAAAACTTTTGCGACTTTGCAAATGTCGCAAAAACTTCTGCGACTTTTGCGATTGTCGCAAAAACTTCTGCGACTTTTGCGATTGTCGCAAAAACTTTTGCGACTTTTGCGATTGTCGCAAAAACTTCTGCGACTTTTGCAATTGTCGCAAAAACTTCTGCGACTTTTGCGATCGTCGCAAAAACTTTTGCGACTTTTGCAATTGTCGCAAAAACTTTTGCGACTTTTGCGATTGTCGCAAAAACTCTTGCGATTGTCGCAAAAACTTCTGCGACTTTTGCGATTGTCACAAAAACTTCTGCGAATTTTGCAATTGTCGCGAAAATTTCTGCGACTTTTGCGAATGTCGCAAAAACTTTTGCGACTTTTGCGATTGTCGCAAAAACTTTTGCGACTTTTGTGATTGTCGCAAAAACTTTTGCGACTTTTGCGATTGTCGCAAAAACTTCTGCGACTTTTGCGATTGTCGCAAAAACTTCTGCGACTTTTGCGATTGTCGCAAAAACTTCTGCGATTGTCGCAAAAACTTCTGCGACTTTTGCGATTGTCGCAAAAACTTTTGCGACTTTTGCGATTGTCGCAAAAACTTTTGCGACTTTTGCGATTGTCGCAAAAACTTCTGCGATTTTTGCAAAAACTTCTGCGACTTTTGCGATTGTCGCAAAAACTTTTGCGATTTTCGCAAAAACTTGCGATTGTCGCAAAAACTTTTGCGACTTTTGCAATTGTCGCAAAAACTTCTGCGATTGTCGCAAAAACTTCTGCGATTGTCGCAAAAACTTCTGCGACTTTTGCGATTGTCGCAAAAACTTCTGCGACTTTTGTGATTGTCGCAAAAACTTCTGCGACTTTTGCAATTGTCGCAAAAACTTCTGCGACTTTTGCGATTGTCGCAAAAACTTCTGCGATTGTCGCAAAAACTTCTGCGACTTTTGCGATTGTCGCAAAAACTTCTGCGACTTTTGTGATTGTCGCAAAAACTTCTGCGACTTTTGCGATTGTCGCAAAAACTTCTGCGACTTTTGAGATTGTCGCAAAAACTCTTGCGATTGTCGCAAAAACTTCTGCGACTTATGCGATTGTCGCAAAAACTTTTGCGACTTTTGCGATTGTCGCAAAAACTTCTGCGACTTTTGCGATTGTCGCAAAAACTTCTGCGACTTTTTCGATTGTCGCAAAAACTTTTGCGACTTTTGCGATTATCGCAAAAACTTTTGCGACTTTTTCGATTGTCGCAAAAACTTCTGCGACTTTTGCGATTGTCACAAAAACTTTTGCGACTTTTGCGATTATCGCAAAAACTTTTGCGACTTTTGCGATTGTTGCAAAAACTTTTGCGACTTTTTCGATTATCGCAAAAACTTTTGCGACTTTTTCGATTTTCGCAAAAACTTTTGCGACTTTTTCGATTGTCGCAAAAACTTTTGCGACTTTTGCGATTGTCGCAAAAACTTCTGCGACTTTTGCGATTGTCGCAAAAACTTCTGCGACTTTTTTTTCGATTGTCGCAAAAACTGTTTCGCAAAAACTTTTTTTTCGATTGTCGCAAAAACTTTTGCAACTTTTGCGATTGTCGCAAAAGCTTCTGCGACTTTTGCGATTGTCGCAAAAACTTTTGCGACTTTTTGATTGTCGCAAAAACTTTTGCGACTTTTTCGATTGTCGCAAAAACTTTTGCGACTTTTGCGATTGTCGCAAAAACTTCTGCGACTTTTGCGATTGTCGCAAAAACTTCTGCGACTTTTGCGATTGTCACAAAAACTTTTGCGACTTTTGCAACTGTCGCAAAAACTTTTGCGATTTTCGCAAAAACTTCTGCGACTTTTGCGATTGTCGCAAAAACTTTTGCGACTTTTGCGATTGTCACAAAAACTTTTGCGACTTTTGCGATTATCGCAAAAACTTTTGCGACTTTTGCGATTGTTGCAAAAACTTTTGCGACTTTTTCGATTATCGCAAAAACTTTTGCGACTTTTTCGATTGTCGCAAAAACTTTTGCGACTTTTTCGATTGTCGCAAAAACTTTTGCGACTTTTGCGATTGTCGCAAAAACTTCTGCGACTTTTGCGATTGTCGCAAAAACTTCTGCGACTTTTTTTTCGATTGTCGC
Organism: Anopheles gambiae; assembly: GCF_943734735.2. Taxonomy (NCBI): domain Eukaryota; kingdom Metazoa; phylum Arthropoda; class Insecta; order Diptera; family Culicidae; genus Anopheles; species Anopheles gambiae. The sequence continues at coordinate 33,740,704 of NC_064602.1, read as the reverse complement.
AAAAACTGTTTCGCAAAAACTTTTTTTTCGATTGTCGCAAAAACTTTTGCAACTTTTGCGATTGTCGCAAAAGCTTCTGCGACTTTTGCGATTGTCGCAAAAACTTTTGCGACTTTTTGATTGTCGCAAAAACTTTTGCGACTTTTTCGATTGTCGCAAAAACTTTTGCGACTTTTGCGATTGTCGCAAAAACTTCTGCGACTTTTGCGATTGTCGCAAAAACTTCTGCGACTTTTGCGATTGTCACAAAAACTTTTGCGACTTTTGCAACTGTCGCAAAAACTTTTGCGATTTTCGCAAAAACTTCTGCGACTTTTGCGATTGTCGCAAAAACTTCTGCGACTTTTGCAATTGTCGCAAAAACTTCTGCGACTTTTGCGATTGTCGCAAAAACTTCTGCGACTTTTGCGATTGTCGCAAAAACTTCTGCGACTTTTGCGAATGTCGCAAAAACTTTTTCGACTTTTGCGATTGTCGCAAAAACTTCTGCGACTTTTGCGATTGTCGCAAAAACTTTTTGCAAAAACTTCTGCGACTTTTGCAATTGTCGCAAAAACTTCTGCGACTTTTGCGATTGTCGCAAAAACTTTTGCGATTGTCGCAAAAACTTCTGCGACTTTTGCGATTGTCACAAAAACTTTTGCGACTTTTGCGATTGTCGCAAAAACTTTTGCGACTTTTGCAATTGTCGCAAAAACTTCTGCGACTTTTGCGATTGTCGCAAAAACTTCTGCGACTTTTGCAATTGTCGCAAAAACTTCTGCGACTTTTGCGATTGTCACAAAAACTTTTGCGACTTTTGCGATTGTCGCAAAAACTTCTGCGACTTTTGCAATTGTCGCAAAAACTTCTGCGACTTTTGCGATTGTCGCAAAAACTTTTGCGACTTTTGCGATTGTCGCAAAAACTTCTGCGACTTTTGCGATTGTCACAAAAACTTTTGCGACTTTTGCAACTGTCGCAAAAACTTTTGCGATTTTCGCAAAAACTTCTGCGACTTTTGCGATTGTCACAAAAACTTTTGCGACTTTTGCAATTGTCGCAAAAACTTCTGCGACTTTTGCAATTGTCGCAAAAACTTCTGCGACTTTTGCGATTGTCGCAAAAACTTCTGCGATTGTCGCAAAAACTTCTGCGACTTTTGCGATTGTCGCAAAAACTTCTGCGACTTTTGTGATTCTCGCAAAAACATTTGCGACTTTTGCGATTGTCGCAAAAACTTCTGCGACTTTTGCGATTGTCGCAAAAACTCTTGCGATTGTCGCAAAAACTTTTGCGACTTTTGCGATTGTCGCAAAAACTTCTGCGACTTTTGCGATTGTCGCAAAAACTTCTGCGACTTTTGCGATTGTCGCAAAAACTTCTGCGACTTTTGCGATTGTCGCAAGAACTTCTGCGATTGTCGCAAAAACTTCTGCGACTTTTGCAATTGTCACAAAAACTTTTGCGACTTTTGCAATTGTCGCAAAAACTTCTGCGGCTTTTGCAATTGTCGCAAAAACTTCTGCGACTTTTGCGATTGTCACAGAAACTTCTGCGACTTTTGCGATTGTCGCAAAAACTTCTGCGACTTTTGCGATTGTCGCAAAAACTTCTGCGACTTTTGCGATTGTCGCAAAAACTTCTGCGATTGTCGCAAAAACTTCTGCGACTTTTGCGATTGTCGCAAAATCTTTTGCGACTTTTCAATTGTCGCAAAAACTTCTGCGACTTTTGCGATTGTCGCAAAAACTTCTGCGATTGTCGCAAAAACTTCTGCGACTTTTGCGATTGTCGCAAAAACTTTTGCGACTTTTGCGATTGTCGCAAAAACTTTTGCGACGTTGCAATTGCCGCAAAAACTTCTGCGACTTTTGCGATTGTCGCAAAAACTTCTGCGACTTTTGCGATTGTCGCAAAAACTTTTGCGACTTTTGCGATTGTCGCAAAAACTTCTGCGACTTTTGCGATTGTCGCAAAAACTTCTGCGACTTTTTCGATTGTCGCAAAAACTTTTGCGACTTTTGCGATTATCGCAAAAACTTTTGCGACTTTTTCGATTGTCGCAAAAACTTCTGCGACTTTTGCGATTGTCGCAAAAACTTCTACGACTTTTTCGATTGTCGCAAAAACTTTTGCGACTTTTGCGATTGTCGCAAAAACTTTTGCGACTTTTGCGATTATCGCAAAAACTTTTGCGACTTTTGCGATTGTTGCAAAAACTTTTGCGACTTTTTCGATTATTGCAAAAACTTTTGCGACTTTTTCGATTGTCGCAAAAACTTTTGCGACTTTTGCGATTGTCGCAAAAACTTTTGCGACTTTTGCGATTGTCGCAAAAACTTCTGCGACTTTTGCGATTGTCGCAAAAACTTCTGCGACTTTTTTTTCGATTGTCGCAAAAACTGTTTCGCAAAAACTTTTTTTTCGATTGTCGCAAAAACTTTTGCAACTTTTGCGATTGTCGCAAAAGCTTCTGCGACTTTTGCGATTGTCGCAAAAACTTTTGCGACTTTTTGATTGTCGCAAAAACTTTTGCGACTTTTTCGATTGTCGCAAAAACTTTTGCGACTTTTGCGATTGTCGCAAAAACTTCTGCGACTTTTGCGATTGTCGCAAAAACTTCTGCGACTTTTGCGATTGTCACAAAAACTTTTGCGACTTTTGCAACTGTCGCAAAAACTTTTGCGATTTTCGCAAAAACTTCTGCGACTTTTGCGATTGTCGCAAAAACTTCTGCGATTGTCACAAAAACTTTTGCGACTTTTGCAATTGTCGCAAAAACTTTTGCGATTTTCGCAAAAACTTCTGCGACTTTTGCAATTGTCGCAAAAACTTCTGCGACTTTTGCGATTGTCGCAAAAACTTCTGCGACTTTTGCGATTGTCGCAAAAACTTCTGCGACTTTTGCGATTGTCGCAAAAACTTCTGCGACTTTTGCGATTGTCACAAAAACTTTTGCGACTTTTGCAACTGTCGCAAAAACTTTTGCGATTTTCGCAAAAACTTCTGCGACTTTTGCGATTGTCGCAAAACCTTCTGCGACTTTTGCAATTGTCGCAAAAACTTCTGCGACTTTTGCGATTGTCGCAAAAACTTCTGCGACTTTTGCGATTGTCGCAAAAACTTCTGCGACTTTTGCGAATGTCGCAAAAACTTTTGCGACTTTTGCGATTGTCGCAAAAACTTCTGCGACTTTTGCGATTGTCGCAAAAACTTTTTGCAAAAACTTCTGCGACTTTTGCAATTGTCGCAAAAACTTCTGCGACTTTTGCGATTGTCGCAAAAACTTTTGCGATTGTTGCAAAAACTTCTGCGACTTTTGCGATTGTCACAAAAACTTTTGCGACTTTTGCGATTGTCGCAAAAACTTTTGCGACTTTTGCAATTGTCGCAAAAACTTCTGCGACTTTTGCGATTGTCGCAAAAACTTCTGCGACTTTTGCAATTGTCGCAAAAACTTCTGCGACTTTTGCGATTGTCACAAAAACTTTTGCGACTTTTGCAACTGTCGCAAAAACTTTTGCGATTTTCGCAAAAACTTCTGCGACTTTTGCGATTGTCACAAAAACTTTTGCGACTTTTGCGATTGTCGCAAAAACTTCTGCGACTTTTGCAATTGTCGCAAAAACTTCTGCGACTTTTGCGATTGTCGCAAAAACTTTTGCGACTTTTGCGATTGTCGCAAAAACTTCTGCGACTTTTGCGATTGTCACAAAAACTTTTGCGACTTTTGCAACTGTCGCAAAAACTTTTGCGATTTTCGCAAAAACTTCTGCGACTTTTGCGATTGTCACAAAAACTTTTGCGACTTTTGCAATTGTCGCAAAAACTTCTGCGACTTTTGCAATTGTCGCAAAAACTTCTGCGACTTTTGCGATTGTCGCAAAAACTTTTGCGATTGTCGCAAAAACTTCTGCGACTTTTGCGATTGTCGCAAAAACTTCTGCGACTTTTGTGATTCTCGCAAAAACATTTGCGACTTTTGCGATTGTCACAAAAACTTCTGCGACTTTTGCGATTGTCGCAAAAACTCTTGCGATTGTCGCAAAAACTTTTGCGACTTTTGCGATTGTCGCAAAAACTTCTGCGACTTTTGCGATTGTCGCAAAAACTTCTGCGACTTTTGCGATTGTCGCAAAAACTTTTGCGACTTTTGCGATTGTCGCAAAAACTTCTGCGATTGTCGCAAAAACTTCTGCGACTTTTGCAATTGTCGCAAAAACTTTTGCGACTTTTGCAATTGTCGCAAAAACTTCTGCGACTTTTGCAATTGTCGCAAAAACTTCTGCGACTTTTGCGATTGTCACAAAAACTTCTGCGACTTTTGCGATTGTCGCAAAAACTTCTGCGACTTTTGCGATTGTCGCAAAAACTTCTGCGACTTTTGCGATTGTCGCAAAAACTTTTGCGACTTTTTCGATTGTCGCAAAAACTTTTGCGACTTTTTCGATTGTCGCAAAAACTTTTGCGACTTTTGCGATTGTCGCAAAAACTTCTGCGACTTTTGCGATTGTCGCAAAAACTTCTGCGACTTTTTTTTCGATTGTCGCAAAAACTGTTTCGCAAAAACTTTTTTTTCGATTGTCGCAAAAACTTTTGCAACTTTTGCGATTGTCGCAAAAGCTTCTGCGACTTTTGCGATTGTCGCAAAAACTTTTGCGACTTTTTGATTGTCGCAAAAACTTTTGCGACTTTTTCGATTGTCGCAAAAACTTTTGCGACTTTTGCGATTGTCGCAAAAACTTCTGCGACTTTTGCGATTGTCGCAAAAACTTCTGCGACTTTTGCGATTGTCACAAAAACTTTTGCGACTTTTGCAATTGTCGCAAAAACTTTTGCGATTTTCGCAAAAACTTCTGCGACTTTTGCGATTGTCGCAAAAACTTTTGCGACTTTTGCGATTGTCACAAAAACTTTTGCGACTTTTGCGATTATCGCAAAAACTTTTGCGACTTTTGCGATTGTTGCAAAAACTTTTGCGACTTTTTCGATTATCGCAAAAACTTTTGCGACTTTTTCGATTGTCGCAAAAACTTTTGCGACTTTTTCGATTGTCGCAAAAACTTTTGCGACTTTTGCGATTGTCGCAAAAACTTCTGCGACTTTTGCGATTGTCGCAAAAACTTCTGCGACTTTTTTTTCGATTGTCGCAAAAACTGTTTCGCAAAAACTTTTTTTTCGATTGTCGCAAAAACTTTTGCAACTTTTGCGATTGTCGCAAAAGCTTCTGCGACTTTTGCGATTGTCGCAAAAACTTTTGCGACTTTTTGATTGTCGCAAAAACTTTTGCGACTTTTTCGATTGTCGCAAAAACTTTTGCGACTTTTGCGATTGTCGCAAAAACTTCTGCGACTTTTGCGATTGTCGCAAAAACTTCTGCGACTTTTGCGATTGTCACAAAAACTTTTGCGACTTTTGCAACTGTCGCAAAAACTTTTGCGATTTTCGCAAAAACTTCTGCGACTTTTGCGATTGTCGCAAAAACTTCTGCGATTGTCACAAAAACTTTTGCGACTTTTGCAATTGTCGCAAAAACTTTTGCGATTTTCGCAAAATCTTCTGCGACTTTTGCAATTGTCGCAAAAACTTCTGCGACTTTTGCGATTGTCGCAAAAACTTCTGCGACTTTTGCGATTGTCGCAAAAACTTCTGCGACTTTTGCGATTGTCACAAAAACTTTTGCGACTTTTGCAACTGTCGCAAAAACTTTTGCGATTTTCGCAAAAACTTCTGCGACTTTTGCGATTGTCGCAAAACCTTCTGCGACTTTTGCAATTGTCGCAAAAACTTCTGCGACTTTTGCGATTGTCGCAAAAACTTCTGCGACTTTTGCGATTGTCGCAAAAACTTCTGCGACTTTTGCGAATGTCGCAAAAACTTTTTCGACTTTTGCGATTGTCGCAAAAACTTCTGCGACTTTTGCGATTGTCGCAAAAACTTTTTGCAAAAACTTCTGCGACTTTTGCAATTGTCGCAAAAACTTCTGCGACTTTTGCGATTGTCGCAAAAACTTTTGCGATTGTCGCAAAAACTTCTGCGACTTTTGCGATTGTCACAAAAACTTTTTCGACTTTTGCGATTGTCGCAAAAACTTCTGCGACTTTTGCGATTGTCGCAAAAACTTTTTGCAAAAACTTCTGCGACTTTTGCAATTGTCGCAAAAACTTCTGCGACTTTTGCGATTGTCGCAAAAACTTTTGCGATTGTCGCAAAAACTTCTGCGACTTTTGCGATTGTCACAAAAACTTTTGCGACTTTTGCGATTGTCGCAAAAACTTTTGCGACTTTTGCAATTGTCGCAAAAACTTCTGCGACTTTTGCAATTGTCGCAAAAACTTTTGCGATTTTCGCAAAAACTTCTGCGACTTTTGCGATTGTCGCAAAAACTTTTGCGACTTTTTGATTGTCGCAAAAACTTTTGCGACTTTTTCGATTGTCGCAAAAACTTTTGCGACTTTTGCGATTGTCGCAAAAACTTCTGCGACTTTTGCGATTGTCGCAAAAACTTCTGCGACTTTTGCGATTGTCACAAAAACTTTTGCGACTTTTGCAACTGTCGCAAAAACTTTTGCGATTTTCGCAAAAACTTCTGCGACTTTTGCGATTGTCGCAAAAACTTCTGCGATTGTCACAAAAACTTTTGCGACTTTTGCAATTGTCGCAAAAACTTTTGCGATTTTCGCAAAAACTTCTGCGACTTTTGCAATTGTCGCAAAAACTTCTGCGACTTTTGCGATTGTCGCAAAAACTTCTGCGACTTTTGCGATTGTCGCAAAAACTTCTGCGACTTTTGCGATTGTCACAAAAACTTTTGCGACTTTTGCAACTGTCGCAAAAACTTTTGCGATTTTCGCAAAAACTTCTGCGACTTTTGCGATTGTCGCAAAACCTTCTGCGACTTTTGCAATTGTCGCAAAAACTTCTGCGACTTTTGCGATTGTCGCAAAAACTTCTGCGACTTTTGCGATTGTCGCAAAAACTTCTGCGACTTTTGCGAATGTCGCAAAAACTTTTTCGACTTTTGCGATTGTCGCAAAAACTTCTGCGACTTTTGCGATTGTCGCAAAAACTTTTTGCAAAAACTTCTGCGACTTTTGCAATTGTCGCAAAAACTTCTGCGACTTTTGCGATTGTCGCAAAAACTTTTGCGATTGTCGCAAAAACTTCTGCGACTTTTGCGATTGTCACAAAAACTTTTGCGACTTTTGCGATTGTCGCAAAAACTTTTGCGACTTTTGCAATTGTCGCAAAAACTTCTGCGACTTTTGCGATTGTCGCAAAAACTTCTGCGACTTTTGCAATTGTCGCAAAAACTTCTGCGACTTTTGCGATTGTCACAAAAACTTTTGCGACTTTTGCGATTGTCGCAAAAACTTCTGCGACTTTTGCAATTGTCGCAAAAACTTCTGCGACTTTTGCGATTGTCGCAAAAACTTTTGCGACTTTTGCGATTGTCGCAAAAACTTCTGCGACTTTTGCGATTGTCACAAAAACTTTTGCGACTTTTGCAACTGTCGCAAAAACTTTTGCGATTTTCGCAAAAACTTCTGCGACTTTTGCGATTGTCACAAAAACTTTTGCGACTTTTGCAATTGTCGCAAAAACTTCTGCGACTTTTGCAATTGTCGCAAAAACTTCTGCGACTTTTGCGATTGTCGCAAAAACTTCTGCGATTGTCGCAAAAACTTCTGCGACTTTTGCGATTGTCGCAAAAACTTCTGCGACTTTTGTGATTCTCGCAAAAACATTTGCGACTTTTGCGATTGTCGCAAAAACTTCTGCGACTTTTGCGATTGTCGCAAAAACTCTTGCGATTGTCGCAAAAACTTTTGCGACTTTTGCGATTGTCGCAAAAACTTCTGCGACTTTTGCGATTGTCGCAAAAACTTCTGCGACTTTTGCGATTGTCGCAAAAACTTCTGCGACTTTTGCGATTGTCGCAAAAACTTCTGCGATTGTCGCAAAAACTTCTGCGACTTTTGCAATTGTCACAAAAACTTTTGCGACTTTTGCAATTGTCGCAAAAACTTCTGCGGCTTTTGCAATTGTCGCAAAAACTTCTGCGACTTTTACGATTGTCACAAAAACTTCTGCGACTTTTGCGATTGTCGCAAAAACTTCTGCGACTTTTGCGATTGTCGCAAAAACTTCTGCGACTTTTGCGATTGTCGCAAAAACTTCTGCGATTGTCGCAAAAACTTCTGCGACTTTTGCGATTGTCGCAAAATCTTTTGCGACTTTTGCGATTGTCGCAAAAACTTCTGCGACTTTTGCGATTGTCGCAAAAACTTCTGCGACTTTTGCGATTGTCGCAAAAACTTCTGCGACTTTTGCGATTGTCGCAAAAACTTTTGCGACTTTTGCGATTGTCGCAAAAACTTTTGCGACGTTGCAATTGCCGCAAAAACTTCTGCGACTTTTGCGATTGTCGCAAAAACTTCTGCGACTTTTGCGATTGTCGCAAAAACTTTTGCGACTTTTGCGAATGTCGCAAAAACTTCTGCGACTTTTGCGATTGTCGCAAAAACTTCTGCGACTTTTTCGATTGTCGCAAAAACTTTTGCGACTTTTGCGATTATCGCAAAAACTTTTGCGACTTTTTCGATTGTCGCAAAAACTTCTGCGACTTTTGCGATTGTCGCAAAAACTTCTACGACTTTTTCGATTGTCGCAAAAACTTTTGCGACTTTTGCGATTGTCGCAAAAACTTTTGCGACTTTTGCGATTATCGCAAAAACTTTTGCGACTTTTGCGATTGTTGCAAAAACTTTTGCGACTTTTTCGATTATCGCAAAAACTTTTGCGACTTTTTCGATTGTCGCAAAAACTTTTGCGACTTTTTCGATTGTCGCAAAAACTTTTGCGACTTTTGCGATTGTCGCAAAAACTTTTGCGACTTTTGCGATTGTCGCAAAAACTTTTGCGACTTTTGCGATTGTCGCAAAAACTTCTGCGACTTTTGCGATTGTCACAAAAACTTTTGCGACTTTTGCAACTGTCGCAAAAACTTTTGCGATTTTCGCAAAAACTTCTGCGACTTTTGCGATTGTCGCAAAAACTTCTGCGATTGTCACAAAAACTTTTGCGACTTTTGCAATTGTCGCAAAAACTTTTGCGATTTTCGCAAAAACTTCTGCGACTTTTGCAATTGTCGCAAAAACTTCTGCGACTTTTGCGATTGTCGCAAAAACTTCTGCGACTTTTGCGATTGTCGCAAAAACTTCTGCGACTTTTGCGATTGTCACAAAAACTTTTGCGACTTTTGCAACTGTCGCAAAAACTTTTGCGATTTTCGCAAAAACTTCTGCGACTTTTGCGATTGTCGCAAAACCTTCTGCGACTTTTGCAATTGTCGCAAAAACTTCTGCGACTTTTGCGATTGTCGCAAAAACTTCTGCGACTTTTGCGATTGTCGCAAAAACTTCTGCGACTTTTGCGAATGTCGCAAAAACTTTTGCGACTTTTGCGATTGTCGCAAAAACTTCTGCGACTTTTGCGATTGTCGCAAAAACTTTTTGCAAAAACTTCTGCGACTTTTGCAATTGTCGCAAAAACTTCTGCGACTTTTGCGATTGTCGCAAAAACTTTTGCGATTGTCGCAAAAACTTCTGCGACTTTTGCGATTGTCACAAAAACTTTTGCGACTTTTGCGATTGTCGCAAAAACTTTTGCGACTTTTGCAATTGTCGCAAAAACTTCTGCGACTTTTGCGATTGTCGCAAAAACTTCTGCGACTTTTGCAATTGTCGCAAAAACTTCTGCGACTTTTGCGATTGTCACAAAAACTTCTGCGACTTTTGCGATTGTCGCAAAAACTTCTGCGACTTTTGCGATTGTCGCAAAAACTTCTGCGACTTTTGCGAATGTCGCAAAAACTTTTGCGACTTTTGCAATTGTCGCAAAAACTTCTGCGACTTTTGCGATTGTCACAAAAACTTCTGCGACTTTTGCGATTGTCGCAAAAACTTCTGCGACTTTTGCGATTGTCGCAAAAACTTCTGCGACTTTTGCGAATGTCGCAAAAACTTTTGCGACTTTTGCAATTGTCGCAAAAACTTCTGCGACTTTTGCGATTGTCACAAAAACTTTTGGATACTTTTGCGATTGTCACAAAAACTTTTGCGACTTTTGCAACTGTCGCAAAAACTTTTGCGATTTTCGCAAAAACTTCTGCGACTTTTGCGATTGTCACAAAAACTTTTGCGACTTTTGCAATTGTCGCAAAAACTTCTGCGACTTTTGCAATTGTCGCAAAAACTTCTGCGACTTTTGCGATTGTCGCAAAAACTTTTGCGATTGTCGCAAAAACTTCTGCGACTTTTGCGATTGTCGCAAAAACTTCTGCGACTTTTGTGATTCTCGCAAAAACATTTGCGACTTTTGCGATTGTCGCAAAAACTTCTGCGACTTTTGCGATTGTCGCAAAAACTCTTGCGATTGTCGCAAAAACTTTTGCGACTTTTGCGATTGTCGCAAAAACTTCTGCGACTTTTGCGATTGTCGCAAAAACTTCTGCGACTTTTGCGATTGTCGCAAAAACTTCTGCGATTGTCGCAAAAACTTCTGCGACTTTTGCAATTGTCACAAAAACTTTTGCGACTTTTGCAATTGTCGCAAAAACTTCTGCGACTTTTGCAATTGTCGCAAAAACTTCTGCGACTTTTGCGATTGTCACAAAAACTTCTGCGACTTTTGCGATTGTCGCAAAAACTTCTGCGACTTTTGCGATTGTCGCAAAAACTTCTGCGACTTTTGCGATTGTCGCAAAAACTTCTGCAATTGTCGCAAAAACTTCTGCGACTTTTGCGATTGTCGCAAAAACTTTTGCGATTTTTGCGATTGTCGCAAAAACTTCTGCGACTTTTGCGATTGTCGCAAAAACTTCTGCGATTGTCGCAAAAACTTCTGCGACTTTTGCGATTGTCGCAAAAACTTTTGCGACTTTTGCGATTGTCGCAAAAACTTTTGCGACGTTGCAATTGCCGCAAAAACTTCTGCGACTTTTGCGATTGTCGCAAAAACTTCTGCGACTTTTGCGATTGTCGCAAAAACTTTTGCGACTTTTGCGATTGTCGCAAAAACTTCTGCGACTTTTGCAATGGTCGCAAAAACTTCTGCGACTTTTGCGATTGTCCCAAAAACTTTTGCGATTGTCGCAAAAACTTCGGCGACTTTTGCGATTGTCACAAAAACTTTTGCGAATTTTGCAATTGTCGCGAAAACTTCTGCGACTCTTGCAATTGTCGCAAAAACTTCTGCGACTTTTGCGACTTTTGCGATTGTCGCAAAAACTTCTGCGACTTTTGCAATTGTCGCAAAAACTTCTGCGACTTTTGCGATTGTCGCAAAAACTTCTACGATTGTCGCAAAAACTTCTGCGACTTTTGCGATTGTCGCAAAAACTTCTGCGACTTTTGTGATTGTCGCAAAAACTTTTGCGACTTTTGCGATTGTCGCAAAAACTTCTGCGACTTTTGCGATTGTCGCAAAAACTCTTGCGATTGTCGCAAAAACTTTTGCGACTTTTGCGATTGTCGCAAAAACTTCTGCGACTTTTGAAATTGTCGCAAAAACTTTTGCGACTTTTGCGATTGTCGCAAAAACTTCTGCGACTTTTGCGATTGTCGCAAAAACTTTTGCGACTTTTGCGATTGTCGCAAAAACTTCTGCGACTTTTGCGATTGTCGCAAAAACTTCTGCGATTGTCGCAAAAACTTCTGCGATTGTCGCAAAAACTTCTGCGACTTTTGCGATTGTCGCAAAAACTTCTGCGACTTTTGTGATTGTCGCAAAAACTTTTGCGACTTTTGCGATTGTCGCAAAAACTTCTGCGATTGTCGCAAAAACTTTTGCGACTTTTGCGATTGTCGCAAAAACTTCTGCGACTTTTGCAATTGTCGCAAAAACTTTTGCGACTTTTGCGATTGTCGCAAAAACTTCTGCGACTTTTGCGATTGTCGCAAAAACTTCTGCGATTGTCGCAAAAACTTCTGCGACTTTTGCGATTGTCGCAAAAACTTTTGCGACTTTTGCGATTGTCGCAAAAACTTCTGCGACTTTTGCGATTGTCGCAAAAACTTCTGCGACTTTTGCGATTGTCGCAAAAACTTCTGCGATTGTCGCAAAAACTTCTGCGACTTTTGCGATTGTCGCAAAAACTTTTGCGACTTTTGCGATTGTCGCAAAAACTTCTGCGACTTTTGCGATTGTCGCAAAAACTTCTGCGATTGTCGCAAAAACTTCTGCGACTTTTGCGATTGTCACAAAAACTTTTGCGACTTTATTCACCACACACTCTCCGCCCGTCACCTTTTCTCTCATGTGATAAGAGCATGTGATAAGCGCCCAATAAGAGAGAGGAGCGTTAGATCTTCTCACACTAGCGAGAGCGAGACATGGTGAGAGTGTGGATCGATAGAGCTACCTCCTGATTTGGATGATCTCCTGTTACGATGCCTGGTATTTTGGTCCGCGTTAGTAGCGTTTCGATTGGTCGCAGCATCCTTTAGAAGTAGCGGAAGGAGCGAGAGAAAGAATACACTCTCCGCCCGTCACCTTTTCTCTCGTGTGATAAGAGCATGTGATAAGCGCCCAATAAGAGAGAGGAACGTTAGATCTTCTCACACTAGCGAGAGCGAGACATGGTGAGAGTGTGGATCGGTAGAGCTACCTCCTGATTTGGATGATCTCCTGTTACGATGCCTGGTATTTTGGCCCGCGTTAGTAGCGTTTTGATTGGTCGCAGCATCCCTCAAAGGTAGTGGAAGGAGCGAGAGAAGCGATATACACTCTCCTCGTCATCTTTCCTCTCGTGTGATCAGAGCATGTGATAAGCGCCCAATAAGAGAGAGGAGCGTTAGATCTTCTCACACTAGCGAGAGCGAGACATGGTGAGAGTGTGGATCGATAGAGTTACCTCCTGATTTGGATGATCTCCTGTTACGATGCCTGGTATTTTGGTCCGCGTTAGTAGCGTTTCGATTGGTCGCAGCATCCTTTAGAAGTAGCGGAAGGAGCGAGAGAAAGAATACACATTTGCGATTGTCGCAAAAACTTCTGCGACTTTTGGGATTGTCGCAAAAACTTTTGCGACTTTTGCGATTGTCGCAAAAACTTCTGCGACTTTTGCAATTGTCGCAAGAACTTCTGCGACTTTTGCGATTGTCGCAAAAACTTCTGCGACTTTTGCGATTGTCGCAAAAACTTCTGCGACTTTTGCGATTGTCGCAAAAACTTCTGCGATTGTCGCAAAAACTTCTGCGACTTTTGCGATTGTCGCAAAAACTTTTGCGACTTTTGCGATTGTCGCAAAAACTTTTGCGACTTTTGCGATTGTCGCAAAAACTTCTGCGATTGTCGCAAAAACTTCTGCGACTTTTGCGATTGTCACAAAAACTTTTGCGACTTTATTCACCACACACTCTCCGCCCGTCACCTTTTCTCTCGTGTGATAAGAGCATGTGATAAGCGCCCAATAAGAGAGAGGTGCGTTAGATCTTCTCACACTAGCGAGAGCGAGACATGGTGAGAGTGTGGATCGATAGAGCTACCTCCTGATTTGGATGATCTCCTGTTACGATGCCTGGTATTTTGGCCCGCGTTAGTAGCGTTTTGATTGGTCGCAGCATCCCTCAAAGGTAGTGGAAGGAGCGAGAGAAGCGATACACACTCTCCTCGTCATCTTTCGTCTCGCATGATAAGAGCATGTGATAAGCGCCCAATAAGAGAGAGGTGCGTTAGAGCTTCTCACACTAGCGAGAGCGAGACATGGTGAGAGTGTGGATCGATAGAGCTACCTCCTGATTTGGATGATCTCCTGTTACGATGCCTGGTATTTTGGCCCGCGTTAGTAGCGTTTTGATTGGTCGCAGCATCCCTCAAAGGTAGTGGAAGGAGCGAGAGAAGCGATACACACTCTCCTCGTTATCTTTCCTTTCGCATGATAAGAGCATGTGATAAGCGCCCAATAAGAGAGGAACGTTAGATCTTCTCACACTAGCGAGAGCGAGACATGGTGAGAGTGTGGATCGATAGAGCTACCTCCTGATTTGGATGATCTCCTGTTACGATGCCTGGTATTTTGGCCCGCGTTAGTAGCGTTTTGATTGGTCGCAGCATCCCTCAAAGGTAGTGGAAGGAGCGAGAGAAGCGATACACACTCTCCTCGTCATCTTTCGTCTCGCATGATAAGAGCATGTGATAAGCGCCCAATAAGAGAGAGGTGCGTTAGAGCTTCTCACACTAGCGAGAGCGAGACATGGTGAGAGTGTGGATCGATAGAGCTACCTCCTGATTTGGATGATCTCCTGTTACGATGCCTGGTATTTTGGCCCGCGTTAGTAGCGTTTTGATTGGTCGCAGCATCCCTCAAAGGTAGTGGAAGGAGCGAGAGAAGCGATACACACTCTCGTCATCTTTCCTCTCGTGTGATCAGAGCATGTGATAAGCGCCCAATAAGAGAGAGGAGCGTTAGATCTTCTCACACTAGCGAGAGCGAGACATGGTGAGAGTGTGGATCGATAGAGTTACCTCCTGATTTGGATGATCTCCTGTTACGATGCCTGGTATTTTGGTCCGCGTTAGTAGCGTTTCGATTGGTCGCAGCATCCTTTAGAAGTAGCGGAAGGAGCGAGAGAAAGAATACACATTTGCGATTGTCGCAAAAACTTCTGCGACTTTTGGGATTGTCGCAAAAACTTTTGCGACTTTTGCGATTGTCGCAAAAACTTCTGCGACTTTTGCGATTGTCGCAAAAACTTTTGCGACTTTTGCGATTGTCGCAAAAACTTTTGCGATTGTCGCAAAAACTTTTGCGACTTTTGCAATTGTCGCAAAAACTTCTGCGATTGTCGCAAAAACTTTTGCGATTGTCGCAAAAACTTCTGCGACTTTTGCGATTGTCGCAAAAACTTTTGCGACTTTTGCGATTGTCGCAAAAACTTCTGCGACTTTTGCGATTGTCGCAAAAACTTCTGCGACTTTTGCGATTGTCGCAAAAACTTCTGCGACTTTTGCGATTGTCGCAAAAACTTCTGCGACTTTTGCGATTGTCGCAAAAACTTCTGCGACTTTTGCGATTGTCGCAAAAACTTTTGCGACTTTTGCGATTGTCGCAAAAACTTTTGCGACTTTTGCGACTGTCGCAAAAACTTTTGCGACTTTGCAATTGTCGCAAAAACTTCTGCGACTTTTGCGATTGTCGCAAAAACTTCTGCGACTTTTGCGATTGTCGCAAAAACTTTTGCGACTTTCGCGATCGTCGCAAAAACTTCTGCGACTTTTGCAATTGTCGCAAAAACTTCTGCGACTTTTGCGATTGTCGCAAAAACTTCTGCGACTTTTGCAATTGTCGCAAAAACTTTTGCGACTTTTGCGATTGTCGCAAAAACTCTTGCGATTGTCGCAAAAACTTCTGCGACTTTTGCGATTGTCACAAAAACTTCTGCGAATTTTGCAATTGTCGCGAAAATTTCTGCGACTTTTGCGATTGTCGCAAAAACTTTTGCGACTTTTGCGATTGTCGCAAAAACTTTTGCGACTTTTGTGATTGTCGCAAAAACTTTTGCGACTTTTGCGATTGTCGCAAAAACTTCTGCGACTTTTGCGATTGTCGCAAAAACTTCTGCGACTTTTGCGATTGTCGCAAAAACTTCTGCGATTGTCGCAAAAACTTCTGCGACTTTTGCGATTGTCGCAAAAACTTTTGCGACTTTTGCGATTGTCGCAAAAACTTTTGCGACTTTTGCGATTGTCGCAAAAACTTCTGCGATTTTCGCAAAAACTTCTGCGACTTTTGCGATTGTCGCAAAAACTTTTGCGATTTTCGCAAAAACTTTTGCGATTGTCGCAAAAACTTTTGCGACTTTTGCAATTGTCGCAAAAACTTCTGCGATTGTCGCAAAAACTTCTGCGATTGTCGCAAAAACTTCTGCGACTTTTGCGATTGTCGCAAAAACTTCTGCGACTTTTGCGATTGTCGCAAAAACTTCTGCGACTTTTGTGATTGTCGCAAAAACTTCTGCGACTTTTGCGATTGTCGCAAAAACTTCTGCGACTTTTGAGATTGTCGCAAAAACTCTTGCGATTGTCGCAAAAACTTCTGCGACTTTTGCGATTGTCACAAAAACTTTTGCGACTTTTGCGATTGTCGCAAAAACTCTTGCGATTGTCGCAAAAACTTTTGCGACTTTTGCGATTGTCGCAAAAACTTTTGCGACTTTTGCGATCGTCGCAAAAACTTCTGCGACTTTTGCAATTGTCGCAAAAACTTCTGCGACTTTTGCGATTGTCGCAAAAACTTCTGCGACTTTTGCGATTGTCGCAAAAACTTTTGCGACTTTTGCGATTGTCGCAAAAACTTTTGCGACTTTTGCGATTGTCGCAAAAACTTTTGCGACTTTTGCGACTGTCGCAAAAACTTTTGCGACTTTGCAAATGTCGCAAAAACTTCTGCGACTTTTGCGATTGTCGCAAAAACTTCTGCGACTTTTGCGATTGTCGCAAAAACTTTTGCGACTTTTGCGATCGTCGCAAAAACTTCTGCGACTTTTGCAATTGTCGCAAAAACTTCTGCGACTTTTGCGATCGTCGCAAAAACTTTTGCGACTTTTGCAATTGTCGCAAAAACTTTTGCGACTTTTGCGATTGTCGCAAAAACTCTTGCGATTGTCGCAAAAACTTCTGCGACTTTTGCGATTGTCACAAAAACTTCTGCGAATTTTGCAATTGTCGCGAAAATTTCTGCGACTTTTGCGAATGTCGCAAAAACTTTTGCGACTTTTGCGATTGTCGCAAAAACTTTTGCGACTTTTGTGATTGTCGCAAAAACTTTTGCGACTTTTGCGATTGTCGCAAAAACTTCTGCGACTTTTGCAATTGTCGCAAAAACTTCTGCGACTTTTGCGATTGTCGCAAAAACTTCTGCGATTGTCGCAAAAACTTCTGCGACTTTTGCGATTGTCGCAAAAACTTTTGCGACTTTTGCGATTGTCGCAAAAACTTTTGCGACTTTTGCGATTGTCGCAAAAACTTCTGCGATTTTTGCAAAAACTTCTGCGACTTTTGCGATTGTCGCAAAAACTTTTGCGATTTTCGCAAAAACTTGCGATTGTCGCAAAAACTTTTGCGACTTTTGCAATTGTCGCAAAAACTTCTGCGATTGTCGCAAAAACTTCTGCGATTGTCGCAAAAACTTCTGCGACTTTTGCGATTGTCGCAAAAACTTCTGCGACTTTTGTGATTGTCGCAAAAACTTCTGCGACTTTTGCAATTGTCGCAAAAACTTCTGCGACTTTTGCGATTGTCGCAAAAACTTCTGCGATTGTCGCAAAAACTTCTGCGACTTTTGCGATTGTCGCAAAAACTTCTGCGACTTTTGTGATTGTCGCAAAAACTTCTGCGACTTTTGCGATTGTCGCAAAAACTTCTGCGACTTTTGAGATTGTCGCAAAAACTCTTGCGATTGTCGCAAAAACTTCTGCGACTTTTGCGATTGTCGCAAAAACTTCTGCGACTTTTGCGATTGTCGCAAAAACTTCTGCGACTTTTGCGATTGTCGCAAAAACTTTTGCGACTTTTGCAATTGTCGCAAAAACTTCTGCGACTTTTGCGATTGTCGCAAAAACTTTTGCGACTTTTGCGATTGTCGCAAAAACTTTTGCGATTTTTGCGATTGTCGCAAAAACTTCTGCGATTGTCGCAAAAACTTCTGCGACTTTTGCGATTGTCGCAAAAACTTTTGCGACTTTTGCGATTGTCGCAAAAACTTCTGCGACTTTTGCGATTGTCGCAAAAACTTCTGCGATTGTCGCAAAAACTTCTGCGACTTTTGCGATTGTCACAAAAACTTTTGCGACTTTATTCACCACACACTCTCCGCCCGTTACCTTTTCTCTCGTGTGATAAGAGCATGTGATAAGCGCCCAATAAGAGAGAGGAACGTTAGATCTTCTCACACTAGCGAGAGCGAGACATGGTGAGAGTGTGGATCGGTAGAGCTACCTCCTGATTTGGATGATCTCCTGTTACGATGCCTGGTATTTTGGCCCGCGTTAGTAGCGTTTTGATTGGTCGCAGCATCCCTCAAAGGTAGTGGAAGGAGCGAGAGAAGCGATATACACTCTCCTCGTCATCTTTCCTCTCGTGTGATCAGAGCATGTGATAAGCGCCCAATAAGAGAGAGGAGCGTTAGATCTTCTCACACTAGCGAGAGCGAGACATGGTGAGAGTGTGGATCGATAGAGTTACCTCCTGATTTGGATGATCTCCTGTTACGATGCCTGGTATTTTGGTCCGCGTTAGTAGCGTTTCGATTGGTCGCAGCATCCTTTAGAAGTAGCGGAAGGAGCGAGAGAAAGAATACACATTTGCGATTGTCGCAAAAACTTCTGCGACTTTTGGGATTGTCGCAAAAACTTTTGCGACTTTTGCGATTGTCGCAAAAACTTCTGCGACTTTTGCGATTGTCGCAAAAACTTTTGCGACTTTTGCGATTGTCGCAAAAACTTTTGCGATTGTCGCAAAAACTTTTGCGACTTTTGCAATTGTCGCAAAAACTTCTGCGATTGTCGCAAAAACTTTTGCGATTGTCGCAAAAACTTCTGCGACTTTTGCGATTGTCGCAAAAACTTTTGCGACTTTTGCGATTGTCGCAAAAACTTCTGCGACTTTTGCGATTGTCGCAAAAACTTCTGCGACTTTTGCGATTGTCGCAAAAACTTCTGCGACTTTTGCGATTGTCGCAAAAACTTCTGCGACTTTTGCGATTGTCGCAAAAACTTCTGCGACTTTTGCGATTGTCGCAAAAACTTTTGCGACTTTTGCGATTGTCGCAAAAACTTTTGCGACTTTTGCGACTGTCGCAAAAACTTTTGCGACTTTGCAATTGTCGCAAAAACTTCTGCGACTTTTGCGATTGTCGCAAAAACTTCTGCGACTTTTGCGATTGTCGCAAAAACTTTTGCGACTTTCGCGATCGTCGCAAAAACTTCTGCGACTTTTGCAATTGTCGCAAAAACTTCTGCGACTTTTGCGATTGTCGCAAAAACTTCTGCGACTTTTGCAATTGTCGCAAAAACTTTTGCGACTTTTGCGATTGTCGCAAAAACTCTTGCGATTGTCGCAAAAACTTCTGCGACTTTTGCGATTGTCACAAAAACTTCTGCGAATTTTGCAATTGTCGCGAAAATTTCTGCGACTTTTGCGATTGTCGCAAAAACTTTTGCGACTTTTGCGATTGTCGCAAAAACTTTTGCGACTTTTGTGATTGTCGCAAAAACTTTTGCGACTTTTGCGATTGTCGCAAAAACTTCTGCGACTTTTGCGATTGTCGCAAAAACTTCTGCGACTTTTGCGATTGTCGCAAAAACTTCTGCGATTGTCGCAAAAACTTCTGCGACTTTTGCGATTGTCGCAAAAACTTTTGCGACTTTTGCGATTGTCGCAAAAACTTTTGCGACTTTTGCGATTGTCGCAAAAACTTCTGCGATTTTCGCAAAAACTTCTGCGACTTTTGCGATTGTCGCAAAAACTTTTGCGATTTTCGCAAAAACTTTTGCGATTGTCGCAAAAACTTTTGCGACTTTTGCAATTGTCGCAAAAACTTCTGCGATTGTCGCAAAAACTTCTGCGATTGTCGCAAAAACTTCTGCGACTTTTGCGATTGTCGCAAAAACTTCTGCGACTTTTGCGATTGTCGCAAAAACTTCTGCGACTTTTGTGATTGTCGCAAAAACTTCTGCGACTTTTGCGATTGTCGCAAAAACTTCTGCGACTTTTGAGATTGTCGCAAAAACTCTTGCGATTGTCGCAAAAACTTCTGCGACTTTTGCGATTGTCACAAAAACTTTTGCGACTTTTGCGATTGTCGCAAAAACTCTTGCGATTGTCGCAAAAACTTTTGCGACTTTTGCGATTGTCGCAAAAACTTTTGCGACTTTTGCGATCGTCGCAAAAACTTCTGCGACTTTTGCAATTGTCGCAAAAACTTCTGCGACTTTTGCGATTGTCGCAAAAACTTCTGCGACTTTTGCGATTGTCGCAAAAACTTTTGCGACTTTTGCGATTGTCGCAAAAACTTTTGCGACTTTTGCGATTGTCGCAAAAACTTTTGCGACTTTTGCGACTGTCGCAAAAACTTTTGCGACTTTGCAAATGTCGCAAAAACTTCTGCGACTTTTGCGATTGTCGCAAAAACTTCTGCGACTTTTGCGATTGTCGCAAAAACTTTTGCGACTTTTGCGATCGTCGCAAAAACTTCTGCGACTTTTGCAATTGTCGCAAAAACTTCTGCGACTTTTGCGATCGTCGCAAAAACTTTTGCGACTTTTGCAATTGTCGCAAAAACTTTTGCGACTTTTGCGATTGTCGCAAAAACTCTTGCGATTGTCGCAAAAACTTCTGCGACTTTTGCGATTGTCACAAAAACTTCTGCGAATTTTGCAATTGTCGCGAAAATTTCTGCGACTTTTGCGAATGTCGCAAAAACTTTTGCGACTTTTGCGATTGTCGCAAAAACTTTTGCGACTTTTGTGATTGTCGCAAAAACTTTTGCGACTTTTGCGATTGTCGCAAAAACTTCTGCGACTTTTGCAATTGTCGCAAAAACTTCTGCGACTTTTGCGATTGTCGCAAAAACTTCTGCGATTGTCGCAAAAACTTCTGCGACTTTTGCGATTGTCGCAAAAACTTTTGCGACTTTTGCGATTGTCGCAAAAACTTTTGCGACTTTTGCGATTGTCGCAAAAACTTCTGCGATTTTTGCAAAAACTTCTGCGACTTTTGCGATTGTCGCAAAAACTTTTGCGATTTTCGCAAAAACTTGCGATTGTCGCAAAAACTTTTGCGACTTTTGCAATTGTCGCAAAAACTTCTGCGATTGTCGCAAAAACTTCTGCGATTGTCGCAAAAACTTCTGCGACTTTTGCGATTGTCGCAAAAACTTCTGCGACTTTTGTGATTGTCGCAAAAACTTCTGCGACTTTTGCAATTGTCGCAAAAACTTCTGCGACTTTTGCGATTGTCGCAAAAACTTCTGCGATTGTCGCAAAAACTTCTGCGACTTTTGCGATTGTCGCAAAAACTTCTGCGACTTTTGTGATTGTCGCAAAAACTTCTGCGACTTTTGCGATTGTCGCAAAAACTTCTGCGACTTTTGAGATTGTCGCAAAAACTCTTGCGATTGTCGCAAAAACTTCTGCGACTTTTGCGATTGTCGCAAAAACTTCTGCGACTTTTGCGATTGTCGCAAAAACTTCTGCGACTTTTGCGATTGTCGCAAAAACTTTTGCGACTTTTGCAATTGTCGCAAAAACTTCTGCGACTTTTGCGATTGTCGCAAAAACTTTTGCGACTTTTGCGATTGTCGCAAAAACTTTTGCGATTTTTGCGATTGTCGCAAAAACTTCTGCGATTGTCGCAAAAACTTCTGCGACTTTTGCGATTGTCGCAAAAACTTTTGCGACTTTTGCGATTGTCGCAAAAACTTCTGCGACTTTTGCGATTGTCGCAAAAACTTCTGCGATTGTCGCAAAAACTTCTGCGACTTTTGCGATTGTCACAAAAACTTTTGCGACTTTATTCACCACACACTCTCCGCCCGTTACCTTTTCTCTCGTGTGATAAGAGCATGTGATAAGCGCCCAATAAGAGAGAGGAACGTTAGATCTTCTCACACTAGCGAGAGCGAGACATGGTGAGAGTGTGGATCGGTAGAGCTACCTCCTGATTTGGATGATCTCCTGTTACGATGCCTGGTATTTTGGCCCGCGTTAGTAGCGTTTTGATTGGTCGCAGCATCCCTCAAAGGTAGTGGAAGGAGCGAGAGAAGCGATATACACTCTCCTCGTCATCTTTCCTCTCGTGTGATCAGAGCATGTGATAAGCGCCCAATAAGAGAGAGGAGCGTTAGATCTTCTCACACTAGCGAGAGCGAGACATGGTGAGAGTGTGGATCGATAGAGTTACCTCCTGATTTGGATGATCTCCTGTTACGATGCCTGGTATTTTGGTCCGCGTTAGTAGCGTTTCGATTGGTCGCAGCATCCTTTAGAAGTAGCGGAAGGAGCGAGAGAAAGAATACACATTTGCGATTGTCGCAAAAACTTCTGCGACTTTTGGGATTGTCGCAAAAACTTTTGCGACTTTTGCGATTGTCGCAAAAACTTCTGCGACTTTTGCAATTGTCGCAAGAACTTCTGCGACTTTTGCGATTGTCGCAAAAACTTCTGCGACTTTTGCGATTGTCGCAAAAACTTTTGCGACTTTTGTGATTGTCGCAAAAACTTCTGCGATTGTCGCAAAAACTTCTGCGACTTTTGCGATTGTCGCAAAAACTTTTGCGACTTTTGCGATTGTCGCAAAAACTTCTGCGACTTTTGCGATTGTCGCAAAAACTTCTGCGATTGTCGCAAAAACTTCTGCGACTTTTGCGATTGTCACAAAAACTTTTGCGACTTTATTCACCACACACTCTCCGCCCGTCACCTTTTCTCTCGTGTGATAAGAGCATGTGATTACGATGCCTGGTATTTTGGCCCGCGTTAGTAGCGTTTTGATTGGTCGCAGCATCCCTCAAAGGTAGTGGAAGGAGCGAGAGAAGCGATACACACTCTCCTCGTCATCTTTCGTCTCGCATGATAAGAGCATGTGATAAGCGCCCAATAAGAGAGAGGTGCGTTAGATCTTCTCACACTAGCGAGAGCGAGACATGGTGAGAGTGTGGATCGATAGAGCTACCTCCTGATTTGGATGATCTCCTGTTACGATGCCTGGTATTTTGGCCCGCGTTAGTAGCGTTTTGATTGGTCGCAGCATCCCTCAAAGGTAGTGGAAGGAGCGAGAGAAGCGATACACACTCTCCTCGTCATCTTTCGTCTCGCATGATAAGAGCATGTGATAAGCGCCCAATAAGAGAGAGGTGCGTTAGAGCTTCTCACACTAGCGAGAGCGAGACATGGTGAGAGTGTGGATCGATAGAGCTACCTCCTGATTTGGATGATCTCCTGTTACGATGACTGCTATTTTGGTTTTGATTGGTCGCAGCATCCTTTAGAAGTAGCGGAAGGAGCGAGAGAAAGAATACACTCTCCGCCCGTCACCTTTTCTCTCGTGTGATAAGAGCATGTGATAAGCGCCCAATAAGAGAGAGGAACGTTAGATCTTCTCACACTAGCGAGAGCGAGACATGGTGAGAGTGTGGATCGATAGAGCTACTTCCTGATTTGAATGATCTCCTGTTACGATGCCTGGTATTTTGGTCCGCGTTAGTAGCGTTTTGATTGGTCGCAGCATCCTTTAGAAGTAGCGGAAGGAGCGAGGGAAAGGATACACACTCCGCCCGTCACCTTTTCTCTCGTGTGATAAGAGCATGTGATAAGCGCCCAATAAGAGAGGAGCGTTAGATCTTCTCACACTGGCGAGAGCGAGACATGGTGAGAGTGTGGATCGATAGAGCTACCTCCTGATTTGGATGATCTCCTGTTACGATGACTGCTATTTTGGTTTTGATTGGTCGCAGCATCCTTTAGAAGTAGCGGAAGGAGCGAGAGAAAGAATACACTCTCCGCCCGTCACCTTTTCTCTCGTGTGATAAGAGCATGTGATAAGCGCCCAATAAGAGAGAGGAGCGTTAGATCTTCTCACACTAGCGAGAGCGAGACATGGTGAGAGTGTGGATCGATAGAGCTGCCTCCTGATTTGGATGATCTCCTGTTACGATGACTGCTATTTTGGTCGCAGCATCCTTTAGAGGTAGCGGAAGGAGCGAGAGAGAAACGATACACACTCTCCTCGTCATCTTTCCTCTCGCATGATAAGAGCATGTGATAAGCGCCCAATAAGAGAGAGGAGCGTTAGATCTTCTCACACTAGCGAGAGCGAGACATGGTGAGAGTGTGGATCGATAGAGCTACCTCCTGATTTGGATGATCTC
The DNA here is from genome assembly GCF_943734735.2 of Anopheles gambiae. NCBI lineage: Eukaryota > Metazoa > Arthropoda > Insecta > Diptera > Culicidae > Anopheles > Anopheles gambiae. Next base: position 33,716,793 of record NC_064602.1, on the reverse strand, counting down.
CTGTTACGATGCCTGGTATTTTATTCCGCGCTGGTAGCGTTTTGATTGGTCGCAGCATCCTTCAGAGGTAGCGGAAGGAGCGAGAGAAGCGATATACACTCTCCTCGTCATCTTTCCTCTCGTGTGATAAGAGCATGTGATCAGCGCCTAATACCAGAGAGAAAACCATATACTATATACAGAGAGAAGGCAGTATAGGACTAGAAAACGCGAGAGCACCGAACGTAGGCGTTTTCTCTCATTTAAAAAAATCCCTGCATATTTATCCTTTTTAACACGTGTCACTAACACGTGTTTACAGTCGAGCATCACGATCAACACATGAATTATCTTTTACCCGATTGCTATTTGCTGACCATACCACCACACAGCAGTAATCTCTAATTGCCCGTTGTTGCTCCTCCCTCTTTCTGTTAGACTGATACATCATGCACGCCATTTATCAGCAGGAAATTGATAGATTGTGTATGTGTAAGGTTATCTCGTGCAATCACACGATAGTAACCTGTCCGTTTCCCATCCCTTTCTCTGTGCTACTCTTTCTCTTCAATGAACGCGCGTTTCGTCACACGCAGGAAGAAGCCGGCAAGCGCGCGCGCGCGCGATGCGCATGAATCATCAACGAGCGCGTGCTTACCCTGACCATGGCAATCACAAGACCGGCACCACACCGACACATATCTTCTCTGACGTCACTGCCGTAAACAACGGCCGCCGCCGCTCCAGTGTTGCGCAATGGACCGCGAGAACGCGCCAACATGCGCCACCGAGAGCAATACGCGCAGCTCTCTGCGAGAGATACCTTTCTCGCGCATTAACAGCTGATCGAGCATTGCGCGGCGGCACGAGGAAGCGCTTTGAGCGCCAAAATCTCGCCAATCTTGGTAACACAATATTCGTGAGAAAATTTGCATTTGATTTGCAGCGAGCGAGCTGCTATCTTCGATCTTCGATGTGAAACGCTGAGAGGAACAGCATCGCTGACTCATCATCGTGATCGCGTTCCCTATGTCGGTGTGTCGGCGGGCCAGGCCGGTTGTCAGTGTCTGGGTGATAAAAAAAAACCTGCTTTTTCTGGATCATAGAGGCGCGCCACACGGAGCTTTTCACTTGGCACTGCCGTGACATTTTGAAGCAACGGGACGAATCTTTGTCGATCAAGTCGCTGGTGGTGGCGTCTCGGCAGCTTCTTCATCTGCCAACTGCCAACCGTCGATGAGTCACGTCAGTTTATGCGCCGGGGCCCCCGAAAAAATGTACCATATATCAAGGAACCAACAAGCTCTCGTCTGTGCGGGAACAGCGGCTTTTGGACTTTCCATTAAGATCGGGCTGAGTCTACAAAAATGATAAAGCGAAGCGGTTAGTGGGGGGGGGGGGGTTTGTCGGGTGCTAGCTGCTGCTTGGTTTGGCCTTCCTTATCAATGGCCAGACCGTACGTAATGTTCAGGGCCCCAGCTGGACATGTTTGCGATTTATGATTCAATCATGCTATAAAGGCGCCTGCATATCTTGTGTATGTTTGGCATGGTGGCTTACTGAGCGGCTTACTGCAGACTAGGTCATCGTAAAGACCCAGTGGCTGACGATAAAACGTGCGCCCCTCCCAATTTCTTCTAGAAGTTTGTTATTATATGATTCATAACGATCGAAAGCCTTTGAATGAATGATTTGCCCTGATAACACTGTTCCAAATTGTGCTTTAGAAATGTATCTAAAGCCAACAACTAGGGCACTTGGGGGCACGTGCTTTTGGGGGTCATCATACCATCCCGTATCGCTATCTTCACACATGTGGGGCCACCTTGAATCATCATCTCCCCGCGTGAGAGATAAGCAGAGGCGCTAACATTCTAACCGATGGCGTCACCACCTTCTCCTTCCTTCTGCTTATAACTCGGGCGACTCGGGCAAAAAAGCACGTGCGTGCTGTTGTCTATCCGAATGGGACAGGCAATTCCCTTTTTCGGTTTGCTGCCCCGTGTAAGATAGCATTGTTGTACATTTGTCACACCAGCTTGCAATAGCGTAACACATCATCTCCCGTGTGTGTGCTCTCTGCATTTGCGCTTAGCTTATCGCAGTATGAATGGAGGAGGGCATTAGACGCGTAATGAACGCGTCCGGTGTCCGGATGCTCCTCCCAGTCATAAAAGCACATTTTAAAGCGTTTATCATACCTATAAATAGGTTGGCTTTAAATAACTTTGAGGTGCTCCAATGACTTCTGGATTGCCTTTACATATGCTTTTTAGCTTTTCGATAAACTTTGGTAATTTTCATCTCCAAAATTGTTGTGAATGCTGCACTCTGATTTTAATGATTTTGTGTTTCGTTTTTTTCTCAAAATTTTGATAGTTAAGTATAACTGATCAGCTAAATTCGCTCGATCCTCTTGACTACTTGGCTTTCTTAGTCTTAATCTCTGTTAGTCTACCATACTCTATCCGGATGAGAGTTTCTTCATTTTATCTACTCCAGTATCTTTTTCCCATCATCTCCAGTTCACCATTAGAGGTCTCAAGATTATAGCCCTATCCTAACTTTGATTCCTATTCGTAATGATCTTTCTTCAACCTTTATGTTCGCCAAATAGTCCAAACCTTTAACAATTCTGGAAAGCATCCCAAGCGCGTAGTTTCAGAGCTCCCCAAACCCAAAGACAATTTTGAATTCAGGATTCAATTAATACAGAACTTAAATCAAACTAAAATTATCAGAATTCTTCAGGACATAAGATAAATCTCCTGAAACTAACTTCAGCCCTAATAAAGACTTCAACTTCAACTTCATTGGCACACAAAGGTTTTGGAAAGACACTTTAAATGACAAACAAAAACTTTGATAAGATGACCGTGAATTACGTGCTGTAGTGTCGTAATTGTCACTCCAGGTCGTTGCCAATTTTAAAAATATTGAATTAATGATGGAATTAGGCTGAAGTCTGTCTAAGGTGTACTTCCAAGAGACCTACATACCTACCACAATTCCAAGTATTCACCTTGAGAAAATCTGGTCAGCCAAATCGCATATGCAACTTGGAGAAAATGGAGGGATGATCATCTTCAAACCATCAACATTTGCATCTTAAAGAAACAATTATTCTTGACAGACTACAGCTTAGAGATATTTCACTGTACTATACACCGTATTATACTCTTCATGTTATCTTTTTAAAGACATCTTTCAAATGTTTTACTAAAGCCCTACTCCGAACATTTATGCTCGTTAAAACTGGTCCAATAAATCTATCCCGGAACTGGATAAACATATCTACAATAACAATGACCTTTAACACGCTGGTTTCCCCCCAAAAACAAACGAGGACGTGCGGTGGCCCTTGTGGACATTCCGTGCTTCGACCTATTGATCTAGCTACCAAAAGTCCCTGAACGAACGCACATCCGCCCCAAAAATACAAAAAAACCTTGGGTGGGAGCGTTGTGGAGTTTCCCAGCATTAAGTAAACTAGACGCAGCAGCACAAGCCGTATTATGTCCCAATATGCAAACCCGGGGGTGGTAGGGTGAGTGTTGCAATTTAAAAGAGATTGTGAGAGAGAGAGCGGGCTGTCCCTTCCCTCAAATAGAAGCCGAAAAGCCGTCTCCCAAACACGACGTCATCAACCCCGATTGCATTGATTGCGGTTTCGATTATCAATACGAGCGTCCCTTTCCAAAACGTCCCTTGTTGGGCGAGCGATTGCGCGCACCACAGACAGAGAGAGAGGGAGAGAGTACGCGAACGGGAGTTTGATGCTCTCTGCGCGCGACCGGACCCGTAGGTGTGCGCCAATGGACTAACAAAACACACCTTTAGGCCGCGGCACGGCAGGGGGCCCACAGCACCGTATGGCTGTCTGTCTGTGTGTGTGTCTTGTTCTGCACGTTTGATGATTCATTGAACAAAAACTTGTCCCGCGGCCACAAGACAGCGGTAGCCGCGGCTGGTTGGGCTGGCGGTAACGACGACGTCGTCGTTGTCGTGGTTGTTGTTTGTGAGCGCGAACGCAGTCGAACATGCGCGCACGCTCGCGCAACATCGGCGCGGGGTAACACAGTCTTAAGCATCCCGGCGCTGCGATCGGTCGCGTTTGTTTTTTGCTCTCTTCCAATTTCTTCGCGCGAGGTATAAAGATCATGTTGTTGGCGTTGTGTGTTCGTCGGATGATGATGATGATGTCCACCGTTGTCGCGATCGGTGTTGTTTGCGCCCGCCACCTGAAGAGTGTGTGAGCGCGCGCGCGCACGCTTGACGAGCCGGACACAAAGGAGTGTGTTTTGCCGCGGATATACAACACTTGTGGGAGGCGCACACGTTGCGCTTTTGTGTTATTGTTCTAACGTACAGTTTGATTCGAAAAAAAAACACACACACGAAAAAAAAGTTCACGCTCCTGCTGTTGTGCCAGTGCCAGTGAGTGGGTTTGTGGGAAAGGGAACTTACCCGCGTGTTTGGCCCTGCGACGGGTCTCTGGATCGTGTGTGGTTTGTGTATGTGTGTATGCGAATGTAAAGTTCTTTGTTTACGGTGTGTTGTGCTTCTTCAAACGGAGGTGGTGCGCGAGCGCGTGCCAACAGACACGTACACACACAACACCGTACACGTTCGCGATCGTGTGCAGAGTTCAATTCGAGTTCGTCCGCGCTGCTATCCTCCTGCTGTTCCTGTTTGCTTCCAAAGGTGCTACCCAAAAACAAAACTTCCGAAAAGACGAGCAAACGTCACGCCACCAAGGTGAGTAGTGGTATCCTTCTTCACACCATCTGACTCATCGATTTGCAGAGACAGAGATAGAGAGAGAGAGAGAGAGAGCACACGAAAAATTCCATTAGTCAGCTGTAACTCACGCACTCACGCCAGACGCACGCACGCACGATCTGGGAGTTTCCAAAACAAAAAATCGAGATGAGTAAAGCGAAGACCGGCGCCCGGCCGATCACGCTCCCAACCGTCGCAGTCGGAAACGGCAGACATACCAGGCGTTACGGCCCAACACTGCCGTGCACCAACAGCGGCAGCGCGCTCGCGGTTGGATTTGCGAAACTCCGATCGATGACGTCGCGCGATCGTGTTCGTGCGCGTTCGCGGAACTGTGAGTGAGTAAGCGGCGCGCATTATAGCATCATCTCTCGCGTACGTAACAAAAAGGGCGCTATGTGTGTGTTTAGTAGTGGTGGTGTTCCCTTCTGCTACTTACCGTCGATCGGAGTGCGGTGTGAACGGTGGAGCTAGAACCGTTTGCCCTCCCGTGTTTGGCTGGATCAGCTGTGTTAGAAAGGGCGTTGCGCGAGCTTGTTCTCTCTGCCAGGGGTGAGCAACCTGCAAACGGTGGCCTTTGGAAAAGATTTTTAGTCATATAATCGCAAACAAAAACTTATGAACACGTCATGGTTGTGGGACACTTCCTTGACTCTTTCTTATGGGCCGTGAACTTCATATGATGGAAATTAGACTCTCTTGTTAGACAGGCTCCTTGGAAATTCCCATTGGATTTGTCCAACAAGGGTGCTATAGCCCAATTCCCATACATTAAGTTCATTACACGTAAGAAGGAGTCAATAAAGTGTCCCACATTTATGAGCACTCCTGGAAAACGCTGTAATATACTATTTAGACAGTAACTAAAGGTTCTTCATTTATCTTTTGAGGAAACTATTTAAATCGGGAAAAAATCGTGTTGTTGAAAGGAGACTTTTTGTAGGTATTTTGAGCTTTTTGGTGGTATTGAGTTATCCGTTTGTGATTTGTTTTGTACTTCAGATGTTTGCATCTCGAACCTATTTGTCAAAATGATTAATTTTATTAATTGAAAAACCTTCTTTCGCTCTGTACAGTCTGTTTCCGAGTTACGCGGTTTCCGCGTTCCCGACGAATCCGCGTAACTCGAATATCCGCGTAAGTCGAATTTCACGTTTTTTGACTAAATACTGTTCATTATTCGCAGTTTTTGATTTAAATTAATACTTTTGTACACTTTATCATTTATTTGCTATGATTCGTGCAGAAAATTCTAATATTTCTGGCTTTTAGCGGTTTCAATTTGTTAGCAAAAATGCAATTTATACCGAACTTGAAGCAAATTGTACTGATTTGACATTTTATTTGTCACATTTAGAAAACCGCGCATCTCCGAATCCGCGTTAGTCGAGAACCGTGTAACTCGGGAACAGACTGTAGCGTTTATTTGAAAATGATACCTTTACTAAATGTTGATTAATTATTTGCTTATAAAACGATGCACATTTCTCGCAATATAGACCAATGATTATTCACTTACCTGGTGTTATGGATTTGTAGTCTATGCTAGATGTAGGAGTGTCCAAAATCCGTACCGTCAGCGTATCCGTTATCCCGGTTTAAATGGCGAACACCTTCTTTTCTTTTTTGCCATCTTTTTTGCCACCTTTTCTTCTTTTTTGTCATCTTTTCACCCCAGCTTGGGCTTACCACGCCCTCCTCTGATCTTGTGGCCGGCATAAAGGAACTTTCGAGCTGGGTCGTCCCTCGGTACAGCCAACCTGCACAACTTAACAACATGCCCGCGTTGGGTTTGAGCCTGGTATGGACTGTCCCCCCGTAGCAAGGACTGACTTATCCGACTGCGTGGTGCTGAATAAGTCTCGTAAACCTGTATCGTCAAATTTCCATCCGTATCACATGAACGATTAAACATGATTAGATTTACAGTATTCAATGAATGCAGCCTGCTCTATAAGTAAAACTTGGGAGAAGTTTCATCCTTAAAAAAAATGGATTTTTTCATTTAAAAAAATGTTAAAAATGAAACAAAATTTAAGGGCTTACCCGCTTGAAAACCCCTGACGCGCTAGGCGACGTTGTTCCGTACGCTCTTTGTTGACCTACTCTCCATACTGCACACACACACATTTGCGATCACCTCCACACATCCGCGACCGTCTGATCGAGTAGGCGGGTGCGCGACCGTTCTCTCAAAACCTTCCCAAATCATCATCATCATCATCAAACCGTCTGTGTGAGTTGCTGCTGGTGCCCTTCGCACGTGGTGAACGGTATGATGAAGACGACGCTACTGATGATGTTACTCTCTCACTCTCACTCACGTATTGAGCGAATTTCACGCTAGCGAACGATGACGTGTTTATCGCATTGTATGTGGCGTCAAATCAATCACCGCACACACCAGAGCGTACCCTCCAAACTCGTTCGTTCCCACCACTATCCCACCGACAATTCGGAACTGGATGATTCATGCAGTACACCGCACTTGGTGGAGCGATGGTCGCATCATCTAAAAAGGAGGAGCAAAAGGGAAGTTAGAAATAAAAACAATGATGGCACACACCGATGTCATACCGATCCATTACCACACACTCACCGCGGTCGTTCACATTATCAGACACCCATTAGTTCATCTCTATTACCGATACCTTCCCCGAGTGCGGGGAGGATTGTCATAAACTCACCAACTAGAAGCTACGGTGGTACCCCCCTGCGTGTCATCGTTTGTTTTAAGAAATGAAGATCACACTCTTATCAGACGACGAACCTGTTTTCCGCTTCGATTCGAGCTTCTCTGGACGCGCCCCGTCCAGTGTTTTGAAGGGCAATAAATTCCTCGCCCATGTTGAATGGGTTCCATTATGCACTGGACTAAACGACCGTTAGCACACCTTTTCCTTCCTTTTCCGTAGCCTGCTTTTTTCCGGGTCCGATGCGCAGCACAATGTGTCTTCTTGTAGCGCTCGTTAAAAAGTCCCACGGCTTACTGTGCTCGAGGGGGGGCACCCACAGCCCAAAGATTGCACATTAGCCAAAGGTGCTAATCGAACGGGCAAACATGTCTTCCCACAGCCTACTAAAGTGTGTGTCTCTCTCTCTGTGTCTGTACGATGGTTTCCCTTCATTACGCTAAATAAACACTCCAATTTAGGGGAACACTCCTCAAAAATTGTTAAAAAGCTTACCTGACGCTCTATCTTCCCTTTTCAGCATGCAATCTCAAGAGGAAGCAGAGGGCACGGAGGGTGTCCACAACAAACCTGCCGGCGGTGACCCTGCTCCAGCAAATCCACCGAGTTCGAATGAGTTCTACTTCCATCTGCCGGCTCGCTTTCCTGCCTCACACATGATGCCGATCGGGATCGGTGTACAGGGTGCCGTGTGGTAAGCCTTCATGCCTCTAGAATGAGAAGAAACAATAATTTAGCAATATTTAATCAATGTTCTTATCTTAACATTACAGTAGTGCAGTGGATATAAAGACGGGCAGAAGGTTAGCAGTGAAGAAGCTGTCGCAACCATTCCAGGATGTTACCTTTGCCAAGCGCGCCTACCGTGAGCTGAAGCTGATGCGGCTTGTCGATCATCCCAATGTGAGAGAGGCTTTCTTTTTTCTCTGCTTCTCATCACTGCACCACTAACATCTTCTCCTAACAACAATCTTCCAGATCATTAAGCTCCTGTACGCGTACACCCCGCAGCAAACGCTCGACACCTTCCGCGATGTGTACTTCTTCACCGAGCTGATGGACAGCAGCCTGCAGCACGTGTTCGGTACCAAGCTCGACCACGAGCGCATATCCTTCCTCGTGTACCAAATGCTGTGCGGCATTCGCTACCTCCACTCGGCCGGCATCATCCACCGGGACCTGAAACCCTCCAACATTGTGGTGCGCAAGAACTGTACGCTCAAGATACTGGACTTTGGGTTGGCGCGCAGCATCGACACCAGCTTCACGATGACGCAGTACGTCGTGACGCGCCACTACCGAGCGCCCGAGATCATCCTCAACATGGAGTACGACACCAAGGTGGACCTATGGTCGATCGGCTGCATCATGGCGGAGCTGATCACGGGGGCGGTCCTGTTCCCCGGCACCGACCATGTCGACCAGTGGATGCGCATCGTCGAAACGCTCGGTACGCCGCGGCCAGAGTTTATCGCACGCACAACGCCCGGCACGCAGCGATACATTAGCAATCAGCCGGTGGTGGCGGGCCGTCCGTTTGGGGAGCTGTTTCCGGACGAGGTGTTTGAGGGGATGGCTTCGCCGAATGTGCCCCAGCTGACGAACGATGCGGCAAGGGACTTTCTGCGCCGCATGCTCGCGTTTGATCCGATGGAAAGGATTTCGGTGGACGAGGCGCTGGCCCATCCGTACGTTAGTGTGTGGTACTACGAGGAGGATGTGATGCGACCGCCGCCGAAACCGTACGACCATGCGCTCGATGCGCGGAACTTGACGGTGGAGCAGTGGAAGCGGTTGCTGTTTGAGGAGATTCAGGACATCCAGCGGACGATGTCGTTGGATGAGGAAGGGTGAAGGGAAGGGGGGGGGGGGGTTGCACAGTGGGATGGGAAGCAATCACACACACATTGAAGGCCATTTGCGTTTCCTTTCAAGAGGCTGTTATTTGTTAGTTTAGTTGCGTAGGGTAAGTAACGCTAGCTTTAAAACCCCTAGAGACTTGTGTATTGTAAGCAGAAACAGTAGTGGGAACGTTCCTCTCAATCTCTCCCTAGGCATTTATACTTATTTACGCTATTAATGTTAGTGCAAGTTGTAGCGATACGTTAATATTGTTTTTTTTTTTTCTCAGTTTCTACGGTAAACGCGTCTCGATTGATTTTTGGTCGCTTTACTAAGAACATTGTTTATTAAATAAATTTTTGTAGAATATTTGTTCTTTAATAACGGAGCGAAGTGAAATAATTACTTACAATTTCTAGTGTCTAAACAGCCCGCAATAGCGGTGCAGAGAGTCGAGTAGTGTTGGAGGGGGTGGGAGGAATGGCTTTTAGAAAAATGGGACACGACAAACGAGGGCCTTTCTTCGCGAGACGAATATTTACATCGACATACGTCCAACAAAATGGACACAAAACGAAGACGACGACGACGAGGCGGAGAAGATTGGAAAGAAAGAGTTTGGAATGAAAAAAGGTGGCGTGTGTGTTTTGTTTGTGTAAAAATGTACAGTAATAATTCCTAATAATTCGGCACACGCGGACAAACACACAAGCACAAACACGCGCGCAAATTCAGTAACGTAATTCACGAGCGCACCTTGGAGAGAGAGAGAAAAAAGAAGTGGAAAGGAATGGCAAAACACCTGACAGCGCAAGAGGGGGAGAAGAAAACGGGGAATTAAAATTACTCCGTCGGGATGTTGCACCGCTCGAACCCATCGAAGTACTTGTGCTCGAGGATCTTCTTCGCCGAGATGCGCAGCATCGGATCGTAGATAAGGCACTTCTGCAGCAGGTCGATACCGGCCGAATCCAGATTCGACACCTGACTAGCGAGATTGTTCTGCGTCCAGCAAGGGAAGGATGATTTGTAGTCCGGCAGCGAGGTCACCCCCGGCCAGATGTCATCCGTCGGCGTGCGCAGTATGCGGAACATCCGGAACAGCTGATCGATCTCCGAATCGCCCTGGAACAGTGGCTTCCGGGTGGCCATCTCGGCAAAGATACACCCAATCGACCAGATGTCCACGGGGCAGGAGTAGCGCAGCGACCCCAGCAGCACTTCCGGCGCCCGGTACCACAGCGTCACGATCTCGTGTGTGTAGTTGCGCACGGGGATGCCGAACGATCGGCCCAACCCAAAGTCGGCCACCTTGATCACGCCCTCCTTGTTGATGAGCAGATTCTGGGGCTTCAGATCGCGGTGCAGGACGCGCCGACGGTGACAGAACAGCATCGCGGCCGTGATCTGATACATGTAGCTCTTGACCAGATCCGCATCGATCATCTTCTCCGGCGGCAGGCTATCCATGTACTTCTTCAGATCCATCGACAGGAACTCAAAGATTAGATAGAGCCGGTTCTCCTCCATCAGCACGTCCTTCAGCGATACCACGTTCCGGTGCTTCAGCTCCTTCAGCAGGGATATCTCTCTGTGTGTGGAGACGGGGAGAGGAAGAAGGGGAGAAGTTAGTACGGGCACACACACACACATTCGCCACATCACGTGCAACGGGAACACTGTCCCCTTACCTGATCGCAGTGGATGGGATGCCCTCGTCCTCCGTTTCCAGCCGGATCTTCTTCATGGCCACGATCTCACCGGTGTGCTTGTTGCGTCCCTTGTACACCACACCGTACGTACCCTCGCCAATCTTTTCAATCTTCTGAAAGTCCTCCATCGCTCTGTGTGTGTGTGTGTTTCTTTTCGCTCTCACCACCGTTGCCCGTCTTTCGGGATCGTCTTTTTGGTCGAGTTTTTCACCGTTTTTTTACAACACGCAGCAACAGGAAATGTTGCGACGAAAGGTGCCAACTACGATTTGTGGAGCGTTGTAAACAAGGTGCGAGCGCGGCATAAATGGCGTTCGTTATGTTTGAAAAGCAGCCCGAAGCGGACGTTAGCTGCTCGACTGTCAGGCGGTGAGCGGTTGACGTTTGCCGAGCGCGCTCGAAACAGTCGAGCAGTTTTTGATCGAAAAGCAATGGGTGGTGAAGGGAATGGTTTGTCGCGTGGATGACAAATTGTCTACGTTTGTTTGGTATTTTGTCGTCTCTTTGTATTGTGTAGCAAAATGAGACAGAAAAAGATTTAACTTCATTTCTAATTGTGGTACCAAAATAGGTCTTCCTTTTGTCTTATAATTGAAGGAAATATTTAAAATTATCCAAATGCTTTTCTTTCCTTTTCTCTTTTTCCAACCCCCTTTTGACATTTCACCACCGCGGTGCTTGTTATTTGTAAACAAAGACTTCCCCCAAAAAGGCACCCAAAACCACGCACGAACGCACGCACGCAGCAATGGAAACTCCTGTGTATAAATTCGAACCACACGATTACGATACGGTTTACGAACCAGCGGAAGATACGTTCCTCCTGCTAGACGCACTAGAAGCCGAGCTCGACACGATAAAAGCACGCCAACCCTCCCTGTGCGTAGAGATCGGTCCCGGCAGCGGTGTGGTTATTGTCGCACTGAGCAAACATCTTCCCGCCGGGCAGACGCACTGCATCGGGTTCGACCTAAATCCGAACGCATGTCGAATGACCCAAAAAACTGCCCATTTAAACGGCTCCCGGGTGGATGTTGTAAATATGGACTTACTTGCTGGACTACGGCCGACGAGTGTCGATTTACTCGTGTTCAATCCACCGTACGTGCCGACGCAACCAGTCGCAACTACCGCACATGCAACAGCCTCGCTGGAAGAACACATCGATGAGTTTCGCTCTTCGGTGGACGTTGGTCAAACGTTGGTTCACGCCTGGGCCGGCGGTGCTGATGGGAGAGTCGTAACGGACCGGGTGCTGGCCGACCTGCCGAGGGTTCTCTCACCCACCGGGCTGTTTTACCTGTTGCTGCTGAAGGAGAACAAACCGGAGGAAGTGTTAGAGCAAATTAGGGGAATGAATTTACAGGGTAGCATAATTAAGGAGCGAAGGATACGGGGGGAACATCTTTATGTGGTGAGGATCGAACGATCGGAGAGGAAATGATACGGAAAGGATGAAAGTTATAAACACTGTGATAAGAGAAAATGAAGGTTTCTCCAAGCAAAGATGCTTTAGTAGAAAGCAAATAAATGAACCCCTTTCTATCACTCATATGTTTCCTACGCGTATTAGCCTTCATTGATGCGTTTGTTTTGTTTTTATTATCGTATTTCAATCATGTTTTTGCCATCGAACAAATGTTGTATATATGACCGTATAACTTGTTGCGCGAGTGTTGTGCCTTAGCGTGTGCATGTGTAAAAGGTGGGAACTAGGACTCTTTCCTTTCCACCCTTTACAAACACACACATACACTCACACATCTCGCATCCCATATCTCCCCTGTCTATTAGTTGTCTAATCCTTGCTAATACACCCTCTCTCTCTCTGCCTCCAAAGAGCCACGGATTTTGCTGAATTATTAATGTTCATTTTGAAAACAAAAGCAGAGTGCTGGAGAGAAAGCGTAAGTTGACAACAAAATCGCACTTTCTTTTTAGCTGCTGTTGCTGCTGCATTTTCCTCATTATCCCTTCTTCCTTCTAATCGAATATACAGAGTACACATATACAAATAAAATCTCCATACAAAGTAACATCGAACAACAACTTATATCCTTTTTTCGCGGTTATATATATGTCCTGCTTATGCATATACATATACAAAATACATATACATACATATATTCATATATATGTTTTGAAAATTGTTTGGGATAGGGCAGGATGTAAATCATAGTAATTAATAATCAATAATTGTAATATGTGAAAACAGAAACCCACATAAATACTACACTACAAAAGATCATATAAAATCATTCGATCTTGGTTGATTGGTTTGTTTGGGGGGAGGGTTGGTTTGGGGGTGGGGTGAGATGAAGTTCCTGCTTCTTATCAACTTTCGCGCAAAATAAAATAAAAAGGAGATGAAATCCGTTTCCGTCCTATCCCTCAACACGACTGTGTTTCTATCTCGTTTCTAACGAATGAGCCAATTTTGGATAAAACAAACGAAAGAACATTGCATTCCCATATCCTACTTCCGTATCAAAATTTCATACTTTTTCCAAAGTGTGACGACGACAACGACGACAAAAACAGGTTCGCAAAAGCGATTCGTATATATCAAAACAGTGGCAAAAAAAGCAAAAAAGCTCTCTCTACTAACTAGCGAGGAGAGCATGACGAAAAACTGCTTGTATATCAATAGCAAAAACCACTTAGAAAGGAGCCACACTTTGCTCTAAAAATTGCGTCTCAAAATGCGTTTGCGTTCGCTTACCAAAAAGAAAGCTTCGTCTAAGGACTTTACAGTATGCTTCCTCTTAAAATCGAGCATAAAATGATTTTTGTATAAAAAACATTTACGAATATCGACAAAAAATTGCCCAAAAAGAGCCCTAAAGGAGCCAAAAATTGGCCCACAACACTCACACACACGCCTAGCTGCTAACCTAGCTAATATGGGTTTGTGGTATTGCGCTGTATTGCCTCTTTTTTCCTTGTTTCATTGTTGCGAAAGTCTTTTACTTCTATATTCCCCCTTTTCTTACTTTGCTCTGCTTCGTTTATGTTGCATCTTACTTTTTTACGTGTATGTGTTTCTCCTCCTGATAATCAGCTTTGTTTGTTTGTTATGTTCGTGTTGAGAGTTTCACTTTCCTAATTCCTAGAGTTTGCAGATTTCTAAGATCGCTTACAGTAGAGATTGGTTCATTTGGTTTACACTTGTTTTTTTCTTTTTCTACTATGCTCAACTCTCGACCATTTTCTCCAGCCGCTTACTTTCATAGGGGAATGCTGTTTTGTATAATGCTGCTCCGGTAGCTGTGTGTGTGTATGCTTGTATTTGTGCTCATCTGGATCCGTTATCCATCTGTGCCTCTGTGTGTGTGTGTTTATCTCCATTATCATCATCATCGTTATTATTATTATTATTGTAACAAAATTTGTGGTAGCTGATGGACAAACACAAAACCTAAACCTGACCGTAGTACGACTTGACGGTGGCTTATCGTTCAATATCATCTTTACCCAATTTCCACCCCAATTTCCTTTCGAACGTTCATTCACATATTTACGATTATATTCCCGCACACACTCGCTTCTGTTCCTTTCCCCTCCGGGGGTTTTAGGTGATTAAATGCTTACACGAGTGGCGAGTGGCTTTTGTGCCTTTACTTTGTGTGATGATAAAGTACCAGCCCAGCACATGTTTTATAAAATGGGAAAAATGGGGAGAGGATGTAATTTTAAATGTTCCGGCTATTTACAACAGGCGTTATAAGACGATAAACTAACCACAAATTCCTTTCCCCTTTTCAGGGGAGTTTTCCTCGATATACACACATCGCTACACGTCGCCACCCAGGACCAACTATAGGGAATTAGGCGGTATGGGACGCATAAGCGACCTACTATAAACCCTTTACATTCGCTCTAGCTACAATCTAATGATTTGTCTTTCTTCAAACTGTGTCCAACACTGCGCGGTGGGAGGAGCGTACACATGGGGGGTGGTGGGTAGCGAGGGGGAAAATGCGCCGGAAGATTGTGCCGTGTATTGCACTTCGCGCTCAGCTCACTCGTGTAATTGGTTGCTAGAAACTCCAGTAGGGAAAGTCAGTCAGAAATCGTTCAACATATATCCGTGCCCGATAGGCACGCGCGCTCTTATGGCACACTTCACAAAATAATAGGGGGGGGGGGGGGTATTTTAGGTGCAAAACAGGAAAGAAGGAGCGTATTTAAAAACACAAGCAAAACGATTCTCTCCTAACTCCAGTGGGACTGGAGTGTACAATTCCAGTCCAACTGCAATGCAAGAGAGAGAGAGACAGATATGGCAAACAAACGTATGACTACGAGCAGTACAAGTACAAGGGAAAGGTGTGCAAATGAGACTGTTTGCATACTATTTTACATTTAAAAAAAGCTTCCCAAATTTCCGGCACCAATTCACACGCAAATCACACGTCATAATCCTTCCATTGACCCCCCCGATCGTACCCCGCGTAATATGCGCTCGTCCATCTCCGCCAGTGAGACTCTTGTTGTATTGTATTTACCTTACACGCCACACTGCACACCGCTACTGCTGTGCTCGATCGCTTCCGTACCGTTCGTTCGATCGTTCGATTGTTTCTTGCTCTATATAGCCGCGTAATTAGAGATTTGTGGGTTATTTATGAACATGGTTTTTGTTTAAAGATTAAAATTAGTTTTTGGTGTAAATTGTGTGTGTATCCCTTTCTTTTACGTTATTTTGTGTGTGTTTGTATGTGTGTATGTATGCGTGTTGTTTGTGTTGCACTGTTTTTTGCATTCGTTTTTGTTTGCCCCTTCCCATCCTCTTTCGGCTCTGTTCGGACGTGTGTGTTTAGTAGTGGTTATTCTTCTTCTATCCCCTCTCGATGCTGCATGTTTGCTTTAGCTTAACAACTGTTCTATAGATGTGAATCAGTACAAAGAGGAGATTCTTTAGTAGTGTTGTAAAATTCCAGTCTAGTACAGTATTGCGGTGAGACGATTTATATGTATATATATAGAGAGAGAGCGCGCGTTTAGGTGAGGAGGCTAGTGAACGTTTCATTTTGGAAATGCACTCGATGCTGCATCCGTACCCTTTTCTTTTTGTTTACTTCTATTTCTATTCTTCAAGAACTTTGTTCATAAGGCGCTAATAAACAATTACAAAGAAGAGTAAACGCTTTCCCGCCCCAGTTCCGTGTCGTGTCGAACAGTTCGATTACAATGCTAATTCGGGGGGAGGGGGGATGGGACAACGAGGGCAGTGTAGGGCTGCTTGGTTTGCCCTGAAATGGACCAACGACCGCAGAAAAGCGAATAGTTCACGAAATCAAGTTCATTACTGTAATTAAGGTTATAATATTTCAAACCATTCATTCTTCCATTGAGCAGTCGTGACGCGCACACACTCACGGTGCACATTCGGGTGGAAAACTGTACCCAGAACAGAAAGAAAAACCGGCCACACATATCCCTTTGACAGTGGAGATACAAGTTTGGTTTGAGTGAGGCGAAATCAAAAGAGGGGGGAAACCACGGATGAACGGGAACCGATTTTTCCCTCAACAACAGAGCCACACAACGAGCTAGGGCAAACAAAACCCTGAATCGAGAGCGCACGCTTACACTATCCGATATATCTACAAGTTCCCCGCGCACATTAGCAGTAGCAAAAGAGCCCCGCTTTCAGGCTGTCCCTCCGCTGCTGTCCTCGACGGGAGAAAGGACCAAACAACGTAATAATGTACATTCCGATGCATTTGCGTTTCGTTCCTTATGGCAAACGAAAGTGTGATGAAACGAGCAAAAGAAAGAGAGAGAGAGAGAAACAAATCGGGGGAAAAAACAAAAACTAAACCCGAGCAGAAAGCCACAAAAAGGAGTTTCCAGTTCGTGCTGCTAACCTAATCACTAAACAAAACTACAACGACCGATCCGTGCCCTACTACTGCAGCATCAGCGCGGACAGGTTGCGGTGCAGGATCGTGTCCTTCACCGAGCTGAACACGACCTGAATGTTCTGCGTGTCGACCGCGTTGGTGAAGTGATGGTAGATGGGCGTTTTGGTGTTTTTCCGCACGTTCATAAACATCTGCAGGATGAAGTTCTGCACGTCCAGGATCGAGTGCGGGTTGCCGGTGAACTGCGGATAGTACCAGCGGATGTCCGTCTCCGGGTTTTTCACCTTCTGCTGCAGCAGGTCCGTCTTGTTGAGGAACAGGATGATCGAAATACCCTCGAACGTGGTATTGTTCACGATCGTGTCGAAGATGTTGCGCGACTCTTCCAGACGGTTCGTTTTTCTGCAAATCGAAAGCGATTTCGCGTTAGAGTGCGATTGAGGGGGTGGGGGGGAGGGGGGGCAAGGTGAACCGAAGGGAAACTGTACTGACCTATCCTCAGCCAACACCTGATCGAACTCGGAGGTCGATACGAGAAACAGGATCGACGTGACGGAGCAGTCGAAACATTTGGTCCATTTTTGGCGCTGTGTCCTCTGTCCTCCGACGTCAACGAACACAAATGGAATGTTCTGCAAAATAGAAAAAAAAAAACAAAGCATTAATAACAGTAAAATGCAATGGCTTTATTAATAAAGGGCGTTCAGCTTACCTGTATCCTTATCGTAAACTCAAATACACCTTTAGTTGCTTTGCGACAGTGCAAAATATCACGATGGGTGGGCTTGTAATCTAACCTCGATATTCGGTCTAATTCATCTAGGAAATAACTAACAGAATCACTCTGCAAAAAATAGGGAGAAAGAAATGGAAAAGCAAACGACATTAGATTTCAATTATACACCTCAGAAAAACGTTATGCAAATGCGATGATTTCTGTCCACGGAAACTTGCAATTGAAAGCGTTATCACAAGCATAATATCCTGCTGCTGGCTGAGGATTGTAATCGTTCGTAACACTGTAACCTGGTGCTTACACCTTTCCTCCCGCTCTTCCCCCAGCGTTGGAATAACTTAACGTAAATATAATCGCCCAATTAAGGACGGGTCATGGAGGGCAGCAGCAGCAGCAGCAGCTAGTGGTTGCGCCCCACGCTCGATCGCTTTCCGTTTTCACCAACCAACAACCGTCACCATCAATCGTATAATGAACTCCGTTCACAATACCACCACCCCCGTTCCCCTCCCCCCCCCCCCTTTCCTGGCACACATTCGATCGCCCTACACACACACACACGAGCGCGCGCACGATCCAAGACTGACGACGAAGGGCTAATCTTATGCAAACAATCTGCACACTACCACCCCGGTGCCAAGAACATTGCCCTACATTCAGCATGGGGCACAACATATCGCGCGCGCATACACACACACACAGACCTACCTTCCTTGGACCCCTTTTCCTCAACCCTCTCCTCACCTTCATCCAACGAGTCTGGAGAGTAAGTGTACTTGTTTCTTGATCCAACCCCCAAACGAACCTTCTTCTCCACGCCACCACCACGACGACGACGGCGGCGTAGGGCGATTACTACTACCACCCATGCCTACAAACTCGCACCCCACACACTCCCCCTCCCCGACTCCTTCTTATCGATAGAAAGGCATCGGAAATATTATAATTTGAATAACACTCTCGCCTTCGATAGTGTTTGGTGGGCTCGTGTAATTTCGTGCATATGCTCCTCACGACAGTGGCGGGCGAGTGGTGTGCTTTTCGTGCCGGTTTTGCGTGTTCTAGTGTCCACACCGAGCACAAACAGGAGGAGGAGGAGGAGGAGGAATTTTGTATGCATACTTTTTGCCCTTTATTAAAACGATAAACGAGATCGCTTTTCGAGACACTTACTTCACCTGCACCCCCACCCGCGTACACTGAAAAATGGTAATTTGCATACAAACGGGGCAGAAAGAGGAGAAAGGATGTATTGAAACGGGTTGTTTCTCCTTTGTTTGAGCTATTTAGCTTCCCTTTTCATTTGAAATGAATTTGGCATTCGTTGAGGGAACTTTTTTGATACCTCGGATACATAAAACAAGGTGACGCGTTAGATCGATGGTTACATTTTCTAAGGGTTTATTGATTGTTGATCCTATTTTTTGAACCTTTTAAATACAGTGTGGCATTTTAAATCAACCACTGATCAGATCTTCACCAGAACTTGGAGAAGATGACAGAATATTGACACAATGTACTATCTCTTCATTGACTTTTAGCCAGGTCAAAACTATAAGATGATGCTAAGAGCCCTTTCGGAGTCCCGGCCATACTGATAAGGCTAGTTAGAATGACTATACCCAACGTCACTTGCCAGGTGAAGGTGGATGGAAAACTATCAGGACCTTTTGCTAGCAACAAAAGATTGCCTCAGGGGGACTGGTTTGCATGTCTCCTAGTCAACTTGGGGCTAGAGAGGGCGATCTGGAACTTGAGGGGTTGAGACTTTGGGAAACCAACGATGGAGACATAAGTCCACCTGACCACCTGGGGCATACGCTAATGATATAGACATCATTGGTCTGCGACTTCAACATCGCCCTGGAAGGTGTCGAAGCGCAAGGCTATACAACGACATCCGTGGCACAATCCTCTACCTTTTTTCAATTACTTAGCTTGGCGCATGACATTGATATCATCAGAAGGACAACAGCGAAGGTGTGTGAAGCGTACACCTGACTCAAACGCGAAGCAGGAAGAATCGGTTTGAGAATCAATACGACGAAGACGAAATACCTGCTTGCCGGAGACTCAGGCCATCTGGGAAGCAGTGAATTAGTTGACGGCGATAGTTGAAATCGATGTGGTAGAAGAATTCTGCGATGTTGAGACGGAAATCCGGCGACGCATTGTGCAGGAGAATCGTGCATACTATGGACTTCGACGACGGCTGAGATCCCGAAGACTTCGAGCCCGCACGAAATGTGAGATATATCGCACATTGTTTGGCCCTGTGGTCCTCTATGGACACTGAGTCTTGGACGGAGTGTGGAGGAGAAGGATTAACCGTCTTGACGGTGGATACGAAGGCTGGCAGGATACGATGGCTGGGGGATGTTATGAGGATGCCAGCGACCCCCAGTTCGACATAAGGCGCAGGAGAAAGCACAGCGAACTCTATGGCTGGATCAGGTGAAATGAGACCTATTGGAGATCAGATATCTACATGGATGGGAGGCTGCAACCAGGGACCGAGCATCCTGGAGAATTATTGTTGACCGGGCTGTGTGACGACGACGATAGAGCACGTCGTTGTTAGCAGGCCAGAATTTACCGATCTCGAGTGAAAGGTCAGCAGTGAACGTGGAGTTGCGCGCAAAGATGCTGGCTGCCAACCGGTCTTTCTACAGCCTGAAAAATCAATTCACCTCAAAGAACCTGGTACTCACATACGCGTCTGAAATACAATGCAATGCATTCGAGAGGCCGCCCCATATTGCAATGGAGTATTCGCTATACGACGACGAGCTATACGAGATGTACGGCGAGCTCTCACTGTTGTGTAGCGTACCAAGCTTGCCAGGCTCCGGTGGACACATGAAAACGGACGAACCAGCCCGTAAAGTCTTTTTAGGCTCAAAATGGAGGGGGCAAGATAGCGAGGAGGCGTCCGCCATTAAGACCGGGATAACGGATAACGGATTGGCAGACAAATATTGGAGATCGCGGGCAGTTTCGGACACTCCTGAGGCAGGCAATTCTATGCTAGGACGTCTTTTAAGTCTGCTGCTTTGTGTGTTGTGAGAGTGCTACAATAGAGGCTTTTAACACTTTCTCAAGGAACTCTCCTTTAACACTCTCGGAAAACCCTGTGTAAGGTCCTTATCGAAAACTAAAAGGGTCATGTATCAGGGATGAACAAATAATCTATGAGGTCTTGTAATTGGTTGATATCCTACAAGCTTTCATTTTTTAAATATACATTAATTACCGTCTTAAAAGAACGCAATTTCTTGCAACAGATACTCCCCATCCAACCCTACAAAGTTCCAGTTTCAGGCAAAACGATTCCCACACCTGTAACAGCGGCACAGGTTCCCCCCTACCAGCCGCCTAATGAAACTGGTTCCGCTAAACAGTCAATTTATACGCCGTTTAGAGCTCCGCTCATCAGTCAAGCGACAGCAGCACCGATCGACGGAAGCGCACACTATTGCTCGGCTATGCGACTAACGGCCAACCAAAGTATTGCGATTAGTAGACTTTGCCGCTGGCGGGTATAATTGCCACCAACCATCAATCTCCCGGATTCTTGTTCTCCCACACACGCATGCATGCACACCGACAGTTCGGTCGCAAAGATTAGGTACCGTGTACCTCACAGCACCATTGCACCACATGTTGTGACCACCATCACAACCGTACCGAATCGTACCGAACCGAACTACCCGCTTTTGTAAGCTGGCGCACTTTTCCACTAGACGCAGAAGGGATCGTCGTGGCAGGAAAATGTTGCTAATGTGTTATTTTACCATTCCAATATGGTTCACAACCCTCGCAACGCGGTTGTTGGTTCTCGTCTTGGTTGCACTCTCGGTTGTGCTTTGCCAGTTGTGGAGGCGACAACCCACCACACCGAAAGCCGCTGTTGCGCCGATCCGAGTGCAATACCGCACACCTTAACTCGGTGTGGTGGTTTATTACTTCTCTCCACCCATATGGTTCAAAATTCTCCCCGCCACGAATGCAACATGCTGCTGTGGGGGTATGGAAACCGTCGCTGCTGCTGCAGCCGCCAATTTGACGTCCCCATTGGCACCTTCGTGTGAGCCCACACCGGGGCAAAGCTTGGTACTAGAAGTTTCGCATGCTCCCATCATACCTCTTCGCTTCTTTGCTGCTGAGATCGACAGCTTACACGTAAAATCTTAATCCTCACACAGCGTAAACGCACCACCAACACAACGTCTCGGCTCGGCCTGTATCACATTCATTCATACATTCCTCCATTACCAAAGCATGAAAGTGTGTCCCGCCGTTCACGTCCTTACTGGTTTTGTTTGCTGTGCAGCAGCAGCAGCAGCAGCATTTAAAACGCAACACGGCGCGGCGGTGGCTGTCATAAATTTAATTAAAATTGAAATTAAATACACGCATTACATTCGCGAACGTGAATAATCCGCTAACTGGTGGTGGCTGCTCTCGTTCTGTGTACCGATCTGATTCCATCGCTAACCAACCGTACCTGCGAACCTATCAATTCCGAAGCCCCTGTGTTTGTCCCTTCTCTTACCCGCTGCTGCTGACTTTATTAGTGTCCATTTCGAGCAGGCGCACAGTGCCTTTCACGAGCCGGCACAAACCTGGAGCGACCAGGCCAGATGTCGTCACTCGCGCGGCACAAGCATTTATTTGCAGGAACCGCGTACCAACACGGATTTGTCGTTATTTATTTTACTTTGCCCCTGCATACACACACACACTGTTTCTGCCATATCAAACCATTCCGCGTCGTTTCAGTTTAAGATTGCTGGATGTGGGTTGCAGGCGTGGAGAGGACAAGATTATGTGTTTATCATTTTAAAAGCCTTTAAAACATCATTGAGCACCGTGAGAGAATGAATGTCCCTCTCCCTTCGGTGGCCGAGTGTAGTTTGTTTTGAATTATGATAAACCACACATACACATCACCACACGATCGCCTACGAGATCTCCTCCAGTGCGCGGTGAAGTTTAAGCGCGCAAACCGAATCGTTGTCGATTTTGAAATTGAATGCAATGCTTTTTCCCCTATTGGTTGTAGGCCGATGCGTCGATTACGCAGTGAAAAAAGGTGGCCTCCACACGCTAACGATCCTAGAGAGGGAGGACCAGGTACCGATACGGTTGCACGCGCGCGCACTCCCATCCAATCCATAGTCAATTGGCAATGACACAGCATCCCATACCGGGGTGGCGAAAGGAAAGAGAGCGAGAGAACGTTAGAAGCGTTAGAAAATGTGTGTGCTTGCAAAGAGCAAAGGCGGGCGCTTGTGATACACATTGCACATTTTTGCCACCTCGCTCTGCAGCAGCTCGCTCGCTTTTGCCGAGTAAAACACCCCGTCTTAGGATTGACGCAGGCGGATCGATCGATCGATCGTTCGCTCGTTGCGAACAGCGATACTAGATTGGATATACTCATATCACCTGACCTCCGCGTTGGCCGATCACCACCATAAAAACGAGCGCCTGGTGGCAGCTAATGTGGGCACGGTAGCAGCAATGATGGTGGTGGTGATTGTGGTGCACAATTTTCATTTAATTAGTGCGCGCTCCAATCGAGACTATTTATTTATTTTTCATAATTCCCCCCCCCCATTCAGAAGGCACACCACGGAGGAGCGTGCGAAACTGCGGAACTGCGCAATGTGGCATTAAAACTGCCTTCCTTGCCCACTTTTTTGCATTTGCAATCTGGAGCATAAACAGCAACGAACAGCATCCCGCGTGGGGGTAAATATTGTTACAAGCATCAGCACTTGCAATTTGGGATTGTGGAAGCCACCAACCACGCCGTCAGTCGGCACTGCCTGGTGAAAGATCATTTCCTTCACTTCCACTTGCACGCAAGGAACATCTTTCGTCACATAAATCACGCACGTCCGACCCGGGCCCGACACTGTGTGCGCTTCCACTTTCAAATAATCAACCTCACGGGCATATCTCGGGTCCCCCCAAAAACCCGTTCGGTCTATTTGGCCACACTCTGTGGCTGAGCTGAGGTATATTTCCCGTTCCAGTCTTCAGGCCGGCGAGGGAAAAAATACCCACTTTCTAGGTCAAGGCCCATTCGGTGAGTGTGTGTGTGTGTATTTCTCACCATCATGATCATGATCATCAACATCTCGTCGCTTATCGACAAAAAAACACAACGTTATTCGCGGAAGCATCCATGTTTCACCAGCCAAGGGAAGGCAGACTGTGCCCGAAGCTCCCTAAAAAATAAGCAACACACACATGTAAGTTATGGGAATCGTATGTGCGGAATGCCGTCCCTTCGTTCCGTGCCGTGTGTGTGTTGTTCGTCTTGCCCGAGAGGCAAAAGAAAGTCGTTGCACATTGCGGCGGCCGTGTTGCTCCTAAACACCGGCGCACCACCGGGTGTATAGACAGAAAAGCAAAACAATATCCGCCAACTCCGTCCGTCCAGAGGTTGTTGGCCAGCAGCAGCAGCAGCAGCTGGTTCAAGTCAGACAGGCACTGCGCAGGGATAAAATCGCGAACTTTTAGCTGCCAACGACTGCAACAGCTGGCAGATGTTTTGTTTGGAGCGTCGTTAATTTGGAAGCGCGATGGTGTCTAACGTTTTCGGGCCAAATATTTGCATACAATCACACACACGCAGACACACACACACCGGCATGGTCGAGGTCATGGAAGTGATTTAACGCAAATTAATATGATCTTCTCGACTACGGGCGCGGGAGCCGGTTTGCCGTTTTGCCGTGGGAAAAAAGAAGCTTCCCCCCTCCCTACTTTTCTGCATGATGATAAAGACACACGCCGTCGATTGAGAGTCGTTTGATACCGCTTGATGATCGCGCATGCCTAACGCAAAAGCGTAATGTGCTTCAAGGCGATGATGTGGCAAAAGCACTTCGATACTGTGTTAACCGACCGATGGGAGCTAATTCCCAACCCTAGCCCAGTCCCAGAATGAAGTGTTGTTGTTGATTCCGTCTCACTATAATTGCTCTCGCCCTGCTCGGGCCCCGGAGAGATGACGACCAGCGGTATATAGCGGATGGGTGGCGATCTACGTACGACCTTCGATACGCGTTCCGTTAGAGAAGCAAGAGCAGCAGTAGTATGCAAAAAGCGGGTCGCGCGCGCGAGCTCGTAAAATTTGACACCCGCCAATAAAAAGCCATTTTTACAACTGCTTAACCTTTGCTCGTTTTCGCGAATTGACTCTTGAGAGACTAGCTGGACCTAGGCCAAACATTGGCAAAGCATCTCCAAAGGTTCGCGTTTAATGGAGACATCATCCATTTGCTTCCTATTTTGCAGACCAATGCACCGAAGCTGTCTCTCCAAGCAAAGTGTCTTTTGCTCTTTCACTCTCAAGATCAAGATCGCTTTCATACGTGACCAGGAGACGCGAACATCTGCCAGCAGTCAACGGGTTGTAAGGGTTTGGAAAACAATGTGTCACAACGTCGCAAACAGTCGTTTGGCACCTTGAAATTCGAGTGTTTAGTAACAATGAAGGCGCTCACTGCCATGTTGCTGTGGTCACATAGTGCCATACTGAAGATATTAGCATTGCACGCATCAAGTGATGAGTTCAAATCTCATTCTTATGGTCAAACGCAGTCTCATGGTCACTTTGTACCATTATCGTGAAGTGTCGCCAGCGCGCAACAGCTGCCACCGGGCCACCTCAAAGCTCCTTTTCCGAGCAGCGTTTCTTCTGTCGAGAAGACGGACTAATTATCATTTTATAACCGATTGAATACAGCACAAGACAAGAAAAAAACACCCTCCTGTACGTGACATGACTTTCTTTTTCGCGATCGATTCTGTCCAGCGTGTGCGTCGACAGTTGCGCTGGAATTCCCCTCCACAAACGGAACGGGGGGGGGGGGGGGGGCGCTTCACGGAGATTCTTTGTTTCCCTTCTCCCGCACAATTTGACTTACAATTTGGAACTCCCTTCGTCGATCGTACGCCTTCCGGATGGCGCCATCCGTCCACAGGATGTTGATGAGCGGTACGTACTGGTGGAACTGTTCGGCGTCCAGCAGGCAGCCGCTGTGAAACATTACCGCTTCGTTCGCGGCCAGCTGCGATGTCGGGTGCTCCCAGGGTATATCTAGCTTATCTCTAGCGTCACACAACACTTGCATGCCTGGGGAAAGGGAAGGCGTAATTAATATTTTGATGGTTTCTTATTTTTTTTAGCTAAAGACCTGCAGGGCCCGGTTTTTTTACCTTTGACTATGTTTTGGTAGATCACATGTTGGTATTCTTTAATTAGTTCGGGCTCAAAGTTGATCCCGTGAATGATTCGCATCTGCTTGAGAAACGTCGATTTGCCGGATTCGCCCGCGCCCAGCAACAGTAGCTTAACCTGCGAGGGAAAAAGAAGGCAAGTTAGAGAGGATGTGTGTGTGAGGGTGTGTTACTTAAAATGCAGGAACATATTAGCCATTAAAATCCCACAACATTCAGGTATGAACATTCAGGTACAAAGGGCGACGGAATGGTGTTGTTAGCTCATAAATTTCTATTGCGATACGCATCGGCTCAATAATCATTCCGAAACCGGGAGGGGGTTTTACACTTTGCGACAAACGGGTGAAGGACTATTCCTTCCTGCGCTGCAACATACACACAAACATACACACACATGATTACGTAAAGATAAAGGAGCCGCCGAGGACAAGACGATTTATGGGGCGAAGCGTTTTGTTGCACGGATTATAACGCGTCACAGGTAATGCTGCCGGTGCAGAGGTAAGGTGTAAATCACCCTTTTTCCCCCGGGGGTGGAAAAGGGGTTTTGCGGACAGGTACACCCCGCTGACGCAGGTGCAATTTCGGATGCCTTTAAACGCAGCAAGCGACGAACGTCAACCCCCCGTTACCGCTTTGGTGTCGCGTTCAGCAGATTATTAATTTTAATATTTCTTCATAATTTTTCACACATCCACTGTACACGCACACACGCACAGGGCAAATGAAATAACGATTCGCTACAGAGGTTTGACCAACTTGCTTGCTTGCTACGGGGTGTTTGAATTGATTCGAAACCGTTGAACGAATTAGCGCCCGACAACACGTGCTCTCTCCTCCTCTCCTTGTAACTTTTGCGCCACCCCCCGTGTACGACGCGCGCGCATGTGAAAGGGTAATCAGATTTTTCAATTAGCTGCAATTCGATGCAGCAGCAGCGGCAGCCACCGCAGCAGCAGCAACAGACTGTTGTTGCACCATAAATCTGCCCATTTCGCTGAGGCCGTTAGAAGGCAGGTGTGTGGAGGGACCCGCGCTAATGAGACGCGCTGCATGTAACTGCACACTCGCGGCGAAGCGAGAGTGCGGGCTTACATTTAAATCGAAGCTTTTATCACTTTTACACCCCGCCCTCCGGGTGTGCGGGCGAGATACGACGAGCGGCGTGATCTATCTCTCGACTCGGCGCGATCTTGTTATGGGGTGGAATTTGTTGCAACGCGCTCTGAACCCCCTCAACAATCCTTTCCCTTTTAGCACTGAGCCAAGGGAAAGTGATGATACGGGTCTATTTCTCTCTCCTGTGCTACTCCAAGCTAGTGGAATTTTAAAACAAAAACTATGCTACAAGAATGCTTTTATGCTGCCCAACACCACCACCAGCGAGACGCACACTGGACATTTCACATAGAAGGGGGTAATGGACGCGTCGCGTCGTGGTGGCCTCCCCCTATCCCCCTCCTTCGTTAACCCACTTTCGGCGAGTTTGTTGGTGGGGTTCGGTCTTTTTATCACGACGCTTCCACTCCGCCAGCGCCGTCGCTCGACATCGTCGTGAGCCGACATCCATTAGCACCTTTTCTCCTGCCAACGATCCAAAAAGGCGCCTCTTTTTTCCGGCTATTTCGTTCCCATGCTAAAAAAAGAAAAGAAATACAATAAGAAAATCAAATAAGGAACCGCTTTAAAGGGTATGCTTTTTTGCGTGAGAGTTTTAGCAGAAAATTGTTTGCACTTTCTCGTTTTGCTAAAGCTTATCATGCTGCCTTATCAGTTTGGATAAGAGGATCACGATCCGCATACGAGATCCGTGTGAAAAAGAGCATTTAGATGAAACTGTTCAAATATTTCAACAACGATCAGCCCGCCCAGACGCCACCGTGACTGTGGCCGCCTGCAGCGTTCTTCTGCTGCTGTTGCGGCTGCTCCGATTCTTTTGGGGCCTCTTGGCGTGTAAACAAACAGCTGGGAGGAATGCAAACAACGTAGCTCGCACTAGGACTTATCTCGTGAGAAGCGTGTAAATAAATACAACCGAAAAAAAACAGTAGCTTAATCCTCTTGTAATAGACGCAAAAGTAAATCAAGTACAAGAGATCTCGCACGCTCTCGCTCTACACCCAACGCGCGGTCGTGACACAGTAGCGATTGAAAACGATGACAAACAGCGTCAACAGCAGCAGCAGCAGCAGCAGCAGCAGGTTTTGATGCAAAAGGTGAAAACAAAACATAAATATTTTCGCTAAACCGCACACGCACCGCGTGCAGCTCACCACCACAAAGCGCGCGCGGGCACGTTCTTCCTTCATCTTGACGGCGCTCATTCCGACCGAGCGGGCAGAAGCGCGTTGGCATACTACGTGCAGAGGGAGGGGGGGGGGGATGGGAAGGTCGGCAAGCATCACAGCCGCCCGACGACGACGACGACGCATCGCGGCAAAACTTTAAATCGGCACCCGTGGCGCATCGTCGAGAACGCGGGGAATCTGAGCGCAGCGCGATCACGAGATGTCGTCGGTCGGTCGGTCGGATTGGTGCCAAAGGGTGTCTCCTTTCTGGGTCACCAGCAGTCACAACAAGTAGCGCTGTTTTTTTGCTTTTGCCGCGCGTATTTGTGTGTGAATGTGTGCTGCACACAGCAGGCCGTATCGTGGGGGGCTCGAGACAACAATCGGAACTCAAGTGTAGATCGTGACGACGGGCTGAGACGATCGCAGCATCGAATGGCACGCGCTCGAGCGCCTCCGGGCGCCTTTGGCAGCTTCCGATCCGGATGAATCAATAGGCAATAAATCAGAAATTGTGTCCTCAGCACAGCGGCGGGACAGATTGCTGCGACCTTCGGTGTGCCTTAATCGCTTTCTCTTCTGCCGGAACGTTCACCTAAAACAAGCACACACAAAAAACGATTATAATCCAAATAGCATCATCCCCACTTTTGTAGGGGAAAGGTTGTGGTGTTAGAGCGGGATATTGAGCTCCCTTCTTCCCGTTTTTTGCACTTTACCCAAACCAAACAAAGGGCTCTAAAAAGAGAAGCCCTCCTCGATCCAACGCCATCCAATTGGATTGATAATCGGCGACGATCACTCTCCCTTCGCGTTCAGCAGCTCCACCCTTGCTGCTCTGTCCTTTCTTTGTTCCATTTGGTGACGAATGATTCCAACCGGAACGAGAGTGTTGCGCTTTGGCGCATCGTCGTCGTCGTCGTCGTCGTCTTCGTTCAATACTTTCCCTTTCCCTCCCTTGCATGAGGGGGGTGAAGCGGGTGAACCGCTCAATCGAATCAACAACAGCTTCGTGCGCATCATCCAGAGTCCTGCCTGCAATTGCGCTATTGCGCGCGAGCGCGCGTGCGCTGACCGTACCGAAGTGTAATTCATTTGTCCAATTAACATTGTTTACAACAAGTTTCCGATAGTGCGCACAACCAGCGCATCTTTTCCAGTGTCTGTGAAGAGACTCTGCTGCTGTGTGTGGGTCTGTGTTTGGGAGCGCCTCTTTCACCATCGGTCCTCGAAGGGTGGTTTTGGGGTTGTCAGCGGTCCGTCTCTGGATTCGATCTTCTACAAGGAAGGGGGATTGATCACGACCTTCCTTCCTTCTACCCCGGTACACCCGTGGAAAGACGCTAGGCTTTCGTTGCCATGGGTCAATGTCAAAACAGTGCGCGCCGTTCTCGTCGTTTTCTGACTCTCTCCCTCCATCGTAGTGTGGCCGTTCCAGTTTCGGGTTGTGGTTTGGGGTGTTTGATTCGTTCAAATGATTGGGATGTCCCTCATGTTTGCTCACATCGGTTAGGTTTTTTTGATTTGATTTGGTTCCAAATCTGTTCCAAACTCTTCCACCAACAGGAAAAGGTCAACGTTGACCTTTTTTTTTGGGGGGAGAGGGATGCTGATAAGGAAGTATACACATAATGAGCTGTCGTGAAACATTCGCGTATTTGCGCTCATCGTAACGCTTCTTCGCGGGTTTTGAAACCCGTCAAATGTCGAGCTACTTCCGGGAGACGGTAGGCGATAGCGACTGGAAAGTGTGTGTTTGAGACTTGCAAATGCCATCGGGTTCAAGCAAAGGGGGTTTTCATTATTTCTCACCCAATTTAGGACTATTTTTGATGTACCTTACAACATCCCGAATATCCTCTTATTGAGGTTATTAACGCTATCGAGGTCATTACGCTACCAAGGAATCGTCAGTTACTTTCTACGCAGATCTTCTCCTTAGATCCCTAAATCTAGATCCCCAATCTACAATTTACAGGGAAGTAACAGGGAAATATCCTGTCATACGCTGATGATATAGACATCATTGGTCTGCGGCTCTCCTATGTAGCAGAAGCCTACCAAGCGATCGAGCAGGCGGCAGAGAGCCTCGGATTGCAGATAAACGAGGCAAAGACCAAACTGATGGTGGCAACATCAGCGGGCCTACCAATAAATAATCAGAATCTACGTAGGCGTGACGTGCAGATAGGTGAACGCACTTTTGAAGTCGTCCCACAATTTACCTATCTTGGGTCTGGGAAGCTGGGACTATATAGTACCTATATAGTTCCGGTACTCACATACGCCTCTGAGACATGGACACTGTCCAAATCTGATGAAACCCTCTTAGCCGCGTTCGAGAGGAAGATGCTCAGAAGGATACTTGGCCCCGTATGTGTGGAAGGACAATGGAGGAGCCGATATAATGACGAGCTATACGAGATGTACGGCGACCTCACTGTCGAGCAGCGTATCAAGCTCGCCAGGCTCCGGTGGGTTGGCCATGTTGTACGCATGGAAACGGACGACCCAACCCAGTTAAGTTTTTTTAGGCCGTCCACAAGGACAGAGGAGGCGTGGTAGGCCCAAATTTAGGTGGCAAGATGGCGTGGAGGCGTCCGCCATTAAGGCAGGGATAACAGACTGGCAGACGAAGGCGCGAGACCGTGAGCGGTTGCGGACACTCCTGAGGCAGGCCAAGACCGCAAAGCGGTTGTTGCGCCGGATAAGTAAGTAAGTAACAGTGCAGGACAAGTGTTGGGTCTAGTGTTGGGTTTCATGAATCTTTCGTTGAGATTCATTCATATGAATCTTCAGTGATGATTCGAATCTCGACTCCTCAAAGATCCATTGATCTTCAAAGATTTATAATCTCCAATTTCTCTAAAGATTCAAAAATCTATTAAAATCCTAACAACATGCCTGTCGTGGGTTCAAGCCTTGCATGGACCGTCTCCCCGTATCAAAACAAACTATCCGGCTGCGTGGTACTTGTCAAGAAGTCTCGAAAGCCTGTATAGGCTAGCATGATCACGTAGGATGTTATTCCAAGAAAAAAGAATAATGAATAGCTCAAGCTCTATGAATCCATGGAGATTAATTAATTCCTTGAAATTCATGAATCTTTTGAGATACATTCATCTTTCGAGATTCATGACTCTCTGGAGCTCCTAGAATCTTTGAGTTTGATAATTCTTCAAATTGAGTTTCAGAATCATTGAGATACTTCATGAATCTGAATCAGTTTTACCCAACACTCGTCAGGTCACAATAACCTGCTTAAATGTCGCTGAATTCGTTAACAACAAACAACTCAAACAGCTTTTACGTCATTCCAATGGTAATGAAACGTTCAATCTCTGTTAAAATGTGTTCATTGCCTTCTTAGAATAGAATTAAGGCGTGGGAAATGTATTACCAAGTAGAAGCAGCACTTTTTTCCAAATACTCATTGATGGAAACTATATGGCAAATCCACCAGAAAAATGAATAATTTCAACATGACCACCAAAAATAACACGTGTTTTTTGTGTTTGAGGGAGGGGGGAGTAACACAAGTGAAAAACCGACTTAATGTATCGAAAAACACCGTACAGAGCAAGAAAGCAACAACAAAAAAAAACCGAAACAATTTCTGTTCCTCAACAACCCCGGATGCAGGATGCTCCAATCCAAACAACGGTTACTTACACTTTACACCATCGTTTTGATTATTTTACCAAATTTTGCTTAGGGACAATGTTTTTCCAACCGAAAGCCGGGTGGTGTACGGAGGAGGACGGGGAAAACGCCACCGACGGGAAGATTAATATGTGTGTATGCGCAAGTTTAACGCACAAGTGTACAGGCATGGTACGGAATGGGACGCCAAGAAGTGGCTCCCTGTGCACCGGCCGCCGCCTGTCACACAAGAGACGTGACTGTTTCCGCCACACAAACACAACAAAAAAAAACGAAAAAGAAAAACAGTTTTCCCTGAAAGCCCTACCGGCAAAAGGGGAGAGAGAGGTGGAGGCGGCGAATAGGCCGGGAGAAAGCCACCGGCAGCATCACCACCAGGTGGGAATGTGTCGAAGTAACAACAACGGAAAAAAAGAACGATACAAAACAGAGTTGACGACGGTGGGTTCGCGTTGTGGTTTGTGAGCGCGCGGCGAAAGTTGACCGCAACAAAACGGAAATGTGCGCTCGTCGCCGAGCCAACAACAACAACGGCCAGGCAGGAGCGGAAAGGAAAGGAAAGGGGGCACAAATGTGCTGGCGAGAAAGTGGGAGCGGCAGCAGCAGCAGCCGCAAAAAAAGAAAGGTGGTGGATGGAATGGGGCAAGGTCGTTTTGAGGATGAAACACGATCACGCACAAACGTGATCGCGAGGAGAAGGGCAAGTGAGAGAGCGAGAAAGAGAGAGAGAGAGAGAGAACGGGACAATGCGGACAGTGGCGGAATGTGTAACGTTCATCCCCCCGCCACTCTGTAGATCGTCTATCGTATTGTGAATCTCCTCCTGAGAGGTGAGGGTGTTTTAAGACCTCTCTGGCAAGTGATCGACATTCCACAACAAAGATTTATAGAAGCTATCTTACTTTTTTGTAACGTGTTCTAAGAAGTTTTGCAAAATATATGCAATAAAATGGAAAATACACGTCATCATCACATGGATTAGCTTCATTTCCTAACCTAACTACCTTTCAAATTGACAATACAGGGTTTTCCAGGGGTTCACATAGTTGTGGAACACTTTCTTTACTCTTTCCTGTTGGAAATGAGCTCCATATTGGACTCTATTGGACCCTTTTTGGACAGGCTCCTCGGAAATTCCTATTGAATTTGTCCAACAAGGGTGCTATAGAGTTCAATTCCCATTGTTTAAGTTCATTTCACGTTAGAAAGAGTTCATTAAGTGTCCCACGGTTATGAGAACTCGTGGAAAACCCTGTAAACTCTCTCTCTCTTTCTTTCTTTGTAGTTTAAAAATAGTACATCCCCCTCCAATCTAACCACCGTGTCGCCATGTGGACAAATATTCCTTCTCGATGGTGCGATAGAGCAAATATCGTAGCAAGCTGCGGAGCGATATTTTCGAAGCATTTTATGCTGCTCAATACACTCCCCACCCCACCTCAATCAAGTATGCGAAGGGGGTTTTTGGGGGATTTTCAAATCCAATCCAAAGCTTGTTTGTTTATCAACACAGCCGATTCTTGGTATTTTGGTGTGTGTGTTCTATCGTCCCCCACCCCACTGTGTCGTCTGTGATCGTGGGTGTCTTCATGACGAGACGGGACACCGGAGGGAACCACCGGCATGAGTACATGAAATTATAAAAATAATCAAAATTAGTGCGTGCTCGTGCCTCTCTTGGCAGTAGTTGCTACAGACACACCGAGAAGGGGGGAAGAAAAACTTTTCCAATCAAATCGATGCCAGGCAATTTCTATACGCTTCTAGATGGTTTTTCCTTCACCTCGCCCAACAGAGCTTTACATGTGTTGGGGTAGGTAGTCCCCTTCCTCCACTCCTCCTCTCTTCCTACGCCTGTTCCGCGTACACCAAAAGAAAGACAAGGTGTGGTTGAATTTTATAACAAACAAAAAACGACCCTCGCAAGGCCTGGGGCTGTGTTTTAGCAAGTGCGTCGTTTGCCGTTGGTACGTTTCGGTTTAAGGGGAAATACACCCACACTCTCCCTCCCTGAAGGTGCACTACTGCCTCTCTCCTCAACCGGATGACATTAGAGGTGGTGTGCAAGGGGGAAGACGGGGAGAAGCCGTTGTTGCGCTTTTTTGCATACGCCTACTGCGCTGCCTGGAGTGTTCGAGCGGGTTTGAAATTAGCAACGGTGTGTGATATGGAGGTTTGAGTTGAATATGCTCGTTTGCAGGGGTTGACGCGTCCTACACACAAAGCCACAGAGGCACACACACACACGCGATTCGTTCCAAACCAACGGTGGAGCTCATTTTCTACGGGAATATTCACGATTCAACACGATCCAGCAGCGGTTTTGTATCCTTGAAACCGGCACCCGGAGGGATGACGCCACACAGCCTACTTGTGCTTGTGTCGAACACGGATATACACACACACAGGGGAGGTGAATCATTCGATCAAAACAATCATCACTTAATGGCCACGTAAACGCGAAGAGCACTACCACACAGACACAAGGCACACTGGAAAACACAACAAACGGGGACACTTTTTTGCGGTTGTAATCATCATAATTGCACAATAAAAACACACACACAATACACACATCAACAAATCAGCTGATCGTGGAGGGGGGGGGGGGGGAGGAGGGTGTAACATCATCGGACATGAACCGGAAATACGCATTCCTTTGGAGCGTTTAAGCAGCACAAGCTAAAAATATTCCACCTGAAACGATTAATCAAACCACCGCCTCCCTCTCTCTCTCTCTCTCCCTCGCTTTCTCTTTCCTTTACGCTTGCCGGGACGACGACGGCCGCGGGTTTCGGATGATTAGAACCGGCGTGCCAAATATTTAACGAGAGCAAACAAACAACACCATTCCGCACTCCTCGCCCCTCTTCGACACATCCACACACACACATCCACCCACCAACACACACACACAGTGAAACACATTTTACCTGTCGCCGGAACGCATGTTTATCTTTCTCGAGAATTTTGTCGATCTCGCGCGATTTATAGCGCTGCTCGAGCTCCTCCGGGCTGACCCGTAGCCGCAGCAGGTAGCCGAAGAAATCGCCACAGCACCGGGCGCATGATAACTTTGATAAAGTGCTTTCTCTCCGCCTGTTATTCGATGCCGCCATCTTTAAATCTCATCACGCGCGCACACACATACACACGTACACGCACACCGCACACACATGCACGCACGCATACACACATGTATGCGCGTTCGACAGCACCATCCGAAACAAAAGGCCTCGCTGTTGTTGTTGTTGCCTTTGCTGTTGTTGCTGCTACTAAACTAAACACAGCCACCGAAGGGACCGAAACAACCCGAAACACAGAGGCGCGCACACACACACACGGTGTTCTCCACTGGCACTGTGTGACGCACGCACTTTTCCGCACACCCTCTGCTGTTCGGACGAGCGAGCGAGAGAGAGAAAGGCTGAGCGTACACTTTTCACATCGTTGCACCGCGGCACTGGCAGCAAACCGTGGACCGCGCGCCGGAAGCAGATTGCATTCGTCACACGGCCCGCGACACACACACGCACACACGCCCACGAACACCTCCGCACGCACGCAGCCCGGCCCCGTGTGTGGGTGGAAAAGGCTGGCTGGAAATACGTATTTTTCGCGAAAAAATGGCAGCACGCGAACAGGACGCACCCTATCGCGATGAGCGAACGAGACAAACTAGTGATGGGCAGCACCCCGGTCGGGCTGCGCTGCCCGAACGGAACGTGCCGTTCCGATCCGAAACGTCGTGCTGCGGCTGGTGAGCGCAAAACATCGCAAAGCAAACACACAAAGAGAGCACTGGTGCGCTGCAGACACACACACTGTGGATGGAGCGGGTGCACTTTTGAGGGATCGGAATGGCGTAAATTGTGTGGATATGTTTTTAAACTTTGTTTTGATGCACAATTTAATAAAAAAATACGCTTATTTTATTACAAGAATATTCTTACGATGTAAAAAAAACTTTTTGAGCGAGTTTTGCCACCTTTGGAAGGTGACACATTGTCTTTAATGATTTCAATTTGTCCAAAAAAGTTATGAGTAAGTTATTTACACTATTATTATTGCAAATTCAACTAATTATAGAAAAAGCAAAAAAGCATTTTACATGTAAAAATAAATCATCAAGAGAAACATGTCAATTGCAGTTACAAATGTCAGTGTGCACACCATCAATAATGCGTTCAAGCCATCCCTATGCGATGTTTTTGATGCCCGCTGCTGGGGATCACTACAACTCATTTTGTTTATTTTTTTTCTTTCTGGTTTGAATTTGTTTTGATAAACTATTCCGCACAATTGTTGCAAATCCCATAAGAAAGACATTTTTTACTTGATTTTTAAGGATAAAGATTTATTTCATTCATTTATTTCATCAAGTGCTTTCAAATCCTGACTTTATCCTTGAATTAAGTGTAAATAATATTTCAAAATAAATTCTAAAGCAATTTCTAAGCATAATTGTTTGCAAAAATGTTCACTTCAAATCGTACCTGAACCTCCGGAAGACTGCACAACGGTCCCATGGACAGTGATGGAAGGCAGGCTCGGCGCTCGGCGAAAGACGGTGGAAGAAATGTAAGCGCCTTTTATGCTTTTATGTTTATTGTCCTACCCAAACCCCAAGCCAGCAGTACCGGATGCAAAACTAGCCGTAGTAGGCAGAGAGAGAGAGAGCGAGACTGAGACCAGGGGTTTTTCCACCGCACTTGAACACTTTTTACCAGATTTACCATTGAAAATGGCCTCGGTCGTTTGTTTCGAAATTGCAATTTCGGTAGTGTTGTAGACTGTATTTTTTTTTCCCTTCCCTTTTTCCCTTAACGCCTGAGCCCTTAACGCTCGAACCACAAACGCACCCACAGGTACAGGGGCCCGGTCATAGAGAAGAAAACCCCTTTTTGCACCGATGCAGCGCGGTGCGCAGATTTGCATTCGGGGTGTCGGTCTTGTTAAGCCGACTGAAGTATTTGTTATTCTACGGGACAGGTTTTAGGTCAGTCAGGGACCGATTTGCCTTGTTCTTTATCGCCCGGTTTTTTCATTCTTCTTCCTATGCTTCTATGCTCACTATGTATGTACACTCCGCCCAGGCCGACCAAAGAGTGAGAGGATTTATGAGTGGGATTTGGAAGATTTCTTTCTCCGCTTGTGTTCGAACTTGGTCAGTAGGTACTTGGTACGTAGAACGCCCTGCTGCTGCTGCTGCTCCTTCCTCCCCGGGCCAGTCTATTTTGTCCCAATTGTCACGTGTTTAAACGATGTGACGAGTGTGTAGTGTTGGACTCTTCAATGAATCAATTTGGCACGGTTGGTTTGCTGGTGGAATGGGGGCCCTGGTGGTGGTGGTGGTGGCTGCGACTTTGTGCATAATTGTCCAATAAAGCACACATCCGCTAATCAAACGCTATCAAAAGACGTTTGGACGCACTTGGGACGCGACACACTAGCGAGATGGTGGACCTAGCGGCGTACGAGGAGCTTCTTTTTTTTGGGGAGGATGTGACGACAGTTTTAAACGAAACATTCACAGCCTACTTGGGCTGGTTAATGGCGGTGCGGATTCGACACAGCGCGCCAGCTCTTTATCGGGAAGTTTGTGCGCAGCATGCCGTGCAAGAGATTGTCATCTAATCGTGCAATCAACTAATGACTGCACTTTGAGGAGCAATTAAAGCTGCGCCAACAAGTACAAAAACAAGCAAAAAAAGGGTCATAAAACAAGGGCCTGTTTTAGCATAAAAAAAAATTGCACACACAAAAAAATCGAGCATGTGTTTAGCATGTTGTGTTATTGTGAAACACGCTTCGGTTCCAAAATCCAACACACAAACGGTCACACCGTGACGACCTTAGTTTTCTGCAGTTTTTTTTTGCTTACCCAAAATCTTGCACCCCATTTGACCCAGGCTGCAACAAATACTTCCTCTGCCGTGATGATGGATACCGAAGCGGCTTTACGTATGCGGCCTGCTCGCCCAGGGCTCACCAATTTCCCTACGGCCAAGGCCGTCCGTTTTCGCCCCCTTCATCTGTGTATTTGCATTCGGACACGTGTGTACGCATACATATATATGTGTTGGCGACCAATTTCACGGCTTCTCCCCTGAGGGGGGGGGGGGGGCAAGCAAAGGAAAGCCTCCCCAAATGAAGTTCATCTTTGCAAACCCCGTTTGCGTTCGGTTACTCATGGGCGGCGTGTAGCACCACGGTAACCTTGGTGCACGGAAAGTGTAAGTGTATGCAAAAACAAAGTCACCTGTGGGTGCGCGAGTTAAAACACGGGGTTGATGATGGGGCTGCCATGTTTTGCTTTACTTTCGCCCCGCGCCGCACCTGAGGCATTTTGTTTGGCCGCTTTTTTGGACAGTGGTGGTTGTAGTTGTTGTTGGTGGAGTTTGGTGAAATTCCGCGAATTGTCAGGCCCTCTCTCTACGCATCGGCAAGTTGGTAAGTGCTTTAAAAGAAATGTTTCATTTCCATTCAGCTCCAAAAGATTCGAGCAAAGGAATTACCATAACAGTAAGCGGGGTCTTTGGCTAGTGTCAGTCGGGGGGGTTACAATGGACACTCTCTCACAGCCTACTGATAAAACGAAAAACATTGTACGGGTCGATATGGAAGAGTTTTCTCAGTCTATTTTATCATACCGTAATGCATTTTACGATTCTACCAGACCACCTGGCCTCAGCGAGCTCAAAAGGGGACTGTTATCGGTCGATGACCACTAAAGGGCATCTGGGATATGGAGGTTGGGGGAAAAGGCCCTACGCAGTGGATGCAGTTGACGAGAAAAAAATTGAAAAATCGCTTTGAAATCGTAAAAGAAAAACCCTTTCCTATTCCTCATTTGGATATTAATTTAAAAGAAAGTCATTTAAATGAGCAATTATCGTCCAGCAGTTCAAGCTCCTGTGTGGTGGAATCAGTTACAGCACGGCCATGTACCATTCAAGTTTCAGTTCGAATCTTGATCGGATCTAGGAGGAAGGTGATCGGCGCGCGCTTATCAACATTTTGGATTTTATCAAACTACAATCCAATACACTAAAATCGAACACTCTTCCTTCCTCTCTCTAATCCAAGTAGGTCAAAACTAAGGTGATTTATGGATGGATGTTGTCGTGATGTCATCCTTTCTATGGTGACTATGAGCACTATCGTGATCAATGACTGTGACCACATGCGGTACCACAAAGGTGAATTACTGCTTTCTCTCCGTGGCTTATGAGTAGTGACCTCCGCGCTCAAGACGGGCAAAGAGCTAACCCAACCCACAGAGAGTGAATCATCCCACTAAATTCAGCAACGGAGAGGAAAAACCCTCTTTCTGCAATCAACCTGTGCCAGTGCGTCAAACCACTCACGCAACACGTTACTACTTCAATCAGCCCTAAACGCACCAACACACACGCGCACACGGACGGACAGTCCGCTTTATGTAGTGTAATTCCCGGCAGTTATTATGCTAATTGTACGGTGTGTGTGTGTGTCGCGCAAGTGCCGCGCCAAACCAACCGTCGTCGTCGGCGTCATCGCGCGCACGTTGACTTATGTCATGCGACGCAATGGCTTTCTTCCATGGCACACTCCGCTCACCGCATGATGGATGCATAATTACTCACACACCAACACACCAACCAAGCAACAACGATAGAGCCACGTGTGTGTGTGTGTGACTGTGTGCATTCATTGCGTTTCTGAGCCCATCGGTAGCAGTGGTCAGGATGGCGCCAGCGAAAGGAGTGCGCACAAGATGACAACTTGATTGCCATTTTTCTGGACGATCTGCCAGTGGGGGGGGGGGGAGGGGATTTGCGTTTTTTTTTCCTTCCCTCCCCTCTCCTCTCCACCCCGATTACGTAAAGTGAGGGAAGCAAAACGTGGAGCATCATTTACACGCGATAAAGTTCCGGGAAGCCGTCGCCTTCCAAGTCGTCTTGGTCGTCGCCTTCTAACCATTTCTTACGCGTGTGTCAATCATGTTAGATTGGGCGTGTGTTTTGTTCGATGGCGAAGGAAGGGGGGCAGGTGGCCCGGAGATGATGTAATGCGAACATGTCATGATTTAAAATTGATAAGATGATTTAACGATGCGTTGATAGTGCGTTAAAGTGATGTACTACATTGTTGCGTAAGAAGACTTACCTTTTTTAAGCCAATTTTTCCTACTTTCTTCGGATATTCTTCAAAGTGGCGAGATGTGTTAATGTATTTATTTTAACACAGTAGAGCAAGAAATTTAAACATCAAAGTAAGGATTTGAATTGGGGTTTTGCAGCTTTGCATAAGCTTAGAGGTTCAAGCAACCCTTCGGCAGCCTTTAAGCAGCTTTGGAGCTGCTTGGAAATGTAAAATACACAACAACAGCAGGAATCACTCGATTCTCTTGAGTGTTCTTGAAAATTACATCTTCTTCTTCTTTGGCTCAACAAACGATGTCGGTCAAGTCCTGCCTGTACCCACTTGTGGGCTTGGCTTTCAGTGACTAATTGATTCCCCCCCATAGCAGGATAGTCAGTCCTACGTATGGCGGCACGGTCTATTTGGGGTTTGAACCCATGACGGGCATGTTGTTAAGTCGTACGAGTTGACGACTGTGCTACGAGACCGGCTAAAATTACATACAATTGTCAAATGTTCAAGATCAATGTTTACTATTCATCACAATTTTGATCAAAAAGAACAAAAAAATCTAATACATCCGTAAAGGTTCTGAGCTTCCCATACAAAAAGAAATTAATTAAAATCTATATTTTCGGATGTTTTAGTACAACATGAATAGCAAAGCAAAATCCAACCCCCACACCCCATAGAGTGATTGTTGTTTTTTTTCTATTCTCTTTATTTTCCGGATATTCTACACAGTTCCACGCACTTGTTCCTCCTACATTTTTCCACCGATAATACGTGTATAGTTTAAAGGGGGGAAGGGAGGGAGTTCCTCAGTGTATAGCTTTATTGCGCTTATTGTATTGAATGTTAAAACGGCATCGTA
Organism: Anopheles gambiae; assembly: GCF_943734735.2. NCBI lineage: Eukaryota > Metazoa > Arthropoda > Insecta > Diptera > Culicidae > Anopheles > Anopheles gambiae. Next base: position 33,675,965 of record NC_064602.1, on the reverse strand, counting down.
AACTGCACAATATAAGCACACTTCGCAGCCGGGACATGCTTCGATCGTTTTTCGAATTTTGTAAATTGTTCCAAAAAACAAACGAAAATTCCGTTACCTCAAACAAACACACACGCCAGAGTGCATTCTTCGCAGGCGCAATAATATCGCATTAACACCTAGTATATGGTTCGATTTATAAGACGCTATATTGTGGTATCGATTAATGTTACTTTACAGCTGTTTTGTATTTGCGAGTGATGAGATGAAAATGGGGGAAATTCTGTGTTTTTGTTGTTGTGATTATAATGTTATAAAGTTGTGTGACACTGACAACGTTAAGGTGGAAGAATGCAAATGGCATTTTCTAGGTGCACAGCAGCTTGTCTGGTTTCAAAGCTGCACATTGAAAAGGGGGTTTAAAGATCCAAGACTGCGCTGCTTGTGGCAGGTGGCAGGATGTTCCGAAACGTAGCAAAATGTATGTTGTGCATCGTATCAAGGGGTGAACAAGATTAATGCTAAAACAGTAGTTGCCTAGCGACCAGCTACGACCAACCAGTTGCTAGCTCGCTCGCTCGCTCGCTTGCTGCTCCGGATCGATTTATTTAAGCAACGGCCAATGTCCTGTTCCTCCTTTCTACGCCCTTCTCAATGTTCCGCTGTAAAAACAGACAGAACAAAAATACTGATACTGCCACATTTGTGCGCTTTTCGCCTTGTTTTTTTTTTGCATATGTTACTGCTATTTATCACCCTATTGCCGGATTAGTACATCTATCGCGTGAATTGATTAACTACGCTTTTTAGCTTAATTGGAGAGGAAAGTTTAATTGATTCTGCTGCATTCGCTGCTGCCAGTTCGTTTTTGTGTGTTTGTTTTGCGCCGATGCTTCGATGCCTGCTTCGATTATGCAAAATCCCAATTCTATCCCAGCTCCATGTGCTGGAGTGTGAGCGGGTGTGAGTATAGGAAAGTTCAAGGAAAGCTTCTTCCATCTTACTTTAGAAACGTTTCCTGTTGGGTTTTCTCGCTATTTTATATGGTATTATTTTCAATTTAATTGGGAGGAAAAAATGCTCTACTGCAGAAGATTTTTGTTTTATGTGAAATGTTTCTATTGTGGATTGAATGAACATTAACGTCTGATTCTCATTGAAATATGTAACGGCTATTCATTTGTAATTGTGATTTCGATTGTGAAACTGTGTTTTTTAAATGTATTTGTATATCTCTACGTATGACTTCAATGTGTGCAGTTCCGGTGGGCGGCTTGTTTATTACGTTTTTTTATTCGTTTATTAATTTCTAATAATTTTCCGTTTTTTTATTTTATTTTGCTTGCTTCGCGACATAAAAAATGTACCGATTTTTTTAATTTCCGATCGTTCCGTTTTGGCATAAAATTTTGTAAACGTTTCTAAAACGTGTAGAATACATACACAAAAAAACCGATACCGATTCCGAATTGTTACTCCCCTTTGCTGCTCCCGCTGCTTTCGACCGTAAATTGCTCTAATTTCGTTTTATTTGCGTTATTGTTTTCCCATTTTGTTTTGTTTTGTTTCTCGCTGTTATATGTTCAGAAATAGTATAATAGTTTAATTACCTTTAATGCACACGTTCTTTATACTCGTGCTTGTATGCGTATGTGTATATAGTTTTAAAAAGGACACGATTATCAAACACGACGCGTTTAAATACATATTGTGTTTTAACTGTGTTGTGTTACATTCGACTTCAAACAATCGCCCCTACCCACGATCACTTGAGAACTTGGCTTCAGATGGATCAATCAAAACCGAGGAGATAAAAACGAGGAGAACAATTTGTCCCGTTTTTTGTTTGTTGATGCTGGAAGCTGCATATAACACATTCGAATCAAAGTTTTATACACTATTTACATAAATACACATTGTGTTACAGCAAATGAGTGGTGGAGCGCGTGAAAGGGAGTCATATAAGGTGTGTTAAGTAATTAATACTCTCTTCCGGCTACAAGTAAAAGACACGCGTTACACAGTGGCTCGCATGAGGCTGCCACAAAACCTTCGCTAGAAAGAAACGCAAACGGACTTATAAACTTAAGTAAAGCTCAGTAAATAATGCTTCGAAAATCGCCTTTTTTCTCCCCAAATTAAATTTGTTGGAAATGAAAACAAAGCAAAAGCAACGCTACCGGTGAAGCTACCGGAGTAATAGAGGCAGTAGGGCAGTGTTTTGGGTGTTTAACATAACAATAACTAAACTCAATATATATATATACCGTACAGGCTAATGCATTCTTGTGCGACAGCGTTGTTGTTGACCTGGCCTGGCAGAGGGACCGCCCTTCTTCAATGCCTACCCCCCCTTGGACCGAGCAACAGCTAAAACTAATGTCATAACATAAAATGTACACAACGGCGTGATCATCGCTCGATCGTAACGCGCTTCCCCATGCCTTCGCATAACTCAAATTGGCTCCTTCTTCTCCTGTTCTGTTCGGTTCTCCCGGTTTGCAGGGACACTTTTTTGGGATTTCGATTTTTGGCAATCATTCTACACTACTTATTACAACAAAAGAAAGTCGATCATAACTGTCGATCAAATTCGAGGTTCGAGGCATCATCGTGCTTAGTATACGTCTTCTCTGTAGCTACGTTGTTTTTTTTTTAAATTAAAAATTGTTAATGTTAATTGCTAATCCCTATACTAAGAATGCGTATTTGTTGTGTGGCAGAGGATTCAAGCGTCCGTTTCAAAAAAGGGGAGCCATATGGAGAGAACTGTCAATTTAAACCCAATCATTGATCTTCGATGATCAGTCTTCATTATTGATGTTCAATTCACTTCCACATTCAACGTGTTCGTTCTCCCTCCCAAACAAACTCCCCTTTGTAAGAAAGGATTGTTTGTGCCTGAAGCCGCCCGTTGCCTATTTAGCATGGTTTAGCATGAACTTGGTGTGAGTGAGAGAATGAGTGTCGAAACATGACTGATTTTATTAAATATTAATTATTATCCGTATTAGTATATGTGTACTTGCATCCTTTGCTCCCTGGCTTGTTTGTTTGTTTGTTTTTTTGTTTGTTCACAGTACAACACAGGGGCTCTCCGTTCAAGTCCTTCAAGTATGTAGGCGATCTATGTATTTATGTATACTTTTTCTACAAACTATTAGCGTGAAGGTAAGCGAACTGCTCGGGGTGGAAAATGGTGGAACCAGAAACAAAACAACTTTAAGTGTGTTTTTTGGCTGGTCACAGTGTACTCAACACTTCCCCCAAACATTAAACCAGGCTTCAAATTCGGCTTCGTAATTCGCTACGAATACTCTGCACAGTCTTCCCCAAAAGTCTTCCCAGTGATTAAATTAAATATTTTTCCACGCTCTTCCCCACAAATACACACACATCCACGAGAGGATCATATTGCTGAGAGGATGATTTGCTAATCGCGCGCGACCCGCTGATGCTATCTTAAGGATGAGGATGATGATGGATGATAAAAACACTATATTCCGACCATTTCGCGTACATTTGGGCACGCATTTGGCCATCGTCGATTACCGGTTGCTTTCGACACATCTTGGTGGCATCTTCGTCGTTAGAAGTTTAGGTGTGTGTGTGTGTTGTATGAGTTTTTGGTCCGCTTAGCTGTGTGATCCCCGCATCAATCCCGTCTCCGTCGATTATGTGCAGTGGTCTACCCTTACCCACAGGCCCCGGGGACAGCTCAGCAGACCGTTTCCATCGGCACCCGGTTGGAGGTGGTGGTGGTCGTGTTGTTCGTGCAGGTGTTGTTCGTGATCGATTCGCCCATCGAGGGCAGCCCGTGCGACGAGCTGGAGTGCTGCGGACCGTGCGTGGTGTTCGTGAACGAGCGGCCCGTTTTCGAGTTCCACAAGCGCTTCATGGCGGCCCAGACCTGCGGGGGAGAAAGGGAGGGGAAAAACACGATGGCCGCAGGACGGGGAAAAAAGACGGAAAAATGGGAATAGTTATAAATTGTGATTTTATTTTCGCATACCTAGAATTAGAATAATTAATATGAATGTGCATCGCAGCCGGAAGAAGGTTTCTCGCGGTGCTTTTGTTTTTCCTCACAGGACATTAGTTTTGTGACCTATGCTGCCCTATTTCACTCGACTGCACCGTGCAGGTGTGAAGAGGGTGAGTGAGTGCATTATGCTGTTATAAGCTTTGCGTTTTGTTTTTTTCTCTCTCTCGTTTGCTTCCTGTTTGTGCCAAAGTTACTCTTCCAGCAGAGAAAGACAGCTCCAATTGTCAGTCAACTAGGCAGAACAAGGCTTCGCTTCGGTTGGCTTTACGACGCCTGGGCGGTAAAGGTTAATTTCGGTTCGTCCGACGGACGGCGATGGTCGGATGCCGCTCTAACCACCATCGATCGTGTCCGGAGCCATCCGCAGATGACACCGGTGCCAAATGAGATTTTGTGGCTTTGAGCTTTCGCTCTCTGTCTCTCTATGCTTCCAAAGGGCAAAGGAGACGTTGGTGGAGCGTTAACAATGGAGCCGCCACCATCAGTCGGAAGCGCTAGTTTGTTTCGCGGTTCGCAAAAGGTGAAGCGGTTGATTATGTATAATATTATGGAAGAGAAAATATATGTATTGGTGAGCGTCTTGTGCTATTTTTGGATCATCAAATAGCTGTTTTCTACATTTTGGATTTTGAAAATAACTACAAAATAGTAAAACATCCCAATACAGTGTTTTAAGACGGTTAAAATGTAAAGATTTAGAGGTTTAGGGTTCATTTTATGGGGAAAATACTAAGTTAAAAATAATTGCAAATTATTCTCTCAACTTCATTAAAGTGCAGTTTGTTTTAAATTTTTACAATTTAAAATAAGTCAAGCAAAATTATTAAATGCCCTTTTTTGCTCTAATTATTAGCACGCTAACCTATCAAACTGCTGCGTAGCGTAACGGACTGCTTCTTCAGCAGGTTCAACCATTCCATGATCTCTTCTTGCTGCTAACAACAAGCAGCGCTGGAAGAGAAACTCCTTTCGACTGGCGATAATAATAAAAAAAAAACAGACACACACACACACAGCTAAAGTTCGATCGATGATTATCGACTTGATTTGGCAGCAGAAGGTAAAGCAGAAGTCAGCAGAAACTTACCTGCGGTTGACAGCCGACGACGATAAAGATGAAGACGCCCTGCAGCGCGTTGATCAGATCGGTCACGATCCAGATGTAGTTCGGGCCGCCGACGGCCCAGGAGATGACGTCCGCCACCCAGGTGACACCCATCACGACCACCAGCTTGAGGCAGACGCGCCCCAGCGCGGCACTGTAAGAGGGAGAAGAAACCAAACCGCGGCTAAGCATACCACATGGAGAGAGAAAGAGAGAAAGAGAGAGAGAGAGAGAGAGAGGGGAAGGGAGAGGGCAAACAAAGAGAGGGAGAGAGAAAGAAGGGGGTTGGTGGGTCATTAAATCATGCCAGAAACGAAACATAACGCACGCACAGAACACATACACACATTCACCCTGAAAGGACGTAACATATTCCCGATTTTTTTGCTTATTCTAACCGGACCGAAACAACAACACAGATGGGGGGAGATACTCTAACTACGTCATGTTCTACAGATACGGGGCCAGGTCGGGGAGAGCACATAAGTCTAAATTTCCACAACAGCACATTCTATCCCGACCCTCCCGAAACGGGAATTAAAAAGTGCACCAAAAATGGCCACAGTTGGCTGGCGGAAACATGCAAAGCGCGTCCCCAATGCATGGGAGGTAATGTGGCATGTGGCCATTTTGCCATAATTTTTACGCCAACTACACATCGCGTCGCAAGTCCTCATATTCCTCGTGGTCTGGGTACAAGGTACCCTGCAGCAGCCCTATTTATTAGTAGAGCAAAACCTGCCCGCTCGCTACTCGTTGGCCACCATTGCTCTGTGGCGTGTGTTTTATTTTATTACCATTTTACTATTAGATTTATCACTCGTCTGTCGTCTTGCGCACCCCCCATAGTCGGTTGCCCTGGTAACCGAGATCGGCGCAAAGTACCGCGACGGTGCACTATCGTCCTTATTCCGCCTTTTGCAGAATGCAGATTCCGGAGACAGAAGCGGCAGACAGAAAGGGGGGAAAAGGTTGCTTTCTACCAACAGATAAAACACAGCACAACACAAGCATTCTCTCCACACAAATGGATTTCCGCCACAAGGAGCAACACAGCAACGGTGTACCGAAAAAAAAAGCGCAAAAAAATGTTGCAATAAATCCTTGTAAAGAGGGCGATAGAGGGAGAAATAGACAGACAGACACAAGAAAAAACTATCGCCCGCAATGATACAGATTTTTGTACTTGCCGACTCGTAGCGCCAGCCCTTGTACCGAGGCCTATGAACACACACCGTAGGTGGTCGACTTTTCCGGCCTCGTTGTGTCGCGGCCCAAGAGCCCACCCAGGCGGGGTGGGAAACTGTCCCATCCTTCATCCCCAACCAGCAGCCTCCTCTCTCGCACAAACACTGGAGCAAATTGGCCTCAGCTTCAGCTTTCGTGTCTTTTGCCAAACAAGAGGGCAACCAGGGGGGAAAAGCTTTACCCCATTTTTACTTCAGGGAGTTCATTACCAAGGCCGAGCGTTGGATTTGCTGGGCGGAAAAGACAGGCGAGATTGAACGTAGACACACTCTCGGCTTGCACCAATAAATCTATATTCACCACGACGGGAAACCTGACACGAGATAAACGTACAGCGGTACAGTCTCTCGCGATCTTTGAAGCGCACTTGTGCCCTTGACAACTACCAGGTGGCTACTCGACCCAATCGAACTCACCGAGTAATCAGTGTGTGTGTGTGTAATTGAACGATTGATGTGATAAAAACTGCTGATGAAATTAAATTCAAACAATTCTCCCCATTTCGGGGGAAAGCCTGGTAATACGCCGCGTTGCCATGGCAGTTTATCGCCGTGAAGTCCGATTTATGTCGGCGTGCAGGATCGAATGCTTGTCATCGACCGTGTCCCCTTCTCAGGGTGTCCTTTAAGGTAAAGAGATTCGTTAACAACCTGGACCTGGAGGAGGGTCGGAGATTTAATTGGAAAACAACATCCTCCGCCCCGTGAGGCAGAACGACAGATTGACCTGGTCGTTAGGCGTTCTGTTGAAGTCTTCCTCTCTGCAGAGGAGATCAAATTTCACTTGCACTTTGTTCATGAACGAAACCTCTCCATTCCCTTGTTGTTTTCGTGGGCAAGCTTTCAAAGTGTAGTCTTTGTAGTTGCTACAGAATAAAAAGCATAAAAATCTCTCCATGCTTCTACTGTTTGCGCATAACTCCAGCAGAAAGTGCTCCCTAAAGATGCGGGTTGGGCATTTTTCACTCTTTGTCTCTGTTTAAGGGCATGTGAGCAAGTACGTTTGAAGCTTTCTTGCTTCGTGTTTTCCAAGCACTGGAAATAAAATTAGAAACCAATTGTTTTGTACCCGGTTTTTTGCATAGTTTTCGCCCCTTTTCCTACGCTAATTGATCTTGATTCATTTGCTGAAAGTGCATCTTGCTTGGGCTGGATGCAGTTCAACCTCTCTTTTTGCAGCATTCGTTTTCCTTCACTCAAGGTGAACATTGAAAACAATGTGAATAAAAACGTGAGTAGAATGTGCCAGCTAGTGCACTTTTTGGGGAAATCGTTTAAAAGTTTCCTTTCCTTTCGCGGAATCGGCTTGAGACGGATTCCTCAATTAGGAAACTGTACTTTTTTCCCCTGCTGGGTTCTGAGATGACGTTGAGAGGCTCCGTTCATTTGAGGATGAGTTTCTTTTCTGCGATATCTCTTGGCTGTGTATCCATCCAGAGTGGCTCTTCTGGTGCTGCAAAGCATCAGTTCCATTTCCTTCGCTTCATTGCAATTTTAACATCCTTTTAATTTGATTTCAATTTTAGATTTACGAATGGTGCCAAATTACACTGCCAACCTTCTCCAAAACTGTATCGAAAGAACGTACACATTGATAAAGTGGCAATTTATTGTTCATGTGACAGTAAAACATTGCCTTCTCAAGCACGAGGCAAAACGGGGAGGGAATGAGGTAATTGTACCTAATTAAACAATTTCTCCTTTCAGATTTACGACATCACATTCCAGTGTTAACCGGGGGTGTACGAATTCTATCGAGCAACAATCGAGCGGAAATTTTCCTCTCCAACGGAAAAAAACTCAACGTCTATGCTATAATGAAAAGTAGAAAACTTTGGCTGCGCTACCACCGGCACTGGAGAGGTCCTTGAAATGATTTTCATCGAGTGCCAAATGAAGGCATACAAACACAGCAGGCATACACCCACACATACCAAACACTCGGGTTTAGGGAGGATTTTAATTATTTTCCACCCGTTTTGATGCTCCTGTGCACATTGGAGTGGTTTTCAGTACTTGTCGGGGTACCAAGTGTGTGTAGCGGAGGAGATGATGACCTCAGATTCCCTTTTTGCTGGGTTTTATTTTTTCGGAGGTCGAAGTTTTGGACCACTCGATCCATGCGCCCGGAAATTGAGGTTGAGCGCGCGCGTAATGGGATCGGTTTGTCGGTTCCTTATTCTACCTTCTCGGAACGGAAAATCGTTCCACCAGCCGTCTATGAAGCAGTATGTGGATATCCGCTGTGTCCGGTTGTACAAATTTGCTATAAATCGAAAATTGCTTTCGACTGGGGGCACGTTAAAATGTGCTGACCCATATACGCGGCGAAGTAGGGGAGCTTGAAAGAGAAAGCTTAACCAGTCCCTGTCTCGCTGTCTCTCTCTACTTCCGGGGGAAAGGAAAAGCAAACGTTTTTCCAACTCTAGTGTGTTTAACATCCGATTTAAGCGGCTGCCACCGCTACTTTTCTGCTGATTGAACGCTTTTTGCCCGTTCTGCTGGATTGGGGAGAGAAAATCGAACGTGAACATGGCGTTTCGTGTACCGCAACACAGCTCGTCGTCGCTCTGCGAGTGAAGTTTGCAAAAGTGATTTTCCGAACCCGTTTTGGAGACCCCTGCTTTATACCACCACCGGAGGATTCATAATGGAAACTAATATTTGAACAACGCCAGCGACAAATTATGATCGCGAAAGGTGGACGACGACAACCACCAGCGTCGTACGATTTTGCCGGGGGAAAACTACTCGTTCTCGTTCGTGAACGAGAATATATTGCCCACCATTTATATTGGTTTGCTACAGGAGCTCATGGTGGCCGGTTTTGGTTGTCTTCGCACCGATAAAGCTCTTTGGAACATATAAAGCAGGCAAGAAAAATGGGCATTAATTTGGAGATGATATTTTTAAAATGGCAATTCGTTGAGCATTTTATAGAAATAAAGGAGCTTGAAATTTCATATTTTTTCATTCATATAGTGGACCAGTGCCTGAATGAAACGTTTTGGAAAGAAAAACGAAGTCCAATTCTGTCGGTATTCTTTAAAGTCGTTGCCGCTAAATTTTGACTCTAACTCACTTATTTTTGTCTCGAAGGCACCAATTTTTGACAGTGCGCATCAATTTTTGCCCGAAGGCATCAATTTTCGACTGTGACCGAATCATTTTATTTATAAAATTGTACGTAATTTCTGAAACTATGTGTTCTGAAATTATTAAAGAGGTTAAGAGGCGAAAGAACTCCGCAGGAGCCAAAGCCTCTCTAAACCATACTAACAACAACATTATTAAAGAGGCGAAAGAACTCCGTTGGAGCCAAAGCCTCTATAAACTATTCAAACAACAACAATTCTGAAATTTTTTTAATTAAGATAAGTAGTGAATAATTTTATTGATAGAATTTAGAATGAAACAATTGTTTTGCTAATTTTGAATGTTTTAATGGAGTGAAAAAATTGGCATGTATTTTCAGCTGTTAAATTTAAATATTTTATAATTTTTCTCAAGAAACAATCAATTTACACAGATTTTGTATTTTTTATGATATGTAACAATTGTTAAAAATCTGCTTAAATACCTTGAAAAATTGTCATGATTCCTACAGGAGTCAAAAATTGATGACTTACAGACAAAAAAAGGTGCGTTAGAGTCAAAAATTGATGCCTTCTAGGCAAAAATTGATGCGCACTGTCAAAAATTGATGCCTTACAGTCAAAATTAGGTGGCAACGACTGTAAATAAGGTATCAATTTGACTTTGATATCCCTGAGATACCTTGAAAGAGCACAAACAATGCTTGAATGTTTGCCAAATATGCTCTCATGTCTAAGAATTTGAACATTAAAGTACTCTTTAATCTTTAGAAGAATCAAACATGTATCTTCAGTTATCAAAATTTCCCAAAATTCTTAGTGCTTACTAATATTTGACCAAAATCGTTCTGTTTCATCCACTTAAACTAAATCCCAGAGCATTCGACAAGCTGTTGTGATGGATAATGAATAACGTCTCCGTGTGGTGTCCTGTCAAACGTTCTCAAATTCCAATAAAAGCATCCCGTTAAAAGCATTAACACAATCCATAGTTTGATCAGTCCAGTATGTGTCCGTATGTACGAGATCGTGGTGTGTTAGTGTTCGTTTCATTGCATTAGTACTGCTAGTACTCAACTACTCGGGGTGCGATCTCTAGCAGATCCTACCCGTGACGCTACAGCGATTAACCACAGACAGGGGAAGCAACAAGTGAAGGCTAGTTACGGATAGAATTATAGACGGGAAAGAGTCGCGAAGAAAGAAAACGATAACTCAAATCGGTGCCCAAGAGTCTTACCGTTCCGTCGTAGACTTGACATCGTCCCGCTTCCATAGGCCACAGGTCAGCTGGCGGGCGGTCGAGGCGAACAGTAGCAGATTGATGCCGAGCAGGATGCCGATCGGGCCGAAGAAGTAGGTCAGCATTTCCATATTACCTGTGAGGTGATGAGATGAAGGAGAAGCAAAGAAAACGCAATGAACATAATGTGCTGACACATGTGAGCAAACGATCGTACGGAAAGATCCACATACACACACACAAGCTGTATAAATGTTATGCACGCACGACCCACAGACGGATCTGTCCCTCGTCGCCGGGACCTTGCCCCGGAGGCGATTTGATGTAATCCAGGGACCAACCCATCATTAATGGATCAACAACGGCGGCGCTGTTTCCCCCCGGAGGCCGCTCGTGCTCATCTCGCGGGCCGTGTGCGAAGAAGCAAGGTGCAAGTCAGCAGCGCACACACCTTTCTCTGGGGCGTGTGTACGTTTCTTTCGTGGAGATGGATTTTGTTTTGATGATGGAGACTTGGAGTTTGAAGTTGGCTCAAAACTGGGCCAAATCAGTTGCGTCGCGTCAGCCCTGGTGTTAAATCATTTATTATGGGCAATGAAATAAGCATTAATGCCATCGCGGGGATGTTGTATGACAGCGACCAACTTGCCAACTTCGAAGCGTTAATGTCCAATGAACAGCAAACTGAATCATCGATTTGAAACTGACTGGTCTTGGAAATGGTGCTTAATTTTATACCGAAAATACAAACGCCACACAATAAATGAACTCAACCGTATAATTTGATTGTATCGTATAATCCTGCCCAGTTCCACTCCAGACATTGGAAGAGTCGTCCAACATAGGGAGACGGACTCCAGACATACAACACAACAGTGTATCTCATTGTCTGATGGCAATAAATTTGCAGTATTGACTCTCTTCTACGTCCTCTCGTGGCAATCCCCGGGCAGAGTCGGTGGATATTGAAGTGGATTAGATTTGTCCGTTCCGATAAACGACACCGAGTACACCCGGATACACCGACCCGTTGCAAGAGAACGACAAAGAGAACCCTAGCCCGGAAAAGTCTACAATGTAAAGCGGGAAATGCCGGCAAAGAAAAACACAGTAGAACACAAACCAACAAAAAACACCGTTGAAAGATACGCGAGAACGAGAAAATAGAACGCTTCCAGCAGCGGGTTCTAATGACTGCCGGGTACGAAGGACGTGCGCGATTCCATCGATCGTCACAGCAACTGCTGTTAATTGATGAAACAAAGATACCCATCGACAATGTATGGTGAAGGATAGGATATTTCCGCTGTCTCTCCGGCAGGAGGATGTGTGCAAATATTTACATTTTATCGACAAAGCGGAAAAAGGAATTTTAAATTAACGATTTTACCCGTCCCATCCTTCTTTCACGCTTCTGTTTCTGTGCATTATTTGAACTGAAAGTAGACTCTATCTCTCTGTCTCCGTGTGTGCACCTGTTGTTGACGATGGGAAGGATATCGCATTTCTTCGCCAATACTTTTCCCACTTATCCTCTGCGCTCTGTCGAGCAGTTCCTCGTCCAAGCCTCACGTTCACCGTTCGAGTTGGGTTCGAGGAAAATCGAAATGCTGCTCTGCCTTCTCCTTCACGGAACGGTGCCGGCGAATTGTTCGGGACTAGGAAATAGAGGAATTCCGTGCAGGATCTCTTCACTGCTTTCACATTCTTTTTGATAAAAGGTGGCTTGAGTCGTGCCACCGAGGGGAGTAGTGCCAAGGTGGACATTTTCCCGGTGTTCCGGTGGGTGGCGTCAGTGAATGGAACTAACGGGAATTTTATGCTACTTTATGGCAGTTGCTAGGACGACCCAAAACCGGGCACGTGCAGCGATCCTGTTGGACCCGTCTCCGTGGCAACAATTGAAGAGCGGAGAAGATGTAGCAATTCCACTGGGTTGGAAAACTTGTCACAAAAGCGATCATTCGATAAAAATAGATTGTAATGTAGCTATCGTGTGATAAATTGGAGTTGGTGGGAGTTTAGTGCCATTTTTTCGGAAAATGTTTGTGCCGTAAGGAGTACAATTCTTGTTAAGATTTGTGAGTCAACCAGTCAATCTTTGTTTGTACAGAAATAGTTTTTGTTCACCTGATCGTACAAATGTGTATAAAATTCGGGAATTGCATGTCCAAAAAGCTATTAGAAATGAATTTGAAGCTTGGAAAGGTATTAATCCACCTTATGAAGAGAAGAAAGCGCGCAAACTCCAAGGCAACATTGTTACGGTGCCAGGACAAGGAGACCTGTGTCTGTCTCGTTTCCTGTTTCCTGTCGCTGACGGCAATGCCAATACATAAATCAAATCGTCTATCGATTTCTATGCTAAAGCACCAACCCACCCATTATGGTGTCTGTCAGGTGGTGGCCATGTTTGTAGCTTGGACCAAGCACAAATACCCACAGTGTGCGCACCGCGTGCAACCAAGGATTACATTGTCCGTGTGCTTGCCGGACGATAAGAAAACCTCTCCAGGCGACATTTCACTGTTTTCTTCCTCAATAGCCTGTGTACATTGCCGCTGAGGTATGAGTGAAAGTGCGCGCACATGGTACACATAAATTTGCACGCTGTTTTTCGCTGTTCTCATCGTTCAATCACTCTGTCCCTGGGGAGGTTGCTTTAGATCAATTCTCCGCGTGCGCGCACACCTAAGTCTATATCGGTTTCACGCCTTTAGCCACAGGTCTAACTTTTTGAAGCACTTGCGCACCCTTCCTGTGTTGACTCTTCTTCCCACCCACTCGAGCAGTGTCGGCCAAAACTCGAACCCGATCGGGAAAGCTGACCACGCATTACTTTCATGTTCAAGGTCCGGGGCAAAAGCGGGCCAGATCTGTGCGATCGTTGCATGCTCTGTTCCATGATTAATTCGATACATAGTCAAAGCGCTTGCGAACGTAGGACGACGATCTCGTCCGTCCCGAACATCCAACCATCGATCATCAGAGCTCAGAGATCAGAGAGCCAGCTGTCAATCTGAACCGATTGCGCCGATACGTCGCCTGACTTCGTTCGCTCTCTCTCTCTCTGTAAATAAATCCATCTGAACAACACTCCACTTGTTTCACCGCCTCGCAATATGATTCGTTCCACATTTTTTCCTCCTCCCAATAATGGGTGGAAATTGGACACCCAACTTCACGCTTCTTTAAGTCGCCCGATTTTCGCGTCACCTCCGCGACGGTCCGTTGATAGGTAATGGCCCGGAGGCTATTTTCAACACTTTCGGCTCATTTATCTACGCCCTTGATTTGGATTATGATTTTGTTTCGTTGCTCTTTGGTTGAAAGAAATCAAATCTGGACAAAAAATAAGTCAATTTCAAGGCTAAATCTTAGCCGGCTTACCGTGTATGGTGCGCGGGACGAGAGCGTTTAGGGCGCGTTGAACACAATTTGGGCACCAAAAAAACTGGAAAATAATCCATTAATAGTCACTCGTACGACTTATTAAGGTGCGACACAGTTTTGGAAGCCTAATTTCGGATGGCTTCTGTTACGCTTTGGACAGAGTTGGTTATCACATGGTGACAGCGAGTGGCATTGATTTTTCATCCCCGACTTAATTACGTGCATAGATGGATGACACTCTCTCCTCGCCCGACATTTGAAATGGAAACTTCCAAAAACACACACAAACACGGTAGCAGTAGAGCCTCACTTTTTGGAGTGTAAAAATCGGAAGGAATCTCCACCCATTTGGACTGTCTGTGCTGTCGCAGACGACAAACGGCCATGATTGATTATAGCCCGGATGATGGTGATGATGCGGACGTTGAAATGTGGAGCAGTTGGTCAGTGAATGGCCTCCGGAGGTGTACTCTCAAACGCTTCCAGTGTTTTTTGTTGTTGTTTTGTAGGCCTTTAATCCGAACGAAAGCAAATGGCGTTCGCGAGAGGAGATGTTAAGAGGGGCTTTAATTTATTATTCAAAGTGCGCTCCCCCCGGTGCGCTGTGGTCGAACGTCGAGGAAGTTCTCACGATGGACATATATCGGAGACCGGGATCGGTTCTCGGTAGCGAAACCGGATGGGACTGATAATTTAATTAGCGTTTCTCCAACAAACACACCACACCCGACGCTGGGAAGGAGTAGCCTTAACTTTGTAGGTTAGTTTCTGCTGTCTGCGCGTTTAAAGCCTAATAAACGGCAATGGGTTGTTTTCGGTTCAATTCGAACAAGACGACCTTGGCAAAGGTGTATCGAACTGACGGCCACTCCAAGTCCAAGGCGCTGATCGTTAGGCAGCAGCACGAGATTCTTCGCCCGAGGCGATGCGCAAAGAACAGTAACTCTTGGTCCATCATTATCGTCAAACCCTGTGCTGTGCAGTAAAAAACAGTGCAGTATTCCAGTATTCCATTAACGTTATTTCTCGCAGTTGAGCGTTAATCGAAAATGAAGTTTAATGAAGCGAAAGTCGTCGCGCGATCAAGCGGTGGAGCTGTGTTCGTTCCGCAGAACGAATGGAATAGCAAGCAATTGCCGCAATGATCGCCGCAGGGCATTAGAAACGACGCAAGGATTGTCCTCCTCGAAGACTCGAAGGTGGCACAAGTGACCCAATTCCAAGGGGAGAGAAGGAGAGAGAGCAAACTTAAAAAGTAATCGCCAAACTTATTGCGCGGTAACAAAACGCACTGTTGATCCACCGTGTGTGTTTGTGTTTTTCTTACCGTAAGCTCAACGGGACAAAAAGAGTGTCCACATTCCCTCTCCACGAACGTGCACTAATGATTCTCGAGTGACGGGAAGGAACGCAATTTTTATTACCATCACCGTTCGTCGCTGTTGTCGTCGTCGTTGGTGTTTCCCCCTGCAGGAGCGGATTTGACGTTGCAACCTTCATTCCTCCCGAACAAAAAACCCCAGGAAAACAATTACCAATCGTTCGATGGATGATTTAGTACCCCTGCACGAAAGAAAGTGAAGGTGGCGCAGTAGTAGTAAAGGTGAGTTTTCTATGAAAGGGTCATGCCTTTGGCTGCTAATTCAAAACAGCTTCCGCGTAGCATAGCAAGGTCCCTTTCGCTCCGCCGTGACTGCGGCGGCTACTGGTAGTGGAGTGGTCCTTTCACTTTTCCCCCCATTCCATTCCAATCAAGCACGCCGGAAACGAATTTGACTGACTAATAAAGAGAGCAATTGAGTGATTGACAGAATAATGAAAGAAAGAAGGTGCGCATTTGGTGCTGGCAGTGTGAGAGGTAGCAACGAACGCACAGTTTCCGTTCAATTTCAAGCTCAATATTGTTGGGATTGATTGGTTATTTTGTGCACTAAAAACTCAATTAGAAAATTCTGTTCATTTTCAGTTGTTGGCAAATTTCTTGTTTAAAATTGTCTTTAAATTTCAACTGACATAAAACATGCAACATCAACTGTCTCTTCCTAATGGTCAGCTACTGTCCTCGACTATCTTCGAAGTCGTGCTGTCATCGAACTGTAGACTTTATAAGCTGCATCCAGCCTCAGTTGCATCGGCAAAGTAGCGTCCAGTAGCGTCCCTGTCTACATGTTGTCATATTTACTTATTTATTTACCGGACAACCGACCACGCCAATACATCCCACTGGTACAACATGCAGGGTGGACATACGACACGGGAAACGATTATCCAGACAGGTGCTCCTGTGCACTGTACTTGCGGGGTTTTGTTGAAACATGGTAACCGTACACACACACACACACACCGTTTGCCATAAAATGTGTCATTCTGCCGAACGAAAGCGCGTGTTTCGCGAGGGCGGTGGCGCAGTGTTTGCGCGAAACATGCACGACCCCTGCCTTTAGTGTGTGTACTACGCATATTGACATCCAACATTGAGCACGTGGAATGGGTGGTGGTGAAAAGCGTTTTATTTATTTGACGCTATACATATTTTCAATTAAACAAACGCCCTCTCACAGACGCGCCGTGGCTTATGCCTTAGCCTTTGCTAGCGTCTGGTTGGGAGTCGAAGAGGAACGGTCTTGAGGGATTTATCAAATAAATTACCCTAACAACGGGCAACGACACTTAAATGCCGTACGATACGTGGACTTTTGCCAACTGTAGAGTCACAACAAATTGGTCTCATTTAAATGATCCCAAATGGTTTACTTTTAAAATAACATTCTCTAAGTTATTTTCAATATCCAATCGTTGGCCAATTAAATTGTACGTGAAGACGAATTAAAACAATCGCTTGGTGGGAATCGATCAAACCAACACGTTTGCGCCAATACTGTGCGTACATTGAACTTCCGTGCCATTTTCTCAAACCCAGTCTGCGAAGAAGTAGCTTGTTGTGGGCAATCGGGTAGGGCGTCATTAATTATAAGTTTAATTGAATCAAACACTGCAACATTGCAATGCAATGCGTGACCGGGCGTGCTTAGAATGCAATCAGGATGCACTTTAGTGGGGAAGAGGAGGGAGTAGAAATAGTTCAAGAGTCGTTGCACAATTATCGTCACGTTTTCTACAGTCCCCAGGAATCGGTCAACCGTTTTACACAAATTGACGATTTAAACGCAAACACACGAGATATAAGTTCTTAAAGCGGAACAGTGTCCAACAAACAAAGAGCTCGGACAGTGTGTGATGATTAATGTGAACGATTCTAATGGAATGTAGGAATGAGATACAGGTGTTGCTACTTCCAACACGCAACTCAAATGTTCATTTAATTTGTCAAATCCCAACCACTTGCCAATGGTTGTATCCTTCGTGATAAGACACAATCCTTCGTCTTCTTCCTGGAGGGCGCTCCATATCCTTTCACTTCCACACTTCGTTCTTGGGCGACATAATGGATAGTGCAGATTAGTGATGTTGTGCCGCGTGTGTGAGAGAGATGCCGCTGAGCTCAAAAACTAATATTTAGCATTGATACAGAGCAGCGTGTCATAATTCACAGCTTCTCGTTAACAGCCGAATGCAACGTGGGGTGGGCAAAGGATTGGAGCATAAATCGTGTTGCGGAGTAACAAGATCGCACGATAACCGGGCGTGCTGAGCGGAGCTCGCATAAACTAACGGGAAAACAGCGACAGCAGCCACCACCCGGCCCGAAAAGAGCAGTTCATAGACGAACGAGTGTGTGTGTATTTATGCTCACACATCATCGACCCTTGCGCAGGTACCGCGATGCTGTTTCCGAGAATCCTCCCGCAAACGTTAATAGTCCAATAGAGAGAGAGAAAAAAATAACGCATCCACCAAACAACAAAACACAACGGAGCCGGTACGCATCTCCTCTGGCCGGCTTGGGGCGGCGTGAATCTGTATTTTCCACCCGCCGGGAAACGGGCCGGGTGGCCCTATGGACCGGCACCGGCTAAACGTCTAAACGAAGTAAAATTTATGGGCCAAACTGCGGGTCGTCCATAAATCAACTCGAGCCGCAACCCCTACCTATCCAGCGGTCGGTCGACATGCTGCGGTTCTTGCGGGGCTGCGTTTGCAAACTTTTGCCGCCAAAGGGAAGAAGCCGTCTCCGATCGGTCTGCAGACACTATGGTTAGGCTTTTTTTTGTTGTTGGTGGCATTGGTGGACTTCGACCACTATTTGCGCAACGGTTAGAAACAATGTTTGGAACTTTTCTGTTGATGCGTTTCTGCGCTGTTTTTCCTATTATTTTGGCCTTCCAACACCGAGGTCGGCGGGGAGATCGTAATCGAGCATCAAGTGGGGGAGAATTTCTCTCTTATCACGAACGGTCAGGTCTGGGCGGGGGGAGCAGGCCAAACGCTAAAAGGTCTCCGCGTCTCCCTCGAAACGGGACAAGGCAAGTAAGGCCACACCAATTAGGCGCGTTTGCCGTAGAGTTAGTTTCATAGCTTCGTAGAATTGGCGACAGAGTCAAAACAGAGACAGAAGAGAAAAAACTCTCGTCATCTCTTCAGCCTTTAATCCTAAACCTTCGCCGGCCTAAACCGTACAGAGTAGGAAACGAAAAGTGCCGCAGGATAAAGAAAGGAACGAAATGATGAAGGGGCGACAGCAAAAAAAAAGTAAAAACAACAGTTATCTTCATTACAAATTCGCGAACATTACCACGGATGGGTGCCACACTCGGCCAAGCGTGCTTGTCCCGGAGGGTGAATTTTCACTTCCCCTTCAAGTGCAAATCAGGTGCAGTCTCGCTGCAACCACCAGCCGGTACTGTTTTATCTTGTGGAACCCTTACTTTTTATCGTTTTTTGTTTGCTGTAACGTAGATAGTGTAATCTTTCCATCTGTCAATGCTTAAGCACTGGACAGGTTGGTGAGGGTTGGAAAATTGGATGGTAGGTCAAGATCAATATTTTTGCACACTGCTTGTCCCGTTCCAGATGTTGCTTATCTCGTCTCGAGTCGTTGAGGGAAGTGTCTTTTCTTTAAAGTTCATATTAGGGTGAAGGTGTAAAGATTACAGATGTGTCCTCTACGAGCAATGGGACTAGAAAGTTGGTACATAGGAAACGGTATCTTAAAAAAGGTTTAAAATATCGCTTCTTATCGATCAATTATAGCACGATAGCTTATTTTTTATGGCAAAAATCAAGGTTAATGCAACAAGTTAAACTACACTTGAAATTTGATAGTAATTGAACCATCTAAACCATATCAAAAAGTAAAAATTTGATGTTTTACGTTGCGTATTTCAATCAAGGAGCTGCAGTTTTGTAAAATAAGTAATCAAAAGATGCCATAAAAAGATATGTATAAACCTTGCCAGCAATCATCTCTTTGGGTTAAACGTGACATTAAATGCAATGTCTTCACAATGTCCTAAATAGACAATTACTTGCAAAATACATTTCCTAATTATTCTATGCATCGATTGCAATTAAATCCCTTGTACGACGCATACATTATGAAAAGCCTTTGAATTGTTACACAAATGCATAATTTAAATCACAGTTTTATATGAAAATATTCCTGTAGCTCTATGAACTCCGCAAAGCTGTTAATTAAATTGAAACAAACAACAGTTGCCCATTTCTCTCCGCTCTTCCTCATTATTCATTACGTACACTTTATCGATGTAATTGATTTCAAGCATAATACCCAACACCCCACTCCTCACCCTGCACATCGAACGCACGGTTCTCTCTGCTGACCGTGTCTGTCGATCCATCCATCACACAGACACACCATCGGCGACCCAAAATCCAGCATTATTTATGAATCATGGCCATGAATACGTTTCTATTTTTAATGTGCAGCATCACTTATTTGCTCGTCACCGTCGTTGCCGTAGTCGCATATTCCAACTCGATGCTGCCCCATCAAATGGACCGACGACACCAACCACCTCCCCCCAGGAACTCCCGGGGTGTTTCGCTCCGCGTTTCTCTTCCAAAACAAACCACCGGCGATCTTCCGCGTCTTGGTGTACACCGTGGTAGTACCGTGGTGGTGCTCTAATCTTTACTTGTTTGTTCATTCATGCTCTTTTCCACGATCTATCGCACATCGTTCACCTCGATGCTGCGGGTTGGTCGTTTTTTATTCCCATTTTCTTCTCGTTTTTTTTTTGTTGTTGTAGCTGCTCCAACCCGGGTCGTAGTCGTTGTTCCCGGTGTGATCTGCGGTGCTGTTTTCCATCCGCACGCCGGCTTTGATTGACAGCTTTGGCTCCGCGGATTGGTGTCAAATGTATGCGCGCCCCGCCGCACGATGCCGCACGATCTTGAGCCGCCTGCGCGTTTGTTTGCCCTTATACCCGGGGCGGCAGCTATCAGTATGGCCGTGATCGTCAAGAAACTGGACGGTCGGACGGACGGACTCTTTACGTTTGCTTCGCGCCTCCAAAGGGGGAGACGCAGAGCGCAGCACATACCCGGGGGACGGATGGGAATGCAAAAACAAATTTCACTTTTCGCACATTGTACGACGGGGGCTGACCTGTGTTGTCGACGAACAGTTTTGTCGTTTATCTTCGGGTCTCTATGCCTCTATGCTATGAGAACGTGTGCGCGGTCCGGTGGGGTTGTGGCAACATCCTCTTCCGGATCCATTAACAAGTGCCCTGAAGCTATTCATTCCAGTGTGCGGGTGAGGGTCGAGTTTTTTTTTGGGAAAGTAATGCGTGATCGCGTAGAAAAAGAGAGCTCGAAGACACCACGCACAATATGGCAAGGGATCACCAATGGTTTCTTCTTAAAACTAGGCCTCCATCTGAGGTGGAGCGTCAAAAAGCGGATGTAATGTAATCGCGATCTAGGCGATTTTTGTTCTAATGCAATGAACGCCTCACGGCGAGTGATGACGGGGTCAAAAATAAACCTCTCGCGAAGAAGAAATGGAATTTCCAACAAATCACCACGAGAGAGGGTCCGTTATCATTTAAACTAAAACGCAACTCCATGTTTTTCCCTGCTGAGAATGGCGGCTAGTCCCACCACAACCAAAAGGAATCACATCGTAAATATTCGCCCGTCATTTCAAACCCGAAATTTTGCACATTAATGCGATCAGTTCCTGCGTCTGTTCCTTCGAATCGATTGCACGATTGTGCTGCGGGAGGAGCTTTTGTTTTTTCTAGCCCATTGGAAAATGGATGTTTTTGTTTATACGAAATTGTGTGCCATTTCTGCTCTTCACCAGAGCAGAGTTGTTGTGTTGTGGTTGAGATGAGGTTTTTGGTAGATTTTTTTATTCTTGCACATTTGAAAACCCTCCACGAAAGTCTCCATTTGTGAGCAGCACACTTTTTGTGTTAGTTTATTCAGGCAGAAAATCAGATGAGGTTCCGGTTTGATGTAGAGCAGACCGGGGGTGTTTTTTCTCCTTTTCATTTCTCTAATATCTATCAAAAAAGCAACAGTTCACCAGACCAACCGTGCAATTGCTATTTCTTGGAGCACGCCAAGGAGCTCGTGATCTAAACACAATACGATATGATTGTGAGTGCTTCTGAACCATTTTTATGGCACGTTTGGAGCAATGTTTCCTCCCGCTCAGAATGCGGACTCAGGAAGCAGTATTCAATTTCTTTAAGGCACCATTGAATTGGTCGTGATCAAAGCGAGTGTGTGGCGCAACGTAGCTTTTTTGCCATAGCCATTTGAAAGCAACAATTTGCATTTAGATTGCATAGTTTGCAGATAGTTCTACCTTTTTAAGGCTTGATACATGGAGTAGAGGATATCCGGCATTGGGAGACTTCAAGCACTCGATAAGGAAGGTATGCTTCGTCTTGGAGTAACGTGTTGAATCTGTTCCTCGTACGCTTTTGATAATGAAAACTTGTTCCCATTTTGTGTCAACTTCTTTAATGCCATGAACGCCTGTTGACGGATGTTGAAAATTATTCACATGATCTGTGGACGACTTCACAGAAAATTCGAAAAATCCTTCCAATCCCGTCTCAATTCCCTCTCAACCATCACTCATTACGGTGGTTGTAATAATTTGTCTGCAACAACCCGGCAAAAAAAAACAAAACAAAAGCATCAGCTCAAGAGCAAACAGTTTGGAAATTCTGAAAACGTGCGGATAATTACGATCTCTGGCCACGGGCGAAACAGACCTCAGAAAAACACCGGATGTGCGGCCTGCGAGTCTATGGGCAGAGACGCGGGCAGACAATCTGTGAAAACAGATCGTTCATCGTGCGTTTGCATGTGTACCAGGAGCATCGGGGTCGAAAACGAAAACGAAAAACCACACACACACACATACACACCCCTTTGCCGAACTCACTGACTTCATGACCCATTTCCCACCGGAGCGATTACAACGGAGCGAATAACGTGTGTCTTGTGGGTTCCTTCCCTTTCCCCGCGTGGTTGTGCGTCCGTTTACGTCCGTCTGCTTTGCTCAGTGTCAGTCGAATACGCATACGGCCACTGAATGACAAACTGTCTCGATGTGAGACACAGCAAAAGGGTTGCAACAGATCTTGGTTCATCTTTTTTTTTTTTGGGGTAATTCTGGGAACTGCGAATTCCCTTCCCGGTTGATGTATTCCAGCAAATTATGAAGGAATCTTCAACAGGGCCGAAAATAGCAATTTGTGAGGTATTTGTGTGGTGTATCTCTTTATCATCGCATGCGATTGGACGGGTTGCCATGTCGCAATGTTTCGCAAAACGTATCGTTATCGTACTGTGAGAATGGTGAAAATTGGTATATTTGGAACTTATAGGGCCTGTTGTACATGTTACAGAAGAAATTATTTCTGCTAGACATGCGATGAAGTGAAATCCACTTTTAGAATGTACAGAAGTAAACAATTCGGCGGACTTGTTTAATCGTTGTTATGATGGTCGTTTTTAGCTTACATTTATACGCAATGTAATGAAATTAAATAATCATAAAAAAGATTGAACTTAATTTAATTTCTATGGACATGTCCATCCACTACTCAAAAACCATCAATAACATAGGATAACACGAATATTATAGAGCTCAGCAAATGTTCTTCAAGCGTATATGCTTACCCTCTGCAGTTCCGCATACAGCCAAATGCATGAAAAACGGAGCAAAATTTTAAATTAAAGTGGCCCACACTAGACAACGCAGAACACGTCATAAGCTTTAATTAAATTCTTCACACACGACGAACGTTGCGCCGTGTTTGCGAACTCAATTTAAGTTTTTACCATGTGCAAACTTTTCTGAAACGACATACACACACACGCACATTGTCGTTGGCTAGAAATTAAACGTTCCATTCCTGGTGGTGCAAAGTTTAACCCTCCCAGCAATAGTCCCCTTAGCAAGCGGTCGGTTCTGTGAAGCAAAAAGAGAAGCTGGCAAAATATCACGAGTCATTTTCTATTAATCAACGGGTACGGGTGGATTTTTGGGGTGGCAATATTTGCTATTTTCTGCTGTTCTTTTTTTCTGAGTGTATAGTCGCTGGATAAACTTCCCAGAGTGAAAATGTTCCCTAATAGTTATTATCCTTTTGCTTTTTTGCCCCGAACTTTAATATCAATCGGATCCGGTCTTGCAGGTTTTTGATTCCGCCATAAAAACAGCGATGAAAAGCAACTTCATCAGCATCGCGCGAAAACAAACATCAATTCAATCGGGCCAAAATTGAATGATAAGTCGAACAGCTTAGAGAGCGAACACACCGCGCCACAGCCAACCAAAACGACATCTGTCCAATTTTGCGCTCCCCAAGTGACAAGCAGATCGTTCCGCTTACCGGGCTGAAGAATGCGCTCACAGGGGAAGAAATCGCATCGCATCAGTTTTACAGCTGCTCTACTGTGCGGAGTGATTAGTAATCTTATTAATTGTGGCCGCGAGCTGCTGATTTCTCTTCACCCGGGTTGTTCCCCTTTTACATGCAAATTAGACCGCAACGATTCGCGAAAGAAAGCTGAGCGAAGGAAGAGCGGCAATAGATTAGCACATTTTTGTGTGCTGTATGCTTTGTATGGCCTGCTTTTTTCGGGTTGGAAGCCGGTGGAACCAGGTGCTAATTGAAGATCGCACCGACGTGAAAACAAGCTTGTACCATTCATTCTGACCATCCGTTCGGTCTATCCACGTGTGGGGTAGGTCTGGTCTTGGGGTTGTTTGAAACAGCGTGAACCATTATCGTATCATCATCGTTGATTTATGTGTTTTCTCAAAACGGTTTTACCATAAATGGGAAACAAAAGAGGAAGCATCCAATTGTGATTTGTCTTTCTAAAATTGTTTCTAAAATGGTTGAAAACGCTTCCCTGACGAGCTGTTACGGAAGTAATGTATACGCCTTAATTTAGGCAATGTTCTGATACAACTTCTTGCTAATATCTTCAACTCTAAGCACGTGCAATCCACTTTCAAATGTCCACATTAACATTAACAAATGCCGCCTTTCTCGCTTCGTGCATAACTTCCAAACCTCCGATTAGCGAAAAAGAAAGGAGGAGTTGTTCCCCCCTAGGGATGTCCGTGTCAAAGATTTCACGTCAAAGATTTCTCCCTCGCTTGATTCTTTCTAACCCACCTTAACCTAAATTTATTACATGTGATTTCGGGTTTGGGGGGTTGGCTTCCATTCCATACAAAACAGAGATATGTATGTGATAATCGCAAACCCATTCACATCGGTAACATAACTCCCAGATCGATAAGCGCCCCGATCCTGAACGATCGTTAACAGCGAAAAGGGAAAGCATCCACATAAAACCGCCCAACACGAGAAAAAAGGGAACAGTAATAAAAGCAGCACACAATGAGATAAAGCGGCAGCTCCACTTTGCGGGCAAAACTCCCCAAAAAGCAATCCCCGTTCCAAAACAATGGCATGATTGATTGTGGTACGCTGCTAAACTCTCCGAGCGATCTGCACATGCGATAAACTCTCTGGTACGACCACTCTTTTTTGTGCCTTTTCTTTTCTTGAAGAAGGTGGACGCCGTTTTGGTTTGAGGTTTGAAAATCGCTCAAAAGTCACCTTCTAGAAGCACCGAAATAGCGGAGGGGTAGGGTAAACATAATCAGCATAACAAACCAGCAGCGTGCCTAAACATTGCGGGCCGACTGTTGATTCGAATGTGAACGTGAGATGCATTCTTGAAGTCTTTGCCGAGCAGTACAAACCTCAACCAAGGTGTGGCTCAATTCGGGTGAAGGGAATTCGTTTTATTGTCACATTATCGTTTGCGTCATAAATTCAGTGTGTGCACCTTTCGCTGCTGTTGCTGCTGCTGTTATGGGGATTACTTTTTATTGCATATAAAGCGCACAATACCTTGGCACAATAAACTGTGCGAGACTTATTTGGCGTTTGGAGATACATCGTTGGTGCTTTTGATTGTGAAAGCACATTAAATCTGAATCGTACACCATGGGGCAATTAGACAAATTAACCTCCGATTAGAGGCATTTAAAGTGATTTGAAACAGAGGGAGCATGGTGTAGGCAAAGTTATCGATCTAGAAACTACCCTCGAAATCGTATTAAGCTCCAATCAAAGATGAATTTGATAAACCGAAGATTTCCTTTCAAACCAGTACGCCCTCCATCAGGCTCATAAATTCATCCCAGTTTGATGCATAATTGAAAATTAATTACACACATTTTTTCTACCATCCAACAAGAGATACACCTACCTCCACTGCCCACAACCGATACCCCTCTTATGATAATCTTTGTGTCCACTTAATCCCGATGCATCTGGAAAACGCTTTAATTCGCGGTAATGAAGTTGCTCAATTAACAATTATAACTATGTTAATTCTGATGCATAATGATCGCAAATTCTCCGCCACTGCCGCCGCCACCGGTCGCAACGAATCGCAAATACCCGTATCGCACACCACTATCAACCATCCTCCGGTTCCTCTGTCGGATGCTCCTTGCAGCAAGCGGGCCAGTTACTTGCCCACGTCGGGATGAATATTGCTCTTCCATTTTATGCGTAAATACTTCCGGCATCCCACCGACCACGGCAGCACATTTGTACCGACTACTAGAGCGGTACAAATGATCGATTTAATCCGTAAAAACATTCTCCCTCTCTCCCGTTCGCTTTGAGGTTTTGCAGTGGAGGAAAAAAACAGTGAAAGGTGATGAATAAATCATGATTAAATAATTGACTCCCAGCTCACCCAGATAGTACGCCAGCGAACGCATTCGAGTTCTGTGCACAGATACGCACACAACGAATAAAACCCCCTTTTATGTGGGATGTTTGCACTACAAAATACGACTCCGAGCAGAAGAAAGTAACTCTTTTCCTCACACCGTAATGTTCTTCCATTGCCTCCTCGTTTAGCGGACCAACGGCTTTGAGATTGTATTAATTTTCTAAAGTTATAATTACTCCCAGTGCTCGTGTGGTCCTTTGGCTTTTTTTTGCAAGGGGGGAAGATAAACGACCACTACCATCCGGTACGGATATCGTTAGCTAACAGCTGAATGATGCTGCTCATAATTACGAGTGCAATGGGCGATACAAAAAAACGCCGATGTTCCGCATTGCACCGGCGTCTGCGAGCGTGCCAGCAAACTGCCAAGTGCTGCAGTATACCCTGGCCACTGTCTGGGATGAAAGGCAGCTTTTGCTGGCAGCTCTCCACTCCATCCAAGGAAGGATATAATCTATTTTCAAAGCGTTTTAGCGCAGATCAGGAAGTACTTCTGCGTGGCTACATGTTGCTGATGTGCTGGATATTAAAATTCATGCAAAAATGGTCAAGAAATATCAATTTAAAGACATTTTTTTCATGCAAAAAGACTGATGGACTTAAAATAGAATAATCCTTTAAATGTGATGAAAGCATCCCAACACATCGGCATCGCACATAAAGCTCAATATTCCAAATCCCACACAAAAACACGGTGGTACGGTGTTTTAATCTGCACATCAGCAAATTCTTCCTCCCCGCGCTGCAGAATAATTCAATTATGTCCGGTTGCCACACGCGCCCTGCAAATCCGGATGCGAGTACTCGAAGTTGACATAAATCCACCACACTCGATCGGGGAAAAGCATTGGTGGGAAAAATCAAGCAAGCGTATGAACGTGTTATCGACGAGGATTCATTGTGACGACGACCACACACAAACGGACAAACGGCCCCACGAATTGTCTCTGTTCATTTATTCATACCAAAGTGGGTACGAAATGGTCAAACTCTGTGTGTGTATGTTGACACCATCCTACAACCTCCACAGCCGGCGGTGGTGGTGGACAAATAAACTTTCCAGCATCGTTGCTGATCGAATTAACCACTGCAGCTGCAGCGAGCAGCGGAGGAAGAAGGAAGCGTGATTTGTGACCAGGAGAGAGAGCGCTCGAGTTCTCGATATTTATCCAGTGCAGTGCGCGCTGCTGTACCAATTTGTCAATATTGTTTGCCAGTTTTGGATGTCAGCTGAAGCATCGGAAAATGTCAACCATTTTCCAACGAAACAGCAAACGAAAGAAGGGGAAAAATAACGCTACTACCCCGATGTATGCATTCAACTTTCTTGTTGACATCGTGCGAGAACTGCATCCAATTTTCAACACGATTTGTATATACTCCTTTCATCCTCTCCGGGTGGTCTCTGGATGCCAAAAACGAATGCCAATGTTTGAACATCATCAGGCACATATTTATAATCCATTCGTTTTGCGGGGACAGCTCTTGACAGGTTTTACCGCCAAAACTCGCCCGGTGGGATGCGGAATCGTTGAAGGATGTTGAGGTTGATGAATAAGTTGCTAACTTCCGATAATAATGGGAAACTAAGTTATTGGGCTCTATTTTCACATTGAATGAATATTGAGATAGAAAACAATATCATGATCAGTCAATGTTGAAAATGTAAATATAAAATCATGTTCAGAAACGTTAAGACAAACTTCTCACTGCCAACAATCAACGATTTCATTAAACAAACCCAACAGTCTATGCTGGCAGAAAAACAACACTAGAGCTACCAGCTGGAACGACTAACTAAATAGGCAGAAATAACAGACATTCGATGGAACATAATCAAAAACTCGTACACACTCGTCCCGACCCCCAGACTGCTGCGCGTTCATGTTCAACAAGAGATTCGGGACGATCTCGTGCTCGTCATCCTCATCATCGTCGTCGTCGTCGTTGGCAACGATCCAGTTTCGTTCCGTCGTCAAAATCCGGCTTTAATGGTCGTCGTCGTCGTTGTGTGTCGTCGTGTCGGTTCCGGCCAAAGACAAATCAAATTATACGACCACGGAGGACGAAGAAATCATTGGGTAAATGGGAATGGGAGAGTGAGAGGTAACCTCCCGCAAACCTTGTTCGATAGGGCGGGTGGAGAATGATTTTACTATTTCACCTCCCATCAGCCTCCCCCATCGAAACAGGACGGGATTGGAGGAACAGGGTTTGTCGGATTAAGTTTGCAGATTGCTCGGAAATTCTTTCTCCACCCGCGCGAGCAACATGCTGCGAGGATACCGTTGTCTCGAGTGGTCGATGTCGGACGGATTTTGGGGAGGTTGTCGGAGCAAATTTATAAACTCTTCCTATGAAGAACCTACGAGGGATCGGGTAGAGAGGTTGACATGGGATCTCGACGGTCTCCTAGTGGAGGTATACTGCTCCGCTTGTCGTCACGTACCCTGGGTGTATCGGGAGAATCGCGGACATATTTATTAGGCGAGAAATGTGTTTGTCCGTTTTGTGTTGCTGTTGCTGGACCACTGATTTTAGCTGCCAACGCTTTCTCCCCCCGTCTCCCCGCATGGACCCTTCCGATGAGGGCTGATTTATTTTGCTGTTTATTCTTTTTGTTTCCTTTCCTTGGACTACGATCACTAGACGCGAGGTGGGCACGATTTGGTTCGAATTTCTTCCCGTTGCTGGTCTGCTGGTTTGACCCCTGGTTGGTGGTGGTGGTGGTTTGTGTTTGCTTACCGACAACTCCCCCGTAGTAACATCCGAAAAATCTGGCCGTGTAAAACTCGTGACCTACCACTCAGAGGAAAGAGCACGGAACACAAGCGTACGAGGTGTACAAGAGATCTTAACCTTTCGCAACATTCGCCGTTCAGTGTGTCCATGCTTCGCCCGGATCCGTGTACTCCGTGTGTTCCGAGGTGAGAAATATTTTATGCTCCCGGCATGCCGATGTTGGCTGATTTATTTCCCCGGGTGTGTATGTGTGTGCGGGTGCGATCGAGGCGAGTGTCATTGAACTAACG
The DNA here is from genome assembly GCF_943734735.2 of Anopheles gambiae. Lineage (NCBI taxonomy): Eukaryota > Metazoa > Arthropoda > Insecta > Diptera > Culicidae > Anopheles > Anopheles gambiae. Next base: position 33,646,601 of record NC_064602.1, on the reverse strand, counting down.
AGGATTCACCACTTCGCCAAGCAGCGACCAGTCCAATGTGTGTGTTTTTAATGCCGCCTGTAACGTTTCAAGGCTACGGCGGCTGGTACAGCTCGATCGAAGGCCGGCGCCCCGGCGATACCGATCGATACGAGACGCACAGCTCTACTCCTTCGGTTTCCCGGGCAGGGCTGACCAAGCGCTCCCGACATGTGGTTTCGTAATTTTCACTTTCTCACGCAATTTCTCACCACCGGCGGAGCGGTGGTGGAGGCAACGAGATTTATCGCATAATTTGATTTAAATTACACTTCCCAATACCAAATGGTACCAAGCCGCCGCTTCGCCAGGCTGCCGATAGACCTGCTCCCTTGTGCATGGACACTGTAACTGGTCACGATGTGCAACCAGACCTGGGGACTGGTTCGATAGACTTCGATAGCTGACTCTCTCTCTCTCTTGCTCTCTCTCTCGCTGCCAATTACGATGGCCGCAAGCGTTTTGATTAGCATCCCTCAGCTCAGGTTGCATTCGGTACGGACTGCCAACCCTCCCAAACACCTTCACTTCGTACTTTTTATCGGTGCAAATTCGCTTTCTGCAAGCGGCGGAGAGTGAGCGAGAAGTCAGGGAAAACGGAAGCTAGATACACCCGAGCAGCAACACAAGCAACAGCACCACCACCACCAGCAGTAGCAAATCTGGCCAGCGGGCAATAAAACTTCCATACACCGTCCACCTCATTCCCAGCCGCCTGTCGGTGGTGCAATAAGCAACTCAACAGCGATCGACACCGGCGACAAAAAGGCTGTGCGCCCGGGTTTAATTAAAAGGCAGCACGACATGCAAAAGGCCGACAAGCAAACGGCTGGAGACCCGGTGTGATTTCTTAGCTCCTTAGCAGGCTTTCCAAGCAAACAGCGTCTGATGCAGCTTTTACGATTGGAGTTGGAGTAGAGCGCGTCTTACAACAGGTTAGCGAAATCGATGGCTCCATTGGGGTACATACCACCACCAGTGGCAAATCCCCGCTTTAGCACTGCCTCTGTGGCGGGCATCGAGCGTTGAGCAATAATTCATGTCACCTTTTTAATGCATCAAACAGCGACATTGTTGAAGAAAATTGGTTAATGAAGGGGAAAATAAAAATAAACATGGGCGCGTCTGGGCAGGGTCGATTGGAGGATGCCACAGACGGCGCTATCTCGCTTATTACTATTCATGTATGCACTCTGTGCATCAATCTGAGCGTGTAGTTCTTCTAATGGAATGATTTATGTCATCGCATGTTAATATGATATCCAATCAAATTGCCTAATTCTCCTCCTACGGGAGTTGGTGTTTGTGTGTGTGTTGCCATGAATAACACAAACCTGCTACAAAGGATACAGCCAATCTGCAATCTAAGAGCGCCTCATCGTCTCGAGAGCTGCTTCAGGTTATTATTGAACATCGTCGTTACCTGGGTGGAGTGAAAGTGTCATCGATTGAATATTGATAAGTACTTCGATTTCCCTCCATAATTGATAACTCCTCGGGCTGCAGATTGCTGGTCTACCGGCAAGTCCACTGTAGTTATCGTAGACATCAGTGCACAATTTGCCATTAGACACTAGGAACTGGGACCTCGGGAGCATTCCGACCGTGGGAGATGATGTCAGGAGTGATAAATTGGAGATTGATTTCCATTTCAACGGGCAACGATTGAGTCTTCGTTCCCCTTTCACTCTGGTTAGCCTTGGGACGTTTTCAGCACCTACTGCTGCTTTAGCCATTAAGCCCCAGTTCGGTACTATAGCAAGCGTTCTGAGTGGTTCCGGGATGGAGATGGATTAGATAAAATAACCCATGTGCCTCGGTAATTATCGACCATGAGAGCACGTTGAATGCAGTTCAAGATAGTCTCAGTAGTTTCACTTGTGCTTGTGTGTTCCGGTGTGAGATGGGCAATGATAGTTAATATGAAACCCATTGCCGGCGTCCTTGCAGCTGATCAAGGATAATGCTTCATTCTGATGGATACACACAACTACAGATTGAATTATAACACTATAAAACCACTTCTTTATAGTAAAGGATTGTGGTGAATGAGGTTTAATTATTAGCATTGAACACAATCCAGAACAACGCAAGTTGAAATGACACTCGTGTGAAGAATATTTGAAAAGCGATAAGAGTTTCAAAATCGATAAACTCTTTATCATTCGTCTACTTACTCTCATAGAGAAGATTTTAACTTTTTTCCCTGCTCCATAGCATGCCCAATTTTGCGATTAAATTAATAATTGCGAAAGTTCTGTATGCACAGCTCGACGATTCTAACATGAAGATACGCAAACGTACGAGATGACTCTGTTCAAGCCTTAATGTTTTGTCGAATAGTCACTGATAACGAACAACTTTTCCAGGCAAGTTGGAAAGGACGAAAGACACACACTACACTCTCTTTTAGTCATTAATTTTGCATACTCTACATTCAACAGTACAACAAGTTTTGCGTTGCGATGAATGTTTGGAGGTAAGGTAAGTACATATTTCCTGGAAAAATATCTAAGCATTGCTGCCTCTCTCTCCAAAGAATGCGAATGGTTCGATATAAAGTCGTTCTTTGTTCACCTACACTATGCTTGCGCTACCAGAAAGCCTCGGCCAAGGAGTTGTTTCAAATGAAGATATACACACATTTGAAATATTCAGTGCAAAGCCTAAAAGCATTGCGTGCATTGAAAGGTGATAACGGGCGAAGGGCGCTTCCACAGAAAGTATGTGCAATTTCAATTGATTTTAACTGTAACCAACACCGATCGTTGATGCCGAAAGCCTGTAAACCCGCTGGATGATACGCTTACTTTCTCTACCCAATCCGGGAAATTAGTGTGGATGATTGTTTGTTGTGGTCAATCAAAGCGAAGATGCTTTCTAATAGACACCATCGCCCACCGTCTCATCCGCCCGTCCTGTTTGGATTGCTTTCATGCTTCCGTTCATGTCCATCACGCTTGGTTTAAGCTGTGCAGGCCAAACGATCGGCAGAAGCTGCATGCAGAGTGCAAACGTCGGAATGCATTTAAAGTCCCACGTCATACCGTCAAGCATTCCTGCAAAGGGCAGAGGCGGCAGCAAACCCGTTCCGTCTAGACATTCGTCATCTTTTGGAGAACGGCGGCGTTTGCGGTTTTGGGGGATGATGCTCATGATGAGCAACCAACAACAAAGGCATCCTGCTTCCTCAGGGATGCTCAGCAAATTGCAGCAAAACCAGTGGCACACTGGAGTCGACATTGATGAATGCACATGCACGGAAAGGAGTGGGATTGAAGCAGTTGGAACCCACATAAAACCCCGTAGCCCGAGCCCGGTTCAAAGGCTCACTTGCTTCCTGTGGCGGAAGTAATTTAATCCTTCGCTTCCGCTTCCATCTCACCGGTCTCGGTATCTCAACGCTGCACCCCGAGACAGAGATGTTGGTGGTAAATATTGGTTGTGAAAATGGAATCGAAGCCACTAACCTAGTGGCACAATGCTATCTGTGCTGGAGTACGCCCTCAAGTAAGACTCAAGGGGCTTACGCTTCTCCAAAGGCTTCCTCTGGGCGTGTAGGCATGTGTGTATATGTGTGTGGGCACAACGCCTTCATATTGGTTCGTATAATTAACATAATGAAATGAAATGTTAGTCGGTTTGATTGATGTGCCGTGCGTCATTGATGCATCGATGTCTAACGGGACCGAACGTACGCCTTGAGGATGTGGGCACCAAGGTACTTCACCCGAGCCGTCAATGGTGATGATGATGATGATGCCGTTGACGTTGGAATTTAGTTCCGGGCTGGGGCGGTGTGTATTTGTTTGGAATTTGATGGTTAGATTATATACCCCATGTTCGGTGGTTTGCACTTACCGTAGAACCAGCATTTTGCTTCACCAAAGCGTGGCCTCAAGTACGTATCGTTGCTGTCCGGCAGGTTGTCCAGAATCGCCGCCACGCCGGCAAAGACCAGCGGGCCACCCCACGCGTACACCTCGTAGATGCGCAGCCGACAGATTTCCTGGCTTTTCTCCAGCGACGTTGGCCGTAGATCACTGTGTGGAGGAGAAGAAGAAGCGAGGGGGGAAATATTATAAATACCAGACTATAACCACTGACCACTAGCACTATCCCTGACGCATACACACACTCTGTCTATTGCCAGATTTCTGTATCATTGCCAGGCATACACACACACTGTGTGCTCGACGAAATCGACGGAAAAGATAAATAAAGAGACATGCATGCATGAATAAATAAATAGTTTCACCGACTGGCCTGCCACACGCTGCCTCAAACACTGGCTGGCTGGCTGGCTGCAGTAGTATTGTCCTCATTGTGACGGGGTAATGCTGCATCAGCGATTGGGATGGATTCCGGCTGATGCTGCCAGACTGCGCCACTGTCTGCGTATGCGGAAAATGAAGCTTTTCCGGGAGATTGTCCACACACCCCGAGAGATGTGGAGTGCAGCGTACCCGAGATCAGTAAATGAAGTGCTAACAGTGCAAAGCTGCCAAATGAATGGCAGAGGTGTTGGCAGAGCCCAAGCGAACGAAGCAAATCGGTTGAGTGAGCTTTAAGTACCCCATTCTTTGCGCTGCGCTGATGGGGAGGATGTGAGGATGCAATTGAGATACTTCCAGTAGCACTACCTGACTTGGATTTTATAACATACAAACTGCTTTATTTTAAGCACTTTTTGTGCAAACTCACTGTGTTGAGCACTGCAGATGTATCTATTCCCAAAACTAAGAAACATAATTTGATTACTCACATCACTACTACGAGCAGCAGCTAGTAGAACAAAATTAGCCAACCGGTCAAATGAGCACACCACAATTGATTGGCCAGGCCAGGCAACAGTACCTTTGTCCCTCGTTTGCGAGTTGAACGGATCTCTATAAATATACAAAACACGAACACTCACACACCACAAAGCTAGGCAAGTGCTTTAAATATTTAATCTTGCTTTTAGGACTCAATCCAAGAAGGAAGCAAATTGCATCGAAAGTGTTTCATACACTAGAAGTGCTTTAAGTGCGCCGGAACTTGAAACACTGATCAGCGATGTTATTCGTTCTTATCATCGGTTCGATTCGATTCGGGAAAGTAACAAATCAGAGGAAAAAACACAGACTGTGCTTCGTTTTTTGTTGCGGGCTTTAGAACGGATGTCTGGAAGGACGTAGATACCACCGGAAGGAATCAAATGGAAAGCCAGAATTCCACTCCTGGCAATGCTATCGTCGGTATGATTTATTCAAATGTTGTGCTCCTCCCAATATCTCACATTCGTTTTTGGCAGATTTTTGCTTTGGCGTATGTTCTCCATTTTGGGGAAGTTGTTCGAGTGGGGACAGTTTTTTTGGGGAGAAGACTTTTAGCCATTTCTTCTGAACTTGTAGATTTTTTCCTCTTCTGCTAGATGTTTGATAAGAGTTTTTTTCAAGATGTTACCTTCTTCCTGCCATCATGTTCCCCCATCCTCATAACTTCGCAAAAGTGGGCACTACTGAAGGCACAACCGACTAAGCTAGTAACGACGTTATCTCATACTTTTTTTTTTGGGACGGTTTGCAATCCCGGACGCCCTTTGGGACCGTTATGAATTGCATTTCACAACGTTTTTGGAAGCTTTGATTTCCGGTTGTGTCTTGTGGGGTGTGTTATGAAAGCATCGCTGCAAAGTGTTGAAACACTGCTGCACCATCATCAAACGCACACGTAAGCTCGAGAGATGCTACAACATCCTTCTCTATGTGGAGGATAAAAAAAAAACACACACACAGAGTTCCGTGACCAATGGTCACAGTTCGCCCTTAACATCCGAGGTTGATATGGGACGAAATTTATGAAAATTTATGATCGAACAGCGCGGAACGACACACCCGGAAATGGATCCAACAAACGCGGTCGGTGCTTTTGGGGATGGTTCTTCCCGAACGACCGAAAAATGTGAAAATGTGGCATGCCTCGATGCTTCTCACACCCAAGAGGGACTCCCAAGACCGTTGCTTACTTGCACGGGGGGTTCAATATTTGAGTGAAAATTGTGTTTTATTAGAAATTCGGCACCATTTGGTTGCATGATTTATGGACAGCACGTGAGCTTCGGGAACGTCCGAAAAGGCCACACATACACACACACGGGTTCAAGCGTCTGATGCTGCTTTTGCACTTTTCCAATGCGAACACGTGATAAAAGTCAAACACATGCACACACACACAGGCAAACTAATGAAGTTTCTTGCAAGATGTTTCCGTGATGTCGGTAAGACAAGCTACGAACCGACGACAGGAGGGCATCATATGCCCGTCGAGAGGAATGTCTTTCGTACCATTAATCATAGCTGTGTGATGTTATCTCCTGGAACTACACACAGCTACACAAAGAAGAAGAGGAGCAGGAAACCACTTGGGAAAGTGCTCAGATTTGCATATCAATCGATAAATCGTGTGCCACACTAATTGTGTGCCACAAAGCCTGCCTGCCTGCAACGACTTCTGTGCCGGAGGAAATTGTGCCGGAAATTGAATTCTAACCTCACATAAAGGCACAAAAGCATACCCTGCACGGAAATGAATTAGAAACTGAAAGGCATTCTCCGGCAGTTTTATGCGGCTTTTTCCACACACTTCCTCCGTCCAAAAGCGTTGCAATTAAATGAACACGTCGCCACGGCGGCGGTGGAAGATGGTTTTCGCAATGCATCTAAACTCACCAAGGCCACCACAGCGTCGCCACCAACTTGTCCATCGATTCGCGATCGAAACGGCGATCATTGAACCGTGGGGCTTTGGCCGTCGGTTCGGTTTCGATTTTCACACGCCAATGTCGGTGGATGTGGAGCTCTGTGTTTGTGTAATTCTTCGCTTGTCGTCGAGTGTAGACACCGACACACCACGGAGCAAAAGAGTTATGCGGTGTGAAATTACGAAATTTTTATTGCACACTACGAAACAACCGAAGGGCGAGAATCGATCGAACGACACTTTTCTTTCGCCGGAACCATTAACCATGCCTTTTGCTAATGGTTTGGGGGATCGATAAATTCTGTCTACCGAAGAGGAAGAAGAAGTGGGGTGGGTCCGCGTACCGGGCGATGAGCTGAACGTCCTACCTTGGCGTATCACAAATCACGCGCCCCGAGAGGTGGAATTCGATCGCTTAGAGTACATGAATCAAACGTCAACACTATGTCGATGAGGTGCGAACGAACAAATGACATCAAACATTGGTTTAAGGAAGGGGTTTTTGAGGGGAATTTCATGCCTTTACGAAATTGCCCCAATTCTACCTAAAGGATCTTGATATGCTTTGAGTTATCTATAAAATTACAAAACGTTCTTTTAACTAATAACTATTTGCATTAGAATTTACGCGAAATTGGCATAAAGCTTCTTGTTAGCGCTGACTTGCTTCAGAATATTCGAACTAACCAACCGGCAAATTGCATAACTCCTTCTCCTCATCAGCCTCAGAACAAAATGGCAGCTGCATTTACGTTTTAATTGCCACAATCAAATCTACCAGCCACGACGGACAAAACAACCAAGCAATCAATCACAAGTTTGTAGTGGTTCTTCGTTTCGTACCCCCTACACTACACACCACAGCAATGATGATTGACTTTCAACACTTTCTGCGATGGTTCTAGCCGTTCGAAAGGGACCTTTTCTCCGCAGATGGCAGACGCCTGGAAGCCAGAAACCTTACTTTCCTGGTCCAATAAACTCTTAACTCATTCATCCGTGGTGTCAGTTTAACGAGACATTTCTTCATTTCGTGCGATGCGGTGCGGTGGAAGACGAACCGGTGCCGGAAGAGTTGGCTCAAATTACTTGTAACAACTTTCAGCCCAACAAGTAGTGCCAGCCCGAGACACTATTCTGGCGGTGGTGTAATGGATCATGGTTGTACGATTATTCTGTGTCGTGGGATGTTGATGATGTTGATGCTGATGGTGAGGATGATGAATTTCATCCCTTCCAGTGGGGGAGGGAAATACCACTTCTTAAGTAAACGAATTAATTAATTTAAATTTCCCTGCACAGCAACGCTCGCAGTGTTCACGCCTGTGCTTATTTACTCACGAAACAGATTCTCTAATTGTCGCACTCTTTGCCTCGATGCGATAAAGTGGAAGGGAATAAGTATTGGGGGTTTAAGAGGGAGAGAGAGGATGAAGGAGCAAGCTAAGCCAGGACGAACAAGCAGCAAGAAGTGCCTCTTTTCACGCGCCTCCAGTGCAATTATAGTTGAAGAGAAAAGGAAGCGGAGGAGTTGAAAAAGAAATCCCGTTCCACCGTGTTTGCAAAAGTTCTTCCGGCATTCGACTCTACGGCGGAGCTGAATTGAGGTATAGCTGTGCTGCCCCGAGCAGGAAACTATCGGCCCGCTCGGTGGCTGCATTTTGCCCACCGGGCGGGAATGGGTCGAGTTTTATCAATTAAAACATTTTAAAATTGTACAAGTTTTAATTAAAAGCGAAAACAGTCTTCAAGCGACCACCGACGGCACGACCATCGCGTCACGACGAGTGCTTTATTTCCCACTTGGTGCGCCAAACTTTGTGTCGGCGAAGCGGCACCGGGAGCGAAGATCGTTACAGTTACCGATTTTCTGTGACGATGTCTCAAGTGTTCCTGGTTTTATTTCTGCCCGTTTGAAAGTTATCATCCTCATCCTCGCTTCTTTCCAAGTGTTCCGGCGGCACACACCAGCGCTCTGCAAGCTGTGGTATGCACAAAGACAGCCGTTACAGCCTGGTGCTGGTTGCCCTGGTGTTGTTGCGCTAACCTTGCGGGATGTAAACAAGTAAACGCGAGAGGGCAGAAGTTATCTTTACTTCGTTCGAGTTACATTTCGAATAGTTATGCGGATACCAGTGTAGACAACAAACGACAAACACCGTGCACGAATGTATTCGGCGACGGAAAGTTATTTGCGAGTGGAAAACGAATGGCAAAAGCCGGAACAGCAGTGTCCATGTCAACTAGCTTTCGGGCAGCGAAAAGCTAAATAACATCACAAAAGAATGTAACGTATTTTTACGTAGCGGGAGCGGCAAAAGTTTTCCTGCAAAAATCCAACCAGACTGTCACGTACACGACAAATACAAAACAGACTTCAACAAACTGCATACTGGCACCGAATAACAGGGAATGGATTACAAACAATTTTTAAACTTATTTTAACACTTTTGTAGCTGTCGCATCGATTACAGTCTAGTCATTGGAAGACTTGGACAACAAAAACTCTATTGGAGCCGAGAATAAGTTAAAAGCGATCGTTCTTATAGCATATGAAGTTGAAGATCACATAACAAAACTTACCCGACTGGATTGCAGTGATTGGATGTTTGTGATACAAACTTTCTTTTGTACATATTTATCAACAAGGGTTTAAATTCCAAAAACACGCATCTTGATCTGAAGAATGCAATCGCCCATTATAAATCCATTCCAAAACCCTCCCCAAATGATGATCTCTCCCTGTAACATATTTATTCATCGGCATGCGCATTGTTGCATTCCCCACTTTCGGAGTGCCCTGCGCTCGTCGATCGCGATCATCGGTCGATGAAATCGATGCTATTAAAGCAGCATAAATCAACCAAAGCGACGTGTTCATTTACGATACACCATTTCTGATCCCGGACGCCCTTTTCCCGCGGAGACTGTTACAGGTTTTTTTTTACCAAATAGTCAACTTGTGTAGGATGAAGAATGCGTAGGATCCAAGAGCATCAGAGCCACGGTGCAAGCGCGTTTAATCCTAAATGAAGATCGGTGCTATTAAGGGTCCATTATGAAATGGGAGGAAAAGGGGGTAGATGCAAGATCACTTCACAAAATGCATGAATTCCAATGTTTTATTGTTCAATTTGTAGCTCTTTGTCAGGGACACATTTGTCAAAATAGCATTACTCGATATGCACTCTCTCTCTCTATCTCTCTTTCTGTCTCGCTTACGCTCGTGCTAAGCTTTATAAAGCGCGGTTTTGAAGATTACAGATTCTATGAAATCCTATCAAACATCTCGCCCCTGCAACTGGAACTTTGAGCATGGCGTTGGTGAAGTGGATCGCCATGTAGTGCGCACTCTGTCTTCCGTTTTGCCCCTATCCAACCAGGTGCGCGTACACAGGTGGAAGAAGACGGAGAGTTCAATAACCGAAAGTAAACGAACCGTTAAATCTCATCATTTACGGTCAATTTCGGTTTGGGGTCTCCTCTTGGCGAGGGCAGCAGAATGAAGAAAAGGGCAACGATGCTGCTGCTGCAATGGAGAAGAACATCATGACGATTCTGGTTTTTGGTAGCTAACGAGCGTCTTTTTGAAAGACGCTCCAGCGGGCGAGTGAAAGCGTGAAGTTGAAACCTTCCGCTCGGCTCAGTACGGCATCGAGAATGAATCTTAATTTGATTAAAAAGTGAAATGCAGCAAGAACGGAGACGAACAAATCACAGCGCGGATTGAGGTGATCAATATCTTGAGGAAACTACCGCTAGATTGAATGCCTCTTGCCAAGGTAACGGGCGTGTACCTCACAAACCGGTTATGTTGAACACATCAAAGAGTCTCCCTACGCATCGCGTTTTTTTTTTGGGAGACGCAAAATGACACGACACTAAGGCCACAAAATCAAGAGCAATAATCAGCACCATCAAGTATCACTTTCGAGACGTCTGAGGTTCGCTTTATTACACACTTTAGAACATTCTAGTCATAAGAATGATAGATCGAGGTATCATTTGAATGATCCCGTTAGACAAACCAACACTTTCTCTTTTCAGATACAAAAGAGTCTTTAACCTCGAGGATTGCCTTCCAGTGGAACAATCCAAATTGAGGAAGCATCACTCTTCTCGATTACTAGAATTAAGCTTAATGCCTGCGGATGTTTCGCTGAAGGCTGCACATCGTGACATCTCATTTAATGTGGATTTTGATGAGCAAAATGGCTAATTCAGAAGAAGCAAGGCCCCCGAGACACGTTAATTTGCAAAACAAACCACAAAACCTCACCCGGCGGGTGCGTGCTTTCGTTTGGATTCGTTTTTAATGACAGGGCTGGCAAGGCAATTAAACCCGTCCGTTGGACAAAGGGATGCTTCAGAAAGATATGCGGCGATGAGGACGAACCCAAACTCATTATTGGAGAAGATGGTACATACACACACACACACACACAGACAGTGATTGGAGATGTCTCGTTTTTAACCACTCACCGTTTTATTCCTGGACACACATTTCCTGGAACTTTATGTATCGCTTTGTACCGGGCATGCCAGCCACGTGAACTCCGTTCTAGCCCGTTGGCGTGAATCTTTGCACCCTATCTTGCCCAGGCAGTATGAAGCGTACTCAGACACGATGAATTGGCGGTTATAAAATGTGACAATAAAATTAAAATTATTGCCACCATAAATGTGTGACCAGCAGAAGGAATTTTCTATCCAACTGCTGCTGCTGCTGCTGCGGCGGCGTGATCGTCGGTGGGGTTTTATCACACTCTCCAGAAACCGGGAAGGGCTTTCGCTTTCGCCGCCACAGGGAAGGTCAGGGTTTTTTGCAGATACCCGGACGGGAGGCAGGCTTTTGCGTTTTGCGTTTAACTTCAACCGGAAACGATGCCTTCGAATGGGTGGGAGAGATAGTGAGCGTCTCCTCGGGAGAAAGGTCACGGTTCATTGTGAGGATACATTATGGCGGTAGGACCAATAAAACCTCAACCCCTCTCCCAGCGAATCTTGTCTTGCGAAACTCCACCACGAATGGGGCAGAAGCTCAACGATGGTTATCGTATTTATTGTTGGGTGCTGCTGTTTTCGTTCCACCAGTTTGAGTTTGAATGCTAAATCACGCGTCCCTCGGCCGGACGTCGCTCGGAGGGATCCCCACTAGCACTATGATGAATGTTTCCTGCTTTCAGGGTTTTGATGCAATTTTTCAAATGAAAGAGAAACGTTTCTTTCTGATGGTAGAAGCAGAGTGGTATAAAAATGAAATCGAATCGAAGAAATTATACAAAAGACTACGATTGGGAGATTTTTTGGCAGCATATTGTGAAAGTGAAAATTTCCCTAAGCGGTACTTTCACCATCAAAGTTGCGTCATGTCCTTTAAGTTGCGTTCTTCGGCCTTTATTGGGAGGATAATGTTGGGTGGAATGAAGTTGGGGAGTTCTTATGAATGCCATTTTAATGCTCTCTTGAATAAGCAATAACATCGTAATTTAGGGTAGCGAAGTGAATTCAATAATTTCCAATTAAGAAGTGCAATTTATTGAAACATCATCTACGAAATAACCTTCCCAACTTCTGATTGTTCTTCCCTGTGGGTAGTGGGCAGGTACGACAAATCAATATGTCACACAAAACACATACAACGTTACCACAAGATACATCACCGTCACATTTCACCGTGCTCCGTCGATATGACGCGCTCTCGGGTCTTGTCGATTGGAAACAATTAGATTATTTGCAAATAATTATCAACACCCGAGAGTGAAATTGGCTTTAATCCAATTAACCAAACCACCGACCGTCCCGGGACTACGACGGCCCGCTCCCAAGTGAGACCGGTAGTACGGAGGAGTACAAATTGCATTCCGACCGGAAATGTGCACAACGTTCAGCCAACCATCAACCATACCATATCGTTCTTGCTCGCTTCGTTCCGGTACAAAACCGAAGACGACCGATTAACTTTAATGTCTCAATGTGGTATGGCCGTCACCGTCGTGCGGTTATTGTGTGCTTTTCGTGGGGTGCCGTTTATTGTTTGGCTAGGATGATTTGAACATTTGCTAGACATTTTGCAAACGGGGTGCAGGGGCTGCAGCAAAACCACTCTTGCTTCGGTGTGGACCGATTTCTACCACACAGGGCACACGCAACAGGACAGATTGCTCGCTTTCAGTTTGAATAAGAATTTGATTAATCTAACTTAATTGAATTAAGTTAGCGCTCTGCCCTGGCGCTCGGCACATGCTCCCAGCTGATTGATCGCGAAGAAAGCAGAACGGTGAGTGCGAGAGAGCGAGCGCTGCGACACCCAATTTGCCTTCCAGCAGCAGGGCCTTCTGTGCCGAAAGTATGTGTCTCAAATTTGCATCCAAATCGCGGTCGGAACGAATCTCGGTCGCGTGCCTTTGAGCGCCCCTCCCGGGGGTTGGTACACGGTTGGTACATTCGGTGGAGTGCAAATTTCAATTTATTTAAATCACAGCACCACAATCACCACCACGAAAGGCGGGGTGACGTATGATCCAGGAGTGATGAAACTTCACCCATAATGGTGACATGTGTTTTGATTTATGAACGCGGTTGTGGTGGTATGTGAGGTACAGTGGCTGGAAAGGTTTCGTTGCCGTGTGTGTGTTTTTTTAAAGAGCACCAAACAGTGCTCAAACTGAAGAGGTTTGTTCGTTTCGCTTATGGTAATTTAATCACTGGCATGCTAATAGAGGGAGTAGGGTTTTTGCTAAACAGTTTGCCCTCTCCCCCGAGCGAGCCTTTCCCAAACAGTAACGCCCCACGCAAACGATCCTTCAAACACAGGCGGCTTTAAGAGCACCGGGTTCGTGGCTCTTTGGCAAAACCCAACGGCCAAAGAAAGTTCATGCCCTTCGGTATACACTTTGTGCGCAAAAAGTGGATCACTAGCGTGGGCTGGCTGGGTGTAAATGAGTATCCAAACAACGGGGGCACCGGGGTTTCCATTAGCAAGCGATACATCCGGATGCACCCACCCGGTTCAAAGTACTTAGCTAACGCTCTCTATATATGGACCTTTGTCCGTTCACACAATTAGCAGCGATACACACAGCGATACAAACACACCGCCCGCCGGACGAACGTAAAGGAAAACTTCCCAAAACCACGACACCAACGGCTCTTCTCGCGCGGTACGCTGTTCCACATCCGGGGTCGGGCTTTACACACTGTGCTGTAACGTTACGAACCCGTCGGATACTGAGGTCGGATCGGATGTCGGATGAGGGTTTCGCTTGGTCGAACGTGCGTCTTTATTTACACAAAAGTCGATCACCGACCGGGAGGACTCTGTTCGGCGGTTTCTCTTTGTGGTGTGGTACACATTGGTGAAGTGCTGGTCGGTTGGCTGTAACGATACACGCGGCAAGAGTTTGTGCCCGGACACAGTCCGGAAGAGTTGCTGCTACACATTTCACTGCAAACTGCACACACTCCAGGAAATGAGAGCAAAAAGTCGTTCTTCAGCCGTTCGTTTGACTTTGCTCACATATTGGCGACGGCGAGTGGGCATATTTGGCATTCCGTTTGCATTATGAGAAAATGTTGGGGAAATTCTGAAACGGTTTTTGTGCCGGTGCAAACAGCCAGACAGCTCCGGAGAAGTGCCGGGAAGCCGGGTGGGAAGTTGCAAACATGGCTCCGGAAGCTTCATGAATGAAAGTTGTAAATTGGTCGACTTTCTCCATGACATTCTGGAGCGGAAATTTTACCGAGACGATGAATATCCTGAACCGTTTAAGCTAAAACCTGCTGGATTACTGTCGGCTTTGGTCGGCAAGGGGAATTCAGACACTTTTTTTGGGCGTGAAAAGCGCTTTACACTGGCATCGAGCCAACCGATTAAAGCTGAACTCGTCACCGGAGACATGGAAATGAATTGAAAGAGTGGACTAATTAGGAGCAGCTCGGTTAGATGTCTTCCGGAATTTTCTTCTTTTTTTTCTTCTTTTGCCCTCGTGATACTTCCCTTGTTCTGGGTGCCATGTTTGATGATGCACTACCATTTGTATACCATTCAGGCGTGGGACTTTCCATCGGGCGTAGGGATGCTTTATAGGTACAACTGAATCGTTCTCCCTCTTTTTTCTGCAGCAAAAGATACCAAAACCAAAGGCACGTTTTTCCAACCGATTTGCATATTTTTCTTCCACAATTTCGTTATCTCACACTAAGGACATGGCTTGTGGTGGTGGCGACGGTCGAAACCACTACCCCGATCTCCGGCTGACAGTTACGCGGTCTGAATGTGTTTAAGATAAACCGATTCCTGTGGTGCCTTGGAGTTGCAAACATTAAGGGCCTGCGTCGGGAGAAAAGGCACACAAAGTGTGTAACATTAAAGCCACTCGGCGACACTTTAAGCACGAAAATAAATGCTGTCCAAACAGTACGCCAAGATGCAGTAAAATGTTTGCTGATTCTAATGGCACCTTCCGTCTGCAGCTCGTCTAACATTGGCTAACATGGCCACCTTCTTCTGAAGTGTGCAAACGAACCGAAACACGAGACTCGGCATACATCGGAAGCTATGCAAAACATAAACAACTGTGCACAGAAGAGTGCACAAGATAAAGCAATGGCGTGACGTTCAGTCTACATGTGTGTGTGTGTGTCTGCTTGAGTTTGCAGTTGTCGCATTATTTTTGCGTTATAATTTGCCGTAACGAAGAACGGAACGTACATTCCGAGCGTGCAATGATTCGCTTCAAATGCTTGAACTTTTCACGGCCATTTGCAGAGGTGATTATTTATCAGATCTCTCTACAGTGGAGCGGGGTCTGTCTTGATGATGGATCATTTTAAATCAATTAAGTTAAGTCATGCAAGCATTAGGTCGCATCGGTGAAGGAATGGTGATAATTTGGTGCAATTTGTCGTTTGTAATGTTTCGTAGAGGACATAACTATCATAACAGTCAAGAGCTTCTGACACTAAAATGCATTCTGAATTTAGATCACTTTGAATGATTGCACCTAAATACGGTGTAGTTATCTTAAAAATTCATCCTTTGAAGAATCGTAGAATAAAAGCACATGACATCAGCAATGGTTTGGCATTAAACGAGCGACAGATTCCGGCAAAACATCAAACGGACGATGGATGATGAAAAATGTTTCATCGTCGAGCGTATGACGCGCACTGTTCGCGACCCACATCATCACCATCTGCCCTGGCAGAGCAAGCACGGAAGCATGTCACAACCCATATTGATCTTTTCATTGCAGAAATGCAGGCGAAAACGGTACCGGTCCTGCTCGCTACCAACATCGTCCTCGAGCGCCAAATTGGAAAATCTAATTATGATAAAGTCAAACACTCACCCCGGGAAAGCTTTTTCAGTTCCGGGTTTGTTCCTTTAAGGACACCCTCGGGTTCGTGGATGTCGTGTGCCATGGGAAGTTGTTTGAAAAA
The DNA here is from genome assembly GCF_943734735.2 of Anopheles gambiae. NCBI lineage: Eukaryota > Metazoa > Arthropoda > Insecta > Diptera > Culicidae > Anopheles > Anopheles gambiae. Next base: position 33,630,395 of record NC_064602.1, on the reverse strand, counting down.
TTAACCCCAGAAGGCTCTCTGTCGCTTGTCAAAACGCGGTGCTTTTGGAAATGGGTTTTGATGTTGGATTACGTGAGTTCACAGAGCGAAGTGACGAGCGTACGGTGATAATTCTTCGCCGAAAGGGAAGTACGTTGACCAGTTCCAGTGCACACGTGTAGCACGGTCGATGAACCGTGTGGCAGTAGCACACATGATCCCGTTCGGATTTCCCATCTATTCGGGACGGCATATCAGTTTGGTATCACTGATCAAACAACTGTGTTCTGACGAGGGGGGCATATACAAGGCGTCAGCCAGTACCTCGTCAGCAACTCTAGGATTGAGTTCATTCCGATTCATATCAATCAAAATGCACTCCATTATTGAACTGTTGAATTGGTACGATCTTAGCTCACACTAGAAATAGGGACGATGGATGATAAGAAGAGTATCTACCGATCGTAATTCCAGTGCATTAGAAATCTTGAAAACTACTGATAAAGCATTAGCAACTAATTCCCAATATCAAAAATGGGTAAGATTCCATTCCACGAAGACCCGTCCGAAATGCCCCGGAGGCATCAACCACGTGTAGCACGTGGTGTGTTCTTCCGTGCTTCTCTTGATCCGGTTCTGCCGATAAACACACACGTTTTGTGTGCCGGTTGTTGCCCTGTTCTTCCGCCTTGACGGCGTGTGCTGCTGTTCAGTGAACTCCAGAAAACCGTTAAAAACGTAACTCACGGTCGTCTAGCAGACGTAACGACATGGCCACTGACTTGATTTCACGCAGACGCGATCACAAGAAGACGGAGAAGGGAACGGAAAGGGTGGTGGTAGTGCGCTTTGTTTGTCCGGTACAGTTTGAACTCGCTTGCGATAATAGCAACAGCAGCAGTGGTGGTGGTGTCGGCAAACAGTCGATCACTTCCCTAACCTATATTTGAAAAACACAGACCACAGACACGAAATAGAGGGGAAACGATTCGATCCGGTCTGGACGTGATCGTGATGCGTAACCGGTGATAATGCGTAATGAAGTCAAACATTTAGGACTTTGTAGCTAGTGGTGGTTCCACATGTATGGGGTTATATTTACGGAATCTTTCTTTGAAGGCAGGATGCAGAAGCGTCATCAAAACTCACCTGAAATTAAGGAGGAAAAACGATAAAACGAAATTAGCCTCAATGGACACAATTTTATGCTCTAAAGAAATGATTTTAATAACTTTGTTTACTTCGACATCACCTCTTACCATTTCATCCATTTTTTCAACTGATTTGTCTTCTCAAAATATAAATGTAAACATTGGGTAACTCATACTTTCCGCTTTTCGGACCAATCTGGTACAACCAATTCGCTCCATTAACTCACTCAAATCGCGCAAACACGAGCGACCGTTTAAGATAATAATCCGTGAAAATAGTCCTACTATTCCGACACTTCTCTTTGCGCACACCGCCGGTGCAAGGAACATAACGCGGGGTGGTAATGCTTTTATCAAATTTCATTTGAACAGCACACAGAAAACGTGTCCACTCTTTCCAAAGTTATTGAAAGCGAACGGTGTGTCCCTCACTTCGCCTTCAAAAGACCGAACCATCACCTACCGGAACCCGATCGACAGCGAAAAACCAACAAACTTTATGAAATCCATTAGAACAATGTAATTTATGCAAATTGAATTTGATTGCTTTCAAAAACCTCCCGTGCTGCCAATGACGATGATGATGATGATGATGGTGACAGACGTACTTGTCAGGTCTTGTTGCAGGACGCCGCTAACCGAAAGCGAGAGCGTTTGAAGAACGTTTGGGACAGAGCAACTAGCAAATCTGGACCACAATGTGATTGCACTCTGTACCATGGGTGGTGAGGAGAATCTGGCACCAAATAGGGCGCCATCGGAAAGCGGCTACTGAAACACCAAACGATGATTCCGATTGGTGCCAAAAATGTGTCACCTCCAATCATGCCGTTTGTCATCTGCAGCTGACGGAATATAGTATCATCAGGCTCGTTAGGTGGGATTTTTTTTGGGTTTGCCCAGAGAGAGAGAGAGAGAGAGAGAGAGAGAGAGAGAAAGAGAGAGAGAGAGAGAGAGAGAGAGAGGACTTTGGAAGTGCTTTGAAAAGTGTCATTTCATCCCCCTTTTTTATGGGTTGAGATTTTGGGGCACTCTTTTTTAGCAACTTCCCAAAAAAAAACCCCGTCCCGCCTTGTTTGACCGAAATGCAATTATTGTCTGGTTTTGTAGTGCGGCATGGTGTACATGTCAGCAGTTGGAAAGGATTACCAGAATGAAGGAAAAATCACACGACAACTCCTTCCTTCCCCCACGATTGGCTATTATCATAATTGAGTGGAATTATCAACCGAGCTAACACACAGCTCGGCAAGCTGTCGTGCGAATCCGAGCGTTTGCCTCCGACTGACGAGCGGGATTTTCCTCCAGGGACAGGGTTTGTGTGAATTCTAACTTTCAACCCTACGAGGAGGGGAAGCTGCTCGTACTGTCAAGGACGCTTGAGCATGGAGTGCCGGGACGGCGTGTACATGTACTGTTGAACAAGTAGCAAACCGAAACGTTGTTTGGTTGTTTCGTGTTTCAGATTTATCTTCTCGATTCTGTAGGTCCCCCTTCTATTAACACCTTCCTATTTCAGAGCCTAAAAAACGCTTGGATTAGGCAAAAAAAACTCCCCTGTAGCGTGCTGGTGTGACTTTGTTGCGGATTAAAAACTTTTACGTGCGACAGTTTCGGTTGTTGTCCATCTGATCGGAAAGGACACGGCACGTTCACATTTGCGCGCGGGAGAGCATGCAGAAGGTAGTACACAAGGTTGTACAAGGTTTTAAGTTTGCAGGGTCCCCTTTTTGGCCCACGCGTTGTAGACATCAGCTGTCGGTTTGGGTGGGCATGATTTAAGGGACTTTTTTTGGAAACATTAGCTCATCCACCGTTTAAGATCACAAAGAAGCGTCATGATCGTGCGAAAGAATAGAGCACCTTACTTATCCATTCAGCGGACACTACCCCTCACACACACACACACACCTAAAAATCCCAATACTCTGCAACGAATTGATAGTTGGTTGAGATCTCCATCCACACAGTGCGCTCGTTTCGTTTGACGCCGTTTGAGAAATGAAGCGGAAATACGATAAAGTTACCATTATTCACTGGCCCTTGCGCTACTCACAGACTCACAAAACAGGGGAATGAATTGCGTGCGTGTGAATGCAGCGTTAACAGAACAACAGGCTAATATATATATATCGCTCGGGAGTGGGGAAAATGGAAGAAGATTAAATGCAGCACATAAATTATGCCGAGAAAGACCCGCCGAGAGAATTGGGATGAAGCTGTATTGGGGGTTTTGAAATTTGCTTGTCATGTGTTTCATTTTTCTCGCTTCGCAGTAAAGAATGATGCATTTCAATGAGCAATTTTAGCCCGGTCGTTTCGTTTTCGAGGCGTTGTTTAAATGATGGTGAACTATTTTTTAACCTAAAACTGGCAATACATTTTGCTTCAATGTTAAAATGGGAAGAGAGGGAATAAAGTGGACATGTTACATGTTTCGTTTTGGGGTTTAGAGCAGGAAAAGGGCAAAGACACTTCTTCTTTCCTGGCCCGCCCGATACCGTTAGAGCAGTGTGGCGAGAGTGATGATCTTCCTGGAACGTTTCAACACCTTTCACGACGTTTCCCTCCACTGTATGCTTCCTCTGGCATGCTTTCCTGGGCTCATAAAAACGGCTACACCGACGTAAGCTCTAGCGAGGCGTGAAACATCGTCCCGTCGTAAGGTTTGTCGCATGTCGCGCACAGTAGGACCCCCTTTCCTCCCCCCTGCGTACAGAAATTGGTGTCATTATGCCGTTTTTTTTTTGTTGTTGTCGTCGTCCGCGTCCCATTACGGTAGCGGCTTCTCTGTTCTAGCCACTCGTATCCATTTGGAAAAGGTAATTATTTTCACATACTTTTGTGACCCGCACTGTCAACCACCCGTTGGTTTCTCCCAATTGCCCTACTTGACCCTAAGTGAAGGAGTGTGTGTGATGGGGGTAGGTAAGTTGGAGTCTAGGAGTCGATGGACACGGTGACATCCATGCCATACCGAAACAAACAGTGGAAAAGAAACTTCTTTTCAATAGCTGGAATTGATGGAAAGCGATAAAGAGGTATTCGTTATTGTTTTTGTTGTGTGCGGAGGCACAGTAGTCGCATTAGGCTATGGTTATTTTCACATGTCATAACAATTTGCTTAAGTAGGGTACATAATATCTGTACATCACAAAACCAGCGTCATTTGGCTAGAGAGCTCGTTAAGGGGTAGAGATCATTCCGTTGCGATCTGAAGTCTGTTGCACGTGAGTTGACAGCCAAGTGCCCCCACAGGACCCCTTTCACCAGGTCGTACACGATTGGTTTTATGTTTGCTTTTGGATGGTTTTTCCTACCTTCTGCGAGTTCGATATGCTGGAGCATGGAGTCTGCTCACCATGAACTGTGTTGTGTCATGTACTACACGAAAAACGAAAGTTTTGCTTGATTATCTTCAAACGAACAGTTTGTTAGATTAAAGCAGTAATGACTTTTCAGCGGGGGTAAAACAAAAATCCAACACACTCTGCAAACAGAACGGAAACTAGTTCGCCCTGACAGCCCTGTCAGGGCACTACGTTGGTGGACAGTGATATATTGCACTCTTCGCAGTAGATCCTCAAAACGATTCAGTTTTTGAAAGCAATCGCCAGTGAAAAACGCCACAGAAAGATAACGAGATAATGGGAGGGCATCAGGCGTAAACATGGGTTATTAATGCCCTTTAGGTTTGTTGAAGAGTGAAACGAACGATCATTGGATCCAATCGATCGGTTTTCTTTCTTTTTCGGGAGAAGGGATAGATCTTCTTCGTTACCTAGATTTCTCCCTTCCCACGAGACTTCGTACACTAAATGGGGTGCGCCCATTAACCCTAAAAGCATACACTTTAGTTAGCGGAGGTCAATAAGAAACCATTTAACCCCTTTCCGATCGATACGTAAAGAGCGGAAGAAATTTAGGTGGCTCTCGGCCAGAGTATCATCAGTGCTGTACCCACGCCTAGCCCTAGAAAATGGGATTTAAGATCCCGTGACAGCTGGGTGTGAAAAGCTCATCAAACGTGTCGCTCAGCCACATTAGCATAAACATATTAGCTCGCGACAGTTTCCATTCCCATGCCCGTGTTTTATAGCCTGCTCGACGAAATTAATGCAACGACACTATGCCCGGCATTCCCACACAGGCACACTCCCAGTGGGAATAGGTGATCTTTCTTCCCTGCAGCTGACGGCCAGGCTCAGCGAGCGCCCAAGCTGTCAGTGCGAGTGTCAGTGTCACATGTCCCGCTCGACACTGCCTATTGCGTTTTGCGGAGTGTCGGACAACGTGAGAAACGCATTGCGTGTAGCCTACCTTTCAGGCGCTTTTTCTAACGCCCGCTCGTAGCACCACATGACAGCAGTGTTGCCAGATAGTCTAGTGTGCACTATCGGCATAGCAACGGAAAAGCCTTCAAGGAAAAAGAGGACATTTTTTTGTGAGCATTCTTTTTTGTGCGTGTGCCATTGTTTTTTTTTTTTTGGAAAATTCTCGAACCAGCCTGTTCATTCCATTCCGGGCATGACGTGACAATGTCCTCTGAGCGCCTGAAGGATACGTAATTTGTTCCATGCATGCGTCGTTACGGTCGGGTGAATGCGAATCCCATCATCTGTCGCACTTCGGTCCCCATGACACGACCGGAAGTCAGCGAAACAAGGAAGAGTCCCGAATAGCATCCGTTTTATTGGAAGGAGTGTGAGTTTTTTTTTCGCAAACTGTATTTGTCTCCGTCACTGTTAACTTCAACGCATTGTTTGATTGTTCTGGTACAGTGTGGAGAGGTTGGGTTGTAAAACGTAAACTCTCTACGTACACCAGTAAAACCAGCCGACTTTGGCTTCTTTATCCGTTCGCAGGCACTCCTCCATAGATCAAACTCTACGATACACTGCGTTTGGCTTTTGACGTAGCCTGTGTGCGCAATTCTTTTGCCAAACTTCCATCATGTAAGCTTCAACAACATAAGCGCGTATTATGGCCAGCTGTCGAAACGTTCTTCTCTTTAGCTCCCTTCACCCGAACACCTTTAAGCCTTGAAATTATGTCAAACAATCATTGTTTGAGTGTTCAGCTATACTACATTCCCAACACACCGACAACAACTTCCCTAAGGGACATCACCCCAAACAGTGTCGAATGGTTGGTGCATCATAAAAACCAATATTACAACCAGAACACATACAGAACCGCTCGGATTATTCGATGTTCGATTGTTATCCGATCGGTTACGGTTCGACGAGCATTTTCGCTCTGTGTCCTGTGTGTGTGTGGCTCTGTTTATTATTCCGTTCCCGTCCTTCTTTCGCATCGCAAATCACCGCAACTGTTGGTGTGAGCTTGTGACACCTTTTCCCCCGAATGTCACACATTTATTGATCCTGTCATTCGTGTAATGAATGGAAGGTACCACCGATTTTCGTATCAAATTTCATCCGGCCCTGTCCAGACACCAGAGGGACAGTGCCAAACATACTCCGGAATGGCATTTTACGTTTACGGGTGTCGTATTCGATTGTCCGGCTGCTGACAAGCGGCACTCTCGAACACGAACACGTAAATTTTCAAAACAGCTTGTTTGATTTGAAATGGATTGTTTAGCGCAACGTTGCTACGCACGGAGGCCGGAAATTGACGAAGCATTTAACTATGGTTGATCGGTTTCTGATTACAGTTTATCGATACAGCACCCGGGCGTGATTGTTTTAGATGACACATTTAGATTACCAGTATCTGGGATTTCATCCAGCACGGATGAAATTGAGTAAATGAAATGAACTCGTCAAAGCGGGTAATTTAGATTGAACTATCAATCTGAAAATAAAAACATTTACACAACTCAATTTACGGCCCATGATTTCCATTTGCCGTCGTTTCAATATGCTTTCTACTTTCGTTATTGTTTGATGTGCTTAAAATGACATGTTATTTCGAGCTCGCTTATACCCATGAACAAACAGAATAAAATACCTTCTCCATATGTGAAATAAATTGTTTCACAAAACGCACTCTCCACAACAAACATTTCTCACGCCCCCACACCGTCAAATAAAGACAAAGCGACCTCCGCGCAATAAACAATTGCTCTCCAAACGCACAAGTGCACAGAACAGCGTGCAAACCCACAACTACGCACAGCACACAGCGCTGTGAATTGAAATTTCCGCACGAAAAATCAATTATTCAAAACTACAAAACTGGCCAAATACTTCAATTCCCGTTCGCCCACACGCACACACGCACGCGTAGTTCAGATGTACAAAACAACAAACGCGGGAAGGATCGCCTTGCGCGGAGGGACATCAAAACCAAGCGAAACCAGAACACTTCAAAAGGCCTGTGTGTCCAAAATAAACCGGTGGGATCATCATGTTTTACTGCCATGGAATGTTGTGTGGGACACAGCACCGTTTTGAGCAAATAAACGCACAATGATGCGATGTTGGAAGGTTCTGAAGGTTTGGAAATAGTGCCATTTTGGGGCGAAATTGTTTCAAGGCACGCAATCGAACGCAACGCCATTGAAGCATTTGGAGGTACAGGTGTAGGTGGAGTCTGATGTAAACTTCAAAGGTACGCTCCAACATTCTGATTATGAAGTATTCGACAGATCAATTAGGTTAAGTTTTGGAATTTGAACAGCCAATCTTATGTAGAATATGATAAAGTGTTAGTTCATTACTCTGATGAAGGCTTTGGTAAGAGCTTTTTTTCAATGAGATGGTATTAAGAGTCTGAAAAGCTCCTAAAAGTACTTCAGACAAAAATACTCCAGCCAACGCAACAAGAGGCTTCATTGTGTTCCAATAAGTGCATTTCCGATCGTTATTATTTCCCTCGTAGCGGATTGCATCACCCTCAACAGGAGGTCCATGAACCGATTAATTCCTGTAAGACATCCAACAAACTTCACCAGCCAAAAAAAGAACCAACCTGTCCACCTACACACATTGCCGGTGGTCAAGTTCAAATCCTTGCACAGTTCTCCAGCGCCAAAGCTCCACAGCAATGCCCGCCCGGAACCGGATTATTAACTCCAAACCACCTTCAGCCGGTCAATATTCGATTCTTGCCATTCCTTCCCGCCTCGTCACATTGCTAATGATTATGTCATTAAGCGATTCGCATTCGCGAACGAACCGAACCGGCCAGAACTCCCACGATTGTGTCCAAAAAAGGAGGTTCCTCCTGCAATGAATCCCGCCGTTGGGCGAAGGCGGACGTTGCTGAATTAAATTACTCTCGCATGATTTCCGTCCCGTAGTTGAACCGTGGGGTCCCGTTCTTTTGTTTGGGTTGTGTTTGGCGATTTTCTTCGCTTCGCACACTCCTTTAAGCACGGATCCGTGTGCTAAAGCTTTGTTTGCCAGTTGCTTCCAATTCCATTAGAAATTTGACCCGTGTTCCCGTGGGCACCGGGACAAGGGAGAATTAAATTTCATTCAGCCTGGCCTCTAGTCTGGCATTTGCATCGCTGGATGAAGCAGGAAATGCAAATTCATCTCGCTCTCTCCATTCAGACCTGCGTCTTTTATGTTTGTTCAATGGCGAGAAATCGCTCAGACAGATGATTAAGCAAAGAAGGTTTTGGTGAGTAGGTAGGGTTTATACGGGAGAAAAAAAAGCCTTAGAATATCCCATAACATATCGTTGCTGTTGATTTTGGATCATTTGGTTTGAGCGAAGCAAGTAGAATATTTTATGACATTTTTCCATTAAAAAGCATATCGTTCAGCATTCCATGCAATACCGGTTTATTTGCCTACAACCATCCATTCACATTAGTGGACAACATTTTCCAAATGAATTACACCCAAAGGCACCGATCGATAGCATCTGCATCGGTAACTAAAGCCAAATATTATCCGTTCATCAAAGGCGACGCCATAAAGCCTCATCACTTAAGCCTAATTACAACGACCCACACACACCGTTCGATCGCATGCGTGTGATAAATTATGAACGCTTCAATACTCCAATTTCCTGTTGAGTTTCCAGCAGTAAATCAAAGCAAATTTCACCAGCTTATCGTCAAAGCCGGGACAATTTGATCCATCATTTTATCATCAATCACTTTGGCACGTTTGATCCTAGCATCCGGTGGTTCAGCTCGCCCGGCAGCTACAGCAATCGTCGGTCACCATCGGAAACGGAAATGAGTGTGCAGTGTATGTGTGTGTGGCGCTCACTTCAAATATCAATACCGATGCGCTTGCATACCAAAACGTTTAATAAACACGAACAACGGGTAGCCCTTTTTTGTTCACCCGTTTGCGTTCGCTTACCATCATTCAAGTGTCATTAATTATCCTTGCACAACTCAACAAAAAGCGGCACCGGAGATACACAGCCCACACCCAGGAAGGATACTTTTCTGCCAATTCAGCATAATTAATCGCCTCCGAATGTTCGTCTCGCTCACTGGCGGCTTGTGTCATCGTTTCCGAGTTCGTTGGAAGGACGTTTTTGCTAGTCTCTAAAAACCTTTTGGATCGGATTTTCGGCGCTTAACGCACTCATCATCCAAACAGTACAGTAGAATGCAGCAGAACCGTACACTGAAAGGGAGAAAATGAAAGAACGGTGTTGCAACAAAGGAAGAAAGCAAAACAACGGCTTGCAAAAGTGAGCCAATAAATTTGCAAACGATCAAAATTGAACAAATAAGCATTACCCGAGCTTCTGGTGGGGGAATGGATGCAGCCCGTGCGCTGTATTTGCCATGTTTAATGCAGCCAGTTGCAAAGGGCATGGTTTGTGTGTGCAGGTCGCTAAAGTTTGTTCCATGTTCCGCTCCAGACACAAGCGAAACGATGGAAGGCATGCGGAGTAGGTAAACTTCTTTTTTTGCGCACACAAAAAACCACCCAAAACTCCTACCTACGAAAGACTTTTCAGATCACGACCACCGACCACGGTTCGCGTTCGACAAAATCATACACAGGGAGGAAAATTGGATGCGATGTAGTTTTTTTACGCTCTCTCTGTCTCTCTGTCTCTTGCTTCCCTCATATCCATTCATCCTTTTTAATACCTTTGGCCACACATTGGTTCCTAATGAAAACGACAAAACCAAACCTTCCGCCATACATCCATTGCTCAGAGCAGCACGCGTATCGCGTACGTGCGCCTGCAACAAATAGAACGCTCTACGTTTCGAGGCTATAAATTTCCGGATAAATCATGTGAAAATATGAAAATGAATCATACGACCCCTCTCCACTAGGTGTCTGAGCACTCGAACAGTTTGCAGTACGGCAAAAATAGGGGTCGAATAAGGTAAAAATAGCAAATCGGGATTATTTATCCTTTTAAAACGAGAGCCAGATTTCAACCGGCAATACCGAAAACAAAGAAAAAAGAAAAGGACAGTAAAAATAAATATTAAATGCAATTGAAACTGTTTATCACCGGTACGAGAGCACGAAAGAGATTGTAAAACGCAACACACGGTAAAGGTGTGCAGTCGGTCGCAAACAAGATTATATATTGGACTACGAGCGTGCTCCCTTCACAACGGCGCCGTGGCTTAGTTGGTTAAAGCGCCTGTCTAGTAAACAGGAGATCGTGAGTTCGAATCTCGCCGGAGCCTAAGTGATATATAGAGTCACAGTAACTTTTACTTTTCAGATTCTTTTAATAGGTTTTATGCAATTGCGAATGGTGATCACAGAAATGGTATTTACACACGCACACACACGTATGTGTACAGTAAATTGTGTCTACTTACGCTATCAACACCGACGCAACACCAGTAGAGAACGGAAGCTGTTCGTCGTGCAACTTAACTTACAAGAGCACCAAAAATGCGCGCCACGCGGATTAAAGCAATTATTTATCGCCATACCCCTCCACCCACCACCCACACAGCTATGGATCGGAATCGAACACATATACGCGAAGAAGTACGCGCTCGCTCTCGTTCCCCTGTAGGTGGACGACGTGTAGGCGTTTTGCGTGTGTGGCTACCAGCAGCAGCGTGTTTGTGCTGCCTGAATAGATGTCTATGCCGCGGCGACTGGAGGAGAATAGAAAGAACAGTTGCCAAACAGCAAATAAAACGTCGCCGCCGCCGACACCGCCGTCCCGGGGCAGTGACATCGAGAACTTTTGGATAGGGGAGACTTGAGAGGGCGGTTATGCGAGCGAGCGAAGGTTTCCGCAATTTTTCTTCCCTTTATCCCACGTTTTCTATTTGTTTCCATCGCGTCCGGCGCGAGCTCCAAATAGAGAAAACAATGAGGAATATGTCACCAGACGGGCCGGGCCCCCGCACTGTACTGGTACACTGTGTCGACGATGCGGTCGTTTTTCACACTAACGATGACAACGCTAGCACGACCACCACACGATACGCAAGCGTTGAGATGGCTGGCCTGTGCTGAGTGTGAATTCAATTAGAATGAAAATCCACCAGCGGAAACATGTTTCTTTGCACATTCTTTGCGCCAGTGCATAAGCGGACTGGAAGCTAGAAGCTAGACACACGACGTGCTTCCTTTTTGCGTACAGTTTGCTGCGGATGCGTGAGTGTCGCTCTCTATTTTCTAAAACTATACATACGCCAGCCGTACATCACGTCGTTAAGGCGTGATTTTATTTCAATTAAATCCAGCAGGAAAAGAGTTACACGACGACGACTCTAATGGACATTGCGACGGAAAAGAAACGGCCTGAATTAATTAGAACCGCTCTCTTGATGGCGAGCGAGAGAGAGAGAGTTAGTGAACGAAATTGAAAAATTACTTCCCCAAGTGCCCAATCTTATCAGCGACAAAGAGTCAACCTGCTTACGAGTTAACTCTGGTGATGTCTGAGGAATAAGGGGAAACCTGTGCCGAAGAACGACGCTCGAACGAAAATTAACCCGTCCGTGTAACTATAATTAGTGATATCCTCATCAGCGTACGGTATCGTTCAGGTCAACCACTCGCATGACGTTTCTTGCAATGCTCTTTTGCCGCCTTTTCTTGCTCCTCTCTCTCTCGTCAGAAGTTCAAAGAAGCAATTTAATATTTAAAAATCAAGCACAAACACTGGTTCTACGCCCACCGAGGCGATGCGTCGGAGAGAGAGAGTGAGAGAGCACCGAAAACATGCCCTCTGATAGTGTATGTGTGTGTGTGTGTGTGGTTCGTTTGTGCAGTAAATTATTGGCCGCTACCAGTCTGGCCAGTCTGATCTGCACTAAATTAATTTCATTCATTAATTTCAATAAACTCCACTCTGGGAAAGCAGCCCGAAGAAACGAATGTTTGGATTTTCGGAGGGCGCAAGTCATTGGCATTGGCTCGTTCTTGATTCCAAGAATCGCTACCAAACGCCCACCAAACAGTGAAAGGAAAGTTTAACAAACCCAAACAAAAAACGCTCCGATTCCGATGGAGCAATCTAAGAGCTGAAGATTGCTTACTTCCGGTCCATGGGGTTCGTTTTTTTCTCTAAGAGTTGCAGATTGCACGTGTGCGTTTCTGAAAAAGAGGGAAGCTAATTGAATGTATGCCTTCACTTTCAGACCCCGGCCAGAGGTCGCAATTTTGAGATTGCGTTCCCGAGATAGCGTCGGACCCTTTTCCTTTGAGCATGCTCACTGACCGCCTGTTTCTAATTACGAACGAAACGGCTATTACGAACGAAAAGTAAAGCGGCTTCTTTTGACCGGAGCAGTTGAAACATTAGCCAATGTTTTGCTCTCGATTTATGAGTTACTTTTTGTGGTACATTGAATCAATTCCGTAGGATCGTAATAAAATCGCAATTGAATTGGATTGTAATGTCAATCGTATGTCAGCCTAGGGGGAAAATCATCATAATTTCTCTGCAAAATCTAATCCTTCTTCTTGTCCGGTTCACTTTCACTAACGCCACGACGCCAAATTGTACTCCATCATCCATCAAACACCGACCGGTGATCCGGTTCGCTCATCACGGCGACGTTCTCCGGGCACAACGACGACCAGCCCCGGAGAAAGAAACAAGATAAACTTTCACTGACAAAACGGTGCAGTCGGTTGGTTCTTTTCCCTTTCATCGGGAAACCGATCAAGAAATCAGCTCATCCCGGCCCAAGGTCTGCGCCCGAACAGGTCGAACCCATGACCATCCATCTCGACAACCGGCGGGCCCAGACGGGTGCCGGATGCACAAACGTTAATGTGCATGTGCCACCGTCAGCACCGGGCAAATGCATTGCTCCATTCGCACGTGTCCAAACCGGAGCGCAAGTCTGGACGTCCAGCGGTGCGGCCCGGTACAGTCGCGAGTCGTAAATCGTGTTTCATTCCTTACCTCCCGTGGACAAGTATGCAAAGGGTCCGTCATTAATCTGCGATGGAGCAAAACGGCGAAAGTGAAACGAACGACGGAACAAACAAGCGGCAAGAAACGAGTGAGAAGGGAGCGGACAAAAGGTGCATCTCATCAATGTTTGCTGCCTTGTGACATCGCGAATTTGGCAAGGCCAGATGCTCTATTGAGAGTGTGCTCGAATACGGGTTCAGCCGTAACGACCATTGGCTGCCCATTTCAAATAGCCCCAACTCGCTGGAAGGTGCGCTCAATGCTCACCGCCGCACCATTACACCGCCGACGACAGTTGCCACCCCCAGGGGGTGATGGTTGGAAGTTACCTTCAGGAGGCTGCTAGCTGTATGCAAAGGAAATGGAAACCCTGCACTCCTCCCCCCGGACGCCCGGATGCATAATGCGCGCGCTCCGAGAAGGTGAACAGAGCACAACAAACCTGTCCCCCTTCAAGGTTTGTATCCGTCTATGGTGTGCACCTGAGACGCTTTCAGATGAATCACTTACCTATGAGGAGAGAAGAAGAGAAGAAGAGAGAGAAAAGAGAAGAAAGAAACTGTTATTATTATGATAAATAGGCAAATAAATGGTTTGGCTGGGAGGAATGTGCTTGCGAACGGGGAGGGCACTGGAAACACGTAATGCAATTCCATAAATGCAGCCACATGTTTGAATGTGTGTGTGCATGTGTGTGCCCATTGGGATATTCTTTCCTCGGGAACCAAGTGCATCGAATCTTGCAGTGAAAGTTTATGCCACACTATGAAGGGAGAACATCACCCTGCCCCTTTCGATTCGGTGGTGGGAATTGATTTCCATGTTCATACCTTGCGGGAGAAAGCGGAAAAATGCAACCCTCTCAGATAGGGGGGGGGGGGGGGGGGGGAGGCGAAGTAGGAAGGTGCGGGAAAAAGGTCTGGCACAAAAATTACACAGCCATGTCAAAACCTTTTCCATGTCAATATTTATGGCTCTCCCTTCGCGAGGAATTGGAGTGAGCCTACTCTCTCTCTCTCACACACACTCTGTTCATGGATCAATTTTCCAGTTCTTCTCTTCCACCTCCTCCTCCTTCTCCTACAACATCGAGGAGTCGGCCTTTTGTCGCAGCCATCAATCACAACCACGGCCGCGGGTTTTAAATGGGCGGCCGCCCCATTGCAGCATAAATAATCTCGTATCATATGCGCATTTCTAATACCGTCAAACCGGGGGCAAACGCTGCCACGGCGCGACAGTAGCATCCATACATCCAATCCACCCGGATCCAATTTCTCACACACACCATTCGTTGCACAAAATATTTGACGAGAAGAGGAGGAGGAGGAGGAGGAGGAAAAAAACACAGAATCCCTTTGATCACATGATTTATGCCAGATTGGCAAACATTGGGGGCCCTTCGTCGCTGCAAGCCGACAAGAGATAAGCCTTAAATCTTGAATTCTGTATTAAAGCGAATGCAATGCCCTATACGTCGGCTACATTTCAACGTCAGCGGTGAAATGAAGTGAATGGCTAGTTGGAGAGGAAAAAACGGCTTATAAAGGCTGCCACGTCCATCCAGGGACCTTTTTGGAGCCTCTGCAGTGTGTACCAATATCCACACACACACACACAATGTTTCAATCTAATAAAGTTGGTGCGTGTTGCAGATTCTGTCGTCGGCGATAGCTCGCAGGCGATTGTGATCGATTTCTATCGCCACCTTTATTGCCCGACCAATGCAGTCAGTGTACACGAAGAAGGCGGAAAGCTCCGCCACATCATAGATTTTGTCTCATCTCTCTTTTGCTACTAGTTTCCAGTGCGTAGAGCATGTGTGTATGTGTCTGCGTACTGTCATAAATCATTTCTGGTTCTCCGAGGCTTCACTACTAAACCATTCCTCCCTATCCCCTATATTACACGGCTCCGTTAGACCAGTGCTGAATAGCTGACGTAGAGCGCGAGTTCCCAACAAACTGCCCGCTTGCTTCGTGGTACTTGGACAATTTTAATTGAATCAGCATCCTTTAAACAGCTCCTCCAGCCCACGAACAAGTCCATGGCGCGACAGGCACCAACCACGTTGTGGGGGGGGGGGGGGTGGGGGGGGGGGGGGGAGGCGAAGTAGGAAGGTGCGGGAAAAAGGTCTGGCACAAAAATTACACAGCCATGTCAAAACCTTTTCCATGTCAATATTTATGGCTCTCCCTTCGCGAGGAATTGGAGTGAGCCTACTCTCTCTCTCTCACACACACTCTGTTCATGGATCAATTTTCCAGTTCTTCTCTTCCACCTCCTCCTCCTTCTCCTACAACATCGAGGAGTCGGCCTTTTGTCGCAGCCATCAATCACAACCACGGCCGCGGGTTTTAAATGGGCGGCCGCCCCATTGCAGCATAAATAATCTCGTATCATATGCGCATTTCTAATACCGTCAAACCGGGGGCAAACGCTGCCACGGCGCGACAGTAGCATCCATACATCCAATCCACCCGGATCCAATTTCTCACACACACCATTCGTTGCACAAAATATTTGACGAGAAGAGGAGGAGGAGGAGGAGGAGGAAAAAAACACAGAATCCCTTTGATCACATGATTTATGCCAGATTGGCAAACATTGGGGGCCCTTCGTCGCTGCAAGCCGACAAGAGATAAGCCTTAAATCTTGAATTCTGTATTAAAGCGAATGCAATGCCCTATACGTCGGCTACATTTCAACGTCAGCGGTGAAATGAAGTGAATGGCTAGTTGGAGAGGAAAAAACGGCTTATAAAGGCTGCCACGTCCATCCAGGGACCTTTTTGGAGCCTCTGCAGTGTGTACCAATATCCACACACACACACACAATGTTTCAATCTAATAAAGTTGGTGCGTGTTGCAGATTCTGTCGTCGGCGATAGCTCGCAGGCGATTGTGATCGATTTCTATCGCCACCTTTATTGCCCGACCAATGCAGTCAGTGTACACGAAGAAGGCGGAAAGCTCCGCCACATCATAGATTTTGTCTCATCTCTCTTTTGCTACTAGTTTCCAGTGCGTAGAGCATGTGTGTATGTGTCTGCGTACTGTCATAAATCATTTCTGGTTCTCCGAGGCTTCACTACTAAACCATTCCTCCCTATCCCCTATATTACACGGCTCCGTTAGACCAGTGCTGAATAGCTGACGTAGAGCGCGAGTTCCCAACAAACTGCCCGCTTGCTTCGTGGTACTTGGACAATTTTAATTGAATCAGCATCCTTTAAACAGCTCCTCCAGCCCACGAACAAGTCCATGGCGCGACAGGCACCAACCACGTTGATCTTGTGCGATCTCTCTGGCCTTCCCCCTGTGTGTGTAACCTTCCCTTGCAATTCGTCCAGCCTTAGCTAAGCTTATCGTAACGATCCAGTCCGGAGATCGTTTAGTCGATCCGGAGATAATTCAATCGAGCGCCGTTGCGATCGAGATTATCATAATTATCGTCGATTATCGTGTTTTCCAGATTGCAACGATCAACGCTAACGATCTTTATGACAGTTCT
The DNA here is from genome assembly GCF_943734735.2 of Anopheles gambiae. NCBI lineage: Eukaryota > Metazoa > Arthropoda > Insecta > Diptera > Culicidae > Anopheles > Anopheles gambiae. Next base: position 33,613,446 of record NC_064602.1, on the reverse strand, counting down.
GGAAAACGGTTCCGAACGGGATTTGCAAATGGCAGAGGCACTCCGCACAACTCTGGGATGATAGATCGATGGAAGAAAGCGACACGGCGACATTGCCTTGGACAAATACCGCCAGCTCACAACTCAGCTCAACATAAACACAAACACAGATCTTCCCAGTGTAGGGCGGGGAGAGAACAATCAGTTGCGTTGTTACGAGTCGTCGTTACGACTCGTTTCGTTCGTTCTAGAGACGGAAAGCTCTTTCAGTGTTGTACCGATCATAACGAGTAGTTTGACCTCTCGCCGCCGTGTCGCCGTGTTTGTCGTCATAGTGCTGACAGGACGCCATATATATATAAACGGATCTGATGGATACGATTTAGTAAGTGCGCAAAGGTCTCGAGATGGATACGGTTGAGCCGTAAATCACCTGTCCACGTTAGCGCTCTTTAATGCATCGCTGTTGAAAACTACTCCACCGCAATCGGTTTCCACATGACACGAGACACAGCTTCGGCTACTGGTTTTTAGACAAAGGCACTCCACAAAGATCACTCCAAAGAAGTCAATATTTAAGGCTTAGCTTTCTACGCGTTCTAAGATAAGCGCGCGCGAGAGGGTCTACCTGTCAAGTTCGAGATGCTTCTCGGCAGCACCAGATGACTGGTGGAATTGTTCTGATGTGGCAATTGAAGACATTCCTGCGACGACACTCATCGGATGGACCACTTTTACCACCGGTTCGTACATCCTTCACGCTCTGATTATGCGTTGGAATCCAGCTCCACACACACACTGCTTAGCAAGCTGACCTGATGGACAGTTGCCATCGCTTACCGGTGCCAACAACAAAGCCGGTGACTTGATTTCTTCCCATCCCATGGGGGAAAACAGTGAAGCCAGACACTTCAGGAATTCTTCCACACCGAAACTCGAGCTCTATGACGAGTGAGCCCACCGGCCCAGGGCCGGGGCCTTCTCCTCGTGGGGAGCTCTGGAAAACATATGCTCCCATCCGGACAGCGGGACAGTGGGAGCATCTTGTGCTGAACAGGAGCTGAAAAGGGGACGCGCAAAACACATCCCCGGTCGAGCAAACGCAACGCGTATCGCCATAATTGTCAGGTTGCTTGCTGCTGGGCTGCTCAATTCCAGAAGCCCGCAAAGCAACGCTCGGCTCGGCATTTATCGTCAATTAGTGATTGCTGTTTTTATCACCATCATTAAAGTAAAAAGATCCGCACACTCGATGTGTGTGTGAGTGCGTGTGTGTGTCGTCAACGGGTTTCTTAACAGTCTTCTTAACAGGAGAAACAGCTTCAACGGGCTCAAAGCGGGAAGAGCAGAGCAGAGCAGTTTTGTTGAACAGCTTTTAAAGCACCATCACACACACTCAAAAAGGTGGTTCGGTTCTCATCGACTCTAATCGGTTCCGAAGACGTCCTCTCTCTCTAATGACACAAATTATTCGTGTTTTTAATTAAGCTGAAAATTAATCGTCCTAAAGTCGACCGTGTCCTTTCACCTTGCGTCCATGCTGGTGCTGCGCTTGGTGGCATTCAAATGGTGTCCGTTAGTGACGTTGCTCTTCAGTTTTATGGCATCTTCAAAATGGCAACTGACCTTATCGAGTGGTGTTATGTTTCATATCACCACCAACAACAAAAAACAGTCCCCCTGAATAGTGCTTATCACGTCGGACGATCGCTTGATCATTGTAATTTGAGCAATGACCACCTCAAGCTTCTTGAAGTGAATCGCACGATTTGTTGTTAAGCGCAATTATTCAAAAACCGCATCTGTAAGTGGACTCACCGATAAGCACTACTCGTTAAAAGCCGTATATGAAGGTGCTTCAGGTGCAGCCACTCGTTGCAACGGTTCGAATCTGGTTGAGGGCCCAGGCCAAGTCCGCTCTCTTCATTCACACCAAGTGGCGGTGCACATGCTGATAGTGATGTATTTTGTTGATTGGTATCGATAAATCTCGATGCTGGAACTGTAGCCGCGGCATAAAACCAGTTCCACGATGGTATGTCCATTTTGGACGTCGATGCCGGCTATTTTCAGTGGAGGTCGCTCAAGACACTTATCATCGCACGGGGTTTTTTTTTTCAATCACTGATCATATCGATGGAACTGTTTTGAGGCTGCACTGGCTAGTTTTAGTGCAATGGTGTTTCGAACATCTGGATAATTAATCTCACTTTATTTTAAAGTGCTACGGTACATCATTTACATCATGCATGGAAGGTCTTTTTCCAATTCAAAAATCCTTCCAAAGGCATTTGTAGTTTATCCTTTCAATACCAGAGACATCTAAATGATATTAAAGGTAATCAGACTTGCTTACATCTTGCACGAACAACCACGCTTCCCAAGTCCAAAGAGGACACAAATCCAACAACCAGACAAGATGTAATTATAAATATTGATCCATCCATCTGGCTCTTCCGCCCATTCCGCCGAATGAAGCGTGAGAGATGAAATAAAGGGGATTTATGAGGACCATGACACATCACACCTGGAACTCAAACTGTGGAACTGTCGATGGCAGAGTAGCCAAAGGGAACTAACAAACGCTGACCAGAACAACCATCATACCACCGGGAGCATACTGATGAGTGATGTACGGCAAAGGTAAAACAAGATGATGACTATCGCCCCACATCATGCGTCACACGAGTTGCACAAACATTGCCCCGAAGGATGTGTCTTTTCCGCAGGACGACTGATATTTCGCAAGAACCGTTTCCAATTAAACTTCCGCATTCGCCTTCTCCCCATCCCGTGGTCTGGTTGAAGTCGTTCGATAGCGGCACACTAGCCAAGGGCTACCTCGCTTCTATGCGTAGCTTTCGTCACGTAACCACGATTGAAATGCATGGCAGGTCGCATGGGCGGTGTGAAAATTCAATTAAAAATGTTTTTGGCCCAAAATCGTGCGCATAGCGGTCCTTGCGTAGTGCCCAGAGAGAGAGAGAGAGCGCGCAGGAATCGATTTTGATGGGCAAATTAAAACACGTTCCCAGTGGCAGATGGAGAGCAATTAAAGTGATTTTAAAATGTTACTGTAGTACGTGTGCTGTATCGCAACTCGATATGATTTATGGGCAAGGGCAATAGTTTGATAGAAAATATTGGAATTTTCATCCAAAGTTCATGCATTGTGGAAATCACGTGCATGGCAGAAGTGGTTTGAGTTGTGATGGAACTGAAATCCAAAAGGTAAGCTTTTATGCTGTTCAATCTCACCCCTCTACAATAATGTTTGCTCATTATTGTTTCTGTTCTCAAGTACCTTAATGATGGACTAACGTCTCAAAATCTTAAGTAAAGACTCGAGCTAAAAGACCACCATGTTTACAAACGAAGCCCGTCTCCCACCATTAAGCATTCAACCAAGTTGTGTTTTATCCTCTTATTGACCTCTTGTCGTTGCTCTGGGAACGACTCTACTTATAGCCGCTGCTTGCCTTAAAGTCCGCTTAAATATTGTCGTCTCTTTACGTCGTTGATAAGTCGTCGAGTCGAGAGACTTCTCCCAGACGCTAACTCCACCTTTACGGTCCTCGTCCGCATATCGACCATTAAAATCGATGTCTATCGAATACGACATAATCTTCCACTCAGTAACTTCTTTGCCGACTCTCGGGTGGAAAAGACGCACCAAACGAAAGAGGGGAGTTCACACATTAATCCTTCCTACTTCACGGTGGCTTCTATGCGCTTCAAACGTTCTACGGCGCTCACTCACACATTACACGACGCTGCGGCAAGCACTACTTCATGTTTTCATTTAATGCATACTCGCATCGAAACACACTCATATACACGTTCGTCATTTTACATGCACTCAAGCACTAGCGCACCTGAGTGAAGTACCGTGAGCTGTTTCGGGCGCTTTTAAAATGTACCCGAGGAGCGTTGCTCACACGGTGGAACCCCATGTTAATGGTTTTAACCTTTTACCGACCCGCGCATAATAACCTATTTTCCACCAATTTTACCGACGTCTTTTCCGCTTTTGGATAAGCCATTTCCATCCCGGCACCGTTTGGCCCGCCTCGACGTCAACCGAACCATGTCGAGGCAAGATCAATCGAAGATGTGCGAAGATGCCGATCAGGGTTGTGGGATGGGAATGATGATGATGATGATGAAACCGATGATGTAGGTGGTCATATGCAATGTAAACCTTGTACGTACTCCCGCCATCTAGCCCTTGCTGGAATCAATCAAATTGGATGCTGTAATGAGCGGCAATTTGCTCGCCCATACGAACCAAACCCATCAAAACCCAAGCAATCAATTAGGGCTTCGAAGATGGCAGCAGAGCTTGCAACAGGTATCACACGAGACATACGGTTCTCTGAACGTAGTGGTAGTAGGATCGTGAGAAGGTAATTTTTTCTACTCTGGCAGTAATAATTTTATATCATAAGCCATATTGACAATATGGCAATGGCGCAATTAACCTTCGATCGGTTAACTCGAGGTAATAATGCTTACCAAAAGCATTCTGGAACGCCAATGGGTCGCATTCGATCATAACAACTCACTCTGGACGAGGCACACATTCTTCAAGGGTGCCGTCTGGTGTCAAAAGAATGGATGGCGCAATATTGGAGCCCTTTCAATCATAACACACCGGCAACTATTGAGGATAATGTCTTTTAAAGTCGTTAACAATTGCCTTAGCGACAGATGCAGTGCAAAGGCTACGTTTGAAAACCATCGGGCGCGCGCGCTCGCCTGCTGCAATTCGCAACAAGAGCACCATATAAACACGCATTAAAATAACCATTTCAAGTTTTGCGCAACCGTTGTTACGATGCACACGGTAAGGTGGAATGCGCAACCTAAACGCACCCAGTGCTTTTGATCATTTGAATATTTATGATCGCTGCACCGGAGCCGCCGGACGGTCGAAGAAAACGGGGCTACGAGATCTTAAACGGGACGGCATCGGGTATCTTCCGCCCAGAGCTAACCATCGCTAATAGACGTCGAACTGAACGAGCTAATTTATTGGCAATTCGCAAGGAGTTAGAGCGCTGCATTATGAATGCAATATGAGGGAAGGTCGCCGATGCAATCAGTCGCTGTTTTATGACGGCCACGAGGCAATACGAACGTTCAAGCGCAATTGTAGCTCTTTGTTGTCGTCGTCGTCGGGCGAGGTTCGCCCAATGCCCGCACCTCGAAAGACGCCAGCAAACCAAAAAAAAGAAGGTGAAGCACCTTCCATTCAACGAAATTAACATTCAAGACACGCATTAGCAGATAAACAACCGCTTGAAAATACAACGTGCAGAAGAAGAAAGATACAGACCCGAGCATGAAGCATCGCGGAATTCGCAGTGCTTACAGTGAATCGATTAGCAAAAGATCATGGCTGATCATGCCGATCATCTCGTCTTTCAAGTACGCACCGATCAGCATCATGACAGAAATGTTCATCGAAATAGGATCTAATGATCTGTTATGGACACCACCATCGAGACGAAGTCACTCGTCACACTGCCACAACGAGCTGATAAGTGGAAATGTCCCGAAATGGACCGCTGGGACCGGGCGCGCAGTGCGTTTGCATAATGTCAACGGTTTAAGGCCGCATATGGACCACCCCGCAGCCCGGCCGGTGGCCGTTGTGGAATGTTTGGCATTGGCTTTAGGGTGCACAGTTTACAGTGTGTCCCTCCGTCTGTGTTTCAAGGTGTTTGCTGTGTAGAACTTGTAGATTTATGGGCTAAATGCGAGCGAGCGCACGATCCTAGGCACCATCGAGTGAACGGTGAGAAACGTCCGGCTGCTACCACTGACGTCCAAATTCAAATCAGCTACCCTTGCACGGAACGACATTCCAACACTTGCGCTAATATCTGGCTCGTTCACTCGCAGCATCTGGGGGGAACTGAGGCTATGCAAAACGATCTACCCTCCGCCGGGGTGACATTTCGAAACGAGCACGATCGTCGTGATGGACTATGATTAGTGAGCGCCAGCGTGTACTGATACAATGTTGAAGTGTTCGACTTTATCCGCGTAAACTCGACCCAATTGATAGCTGGTGGGAGCCGGAACGGGATCCAGCTTCCCGTTTCATATAGGAAACAATAAATCCTCAAACGCTTCAATCGCAATCGACTTTGCCCCGGTCACAGATTGATTAGATCGTGCACCGTTTCGGAGACATCTGGAACGAACTCCAATGTCAACGAACTGGACACCGCCTGGGGAACGGAATATGAAGGCTGGTCGTGTGCTTCTGGGATTAAGATCTCCTCTCTTATTCTAACCCCTTCATAGCTGTGTCTGTGTGCGGCTCGGTGGTTTTGTTTTCCTTCCCTTCCCGATCCACTTCAGTGGCACACACAGAGACGTCCCAGCAGAACCTGTTCTGCTCCCGTGCTCTTCCCTGTCTCCAATGACCTGCCAATCAACGGCCGAGAGACCAAACGTTTGTGCATTCCTTTAGTCGGCATTTGGCATCGCGGCAGCTGACTCGCTGTGTGCATGTGTGTGTGTGTGTGATTTTATTTTTACACCACCGAAAACCAGATTAAACGGGACTTTGGCGCGGTGGACCGTTCTATTTTGGCAACAGCATGCTGTGTGAGCGGCACGGGTAGGGAATCCGTTATCAAACGCGAGAGACAAACGCTTGGACGGAACCCGCTGGCATTTGGGTTCATAATCACCACACGCGAACGGTGTCATCTAACGACTCCCGCAGGACTGCAGTGTTTCGTTCGGGGAGAAGCTGTAGATTGAGGCGAGTAGGACGTCACAAACAATGCCAGAGGACACAATGCATGTCCACCATTCATCGTGGTAAGTACTCCGTAGAGACAAACATAAATAAAGCTTCCACCAGGTGCCACCATAATGACAACTCCATCTCTCTAACTTAATGTTCTTATCAGTCCCCGCAGAATACGTGATAAACGCGCTGGGAACTCCAGCAAAACTCTAGGTAACGGCCATATTTGCAGAGTTTCATTAGGGCTTTATCAATTTGTTGTTCCTTTTATATTTTGCTTCACACCTCTGGTTGGGATTAGCTTATCCGATCGTGATACGATATTAAATTATTGACACTCCGGGAGGGAATATAACACCCGGTTATGGAACCGTACAGGCTCACCAGACCGAATCTGGTCGCATACAGGTGTCTGGTGGTCTAAAACGAACACAAAACCACCTGAGCTAACAGAGGAAGAGAGAGAGAGAGCGTGAAAAAATGTTTCAAATTTAATTAAATCTCAGTCCGCGCCCCGGAACATCCCAGCTCCAATCTCGGGGAGGTCTCGGTTTGTTTCAGAAGAGGGGTTGTTCTACCTCCACTTCAAACGTTTATTCAGCAGGTGTTGTGTTCTGTTCTGCTCCCCGTCTCTCGTCATCCTCTTTCGCTTTGGATCCGATTACCATTTGGAAAAACATGACCGAATCAATCTAATTTCCGGCTTGCCTGCCCGAGCAGTTTTGAGAGTTCGAGTCAGGTCATGATTTCCGGTCCAATGAATACCGTGTACCTCCCGTGCTGATCGAAGCAAACTCGAAAATCGAAATCGGAGCAGGATGCTTGGATGCAATAAAATTTTGAATCCATTCCCGAAAAACACGCTTCCGATGCAGCAACGATGCAACGATGTTCTGGTGATTGTAGCCAGGGATGCCCTACAGTCATCGCTGTGTGGGATTGATTTCACCACGCTTGTGTTTCTGTGCCTGTGACACGCAAACGTTGGGTCAGTGGCTGTCGAGTCTAAAGACTGACCATAGCTGTTTTGAATACAATATAGAAGTGTTCAACCTTCCGGTTTGATTCCTTTGCTGATCACAGGCCACTGGCACCGGGTTAAAACAAATTAAGTTGTTTGTGTTGTGTTCGCCACAACAATCTAGTACGAGCGAGTCCTTCCCACAATCATTCGTCAGGTGTACATCAAACGAGAATTTAGAAGAGATGAGTAAAAACACACCTACGTGGCTACCCACAGTACACACAGCACACACACACACAACCCACTAAACCATCCCGTTTTGCGCTCGGATGCTGATTAGTTGCGGTTAGTTTGCATTCTACCGACAAAGCACCCGAATCGAGAAGCACTAACGAGAGAAGCACGGGATTTTTTGCGGTCAATGATTATATGCTACCGAATCGAGCGAGTTGAATTCGATACGGCCTCGAGCCCGCCAAAGGGGGCATAAATAATTTGCGGTACTTTCAACCTGCTATCTATTCCCACAAACTTCTAGCAGCGAGGTTCTAAGACCTCGCCCGTAGATGTTAATTCCCAGCCACAAAACCTCTAGATCTAGGCGTTTGCCGTTAAATGTTGGTCAACAGAGTTTCTTGAAGCACAGGCACAGGAAGCACTACGAGTGCAAAGTTCTTTAAATTGGTACGATTCGGAGCCGGTGCCGGTGTGTTTCGTAATCAATCCGAAATGGGTTTGCCAAGGCAGGGAGTGTGAGAACGTATGCGCAGAAAAGCGGAGCTCTGCATTCCAATTTCGTCCATTACGCTCTATCGCTCTGATCATATGGTCTCTAACGATTTGATCAAATCTAGAGCTTATGTTTCAAATTTCCATCCGGTTTTTGGGAATGGTTGTCTTAAAAAAAAGGGAAGCCCCCGGTGGCTCATTTTACCTTATCCAATCTAGAACTATTCCTGATACAGAAATGTACGGGGCACGCTCAATTGCCGTCCTATCAAAACCCCGCTACTCCGCAACTTTCGGGTGGCCTCAAACGAAAAAAAAACGAGCCATCCAACCTTTTCGGACATTGAAGTGTTTTCTGTCGATGGTGGGGCTTCTTCAACCGTGATTTGATGTTTGTTTTATGTGCGTGTTTTTTGTACTGGGGTTTCTCTCCTCTTTACTTTGCTCGAATCGGGCCTAGTGCCCAGTGTAATCAACCTGGGCGGTAACGTAAATGTTTACTTTAGTTTTTCGATCAGGAAGAAGTTTTTTATCTTTGATTCGGGAGGGTTGTCTACTCCACACCGAGTAAAAGTAAAGGAAAAAGAAGAGCAAAGGGTTATTTATCCCCCGAAGACGATTCAAACTCTGGGAGTGGGGAGTTGTGCTTCAGTGGAATGGGAACACTTTTTGGGGTGGTCTCGGCAAGAGAGACGTCAATGACACATTGACGTGAATCAGACATGTTCAAACATCAGAGAATAGAGTTAACTGTCACGAGTTTGTAGTCGCTGTAGTCCCACCAAACTGACCTTTGAATTGATCCCTCCGAAGTGCCACAACACAATTGTCCGTTTCACAAATTGAAGAAGTGCAGCAACGGAGCGATGATGTAGAAGAATAATGTTCTAAAGATGATAGGTAAGTGCATTTTTGTATGATATTCAAGGCCAAACCATAATTTCACCGTATAAAATATTTCCACGTGATCGTTTCTTTCCATGACTTCATGTCATGAGAAGATCCAACGCTTAGGCTCCGGCGAGATTCGAACTCACGATCTCCTGTTTACTAGACAGGCGCTTTAACCAACTAAGCCACGGCGCCGCTTGCTTTTCCACTGGCTATCCTTCAATATAAACTCCACTCCAACGACCGCTCGCAAGCGTGCAGTGGACCGACAACAGCCTCCCTTTTCATAACACACACGCGCACCCAAACCAGAACCACTCCCACCCCAAGATGACAAGGGATAAAGTGAAAGGGAGCCAAAAATAAGCTCCCCCCAAACGCCCCACCCTAAAGGCTGAGCTGTTTATTTACCGACCAACAAACTGCTCCGCGATCGTGATCGTTCAATGGGATCGTTTCATTAGCAACCGGGGCCACCCCGGCTATCTTCATTTGTCCACCCGTTATTTATGGGTCTCTGTGTACAGCTAATATTTTGAATAAAATCTCGAGCATTACAGGATGATTTATTCGCGTTCCCACTTGCACACCCCGAACGAGAAAATGGAAACAACCCAACCAGCCAACCAGCCAGCCAGCCAGTATACAAAACACGTTGTCAGCGGGTTCCACAATTCCCAATTAATCATCGATCGGTACGATATTTCAAACCTTTCTATGCGCCCATCGTGGCCCGTTTATGCTGTCTGGCCCTCCGTGGGATGGTCCCCTCATGGGAGAAGAAAGTGAAACGTGTGTACGCGTGTGTCTCGCGGCATAAGAGACAAACCAAAGTCGAAAAAAATCTCAACCCTATCCTTCGTCGTTGAGCGGAGCGCGCGCGCGCACACACAGAGGCGGCGAAAGTGGCGCAGCATCGCGGTGGAAAATTAATGACAACAATTAGGCGAAATCTCGCGCGCAAGCATGCATTCGGGGCTCCCCTTGCCCCTCGCTCGTTCGCTTACATGCTCGTTATGCTTATTTTCCCATCCAACCGGGAGGGGGTCGATTTTCCATCGCCCTCGGAACAAAACTCTCCCGTTTTGCTTTGACCGCGTGTGCCATACGCATCCCGGCAGCGAACAAGATAGCGCGAAAGAACTCTGCCGTCTTCCTTTGCTCGGTGTTCCAACACGCCGAGGGACAGTACACACACACACACCTACAGAGACACACATTTTCTCGCATTTGTAGCCCGTGATTAACGACTAGCACGGCATATTTTTCTCTAGCGATTTATCATCACATCGTTCCCGGTCTTTGCGCTCTGTTTCGTCGTCTATCCGCTATCGGTTACTAGACTCGGGCTACTAGGCGGAAACGAGAAGAAAGTGAATGCATGGTGGCTCTCTCTCCACTTTACGCCGCTTTACACCGGATGTGCAAGTGCAAGTGAGTTATGGGACACAATCTTCACAACCCAGTGGGAAAACAGAGCCTCTGTGCGCGATCAAACACTGCTTTCGTTTCGAGTGTTCGTGCCCAGAAGAAGGAACAGTATCATCACCGACCGAACAGGTGTCGAAGGGCGGCAAGAGCATGTGGGCGATATTTTCACCGCGCACCACCGCTTGTGTCGTGTCGTGAGACAAATGAATTATTGAATTTTACAATTTCCCACTGCCCATCAAAACCATCCCAAACCGAGCGTGAGGTTTCGGGTGTTTTGCTTTCGTCCCATTCCAAGTCCCTCCTCCTCAAAACCGTTTTGTATCACATCGCCACCCGCCGCGATGTCCGGTTGATGACCCTGAAAATTATACACAATCTATTAGCATAAATTAACCCCCAAAACCCGTCCCTTTCTTACGCAGCTCTGAAGAAAAAAGACAAACGCCTAACGATTACCTCGCTCAATGATCCCAAGGGTGGTTTTTTGTGTGTGACTGCGACTGTGTGCGACGAGGTGGTCATGTTGTAACCTCACAAAGTTCGTAAAAAAGTGGTATTCTTTTATTGTCACGATAAAAAAAAACGGAACACGACATAACTCTTGTGGGGTGGGTTTTTTTTTGTTTGAAGTTACATATACATGCCTGCCCCGTGAAAATCAGGCGCGTTGTTGCGTTAAAACAAATCAATTAAAATATGTTAATTTCTTGTACCGGTGACATCGGTGTAAATAAACGGTGCGCGAAGGGAAGGATGGAGGGTTATTTTAGTAACAGGGCAATTGGGTTGGGAAATGTTAGCGAGAGAGTCGATCTAGTTCATTAAGATGGCTGGGTTTAAGGAAAGGAATTTTAATCCTTTTTTCAACACAAAATTTCAGTTTTTTTCTGGCTATATTTCGTCACAAAATGGCATTCCTTTGGTTTGCCTTTGTCATCTTTTGTGTTTCGAAACTGCTAATTTTGAAGCAAAATATGTTCATGTTTAGGGTAATTTCTATCAACAAGAAATATTTATTTCTATTCTTTATTTTCTCCAAAAATTATACATGAGCCCACAACCAGGCGATTAGCAATGATACAGTTTTTAGCTCTATCTTCTCAACCACTGAATCGAATGACTCCCAAAACCTCAATACCCAAAACAGCACCACAAACAAATCACCCATCAACCCACCGTCACGGGAAACCATCTCAAAAAGCAATAAAGTGGAAAAGCAATCGAACGTCTATTTACCCACAAAACCCAACACTAGCATTTACGGCGGGTTTAATTTTCTTCCAAAACAAACGTTCCCCTGCTCCCTCGCCGTAAACTCCTGGATGAGTGTCATTTTAATTGGTCAAACCTATTGGGAAGCTGATTAAACTGGCGGGTTACAATCAAAGAGTGAACGGTATTGCCTCACATCGGATGGCGTTTGTGACTGCATGATGCCGGACATTATGCAAACAATCATCAATACCAAAAACGTACCGCAATTGCGCAAACGATCTACCTCCGGCTGCAGCATCCTCAGGCGGTTAGAGGAGGAGGAGGAGAAGGAAGAGGTAATCGTTTTTACAAAACAACGATCCCGCGCTCCTCCCGCCCAATGTGAGATGGTCAATATTTAGCCAAACGCACGGCCCTAGTGTAGCGGTGCTCCCGCAGCACCGCAGCCACAATAAATAAACCTTACGGTGATTAATTGTTCCATATTTAAATCTAAATTGCATCATAAACATCGGCCGGTCGGATGGCTTTCGGTTGCACTTGTGACCGATCCGGCCGGTTTCACCGTGGAAACGCGATTCGTGTGTGGGTAAACCCTACAGAGGTTACCCACGTTTGGGAGAGGGTGCTTGAATATGTCAAAACATTTCGCCCGTTCAGACGATAAGCGTGGCAAAGGTGCATTTTCCGCGAATGTCCACCGGGTTACAGGGCGGGCAGGTACTTGGCCCGCGAGATCGAATGCACTAAGCAGGCAGTTTATGGCGTCATTTCTGGCCACTCGTTTCGCGAACCGTTTAGTGCTTTTTATACTTATTTCGGCATTAGCGTATTATAACTCTCTTGCTAGCTGTGATCCAACAACAGCCCAAGTACAAGTGCATTTTGCCAGTGCGTATGCACATTCGTTATGCACTTGTAGCTCATGCATTATGCAATCGGAGGCGGAGAGAGACCCGGTTTGCTGTGCGATCGTCCGCAGACCGTAGCAATCTATTGCGCGCGCCCAGTGGAATGCCATCTACTCAGTCCCCTCAAACAAACGCGACCACTCCTTCAGCGATGCATCACGTGAGGGCGATTTCACGGACCCAGTCGGCCATCCGGACAAGAATGTCGAATAATGAGATGTATGCCCAACCAGCGGCCTGGAGCACTGCGTGGAGTTGGGAACTGCGAAAGACCTAAACTGAGGCTCATCTCATCTGCAACGTTGCATCGTGCTTCGCGTAGCGAATGCAGTAGCGGTGGAATACGATGGTCAGGAACTATAAATTAGAATAAAGCATATCATATTACTATGATTGGCAATTTAGCATAAACCGTGACGAAAGCAGATAGGCCCCGTACACACAATTAATGGTGAAGCGGGGTTTGCTGGTAGGTTTGCGCCCTTTGCTTAATTTTCTCTACCCTTTTGCTCGTGGAGGATTTATGATGGCGCATGAACAGCGTTTGCGTGTGTTTGTCTGTGTCAAAATGTAGTCTATTGCTTGTTGTGGGAACAGGGAAAATCAGTTCCTTTCAACATACCGAGGAAACATCGAGAAAAGCAATGCCTGACTGGGTCGTTTCTAAGCTTGCCATCAAACACAAGCATCGGTGGTTCAGTGGTAGAATGCTCGCCTGCCACGCGGGCGGCCCGGGTTCGATTCCCGGCCGATGCACACTTCTATTTTTTGTGTTCAAATTAAGATTACACAATCGACGAGAATTAAAACATACTTCATCGATGGTTTTTTGGCCTTATCAGCTTACTTCGAGGCATGTTATGACTAATCTAAGCCCAAACCCATTAACAGTTAGCACCTTCTTATCAGCGCAGATTTGGTACTTTATGACCGAAATGCGTCTCTCCCTCTCTCTCTCTCTCTGCGTCGTGGTAAATGCTGCGAGAGTTTAATAACCATGGATTAGGTTGTTTGATAATGGCATCACTGGCTATTTATATACTCATTCATTTAGAATGTGATGAAATTAAGCGAGCAAACATGGGCCGAAACCTCATAGCAACTCGTTGCTGCTACAAAAGTGAAATCCTTTCTAGTGTTTGTTCCACTGCCCTTAAACAGACAACACTACTCCACAGTCAAAACGGTTCGCTCGCATCGCAAACGCCACGGCGCACCAGTGTGTGCCAGAATGTTTCATTTGGCAGAATAAATCAAAACCATGAAGTAGATGAGCTATGTTAACAATTACGCTTTGCTCTAGCGGAAAAGTCAACCCCCCCAGCCGCGTTCCTGCCATCCCCTTTTTGCTAAAACATAATCACAAAATTGGTGGAACCTTCGCCCAAAAACCGGCCAACCGAGAGCGGGTGAAACAAATTATACTTTTCAGTTGCAGTTGCAGTTGGTGCAAACACTGCTGCAACTGGCACCCTCCTTTCCTCTCTGTCTGAGGTCACAATTGCACGAGACGAAGAGCTGCAATTTTAGGAGACCAGACAGGAGACAGGAGAAGAATAGGCTTCGTTGCGGTTTGATGCTACAACCATCTGCCGGCAAAGCACACTCTGTGTACGACCTTCTGTGCTCTCTCTCTCTTCTGCTCGAGGCTTTCACCATCATCACGCTCAACAAATCATGTTATTCCGAATGACGACACCGGAAACAAGATTATCTTCCTAAAAGTACCGCCGCCGGCAACCGACAGGATTTCTCGGATTGCAGAGAGTGAGGTACACGTTGGGGGCAATGGCAAATGTTTAGTCGCTTTAGTTGCCAGTGAGTTTAATAACGCTGCCCGCTCTGCAAACGTTGAAGGGGAGATGGGCTTTCACCCAGATTTTCCATTTCGCACTACAAAATGCAGCTTGTGCAAAGACTTGGGGTATGAGGCATTCTGGATAAAAGGATGAGGGGTTCAGGAGTTCAGAAGTCAACCCAACAAGTCCTCGATGCACTTTCCCCCCGCTTCGCTTTGCATTGAGGTTTCGGTTTCGGTGGTTTTCGGACGAAGCCATGGACTTTTCCGAGGGGGGAATAGACCATTTCAGTTGAAAATGGCCAGCCCAACCACCAGCCGACACGCGGATTACAGTTGATAAAGTAAACACGACAGCATAACACATATCTCCCTCCCCACTTACTCTGTCAGCGTATCCATTGGTATAAAATAATGCCGCACGAACCTGATGGTAGCGATGTTTAATTCGTGTGTATTTATGTCAAAGGCAATAATTGGCCACTGAAGTAGCATCGGCTTATGCCGTTCGATTAAACATGTTACCGCGACTCTGCCAACCGACTCCACACACCAGGTTTCCCTCCTCTTATTCGTTACAATGTCCACTAATGGCTGGAGGCTGCCTTTTGGTGCCTTTCGTCCACCAAACAACCAAACATAGTCAAACAAAATCCTCGCCACTCTCCACGCTGTATGTTCCCGTACACCACTGCCGGTGCCGGTGACATTGGTTAGCGACATGAGGATGCGTGTGTGTGTGTGAGAGAGCAGCAGCTAAAAATTATGCTGTCCTCCACCACTTCACGTACGCAATGTAGGCGCACACAGATGTCAAGCCGATGGTCCATTCATTGCAAATTTCCGATGGTCAAACGGGTTGGCGCCGGCATCAGCATGGCGCCAGGCGCGTGTGGTTTCGCACACATTCGCCTGGCTCGTGGAAGTATTGCGCGCAAAGAAGAAGAAGAAGCCATGGAAGAAGGGACGCGGACGTGGAGAGATGATCTTTATTGGTTTACCAGATCGCTGATCTTTTCCGCAGCGCCACATTCCATCAGCGCGCGCGCGCTCACATACGCAAGCCAGTCGATCGGCCGCAAGCGCAAGGGTCGCGCACAAAGAGGCAAATGTTACGAGACGACACTGTCTGTTGGCCTTGTCAGCGTATCGATAATTAAAAAATTGCGTCCTTCCAACCTCCTCTCGCTCCCTGTCTCATTGCATCTCTTTTGCTATTGAAACATTAATGTGCATGCAATATGGGGCGGGAGGGGCGGGCATGCAAATATTTTTACAACTGCTGGCCATTGGCAAAGGCCACACAAAAGGTGATCGTCAAGTACTGCTTGCTATTGAAACGCATCCTTCTGTAAGTTGCGCGTTGAATGCTATGGAAGCTTGGTTGAAGGTAGCATGGGGTAATGAGCTGAAGCTGTTGGATTCATCAGTTACGTTCGTAAATACATTTTTCAAAGAAAATATCTAAATAAGGTACAATATTATTTCATATTAGTTTATTATCATTATATTAGTTTATCTTCATTCTTTATGTTTTTATTTTATGTTTGCTTCTTTTATTTTAAATCTAATTAGAGTCTTTATTTTTCCTTTAGATTTTTAGTTAGAACTATAAATGTTTTCCATATTTTTCATGATTTAGTTTGTTTTTTTTTTCTTTCCTCTTTTAAGATTTTCTTCTGATTGTATTGTAGTTTCGTCATCTTTATTATATTACCATTTTTCTTGTGTTTTTTGCATCTTACTAGTATCTTTAGTTATTCTTTTCGGATTTTCTCTTGCTTTCATAATTTTTTCTCATCTTTTTCTTCTTTTCATTTTCTTTTCTTGATCTTTTCTTGATATTATTACTTCTTTTTCCTTTTTTTCTTTTGTATTTTACTATTTTTTTTATTGATCTTTCTATTGTATTTAAGCTTTATCTTTTATTACTTTCCGCCTCCCCTTTACTACTTTTTTGTATTTTTCATAGCGCTTCAAAATTGTGTCGCACAAAACATTTAATTTTAAGCTCCGATTACATATTTCAAAATCCATAAAAGGATCCACAATGCTCCCCAATCCCCCGCGACTGGAATAAATTTTCCTTCAGCATTTTGATACATTCAGTATTGCTCATTCCTTTTTTTACCGCACACCGATTCACCGCTAATGTTACCCATTAGCGTGCACCAAGTTATGAATAGGTACCATTTTCACCCGCTACACATCGCTACACTTACGCCCACACCGCCCACTGTCGAGGACGGCGAGGGGACATGGTGCGTGGCAAAATCAATGTGGTCCATCTATCGAACAATTATACACTCTAACAACGGTCGTTGGCAAAACCAAAATGCAACATGCACTCGATGCAAAAACGCACCCGAACCTGTCACGGTGGGGGTGGGAATGGGTGGGGGGCTGGATGGGACACACTATAGCTATAGTTGTTCGCGAGAGTCCATTGCAACTCCGCATCGTGGTGCGTGTGTGTCATGTGAGATGCGTGATAAGCAACACATGGACCGGGGCTCGACAGATGGTGCTGTGTGCGGTGGCTTTGGCAGTGGTGCAGTGGTTTCAAATGACTCCATACTGTCGTGCACACGAGCACAGCATCCCACCACAACCAACCCAACCCACCCACCGACCGGTTAATGATCGAAGTGGTGAATTATTTTCATCTGACTGCTTGTAATTAAATGCCATCGGCACAAGAGCAGCTGTTGCAAGCGCGTCGGGATGATGAAGGGCATACATTGGTTGTGTGTCTGTGTGTGTGTGAGTGCATTCAAGTGCAGGTTGCAATTGAGTCGGATGTGGCGGGGAACGGGAGTGCGAACCACGCCGGTACTTGCTTTGTTAGTCGTGTCATATTAAACAGAGCATCCGCTCAATACCCCTGAAGCCCTAGATGGGTCGGGTTTTGTGATATGCTTTTGACATTATTCAAGCACCGTTGACGGGTTAACAATGGATGGGCGAGTTTCCTTTCAACATCTTTCTCAACGCAACAAAAAAACAAGCGAGCTCTGTGCTCATTTTATTCAACAGTTTCGTCCACCGTTCGCAACCGTTTCTTTTCGAGCGACTCATTACTGAAAGTGAAATTTATTCAAAAAATGCCTCAACGCTACTGTGTACAAAGCCGCTCAAAATCGTCCCATCATCTGCATAATTACCGTCGCATCGGCATCGGTTCGGTTTCGTAACAAAAAAAGGTGTGAGAACATGAATCACTGATCAGGCGTGGGTCTCATCTTAAGCCTCCGCCGTCATTTCCATCACAATAACGACGCGAACGGTATCATTTCCCATCCCAGGTCTCGGGTCCAAAAGGTGAGCTAAGGGAACGCGAACCATGTGACAAACACAGTATCTTCCACACCCTATGTCACAAGCGCAAGGGGGGAAGAAAGAAAACAAAACGAAACCCATATCTGCGCCCCCGTCATTATCATCATCACAAATCACACCATCATTTCACCCGGCGGCCGAACGGAGTTCGAACATCGGCCCCGAGAACTGATGAACTTTAAATCGTGAGCGTGAGCTCACTCGTCTTCCATTTCCCAGGGGTGCGCGTGTGTTGTTTATTGCGCTTTTTTCCCTAAACCAAATGCCCCACTGAGGACTGGTGAGTAGTGTATAATCTATCGGATTTGGACGGTGCAACATAAAAACGATCGCGAGTCGATGGGATGATCCCCGAGAGGTGGAAGTCGTGGAAATGGCAGCAAGATTAATGCATTCCCATTTATCACACGCATGTACGACGCATGTTTAAGCGTTGTTCGAGCAAAACAGGCGAACCATTTTCCGACGATCACTATTAACACGATCGCAGGAAGGAAGGAAGGCGGGCGGTTGTTTCGATCCAGACACGATCATCTGGCATTGGCAATGTCACTTTCTCACAGCCTTGTTGCTTACGAGCGTTTACAGCTGTGCGAGAAATTCATATTTCTCCAATGTCAAGATCTGGGGCTCAAGATCGGATGCACGCATAAAACGCGCCCCTCCCACGTGAATCATGTCTCTTTGGGTTTTGGGGAAGAAAAAGGGGAAGAGTTAAAGAGCTCTGTGTGTGTGTGTGTGCCAGTGACGGAATGCGGATTAACGGATGGTAAGCGTCACTGTCCGAACGAGATCGACGCGGTCAGAGGAATCTTCCAGACTTGTTGTGGAAGATGTATAAATGGACACAGACTCACCAATTTACATACGATCTCCCACACTCATTCTTCCACAAAATCTGGACATCGGCAAGGGTCATTGACTCGGGGAAATTTCACAAAAAAAAAAAAAAAATAAAAAAAGCGCTCAAAATACTTCCCAAAAGAATGTGTCTTTCGAATTGATTTGAGTTTCATCTCCAAGAAATAAACCAAAAGCTGATGAAAAATCCAGCTTGTCCGAGGCCCATTCTTGGGACTCGAGCCGCACTTGACAAGCCGAAACAGAACACACAGCGTATTTATGTGTGTGTGTGTGTTGATCCGTGTTTGTCCAGATATAAGCTCATAATTCATTGTACAATATTTATTTTTACTTTTCCACGGTCGTCTCTCAGTCGATTTTCTTTCTCCCGAGCGCACGGTAGGCAGCGGACGGTAAACATTTGCTCACTTTATCTACTGGTGCTATGCTGCTGTACAGCAAAGCCAGAAGGAGGTGGTGGTGTGTTTCTTTAGATTGGAGGAGCTTGCCGGAAGACTCCCGTAGTAGCCCGATGATGATGATGATGATGACAGTCTCCACCATCCGCCTACGGGAGTTGCAAGTCCCACCGAGACAGGTGAGTCGGGGCCCCGGGTTTTAGCTGCTTCAAGTCTTTATCTTATTTTCCCTGCCTCTCTCTCAAAACATTGCTCATACAGACACTGTTTGGATTCACGCTAAAAAGGTCAACTCCACGGTTTGCCCACGGACACACACACACACGGGGTCTGGTTCATATTTGTTGTTTGTCTTACGGTTTAGGCTCAAATAACACAGCAAGATAGATTGAGACGTGGCCCGGGCTAAGTGGCCAAAGCGCTACCTAATGTTTGTGTCGCGGCAGTTATAATTGATGGAAAATTGAATTCGTGTCTTTGGCGGCTTAAGTCCACGCGCAAAGCTCTTGGCCGTGTCTCGCAGTTGCTGCATGCAAAGGTAGCGACATAACGAGGGTTCTTTCATACATTGTATGAACGGCGTTGAACAAATCTGCATTTGAATCAGACGTTAAATCCCTCGCCTGATAGTCGTGCTTGTCTGTTTGGTATAGTGTTGCTTTCTGGAATACTTCTCACCCACTTCCTGTGCTCTTTTATCGGCTGCTCTATTCGCTTCCAAAATATTCTTAAGACTTCTTTTCAACAAGCTCCCGAATTCCCGTATAACGATCCCATTGTAATGGCACGTAGAGCCCGTCCGTACAATGTAGCTAATCACCATTCGCATGACAAACGATGTGACTCGCCATACAAAAAATGCCAACATTTTCGAGGTTTTCTTTGGGAGCAGAATTCAACAAACAGAGCTTATAGAACCGGAGTCGGAGAGTGGGGAAGCATGTATGATGCTTCTAAGCCTAAAACGCTACGAATCATTACGCGTCAAAGGACTTCTGGCGGACAACTTCTTCTGCGTGTCACGCATCACGTGAAACGCTGCTCACAATGGAATAGTTTTTTTTTATTGTTCCCTTTGATAACCATCCGCTCTTAAGAGCATTGAGTGGCAAAAGACCTGCAAACTTACAGTACGTATGCCATTCAATGCCGTTTTGACGAAAAAAAGAAGCCGAACTTCCACCCATTCTCTGAGGAGCTTTCTGCGGGTGTCTTCGTAAATATTTAATGCATCAATTTTACGCTCAATTTCAAAGGCCTTTTCAAACGAGGCGTGTGTCTTCCTGCCAAAGCGGAAACCATATTTGCGTACCGCGACACATGGGTAGGTCGTCCACGGTTCTGGTGCGGTTGAGTCGCTCGTAAAGTCATCTCCAGGGGCAACACCGTGTGTATGAGTCTCTTTGGCACTTGTGGAAGGAACAGCTCTTGGTCGATTTTAAAAGGCAAACACTTCGCCAAAACACTCCTACACCACTGTTGCTATTCCATCAACGCCATCTTGAGAGCGCACTACACGCGCATCCCACATCCCGCGTCCCGGCCAAGGCACGCTGGCTAAACAAAAGCGCCCTCTAGCGATAGTATCGCTTCCACGATTCGGAGAGTCGGTGCAAACAATAGAAGATGGCGAGCCGGTGCAAAAACTGGTGCCACACATAAATCAATCATTCAAATTCACCATCCTTCTCGGGCCGGGACTTTACATTACAGCCGTTCCGAGGTGCGTAGATATGCTACAACCGAAAACCTTTTCACAACGTAGTTCCTTCCGCAAACATCAGTCTTTTGAAACCGAAACCGCACACACCAGACACACGCGGAGACCACCAAGTCAATCTAAATTTATGAATGGTAAACATAGACCCACTCCCGGTTTTCTCGAAAAGGTATTGGAAAAATTCCTCATCCTCTTCACCGGCGAACGCGTGCCTTTAAAAAAACCACCACACATACACACACACCCTCCAGAGGATATCACTTTTCGGGACAACAAGAAGGGAGGTTCCCGCTGCAAAACATAATGTAAACATGCCAATTCCATTTTCATACCACCGTTAGCGGCTTCTGAAGTAATGCCGCTGCTGCTGCTGCACACGTGTGTACACGTTTTGCACACCATACTATGTTGCAACTTTGTTGCGATCGTCCAAGTGTTGGCGAAAAGATACATCCCGCCGTAGTTGAAGAATTCCGCTGAATAGTTGCCAACACCAACTAAAGCATTCTTCGCTCACCAAGAGGAAGGGAGGGGAGGTAGTTGGCAGACGGAACGATTGCAATCACCAGCTGATGCATTCAATTTAAATCAGCAACGCATTTTAATTGAACCTGGTCAGCTCCACTGTGCGACAGTTTTTGTCAATCATCCTCTCTAATGCTGGCTGGCTCCGAAGTGCGATCGATCTAGGCGAGAAGTACATATCAAGATATTCAAGCAGTACAGCAGTACCATCACCCCCTGCGCCGTCCAAGAGAGGATCAATTTTAACCACCGTCGATCGATGATCATCGCTTCAACCACTGGTTAATAGAATGCAGAACTCCATTACCGTACACGCCCGCATTCATGTGGTGCCGAGGTGGAGTCGGCTGCCCGAGAGACAATCTCGTTAACGACCATCATCTCCGTGTGCCCATAAAGGCGTAGAGAACGCCACATTTTTGTGCCGTTCCGTTGCGGTTCCGAACTGCTTGGACGGTGCAACACACAACTCGGGGCACCAGCACCACCGCCTAGGTGGGCGTCCTTGAGTTGCCTTGAAATGCCCTGGAGCACTGAACTCACAGATTCGAGATGCTGTGTGCTGCCTGCGCCACATCGTCTTTGGCGAACCCGCCTTTTTGGTGCCGTGTTTTGCTACCGTACCCAAGAGATCTCCTCTTCGCTTCTCTCCGCTCGTCAACCAACCGTCGCTTTCGAAAAACAGTAACTGCCGGGTTAAAACTGGAAATAGAACTACGGGAGCTTTACCGCGACGGGCGAAAGAAACGTTGTAAACAGATGGAGCACAGTGTCGTCGTAGGTAAACAGTGTCCACCTCGTCGGATGACCTTGACGTAATGGCAGCTGCTTTATCGGGCTCGCAGTCTTTTGCTAGACTCACCGCTTCCGCATTCAACGTTGCTCACTTATACAGCTTGTTACGTTTAATGGTGCAAGATCACCCGAGAAGAGAAGGTTCACTAGCTGCTTGCTCCAGCCATACGACCACGTTCCACAGTAGCTTGAATACCATTCTGTTCACTTTATTTTGAAAGGCTTTTGTCGTTTGTCGTTCGCTTGCACAATAGCCTGAATATTCCAAACGCAAGTCTGCAAGACTCTGCGGCGCAGTAAATGTGCTCCACTTGCTCCTCAACAAACCTAGACTTCAACAAGAATAACAATCCACATCCTTCCTGCAGCCCCGTACGGGCGTACCAGCAACAGCGTGCCCCAAAATTGCCCACTCATGATTGTGATTTCAGGGCTCCGGGCGTGTTCTTTGTGTTGCTGTCATTTGCAAACCGTTACAAAGTTTGCACGATCCCCAAGGGCGGCGCAGATCGAAACGAGATCACACTCTCGTGGCTGCAGATGGTTTCTGCAAATCATGGTAAAGGTATTCTACCGATCACGGCCTGGTTGAGTAGGCCGTTCTCGAGGCACTTCTTACAATTGGCGACCGTCTAAAAGTGCAAGTAAGCACAGGTACGTAAGGCAATGAAGCCTTCCTCCCTCCCCTCCCGTGATTGAATGATAATATTGTTACAGTTTCTTTCACGTTGTCTTTCGGTGTCGGCATGTGCCAAAAACTGAAAACGTTTCAATCAAGGGGACCGGCTGGTAGATAAATAGCCTGTAAAAAGCTTCCTTCTTTTTGGGCAATGTTACGGCAATTAAGCTTCAATGTAAGCCGGGTTTCAGCAGCGTGTTTGCAAGAAGTGATAAAATCTGCTCCATTAGTCGTCCCGTGTAGTAGCTCGGAGTTGGTATTGGTGGTAATCCCCAGGGTCTTAAAATATCAGCTTCCAAGCGAAAACTTTCCCGCACCAGCTTCTAGGCCACACTCGATCGCACTAATCGCTGATACCGGGGACACGATAATCCAATCAATGTGCAACGAAACACGAGATTCTTAGACACTGCTCCAAATCCAATCTGCCAATCTTGCACAAACTCCGGGTAAACCCGGAGACGCCGCAAACTTTGCTTCGCGCAAATTTTCCACGAAGTTTAACGCGCGAGTGTTCCTGTGTTCCGCACCGACGAGTAATGATCCTACCCACTTCATATTGACGTTGTTTGCAACGAGTTTTGCACCATCTTTACTCCCATTTCATTACGTTACACGCCCTTACGTTACACGCTGAAGCTATGCCATCCGCACCAAACAGCGGATGATGTCGACGAGGTACACATGGTCGTGTGCATGTGCCAAAAACTTTTCCCTAATTGCATTTCATCTCACACTGCACGCTTGCTCAACGGTTCGATGAGTTGCCTTGAAGTTGAGTGCAGAAACGAAATGCATTTCTCTCTCTCCTTCCTTACTTTTCCATCCCAAGTAACACGCATCAACGCATCAACAAATCCTCATGGATTCGTCAGTCAAAACTTTCCAACTACGGAAATAGGGGCAGCCTCGCTGTTGCCAGCATGGAGAGATTATGCCGACACGAGATTCCTTGGAGTGGAATTTACACCGACGACATACACCGCACGTGAGCGTATGCTGGGAAAAGCTTCCAAAAACATGTCACTAATATCCCTGGTTGCTAGGTTTCGCCATCCGGCATGGTGAATGAAGGATGTACGCAACAGTTGCTGTCAATTAGTTTGATGGTTTACCGAAAGGACGTACCATCCGTGTAGATTCGAGGTTTTTTTCTGCTTTCAAAATTTGGATTTTTTATAGCTCTTTGATGGAAATGGAGTTTACCAGCACGTCCAACAACAAAAACCACGACTAAGAGCAGTCGACAAATTGTGAAATAATATGTCTCGCTGTCCAACTTACCGGAAAGTCCACCAGATATTGAAGCACATCGTGTTGAGCCAGAAGAACGCAGCCAGGAAGAAGAAATGCATGGAGATTGCTAAAAAGTGAGAAAAAAAACAAACAAAACACAAAACATTAGATGAAAGCGAAACATTAACGTTGGAAAAGGGTAAAAAGTGAAAGAGGAGAAAAAAAACGCCAGTTAAGCTGAATGTCCAGCGCGTTTGTTACGTTTCGCTTGTTGGTTGCTCCTCAGTGGTCCATTGTACGTACTGGGGCGGGCGCTCGAGTTGTTTCCTGTTAATGCCCAGCTAAACTTCAACGCATCGCGTGATGTGTTTTTCATTCTTCCACCCCATCCAGCGTCACAAGGTTCTTTCAAAACAATCTTCTTTTATTTTCAACCCACCACAGCTCCTCCAACGGGGAGAGCTGACCATTTTGAAGCAAAACGGAAAGAGCTTTTATCTTGCAGATCCATTCCCGGGTATTTTCGCTCGTTGGTTTTGTTTCGTCGTTCATTTTTCACCGCTTTTCACCGTACAACAGCATCGGGCGTTGGAGTTTTATACAAGCCGGATGTGCGAACAATCTTTTCACAATAGGTGTCCGGACGGTGTCTGTGCCATTGTAAGTTTTCCTCATGCTAGTCTAGTTAATGCCAAAACCAACCAAAAAAACAACATAATTTTCCACCCACGTTCAAGTCCGTTGGCAAGACAGCGGCGAAAGTTTGTTACAAAACTATTATCCCTCTCGAAAAAAACGGTAAGGACTTGTTCATTAGCGAGTTACGCTAACTACCATGAGTAGCCATGCTGCCATGATGTCATTCCACCTTCAATGGAAGGTCCGGAAATGGGAACTAATATTAAGCTCCACCCAGGAGCGTGGTGCACTACAATCGAGCCCTTTCCGCTGCGCTGCGTCATAAAAGAACAATTTAGATTATGGAAAAATGGTCGCGACGCAAACACCTTTGCGACCTTTGGCGTACTACCTTCCTCCCTTCGTGACATACAACACTGGATGATTTCTTTTTTTTCTCCTGAAAATGACTCGCAAACTCGCACACTGCAAATCGAATGAAGTGGAAACGGGTGCGCGCGAGTCGCTCAGTGCTGTAATTAAATCTCATTAATCATCAAGACCGCCGTTAGATCACCGGATAGATCGCACCAGGCCGGTCGGTTGTAATTAATATTGACAATTTCTGATTGACGAGTGTTTCTATGCGTACCGTGCGCGGACCATGCCCTAACCGCGGCGGAATATCTATTCGATTGCATCGAAACCACGCGAGGAGTACGTACGCTTGGACTGTGTGTGTGATGTGTATGATCACTTGTAATTTACATTACGCAACACAGTGCGCTCTCTGTCCACTTTGATCTCACTCGACGTTGAAGGGTTTCATCTGTTACGCGAGTGACCTGCTCGATCACCGCCCCGCAGCTGTTGAAGTACATGTGAGGCGTACATGCGTCTTGGTGCAACTCCTTTGACACCTCTCAGTGTGTTTCGAGCAGTTAGAGAAACGAGCAAACCAACACACAATCAAACGTCATAATCATCCTAACCTTACAACCCCGTTGGCTGTAAGATCTCCCTTTTCGGGGCAGGTACACTACTGGCTTCAATCAACGTTTCAATGACCTCGCATCCTCCCCGAAAGTCAACGTCTAGAAGGAGGAGGGCTAGGCTAATACACTTCAATTGTTTTCACCTTTTGCTGCCGTAACTGCCCCCAAGTGGGGCCAGCAGCATAAACAGGCGATGGCTTTTCGGTCACGCGCTCGAGTATTGCTTTAAATTATGCCATACTAATAGGCCCCGCAAAGAGGGAAAGACAAACAGCAGCAGAGCTTAACGGTGGCACGCGAGAATCAAAATAAACATACACACCGGGCGGGGCAGGCGTTTGTGCACGACCGAAGGTGTGAAAACGTCCGGCAGTGTATTACATCAATCATAAGAAAACGCGCCACTTGAGGCTGATTTATGCGCTGATAAAGTGTAGAAAAGGAAGGAGAAATGACTCCATAATTAGAAAAGTCAATATACGAACTTCGGAAAGAAGTGACCAATTATTTGAAGAAGGTGATTGAAATTAATTAGCTTCTGTTATTTGCGTGCCGAAAAGAAAGCGACCAAACCAACAAAACGAACCCAAAACAAGGAGCAATAAAACGTATGAATATATTATGGCATATAACCTCAAAACCGCTCGTCGTAAGGAAGTAACTCATTAGCAGCAAATCTATTAGTGGGTGCTTAATACATTGAACTAACCCCTCGAACTGTAGAAATTACCGTTACGTCAGCCCTGTTCTGACAATCGCATACTTCAACGATGACAACCGTGTCAAAGTTGCGATTACACCGACTCGAGAACTTTTGCTGAGGATCGATCGACTATCGAAGAAAACATAACCTCCAATTATATCAACAATGTATCGACGGGCGTGCTAAACGGATTCTTCGACGCCATTCGAACGGGAAGAGTCGACACATTCGTCACAGAGTCACGCAGACCCACTCTCACCAGTAGCGATGTTCTTGCCTAGAACCTGCAACCTGTGTGTAACAGAGAAGAGTAACATCATCATCAGCAGTGCTGCTAACGGTTTCTCAATCTTTAGCCTTGATTACCGCGGGCGATTAATAAACGCTAGTTGCTGGTACTACACGCGCTCTCTGTACTGTACGCTCCGTACGCCCATTGATTCTAGCTTCTGGCTTTATTCCAGAACAGATCTTTTTGTGTTTTCTTCCCCTATTCGATCGCAACACGCCTACTGCTACTACCTAGGAAGCAGCTAATCCACACAGACACACATACAGACCGACTCATTGTAAATCGTGCAAACTCACTTTATGCTAAGTAGCCTGCGGCCTGCCTGGGTGTACACGCGCACATCAGAAGACGGAAGAAACCACAGAGTGAGAGAGAGAGATGGAGCGTAGCTCTGAACCGTTAGAATCGAATTCGAAAACCAAAGAACTCGCCCTCTGTGTGGAGCCGTAGAACGACCGCAGTGTGCGCGTGATGATCTATTTCTCTGGAAGGCATGGTGTGCGTCCGACTGTACGCCTTGGGGGCATATGATAATGAAGACTTCCCATCCATCCGGGAGCAGCGGGAACACCACACTCACCAGTAGCACGAGTTACCACTGTCGGCTGCTGAAAACTGATCACCCTTGTTCGCCACACGTCGCCATTGTCGGTGGAACTGGAGCCAAAAGAAAGCTGACAGGGAAGCGAAAGACGATAACTCGCGTCCACCGTTTGAATCGCTAGACGCTTGGTGGGCACACTGGCACTCGGTGATAAGCAATTAAGGTGAATTCATTTGAAAAAATTATCATCCCAAATGTGGCGTTGAGGCGTTGTTGAGAGGTGCAGATTCCACGTGCATCATTGCACATCGTCACTGGTCGATCAGTTCCCCCTCACCCGATTGGGACAGACTTCAGACAGTGTGTCAGACGCTTCCGGACTTTTACCCAATACCCGTGGTAGTGCGCGAGAAAGGTAAGCACGCGGTGTAGTCTTGTAAACCGCTGACGACAGGAGCTCCGACGCAAGACCTCGCGGAATAAATTTGCATTGTAATTTATGGTATTTAGCGTAGAATTTATTTTATAACGGTTTGCACTTTCTGCCCAGGGATTGCGCGCTCGTCTTATCTCGTCTCGTTCCACCGTGCTCACCCTGATCGCTGTGGGTCTTTCTATCCCCCACACTTAATTACTACTACGGCTTCTGCGACCATTAGCGCACGGTGCTGTTTATTTTGGAATTTACCAATCGTGCCCAGTTTTGCGCGCACGGAATCACCATTTGCTGCTGCGTTTTCCTTCCCTGTTCTCGCGCACTGTGAACAAGAATGCTGGCAGGTGTCGATGTACGTGAATTATGCCCGGCATGCAGTGGGCCAGCGTATATGGGCCTACATGGTACGCCAGCTGAAACGTAGCGTTTCCATGACCCAAGCCAAAGTCCGCGTTCGTGAGCTGGGCGTTAAGTGTGGCCCAATTTTGGCGGTATGATATGTGTATGTGACGTTAAAGTTGGAATCTAGGTGGATCCAGAGCATTGTGGAATCCATTGGAAAGAGAACATTTGTTTACGATTTCGATGACAGGTAAAATGGATGAATTTTTGATGTGTTCTATTTCTCAGTCGAATTTCCATAATTGCAATTCCAACCATTCCACTAAAAACAGCTTTTGAGACTATAATTGTAGGCTTTAAACATAGTACTTAACTTGCATTCCTCATTCTCACAACTTCATCTCCAACAATACTCCTCAACAAGAATTCATAATTATCACAAAATAATACACTCCTCTTTTTGTGAACCTCTAAAGACATGATCTTACCTTACCTTAACGCATCTTCACTTTCCTTGACAACAACGGGGCAAAAAGTGTGTTAATCGAGAGAAAACGCTTTGTGTCTGGTGGTGGTCATTATCCGTTTTCTCGCAAACCATTTCTGTCCCAGACACTGTACCATCATTAGACAAGCATCAGATCACGTCGGGTGTATTTTTGCACGTTAAAAATGCCACCGCTGCTGCACAAAACTGTGTCAAGTCGAGCGCTCGCCGAGATTTTAAGAAGGTGAGAAACGCTTTGAACTCATACCCTTTTCTACGACAGTTAACGATTTTCTTTTTCCAGCTTGAAAACTAAGGGCAAAGGAAGGCTTATCAGATGAGGTTTTCCATTTCCGCCACTACAACGAGCCGGCGCGCGCGCTCGTGAGAGCAAGATCACGGAGCACACAAACACATACAGAAGAACATCCACTCCATTCCTGCGGGTGATCTTAGATATTTTTCCAATCGCTCGGTTGTAATCTGGCTGTCTTACTTTCACCACCGGCCTCCCCTTTTCCCCTGCACCCACACAAAGCATCATGACCATTGGGACGTGGACTCAACAGCAGCAGCAGCAGCAGCATGATCGCTACCGGATCGCAATCCCGACGATGATGTTGTTGTACAATTTTAATGTGAAAAAATCAATGTTTGCTCTCTCCCTCTTCCCGATCTCGTCAGCTCGCTGGTCTCGATTCGTGTTTGTTGCTTTCTTCCAGCTCCAGCGATCGTCGGTTCTTCGCAGCCGGGTCGCAATTTCCGTGAAGAATCGTAAATTCTACATTTCCGCTCGGTGAGTTAATTAAGGTGGTCGAGGAAATTCGAAAGGGCCGTACGCGATCGGGGCAAACGAACCCTTTTCACCGCGAGCTGCAATTCGAGCAGAAAGGGGAAAAGAAGCCGCACTTTTTGTGAAGTGACATACAAAAAAACCTCAACGCTCAATCTCGATCGTATCCGGGAGATTCTGTCGAAAACTGTCGGCGAAGAATCGCTTGCCACCGGAACCATTATTATGGAGCGCTGCGGAAAATCACAAAAGAAACTCCCCGCGATGGTGTTCCGACTGTTGATGTGTTGTTGCGTTCAACTTTTCACTGGGCGGTAGTCGTATTTATCTTGAAGCCATGTCTGAAAGGAGGAGCGAAGAGAGAAGCAAACACCTTTCCCAACGATCTCACCAACTTTTTTGTACGATGGAGTGTTTCTCTAGTAACGGTGTGGCTAAAAGAAAAGACGTTACAAAAATACACCCCAATACGTCTCCAATTTAATGACGGCAGTTTTTCTAGCACGTTGTTTGTGCGTTTGTTTGTGTAACGGCTTGAGAATATCGCTGCACAGAAAACCTTCTTTTTGTGCAAATTTCTCTTCACTGTAATCCGTTGACAAACTGCTACTGGGGGCCGACCCATCGGTATTGCTCGGCCTTTGGTGGCAGTTGCTGTGCGTTATAAATGGCAAATAAAAATCGTTCACATAATATGCTGCCAACGTTTTTTTTTTGGGCAGGGCGACACGATACCATAAAAAGATTGAGAAGCGCGCGCGACGCTCTGCAGGTTACACCGCTGCGTTCGTTTTATTGCGCGACGATCATGGGCGATGACCAAAATAGTACACAATTCAATGCCGGTCAAGACGGTGAGACCTGGACGACCTGCGGGAGGGAGAGCTGCGTAACACACCTACTGAGCAACAGGCATGGGCGTTGAATCAACGGACCCGCCAGTAGTCGAAGTCGAGGATGGAAGTTGTTTCTCCCGTCTGTAAATTAACCTGCCTGCCGGCCGTGTAATTGATGATCTTGGTGCCTGCTGAAAGAGAGCGTTTCGGCGATGACTTGCACGCGTTTGGGGCGGATGAAAAATTAAGTTCATGGTGATCAGTCCGTTTTGAAACACGACAGTAAATCGCAGGTGATGGCCACGTCCAAAGTAATGCGCTCTCATCATACGCGTGATTTAGTGCGTACGTTTACAGGAGAAATATTATCAAGCGCAAGGGAAAGCGTGTAATTTTAAACGCAAAAAACCGATCATAAAATAATGCCTTCAAATTATGTCTAATCAAATTGACCCATTATATGCTCTGGTCATTAAAGAAAACTGCTGCTACCAATTCGCCGATGCCCCAATCCAGCCGGTAGAAGACACAAACTATCGATTTCCCTCGACCAAGCCGACTTCGGAAATACATTTTTCATGGTGGAGACGGTCATTAATTTTTTGCCGATTTCCGGACCTCCGGAAAATGACCACCCACCTACAACAGCACGAACCGTCCAACCGACCGACCGACCGACCGGGGAGCGCCTGCTGGGATTTGTAACGATACAGTTCCGGAACCGTACTAAATCATCAAAAGCCTCGACAGCAGACTGTGTGTCCAGAGATGGGTAAGTAACTTCATACGGTGAAGTAACTGCACTCCAGGCGCAGTGAGCCCGAGTAGTCACACACACCGGATCCTGGTGTTAGTAAATTGAATTTCATAAATTTTACCAGGCTTCACCCATCCCAGGCTCCTTACGAACTTTAGTCTTCCAATACCTAATGATAGGACCACAAGTATAAGCCACTCTAGTCTCCAAAAAAGAAGAACCCCGTGAAACCTATTTCCTGACAACATGGACAACTCCAAAGGAGAGAGTGAGAGCAGAGGGAGCAGAGAGAGAATTGCACGAACGTAGACCAGGAAGTAGACCCAAATTAAATTCATTACAGTTGCGACGAAAATATGTTCCCCCTTTTGCTCGTACGACAAGGATGTCCAGAAGTCACGAGTAAGAGTGGAAGAACCTGGGAAGCTTTCAAAGCACCGGAAATAGGGTACAAATTCCATCGTATCACGGTCAGTGTTCGAAACTTCTCATCTCGGGAGCGCACGGCAGGGCGGAGCAGGAAACACGTCCTTGTGGGTAAGGGTGAATAACATGTCCATGAGCGTAGTCTGGGCGAGATGCGACATTTTTCCTCGGGGACCTTTAGAACAAAAGCACCACACAATGTGGGTTCTTTCTTGTTTTTTCCCTCCCAATCATGAGGAGAATAATGCACACAAGGACCAACAACAAAAAAACAGTTTGTTCAGACTGTTCATTTAAAGGGAACGAACGGACGAACGGTATCTGTTTTTACACGGCGTGAAGTTAACCCAATGTTCTAATAGCTTTCGAAAGAGAGAGACCATCCGGGACCAATGACAATACAAACAAATTATTCTCTTCCGGAATTGGTCCCATCTTCGTCGGCCAGCTGGTCCATACGTGTAAGCTGGTTGGAAAGTTCCGACTCACACAGAGATCTCCAAACACCCCGAGATCTCCAAAACCTCAGCTCCATTAAATTTGCTCCAAAATTAGAACCGTTTTGTGCCGTATGTTCTCTAGGCAAGAGTAGTATGGGAAAGATTTTTTTTTCTAGAGCACTATACTATAGCACTGAACGATACATCACGGACGGGAAATACGGGGGATAACACGGAAGGTGGCCCTCGTGTGGAAAGCCTGTTGAAAGTTTCCACTCTAGACGGGGCTGGATAGGTAATTGAATCAATTTACTGTTTCAGTTTGATTTAGGGGAAAATCAACCGGACGACTCGGTCCCCAGCTCGACGACAGATCTGTTGACGGAGCCGTCCTTTTCCCCCGCCCTGGTCAAGATTGGCACACTCCTCGAGTGGAGCGTGTTTTGAGGCGCGCGTTGAGTGAGGTGAAAACATTTAGCACATGCTCCGTCCCCGGGCCCGGGCCACAACATTTTAGTCAGGAATGTGATAAATTCCCATTCCCGTCCTACACGCGTGACGATCAAAAACCGTTTGAAGAGTTGCTGTTGAAAGATGGCAGCAAATAGACGTTGCAGAGCGGCGAACAGTGTCTAGACTGTTTGCTCTAAGGATAAAAATACACACACGCGCGCAGTTGTAGTGTGTAGTTTTGCAAAACATTCATTTCGTTGACTCGATAAATCAAAACCTTATTTTAATGCTCTACAACCATTTCAAGCAGAAAGAGTCAACCGTTTGATTAAAATTCAACGGCAACGAAATTCTCACGTGTATCACCCTTTTACCTTTCGTAAATGGCATAAGAAAAACACGATCAAAGATGATCTTCAAAAAAACCAAGAGCGGTTGATTTATTCCGAAGCAGCTATCTAAAACACCGTAGGTCGGTTACACACATCGTACCACCCTCCGCAGCTCATCGTCACGACAATCGCACGAATATCTAGAGCCCCTTGATCTATGACCCAATTAGTGAGCATCTCGAAATCCCTCCCCCATGAAAAGATCCCTTCAGTAAGGGGTTTCCTCCTCTGACCCAGTAGAGGCAAAGACAACTACTACGAAAGCCGGCCAGAGAAGGTTTGACCGATTTACCCAAAGGGAAGGAAAAGGGAACAGGGAAGAAAACTGTAACACACAAACATCAGGGCCAACTTCGTTTGTGAGATTTTTATACAAACCGATCGTGACACGAGTGGTTTCGTCTTCTTCAGTAGACGAGCAATGGTTTTGATTGCTCAAGGAGAAAGAATTTTCAACAGTAGCGCAACGAAAAATACACATGATCTCAACGTTTTTTTCTTTGTTGGATTAATTTCATTTTGAAGAATAATAAAATTCTCTTCCTTGTAAAGATTTCTACTAAAAATTTTGGAGTTTTGCCAAAAACTGAACATATTCTTTTAGGGATTGTTAGGATTAGGACCCTAGAATATAGAATCTTACTCCGGTCTTATCTGGTCTTATCTGGTCAGAAAAATTCAAACTTGTTTTCAGTTCTCCTGGAAATATCTGCAGTTTAAAGTTTCTGGCTAATGTCACTCTCAACTCTGAGCTGTTTGAGACTGACTTGACTTTTATTCGAAAAAATATCTAGTTTGCTAGATATATTCATAAAAAACTTTCAACAGAAAGCAACAATAACTTCCAAACAAAGGTTGGACAAAATAGACAAAAACGAATCTTGCTGAAATAGTTTGAAGTTAGTTTTAGCTATTACTAACCTATGCTTGACACATTGTCTCTTAAAAGCTGTTCCTGTTTTTACGTCACCACTTAACCTTAAGATAACTGTCGCAAATACAATTTGCTTTTTCTTTTCCCGTAAATCTTTGCCACCAGCTCCGGGTGGAAGTTTTGTGAGCACAAAACTAGTTTCACATTTTTTATGCCTCTTGTACCTTTGGCAACTACCTTTGACCAGAGCGTAACAAACTTGGAGCGTAACATTTATTATCTTCCCTTCATGGAAACAAACGTCACACAGCATACAATGCAAACGTTAGAGAAGAGATCCCCAACCCGTACACCGCCGCACAAGAAAAAAGCCGCATTACTTTTTCGACTCTTTACTTCTTCTGTTGGTCTTCCGCAAAAGCGATAGAAGACCAATAAAACTTTATTTTTCTTCCGCTAGCAGGCCTCCTTCCCTTTGGCCCAGCCAAACAAAAAGAAAACCTGGAAAGAGGATTGTGAACCTAGGCAGTCGTCGATCTCACGGGGAAAACTTCTCATAAAGCCCGGAAAAACTAGCTTATCTTGGGCGACTGGCGCTCTTTTTTTGTGCTGTGTGCCATTTCCTTGATTTTTGGCCTCAGTAAAGGACGGGTTGCAAGCTTCGTTGATTGGCCCCGGTATCCGTTTTGGCATTGCCGGAAACGGGACCCAATAAATGTTTGCTCCGAAAACTTTCACTGCACCTTTCCTTCTTATGTTTGTTGTTGTGCCAAGTGTGTCACTCGTATGCATTTCCCTTTTATCAGGAGTTTTGTGTACTTTTCTGGACAGAAACGATCTTAAAGCCTTTTCCGTTAGAGCACACACTAGAGGATTTTCTTGGCCTAGTTTTCTTGAGCAAAATGGCAGCATTGCAGAAAGGCTTATGTCTTTAAAGCTCCGTCCCTTCCATTATTGAACCATCCAGCACGATCCTGTTGCTTGAGTTTTAATAAAAACATCCTAAGCATCATGATGAAAAGCGAAGAATATATTTAATCTTCTGTCGCAGAATGAAAATTCCTGCCCTCCTCAAGTGCAGCTCAAGCTGAGCGGGAAGGATTTAATTTCACAAAAGTCTACCCTTCAAGATCCCCAGCCCGTTGGTTCTTGCCGCTTAAATTTTCATCTCCCATAACATTGCACTTTTCGGCTCTCCAGTTACGTTGCTTGCTTGCTTGGTCCTTCCAGCCCGGATTTGTCTGGAAGGTGGTATTTTGCTTTGTTCTTTAGAGCTGCCAGACGCTCCAAACCGATAGACAATACCGAAAGCCAGTGCAACTGGAGCAAGAATGAAAACATAACACAACTAGCTACCTAGGGAGGAAAAATAGCGCGTGTGGCTTTCGTATTTTTGTTTTTGCCTGCCAGTGCAGACGGATTCTAAAGATAATGACATATTTTTCCACCACCAAACCACCTAACATCTCACAGACGTCGGTGGCGATACTTCAAGGTAAAGGCGCTCCCCACCGAGTCACCGGGACGCATGGCATGGCGTTTCTAGCTTTGTTTTGCTAACGCTGAAGCTGAAATAATAGAATTTCCGCTTCATTTTCATTTCCTTCCTGTCAACGGGGCGTTCTTGCTACGTTTTTTGTTGTATTGCTAATGGCAAAAGAGCTCAAGCTTCCCTTCCGATTGACGCGTAACAGGAGCAATCTTAAGCTCTTTCCCCTCCCCGTATAGTCGACAATGCGACAATTTGCTGACGATAAGACAACAAGGGAGAGCGAAGATCCCGGGCTTTTGAAGACACTCAGCAGCATATGAAATTACATATCAAGGAAAAATGTTGAAAGAAACGCTTCGTTTTCTCATTTTTTTGTGTGTTTCCCTAGTTTTCTGCCCTTAGCCATTTACGCCCCGCCTTAATCCAAGATGTTCAAAAACCCAAGGTAAATAAATAAACAACAAACGATGTTTCAGATGGTTCGGGCAACAGGCTGCTGTCATTATTTATGACAGCTTCCAGTAGACGATGAACCAAGGCATACGGACAAAAAGGCGGCGGGGGAAGAAGAAACATGGGAAAATAACCGGATGTGATTTACCTCATAAATGTAATCTTGAGCATAAAATATTACACACACTACTTGTGTAAGAGTGGGGAGAAGTGCATTTACAACAATTTCGTTTCACTAAATAAATTCCCCAATGTAAACAAGCTCGAAACTACGCTTGTTAGAAAATGACCTTTCCGGGTGTTTTTCCCCCTGAAGACGTATCACAAATTTCACCGGCACTCACCTTCCTACTACCCTTCCGACCCTGTGTCGGCTAGAGGGGGCATCCGAACATCCCCAACATTGACCCTAAACATTGGCGCAACACATCAAACGGAACGGTGAGGGCTAGCAGAAGGCCAATGCCAAGACCGTACATTCCACCACGGCCACGACACTAATGGGGTGTCGAGAAACATAACGATGCAATGTGCTGGAATTGGAAATAGTTCAATGGCTATCGCGGTGTGGTGTGGTCGTCGTTGTGGTGGAAACAGTAAGAAAGAAGCCATAATTTTTTCCCCTTTTCCAATCTCTCGAAAAACGCCAAGGTCGGATTAATGCAATCGCAACCGTACGATGTCCGGAAGCTGCGGCCCACGCCGAAGAACTGCCGGTGGAAAACAGAGCGGTGTTTAATTTATAATCTAGCCATTAATTCCCCCCCCCCCTCCCTCCCGCATGCTTGGAAAAACTTCATTCTCTCTATCGCTTGCTTTTGCCTGTCCTTGCCAGCCCTTTAATCGAGTGGTGTGTCGCGCGCGCATCGTCTCTATCTGGAACTTTAAATTAAACTAATCTTTCGTTGCGCGGTACGGGGAGTTTTGTTCTATACCTTACCGAGTGGTTGAGATAAACAGATGAAAAAAACCACCTCCACCTCACAATCCTTTCCGCAAAATACGGTAAAAAGGAACGTTTGCCTAAAGGGGCGGCCAAACCGCACAAACGGCCAAACATGGGGGACCGAACGAGTGCGCGCGCGCGTGTGTGGGTGTCACGCAAAATGGTGGCGCAATTTACAATCTCGTCGACTTTTAATTAAGTTCATTATTTTTGTGGCCGGCCGTAGCCAAGAACCGACTGCCGAGCGAGAAGAGGTCGGTAAACAAGATCTGCCTCACGTGCAGGCCCACTTCGCCGCGCAAAAGTGCGATCGCAGGCGGTAAAGTAGGCCGAGAAGAATGGATCTACCACTACACACTGTTGGCCGCTGCCGTCCTATGCTCTTTTGCTTGAGCTAGTTGGCTGTGATATTGTTTGGTAGCGACAGAAGTTGCACTGCACGGTTCTATGGAGGGGGGAGGGCTTAGGGCTCTCACTTTTGCTTGCCATTTATCTACGGAAGCCATGAGACAGTAATGGTTCAAGCGGTGTTTCAGATTTACAGGGTGTGACAAACAGTTTGAGGAAGTAGGAGGGAGTTTTTATCCATTATTAAGTGTAGAATCATCACATAAATTCATGTTTAAGGTAAGAAGCTATTACTTCTATCAGATTTGAGGGACTAACTCGACAAGAAGTCGAATTATGAATTTTTCAATGTTGAATACCGAATTTCCCTAAAAATCCAAAAATATGGACAACACTGTTCCACAATTCTTCCAACTCCGAGCGTCTGTTTTCGACTGCGTCTTTCTCTCCAGACTCCAGCACTCTTCCCTCGCTCGAAACCACACATGGCAGCGATGTTTATTTGTACATTTTATAATTTCACATTATTTATTAATGACTGCGCTGTGCTGTGCTGCATGGTGACGCAGCGTCATCTCACTCCCAGAATTCAAATCGATATCCAGAACCAAATAACACAGAGGGACCCAAGTTCAGCAGACCTATCTTTCCCTATGTACGCTCTGCTGAAAGTGAAAGCGAAAAACAACAACATCGTGCATGCAAACATAAACAATCGCTTCTAGCGACGCAAGAGCACCGGAACACTGTGCCCACCCAGGCTCCTCCATACAGCTTCCAGCGTGGAAGAGGTGTAGAATATGTTAGGGCGCTACATACATAAACAACTTGAGAATAGGCGCAGACGCTGGTCGTCGGTTGCATTCTCAAGAGGACTAATTGCCACAGACCACCTTTGAACACGCAGCATATAAGCAGGAAGATAACTCCATCACACTCCGGAACCACACACAAAAAAATACAGATGAAAATTGCAGGCCAGGTCGAAAAATGATGCATATTATCGTAAATCTTAATGAGAAATTTTCGGAAACCCCCGGAGTCCCGGCCCTTTCACGCGATGCAGCGACTAATTGGGGTAAACCAAAACCTTCATTGGGGAGAAATTTGTATGAGAGATCCTGCTTCAACGGGGAATTTTCCTTCGGCATTTGCACCCAAACACAATCTATCATCATGCTTTTTCTCTTTCCAAGCCTCATTGCATGTGTGACTGGTATGTTGTTTTTTTTGCCTCGTGTGTCTGCCACTGTCACACGCGCATTTAAATTTATCTTTTGGAACACATTCTCGTAAATCCATTTTTTGTTTGTTCTTGTTTCACATACGCGAAAGTGGGAAAAATTGTGTGCTACACCCCGTTAGAATGTCTAGGAGACTTTGGCTTGGATGGAGGGAACTAAGGAGACAGAGAGGGGGAGAGAGAGATTGAGAGAGAGATACAGAGAGTTCATCCGTGGCGCAATTAAACTTTATTTACACGTACTTGTGAATCCTTGTTTTATGGTTTATTTATAGCGCTGCCTGGTGTACGCACCAGAGAGCGCAGACCAAAGATTGGAGCACCGTTCTGATGGAAATTTGTCGTTTTTTTCACCCTCTACTAAGGGAGTGGATTCAGAGGAAAACAAATATACATACTTTTAATTTGCTGAAGAAAA
Source organism: Anopheles gambiae (assembly GCF_943734735.2). NCBI lineage: Eukaryota > Metazoa > Arthropoda > Insecta > Diptera > Culicidae > Anopheles > Anopheles gambiae. Next base: position 33,574,912 of record NC_064602.1, on the reverse strand, counting down.
AACAACAGCATTCTTAACAAACCACAAACCTCGGGGAAGTCTTCAACGAACCCTTTTACGCAGTTTCAAAGTCGAAAGAATCAATTATAAACAATGTTGTGGAGCCAAACACATTCCTTCCAGAATGCCTTCCAGCAGTAGTGTCTGGAAAAGTTTTATGACATCCGAGCAGCAGGAAATGCATCTCGTGCGATCGGCACGGCCCAACCTTCTCCACACACACTTGACTTGAGTAATTGAAAAGAAGTATTAAAAGTTGCTCGTTTACGACTGCAAGCGGCTTGGAAATGTTGCAGCAGCAGCCACACTTGAGCTATGCATTTGTTTCTTTTTGCTTTGCGTCCCAAAAATAATCGTCCACAAAAATCAATCCACTCAATGGTGTGAAAATGGAAGCCAAACGCACTCCAAAGCGTACCACCCCACTTGCCTTGCTGCTTTTCAGAACCATTGAGAAGCAACCAACGTCTGTTGTTGGAATGTTTGCGGCATCATTTAAAATTTAATTTCACGTAACCGAGACCGAGGCTATAAACCTTAACCCAAACTTTTTAATGTCCCCACGCACACCGCAACCAACCAACCAACCAGTGCGCATAATATTGTGACACATTTCAAAACTTAATTTCTAGTGCAGCACTACTATCTTCACCGCTGCCGTGTATAAATAACTTATTTACTAACCTTCGTAACGTTACATCCCAACATCATCATCTTCATCTGTGCCCGAACCATCATCATCATCCGGCTGCTCGCCCCGAACGTGAAAGTGAGACGTGAGTAAAAAGGTGTCAATAAAATGTTCATCTCAAAACATTCCTCTCCAAGACTTCTTCGCCTACCGCCCCAAAAGACCGCCCGAAAGACTGCTGCCCAAAAGGAGCATGGGGAAGTCTTCAGCAGTCATCTCACGTTACGCGTGAAACCCCCTTCTTTTTTTGGTGAGCGAAAAGATGGAGAACAGCAGTGCAAGAATATGAAAGCGAAAGGGGTTTCTGTGGAGAGCGCACTGGAGTTTCAAATTTACTTCCTCCAGCACTCGAGTAGGCTTCCTTCTTAGCTAGAGCTTAGCTTTCTGTACAAAAGATTATCACTTTCGCCCAACTCCTGTCCCCTTCAGGGAGCGTATCCCGGTATCAGTTACCTGGGTTTGGGAACCCTTACAAACCCCTTACAGAGAGGGTCATTAGCATTCATAACCTCTCTAAAAATAGTAAACCAAAACAAGATTCTCGGGCGACCCCGTACCCTTTCCCCGGGGGTGTTGGGTGTTGATTAATTAGTCCCTCACAGAACTGTCGGCTGGTGTGTTTGGAACGACACGAATCTGTCAAATTCAATTCCACACGTCAGCTTCCGTCGGAGACGATTCTTTCGGAGAAGGCAATCAACAACAACAAAATCCACGTCGAAAGAATTTACTGTCAGCATAAAACATGGCTGCCACATTCCAAAAGCAAACATCATTATTGCACACCGCAACTGCCGGTAGGTCTGTTCTGTGGGGAATCAGCTGTCATTAAAATGTCAAATTTAAACATTTGCTCATTTGTCGCTATTTTGCGGGGAAGAAGCCGATCGATTTGCACTCTCTTGGATTTGACAGCAGACATTTCACAGTCGCACTGTCAGACCACCAAAAAAATCCGCCAAACATCCGGCAGGTCCTTCTCAGAAACGCACACGAAACGTCAGCAAGCAAGCGTCATGCACCTTTTTTCCCTTCCCTCACTGATTCATTCCATTTGGCATTGACCTGCTTTTTGGCGCGATCGACTCACGACCGGACTCAATTCATCCGGATACGGGCAAAACCCTCCCCGCGGGGACATTTCTTTCTACCAACGCCTGCAAAAAAGTGAAACTCATCGACACAAAGAAGGGAGCAGGCAGAAGAACAATACTTATCCCGGGCTTTTTGCACCCATCTTCGCTGTCGGACATGACGCTGTCTCAACTTCTCGTCGTGAGATGCGCCAAACTTTCACTCGTGCCACAACCTTGAGGCACAACATGCGCGCAAATGCTTCTGACCGCGTGAAGATTCCGCAAACGGCCGCGGATGATGAAGAAGATTAGCCACGACCACGGTTAATGATTATGACACCCCGGATCTCTGATCACGAACTGTGCGGGAGCAAACCTTCATCATTATCATACCTCCTCCTCCTCTCCAGAGGGGATTCCTCAGCGACCTCTACCCAAATGTCAGAATCGTTTGTAGCGCTTACCTGTAATGAAACAAGAGAAGAAGAACGGTGAGTTAGGGCACGTTACACGGATCTTCGCTGCTGGTCAAGGTAAATTGAGAAGTGGATTTATTTCGCTTCGCCAAGCAAAGATTAAACGTCACGAACTCTTTAACGGTGTACGGTTGCAAAGTGCTGGTAGGGCTGCCTGCCGAGAAATGAATCAATTTCTCCTCGCAACCTTCAAGGACTTCTTGGAATCCGATGCTGGTTAGGCCACGGGGTTTGGGGCGAGAGAGCGATCGGTCAGCGCACGTGATCGTGTTACCCCCCTCAAGTGAACAAGACAGTGATTTCGATCGGAAGAAATGCCAGACACAAAATTGACCGTCTCAGGAAACATGTAATCTGGTCGTTATTGAAACCGAAAAGCCGGACTTGTCCATGTTCATGTCGGTAGATCAGATTTCAGGGTACATTACCTGCAATTGACCCTTTTCACTTCTTGGTAGATACCTCCACCGCATGAAACTGCTGTCAACAGTGCAGGATGACGACATGTGGACAGATGTTTTCTTTTGAAATTACATTTCCAATCTGTGGCAAATTGTGACGACTATTACGGGTAATTCCTCTCTCTCTCTCTCTCGCTGTACGTCAGGCCACTCTTCACGAGCAATTTAAGCTAAATAATTAAAAACCTAATTCACTAAATGCATCCTCCCAAAGACCCTTTTCTACTGCACGCACGCATTTGCATATGAAAAGACCCGACTTCTGTGTATATTATTTGCAAAATTTGCCACAAGTCCCCTTGCGAGGGATACAGACACAGAGAGCACATACCCGAGAGCAGATGTTGGCAAAACCCCTCCTCTTATCCTTGAGCAAACAGAGCAAATACGCAAACGCCATGGGTATGCAAGAAATGGAATGCGTATGTCAGCAGTAAACAATCTTCCCCAGGCTTGGGATTTTCGTTCCTTGTACCTCCCCATAGCGCAGGAAGTTATTCATTTATTTTGTTCAAGTATTTGAACAAGCGGGGCGAAGGCAAACGCCAGGATGTACAAGCCGCCGCATAGTCGCTTCGGTAGGCTTTTAATGCAAGCCCGAAAGACCTTCACATTTCCATTGCACCGGTACCATTAAACCTTAACCACTGTCAACCGAATGAATAGAGCAGAATTTCTGCCAAGGTTTTTCTGCAACTGTTTGCACGAATCCCGAGGCGCCCGGGAGAAGAGTCGAAAGAAGCCACTGGCACTGGATGAAGGTTCCTGTGACGGGGGGGCTTTTCAGTGTCTTTTTTTTTTATTCCACTCATTCCTTTCTTCCTGTCAGGATGCACATCCAGGACACACTCTTCCCCTGCATTCGGAATGAAAATATAAACACTAAAAAGTCACGTACGAATGACATCAGACAACCGCAATGACACTTCTCGGTCTCGGGCCCCACGGCTTCACGTTTGCACCCAGCGTCACTTCAGGGCCTGCCGGCATAACGCGCGCTTGCAACGCTATCCGGGGTGATAATTATTCGACTCATTTGGCCTCCGTTTTTTCTCTCTCTTTTCAGCATTTCAGCACACCCAGCAAAATCCAGACCAACCTCGGCATCGAGGTTCGGATGCCATTTGCACTCTTGAAACCCTGGGCCCGGAATTGTCTCGTCATCTCGGAAGCCTCTTTTGCTCCGGTTAGAAGTAGCAGCAAAACTGTCAGAATTTCCTGTATCCAAACCAAAACCTTCGCAAATACACTCACAAAGTACACAAACACACACACGTACGTACTTCATATGTTGCGGTTGCCGTACGTCTGAGCTGAGCACAGCAAGAAGTCATACAATAATTACAAACTCGTCTCCAACGTCTCCGGCCAACGTCCGAACACAAGCCAAACACGGCACGACACGGCGTCCTGATGCGTCTACTGGAGCGGACAGGCAAAGAACCGGAGATTTGTGGTTTTGATGCAAGATGAAATCGGTCTCGTCTGAACAAGCGGTGTCCATGGCATGCTGCTTGCCTTTGACTCATGCTCTGCTTCTACTGGCACAACCGGTAACAACCGTTCAAAGAACAGTTCATCACAATCGACAGTGCAGAGGAACGGGTTACTACTTTGGGCCGAACTTCTGCCGTCTCGGACGTACACACACGCACAAGGACACATGGAGCTTGATATTTACAGACGCAGGCAATTGTTGCGTTCCGGCTCAAAGAACGCGCAAACTTTGGATCCTTTGGGGAGCAACAAGACGGGACAAGGCATATAATATACACAGGAAGTTTCTGCGACAAACTGAGCGGCATTCTGAACGGAGAACTTCAAACATTAAAGGAAAGTTGTATTTCATTTCCCTTTTTTTTTTGGGAACCAGCTCCCGAAGTTCGTCACATCTTGTGCGAACGTTTGTCTCGCACCATCAAACCTGGTTGTCACGGTGAAAGTGATCTGTTCGTGTCGGAACAGTTGCAAAGTTTGTTCGCTTGCTTCGTTCCGGACAACTTCTAGAACGAACTATTTTGCTGGAGCTTGCTAGGAGCTCCCTAGAAGTAAAACTCACTCAAATGCAATTCATGCAGCGGTCGCGCGTGAATTGCATTGAAAGGTGGTTGTCTAGGCAATTGTGCCATCACCTCCTCGCGCATGTCCCAAAACCCCGACCCGACGGTTTAGCAAACGAAACGTTTCTTTGCGAAAGCATATAATAAGCCATTCATCGCCATGGTAACTCTCTCTCTCCCTCCTGTGAGCTGATTAATGACAGACGAGTGCACCGACCATTTGTCACCGTGGCGTTGCGCGCGTAAGAAAGCAGCCCCCAGTGTGTGGGCTAGATTTTCATGTTTCGCTTCAACAACTATTACCCCTTTCCTTTGCTGGAGGGGACGCCACTTGTGGGTGGAACGTGCCTGATACACTCAGTCACTCATGCATCTGTTGCTGCTGCTGCTGCTGCGCGTATATAATTAGCTGTTGATAATTGATTTAATTAGCTCCGTGCAGCTTGCAAGCAGCACACTTGGCGCGCGGTGTGTGCGCACATGCTGTTGGGTTTTTGCGCTAAAAAATTCCATCACCCCACCGGATGAAAGGTGGCACCATCAAGCGACATTTTTCTATGACGGTGTGATGTCTTCCCATCTTCTTTACGTTTGTGAATTGACATTCCGGTCAGAAATAGAATTAAAAACGCAACCACCATCATCGTCCGAACGGCATGTGAAACGCTTCCAGAGAAAAATTAAAATGCCTCCCGCGATCTCGATCGTGACCTTTGGCGCTTCTGCTTCTGGGGTACATCTCAAGCCGAGCATACTTTCTCTAATCACAACACCCCCAATGCTTGCACTGGCTTTCGCCTGGACAGGGCCCTGCAGCCGTCATCTTCGACCGAAATCAAACCAAAGAGAGCCGGCCAGTTCGAGCATCACGAAATCCATTTCACTTTCAAGCGTGCATCCGGCGGCACTGTGGCACAGTGCCACAGACAGACAGACAGACAGCCGCGTGCAGCGGGTGGTTGATTGGTGTGTGCGAGCGCGCTGCGAAAGGAATTTTCATTTGGCCTCAATCTCGAATTTCTTTGCAACGGCAACGGCTCGTCTCGGCATCATCATCATCATCCACCCCCGTGGTCAGCAGAACTGCGCCAATTGCGCCGCCATCGTTCTCTCTCAGGCGGCTGGTCTTGGCGAACGCGAGACCGTCCAACGTAACATCTTTCGAGTGGTGTGCAGAACATTCGTGCTCTCTACGCCGACTCGGGGAGGTCGCGTGCGCAAGCTGCAACCGTACAGAAAACAGATTTTTGCAAAATAATTACTGCACCATATTGGTTCCTTTTCTTCCCTTTTTGTTAACTCTCTGTTCGACACAATTGATTCACGAGTTGTCTTGCGGAGCGACGTTGCGAGTTTCTTGCAGGCTGGCTTACTGCAATTGCCACGCCGGTTTGCCGTGCCAGTTTGTGGCACGCGGCCAAACAGCTTGACATTGGTTCGTGATCAACCGGGCATTCGGGCCCGCAAGTGTGCGTGTGTGTGCCACATCTGCTTCCACTTGAGTTTCCGGCGCCACCGAACGCTTGCGGGAATTGCGTTGGTACCAACCATCGAATCCAGCGGCGCGCGTCCTTGAAGTCAAACAGTGATCGCCTGTTCGTAGACATTGGAGCGTCGGTAAATATAACGCCAACGTTGTTTCTGTAGCCATTTAAAATGTCATAAACCTTCATCGCAATCGATTTGCGGATGAGTTGCGACGAACCAGGAGGTCCGGAACAACCCGCAAACCAAGCGAACGATCGGATGTTGAGCGGGAGAAGAAGAATGCGCAGCATTGGCAATTGGGGACGCATTGTAGTTACAGCTCAAGAAGAGGCAACGACTCTTCTTCACCTATTTCGATTTGTCAAACGATTCCATTCCCTGAAGTGATGCGTGATAATTAATGTGATTCATCGTCGTGCCGCCCGTCTCACAAATCGCCATTTCCCAAAGAATGTGACGCTATTACATGCCGTGCGTGTACCGCACGGAATTTCTCGCGCAAGCTTGTTCAGCCATGGTCACAAACCACCGTGCGTGGAAGTTAATACTCTGACAGTCGGCAGACAGCCGACAGACAGACAGAACACACATCTTGACCCGTCCGCCGCATTCGTTCCGCCATTCCGGAATAGGGCATAACCCGATTCCAATTCTTCGCGTGTGTAGAATCAGGAGACCTACTTTCCTGATGCCTTTTCCCCTTCCCAAGCGCATGCGGACAATCGAAGATGGAACTTCACCCTGCTGTCTTTGGCGGACAATCTACCTTTCGAATGTGGACTCTTCCAGGTCACTGCAGGTCGAGCGGCAGCAGCAGCAGCAGGGGCGTGATGATGACTCCCGGTATTGGATATCCGAACCGTTCAGGTCACGATATCAACCTTCGCTTGCAGCTCGCTTGCAGACCACCGACCAGGCCAGAACTGAGCACCACCCGCACCAGCATGAGTGACAGCGCGTATCAGATCCGAGAGTTAAAAGCCCTCACAAGCACAGTTCACAACCTGGTGAGGTTAATTTACGAGAAAGCCTTCACCTTTTCGGTCCGCTTCTGGACACCTCTAATCAGTTGAACGACGAACCAGGGCCATGCTGCCATGTGCTGGGCTGGAAGTGAAATGCACATTCCATGCCCATAATAATCTGTTGGTTTTATTAACTTCCTGTCCAACTTCGGGCCAACTCCAGTTGCTCCTACGACCTAATGGGGGAATGGGATTGGATTGGAAATAAAATTCCTTGATTTATTCGCTCCCTTATCTAAACGGTCGGGCGCACACTTCGCCTCGAGTCCGAGAGGATTTCTTTCACATTTTTCACCGAGAGTTCGATTTCCAGTATTCCCTATTGGAAATTGTGTCGCATTAGCGCCTTTGATCAAACCCTTCTTTTTATTTTCGATTTCCAGTTTTATTTCCCAAAACAAAAGGAAAGGGCAAGCATCCATAATGCGATGTTTATGTTGCTTCTTTAGCGCGGCTAATTAAATAATCAGGTATCACTTTTGAGTAACGATGAATAATTCAGCAAACAGGTTGCACGTGCCTGTGTAATTTGACTCCAAACAAAATCTGAGCTCCTCTTAATTGAAATTAAGCTCCATTTGTGATCGAAAGTCTGCTGCTACAGAAGGCTTCACAAGATTTAAAAGCATCCACTTAAACTAGGCCATCGCATTGCCAATCAGGCCTATTTTCCAACTTCGTAATGATCTCTCTACCCATTTGCCATTACCCACGACAAAAAGCCTACGCCAAACTGTCCACCCAACCCAAGAGAGAGAGAAAAAGCAGTGCGCTTCCTACGCACATAGAAAAGGGATTGATTGGAGCCTGGCTTGCACACGTGCGTTTAGAGAAATCTCGACTTCGACAGCCAACCTCAGCCAACAGCCCACAAACCGGGAACAAACGCAACCCCCGGAGCATTGATTTCCCGAAACGCCTCCACAACCGAACGGTACTGCCGGCGAGGTACTGCCACAATGCAGTACTGCATTCGGACTATTAAAAAGTACTTACGATCGCCTCGAACACCATCGCGGCAACAAAGCGAAAGAAAGCAACCAGGAAATGTAACCATTTTGGTTCACTATTCACCCATAAATTCGCATCGTGCGCAGGCATCGTGCTGCAGTTGTGCAGAGCATTCTTCACCAGTTCTAATGCCCCACGAACGGAGTTGCCCCCAGGGGGATGGCAAAACGTATTAAGACGTAGCGCGCGGTGGCGACGTACGTTCTCAAACCGCAACCGTGGCGGGGTTCCAGCGGGATCTCTGCTCTGCGTAACTAATGGAGTGGTCGGAAAACCAATCATTACAAACCGCCACGGGCGGACTGGCGGTAAAGAAGTTATTACGGTTTGAGGCACACCGTGGCTTAGAATGCGCCGTGCTGAATTCTGTAACACGAAGCAAACACCTTCAAGGTTTCCACGGCTAACGAACCGGGAGGGGCAAAAGAACGGTTTAGCGGATGCATTTTACAGCCTAACTACACTCTGTTGGAGGAGTGATGAGCTGAACGATCGTCGGCTAGCACTAGGATCATGTTGGGTTTCGTGTCGGTGTAATAGAGCATCAATCGGACTTTGTACGACGACTTACGGTTCGATTTAACTCTCGAACCCTGCATCTCATAAAACTGTTGGGAGCGAAATATACAACTCCCTTTGGCACAGAACGTGGGAGCTGATGGTCTATTTCGCACATTAAACGTCAATTCATTGGTAATCACAGAACGGTGGCCAACTCTAACTCCAATTGCGCGCGCCCCCTCGTGACTTCAGAATGATCTCTGGTCATTGCAAGCCCCTGAAGCTGTAGCTAATTTCCTGCAATTCTCCCCCCGAAAGGGGAATTGCACAATTCAATTTCTGGTTCCCATAAGTTAGGCTCTATCCACGACAGCGGTTCATGGGATACAATTCCCACCCCCGGCCGTAGCGAAATAGATTTAGTGCTCCAATAACCCGGCGGGATTTTCGCACAAAGGAAGGAGTTGGATAAGGATAAAAAAAAACTTCTCATAACACAACGCTGGGGATGATTTTCTTCGCTTCACGGAAAACCATCCTACGTGATGTGCATTCGTGCCGCTCGCGAGACCACCGGGAAGGTATGATGGAAAATGCCTGAAAAAAGACGTGCTTGTAAAACTGTCCTCCCTTTTGGGTCGTCGCCGTCCGCCTAGCGCAGGAAATGGGAGATAAAATTCCATCCAAACCGGGGAACAGCTGCTGCAACTCCAGCCTGGTGTGCAGTCTGGGACGAGATGGATTGCAAACTTTCAGCAAACCGCTTTGCGCTTTCTGAACAATAATGAATATCTAAGCGACAGAAGCTGGTCCTTCCACGACTCGAGCTGGGACCGGGTGTAAAAAACGGATCTTTAGACGTGCAAATATGTTGTCTACACAGTCCCTCTCCCCCAAAACGTGGTCCGGGTGGTGTACTGTACCGGATGCAGTGCCGTTGCAGTTGCTCCGGCACCGACTCGCCATCGTTCGTTCATAAATGATTCGCACGTTCGGGTGCTGCGTATGATTTGAATAATTATTGTCCAGCTCATATTATGAGAAGAAGCGGACCGCGCTTGGAAGTGCCCTCCGGCGGCAACATTCCCAGTCTCCCAGGGGCTGTGCAGACCTGAAACTGTTTCGTTAATTGAAAATTCAATCAAACGAATAATGACGCGAGATGCACGGTGGGACAATTATTTCCATCATTTCGCATCCAGAGCCACTCGGACGGAAAAGTGAAATTGTTCGGTCGCTTCCACCCCGAAAAACCCTGAATCCAAAAACCAATAATCCAACAGACATCCAACACCACGTTGATGGGTTTGACATTCTGGCGACAGCTCACTGAATGGCACGAGCACTTCCAATGACTACTAATCGTTCGTCCCGGCGCTGGAGGGTTTTCTAAATAATTCATAAACCACAGTGCGGGCGGGTTTGATCGAGCAAACCGCAAACAGTCGAACCGCTTGCTGTCATCATCGGTTTAGAATTGGTTTGATTTGCAAATAGCGCCAGAAAAGGTGCAACTTTTCCCGTTGCCAGTTAGGATGAATTACTACACACCTGTTCGGTAGGAAAAATAGAGTACGTAACTCTTTCAAAAGGTAATTAAAATGACATTAAAAGCATTATAACTCAATAACATCACAAAGGCTTAACGTTTTCGAGTAAACTACAAGCTTTTAGTGATGAATAATATTGTGTAGAAACGTGTCCACACTGCCCCACCGTACCTTAAACCTTAAACGAATGCAAAACTTCTAACCCGTTTTGCCCAAAACACTGTGAAAGGTGGTTACTCTTACCATTCGCTTTTTTTTTTTGTTATTGGTGGCAACAGTCTGTCGAATAGTCAAAACAATTTTCCGGAACCCGAAACACCCCACCATGCTGTGTGCTGTCACTTTTCCTGCTCGATTTTCCACCGACGAGAAGCAAAAACTGCACCGAGCTGTGCTTGTGTGCAAAAATCGTTGTTTACATTAGCCGCCATGCGTCGAAATACGACTACGATCGTGGCACGCGAATTTATTTACAGTCCTTTACGCCCCACCACGCCATCAGGTACCTCACCTCTACACCACCATTATTTTTGAGCAGGGTGGAAAAGTGTGCAAATGAAGCAATTCCGCAATAGAAAGAACATTTCCCTCTGGGCAGTAAAAAGCTACGTTATAATAATGGGAAAAATCCACCGCTCGACGCAATTCGGTTTCACTTTCACAAACACTCGCGTAAAAAAAGGAACAATGCCGTCTGTCTTCACAAGCAAGGAGGAGATGAAAGGTGGAAGCGAGATGGGGAAAGCAATCGGACCGAGCTGGCAAATTCATTGGCCCTCGGAAAGTGGAGCAAAAATTCGATAAACAAAATAACAACAAACCACCGTGCGGCATGGATCTGGATGAATCGAAGGATGGGTGGGAAAAGAAAAGCGAAACCAAACCGGCGAAATACAAAAAAAGAGAAAATAGCTGGGGGATTTATCCGAAACATTGTTCCGCAAAGGGTGGGTGGAAAACACAGTCGCGTTCGCTGCACTGACACGGTAGAAGATGTTTATTTTTTTGCCCATTTTGCCCACCCTCGAACCGGGTCGAAATGGATGTATACGGACGGATCGGTCTAATTCTGAAGCTCATTATAGCAACCACCAGTGCTCCACTACCACCAACGACCACATCAATCGAAGAGATCATCAATAGCAAAGGTTCGCGGCTCAGCTTAAGTTGAAAGCAAGCAGGGGGGTAGAAAAGGGCGCAAGCAAGATTGTTTCAGGATGTATAGCAACTGTTGTTTGACTTTTCCTGCCTGCGTATCGATCACTTCACGATCATTTGTTTGGGGAAGAACACACAGACACACACCGTGCCACCGTGTCTGCTGCCTTGCTTTTCCACTGAGCGATGATGATATCACTTACAACACCGCTAGAGCTGGTGTGTTGTCATTGCATCATGATCACGACCGGCCGTATGTGTGTGTCCCATGCGGCGCATTGGAATGTGATCCAACTTTCGAGGGCAAAATGCATTGGCCAAGAGGATGGCAATCACATCTCGGTGTTCGGAGGGGGGGGGAGAATGCCATTTCTTCCTCCCTGCTCTTTTGACACCAACGTAAACATGCTTGAGACGACACAGCAGCGAGAAGGAAATCGATAGGCAAGATAGACCTCGGAACGGATAACAACATTTAATCGGCGTATACGGTGTGACAGGAACGATATGTTGTTGTTGTTGGCGGTCGGGTTCTCAGCAATCCCGTTGCACAATTCGTCACATTATTGGTTTAATGCTGTTTGCTGCTACAACAAACGGCATTTCATTTGTTTTGTTATGGTATTAGAGCTGATTAGTGAGATGTTTGGTTAAGGAAACTATACAGCTGATGATAATTAGCATTTCTACATTTTTGATATCTGTTCTTGAAATAATAGAAATAATTGACAGAAATGTTCTGTAGACATTTGTTTACAGCACAGTAAGTTTTCATTCTATTTTTTTTTAACTAGAGTTTGACATTTGACGGATAAAATGTCAACGCTCTGTACAAAACAATAGGTCATACGGACAGGATTCTCTAAATTAAATCCTAAATTATCCTAAATAAGCCTGATACTAAAGCGCTATCCATAAAATCCGTAATTCAGAAATTACAAATGTTTCGCTCACTCCCACATATTTTTTTCATTTTTTAACAGTAGCCGCGTTTCGACGAAACGATTTCTGCTTGAAAACTTCTGTCAAAATCTTCGTTTCCCATTCCCGTAATCTTTTGACAGGTGGAAAGAAAACTATGTACAGGTGTCCTCCGAGATACGACAGATACAAAGCAAGGCGTAAGTCAACAAGTCGAATGTCGAATATCTATGAATTTAAGGTTTATAACCAAAGTTGAAGAGTTGAAAATCATGATATCGTGTATTTTATTTAAAATAATGTTCGAAAATTTAATAATTATATTCCAAAAGCCTTACAATAGAAATTCAAGATCGGGTAGTTGTGAAATCTTTAGAAATGTGTGTATAACGGTTAGCAGTCCAGAAATTCAAAAAAACATCAATTTCTTGTCAATGACAACTTTAAACTGTCAAAATCAAAATCGTCGTATCTGCGTATCGCCGTAACTCAAGGCGGTCGTAGCTCGGGGGACACCTGTATTTTGGTATTTAAACTTATTTTTGGTATCCCTGAGCATGGGAAAACATTCGTTTAAAGGTTTTTTAGTGATATCCATACAGTAAAAACTAGTGTTAATGTGTATACGTTCGTAAAATCTGTTAATGTGTATACAGTTCGTGAATATTTTTTGACGGTGGAAGGGGAAAGATTCGCCATCAAACAATCGTTCCGTGGAGAGTTACCGAATGTATTTTTTTTAATTTACCCTGTAATATACCCTCTTTCACTTTCCTTTAGGCGTTACGTAATTGATGGACGATGCGCAAAGGACAAGTATGGCGTGAAAAAACGGTTGAAACGAAAGTTTTAAATATATTATGACTCTTTATATACCATAAAATGCATGGAAAATTCAACCTGTTCGAGGGATATTTTACTAAAACTCTCAGAATGCTCTAAATTTTCAAAATAAATACTTAAAACTTTCCCTTTTTAAGAAAACTGGGGCAAAAATAATTTTATATGTCATTCACATATCATATTATCTCCGATCTACGAAACGGTGATTTTTTGTAATTTTTATGCAAAACAAATGCAAATACAACGAAATAACACCGTTTTAACGAAATACCAAAGCAAAGTTCGCATTAATCCCTGCAAAAAAGACATGATTGATTGTCCTGTCAGACAAAATCTATGCTGTGCAGCAATATCTTCATCACAATAAAACCAAAACTTTCCCCCCTCATTTTATGACATTGGAACATCTTTTTCTGTCCACAACCAAAAGACACATTAAACAAAGCAACAACAAAAAAAACACAACTACATTCATCATCGGCAAACAACCAAACCAGAGGGGGCAATAAAGGGTAATTAAACACCGGTATTCGGCATCGGCACAAAACGGGGAAAAAAACCGCCATCAAACGTCAACCGAACCAAACCGAGCAGCGTCTTCTTCGGAACGCCAACGCCCGAGAGGGGGTGGAGGGCTGTATGAAGTAGTATCGCATGCAAAGCGCTTTGTCAGCGACATGCAACCAACCGAGAGACCTACCGTTATGTTCCCATGCATTGTCTGTCCCAGAGCATGGCCCAAGTCAGCAGAGAAAAAAAATGCAAACAGAAATTTCACCTGAAAAGAATTCGAAACGCATCTCGAATCGCCTTCTACGGAGCGGCACGTGTGCGCTGTCTATGTGCGCAGCAAGACGTTCGGATCGTCGATGCAATTTCCGAGAAAGCTAGGGAATGCAATTTTCACCCAAAAGCCGGGACCGAGCCGTGTATCATGTTCCGATTTTTCCGTTTGCAAACGAATGCAAAATGAAAAAAGGCGAGCTCGGTGTAGAACACAAACAAACAACAAACGGCAAAAAACCGCCCGAAAGATCAATTTACACCGGTGCGCGCCGCGTATATACATATATAATTAACGATACATATTTTCGAACCCCCGGCCCGACATGGTGCCTTTCGGGTCAGGAAGCTCTGTGTGGAGTGTAATCGAAACCTTGTGTTTGGGGTGGGTGTGGGTCTTTTTTTTTTGTGTGTACCAACCCCATGTGTCGTTGAATTAATTGCAACTGTTCCGGTAATGGTCAACGGTCACAAAAAATTACACCTCAATTTACAATTTCTTTGCTATCCTTCCTCCCTTATGACCCGGATTCAATATTATTTTCCGTTTACCATACCACCCCGATATTCCGATTGTGCTTCCGACGGTGAGTGCTATCTGCCCTCGGCTTCCCCCTCGGGGGGCATTATTTCCGCTCCCTGGAAGCAGGGAAGGCCCGCAGTGTAAGCGAGATATTTATGGCGTAAAATTAAATTAAAACAAATAACACCGTGTGCACACAACTGTCGCCAAGCTGCACACTTACTACAGTGCAGTGTAGAAGCAACCAGCCTTTTGCTCACATCCCACCCCCATCATTACCATTTCATCACCCAATATATTCGATATAATGGCAAATAATGGCATCAGATTGAACTGATGATGGTGGCGGAGATGACAGAGCAAAAAAAAAGCTCTCTTCCCGAAAATACAGACAGTAGATTCTTTTTTATTCTCTCAAATGTTTGACCCAGCCCGGGCTGCACTAGACTGCAGATTGTGCATTTCCCATACACTGCCGCATTATCAACCCGGCACAACACCGGTGGATGATAAGGCGATTTATGTGGTAGCAAAAAAGAGAGGAAGGAAAGCAAAAAAGTGGATCAGTTTTATCATGCGTGGATTTAAATGTATTTATCCTGCAAACAGATGAGTTATTACCGAAACGCGTTACGATCGAATAAATAACGATTGTGATAAACAAACAGAGGGCAGGCTCGCACTAAAAAAAGCACATTCTGACGCCACCTGACCAAAGGTGCTAGCTTGCCAGCCACTCGGGCCAAACAATGCCCAAGCCCGGGTGTGACACACAGCTCGGCGGTTTTTTTTGCCATAAGTGAGGCGTGATTTTGTTTTAAATTAATGATCAATTCCTCTCAACGGGTTTGCTTCGATCGGCTCATTTTTTTCCAGTATGTATGGACGCTCTTTTTCGCTGTTGGGAAAGGTGGAACACGCCTACAAGGGACGCAACCAACTGCACTCACACAAATCACAGCGCGTCGGCGAAAAAACATGGTTCAACAGGCAATGGGACAGCAAGCAAACATTTTTCATGCCCCAGCGCTCGACGATGAACGACGATCATAACGATCGTCCCCTTGCCCCATGCACACACGGTGGACGAATATTTTTTGTACCCTCCCCTTTCTATTTGTTACCGTTACTGTCGTTGCTTGTTTGTGGATTCTGTTGTTTTTTTTCTGCACAGTTCCATTTTTCTCCACACCGCCAGTGTACCTGTCATGCATTTTAAATACAAACACACATGTGACATTTATTTACGGCGCTCCGGTTGGGAATATTTTCCCAAACCGCTGCTAGTTGCCTTTGCCTCGCCGAGCATCGGGGAGGGAGGTGGGGTATGATGCACCACTAATGGGTTGCAATTTTGAAAACAAATAGTGTAATCGTGCACCGCGGCGGCGAAAAGGAATGTGGTTGAGTATAAAGGCAGGCAAATTGTTAAAATGGGAATCACATCGTACAACAATGCATAATAATACCTACAAAAAAATATGTACAAAAATAAGTCACAAGGTTAGGGACAAGGTATTATCACGTTATGGTCGCACTGTCACATCAGGAGCCTTGTTTGGAATTGACATTTTATTTTGCATATAGCTTCCCTACTAGCAATGAGAATGTAAAAGTGTGCGTCTTTCAGGCGAGGGGCATGTAGAAGCAGGGGGAGACGGTTGGAAATACGCGGAATTACGCGGCGGCGAGAGCGTGTTTTGCTTTCTACACAGTTTTTGCACTCACACAATCACACATGTGTGAATGTGTGCGTTCACTTTCAGCCAGCGCACTCAGTTTGGTTTTCTCGCAGCGGCTTGCTGGTGTCGGTGTCTCGCTCGCACTAGTGCAGCGAGTGTTCCTCGTGCGTTCCCTTTCTTGCTACCACACAAAATCGTCAGTACAGTTCAAGTCTTCGCAGCGTGAGGCAGCGCGCGTTTTAGCCTAAGTCCCGGGCGCTCGATGTAATTTGAAGTGAAGTGTTGAAGTGTTATTTATTTCAATTCACATTATTACGGCCTCGGTCGTATTTTCAAGTGTTGAAGTGTTGTGCGCATTGAAATAAAGCAGCGTTAATCTTTCATAATTCAACATGAATATGTAAATTATGCTGCTTTATTTCAATGCTTTTTTTACAGTATTCAACATACACAACATACAGGCAGTAAGGCGGGTGCTTGAAGTGACGATTTTTTTAATTATTTATAATAAAAAATATGTGTGGTTTTGTGACAAGATTGTGGTTAGCGATGTGTGGAACTGTGCCTTAAGTTTCAATAAAGTGTTAAAATATCAAACGAGTTTGATGTGTTTAAGTTTTATTTCGATGCATGCGATTTTATTACGCTGCAAATCAAAGTGAACGAAAGCGCACAGCGCACAACGCGTAACGAAAGAAACGGGGGGGAGGGGTTGTCCAGCGCTACGCGCAAAGTGCGGCAACAGCGCAGCGCAAACCGAAAAGAACGCACGGGAGGGGGTGTTCAGCGCAGCGCGCAAGTGCGGCAACAGCGCAGTGCAAACCGAAAGAAACGCGAGAGAGCAAGAACAGCTGATCCGCGCATCCAGCGCAGCGCGAGAGGAAAAAAACGGGAGGGAGGGGTATCAGCTGATCAGCTGTTTTGTATCGCGAGAGCGCCCCGTGTAATTTGAAGGCATGCGAGAGAGCGCTGCGCGCGCTCACTCTCAATTCGGAAAAAAATCACTGCGCCTCGACTATGGCGGCCAATACAAAATCGACCGAACCCCTTCCCCCTGTTTCTACATGCCCCTCGCCTGTAAATTTCGCTCTCTTTGTCTGTAGGGTTTGGACGTGGCAATAAAAAAGCGTTCACGCCAACATTGTTGATATCATAAATAAGGTATATTTTTATTTCTTTTTAAGCAATTTTTACAAATTTATTTCAGTCGCGGTCAGTGCTAAGCGAATCAAAATAAACAAATAAAAATTGTTATAAATGGTTGTTTGAATATTAAACATCTTGATACTGGTCAATATGTAACGAGGCAACAGATCAAGGACGGCATAGTAGCGTGTCAAGCCTTTGGTCTTATATAGCGAAGGTAGTAAGTTCGAATCTCTGATGCAGCGGATGGAATTATGACAACATCAATTTAAGAAAATTGTCAATGATTTGTAAGTAAAGATGCTCATTTCGTGAAGAGGAAAGAGGAGGTCTCAAATTGGGCTGTAATTGTTACAATTCAGTTGTATGAAGCCACTACTTCATTTTGAGAATTTTGAGTTGTCTTGTTTTGTTTTTAGCTACTGATTTGCAGTATTCCTCAGATTTTCTTAATGACTTTATTTCAAAAGTTACCTTTCACCCATCACCTCTGACAATCAAACGTCTTATTTTCACTTTCTTCGTAAGTGTTCCGGTGTCATTGTCACCAGTTCCAGCAACTCATTCATTTTTTAGCTAGCCTGTTTTCTTTCACCCTTTTCTGCAACTCACCCAACATCATAACTGACCTTCCACCCAGAGAGGCGAAGCAAAAAAGAAGACGAAGAACATTTGTGCACACGAAGCACACAGTTTCGAGCACACTCGACACCTTCCCGCAGCGCATGAAATTGTGCCAAGTGTGGCTGGACAATGTTACAACACGGTACGGTACTAACCACCGCTGCCGCCACCGTCGCCGCGTGTCGGTTTCACCTTGTGCCACCGGATCGCAACCGGAACAAGGCGCAGAAGAAGCAGGCTGAACCACACGCGATCAAGCAAGAGCCACAAACCCGCAAGGCATGCAAAGTGGTGAAAGTTGGGGTCGTTTCATCTGGCCAAGCCGCATCCACGTCAATGGAATTACCCATCCGAAACGCTTCAAATTGTGCCGGGTGGCTTTGCGTCCGTTCCGCGAGTCACGGGTCACGCAAACACGTACTTGAGTGACAAATTCATTGCAAAAAGCAATCTCTTCTAGCGCAGGAATCTTTCACCAACCCGATGAGGGAGCAAAATCAGTACAGGATCAGTATTAAAAATACCTTCCATACCATATCACAGAAGGTCAACATGCGCTTTCACTTTTTTACCGCCAATCACACCACCACGAGGGCAAAACAAAAGGAAATAAAAATATTGGCAAAAGAAATGAAAAGTTCAACCGTCGAAGTAGGCGCAGGCGGAGATGCTCCCAGCAGGAGCCATACACGCTCGCCCAGCACGACACACGATGGTCCGTGACCGTATTGCGAGGTACGAGAGGTAGCACGCAGTCAAGTCAGCCGTTGCGTCTCATCGTGAAGGCGTTTTTGGTAGCAATTTTGGAATGTTTTGTTAGAGCGATGCTGATTAAAACATCAACCGCATACACAAAGACTTCCTCTCTGCGGTAGCGCTGGAGCAACAATTCACAACTTGAAAGGAATGTTACATTTGACTGTATTCAACAGAGGACGCGTTGATGATGATGATGTCGCTGTTTTTTTGTTAGAATAATCCCCAGACAGACCTCAGTTTGAAAGGACTTACCATGGAAATAGCACAGCAAAGGACAGCAGTTGACCACCCGGCGCGCTGTTTGAAAACCTTCAATCACGGGTGAAAGGAAGCATCAAACCCTCAAAACTGACAGCTGTCAACGGTTAACGCAAACTTTCATATTCAGGGAATTTGCAAAATCATATCAAAACCATATCTAAACGATCGGGGAACATACATGATCTATCAATCCACCAATGGTAGTAACAATGGCAGATTCAGTAAATAAATTGTGCGTAAGTCTATAAACAGCATTTCGCAACAACAACAACAAAAAACGCCACACAAAAAAGTCACTCCCGATGATGGACGGTCAGTAAAGTCGGCGCATTGTTTTCCCGAGCGAGTGGTCGGGACATGACATTAATGTTTTAACATGTTAATGTTTCGCCGGCCGCGATACACTCTCTGACCGTACATGATGTGCTTTGGGAAGGACATACCAACAAACGGGACAAAAAGTGGACGTCAGGAGTTGAACGAGCATTGTTCTGGTTGAAACAACCGGGACAGTATGAGATTTTATCAGCACAAAGCACATGCACACACAGCAACAGCATACAGCGGGGACCATTAAACCAATGTGTGGATCCACCGGAGTGGCGTTGATTTGTAACTCATCTCGTTACCGCTAATTTTTACAGCTGCGTTCGAGTATCACTTTTTTTCGGTACCAGTGCACAATTGCACCGAAACTCACTCATTCCCCACTCACGCCCCATCATTAAACCGGATAAAGGGATCAAAACAAAACACAGTGCGCGAGTGTGTACTGTTGTTTCATTAAAGCGGCTTGTTGAATGATTTGTTGATAAAACAAAACCCTCGCTCGGTGGTGCTGGTTCTGGTTCGCATTTTTTAAAGTATGTTTTGCAGTTTTGTTGTTCCCCTATCCGCTTTAAATGCCAATGAACTTTTGTACAATTGCATGTGAACATCATACTTACGCCGGCACTACCAGCAAGCGGGATGAGATTAAGCGAGTCCATAAATTTTATCGTTCGCGCTAAAGCACGGGTGTTCATTTTTTTGCTGCTGCTGCTGCATTCGAAATGGGTTTGCTACCCACCGAATCGATGAAATGAGGAAACAAACACCCCATATCGGTTAAAAAAGCATGCACCGCCCCAACATCGAACCATTGGGTCTTAAGGAAAGAAACACAACACCACCCAGACGCCAATTACCGAATGATATTTTCATTTCCTTTTAATCACAACACTGAACCACGATTATCGCACTGCACCTCGAAATTGGCAAAACTCACAGCGCACAGCATCCAGCAGTTACAGCTCAACCTGGTCCTCCCTACCATACACCTGCATTCTCGAGCGCTTGAGTAAGGTGCAAACATCGATCGGGGAAACCTAGCGATTGGAAGATGAAAAATAAATAACAACTAAAAAACAGGAAACAACAACAACTACACACTCCACAATTGGAACGAAACGTGCCACGCAGCTGGTAGGAATGGCAAAAAACCGAACAGTTCCGACCTAAATTTTTGCACACGGGGTGCATGCCACCGCCACCGCCTTTCATTGCGCTGGTAGCTTTGCTGCGTTTAAATGAGGTTAAAACATTGAAACATGACCTGGTGCACCAGAGAAGGATCTTCTGAGCCTCCCAAAAGTGAAATGGGCGAAGAATGGGAGAAGGAGTGAGACAGAGAGCAAAAAATACGAACCCTCTTTTCAGTGTCGCCCGCAAGAAAGTAGAGTCAGGTGCAAGAATGCAAAAAGATATCAAGTGGAAATTAAGTACGAGTGTCAATCAGGTGCCATTTGGTTGCTTCTTTTGGACACTACAATAGTACCACATTGTTTATGGCACTTCATTGTTTTTCAACTAGTAAAACGAAGATTTGCTGATCATTTAGAGCATTAGTTGCTTGAATATTCCTGTTGATATTGAAGAGGTATTCGGAAGACTGACAAAAATCCCACAATTTTAGGGATATTTTTAAAGATATTCTTGGAGATTTTCAGAAGAGATCTTCCACCAAAAAGTCCTATCCCAATATGTCCATTTATTGGACCCTCCAGTAGATAGCACAACTACATGACTCATCGACTCCTCTACAACCCCCAGCGCATAGGACTCAAAGCCTCAACATCTCAAACCATAAATCGTCAATCGGGTTCACTTGCACCCGAGCACTAGCAGTCAAAAAAGAAGCTCAACTCAAGCGCGTAAACACCAGCAAACCCCGTAGTGCCTGTTCGCTCCCCGGCCATGAAGATAAATCGATCCTTTTAAGGAAATTAAGGTGAATCACAGCTTCACGGCTTCGCGACCCTCGGATAGCCTTGCTAATGGGGAAAAAAGGGATCTCTTTTTTTCTTCCTCCAATTTCCAGGAACGCGCTCCTGCCAGAGGCAGAGCAGGCTCTAATTTATTGCCTACAGGCATTCCTCCAGCCATTGGATTAGAGGAAACCGGATTCAAACGTAATGGTTTTTTGGTGGAGGAGGGAATTCAGTTCGGGGAAGGGTGCCGAGATTGATTCTGGGATGTGATGACGAGATGGACACTGTTAGCGCCTTCTAATTAGATTGTTTCTTGGCGTCAGGAAGCATTGGAGATGTTGGGAACTTTAAATACATTATGTTTTCTAAATAAGAATTTACACTTACGCATGTGGCACTGTAAGTGATGGTCCTTGGAACCAGACAGTTTTGTGAAAGAGACATCAACTTACCTAAAAGAAGAAAAAGATAAGAACAATTATTAAAATGATGTAAAAAATGTATACCAATTTTGGAAAGAATGGACCCAAAAGAAATTAGATTTGCATTTGATGGCTAATCTAATATTTATGTTCCAGCTTAACGCCTCGCCTTGCATCCACAGTGTGTCCAGAGAGGACCTTTTCTTTTACGATCTCCTGTCCCTCGGTTCAGCAGAACGTAATTTTCTAAACGACACCTAAATCAACATTTAGAACGCGCGAACCTTTTCATCATCTACACACCAACACCACCCTGCTATGATGCGTGCATAAATTATGTACGAAACTCTGCTCAAACTCTCCTCCTCGCTGGCAGCAAACTTTCAGAAGGAAACATCAAAACATCCCAAGGCGTTCGCCGCCAAACGGTTTTAATTGTTTCCTGAAACTACCGAATTTTACCGAACCACCACACTGCTACTACTCATCAAGAACACACACACACAGAGGGTATTTCTTGCTTCCCTAAGTTACTCAACCAACATACCGCTCATGCGGAAAGGGCGGAATATTCAAATTTAATGAAGCACTTCCCCTATTGTGCTTTGGCCAACACTACGACTAAACCCTTGTCGTCAGTCAAAAACTTCGATTAAAACCTTATTTTCAGGACACGCTTCATCTAATGGCGTTCACGACACAGGAGACTTCCCCAGAAATTGTGTATGTGTGTGCCCTACCTTTCTACTTGTGGTAGAAGAAAGTCCTTCCCCCTTTCCAAGCAATTTGTTTCGTTCCGATCCTGTCACAGGATTGTTCATTAAAAACGGGTCCTGAAAAAAGCAGACGACGAACCCGTCGTTTGTCGTTTCCCTTTAGGTGAAAGTTTTGCACAGAGCGTGCCGACGACCGCAGTCCGGGCCTTCCCGAGGGATGGGTTTTGATTGAGAAGAAACCTTTCTTCGTGGCTTGCTTGGTGTGCAAAAAAACAAAAACGATCGAAAGAAACACACCCTACACCTTATTGTCACGTACCGAAAAGGCAGGGAGTTGCCGCCGTTCGCTTTTCCTTTTTTACGGCGAGGGTTTGCAGCATGCAAATACAGTTTCATCCGACAGACGGCAGTGTTTCATGAAGGGATTTTTTTTTTCTCCACGTTCCCACACAGACACAGACCGCCAGCGTGTTGGGTAAATAAAATCAAACAAATCAACGATCAAACTGTGCTAAACATGACACATTCCAGCGTTTCAACGCCCAGCGCACACGCACAGCAAATATCCTTGCTTATTTTCATTACAATCACATTCCACACCCAATAAAAGGAAAGCCGAGCGTGTAGAGTGTGTGTGTATGAACATGAAAGGGAACGGCATTTCAATTACACACCGAGCGCGATCGAACCTTCTCCCTCCCGCCCCGAGCAGGTGGTACACATTGGGGAGCAAATAAAACGCTAGGTGAAAGCATTTACATGTTTAATGAAAACATTTAATTTGCTACTTCTTAGCGACGGGCTCGATAAGCCACAATCGTGGCGGAGCGGAGACTACTTTCCCTCCCCGAGCGAATCGCTGTTCAGCCATAAATCATTTGCATAAGAAAGGAATTTCTCGAGGGACACATTCCTCACCCGGGTTTGCCGTTCATTATTATCCTTATGACAATGCTGGTCCCATGGTCCCGTTGACAAATGGGAGTAAATTGGTCCCACCAAATACAAAAGACTTGAACGATCGTCCGTGAGGTGACCGGCAAGCCGGCTCGCTGCAACAATAATCGCATTATTAACATCACGATAACTTGTTTTATCGCTCGATGTTGCTGTTGTGTTTCGTTGTGAAAATAACAAAAACACAAGAACTTCTTCAACCATTATACTCGTACCGTAATTTCCGCTTAATAATTGAGGTACTGCCTAGCTCGGTACCGCCGAGCAAAAAGGAAATTCATCGCCTTTTTTTGTGTGTATTTTCTTTCTGCCATGTTTAAAGCACAGCACACAAACCGATACAAACAGAGCAGAGATGGGGAAGGGAGCGTAATAATAATTTGTTACTTTGGCGTCACATTGGCGGACTGGGCCTTTTTCTTTGCCGCTCCTTTCACCCAAACATAACTGTCGGAAGTAGCGTTTTATTTCCTATCCCTCGGAAGACGTCTTCACCTTCGGCAGACTAGAGGGCAGCGAGCGCGCGCGCGTTCTAGTGTCTTCTAGCTGCTCCGACCCCTGTGACTGCGGTGTAAGGTTTATGATGATGGTCAAACTTATTTTTTCGCCTTTGTTTTTCTCTCCCCCTGCAAAAAGCATATTGCGCCCTTGTAGTTCCATTGTCGGAGTAAAAGGGGGACAATAAGAAATACGAAACCGAAAGCGATTGAATTTCATACGACCGAACCCTCTACAACAAACGTCAGCACTATTGGTAATGTTTTGGACTGGCTTTGGTGTGAGGCGATACAGTGAGAAATCGCTGCAAATCAATCTGTTTAAGTGTTTGCTGTCTTACCCGTTAAACGGCCCGCTGCAGAGGGTATGAGTAATTGCCGCGTTGCTTCAAGAACTTTATCAGGAAATGCATGTACGAACACGAACTCAGTTGGGAGGGGGGAGGGACGTGGACGTGTCAATGTGGCAGTAAATAATAAACAAAGCAGTGGAAACGATGAGCTGGATGTATAACTCATAAAAGACATATTTAAATGGGTTTAAATTCAGGGTCCTTGCTTCCAAAATAATTAAATGTTTAACATCATATTTCTCATGCAATACGCTATGTAATTTGAATTTCAAGTGATTTTTTGGGCTTTTTGCTGTTTTAAATTAGACAATCAAGTGTTAAACAATATAAACTACTCAAATTTTATTTCTGAAACGTTTAAAATATCAAAATACAACCTGGTTTGAAGCGATATCTTTGGAACTTCAACTGAATTGTTTGCTATTTAGAATAATAATTTAAAAACCCCTTTTTTCCCCGCAATCGTGCAATTGAAGTTAAAAAAATAGTCTACAAAGGGTTTCTTTTTTTATTAAACAACTCACAAGCTGAAATAAATGTCTACCGCTTCTCTCAGTGGTCAGCAGTGCAGGTTAACTTCACATTTTATGTGCTCCATATCCACATATCACAGCAGAAAGCCGGACAAAAACAGTACACGTTTTATGTAAATTTTTCCACACACATCCATACGTGCTAGAATCTGTACAAATGTCCCTCTAAAGGACGCTATGTCTTTCGCGAACACACAAAAAATACCTCACAAAATGTTCCCTTCGAGACCGTACCAGCACACACCACCGCTCCTCCAGCGCCGGGAGTAATATTGAAAATTCATTTCCCACTGCCCTATACTCCAAAAGCAAGCGCGCATGTGTTTGCTCACCTTTCTCGAGCACACCACCAGCAACCCCAGTTCCCTGCGGTTGCGCCTCCGGGGTTTTGTGCGGACACCTATTTGTTTATCGCGCGCAAAATTTTCTCGTAAAATGCTTCACCTTTATTTACTGAGGAACGTCAGCGCCTACTACCTTTCCGACCCCAACAGTGCCAGCAGAACATTCTTTGAAGTGAAAAGCCCAGACGCGCGCCGGGCGGCTAGGTTGGCGCATTGCTGAACCGAACGATTTAATAAGGCTTCTATTTGTCATGAAAACATGTGTAAACATAGCTGCGAAGCATAAAAGTATGCCCTTATGTGTTGCCTTTTTTTGCATACCTTTTGCATGCTTCTAGCGCAAGTCTTATTAAATGGACAACGTTAGTAGCAGCAGCAGTAGTAGCAGTCTTCGCTCTACCGTATTTTTCTTCACCTTTCTCCCGGCCTAGAGGAACCGTTCGGCAAAAGTCAACCGTTGTTTTACGCCACTTTCGGTACAGGGGCGAAATTAAATAACATGCCGACTTCTTGTACCTATTCCCCGGCACAGCCTGACACAGTGTAACATTTGCCGTGTATTGCAGGAATTTAAACAAGACCGGTAGCTTCTTACAGCACTTACGGTTTGCACTTCCGGGCGTCTCTTTTTAGGCAAGACGAATTCATACTTAATTCATGGAGAATCCCCACAAAATCCCCCGGCAGAGCATAAAAGCTGGACGGGGGATACAGCAGGAAGTAATCCAGGAACTTTCAACACCAAGCGCTACAGAGATTTTTCAGAAATGTGTACTATATTTCTGTTTATTTTCAATTTTTGCATCGCAAACGCGGTAGCTTTACAGTTTTGGTCCTACGAGCCGGATGAAATACAATCCAAAAAATGAAACCGATTTTTCTTACTTTCTAGATAACATCCGCCACACCTCTAGTAGCTGACGAATAATAAAGCAATCCATTAGCATAATACAGCAAAGCCGCTTTGCGAAAGGACTTCTCTTCCCCTGTCCCGACTACAGCTTAAAAACATGACTATTTAATGCGTCAGAATTACAAACTACTCCTGCAATTACTTTGCCATTTTCAGCTCGCCCAAAAAGGACCATCCTTCCACCGTCCAAGTGCCGAAAAATGAGACTGACAGAATTATAATCAACTAATCTAGCTGCTATCAAAATTGCACTCCCAACACGTTGACTTCAACTGCTTGTAGGAGTAACAGTAACAAAAACACACCTCCAAAGCTCCGTACTTTGAATGAAAAATTACCTTTCACATCATCACCAACGTAAATTTGGCTAAACGCAACCCAAAAAAACCGTTGACGGTTTCGTCGAAAATAAGACGCGCTATAATGCGCTTCGGAACACTCGCGGGGTGGGATATTTCCCAGTGAGTTTTCACCCCACTGGTTCCGGTAGCAGAAATAATTCATCTGCCAAGCCACCTGCCGACCGTGAATCAACTTTCACTCAATGCGCTCTTATAAGATCTTATAAGCGTTTCGGGTTTGGTTCCGTCATCGTTCAAGTCGTGTCGCGTCAACAGGGAAACTAAATTATAATGCCAAACCTTGCCACCGTCCCCGTATTGCTGCCCTGCTGCTGCTGCTGCGATAAAGCGGACTCTCTTTACGTGCGCAAGTGAAATATGCTTTCATCCTGGAAGAGCCCACCGAACCCCCCAAAGGTCCAGAAAGATGGATGGGTCCAAACTCCAAAAGCGCGCGCGTACGGTACAACTTTCCACAAATTTGGTCTGCAAAAACTGGTCCAAAAGTTGAGCGCACCCTCACCTGAAGATGGGACACGACTGGAAAGGATGTGAAGACCGTTTTCTCCGTGCACTTAAGAGATCCTAGGCCCCGAAGAAACAGGAAGCAGCACGATCTGCTCTTCATTCATAAATTTCTGAGTTCATTCTCCCGCCCCACTGGTGCAAGAACGATCCGAGATTCCGGGACGACGCGAACCATGTTCAACCGCGCAAAAAAGGAAGTCGATGCACTTCGACGTCTCTCAAACACCGCGCTCCGCTGGGGAGTTTAATGCAAAAACTTAAGCACCCCGGTTCACCTCAACCAACTGGATGAACTTCGCTGTGCTTAATAACTTTCTTCCATTACCTGTTTTGGGTTGTTTGGAGGTGAAGACGGAATGGAGGCCTTCTTTTCCCCCTAGAGAGAAGAGTTCTTGCCGTTTCTGTCCATGTGCCTGCACCTGACGGCACTGAGTGAGTCCATCAAGCCATGACAGCGCCCGTCACGGAGGTAAAAAGGTAACTACGAGCATGTCTTGTGGCTACCACCGAAAGCGGAAGGTAAGTCAGCGTTTCATCCCGCATTTGTGCAAGGTGCATTTGATCCCACGGGACGGGAGGAGTGAGCAGACTCTTCCTTGGCGTGCATTTAGACCGAACGATGTTGGAGTTGGCTTTAGCATAGGCAATAAAATTGTTTTACAAGATCGCAACCGTCAGATAGCCCTGCACCGTACGAACGAACCAAGCTCACTTTGGAGTTCGATTTGCGTTTTACGCTTGATTGGAGAAGGCGCGATTGCAGGTAGTACACCGTTGGCATCCTCCACAACTCAGCCGATTGGCATCCAATCAATGTCACATTCCTGTGCGAGGTTTCCGCAATCACCCCGGAAGCTGACAGCTGGATGCACCACACCACGATAAGCACCAATCGAGTGACGTTTCGCTGTCAACGGATTGGTAACTAAGTGAGGAATTTGTAGCTGTTCTTCAGCTAAAGCCTAGAAGCTAGACCAGAACAGGAGTGTGAGTCCAAACACATTTGTGTGTTGTTTGTTGCGTTAAGCTTCAGACTTTGGGCTTTTAAAAGGCACGGGGATTTGCATAGTTAGAATGCAACTCGTCGAAACAAAGCAGTAGCACGAAACAATGATTTATTGGCACAGTCATACAGGGAGCCAAATTTCACTTCGATGCGACTAAAAATTGTGACAGACGAGTCTTGCAAAATACCCCGTAAAGCTGAACCGAAAAAAGCTTTCCAGGCTCACAGCAGCAGACAGAAACAACAAACCCACCACCCAGAAGAGCCCAAACAGAAGGATTATCACACCATAAATCCGTCAGTCACATGTTCAATACTCCGTTGCTGGTGGTTGTGGTTTTTGTAGTTGGAAGCTTTGTGACGGTGTAGAAACAAAAATACAAGAATTACCAATTCCGGGCTTTGGTCTTTTTTTGGCACCATCTCCTATTTCACGTTCATATCATCTGTTTTTGATGGGTAGTGGTATGCACTGGCGCTCGCTTTTTTCCCACCAATCTCCTCATATCTATTGTTGCAAAATTTATTTGCATGACGGCTTTTTGTTTTTGCTTTTCATTTGCAAAGCTGCTGACTATTTTTCTGCGTGCAGATTAAACTAAATTTTTCGAAGCAATAACTCTTCTTCCACCGGCACCGACACTCACACACGTCATGCCAGGGACGCGACTGTTCGTGACAGGATTTATATGCGTTCTGGGGGACACGATTTATGAAGCCGTGTTTGGCCAGTTTGACTAGTTTTGGCAGGCATCCTTAACAAATGAATTCAATTTTTTTAAGAGTCAAAGACCTTTTTCTACCCTTGAATGAAGGACTTTTCTACTGCAGGGAAGCAGTGTTTTAGGTACAGTAGTTAACTTCCCATAAACAATTTGCATAATCGCTCTAATTACACTCGAGACACATTTTCGAAGGAAACAATTTTCCCGGTAAAAGAAGCCCTGTCTCTGTCTCCCTCAAGTGTTGGAAGTGATTTTTTTTCTACCCCGATAGTGATCTTAACACACACATACTAGACTTCAAGTCAACCAAGGGCTACAAACAACTTCAATTTGCTACGGCGACGAAAGAGGCGCGCGCGCGTTTTGAATGCGAATCAACGAGAGACATGCTTGTTGTTGCTCTACGCTTTTTGTGTGTACTTTTGTATTGAGGAAAAACACATTTTCCTTACCCCTAGAGAGAGAGACAGAGAGAAGGGAATAGAGAGGCAAGGCGAGAGAATGCAATAAAAATTGAATCGATTGCCGGGGAAGTTGATGGGTCCCACAGCGCCACAGCGCAGCATGATTTAATTACACCGATAAGACTCTTGACTCTTGACGCCACCGAACCGGCAAGGGGAAAAGAACGCGTTCGAGAAAAGCGCTGGCGCTGGCGCCATGTGTCTCCGGCCGGTCCCGGAGGTTCTGTTTCATGTCTCGCTAGAGCCAGCGTAGCACCAGCGAGGAGGAGGTGGTAGTTTCATCTTTGATCTTTTCCGTTTTGCTTTGTTTTTGTTGCTGGTGCTTTAGCTGTTGTTGTTTTTATAAATGGCAGAACAGTGGTGCTACCACCACCACCACCACCAACGCCGCCGCCGCTGTCTGTCCGTGTGTTGGCAAGAGTCTTCAGAGTCTTCAGACAAACCGCTTCATTCTTCGGTGCCGGTTAAGTGCAAATTGCAAACAAATTTCACCGGAAGCAAATGCCGTCCGCACGCGATCAACGTGTTTGGTTGTGTTGTTTTTTTTTTCTATGTTGCTTCTTCATCCCCACACAACTATAGTGTGCCCCATTCGAGGGTGGCCCCTGTACGTTAGGGGTTGAAAATGTGTAATTCCAATATATTGAGGATGTTCTATACGGTAGCAATGTTGCTAAATTGCAAACACAATTTTTGGCATGCTTTTTGGTAATTTGACGCCGAATGATGGCTAAGCACGCGAACGTTGGGCGCCCAAATTGATGCTAATCATTCGATGCATTGGTGTAATGTCTTCCTGTTTTGTGAAGCCATTTTTTCGGGATTTAAATTTGATTTTGAGGAAGAATGCATTAAGTAATAATAAAGCTAAATTAATATTGATCCTTTTAATTTTTGAATTCTTCACAAAACTCAAATAGATTGACAACTGTCAAACAAATGTCAAAATAGTAGCAACAGAGCATGTAAACAACCGTTTGGGTAAAACCTTGAATACATTTGAAACGTCAAATGTAGGGGAATACATCCTCACTCACCGAAGAAGAAGAAGAAGAAGAAGAAGAAGAAGAAGAAACAACCGTTTCGTATCAAATGGCAAACGTAAATAGTTATCATTGGTTAATACCATAAGGTTGGATTAAAAACAATCTGAATATCAAGCATTTTGTGTCTATCCACAGCCATTTTAGGCGTTCAATACAAAACAAGGACATCATAGTGTTGCGTAAATAAACAACATAAAATACACTTCGCTTAATTGCAGGTTTGTTTTTCGCTCCCTGTCTCGCTGTTATATCACTTTCAAAGCAGCTGCTTGATCCCATTTAGACGCGGTAGGCTAATAAAAACCATCCCTGTCCATTCGTACGACCCGGCCATCCTAATCAATCGATCGATCGCAAACTTCGAAATGACACTCCTAACGAACCTAACACGAATGCCACGATGCAAATGTTTCGAAATCAGACACAGGCAAAAATCAATTCCATCCAGCTGCCGCAGCAGTAGCAGCAGCAGCAGCACCGGCAGCCAATGGTCCAATAAACATTATACACAAAAAAGGCAGACAGACAAACTCAGAGATCCGCAAACAGACGGTGCAGGGTGTAAAGCGTCACACTCCCGTCGTCGTTACATGGAATTACCAGCATCAGTTCCGGTTTGTTGGGGATGGTTTTGCCGTGAGGGACATGCAAAGTGGTGTGCTGTGTTAAAAGCCAAAAAGCTCATGAAACGCATGAAGCCATGGCTGCCGCTGTCACTTTACTTTGACAGACAGATCTGCTAAAATATTGTCACTGCAGTGTGTCGGCGGGAGGGAAACATTGCCCCAATCACTCAGCTTTTTTTCCTTTTGTTTTCTGTCACGCGGAGCCTTTTTTTCCTCAGACATTTCTAACAAGTGGCAGCAAAAACAGGAATGCGACACAAAAACAGGCGAATGCAACAACAAAAAAACTTGCCCGCTTTGATCATCCGCGAATTGGAAAATGACTTTTTCGATCGTTTCCGATACACTGAACGGAAGAGAGCGCAAGCGAGCAAGCAACACGGAGACTCCGCCGTGAAAAGCAACGTTGATAAACGCAATTTTCTATCCCATCGATAACATTTCCACCCGCTTGCAGCTCCCGCGTGAAGGCATTATCCCCCGGATACATCCGTTCCATTCACTTTTCCATTTTCCGCTCAAATGCACAACGCAAACACGGCATACCAGCGTGCCGTTGTCGCCGGCCCGCCGGCATATCCGAACGCACCGTGTAGTATCCGGTGGAAAGCTTATTTTCCACATTTTGCGATCCAAGCGAGCCATTTTCCAGCATAATAGAAGCCAAACCCCGAAAAGGGTGCGGGCACGCGCGCGAAAGTCACAGGGACGGGCAGCAACTTTTGGACCCGGTGAATGGGCCAGCAGGAAACGAAGCAT
This sequence comes from Anopheles gambiae, assembly GCF_943734735.2. Classification (NCBI taxonomy): domain Eukaryota; kingdom Metazoa; phylum Arthropoda; class Insecta; order Diptera; family Culicidae; genus Anopheles; species Anopheles gambiae. The sequence goes on along the minus strand of NC_064602.1, from coordinate 33,543,394 downwards.
CCAATAATACGGCACTAATGTAGATTAAGCAAGGAACAACACGCCAGGAACAACCACCACCGGTATGATGAAGAAATAAAAATTGCATTCGATTCACCTCGCTATTGACAACGACCAACGGGCGTTAGGATTTGGAGCTGGTTCCTGAGCACCTTTTGGTACCCCTTCCACCCAAAACAACCCGAGCAAAGGTTTGCCGGCAGTTTTCTTATCAAGCTTCCTGGTTTTTTGTTTACTCTTTCCTCTGAATTGAATGAGGATTTTCCACCGACTTTTTGTCGTCCCACACTTTTCCACATTGTTTTAAGCTTTCGAAACTCCAACTCCGTAAAATCCGCACCAGTGAAAGGCAACAGAGCAAAGCACAACACACCTATCGGGCAAATGCAAGTTTGTGCCCACTCGGAGCATAGGTTTTGGGTCCGGGGCCGTTGTTGTACACTCCAAAAAGGGTCCCACCCCACAACACAAAGATTCCTTTCACCAGCTATGGACGCTAAACATGGAGTGGGAGAAGGTTGTTGTTGTTATCATTGCACCAACGAGCTTAAGGGAAGGCGCGGAAAAACTGGAGCGATGCCTTTTTCTGGTTTTGGAAAAACTCACACCAAACAACAACTTTTCGACCACGGTTCGAACCGGACGCAGAATCGCTCGTTGAGGAAGTACACATGGCGATCGCTGGAATGGAGTACACACGGGGGTAAAGCTTTGTTGTCCGTGCGCAACTAACGCGCGGCAAAGGTGTGTTCTTGGTTGCTATCACGTTTATTGCTGTGGCTCTTACTGATACCGGGGACACGACCGGAGGTTCGTTGTTTGAGCGAAAGGAAATGGATTGTGAGCTAACGAGCGCAAACCAACCGGGCCACGAAACGGAAGGTTTGAAAGGGCGGACAGCAAACAGCGTCTCGATTGAACTCCAAATGCGGTAATTACAGTGGTGGACACAGTGTGCGAGTTCAAACCCTCAAGAAGAGACATTACTGTGTTTATAATAAGGATTTAGGATAGCTTTTTATTACTTGAAAGAACGTAAATTGAATACAGAACATAACTACAGCTCCTTATCTCCAAATTGAAGTGAAGTTCAGGAAACCGTACCTTGCTATTCTTGATTAATTGGTGAAAGTTTTCAACAAGCAAACTTATTGGATAAACCTCAAAACCATGTCTCTTGAAAGCCTGATTAAAATATCCTTTAAATCTAAAGCCCTCGTGAAGATATCATGCGATCCTGACTGTACTGCAGCTTTCACTTCACAACCCAAACGTCGATAACGACCAAGAACAACACAGGCACCTGTGGTACGATACCGAGCAACGACCAACGGCCAAGTCGAACGTGTGCCGGTGCAATGTTTTCCCATTCATTACTCGCCGCCGCTACATGTACGCACCGGTACCGTTCCCGTCCTGAGATTTGCGAATCGTCCGAAAATCAAGCACCTCTTGCTTGCTGTCCAAACTGCCCCAAGCTGGATCGCAAACACGATCATCCTCCATCAACCGGTTTATCGGTAGCTCCAGAACCACACGAACAGGTGAACAACGGTCCGAGAGTACAAAGGAAATAATGCAGATCTCCCATCACCAATCTCCCCAACTGTAGTGAGCCCGGGCACACTACCATCAGGAAGATGAAGAGACGACGATTTTTCATCCCAGCCAGGAGGCTCACGCTCCTCCAAAAAACGGGTTAGTTTCCGCACACCCCGCCACGCTTACTACGATGAAGTTGTTGTTGTCTCGGGTGATAAAGTTTCGTTGTACCGGTGTGGCGTGGGGAGCCTACTTCGTACATGGTTGCTTGCTGCACGGGACTTGGGTCTTCTGTTTCGGGGGCCTGTTTTGCGCGTGAATAAAGAGCACACCGCAGCCGCAGCAATATCGTGACCATCGAAGCGATACGCGCGCCCTCGCCGAGGGTAGCGAGAAGGTGTATCGATGCATGAAGCAAAGATAAACTAAAAGCAAACTTTCGTGCGACGCTCATTGCGCCAAGTGTCATCGATTATGTCGAGTGTGGAAAGAACGCTGCGAAAAAGGGGAGGAACGCTAGCCCCACATGGTCACCGCGGTGCTGCTGCTGCTGCTGCCATTGCGAATTTATTTTCATTCATACGATTCGCGCTCGAGCAGCAACGGAAAGCGACTCAATCCCATGTATGCAGCCGCCTGAGCGGAAGTCTATATTTGTGTGGCAAGCCGTCCTATGGATTAGAGGTGGCGCTTCCAAAACAAGCCGCTACGACGACGAGATCCCGAACCAAAACCATGCCGCTGCTGCTACCAGCAGATTTCCGATTTATGATTAAAAGAGTGTTTCCTCCGTAAAAGGAGGAAATTCTATTGACTTATTGCACCCTAAAGCTTAGCGAACGAAATAGGCCAACAGCAACAAAAAACCCTCTACTTCCCTAGCCTCTGTTTCCCCTGTTTCCGTGTTTGAGCGTAAGATTTGAATAAAGAAGCTTCCCCGCTTCGCCCGTGCATTCGTGCGAAACGTTACTCGATACCAGCATAAATTAGCATAAAAGGCGTTCAAACGTTGTTCATGCTTCACTGATAACAACAGCGTGGTGTGCAGCAGCACACGATACGGCGGTTCTGTGTGTGCGAGCACAGCGAAGTGAGATGATTTCATGCACCGATACCGATATGATACCGTGTGCGGTGGCTACGCGGCTGGGCTGATAATCTAATTCAACGCAATACGCGACGCGGGGATGTATATGGAAGGATACGGGGATTGAATTCTAATTCACTGCCAATAAATTGGAGACACGTGAGGCCCTCGATAATGTTCGAGAAGGAAGCGACGGCACCCCGCACGCGCACATGAAAGATTAAGGGCACAACACAACAATATGCCTTTTGATGACGACAAAGTAGCGTCTTTTCTTCCTTGTTATGTGTTTGTGCGATAAACACATTGGCTTTACTTGAAGGCTTTCGTTGATTAAGACATTTTAAGGATCATGTTTTGTCATCACTTGTAAGTAGAAGTCATGATTACCTATGATAAGATTTTTGATTACAAAATGGTTCGCGACACGAGACTTGAACCCACGCACGGAGATATTTCGCGTTTTACCCGCATGCACTAATGACATGCACCATTGAGCGCTCTCTTCCAGTCAGCGTTAAAGTTCGATAAAATCGTTCAGCACGGACACTGCATAATTCCATTAAAACAAAACAAAAATCACTAATGAAGCAACAAATTCCACAACATCTCCCAAATTACACCCATCGTCAAAAGATAAAAACCATAAAATCACGTAATAACAATACCGAAACGAAAGAAAGTTAATCCCCCGTTCAATCACAGCTAAACAACGGCCCGGCTTTCTGGTCGCAACAGCGGCACAGCAACGCTCATTAACTGGGCCCCAAAATCGCTCTTGAAACTCTTATTGGCAGTTTGCAAAACCTTCGAGCGAGTATGATTGCTAGTTTGCTGCTGCGTCAAGTTTTAACCCGTTCAGTGTTGACCCCTCGTACGCTTCATTATAATCACCGGCGGCGGACCAAAAATAGACCGGCAAGACAAATGACGGCTTCGGAAGAGCGATTGCACAGCAGCGCAGAGCAGAAAAACAAACGGGGAACGTTAGAAAATACGCCTTCCTAATTTATTTTGCTCCTATTTCGACCGCTGCCAAATAATCATATGGTAGCTTGCGTTTCGCTCATTTCATTTTATCTTTCTTTTTTTTCGCGATTTCTTTCTCCGTAGGCTCCACTTCGCTCGATCCCTATCATAAACGAATGGAAGGAAATATCTGTCTAGACGAAAATGCGCGTCTCCTGCGGCAAAGCGAGGGAATGTTTGCAAATGTTTGCAACCTTTCGGCAGCCGGTATGCGCATTCTCGTTGCATACAGCAGGGTCGCGTTGCTACGGTGCTATGTAGCAGCCACAGCAGCAGCATAATTAGCGGCTCTAGCGACGATGCAACCCCGCGTCTCAAACGCGCACGATGATCCACGATGTCGAGAACGGTTTTTGATGGGGTTAGGTTAGTTTTGTGTGCAAAAAATACAGCTCTAAACCATCGTTCACCTCTCGCGTTCCGATTCCAAGCAAGCATATAATTTAGGAACTGTTTACTTTACAACACCAAGGGCAGATATGGTGTGGGGATGAAGGCAGAAAAAACGCCACTCCAAACGCGGGGTGTAATTTACATCCCACTCCTCTTGTTGAGAAACGGGAAGCACACACACACAAAAAAGGTAAACCAGTGCAAAACATAGGATCGTTTGGATCAAATTAGAATGAAATGGATAATCTCAACAAGTGAGCGCTTCCCCAAACGCCGGCAGACGAAAGTCTGCAAAGTCTAAAAGCGTCGTCCGGACGGGTTGCCAAAACAAAACACCCGAGAGAGGTGAAAGAAGAAAGGAGAGAACCGAACCAGTCCACTCATAAACCATCCCGAAGTGAACAAACAAACCACCAAGTGCGCCAATAAAATAAAGCAGCCGAAAAACTTCGCTGCTGCAGCAGCAGCAGAACGCGCCAGTACGCGCCAGGGCCATATAATTTTGCGGTTTTGTAAAGCTGGACTTTGAGCATTTTTTTGCGCGTATTTGTCTTCCCCTTCTTCCGTCTGACGTCTGTCTGTTTCTCTTCTTTTCAGCGCGCTGTAGGAGTGTTTGGTCGGCCGGGCCCGGGGTTCCGGTTCAAGCCGCACGTTACAGTGCCACGGCCGGACGCTCTTGGGTGCATAATTTTTCCGCAAGCGAGCACCCGCGCGCGCGCGCCCGCCCGAATGAAAGCGAATCGAAACGGAACAAATGACGAAATGAAGCCGACCAACTAGCGAGGGGGGGGGGGGGGGGGTGGGAGTTAGGGTGTAATGCCAACATATGATAGCTTCTTACGATACCAAAACCGGACCTTGCGGACGTGTGCCCGGTTTGACGAACGGACGCAACGGTATAATGAGTCACCCCGAAACCGTTGTGTGTCTGTCTCGGCGGCAAGCACAATTCAGTATTTGCACCGTTCTATCACGGCTTTTCTCCCTTGGCTGTGCTTTATTGGTTTAGGTTTCGAGCGGGAAAAGGGTTTTTGGGTGGGGCGGGCTTTTCCATCACACTTCCATCACCCATTTCCCCATTATCAGGCAGAGCATTTTGGGAGTGCAATTATTATTCGGCACAGCCAAAAGGGAATAAAACGATTCCCAAAATTAGCAAGTCCAGCAGGAACAAAACCGCTCCGCACAGCAATCTAGATAAGCATGAAATTACGTCACTTGTTAAATGGAGATAGTAATTACCACTTTGACGACTGCGGGGAAGTGCACATTGCTTTCTGTTTAATTTTGCATTAAAAACAGGGGAAAAGTGCGCTAAAAAACAGGTTCAGTTTGAAGCGCACACGAAGCATCCTACCACACCGGCAATCAAAGCGGAAGCACCGTTTCGGTGCTGTCGGACCATTCGCGCATCGTGTTGATTGCGCGTGCGAAAAACTAGGTCGTACGGAAAATCCGTTGGCTCCGAAATGAATGAATGAATGAATTGCTATTTTCTTTTTTTTCGCGCTGTTTTGCAAAAACTCAAACAAAACACACAGGCAGTTCGAAATGAACAAACCAGCAGCATTTGCGAGGGAGCCTGCCTCGTACCGTTAATTATCCGCCACTCATCCGCTCGGCTCGGCGGCTCATCGAATCAATGGCGTGCGTCCGATAATGGGCTTTTGGAGGGGTTTTCCTTTTTTTTGTTTTTTTTTTTTTTGGTTGCACTGATTAACGATGGAGCATTTTCCCGACCTATTTTACGGGTCGTAGCTGATAAATTGAGGAGGAGGGAAGGAAAATATTGCAAAATAGTGAGCGAAAATCGAAAATGTGCGGAAAATAGTTTATGGCCGCACCCAAAACCCACCCTACTCAGTGCCATTTATTTTTGATCATAAAAGGGTCTTCTTTTTGCAAAAAAAAAAAAACAACAGAATAATTATTTTCCCAGTGCTGTGAAAAATTGCTCCATTTTGGTAAAGCATAAAACGCTGGGCGCACGCTTCATTAAACGTTCTTTGTTCATTATTGGAACTTTAAAATTGGTGCAAAAAAGCGTGCGTTTGCCACTACGCTGTTGTTGTTTAGTACAGTTCCAGTATCAGTGCAAAACACGCGCGCTCCACACGGGGACACACAACACAAGCCAAGGTTACTTAGGTAAACATCAAACATAATTAACAACCACAGCGCGTCACCCGTCGAGGGTCCCTTTTTCGTTGCTCGAACATAGGCACGGGAAGCGAGGTTGTTTAAATTCATAAATTTACTTCAATTTTTTTTCCCCTTCAAACGCTATATCACTCGGTCTACACACATCCCTTCCTCCAAACCTTAACAAACGCACATAATATACACAATATTTTACAAACTGTATAGCTGCAAGCCAACACACAGTGCCAACAACGCATTTTTCCCGTTTGATGTGGTCACTGTGCTGCTGCTTCCAGGCTCTGTGTGTGTGTGGTGAGCTTGTGAATAAAACAACCCAGCACTGGGGCCAAGCTGGGTGGTGGAAATACACCCAACCCAACCCAGCTGTTCGCGAAACTGGGAGTGGAAATTGAGTATAGCGTTCGCGTTTTTTTGCCATCTCTAGCTTTGTTTTAAGCCCCAAACAGCTGCAAAACCAGAACCCCAAACCACTGGTGCGCACCCCACGAACGCTCAATAGTTAATGAGTGTTTATGCTACCACGCGCCTACGATTGGGGATGGCAAACCGGGAGAGAGAAAAACACATGAAAGCACGGTATACTGGCCACCTTTTTTTTAAATGTAAAATGCACAAACATGTGGCCCCGGTTGCGATTTTTTGTTGCTGTTGAAGTCTTTTTAATATTTAATCAAAATGCCGATTAATGCACGATGAGGTTTGGTGTGCAAAATAAAGCAGACTTATGTGGGTATTAATATAAAACAAATGTTGCTTATCGTGGAATCGTAAGAAAATGTTGGATTATTCACAACGGGTTTGGCACTGGTTGTGCCAAAACACCGCGCAAAAATGGCACTAAAAAGGCAGCAGCTTAGATAAGCCTTCAGTGAGTTGAATGGCTCAAAAGGCCAAATTTAAGCCAAAAAAAGGTGAATTTGAAGCTCCTCTACCAAAAACAGGGAGGATAAAACATAACTACAATCTCATCTAGGTTCATTAAACTATAAAACAAGTCCTAAAATACTACGAAAAAGGATAAAAAGTGTGATAAAATGAAGAATCACTGAAAATAACACAAAACCGTTCAATCACACATACCATTTTCTGAACAATTTTTAATAAAGCCTGTAGATGTACTCGGCAAGCTACATGCGAAAAAGCAATTTCCCTGGGTCTCCTTTTCGGAACCAAAAAATAAGCTATGAATAAAAATATTTCCCAACGATTTAATAAATATACACGCCAATCGCTCATCACTCGGTGTGATCGAACAGCGCACAAAAAAGGCCACTAAATGATAGACGCTACTCAAACCTCATCCGTTATCGTGCACACGATGGCAACGGTTAAAATGCATTCTCACGTCAAGGATTCAACCGAGCACGGTTATCAACCTGGCTATCAAAAAATTCCTGATTTTAACGTCCGCACAGGCAACGCGGAATTTGGCGTTTGTGACGGACGGAAACGAGGCAGAAAGACATATGCTCCACCACGATCTGACATGACGTCACAAGGCACACGTGTTTTTCATGGCACTGGAAGGCACAAAACGAAAAGCGGGAGAGACACAGAGAGAGAGAGTTGTTTATGCAATGTTTATTATTTCATAAAAATAAAATGCCATCGTCTCTTATAAACACAACCCAACCCAATCCACAACAGCAGCGCAATGCATAACGGCGCTCTAGGGCGCTGTGGCGTATATGCAAAATGCGAACGAACAAGCATTTTTTTCGTTTTATTTCTTGGAAAGTATTAAACATTTTTAAACGAATTTTATCCTCAATATTGGAAGGCACGTACGTCGGCCGGGAAAGAGAGAGAGAGTGGTTATTTATTAAGAGATTAAGCTTCAATGGGTAACAAACAGCACACACACACAAAAAGCGCCCTGCCACAAGTGCAAGTTAAATAAACAACCTGCAAAGAGTTTAAGATAAAAAAGGAATAAACAATTTCACACATCACACAATGCCACACGCTTTAATATAAACAGAGGCACTTTTTCTTCTACTTTTGTTTCCCTGTAAGCAACATTACTTTCAGCATAATCATTCCATTCCATTCCTATTTTGTTTCTCGCACCGACACGAATGTAGCGAAAGCCCCATTTTTCACGCTTTCAACCAGCATTCGCACATTCAAAAGCCTCGTTCGACCCGCTGCTATTAGAAACAATGCACAACAAATGCACCCTCGTTCGCCCACTCTTTCGCTACACTCCATTTAGCCGTAAAAGTGTTTCCAATTCCACCACCGGGCACCAGCACCGGGTGGGGAGAAAAAGGTGTGCCAAAAGCCGCCAAAAGGTGATTTGGAAAATTGCCTAAAACAATTGTGTTTAACCTCTCTTCTCACTCTCTGTAGCACTCTGCTTCTCCACCACCATCAATTGGCACCCATCATTTGGGGAAACGGGCCAAAAATTGAGCGTACATGAGCGCGGGAGGTGGTGCACAGAAAACAACATAACAACAACCATTTGCCCCAGTCGCCGCCGTTTGTAAAACAACAAGCATACACTCACACACACACACACAGAAACCGATGATTGGTGAACGCACGCTAAAATAATACAAAAAGAAGTAACAAGAAGCTTAACAATGTAAAAACGCACACCCAATGCACACCCTCTTGCTCTTTAGACGGGTGCAGCGATGCATCGAACGGTCTGGCACGTCGCTGGCCGACCAACAAAGCGCACAGTGGGTGCTCGAGTAGGAGTTCGTACTCAAAAGCACACACACACACATGTTCCCTTCTCGTCCGGCTTTTAAAATTGGCACTTCTTTTCTGCCCTGCTCAAAATGTGTTCTATTTGGCAAATAGCCTTCCTACCATCCCCTCGTGTCCGACAGTCGTTAAGCGCATTTGAATGCACTTTGAAGTGCACTTTTGCGCGGCACCGCGCGTGCGAATTGCTATTTTGTAACGTGTCTACCAACCGGCATGTAAGACGCAAATGCTAGAAAGGTGTTGTGCCGAGGTCAGAATGGTGAGTGGCAGGTTGGGTTCTGTCAGCTGAAGGCGGGGGGGGGGGGGGGCCTGGGGTCTTCAGCAAAGTAACTGGGGATGACTAATTACATGTCTGGCGAGTTTGTGTCAATCAAAAAGCCGGCAGAAACACTTCCCAATTATGTATCCAAGACATATGGGATGACATATTTTGGAGTTGCCATAGGACTCTAATTAATGGTTGCAAAAAACTCTTTGAAAATGTTAACTTGAGAGGACCTTAAGCAGTCTAAAAATGGTCCTCTAAGCGAGTATTTTATTATATTTGAAAAGTAAAATAGGATTATTCAATTCCTCACGAAACTCTTCATAATGCGTTAGCAAAAACACATTAAAAGGATACTAAACACTGCCGTAGAATACGTCTCATGCACTCATAATTGAATTCAAGTTCCATCACATTCATTCAGAGCATCATTTCATACACTTTTGTGGAATTAATGGTTGCAAAAAAGCTATGAAAGTGTTAACTTGAGAGGACCTTAAGCAGTCTAAAAATGGTCCTCTAAGCAAGTCCTTTATAATATTTGGAAAATAAAATAGGATTATTTAATTCCTCATGAAACTCTTCATAATGCGTTAGCAAAAACGCATTAAAAGGAAACTAAACATTGTCGTAGAATACGTCTCATGCACTCATTATTGAATTAAAGTTCCATCACATTCATTCAGTGCATCATCTCATACACTCTTTTTGTACATTGCTGAGACATTTGCGTAAAACAAGCGAGAAACAACGTTTCAGCACAACGTTTCCCCCAAAGAGCTATTAATAAACCTTCCCCAAAAACTCCCCATCTTCACAATGCACCGCAGTGGACGCAGCGAGACATTGAGCATATGGTTTTCTAAATGGTTTGACCACCCGCGTCAAACCAGAAAGGGGAAGGGAAACAGCCTCGGGCACCTCGTGGACCGACCAGGACCAATAATTAATGTCTCACACCTTGTCTGCAACTTCAACCGTGGGGCGATCACCGTGCTGAGCACTTGCAACAAGGAAGAATGGGACCACCGGTCATGAATACCTCCTCGCACCATTGAATCTCCCGCACCCTCAAATCTCCCCAGGAAGGGTGTCAATATTCCACAGCAGTTTAACGTTTCCCTGCACACAGCCAAAACTATCGGATCGGTGGCGATTATTTTAGTCCACACTTTAGCGACGACACATTGCGAGGCGCTTCCGGTGGTGCACGCGGAAAACTAATTCATGGTTACAGATTGGCACACAGTCCACAACAGACCGGGTTCCGTTATAGACCGTTTGAGCCCGTTGAGCACAGGCGCACTAGTTTTGATGGGAAATCGGTGCAAAAATTAGTAACCACCACGGCATGTGCTGCATGTGCAATTAATTCAATACCATCATAAGTACTCCACCCGTATACTCCAGGAACAAAGCGAGCGCGCACACAGAGTACCCCTGCGGACACATTCGCACGGGGACAGGAACCAGGATGGCGAGTATGTGCTCCGTGTTTCATATCGGGACAGGAACTTTTCCGTGTCCTCTCATTAGTGTTGATTGCATTTACAACGACATCATTACGGTGGCGGTGGCATGCAACACTCTTCCCTTCGAACACCGTTCGAACACCGAGTGTCTCCAGAATTGCTGTTTTACTGGGAAATTGTAAACACCTACTCGCAGCTTTCGGTGCAAACGATATAGAAATCAATTAACAGTAGTGCCGCGACCTATGGAGAACAAACTCCAATATTGCAAAAGGACGGAATGGAACGTCGTGTGTTTGCCGAGGGATGGTGCTGTGGACACGACGCCTCTATACCCAAATGCCCAAGCAATGCCTAGTGGTTGTGCTGCGCAATAGAAATTATTCTCATCTTCTAACCCCGGGCAGGTCTCTCCGCGGGGTCTAATCAATGAGGGTTGGCAGAGGGTGTCGCATGGTCAATATTGACACCAATCGAGAAAATGGGAACAATGACATACAGTACACACGCTACGAGTGCAACGAGTGCGATTGCATTAAAAGCCGTCAGGCCGTGTGAGAGGAAGGAGGACACTCATCATCATCGTCATTTTCACACCAGCGTAAGCAAACGAACACTGTCCCGGGGGTCTGGGAAGTGTGAAAAGATCGTCGTTTTGCTAATTGCAGTTTACTGGACCCCTTCGCTTTGCCTAGTGTGGGTGGGCGTGTTGGTGGGCCATTCTGACACAACGTTGAGGGGCAACGTTCGGTAAGATCATTCTAGATGCAGTTGGTGTGCAACGTAAGTGCAACAGTAGCTTCAATCATGATAGCAGCCTAGAGTTCTAGAATACTAATGAAGTATTTTGCTTTTTGGTTTAAAATGGCTGAAAAAACTGCAAAGAGCGCTCTGAGTTAGAGTGAGTGATTTGAATGATGTAAGAGCTGATTTGAGTTAAACTCAGCTTGAAGAGTGTTTATGGCGCTTTTGTGATTCAATTCAATCACACTCGGGGCTTTTTTATGTATAGTTTTGTGAGGCTTTTGCTCCAACGAAGTTCTCTCGCCTCACACACTCTGGACTAATAAACGAATTACTTGAAATGAATTGAATCACATAATAGCGAGCCGCTATTCGGAAAAAGAGAGCATAATAGAGCCAGTAGCTAAACGACAAGGAGCGTTGGAGATGAGTTAGAGTAGAATAATAATAAGAGTTATTCAACTCGCAGAGAGAGAGAGAGAGAGAGAGAGAGAGAGAGAGAGTGAAATAAATCAAGTTTAGCTAGTCCATACAGTGTGTTGGACTGATTCAAATTGCAAAAGAGTTAGTTGCTAGTCGATACTGTGTATTGGAGTGAGTCACTGTGTTACTTTACAGTATTTCTGAAGGGAACTTTTGTTAAGAGGTTAAAAAGAACAAGTTAAAAATACGAATTCTTGCAGTCCTACTCATTCTTTTCTGCTCTAATTCACCTCACTTAAAATAATGAATCTTCTTCTCTTTCTCCACATAAATCTCTAAATATCTATGAATGATTCAATACTACCCCAGGCAGTGAGCGTAATTTAATAAACAAATTAAATCAATTTTTTAAATTGTTGTCATAGCACCAGCCTGCACAATTGTGCCTTCCTTTTTCCCCTTTTCTGCAATGAATAAATAACATTTTGCTACAGCTAATGTCTTCCAACGGATATCCCCTCTTGAAGAGGTGAAATGCACAGCGAACACGATTCTAGCTTGTAGAAAGGAACGCATCCATAACCCTACCATTACATCGAACAAGGGGTACAATATGACAACAAGGGGTTACATCAAACTCGCCCCGTCACTCGTGACATTTGCCCGCCCACCCAATCCCTCGCGTGTGGGATGCGTTTGATGTCAAGAGCTGAGAAGCTGGCTCGTCGGTCAATGATACATCCCTCAATGGGTCGGCTGTATGGGTTGAGTGCAAAACTAAAAAGAAGCAACTCGTCACATCATGCACCTCGTCCGTTCCACGCGTCATAAGCTTTCAGTCTTTCTATTCGAAGCTACATTGCAAAGTACCGAGAGCGAGAGAAAGGTTGTTTGTGTGATATTCCTAGGGGGGTGGAGAGTGAGATGATGCGTGGCGAATTCTTCCCCCTTTCTCACAGGCAAATCACATTCCTCCAGCACAATCATAATGTTCCACCCGACGCTTCTTCCTTCGCACGAATCACGGATCATAAATTTTCCAAATTACAATCCAGCAGGCCACACTGGGGAGGAAAAGACCGGGCTTTCCCTTGGTCCGTGTTTGGCCGTTTTGCCTGGATTGCCCATAAATCAACACCCATTACAAATCGCGAGAGGAAATGCATGGTCTGGAATTGGCTCAAACTCGTGGTGCCATCTTCCCACCTGTTTCCCCGTTCACTCTGTCCCGGAGAATTTCCCTTACAATTGCCATTTGGAGGAGGAGAAATTGGAATGTTCGCCACTGTCGCTGACGCGGTTTCGAAAACCCGACACTTCATGCAGCTTCTCACTAGGCGCACGAGACTTTCAAAGCGGTTTTCGCATCGTATTGCACAAATTATTCTTTCCCCCTTCGTGCACGACGACGAGTGCCAAGGCGTAAAATTAAACTAAATCCCTTTTCGAATCCCTGTTCTGTCGCCAAAGTCCCCCGGTGAGGGACTGCTTCATATGCGAACATCCGTACAATTGAACCGAAACGCTGGACAGGAATCCTCTAAGCAGCGTTTAAAGAGACAGGTTCAAACCTTCAAACGCACGGTTCGATTACAACCACAGATCTACACCCCCGTGCGTCACCGAATACCGAAGTACAAGCGTGGTATAGTTCCGGTAGATTTACGTTTAATTTTAAATTTAAATTGCAAACCTTGCCGTCTCTCGCTCTCCGGGCATTCCAGGGCTGTTTGTGTGTGGAATTACTCAGACCTTTCTACCCGAAAAAAAAACCACCAATTCGTTCTAGACGATTTTGATAAATGACTATTTTTGCGATTTGGGATTTGGAGCACTGTTTTCCCCGTGCACGAAATAATGGCGCACCGCTAAAATTATGACACGTGGGGGTAGTTCAAGGTTCGTGGTTTGGTGGTGCAGTCGGTGTACTGTAGCGGCCCTAATGAAAACCACCACCATCAACGGGCCAGATGGCGTCGAAAATAGAGGGAAAACTTTCCGTTTTAACTGTTACAACGTGTGGCTCAAAGAAACGAGTAAAGGTTAAGCAACGGAAATTGTACGTACGGACGGAAAAGGGACCGGGGGAAGTAATATTTAATGATAGGAAGGTGACTTTTCATTCCTTTACGATGAGCGTCCCATGAGACGGCACGATTCATTACGAGATATGAGTGAGAACCAGCCCGGTGGAAAAACCGGGGGGAGTGCGGGAAAAGCAACAAACGACGAACTTAATTAAGAGCTGATCGAGCATTTTTTTTACGATCAACAACAAGGAAATGTTTGCTATGTGTGTGTGTACTAAGTCACTGTTTACACGACACATTGCGTGCCGTCTCTCCCCGACCACGCTGCTATACGCTTGTAACGCACCGTTTTATGACACACGCGTTCTTGATTCAAATCTTGATTGGGTTTTAACACTCTTATGGAGTGTGTGATTACATTCAAAAGCAAGCCTATCTCACACAAACAATCTCCCAATGGGCGAGGAGCGAGCGAGGCTTGTTGTAAAATCACTGCTCAATTACTAAAATTCTGACCCGCACAAACGGGAGTTCCCATTTTGACAGATTCGTTTACCTCTGTTTTTGACAGCTCTGTTTGTTTGATAAGAGAAAAAGCCTAGAAGGGAAACGCAACAGCAACAGATTATGAATATCAAACGGAGAAAAAAATCCACTTTCACTATGAATATTTTTCCCATAAACCATAACTCTCCACTTTGCTACCATTTCTAACCCGCAGGGCGCGTGTGTTTTTGCTTCTCTTTCCCATTCCTGTTCCTTACACTTCCATCAAAAGCATAGCAAAAATAGGAGCATATTTACATTTTCCTATTATTTCCTTTCTTTTTATTGTGAACTCATTTCCTTCATTTTCCCTTTACCCAGGGCGGAAAACTCGAGTCCCGGAATTCCATCACTGCAAACCATCCGTTACTTCATCAGATTCGGTAATATAAAAGGCAAAAATGGGATGAGGGTTAGTTCTCCATTCCAAAACGCCGTAGTAATCGGAGCTCAGCGGTTCTAGGCTACCGGTAGCTTTTCCATTAAAAAATTCTCCCCCCTCGAATGAAATTCCTATGGCTATATTCAATTTCCTCTCGCTCACCCGGTAAACAGTCAAATATTCGATTTTGCCAACCTCAGAACCGTCAGAAGCAGAGGCCTGGGTTACCCTCCGTTTTTTTTTTTTTTTTTGCTATTTCCCTATTCTTCGCCAGTCCTATCTGATCCGTTAATCCATCTAGAGAGTGTCCAGTGCAGCACTAACCACAACACACACCGAACCTCCATCCATGGAGAGAACGATCCTCCGGAACGATTTTTCGGACAGAGTTCTTTCTTTTACGCTTCATCGGACCTAATGCATCCTCGGAACACACTGCCAGAGTGGTCCTCAGATCACTCCTTTTTTTTGCTGTGTGGTGTGAGTTGCGTAGCCACAGCAAATGGATATCCCTTTTTAATGGAAAAGCTAACAGCAGCTCTCGCAACTCCAGGATTTGGGGGGGAGTGGGGGGAACTCTAAAGTGCACTCGACAAAAAAAGCCTAAAATCAATTTATTTATCAGGGATTTTTTTTACCACGAATTTCCTGGAACGTCTGTTCCGGAAGGCCTGTTTCCATGGACCTTTCGCGTGAGCGAGCAAACCACGCGGTTTGAGGTATATCGGCAATAATACGTTATTTATGTTCAACCCTAGGTTACCTAGGGCCGAACAGTAAGCGATTAGTTTTCCTATTGGTTCCACCATTCTAATGCCTGGCGAATTTGCTCTGCAACCTGCCAGTACCAGAACACGAAACGCAAGACACCCCTGTACCACGCGACTGCATCGGCAGCCGTACTAGCGGTTCTGCACTGCAACGACACATCTCATTGTCGTCCATCATTGCCAGATTTTACCGCAGAATGTGGTTTGCGGGTTTTCCACACTGTCCATTCGGTGTGTCCATACCGCAAAACCCACACGCCGCCGGAAAAGGAAAGACACGCGCGAGCGACGAATGCAGTAAGTCCTTCGGCATCTTCGGACACCGCTTCGAGTAGCGCCAATAATTCCTTCCCCTTATCTCGAGCTGTGGTACAGGAAGAGCACCCGACACTGGAGACGACAACTTTCGGTAATTATACCGAAGTTTGATTGCTACTATTATTACCCGGCGCCATACTTTACCCCCAGCAGCACACGGTGTTCTCTCCCGGTGGTTTATTGTTATCAATGACCAATGGTTGCGGTTTCTACCCCATACCTCGCAACCCCGGAAGATGCGACAGACAGGGTGAAACGTTTGACTTACGGACTGCACAGGCAGCGCACAAGCACTGCTCGGCCCTTTTGACTTCCAAAGCGGAAGTTTACTGTGCACCCAAACCCAGCAATGGGGGCGAAC
The DNA here is from genome assembly GCF_943734735.2 of Anopheles gambiae. NCBI lineage: Eukaryota > Metazoa > Arthropoda > Insecta > Diptera > Culicidae > Anopheles > Anopheles gambiae. The sequence goes on along the minus strand of NC_064602.1, from coordinate 33,527,148 downwards.
TCTCCAAGAGGATTGTGAGCCGAGAAGAGTATTATTATTATACCTCCTACACACGCAACCCCCCCGCCTTTTTGTACGCCTGCAGTACGAGATACTAAAGCAAACAAGCAATTTCGCAAATAACAAAAGGGCTTGGTGAGTTATCCCTATGTCCGGGCGGGTTTCCCGGCGGGCCGTTGCTGTGCCGCCATGATTTCCGGCGATGACACGTGCTTTTAATGGTTTAATGGCGCTCGAGGTGCAAACTCGCACGGGGATTCAACAACTCCTTGGCTTCTGGAGGTGGAGTTGGTGTGTGCGGAATAATATTGAACCTGAAAATTATCGGAAAACGCTGCCCTCGTCCAGCAGCGCTGAGTGAGTTCTTAAGAGTGTGTTCCAATAAAATATATCAATAGCCAGTGCTAGTAGCGGTAGGCACGTAGACAACAAACAACGCTTAACACACTCTTGGCAAGAAGGTGTTGATTATAAGGGTGGTGTTAGAACGTCCGGCTCGTATAAATATTGATCGAAGTGCTTAGGTTGCCAACCCGAGCTCCATGTAATAAGATTACATGCTTTTTATCTCGGTGGGAGATATGATATCGTAGGGAAAAGTTGAGCAAATAGTGCTGTAGCTTCTTCAATAAATATAGATCTATCTACTGCGCAATCTGCTGATTAATTTGAAAGCCTTACTGATTGCTGATAGTGATGAATGTTTAACTTCATATATAGGCATATAGCTCATGTCACATTTCAAAGTAGAGTGATCCTGATATTCCTTCCGGAAATCTACAAACTACATCTAAAATGTTGCTAAAATGATTCGGAATGTATGGAACATTTAAAACAACTTAAATATTTTAAAAGAATTGGTGAAAAAACACATTATTTACCACTATTTTATAATTATTTATTATTTTATTTTATTATTTTATAATCTACAAAAATAGTTTCCAATGTTGCTAAAATGATTCGGAATGTATGGAACATTTAAAACAACTTAAATATTTTAAAAGAATTGGTGAAAAAACACATTATTTACCACCCAATTTCTAATTATTGCACAATATTTTAGGACCTTAAAACTCATAATATCATCAAAATAGAATCAAATAATTTTTTTATCTATTTTATCGTAAAAACATAACAAATACTAAATAAGTTTTTATTCCCTGGAGATTAATCGGCGGAACAAATGCACGTACATTAGCTTACGCCCTACACCTCTACTTACAACTGACACCTCTAAATAGGTATGCTCTCCCTCACACATTGCCCCCTATCATCATCTGGACATCCTCTGAAATCGCTCTAATCGCTGGACATCCTCTGAAATTAATTTCATTTACCCCATTTAAACACTCTCCCACATCTGCCCATTCAACGAAATAAAGGGAGCGGACGACACCCATCCAGGAGCAGTCCAGCGGCCGGCATTTTTCCCGTGCGCAAATGGAGGTGATTAATTTTATTGCACAAATGTGCAGAAGGTGTCTATGGGCCAATGAGTCGGCCAATGCATTAGGAAGGGGAGAATAAATAGCTTACGTATATGTCCCCTTCTCGAGCTGGAGAAAAACTCATTTACATAGCCATTCCAATGATGATGAAAGCATTTCAAGTAATCTAATATAAACCTACAACACTTTATACCCACACACACACACACACACATGTCCCTCGCTAATCATAAGCAATGTTTGAAGTTCTCTCATCTGTGGGGATAGCCCGGGATCATCCTACCGAAAGCCTGCAAAAAGGCTCCAATTTCAACTGGTTATTTCCGTCCCGGTAATCTCGGTCTCGGGTGCTCCACACAAATCCGAAGCAGAAACGAGAACCATACATTTTAGATTTCAATTTATGATGCGCCCTATCTGCTCTGATTAAATGTTATGCTCTTCATCCTTTTGCTTAAGCTCTTCTAGGGCTTCACAGAGCTGTAAACCCCCAGTTGCGGCAGTTTATTTCCCAAAGTCCAGGAATCGTCCAGCAGTCCCATTTCCCATTGGCAGTACATTGGTTCAATTTTTGTCCAATTCCTTTGCCGGCAGGCTCGGGCGATTTCGTTTCGGCGATCAAAACGACCTAAACCATTCCAGGCTTACGAGCGAAGATGATCCAGAGTAAAATGATTGCAGTGATTTAGATTACATCAGATTCAAACCCGGACGGCTTACCGGAAGAACTCGATGTCGCTCGCCCTGTTTGGCAAACGACAAACGGAGGGAAGGTTTGTAAATTGAAATTCGAACTACTGCAGCGAGCATCTCCACGTAGAGCATCAGTCGGACGGATAAGCAACACGAGCAACACCCTACTATGCTACTGCCTAACATCCTTAGAACCTCCCGCACGGGAGGGGCGTACAATCACGCTTGCAATAACATTTAATAGTGGCAAGAACTACATCCAAACAGGGGAAAAGAGGGAACGACGGAGAAACCAGGAAGTAGCGAGACGGATTCTCCCTAAAATTTACAAACTTCACTAACTCCAACCTTCACGGCATTGGACAAGTAAGCGTGAGGGGTAAGGGTAGATTGTTTCCTATTCAATGTTGTTGCCTTCAGTGCGACTTCTGCAAGGGAACGACCCAACTTCCAGCAGTCAACTTTGCCGCAGTGTATAATAAAATGTTCAATAAATCTTCTCCGGCTGGGTGCAATGGATCAGGTCGGAACGAATCACAATGAAATGGCAATGGCAGGATTCTATCACTTTGTCATTCAAATGAAATACAAACATTCGATCAATTTCATGTGAGCGAATCTAAGTAGAGAAATTGTTGAAAAGATATCTGAACATAAGATATACATATTTTAATCCTAAGTTAATATTCTCCGGGAAAGATTCTCATTCCAGTCACACAAGACTCTCTACTACTGAATCACAGAAACAATACAATAAATGTCAAACATTCCTTCTCTCCAACGATGTACAATGCACTCTGCTTGATTCTATCGCAACGTGCTTCTAAGCTGCTTGAGCATTCCGTAACCATCGAGAACTGGTCCATTCTACCGATTTCCCTTGGCTTACGGGTTGCAAATCTCACTCGGAGTGTGCACCATAAATCCATCCAAATTCCAAAACCTCCAATTCTCCGTTTGGCCTTGGGAGCGACGACTTGAACGAACATGTACGATAGACACGGTAGGAAGAAAATTTCCACAAATTTCTCGCCCCCAAAAAACTGAGGCCCCTTTTGATTACAGAAGCAGCGGAGATCTCCCCTCTGGTCTCCTCCTACCGACCATAATCCTATCAGCAGAGATCTATAATTTATGAACCAACCAGTTCAGTGCCAGCGCGTGGTGGTGATGGTGGGAAGCGGACCAATCGCCTGCTAAATATTTGACCATTTGAAAAGTACTCCCCGGCACGGAATGGACCAACGGAACGAAGCGCACTTCTGTGGTGATATTAAATTGTACCAGTATTCGGCTACATTCGCACAGAACCCCGGTCCCGGTAAGGAGGAGAGCATGTGCCGATGTGCGATGATGCACACGGAAACATTTATTAGACTCTAACCTCAGAGACAAGAGAACAGGAGGAAGAACAATCCAAAAACCAGGCTCGCTTTGGGGTTTCGGAATGCGTGATTGCGAAAAGTCCGTGAGAGCCGGATTTCGCCCATTCGTGCCCATTTTCATGCTGAAATTTATTCGAAACGCATTCCTGATAACGACACCAGGACAGTACCTACACACGCACACACACACATACAATGTCAGAATAACAGTGAGTGCTCTCATAATCGTTCGCCCATGATCGTCATCCTTGTCGTCGTGTTTTGCTACAGTTCCGTTGATAAGGGACGACAGCACGCCTTCTTTAAATCGTAAATTATCAACACTTGCGCTTCGTGCTAGTAGCCCAACATTCAGGAAGTGCCCCTTCCCGAAAAATGACCCCCAGCACCTCTCCAATTCCACGAAAAGGCGGAAAAGGCGGAAACGATCCGTTCGTAAACATGCGCCATGGCATGCGAAAAACACATAATAAGATCTTAATTATAGATAACCTTCTCCTCCATAAATGGGTGTGCTCTTGTACTACTTGTACTACCAAGCCACTTTCACCACTGAAACAATCGCTACCCATTCTTAGGGGACACTCAATTACGAGCGCAACGAGAAAAGGGAATGGCGGCGGGAAGCCTATCTCCGTTGCATAATTGCATAATTTTGCTACGGCTCGCAACTACCACACCACTTACCTATCAGTGTGCAGGCCGGTCCGGTGATGGAGTTGCCGGAAAGTTGAGTGATGGCAAGGAGCAGATCGCCCACGAGCAGGCAGGCGACGTAGTGCGTCTGGCAGCGCCAGTGCAGCACGTGATGCTGGGACGGTACGAGCAGACCGGTGGCGAGCGTCGCCGCCAGAAAGATGGTCGAGATGAGCAGCCCGGCCGAGTAGAGGACCAACCGGCCGTCCTGTGAATGAAATCAGGAAGAGAAATAGGGTTAGAATGTGGCGATGGGATTGTTTTAACGATGGAATTATGGGGGCTGACGAGAGTGAATGTTTGCTTTGCAGGAGGTTCTTAACGTTTATTATGAGCATTATTGTGATAAGAATCGTTCAGGGTGCGTTTAAAATTATACAGATTGAAGTTGTAGTGATTCAAATACAAAGTATTACCAGGAAGATGCATAATGCAATAGAAAAATGACAAAAAGATAGTCTGAAGGTTTAGCTTCAAGGCTCCATGACCATTTGAATTGCAAAAAACTGATGTAAATCTAACAAACCATGGCAAAAAGTGAAACTAACTCATAACAAACTCCAAAAATCCCCAACAAAAAGCATCCAATAATATACTTGAACAAGTAATTTTGCTCTCATGCTGTTACGCCATAAATTGAAACCAATCTCGCTACAAAACAAGAGTTTTGTATTTACTTTTCACAACGCTTCTGTTTGCGTTCCCGCAGCGCACCGGGCACAGAAATGGGCGAAAAACGTTTATTGCATTCTCATCAGCGATATTTCCCTTGCGGGAAAGTGCGCCAAGCGCCCCTCGAAACCTCGAAAACAATATTGCCAATGTTATTAAAATCATCACCGCCATCATCATCATCACAATCGCCATCATCGAGACGAGTGGAGTTTCTGCAACAATTGCCCGGAGGAGATTGAATATTGAGGATAAAATCATTCCCCTCTCCGGGGTTCAACGCGACCACTGCTAGACTTCAGGATTTTGAGTGGACGATTTCAAGGGGAAACGAGACGCTCGGGGTATGTATCACAGCAGGGAAAAACCTTTTACAACACGAAGGGATGGCGATGATGTGGAAAATTTAACACCATCCCCTTGCTTTTCTGCGGAAAACACACCATTCCTCAGAGGACCTCGACAACTTCAAGCCCTGGAAATTGATTTGACTTCTGATTTGCTTACCTGCTTCGCAATCGGCACCGAAGCCGGCTGGAAGTGCTCGGCGCACGTGAACACGTACACCGTCCGATCGTCGTCCCGCACATGCTCCAGGCAGAACTCGCCCGACGCAAAGATCTTGCCGGAGTCGGTCGTTACCGAGCCGGTCTGTTCCTGCAGCCGGGACTCCTCGAAAGCGCCCGCGATCGCGTGCTCCTTGCAAGCCGGAAATCCGTAGCTCAGCTCCACGTACGGGGAGTTTACGATGCGCGAATCGTACAGCTCGTGGCCGCGCGGCAACTTGGAGCAGGTCCGATTGCCCCGATCGTACGCAAAGTTGGAACCGCAGCAGCGCAACACAACGCTCGTCTTTTCCGGCGCCTGAAGGGAATCCATCTGACCACCGCCGTTCGTACCGTCGGCTGCCGGGGGTTCGGTCGGGCGCTCCGGACACACCAGGGCCACCTTCTCATCGATACAGTAGTCCGGTACGGGCACTAGCACGTGCTTCTGGTTGAGGAACAGTGACCCATTGCCCATCAGCGTGACCAGATCGACGGCGTACACGTTCGGCCGGGGGCAGGTGTCCGGTTGCTGCTGTTCGGCAAACTTCATGAACGGTGGTGCCGAGCCGAGATCCTTGTACAGTTGACCCTTGGCGGGGAGGAAGATGCGCGGCACCCATTTGGCTATACCGCCCGCCACGCACTGCCGCTCGGCCACGTTGTAGAACTCGCCCAGCCGGCAGCATTTGTTGATCCGGACCTCCTGGGGCCGAGTTCCGGCCAGCCCCGGGACGGCCAGCAGGACCAACCCGAACGCAACCAGCGAAAGTAGGCTGCACATTTTTGGTCAACGGCTGTTTTTCTTTGCCCGTGCTCTATTTTCCCGGCCCTTCAATCCGGTTCCGCACGCACTCTGTGGACGCACTCTTTTATAAGCAAAAACTAATCACACACTATCACAAACGATCAACCACCAGCACCACGTCCTACTCCTTAAACGCTGGAGTAGCGATGGTTGTCGGGAAGGCGCTTGTATTTTCTTTTAGTTGCGCGGGCGACTTTTCACTTCACGCGTGACACAGATCGAGCAGGGGTGAGGGAAAACCGGACGGAATCGCGACAATACAGCACAGTTACACACGCACGCACACACACACAAACGCAATGTAATAGATCATCAGTAGCATAAGCCACACGCAGCACGCAACGATTTCTATTTCCTCTTCTCGGGGTTGATGTGAGAGCGCGCGGGTTTTTCCTCTCTTTTCGTTTCGTTTCACTCACTGGCGTTATTTTTTTTATGCTCGCTTTAGGGATTTTCCTTCCCCGTGTGGCGGGTGCGTGTGATCGACTTACTTGACGATCTCATCGGCGCCCACGGTACACGCTTAAATGCTCTACACTTTCCACACAAACGATCGAGAATGGTTGGGTTTTCTCGGCCTTTTTCGCTTCCCCCTTCTACCCCACAACAGATGAGGGATGAATCAGACCAACCGCTTGGTGCGCGTATGTGTTTAGCATCGATCGCGTGCGACACTTGAGCAACCGGCAAGAATTCCTAAAAACGAGATAAAAATAAGTGCAAAAAACGGGAATCAGCAAAGAGATTACATCGATTAAACTAAACGACTACATGTGCAAAACAATGGCACGCTTTCTTCACTGTGCACTGTGCTAGGATTAGTTTCCGACCGTTGGCCAGCCACAAAACGCACGTATTTAGCACGCGTTGCAGCAGCGGGGCGACGGCAGTGCGCGACCGATCGTAATGCGCGCGATGCTTCTTCTTCGCGTGCACGTAGCCACTCACGCGCGCTGGGCAATAGTAACGCGCCGCCGCTATGAAACGACGGCATGTGACACAGCCGACTGGCATCCGTTTTGCGCTGCTGCTGCAGTCTTTGTAATTAGCACAGCGCGCAAGGGCGGGTGTATGCAAATATGCAAAACGAATGCACAAATGTGCATCGCGCAGTAATGCTGCGCACAAATGGCACAAAATGCAATGAATCGGATGGAGTGCTGCGCACCCGGTGCGGTGATGTTGGAGATATTAAACCAGGGGCAGAATGTACCGGGGCTAGACACGTCCACTGTGTGGCAAATTATGGATGATAGGCCATTGTGAGATGTTCATCGGTAGCTGTTTAGAAATGATTCATAGAGATGTCTTTAAATCCAGATCACTGTTGTTGAGTTCCTGTGTTTCATTTCGTTTTTTACCAAATTTAAAAGTGTACCAATAATTACGAGTGTTACTCAACATATCTATGGGTACAAGCTCAATTATATTCTTGACTGTTTCCTAGAGGATCAAGCAGAGTTAAGGCCTTATTAGACGGAGGAAAATACTGTCATTTCTCGATTGGCATTTATCTGTCAAACCAAGACTTTGGTCACCTTTCATATTTATTATTTAATTTATTGATTTTCTGGGCTTTATCCGAAAGAATCATTCGTTGTTTCCCATTTTAGTTGTTTTTGTGCATCATCATCACGAAATCCAATTCGCCCTATCGACGTTGGCAGAAAATATCTACTCGGGAGCAAATCGGAATTGAGCATGCCGAATTCCGATTTCCCGACTGGCATCTATCTGTCAAACCCTGCTTGAAGGATAGATTCCAAAATCGAATGAGAGTATTTTCCTCCGTCTAATAAGGCCTTTAGCGAAAATATTATTCTGAGATTTAGATTTCCCATTTCAATTCTGCCAGACGTAAGCTAAGAGAGCTCTCCAATGACTCAATTTCATTTTGTATCCTTTTAAACCCTCCGAATAACTTCTTCTTCTATTTGGCGTAACGTCCTACGCGGACATGCCAGCCTAAACAACAGGCTTTCGAGACTTAATTCATTACCACGTAGCCGGATAGTCAAAGCCTTGCTACGGTGGGTTGGTCCATTCTGGGCTTGAATCCATGACGGGCATGTTATTGAGTCGTTCGAGTTGACGACTGTACCGCGGGAACCGCCCTCCGAATAACATTTATTAGAATTTATCTGATAATTTTGAGCAAATGACTGACGAAATAGGAAAAAATAGAGACGAAATATATAACAAAAAGTTCATTAAGCTTGATATTTTGTATCCATTTGAGAATTTAAGCAAATTTCATCGTTTGGATACTGCAGTCTGTTTTGTAGTGAATTTAAACAAGCCATTAACTTTTCATTTCATCTGAACGCGACTTCTAACCATTTATAAACGAGTGAGGATGACGTTGAAGCCTCAAATGTTGTGTTTCATCAATAATTATTCAAAATTAAAATAGTCTTGTTTGCAAAAAATTGTGAGCCGTTTGAAGGTGTAAAACTGAGGATTTGCTTAGCGCGGTCCTATATCTGAATGTTCCTATCATCTTGACTCGAGAGCTTCTAATTTTGCTTCTACTTCTCATCCCAAATCATCAAAACTTCAACCTAGACATCCATCCCATTGAAGAGTACAATATCAGACTGGGATGGATCCTGCCCTAGTTCCGAAAACAACTTCACAGGATCGAATCACTGCTTTTAACAGAAGCTCTGAGGCCTATCCCACCATGACTAATCCTCAATAAATCACGCACGATGATACTTGAGACACTTGAGGTCCGTAGCGCCAACCATACGGTCCAATGATAATTATGATTCACATGCAAATGAATTTCTGCAAAATTGCATGATTCCATGTTCTTTGTGATCCGGCGCAAAGCACCGAACGATACTTTTGCCATTAACATCGAATCAAAAACGGGTATCCCGACAACTGCGTGGCACAAAATTGCACCCAGAAAATGTCTGATAGTGTGCATCAATGATTATTTGGTTCCTCGACGTAAATGTTATTGTTTACTTTATCGGTCCATCGATTGGAACTCCATCTTCATCGCAAGGGGCCAAAATCAGAGTATTTAACATTAAGGTACACATTAAGCTTTGACAAACATTAATGCCTCCCCAATATGGGCAAAGAATAAATACTCATAATAATACAGCCCCAAAAACCAGGGGTGTCCAAGGGGTCGTCCCGCAGGCAGCTGTATATTATTATGCGATCTTTCCCCAGCGCTCTCCCTCTCCAAGCCGTCCCATTAAGGAGGCAATTAAACTTAAGAATCCAATTTCGTCGATACACACATATTACCTGGCCTTCGAGGAGGGAAGAAGGACGTCGCTGTTGGACACAACAACAACGAGAAAAGCAGAAGCAAAAGTGATCTTGTGATCGGCACCACTGCAATTCCCACACCACACGAAAGGATGAGCGATCGTTAGCGGTCATTAAATCGGATCGCGATCGTCGGCGGCTCAGACGTCCCACCTCAGTCAAACGTCAAACCCCGCGAGGTTTTGGACCCGGTCGCCCGTGTCTCTGTGTGCGTGTGTACCAATAAACCGGTTTTTTATTCCTGATGATAAGCGCTCCTCCGATACATGGGCGCTCGAGGCTGGCGGGGGGAGAGATCGTTCGCGCCACCGTCGAAACAGGTTCAATCGTGCTCGTGGCGTGGAAAAACGTGGCGTGGACGTTACAAAACCGTTTTCTTACCCAAAAGGCCCGACTGATTAGCAATGCAAAAACCGTGTCACCGTGTGTGGTGCGTATTCTAATAAAGCATTCCCACTGGTACCACTACAACCGCGCCAAACTGGGTGCGTGTGTACGAGATGAAGCCAGTCGATCAGTAGTGGCCTTATCGCGTCGTTCGAAGGGAGATTGAGTGAGCGGGATGGACAGAAGCGCCAAAGATCGAACACCGCTGAACGGTGCGTAGAAGTGCGAAAGAAAGGCTCCGCTTGTTGCGTAATTTCATGCCAAAGATCATTATATTCTGTGCGCGCGCGTGTGTGTGTGTGTGCGCTCCACTGATGACTAATTTACCCATCAACCGCCCCATCGCCGTCGTCTTGATCATCATCCGAGGTGGAACAGAAAATCGAATCTAATTACTCAGCCGAAAATCTCTGTAAAGCAAGTCATGATCGTGAACGAACTTTCGCCTCCTTTTGGCCCTGCGCCATCTATTGTTCTAATGCGAGCGAGAGCAGGATCGATCAGAGGATCCATTTCTTACGCTCAAAGGGGTGAGTAATACGATCCGTCACACACACGCACACGATCAACTAGATTTCTTCATCTTGCGCTATTTTCAAGCTCTTCTCTCTTGTTGTTCGTCTTGTTTTTTTTTTTTTTGTTATACAGCCCAGTTCTCGGGTCTGGTCCTGAACCCGCACAAACGCACCAGCCACTATCAAAAGGGCGGCACTATCTCCATCTCCTTCTCACACTCCCCTTCCCATCACTCAACGTTCGAGAAGACGCGGCTCGAGAGGAACAACAATGACGCGAAACGCTAGAGTAAAAACAAAAACCTTTTGCCTGCTTGGATGATGCAAACCGGCACACTCACACACACGCACACAGGTAACACACGTGGAAGAGGGGAGAAGGGTGGATCGTAATGAAGAAATACCTTTCCCAGGGCTTGCCCATTCCCTTATGTTGTGCTTCCCCTTTACAAAGCGCACAGAACACGGACTGCGGTGAATTGTTTAGCTCGCTGCGTCTGCCATCTCTTTCTTCTGACAAGACATAGTACTGCTACAGGTGTGCAGCACCGTGTCCTCTTCCTTCTCTCTCTCTCTCTCTGTTACTCACACCGGCACCAATACTTTCGCCCTCGCGCCGATTGCGTCTATTTCTATTGTCGTGCTGTGTGCGAAGCGAACTCCGTAAACTAGAACTCTTTTGTTTCGAACGCACACAACCGGTTTTTGATCATTTGATGACATTCAAATACACTGAGCACACCTGTCAGGCGTACCGAAGGCGATCGGTAATATTGACAGTACAGTGCCACTTTCTTCCTCGAACTAACCCTTGATCCTTTGCTTGCTTCAATTTGCTTTCAACTGACAACAACAAACACGCAAAATGCCGGTCGCGTCGTGCAATTTTGTGCATGTGTGCGTGTATGTTTTTGCAGTGAAAGTTTGGCAAACGGGCCAGCGGATGAAGCGGCTCAAAACACACGCCACAAACACACACCTTTTTGCTGGAGCCTCCTTCCAACGGTTCACCTTCACGCACAATGCACCACCACAGTGACCACACAAAAACAACAACAAAAATACTGCACTGGAACGGCACTTTATGGTATGTTTTTTTTTTCACTTCTTCTCTATAACAATTTTCCTACCCCCAAACTCGGTGCATTTGCCAAACGGCTAATTTCCGTAAGCGCGCGCGCGAATCGAAACCCACCGTTGGGAGAAATCAAAATTTACGCAACCGCGAATGCCGGGATTGCCGTTTCGAGCGAACCAACGGGTACGCGCTCGCTCGCGTGTGTTAACGCTAGAAAAATAAGAAAGCGACTAAAGCGGAGAGTAACGCACCCGGGCACACAAGAGCGTACTAGACCCACCAACCGGGGCACGGAGCGAGTCGGTTGCACGCACACACCGACACGTGTGGCGCGCGTGGTAAACAAACCGCGTACCGTGTTCATCTGACACTTGCCTTGCTACCGGCAAGCGATGACAGTGTGTTAGTGTGTGTGTGTGTGTGTGTGTGTGGTAGCATAATTCCAACGAACTGTACGAAGCGGCAAAGGTGGCACAGACTTCGGATTGGAGTTGAGGGAAACTGCAGCACATTTCCAACGGTGGTGCTGTTTATCGTTATTTTTGCTTGAAAAAGGATTTAGTAAATGGGTTTATTAGAGTATAACTCATATTTAACTTTTACTGTTCATTTTTAGTCGTTTAATAAAATTCAGTTGGTCGAAAAACTCGAAACGAACATTTTAAAAGCACAGGTAAGCTATTATAAAAAATATAACTATTATAATTTAATGGTAAAAATAAATCAATAAAAATAATTTTACACACATCTAAATTTAAAAAAACAACAACAAAATCTAAATATCAAATATCGACCAGTCAGACCAGTGTCCATAATTTCAAAATTCTAAACATCCAATTTTATTCTTTTTTATAGATTTTAATATTTATCAATTCCACAATTTTTGTAATACTATCACTAAAATTGCAAGCAATTGTTCACTATTTATTCTAAAATTCCGTTTCTATTTCGCATTCGATGCCGTTTCCCTTAAGACGATCCGAAGGCATTCGACTTCGGATTTGGTCGGGTTTATGCTGCCACAGCACACGCACACATGCAAGGCGCTCACCTTTGCCGGCAAGTGTCAGAAACGGTTTGTTTACCACAGTTTTTCAACTGTGTGCGTGTGTTACAATTCTATTGCGCGAAACAACAAAGTAACGTGTTTTCCGTGCGTTATTTCAAATTAGAAAAAAACGAATTTTTAGTATTTAAAAAATTACTTTTATGCGTGTCTTTATGAGCCAAGTGAAATACATGTTTTGTTGGAGTTTATTTTTAGTTTCAATCTGACTTTTTAACATTGCGTTCATATTTTGAGGCCATAATGTTGTAAAACTTGCGAAATGTTAGCTCCAATGCATTTTTATTTGATTTCGCGCACTGTTATACGCCATGCATCACGCCACGAGCATGCTGCATACCCCAGCCGCAAAATCGGGTTTTCGCCGCGATTTTCGACCAAGCGAAAATAAAAATTATGCCATTTGTATGGGGCGAACACACACACACGAATTATGGTTGTTGATTATGGGTGGGAAGATTATGGTTATGACTTCTGTTTCACTCTCGCTCACAGGCGATGATGTTCCGTCGCTTTCTCACCAAGTTATTGGCGCAAATCTGTGGTTGTTGCTGCTCTTTCTCGCACGTGAGGCAGTTTTCTTTGTCCTTGTTTTTCCCGTGTGTGACATTGGCTGCGAATCCTCTTGATGCCTTAAAGGAAGTTATGTTAATTAAAGGGTAAATTGTTAGATGCAATGGCTCTGGCACACCAAATGATGTACCAATTCGTGCACGTTTATGTGCCACACTGCACCTAAAGCGTTTTGTGACTAGCACAACCACAAACACAGTATTATGATGTTTGTAGATTTGGGACATATTTTGGTAAACTTTTTATGCGGTTGAGGAACAATTAAATTAAATGCCGCATATTGTATACCCTTTAATCCAAACGGCAATCTGCTGCAATCTTTTTATCGTCACTCTGGTGCTCTCTTCGACCAGCGCCCCGACTCATTGAACGCATGCTGTGATGAGACCGGTTCCTACGAGACCGGACGAGATCGATTCTTATCCAGACCATTCCGAAGATAGCAAGAACCGACTATCCGATAGCGTGATTTTAGTAAGGTTAAGAAGTCGTTTCAGCCCTGTCTACAGCATTGTTCGTTACGTCAAAGAAGAAGTAGAAAATTTGTACGGGAGGTTATGAGCTTGCAATGCCGCATGCGGCCTCGGCACGAGGGGGATGGCGAAATAACCTGTACAACAAAGAGAGCAGGGAGATGGCAGGGAGCTGTGGGGTCTTATCGGCCACGGGCTGCAATCGACCAAGTGATTGCGCTGGTATGTGGTCAGCGAGTGCGCTAGGTAGTTCGGCAGGCGCCAATCCGACCCGTGGGTGCAACGAGTTCGAGTCGAAACAAATGAACTGGATCGTTTACGGATGGTTTCGACAAAAAAAAGGATTACGAAGGATCCTTCCTCGGGACCTCTCGCGGCCACTTAGTTTGGTTTGGCCTCTGGTTAATCCGCCCCTGCCCGCACCTCATTATTGTTTGCCTTAAGGCTTACTGCAAATACAGTTTACATTTGTTCTTCTAAACTATACTAGCATTATTGAACAGCAATACGAAAGAAATGGAATGGGAAGGAAAGAAGGAGAAAGGGAGTAAATAAATGGGGAACTAACGAGAGCGGAAGGGAGCGGAGAAGCAGGAAGGGTGATAGTCGAAGAGGTGAGATGAGAAGATGAAAGCGGGGATTGCGTGTAATAGCGTTAACTGTTCCGAAGCGATGATGGGTTCTAAACAATGGGGGACGAGAGCGAAGCGAACTGGAGGGAGCATACAGGAACGGGGAGGACATACAGGAAGGGATCAACATGCATTTTTTTAAGTCGTTTTTCTTCCTTCTGTATTGTCCAAATTGTACACATCAATCTTATGAGCTGCGGATCGTACAAAGCTTCTTCATATTTTTCTTATTTGACACAGCAACCATTGCTTTTCTGTCTCCCTCAGCCACTCCTTTCTTCTTCTTGGCGCAACGACCTACGCGGTCATGCCGGATAGTTAACCGTTGCTACGAGAGACGGTCCATACGAGGCTTGAACTCATGGCGAGCATGTTGCTAAGTCGTACGAGTTGACGTGACCTGTTACTAATTAGTTTACCCATAGCGAGACAGGCAGTCCTGGGCCACTAGGATCAAACGGGGCTTGAACGCAGGACGGTCATGTTGTTGTGTTGTGTTCGGGTAGTACGACAACGAGGGGCAGCTAAATCTAACCAAGCCATCCATAAAATGCGGGGACGCGTGGAGCAGCTTTGTGCGTGAAAGGATCGGCTGCATCACCGGCATTTGAGGCTCCCGGGGGCCGTTCGCCACAGCCAATCCCCGAGCGCAGCCGCATCGACTATGTATGCAACATAAACGCCACTTACGCATCCTGCGTCAATCGCCAGGACAGTGACGGGCTAGAACACAACTTTTTATGCCATCCTCCAGGCAGCGACATGGCCGCGCAGCACCATCCGCAACGATGATGCGTCTCCAAAAAAGGCGAGAGAAGGAGCAAGCCAGGCAACGCGAGCGATGCATGCGTCAGCCAAGCCGGGGCGGGTCGCTCCTCGCTTACAGCATCGAGCGAGAGGCGGGGGAGACGTTTCTTTTTCTCTTCCGAACAATAGACCCCGATAATTAGAATTAAAAGGGTACACCATGGTCGGTAAATCCTAACCTTCAATCCGGTGGGAGGGAGAGAGGGAGGGAGGGAGGGGTGGGAGAAGACTGGAGGGTTTGTACATTATTGAAGAAAAAAAAAAATGGAAAGACAATATGTGTTCAATGAAATCCCTCATTTTAATATTTGACCTTCCGTTGACATTAACTAAGCATTGGTTGGCTTAACATGAGCGGACTAGTGCATTGAATGTTTGAATTATTATTATTATTTTTTTTGCACAAGTGCAACTAACTGCACTAACAAATAACATAAAACCAGTACGAAGCATGCATTCAATCGATCCGGAAAATAGCTCGAACGGTAAATCGATTCCATCCACACGACAACTTGCGCGTTGATCGAATCCAGATTCGAACGACGGCGCTCTAGCCAACGCGCAATGCATCAGCAGCCAAAAAAAAAAACGGGAAGGAAAAAAACAATAACCCCAAGTCAAGCGCGCTCATACAAGGTCAAGCATTCGCCAATAACTGCTGGGAAAACGAAGGAGGTGGGGAAGGACGTCACTGAAAACGCGTATGATCTGGTAGAACGGATAAAGAAGACAGAAGATAAGCGATATCACTCCCACCACCATCATATGAACAGCTGGTGTGATCGCAACTACCGACCAGGAAGGAGTAAGGGGGAGGGCAAGATTCATTTTTTCTACCCATCCATAAAATTTATTTTTTGTGGCTGCTATTCGATACAACAACCCTGGGAAATCTGCCACAATTTTTGCCATAAAACCCGTCTAAAAAAGTTCGCTTGGTCGAGTAACCTCTTAAACCGGACGTCGTGTGGACGTCGGGTGGACGTCCACACGACGTCCACACGACGTCCGAAATCTTCAATTTTGCGGCTAGGGTATGTAGAGCGATACACCCTGTGCTATATCGATCTTGCATACAACGTACAAGCACTTTCACAGAAGGAGTACAATGTTTCATGCAAGCATATAACACCAGTGAATGTAACGCATAACGCATTGTCCAGCAAAGAGGCGTTACTTTTTTGTCCCGAGCGCTGGGCAGTACCAAATAGAATTAGTGATAGTGACGTCATTTTAGTTTTTTTTATAATTGCTTTTTAAAGTAATCAGTTCATTTCGTCATATTTATTATTATACTATGTTTTAAAATTAGTTTCTATTTTTGATGAAATTTTGCAAATCTTGGAAAGCATAAATGATTATTTCCAAATGTTTATTACAATATATAAAAAGGACATATTTACGATTCGACGATACATAAAAGCCTATATTTGTTTAACTCTATTTGAGTAGAAAATGTTCGTAAATCATCCATTTCGCCTTAACCACAGCTGCCTCAGCACAATCGCCCAATTCAATATCCTTTTCCGTCAACTCCTTCTACCTTCACGTCTCCCCGTTGGCACGCATACTCATTAACGCAAGCTGACGCCGGAACGGTTTACATTATCGCTATAAAGTTAATTGCAAATCAGTTGTGTGCCTTGACTTCTCCCACCACCTACGCCGAGCTAAAGAAAATACCTATTGCTTTTTCCCCTGTTGGCACAACGTTTACGACCAGACACGTACACACACGCACACACGGTAAACAGAGAGCAACGTGTTTATCGGTCGGTTTTCCGGCTGCATACAGCAAAACCTTACTATCGCCCTTCTACTACTGCTTCAACCGAGGCCTTGTCATTTTCCCAGAACAAATAATTCATATTCGGTAATGAATTCTCTCGAGAGGACGTACGATTACACAGTGCGGTGACAAACACGGTACAAACCGTCCCAGCCCAGACTAGAGGCACTTTAACGATGCACACAATATGCTGCCATAACAAATGCTGCTCAGAGCTGAACGTACGCGGCGCTCAATCGACAACGTTCGAGTATCGATTCAAATTTTTGTATTTTCTCAATCCCCCTTTTTTACGAGTTGTTTTCCCTACCCCTTGAACGATGGCGCACAATCACGCCAACGGTTGATGAAATTCACTTTCCCTTGAAAGGTAACTCAATTACACATTGAATTGACGCCCCGAACTGTCCTGTTCCGTGCTGCGTCGTCCCACACACACGCAACAAACCACTTCCCCCCGTAATTCCATGCTGCTGCACCATCTAAAGTGCATTATTGCTTATGACGCGCTCATTTGTTCGTGGGTCGAGTGCAACAACCTAAACCTGTGTAACCTCCCGCTGGGTCGAACGTCAAACCGTTGCCGCTGTACCGATTGTTTGCAAACCCGAAACCCCGTCCGGGACGTCGTCCTTATCGTACACAAACAGCAGCTCAAACAGCATGGCTCCCCTTAAAAAACGTCCCAAAAAACCCTCCCAAACGCTCGTTTACGCAGCCGCCCTGAAGTGACACAAACATGCTGGACGAAAAAACCGGGAGGGTGCGATGCAGCAACCGGCACCAGGTCCTGGAATCTTTCAACATCTCGGGCAAAGCCGGGTGCGAGATGGTAATAAAATAATTCTACACATCAAAGTCTAAGGTTGGGGTGAAATGGGCGAAGTCATTCCTCCCGACGAACGCAAAACCGAAGGGCTGACCCGTGCGAAAACGTCAGACTGTGTTTTAAAAAAACACGTCTTGCCCGTGCTCGCTCACTCACAACTTGTCTGCTGCATGCTGTAACGAGCCCTCGTTGCCTTGGTAACTACGCACCGAACCACGGAATGCGTACGATTTTCATTCATACGGCAGCACAGAAACAGTAGGAAGTACGCGCGCGCCTGAATGGTAGGCAACACGGGCAACAGCATCTCTTCGCTGTCGTCGCCTCGCCCGTCAGTTTCGGTTCACCCGTCCTCGTGTGCGTGTGTGTCGTTATCAGTGCGCCTGTATCAGCGATGAATTTGTGCAGATTGTTGGTGATTGGTGCTGCAGAGTAAGGGACAGCAAGCCGGATCATGCTGAAAGTGTGATAAAGAAGGTTGTGTTTCGTAACAGGTGAATGAAACACTCCCGCAGACAGAACACCATTACCCGGTAAGTAACGAATCCGTAAACAAATGCTCATCACTTTCATCGGGAATCATCACGAAAGAATGCGGAACATGTATGTTGAGTTCCGTTTCTGCCCACACATTGACATGGCCACCGTGCAGGGAGGCCAGGCAGGCTGGGAAGTTTTTCTTAATGGGCAAACAAGTGTTCTAAATTTAAATCCACACCGTCCCGGTGTGCTTGTTATGATAGGTCTCTATCTCTCTCCCTTTTTATTCTTTTCGCTTCCTCTGAGAGGTTCATTCCAGGAACGTGTTTGATCGAGAGTGCTTGCTTCTTGTCTGAGGAAGTTTTCAAAGCATGTTTGTTTGTGTTTTGCACTCCTACGCTGTACACACATGTTTTCTCACTGAAATGCTTTAGTTCATTAGGAAAAATCTGTTTCCTCAAAGACGATATAAAAGTCCACCAAACATGACACGTTTTAATGTTGTTTGTGTGTTTCTTGGCAACATCTTAATGGTGAACAATGTGTCTGCCATTCGTGAGATGTGTTGGAATAAAAAAATCCTCATTTAAATGGTCATTCTGAACCATCAAAGCACGTCCACTTGATTGATTGTCAAAAGTCAACCAGTGGCGTTAACGCATTCAATCAATCAGTAGCAGACACTAATCTCGTTAGAAATCTTTTCTCAAGAAGTAGGATAAGAAACATATAGTAGGCTGAACATACATTAGCACCAGCAACATATTTTCACTTTCATTCGTATCGTGGAACGCACAGGAAATGCACAGTGCGAGACCTCGAGTCGCCACCATGCGAGTTTCGACCGCAGTGTCGTCATATTGTCGCGGCACGTGCCACACACTGATTGCCGGGGTGAACGGGACACGAAACAACAATCTTAATCCCAAATCCTGGGAAGAATACGGCAAAGAAAGACTCTCCTCATAATAAACGGTAGCCACAAACTGATCATAAAGCATCAGCACCGTTTCCTTTCCCTCTTCTAAGCGCATACGACCCTGTTCCCGGGGAGTCACGTGCACGAGTTGGTGCTAAGATTTATGAAACAGAAATGCCATTAGTTTTGTCCCACTTTCTCATCCAGAGGGGGTTGTCTCCCGGTCTTCCTTTCGTTGTATTCTGATATTCGGAAGGAAGAAACTGAAATTGAGGGATTGGTAGAAGGTAGAATACGAGCCCCAGAAAATCCGAATGAAGAGATCATAATATTTTATTGATTTAGTGGCGTGGTGTTTTGGTTTCACTTCTGCTTCTAGCCACTTCGTTCGCCACATTCAAAACAATAGCTTCTAAATGATCCCGAGGGACACAATCCAACCGGGAAGCGATTCATAAAAACTCGCAACAAACAAACCGTCTGGCACTCCGAACAATGCATCCCATTCTCCTATTAATAGGAGCTCCCAAGCTCACGCAGATCACGCAGATGACGCATCGGTACGTATTGTGGCGTGATCAAACGATACCCCTTTGATTCCTGCGCGCACTGGGAGAATCGTGCCACGAATCGTTAATTACCCCCCTCTCCGTCATCCCCAACCAGTGAGCGTTCGATCGGGTGCGATCGATTCCAGCAATCGACACTGCTCATAACAATGGCGACAACGATAACGCCAATAAATCCAACGAAAACACTCCGTTCCTGGCGGCACAGGCGGGATATATCCGTTTCAAAAACAACAACTACTACTACCGCTTGCGTGTAGTTTGCGGCGCCTAAATCTGTTTCTTAGCACACCAACAAACACACCCTGCAGTACATAATCGAATGCCATCTTTGGGGAGAGAACATTGCGATCACCTGCACCCGCTGCCAGACGTACCAGACTGGAAGAGCTTCGGTGCTTCGGTATGGAATACTTAATCGGTTGTCAAAGTGTTATACGCCGTGACTACTAAGCAGCAGATTGGAGGGAACGGGCATATGTCATCACCAGCTGAGTATCTGTGTGTGCGTGTGTTTATTGGAGCTTCCCTCACAGTGCGCTCAGTCTACCAAAACTGGTGGTATTGGTGGTGCTATTAATTGCCGAAAAAAACACTGCCAAATATAAACATTGAAACCGTGCCTATCGTGCCTCTCCAAAAAAGGGTCTTCGGTGGACGTCGTTTGAAATTGGAAGGGAATCTCGCGTGCACTAGCTAGGTACGATCGGAAACAGGCAGCGATAAATCAGTGGCAGCTCGTTCAGCATTACAGCGAAGGAGATTTGCCTAATCCAACCGCTGTCGTTGACATTGATCGTGCGAGAGATTTATTGGACACGAAGGAAGTTGTTTGGAATGTTATCCCGTGCAGAGCTGATCTGTTTGCATTCTATTGCATCTGTCGTTGGATTCACGTGCATGGGAGATGAATCAGAATTGGTAATTAAATGTATATTAGTCATCATTCTGCTGAAGCATATCTCACTCATCAGCTGACTCCGTAATAGTTGTGAGTTCCCATTTTAGTTCCTCCAGCTTGTACAAAACGTTTCCCCCAAAAACGTTCTTAATAGCCTAGCTTAGTGGACAAACGTACCAAGCGGGACAGCTGCACTTTGCATACAGTGTCGCCTCTTTCAACACTTTCCCAATGGTGATGGGGAATGCAAAACACTATTCCCTTAACGATTCTAGCAAAAACTGCCGTTAAACCTAACCAAATAAAACGCTCGTAATCTCCCACGAAGATCGCCCACGTCACATTTCCGGCACCGGCCTGGAACGAGGCCCAAGAACAAGTGTCACCAAAGTGGTACGGGAAGTGGATTCCCCGATGGACTACGCCAAACACACAAGCACACGCCAAGTTCGGCTTCTTGGCATGCCCCACAGCGAGGGCGTTGGCATGCAGGCAGACAACCCACCAAGGAGTTTTTCGTCGCACTAATTGCACTCCACACCGTGTGCTCGAAGCATTCAAATATATATTTTTAACCCAAAGAACCGAAAGAATCCGTTCTCTCTAGGTCCGTTCTGGGTCCGGCCAGGGGGGGGGGGTGGGCAACTGGGCACTGAAACTGCACCACCACGCGTGACAACGAGCTAAAAGACTTCTTCTAAAAATGCATCTCCTCTCCGCGGTGTGTGTTTCGCTGCGTACGCGGAAACGCACCACACGAACGGCCGCTCGTGGGAAAACCGGCTTCGGAGTGCAGTGGGGACCCGCCAAACGGCATTGCCTTATTTGTGGTACCGTCTGGTGTGACGAATGTTTGGGCCTGCACCAGCAACACAGCTGGTAAAACGCTTTCTTGAAGCTATTCTGTTTAATCATTTGCTACAGATTGCAATGGCAGCTTGCTTTGGCGAGGGGAGAACGTCTTGATAAGATTACATTGACACATTGTGTGTGAGGTACGGTTGAATGTTAATTTAGGATAAGCCTTTGATATCAATCAAAACCATCGATTAAAGGTAAGGAGTTTCTTTTTTTAAACTTTGTCACACGACTAATGCTAGAAGTCGTAAAAAAGTCGCACGCGACATGCATTTAAGTATGCAGGGGTTTTCTGCCCATCATAAGATGTGGTAGTCAGTTTTGAGATTTTGTATTTTTATGTTTAAAACATGTTATCGTTTAGATCATAAACGCTATCGGGAAAAATGATTGAGATGTATAATAAACATCCATATTTGTTTTAAGCTTAAAACTAATGTATATAAATTCAATAGCTATACAGTCTTTCCCGAGTTACGCGAATAATGCTTTCTCGAGACATTCGCGTAACTCGGATTTTCGCGTAAGTCGAATATCACGTTTTACAGCAAAAATATACTTTATTTTTCATGATTTTTTTTTGAATTTAGTTCATTTATGCTATTTATTACTTATTTGATGCAATTGATGTAGAAAATTCGGTTATTTCTGACTTTTTAGTGATTTAAAACTTTTAAAATATTACAAATTATTTTTCATTTGACCAATGATGGAGAAAATTGTACTGATTTGGCTTCTGAACTGTCAAAAATAAAAATTCGTGTAACTCGAATTCGCGTAACTCGAGTGTCGCGTAACTCGGGGAAAGACTGTAGTGTATTGTACAACTTTTTTCATACACGTTGGATATTACCCAAATAAGAACCAATCAGATTAATACCAAATGAATGTTTATAATTTACTCTAACAATTTAAATTTTTTTTTTTTAATTTAAGTTGACTGAAACTCAGTGGACATTGGACAACAAATGATGACGCCAACAACATACATTTTCAGTTAAAAAAATGATCAGTTATACAGATGAAAAAGCAGCTCTGCCCTCAAAGCATCAAATTTAAATTGAGTACAACTAGAATGAAGTCAAATTTTTTGAAATTCCAAATTAAATCGTTTTGTTTTTTAAAAGAGGTCTTGTAATTTTATAGTTTCTGCGAAACGTTTATATACTCTTTGAATCGCTTAGTAAATTTTATTAATTTTAAAAGTCCGAAAACATGTAATTATGGAGTCAATTAGCAGCCCAAGATAAAGAATATGAAATAATTACATAAATGAACTAAATTTAATCAAAAATCACGTATATTTTTTTAAATTAATCAAGTATATTTTGGCTGTAAAACATGATACTCAACTTTCACGAATATCCGAGCTACGCGAATGTTTTCGGAACGCATTATTCGCGTAACTTGGGGAAAGACTGTACTCAAGATAAAAATGGTCTGTAATTTCTAAACTAAACGTAAATAATCATGGAATTTCCTTTTGCATATATTTGTTTAATTTTTGCTATATTTTGAATTAGATATGCGAAATGTTGTGCTAATTGAACATCTAAACAAAGTCGTTATGGTATTTGATTTGATAAGTAATGCTCCTGATATACATGAATAAAATGGTGCCAATAAACACATTAAACCCATAACTAATATGAATTTTTTGAAAACCCATAACTAATATGAAAGAATTGAAAACCATACCTTCATTTTCGTTGTTACTAAACACATTCCAATAAGGTTAACAAATCGGGAAACCCCTGCCATTTGATCAATACGATCGAGCAGCGATTTACCGGAAGCGCCGCGAAACAGTCACCCGAACGGCAGACAGAACGCGCGGGATGGAGAGGACAACAGGGGCCGGGCCGCATTACGAGCGCTGCTCCCTAGTCTTGACATCGCATTGCCCCAGCCCCCAGCCGCGCACACTACACGCGGTCGACGCGACGTTGTTCGCGGTGCAGAGCAGCAGTCAGTCTATTCCGGTCGCTGTTCTAGCATGGACGGCAGTGGTAATCAGTGCTAGCAGTAGTAGTAGTGGAAGCATTTTTAAAGACCAGCAGCAACTGCTTGCCGTGGAAAATGCTGCGTGTTGCTCTCGGGGCCGGCTTGCAGTCCTCGGTGTCGAACTGCGTGAACCGCGTGTGTCTGGTGTGCTGCTAGTAGCAGTCAGTGTGGCGTGTGCGAAAGTGGCAGTGGGCCGGGAAAAAGCCGCGAAAAAATTTACACACAAAATAGGTGATTTCAAGTGGCAGTGATTTTATGTTTTACTGTTTGTTTGGTTTTCTTTAAAAACCCGTTGCGTGTGTGGCGTTTGTGGAGAGGAGAAAAATTGATACACCGAGATCGAGATAAAGTGATCCAGCAACGGTTGGAGGGTTTTAAAAACTGCTGCACTGATCGTTGAGGTGAGAAGAAGGGTAACAACGTGTGGAAGGCAGCAAATCTTGTCCTCACCAGAATATTATTAAAAAACACAACACAACATAATGCAGTTCTCGTAGTTTTCGCAAAAACAGTTCGCTTATCAAAACGAGTCATAGAGTTGTTTGAAAATGCCACAAAACATGAATGAAATCAAACTCACAACATTTGTGCTGTGAAACATTTACAAAGCCGCACACTTCCAGCAGCGAGAAGAAAATGGCGTTTAAAATAGATCAGCATCCCCCCCCCCCCCCCCCCCCCTTGGCTCCATCGATCTTCTATCGATCATTATCGCCAATTGTTTAGATCGCTGCCAGGCAAGCCGTCGTTTCGCGGTGTTTTATTGGATTACGCGTTTTTGTAAACAGAAAAAGGTACTGCGCGCGTGTTTGTGATTTTGTAGCCATTTTTTCGGCTTCTTTGCAAAGCCATTTGATTGGAAAGAAACAGCTTGGTTTGTGTGTGTGTGTACCAGGTGAAAAGTACTTTAAAACGTGACTTTTTGTTTCGCTTTTTTCTTAAAGGACTTTAAAGTGCAGTTTGTCGCTTGTGCATAGTGACTTGTCGGAGCTGGTTTAAATTAAACTCTACAAGTTTCAATTAACCATGGTTTGTGGTTCGTTTTGCACCGCCACCGTGTATCTGATATCGACTGTGACGGTGAACACCAAAGACTGTGTATGAGATAATCAACCAATAAACACACTCTCTCTCTCCAGCGATGATTCCATCGTGACAGGATGCTGCTGCTTAATGTTTCCTGGGATTTCCAACCCAATGTCCTCAATTTGATTAAATAGTTGGGTTTTTTTATATGCATGTTCAATCGATACCAATTTAAAACTAATCAATTGCCACACACGCACTGCTTCTACAACCTTGCAAAAATATCCGCGTCTTCGCAAATGACTCAATGGAATTGTCTTCCCAAATGACCCAATGGTAAAATGTCAACCATTACCACCATTCGTCATGCAACTGGTCGGAACCGTTTAAAAAGCGTGCAAACCGCCGACTGTTTTGGAAATAACACCCCTGGCGCGGAACAATTATTGCCTGCCGACGGTCGCAAAACAGGAGACCCAAAACAGCACTCTATAACTGGCTACAAAGTTTCGGCCTAATGATCACCCTTCCTTGCAGTTTGCAGAATAAAAAAGAGCCAATACACGCGCGTGCGGTGGCTGTACAACCAAGCAAATTGGTTTTCACTTGTGGTTTTGATTGACGAAATATTAGCGCCGCGCAATGTCATTTAAAAAGAACGGAGAAACAAACCACAAACACGCGATTGAACAACAAGTTGTGCCAGCAGAAAAAAAAAACTCATCACGATGATTTAGTGACACGCCACAGCGAAGCGAGAGGCTGGCTGCGTAAGGTTTCCTTGCACGTCATTGAGATCTTGTCCACAAAACACAGAAAGATCGCACGCAAGATTGGAAATAAGTTCATAAGTTCTCCAATGATCGCAAAACAGGTGCACCTTCGTTGGCCTCCATTTAGACCCCTCACGGGGGTAGGCTCCCGAAAAAACCGCAACCATCTAGCGCTTATTATGAAATATCTCCGCGGACTCTCTGCCACAGCGTAACCACAGAAATGTAGATCATCTGTCAATCGACTTAACGACTCCGGAGCAACTCCGAATGATGACGATCGGTCGAAAACGTCACACGACTGAGTCGCTTTCTTGGAGCCAGCTACCCACTTTTTATGGTTCCAACAGCTTCGCTCGCCCGGGTTGGCTGTCACGTTTGGCTGAGAGCACTAGCGCAATAGTAGTTCTATAAATAATCCCACTTTTCCCGCTCGATAGTGGAGCTAGAACGCTAACTTCAACTAGCAGCAGAGTGATGGACGATATGGGATCGCGCGCTCAGGGTATTCCCATTGCCCATTCCATTCCAGGGTGAACGATCAGATGTCGAAGAGGCTATTTGGATAGATTTGTTTTTTTTTTCTCCTTCTCCCATATTTACTTTTGGAGAAAGTCAAAGGAAGACGTTGATAGCATTCCCGTAGCAGGACGTATCACGCGAAGGTGTCGGCTAAGCTGTTCAATTAAGTCACCCTCGCTCGCTGGCCGACCTTACAGGGTCTCACACATCTGTTTCGACTCCATCGGCGTCGATGCAGTTGACCATAATTGATTATATTCTCAGCCGTGCCATCCAGATATTCCGACCCGTGCGTGCGTGCGTGCGTACGGTGAGAATGTTATTCTAATTGAAAGGCGAACCACTCCTCTTCCAAACGGTGAAACAGTGGAAAGAAGGCAAAACTAAAGGTTCGGAAGATGCGCTGGTTTGTGTCATTAGTGCAGCTTGTGTAAACAATGTACGCGTACGCTGATGTATGTTTTAAATACAAACTCCCACAAGAGAGAGAGAGAGAGAGAGGTTTTTGGAGGTACTAATTAATTATTTTACGCCCGACAAATTGGGTCCACCAGTGAAACTGTGAAAAGAGATTATTTTCAGAATTTGTGTGTGTTTTTTTGTATGTCCTCCACGGGCATAGGAACTTCCAGAACAGACATAAAAAGCATCACATTCTTGTCAAGTTCATGGCACTAATGATGCACACCAGCCAGCTGATCGACATTGGACATGGTGCCTGCACACCAGCAACCAGCATTCATTAATTCTCTGCATTCTTTTCCCTTTCTTATCAATTTTTTCAGAATTGACAACGTCAAAGTCGCAAAAAACGCACACACAAACAAACAACAAACCCGGGGAACAAACGTGTGCCGCCAATGTCGTGCAACCCTGGTGCTGGGCCTGCTGGCGGCACGACAACCATGCCAAAGCGCCTCTTCTTCGCCTTCGCTGAGGTTATCACTCTCCGGCTGAACGAAGCTGGCATACGCCAGTGAGGCATACGATTTGTCGCCGTCAAACGGGGACGCATCTGTTCTGACCACCCGCGGGGGTAACTGTGGATGAGTGATCTGGTGCCTTTGACTTTGACGCAGGATTGAAGATGTCACGCGGGCGAGTTTAATGGACGGCTGGAGAGCAAGGAAATGTAAACAAGAAAGTCTTCCTCATGGGGAAATATGACGGAGACCAGTTCCTTGTTAGATAGTCAAGGAAGTGTGTGCAGTTTTGTCAAGCAAGCGTTCAGATGATACTGAATCATCTCAAACATACAAAGAATTGGATTTGTATTTCGAAGGCAATAGCGACGCGGGATTAAGATACAGGGTTGTGTATGCACCCCAACGAATAGACTCCTTCGCACCAGTCAGGCGCACTCTTTATCAGCTAAAACAGTGCATTTGGTTGCAATTAATACATACCGCCCTATCGCACCAACCGCCTTATCGGATCGAAGATAATGAAAACCTCAACAAAGTAGGCTGTTTCACCTTCCCAGACAACTACGATGCCATAACGCCGTCAACTGCAAATAAAACCAAACGTGCCAATGTGACGAAGCACAGTAGCCATCGACCGTACACCGTATCGTATCCAAAGAAACCTCCAAAAAACAACGCTCTCACAACCCTCCGGTGCTCCCGGTGCTCCCTAAAACAATGACCGATTCGCGCAAACCGATGCCACCGGCCAGGATAGTGCCCGTTCATCGGGGGAAAGCCACAACCACCACCGAACCCGACACCTGTCAGCGAGCCTGGATGGAAAGTGATAGACCCGACCGGGTCCCGCCAGAATCGGAACGGGAACCGTTCCTTGGCGCCTCGGGCGGTTCGGACGGTAGCGAAACTTCCAGCCTGGAGTGTGAACGGCTCTGCACGGCGCAGGTGTTCCCGAAGAAGGCGCGCATTTTCTCCATCGATCTCGAGCGTGGTGGTGGCGGCCATGGCAAGACGAGCGGACAGGTAACGCCGTCCGGGTCGGTCGGGAGCGGCGACTGTACCAGTAACGATGATTCTCACAGCGATGCCAAACTGTGGGCCGGTGGGCCGACGAACCGAAAGGCGAACCGGCGGAAGCGGAAACGGCCGGCGAGTCGGTTGCTCCAGTTGTGTCAGTGCTGTCCTTGGACCGTGCCGTGGAGTCTGCTGATTGTCAGTGCCCTGCAGGTAAGTTTTGATTTTTTGATTGTGGTGTGATTCGGTACCGCCTAAGGCACGGGCCGCGTGGCCTCGTTGGTTTTTTTGTGGTTTTGGAGGTGCTGCCTTGAACGCGTAAATTAGTTTATTAAACACTTCGGGTTAGAGGTGACGGTTTATGAATCATCGGCTTTTTTTGTGTGTGGCGGTTTGACCCAGATGCCAATCAGAAATGCTCAGTCTAGCTTGATAAGCTAACATTTTGATAAGCCTCCGTTCACTTTTGGTTTAACGACCCAACGGAATTTCTTGATAGCTATGTTTACGATTTGCAGACAATCTTGCAAAGCTACTGTATTATCGTCCTCTTCTTCTATCTACCTTACAAAGCCCCTTTTTTCGCGAATGATAAACACCATCAGTCCAACCCTTTTCTTTGCTAACGTTCGCTTCTTCCGGTCAAACTTCCCTATACTAATGCCCAGATCAATCAACCAGCCCAATTCAGTCCATTCTTAGCACATATTTCGCACATATGTACAAGACGCTGCATATCGATTTTTTCTTTGCGCTGATTTTTCCCTCGAATCCCTGAATCTCCCTGTACCACATGTACCGCAGCGCCACTTGTCTTCAGCTGTTCCCGGTCAAATGGTTTCACTTTCACCCGGCTTGGGTGGGCTCTTGTTACGCTTACGTGTGTACGAAGTGAAAAGAACATTAACCTAGAAAAGCGTTCCAGGGAAGTGAAAAGGACACAACGCTCACGCTTGGTTTGGTTTTGGTTTTGGCACGGAACGAAAGGGAAGATTCGGATGGCGAAAAAATCGATTGGCAAGTCCGAGGTAGTTCCGGAGCGCCAGGCTAGAAGGGTGTGGCAGTTTACGCTTGTATGTTCAGGAATGCTGTTTTTTTCTATTTGGGAGCCACTCATTCCCCTATCCGAGACACACTGGCACCGTTGGGGGGACTGATAAATTGTTGCAGCTTGATGCGCTAACAAGCCAAGATAAATGAGTCATTAGAGCGTTAGGGGAGAAAAACCTGATTACGTCGCGTTGGCTTGCTGTTCTTTGGCGCATCGATTCGCCATTGTAGCGCAAGATTGACGGCACCAAAACAAAGCGACACTAAGCCCTCAATTAGAAGCTATTTTCTAGCCATTTTCAGAAACAGATTGTGTGACATAATAACCCCCCGATACCAACGGCACTATCGAACACCAGAGCATTAGACCTTGCCCTTCGCACGGGGAGTCTTGTTCTGTGGAGGTCAGCCTCCTTTGCGTCATTTGCGCCGAGATTTACGTCCCTACGGAAACGGGACGGACTGTTCCGAGTCTATTAATTTATTTAATCTATGTTACGCATTGCACGCCGGATGATTCGTACCGAGTGCTTAGGCGGCGTTGCATTGTGTTTAGTCAAGCGAAGATGGTCGCTACGTATCGACGAAGAGTGCGTCCAACGTAGTTGGGAGATACCAACGGAACAATCACCTTTGTTTTGAGGGGAGGTGGGTGAGTGATTTTTTACTTTTTTATAAAAGAGATCTCTTTGTTGCTCATTCGGAAAATTCTGTATCGTCATGCGAACAAGCGGTGTTTGTTCTCAAATAGTTGCCATGTTGCAACATCTGATGCTTTAGTAAATATTGCTTTAAAGTCAGCTATTTGCAAAGCATGAGCAAAGCAAATATTTTGCTATATGCTACCGAGACGGCTCAGAATCACATCTTAAAGAGGCCTCAACCAAACAAACAAAACTGTCCACCCTTAGGCATCATTCCTGCTGATAACATCTTTTCTTAATGTTTCTTTTTGCTTCCTTCAATCAATTCTTCGTTTCGTGTCCCCTCTCACTGTCAACTGCAGTCTTCAGAGCTATTTAATGTCCCCTTCAGATATCTAATTCTGCCCTGCATCTTTAGATTAGTGTGTAGATACATCCCCTGGCACGTGTCCTTCCCATCTTGGCACGCTACCCTAACCTCATCGTTGTGGATTTCCATTTCCCGTGCTCTTATCATTGAAGCCAGGGATTGGCAAACTTCAATGTTTGGTGTTTGATTTTTGGTAAGAAACTTTGGGAT
This sequence comes from Anopheles gambiae, assembly GCF_943734735.2. Taxonomy (NCBI): domain Eukaryota; kingdom Metazoa; phylum Arthropoda; class Insecta; order Diptera; family Culicidae; genus Anopheles; species Anopheles gambiae. The sequence goes on along the minus strand of NC_064602.1, from coordinate 33,497,195 downwards.
TTTATCAAAATATTCTAGCTGGATTAAAAGCAACCCTTGGTGATGAACATTTTGGAGATGTTACTGTAGTTGCCCCTACATTTTGACTCTAACTCACCTATTTTTTGGCTCGAAGCCATCAATTTTTGACAGTGCGCATGAATTTTTGTCTCTAAGGTATCAATATTTGACTGTGAGTCAATCGCTTTAGTTACAAACATTTACTATATTCACGAAACTGTGTGTTCCGAAATTATTGAAATTAAGTTAAGTAGTGAATAACTTCTTTGATAGAATTAAAAATAAAACAATAGTAATGCCAATTTTGGAAATTTTAATGGAGTGAAAAAAGTTAACACGTATTTTTAGGTGTAAACAACACTTTGAATTTTTCTAAAATTTCATCATTTTGTCTCATAAGACAAATAAATTACACGGTTTTTTTAATGTTTATGTGATGTTAAATTGGAATTGTCATAAATCTTTTCAAATACTTTGTAACATTTATCATGATTGCTAAAAAAGTCAAAAGAGTCAAAAATTGATGACTTACAGACAAAAATAATCAAAAATTCATGCCTTAGAGTTAAAAATTGATGCCTAAGAACCAAAACTAGGTGGAAACGACTGTAAAACTAGCATAATCCCAATATAAAGTCATCCAATTCTAGCTGCAGCTTATTTGAAATTTGTGTCTTTTTACATACAGGGTTTCCCACGATTTATTGGTCAGTTCCCATGATTTTTTGGAGCGTTCCCACAATTTTTTGGTCGTATCCCATAGATTGTTGGTTCGATCCCATAATTTATTGGTATTTTCCGATTGGATATCAATACAATTAGACCAAAAAATTCTGGGAAACGACCAAAAAATCGTGGGTACGCACCAAAAAAATATGGAGACCCACCAAAAATTGATGGTAACCAACCAATAAATCGCGGGAAACCCTGTAAGTATAATTCCCAGTTTTTATTCCAAATGTATTCCCAAATATTTCAAACAAAGCTGACTTGCCGACCTCTGACCAAGAGAGGACCTCACTATCGTCCCCCTTGCTTTCAGAAGTAATTATGGCATGGTTGTCACTGGAAAGAAAGACAATGATTGAATAAAATTGCAATAAAATGCAGGCTTAAGGTTTCTCTGGCCTTCGGCATTCGGTGGGCCCCCTCTGCTCAGGTCCATTTGCAGCATAATCTTCGCCATTGAACTATCGATCGACCAATCAATTCCCTTCAGGTTGGCCAGTTTCTCCTCCCCAGCCCCAGGTGTTCCGTTCCGTTTTTGGCTAAAGAATGACAAACTCCCCTCCCTTCGCGGGTTGCAGCGGCCAGTGCCAGTGCTTGATTGATGGCACTGAGGTTTCGCGACCGCATGCAGTTTCCCTTGCCCAGGCAACTACCGAGCAGCATCCTTGTAAGGGTGTGCTACCTCACGGCCATACGGCCTCCTCGTGAGATGAAGAAAAAGCCTCCGAGATTGTTCAATGTGTTCAATTGAGGGAACGCTTCGGTGGCTAAACACACATTCCACCGGTGTTTGAACGTTGGCAGTTGTGAGCATCTGTGGAAAGACCAGCGCATTTTGTGCAGCGTGCAGTGCAGTTTACAGTGCAGTTGCCATCCCCTCTTAGGTCGTTTCGCATCTAATTCCTAACAACGGCTAACTGCAGCGGAATGTAAACAAAGGCGCGGGTGCACGCGCTCGCGTACACACGCCGGTCAAACGAAAACGGCAACCAAATCCAATATTTGCCGACACTGCCCTACTGCCTTGCCAATGGGTCATGGGTAAATTGGGAACAACTCTATCGATTGTGGCCGTTGCACGTTGCCGGGCTAATGCAAGCGATTGATTCGTTCGCGCCGTTGACAACTTCACGCGCTTGCCCCGCGGGACAATGCACCACATCTGTCAGCACATCGGTGTGCACCTTTATGCTGCTGCATCGCCACCAAATCCCAACCTGTGTCGCACCATCGCGTGTAAATCGCGTTGAGATTAAAAGCCACGATGGCGTCGGGTAGTGATTCGGGAACATTGCGCCACACGCCGGGTGGGGGGGTGCTGTGACTAATCGAGCGGGCGCGCATTGTGTCAGTAGAACAGTGGTGATGTGCCTCTCTTTGTGTGTCACCAACGTTTTGTGCCTGTAACCCTGACTAGATCGTCCCCAGCCGCAGGGGATGGCTTGTGTATGGCTTCCGAGAGCGCGCACCAAACAACGAGGAAAGCCACCCAACTGCTGCAGCCCGTATTGCGTGCTTTGCTGCTCTGATTTTCTGGCCTGTTCCGTTCGATGCAACCATTGTCCTGGCCCTGGCGGATGCACCAAACAAGGTGTTGGACGCCGCTAACGTACTTTGTGTGTTGCTTGGAAAATGATTTGCCACGCACGGCCTGCCGGCATGACCGCGATCAAGGCGGTCGCTGCAAAGTCAAGCGCTGGTGGGAAGGTTTGACATAATTAGCGTAACTGCCAGCGGCTCCACATCCAGGGCAATCCATGCGCGAAAAACGTCTCAATTTACAGCGTAACGTAAATGCCCGTTGGCTCCAAATACCGTGGCTGACGGTAAGGTATTTTCAATTTCGAAGCAATGTAACGGCTAATCATTGAGCATGAATCCCCATTTTGCTTTAGCTATTTTACGCCTCTCTGGTAACTGAAACGAATGGTCATAAAAACACCAATCCTAACAAATGGGACCCTTCTGGCTATCCCCCCCCCCCCAGAACCAAACCCCACAGGTCACAGGGTAGTATGGTGCGTATGGTGCGTATTTGACTATTTGTTAGACATTCGATACCGTAGGTGGTGTTTTGGTTTTTCCCGTTTTCCACCCCTTGGCGCGATGACGTGCTTTTACACACTACTGGTTGGTGGTGGTGCTGGTGGTGGTGATGATGGTCGTAAACGTAAATCAAACTACGCCAACTTGAACGATCTCGAGAACGGCGGAAAGCGGTGGCCGTGGTCCTTTAGAACATCTTCAAGATTTACGAGCACACAACACCATACGGCACCTCGATTCTGTACCATTTCGCTCATATTTTTATTCCACTGCACGTCGAACAAATTAACGACGCTTTTGGCTCCCCCCCGATTGGTGTGTACCGTGTTGCGAACAGGCTGCCGTTTGCTTTTGATCTAGGAATTGAGTCCACTTTTTTATGATATTTTTTGTTTGTTTAGATAGCAATCATTCGTAAGGCGCTGCGATATGGATAGGGACTGGATTTAAATCTGGCGCGTACTAAAAATCATAATATTCTTAAACATTGATAGCTAGCAAACCCTCGCTTGGAGTGAATTCATCGTTTGGTGCTGAAAATCATTGTAACAATTATTAACAAACCTTTCCCTTTTTGTTTTCCTTTTCTTCTCTACAGATAACAGCTTTCACGTACAGTAACGATGCCATTAACCAGAAACTCATCTTCTCACCCGTAAAACAGTACGAGGTAGGTGCAGTTCCTTTTGCTGAAATCCCTTCAACCGTTAGCCGTTAGCCGTGTGTTCAATTATTCAAAAACTCTCCCCAAACAGGTTTGGAGGTTTGTTACGTATACGTTTCTACATGCTGGCAGCGTACATCTGGTGCTTAACATCATTATACAGGTTAGTAAAATAATGTTATATACACATTTTTGGTAATTGATTACGATTTGAATAATAAAATACAAGCAAGAGTTAATCAATTTAACTGAAATTGCATACTTTCAGGCGTTCAGGCCTCAAAACTAGTCATCTTTAAAATTGTATTATAGCTTTATTGGGAATAAGTCCATTTCAACAGTTAACGAGTATTACATTGATGCTCTTTTCTTATTTGTGATCGTAATTTTACTTATATATTGCATACCTCAAGGCGTACTTGGCTTAGAATGTTTAAAAGCTGTTATGTAGGTCGTTTTAATTGAACAGTAACGTAAATAAACGTCACATTGTGATTTTGTGACAGAAATTGCATACCTTTAGGCGTTTTATTTCCTAAAACTTCCTTGTGATATTTTGCACTGCATTAAATTGTACACATTTTATCAAAACTACATATAGCTTAGCATCCAACAAATACACGTTTTGAAACAAATTCAGTTCATTTATATAAAAAAACGAGCATGCATTCAAACAATAGTGTGCTCTTGCCGTTTGCATTGCATACCTTTACGCGTAATTCTTTCTTACCCCAGGTTTTCTTCTCCCTTTTTATCCACAGCTTTTAGTAGCATTTCCACTGGAAACGGAACAGGGCCACGGTAAGGTGCTGCTCGTCTACTTCGCTGGCATCGTTGCCGGCGGTTTGGGTGCTTCCGTGTTCGAGCCGTCGCTGATGGTGGGTGCTTCCGCGGGCGTGTACTGTTTACTGATGAGTCACATACCACATATCATGATGGTAAGTCTTTCCTTCATTCCAAAACGCATTCTTCCTTCATCTAATATCCTTTTTCTACATCAATTACGTGTAGAACTTCCGCACGCTATCCTACCGCTACTACCGGCTCATTGCCGTGCTGATGCTGTGCATTAGCGACGTGCTGTACTCGATACGCCACTGCCTTACCAAAGGAAACCTTCAGCCACGCATCGGTGTGGCAGCTCACATTAGTGGGGCGCTTTGTGGCCTCCTCATAGGGTTCGTCATCTATCGGCCCAAGGTGGAGCCGGAGGCGTCCAAAGCGGTCGTGATGTTTCGATCCCTGCGCTACCTGGCAGTCGTACTGCTGCTAGCCTGGTTAGTCGGTACCGTGCTGTACAACCTCGAACGAAGCCATGTGATTCAGATACTCTAGGCGGCCCAGATTAGTCAATCGCAAATTAGTCAACGCATAAGTTAAGTTTCGAAAAAAAACGCCCAATGATCTATTCAAAGCTACCATGTAGAGTAAGAATAAGTAAGAATGACCAAAACAAACGTTTTTTTTATGACATATTTAATACGACGCTATCAGTGTGATTCGTTTATTCGTCTTACATCCGAACAGGTGGTGCTTAGAGTTATGCATTACATCTTTATTTACCACTCTACCAGCTAATACCATTACCGTAGCCAAACACGCTTCCCAGAAGCGATATCCAAGTCGTATTCGGGCCCGACAGTGGCCGACACCAATCGAATAACGCTTCCGGTGTAGGTTGGCTACGCAAAACTTAAGGTAAGTCTTCCGGGGTTCGCTACCCGGACAGTAAGGAAATGGATTACAAGCTCACCCTAACCTGAATGTTATTCGTTGTCTTAACCTGCTTACGCTACAGTTCCACTTCACCGTGATAAAGAGGGGTACGTGTCTACGATTCGAAGACACCCAGACATTTCCGCCCCAGACACCGTATCAGACGACGGTGCGGCTTAAACCTATAGATTAATATCACGAAAATCACAGTAACACCCGTTCACTCGCTCCCCGTTCATCCGTTGGTACGCGTTCACTCGATGAAACTACACATACATACATGCACGTACAGTCCTATACACTTACATATGTAGCATTACCCGTGCCACGCGTCCCTAAATCTAGCTGCTAGGTAGTGTCGGCGGGCTGCGCTTACCGCCGTCTCCGGCAATCTAGGGGCGTACAGTGCACACCCACTTCGGTACACTTACACTCCAGACACGGCCCAGAAAGCTCCGATATGATCCGTCCCACCCGGTACATTCGGCCGTAGATGTTACAGCCGGCCAGCTTCAGTATGCCGACCGTATCCTTCACCTTCGACTTCATGGTAATCTCCGCCGTACCTTCCGAGTGGTGCTGCTTCAGCTTGTTAATGTCCACCGGGTTGACGACGTACGATTGTGCGTTTGCACCGGGCGTACCTTCAGCAATCACCTGATACTGATCGGTGTGATGCTCGGGAGTTCCTCCATACCCGTATCGATCCAGCTCGTTCTGTGTTTCTGGGTCCGATTCCGGTTGGTTGATGGGTTTCGTGTGAAAGCCAGGATTCAGGAACGGTAGATCGAGTAGCGAAGGTCGGTATAGCGTTTTCGTGTCGTTTTTGGCACTCTCCACCTTGAGAGTAACCGTGCCGTCGTGTAGCTCCTCATCTGAGGGTGGTTTCACATCTCCAAGGGAAGCTTCCAACCCAACCGTTGGATCGTAAACGGCGGTGAGTCGTGAAGGCAGTGTTTTGAACGGTGGAACACCATCACTAACAGCTCCTGTCGTCTCACTGTTGGTAGTATTCCTCAGCCGATTCTCATTGATAGGATCTTCCTCGCGCAGCAGATAGTTGAGCATGTTCTCCAAGCTAAACATTCCACTCGGTTCCGGTTCGCTGTGCTGTGCTTCAGCCGGGCTGGCCGGTTTCGTTGCTTCCGACACGGGTTCCTCGGGGTGATGAACCGAAACGGGGAAGTTCAACTCAAACCCGGTAAAGTTAGGCTTCGATGAGGTCGTACGCTGTGTTGGCACGTGCTCTTCCGCCATCGAAGAAAGGTAGTTCGTGTCGGTCGTAATGGAGATGATTTGCTTCTCGTACTCCTCGCTTCCCTCGCTCGGATCTCCTAGCAGATCCTCCAGGGAGGTATTCTTCGACTGTAGTGTCGAGAGAAGCTTCTCCTTGTCCTCGATCAGTGACATCAGGGGCGGTGCCGGCTCCGTTCGGATCACATCAATGAATGGATTGGATGGAGTCACTGGAAAGGAAGAAATTTTGATGAAATTTTGCGTATAACAGTTTCTAATTGAAGTCGTTAGAGTCTAAAGTCTAGACTCTAGACATACCTCCATAGGAACTTGTTGGAGTGGCATTGTATGGTAACTTCACATGATGATCGTCCGTCAGCTCGGTCGGGAACGGTGTCGTCGCGTAACTTTCGTAGTAAAACTCATCCTTTATCGGCTCCTTTGGTACAAATCCACCTGTTGAAAGCCCAAAGAAGTGTTATTACACTATCATATCTTCAACCTATCAACCGAGTGCTTACCTTCCGTTTTCGTTGGCGGCGAGAACCCGCTCATATCCGTCCCATCGATCCGGAACAGTGGATTATCCGTGCTCTGTAACTGTACCTTGTCCAGCTTTGCACCGGCACCGTACGCCAGCTCCTTGTGGTTCGTGTAGTACACATTCTTCTCCGGATAGCCCACCCCATACTTATCGTACACCGGCACGTACGTTCCCTCCTGCGGTACCTCGTACTTGGTCGGGATGAACTTCTTCAGCTCGTTCTGGAACAGATCCTGCTTGGCCGGATGCTCGGCGTACTTGTGTATCGTGTCCGTATCGTAATCGTAGTCCATCTCATCCACCGTATCGTACTTATCGCGGATCACCTTCGTGTTGTAGTACCCATTCTTTGCATCCACATCGTAGCTCTCCGTCAGCGCCGGATAGTTGATCGCCGGATCGTACGCGTACTCGTACTCCGCCGTCATCGGTTTGCCCGGCGCCTTGTACGTCATCCCGGGGTGTAGGATCTCATGCTCATTGCTCACGCCATACCCGCTCGGCGGTGCCTCGTACGGGTCGTTAACGATCGGGTAGTTGTTCGGGTGGTTCTTGAAGTACGTGTACGTTGGCGGTACGATGCTGACCGGCTTCGGGGGATCGTTCTTTTTCACCGCATCGGCCGGCAGGAATGGGATGATCTTCAGGTTTGGCAGACTGGGCGGCAACGTCGGCTCGTCGTAATCCATCCCGATGTCCGACTCCAGGATCGACGGTATGTTGCTCACCTTGTGGAAGCCACTGATCGGGATCGGTTTCGGGGGGATGGGTCGGTACTCGGTGCGATTCTTCTGCGACTGCTTACCCGAATCGTTCTTCGTTGCGTCGAAGATGTTGGAAAGGCCGCTCAGGAGTACCGAGAGGAGATTGTTCTCTTTCAATGGATTCGGTGGACGTGTCGGCGGCGGTGGCGCTTGCTTTGTCGGTGCGACTGATGTGATCGTTTCAGTCGTTGTTGCCGTATCGTTATTCTCCACTACAAACGGTTCCGTTCGCAGCTCTTCGTGTGTGGTTTCCGTGTAAGAATTGGCGATCGTTGTGTCCGTCACTTCGGTGGACATTTCCGCAGAGCTTTCCTCTTGCATTGTCGATGTTTCCGAAGGCACTGTTGAAGTGACGGTGGTCGATTCTTCACTCTCTCCCATCCGCTGAGTGCTGGTGGTTATCTCTTCCGACTGTCGATCGGTAGTTGTATCTCGCAGCGTGGTCGTTACATCCGGTTCAATCGTGGAAGTAATATCACCCTCCGTCGTAGCAGATGTTGTTGGATCATTCAACAAGACAGTCGATTCGGTCGACTCCGTTGTCACCGGCGGGGTCACCCTTGAGAACACCGTCGTTGGTATTTTTTCCGGCACAAATCCAACAAACTTGTTGTTGGGTCGCTTGGTTGCGATGGTTGTGGTGACAATCGGCTCCGTTACCTTGGTTACCTTTTCAATCTTTGCATTCAGGGAGTTGAGGATGGTTTCTACCGTTTGTTTGTCGACTAATTGATCGATCTTTATGACGACATCGACTGGCGTGGAGTGGCTAACAGCCGGTGGGGGAGTTGTTTGTAGTAGTTTTTCAGACACTACTACCTTTTTAGTTGGTAGTAGAGGTGGTGTTGTTGTGGTCTTGATGTATTCTGCAGTTGTCTTAACTTCTAGTGTACTTGTAGGCAAAGAAGTCGACGAGATCTTCTCGGTAGGTTTAGTCTTAGGAGAAGAGCTTGTGGTAGATGTGGTCAGTTCTGCTTTCTTTGTCGGAGTTATTGTAGTTGTCAGAAGAATTGTACTTTCATCTTCTAAAGGCTTTGCTTTCGCCACTACTGTCGTACTGGTTAAAGTAGTAGTTGTTGGAGGTTCCGTGGTTGTCGTAGGAGCTTCTGTGGTCGTCGTAGGGGCTTCTGTAGTCATCCGCTTTGTAGTAGTTGTACGAGGCGTTGTAGTAGTAGTAGTAGTAGTCGGCATTGCCGTTGTAGTAGTAGTAGTTGTCGTGGTAGTTGTTGGAGCCATCGTTGTCGTAGTAGTAGTCGTAGTCGGTTTCGGAGTCGTTGTGGTCGTAGTTCGCTCTGTAAATTTTTCCGTACTCGGTGCCACTGTGGTCGTAGTTGTAGTGCGAATAGTAGTCCTCTCCTCAGTAGTCGTCGAAACGATCGCTTCCGTTGCTTCCGTTTGCTCGTCCTCCTCACTTCCAACAGTCGGAACATTCTTCACCGTTGTCTCCAACAGAGAGTTCGACACTTCGGTCGGATTTTCCTTCAGCAAAGAGTCCGACTCCAAATTCTGGAACTGTGGTTCGTTCATCAGCAGGGTCGGTATCTTCGGCAGCGGTTTAAACATGATCGGTACCGGCGGTATCTTCCGCACGGGGAAATTAAAGTCCGGCTTTTCGATGTAGATCGCTTGCGGTTCTTGAATGATCTCCACCTTTACCGTTTGCAACTCGGGTGGTACTTCGGTCGAGGTGAGCAAGGTGTTTGCTTCTGATGGGGCCGCCGTACTTAGAAGCAGCTCATCTTCGCCGGCATCATCGATAAAGTCTAGCCCGGCACGCAGCAGATCGAGGAAACTCTTCTCCGAAGTGGTACTCACCGGAGCGGTTTCAGTGACTGGTGCTTCGATCACTTCAGTAACATTCTTCGTCTCTTCCTTCGGTGCATCTGGGTCGGGTCCGAAGAGGATAGAGAAAAAGTCAAACGACTCTTCCTCTTCTTCCATCTTGCGACCGAAGGGTTTCTGCTCTCCGTGCTCTAGAATTCAAGAAAATGGCTCATAAAACATTCATTCTTCAACCGCAAAAAAACAACTTCTACTCACTGCAATCGTAGCGAACCGCACAGCACTCCCCACGCGGTACACGTGGCGTACAGCCCTTAATCGTCGGGGCACACTTCTTGGGCGTACACTTGCGCTGCCCCCGGATACAGTAGCACACCTCACACGGATCTTCCGACTTCATCTTCTCCCCATCCGGATACGTATGTCCACCAGCGGTACACCCATTGCTACGATATCCACGCCGCTCGGCCATCCGCTGATAGTGCTTGTTGTTAATCCGCCGCACATGATTGGCCGACTCCGTGGTCGCCAGCTCGGCGTTTTTGATCGGCGTTTTGCCACTACAATCGTACCGGATCGGGCAGCAGGCCGAGTCCACAAACACCGGGGCACACTTTTGGCTCGGCAGGGCACACTTCGGCTTCACGCACTGCTGCCGCCCGTTGATGCAGTAGCAGTACGAGCAGAGCGTGGAGCTAACCATGGCCGAGCCCGATTTGTACACCGTGCCGTTAACGATACAAGCTGCAATGAAAATTGAAACAACCGATCGAGAAAAGAAGATAAGCAAACTGGGCAAACGATCCAGTAACTGGCATTGAACGACGAACCTCCATTATCTTCCACCTCGTCGTCATCGGAGCGGCGCAGGTACGCGTTCGGGTTTTCAAACCGCTCCTGGGCCGCCTTTTCGTAGTAATCCAGAAAGTGGAGCTTCTTCCTATCACCATTGTTCTTGACGGCCAGATTCAGCTTCGAGCACTGCAGGTACGGGCAGCAGGACCCAGCCTTATGCACCAAAATGCATCCCCTTGGTGGTGGAATCGGTTGTTCTGTGTTGTGGTGCGAAGCAAGCAAACAGAACGTGTTAATATTGCGCTTTTGCGCCTAGCGGGTATGCAATACGCACCTGGGCAAACCTTCAGCGCGCAGATCAGCGTCTTCTCCGTACATTTGCACATCAGGCAGGGTTCCTTGGTCGGCACGATCGAACCCTCCATAAAGTGGGTCCCATTATAGTAGCAACTGGATTCTGGATGGAACAGGATGGAAACAACAACAAAAACGGTAAGATTATTGGTGTGATTTACATTATTTATTGTGCTCCGGCAGTATCGCGCTGTTCCGAATCAATTTGGGATGATTTATGCACGAAATGTTGTCTATCCTCTGCCACCATTTTTAATCACGATACAGGATCAGCAGCACAAAGAATAATGAACTCCAACGTCGCTCTATCACGATGAACTCCCGTTAGAGAGAGAGAGGATTGGTGTGATGCGCGCAGCTACTTTTTGCCACTTTTGCCGGCATCATTAGGTGACACCGGACCGGCATCATAAATATGTTAAAGCATTCTGTTCCCGAAGCGACTGATCTTTTGAGGCAAAAAGATTGCAAACAATAACACCAAAATCCGCTAGATTTACAGACACACACACAAACGCCCCCGGTTATTGACACCCTCTGTTGGGATATTAGGCGGGAAGGCAACAGAAGACACCGAATGTGACAAAAAAGAAAAAAGCGACGTCATTAATGAAATACACGCGATCTACCCCTGCTGAGATCATCAGACACCCGGTGACACATTTTTCGGCGTCCCGCCACCGTGATCATATATACATTTTTTCGCCATTATATCAGCAGCTTCTTATTCATTCTTTCACTCGGTGTGCATTCCGAAACAGCTTTTTTTTGCTTCCTGCCTTCGCATAGCAAAATTAATATTCCGAAGTTTCCGATTTCTAAACCCTTCTGGAATTCACATTAAATGCATGTTGACATGAGAAATCGAACAAAAAAAAAATCCCAAAAAACAAAAGCACCCAAAGCTGCATAATGATCAGGAAAATAAAGGTGAAGAAAAATGAAATCACTCGGCACGATCGTGAATTTGATCGTCTGCGCTAATGATTGAAAGAAGAAAAAAAAACCTCAATAACATATCGTTTATTGATCGTTTTCCTCCCATCTTTTGCTTTCTTGTGTTTTTGGCGAGATAAACTTCCCTTAATGTTGGGGCCTTTTTTACGGGCTAATCTCCCAAACGTGCCGCAAAGTGCGAGAGCTAATCAAACCTTTTTACAAACACTCGCTTGCCGCCACTTTCCCAAAAACCGCGCTCACTGCAAAAGAATCGATCGAAAATCAACAAAGCGTGTGTGTGTGTGTGTATGTTGAGCGGAACAAACCTGCGAATCGAATCGCCCCACAACACAATCCATTGACCTGTTCGGTACGACCGAGAGCGCGCACACCGGGGAATGGAAAATGAGGGTCAACACTGCGCACCACGAACCGTGGCCCTAGCCGCGAAAGTAGTCCATGATCAAGGCCTCTCCAGGTCGGAGCTCCGGTTTACGTCACACGTCGGGTCCGGACCGCGGACCGGTTCATCGACCCACTGCTGAGCAACCCGGGCGAAGTTCTCACACGGGCGGAGTTCAAGTGTGCGAGGCTCTAATTGGGCACGAGAATCTCGTGCGCAATCACAGCGGAGATGATTAGACGCGAACGCGAAATATCTTCAATTGCCGCTGAAAGGTGGACGGGCGTTGCGAACCCTGCTATTTACTCAACGCGACCGACTCCGCCACTGACAAACCCGACCCGACCCGCCGGCCGACTAATTTCAGCCCACTCATCGTGCGGTGTCCTAGATTTGGGACCCCGGGGCTCGAACCTTCCAACACAAACACACCGAACGGCGGACGGCGCAAAACAAATTGCGCCAGAGATTCTTTTCCAAACCCCCACGGAGGACGTGACTGCTGCTCCTACGATCGGTTTCTCCCTTTCTCTGGCGCTTCACTTTCTTCCCGGGGCAAGCGTTGTGTTTGTTTTTGCTTGCTAAACCCTCGCCTCGCGCGTACATTCTTGACACCTTCGCGGAGTGGGGGGTTGTCCTTTCGTTTCGTCTTGTGTGTTTTTTTTTACTAGAAGATTCCATTCATCCAGGGGTTTGGCTCACTTGTCTGACTTTAGTAACTTCACGGACCAACCGACGCCCCTTTTTCGCTTTTCAAACGAAAACCGAGGAGTGGCTGAGGCCCTCCACAACGCCGGCACTAGAGCACACCAAATCAATTCTCCACCAAAGCTTGGAAGTGGCTCGACTAAATAGAGGGCCCATTCCCCATACAAAGTCACCAAGAGAAATGGGAACACCACAGGGAACATTGGGGACGGTAAGCGAAGGTGTATCAAGGTGTGTGTGTGCTGTTTAGTGACAGACACTTAGCAAAGAAGCTCGTTTTTGCGTGCAAGGGGGCTTTACGAACTGACCACAATAGCCGCACAGCTAAAAAATGGACAGCACTTGTCAAACAAAATAAAAAAAGAAGACTGTGTGCATAATTGTGACGCGGACGCTTTTGTACAAAGGAAGGCGAAAGTTTCGTTCTGGCCTCGATTTTATTTGCTCCTCCCTCGGGACCTCATTTAGACAGTTCTTTTTTTTCGGACATTATAAGCAGACTCCCCGATTTATCGGTCATTTATCTAAATCAGTTTGTTTGACTTTAAAAATGAAACGGTTTGAGCCGAGGCGAATGAAGCTATTCCGACTGTACACACGAGCTGTCAAATCAAAGCGAAAAACAATTCACCGTCATAATTTGCTATAAATATTAATGTTATCGAATTTAATTTCGCCGCATGTTTGATTCATAAAACAAAACGACACGCCCGTCAAAGGAACCGTTTACGATGAAGATAAAGGTCATAAATATTTCATTAAATCTAATCGTTTTACAGTGTGTACCTATCTCCACTGCTTTATGGATGGAGGTTTGAAGCTGAAACTGACCTCAAAGAGGTTTCCCATGCACCGTTCATCTTTTAAAGCTTTACATTCCTCTGCGTTACAGCCGCTGTTAAAAGATGGAGAAATGGAGGAAGAAACTCATTGGAAAACATCAATTCGCAAGCCACACAGGTTCTATTTTTCAAAACACTCACGAAGACGGCCAGTTCGGTGTCCTACTAAACGTGACAGGGGGATCATTTTCCTATCCCAATATTATGTACGATCGATCGATTGTTTAACAGCTCCCCAGAATGCGTCCGGTTCGGGTTCAGATTTATGGAAGCTTCAACACAAATTGCGACTCTAACTTTTTTACTACACGATCAAGTAAAGGGCCTTGCAAGTGGATCGTCCCACTGAACTGCATCGCACAGCTATAACGGAGGTATGGAGAGTTGTAAAGAAATTTCGGACTCATCGGAAATGCCTCTAAACCCCAGTGAACCTGTTTGCCTGTTACATTCAGGCCGCATAACTTTCCTCCCGAAGACCCGAGGCAGCAAACATCCCAGCCGCGTTGTCACCAGCTGCGTTGGGGTGGAGCTGCTAGTTTAAAGTGAAAATTTCAACCTACTATCATGCCCAACCCAACCCAACCCGCTGGTGAACGATCTCGGGACGACACTGGGCGGGAATGTGTGCGCTCGATCATAATATTTAGCACACGATAATTTCACACTCAGTCAGCCATGGGGGATCCTCGGATCGTGGTCGTCGTCGCCGTCTTGATGATGATGGTGATCGCTGTCATCGTCGCTGCCACAAGCCGAGGGTGGGAGGGGGGGTTCACTGTTTTCACCACCGATTCCCATTATCTCCGTACCACCAGCACCACCACCATGCGCTAAATTATGGCGCACCTTGGCGCGTACGGCAAAGCAACAGATACACCTTGCGCGGGAACTAATTTGCATTCGCTCCGTAGGTACGGTGTGTGTGTACCGGACCTCGCGTTTGTGGACCACTTTTCTTCCACTTTGCTCCTCCAGCCCGGGCGCTCGGGGAAAAATGCAGGTCAAACACACATGCCGTTTTTTCCCTTTTTTCCCCGCTCTCTCTCTCTCTCTCTCTCTCTCTGCTGTTGTTTTCGATTGCAGTGTAGGTAGGCGTTTGCAACAAAATAGATAAGTGAGGTGAAACATCATCGAACAAGCGAACGAATCATGTCATCCGGGCTCTGGGTGGCGATGGTGGTGCATCGCTTTTCGTAACCCTGTATGCATGCACGAGCACAATAGGGTCTTGACATACAGTATCCGTCTTATGCGTCACTTACATAATGACATGAAGAACGTCACGATGGGGTAGGGCGCCATAAATAAACTACAAGAAAAACTGAAGCGTTTCTCGCTTGATCGATCGTTCAAGTCTTTCGTTTCGAGAAACGATCGCCGCTTGGAAGAACCTTTTTTGCATAATCAAACCGATCTCAGGGCTTCCACATTTGGGTCATCTTCACTGTACACAAAAACCTTGTTCATGTTGTGTAGAGAGTAGTAGAGAAGAACATCTCGTTCCCTTGCAAACGAATTTATCATGCTGCTACTCCACTCTGCTCAGTAAACAAGCTCTGCAAGTGCTACGCTGGCAGGGTTTAATTAACGATCAGCACTCTCGCCCGTACTTGTAAAGTTACCTACTCAGCAAGAATTACTTTTCCTCTCAAGCTCAAATGTGTGCTCCTCCGCCGGGCACATTCCGCCGGGACCAGCCAGGAGCGGGTTTTGCGTGATGATCGTGCTGTTTTTTTGCCCGCTCGCTCGCTCGGGAACAAGGACAGCAGCCTTACAGCATTCCGGGGCCGGGTTTGGAGTGCGCATAGAATCGCTGACCGAATGCTGACCCATCCCGCATGACCCAGTTTGCCGGAAACTGGCTGCAGCACTAGGTGGTTCGGTGGGTACCGTGGCCGCGATCCCTCCACAAAGTGCAAGCGACGAACCCCTCTGTTTGCTTCTTCTGTTTTGCTGTCTAAATTCTTAACGATCGGCTCAATTGCCCCCACCGCTCGATGGGGGTGGTTGGGTAGTTTTGTATACAATTAATTTGTACACGATCGCCTTCCGCTGCTTCACTTCTCCTTTTACTCGCTCCCCTTTCGATAGTACATGCACGTAGCGCAAAAATAAGGACTCTCCTCGCAGGTGGTGGTTCCCAATTGAGCTGGAAATGGATCCAGCGTTATTGAGCTGGAAATGGTCAAGGTTTTTCCCGCATTTTGTACGCCAGCCGGTCGCATTTTCACGACCAGCAGCTCGATTGGGCCAGTTCATTTGAACTAGTTTTTCGGGCTAGACTGTTGCACAGTAAGAAATGCAAAGGTTTTTCGCTTGTTTTTTGGTTGTTTTTTGCATTATCGTCCACACAAAAAAGCCCCTATAGGGTGTGTGGTGGACTACATTTTACCCAAAGCTTTTTTGGCACAAATACAGTACACAGTACACAACGGGAAGCGTGAAAGTGCTTGCCCGCATGAGGCCAAACACAGCTGGTGTGTCATGTGCCTGTGTTTGACGACCCACCTGAGCCTATAATGTGTACATTTTCTTGCCTTTTCTCCACAGCGAGAGGAGGCCATTCCGAGCTTGTTAACATAGTTCTAACGGGAAAACACGTTTGTTGGGGGGAAATATTATTGCTAAAATAAAAGCTAATCCGTGTGTATGTGTGTGTGGTGCGCGCCGGTGTAACACACTTCGCTGGTTACCAAAGGCTTGGACGCTCTTGGGAATTAATTCCTTTGCTGCTTCCACCATCCACCCGCTTAAGCTTCCGCTTTTCGGGCTTTAATTGTCTCACACGATGTAGCCAGTAGCCACACATCATTACAATGATGGCCCGCCTTAATTAATACACCCAGGCTTATCCAACATCCATGCCCGATGCCATACAAGAACAGTTTGTTTCCACCAGGGATGTGCAACCTGGGCATTGAGTCTTAGACATGAAGTTCACTTGCCAGTTTTACATCTTATTTAATGCTTTCATGATACAATAGACTTGATTTTACCCTGCTCAGATGTATCAATGCTATTAAAACTTCTTAAAAATTACAGTTTTTTGTCAAAGGTCTCCAAAAATGTGACAATTATTGCCTTTATTTAGTGGCAATGTTAACACATCTCCCCACTTTTTGAACTGCAAACCGTTTTCAAATGGTTGTCATGCCCTGCCTTCTAAAACAAACCCCACACATCTTCGACCGGCCGGTTTGGCCATTCAATTATCATCTTTGCGACCCACACCGGCGAGGTGAACGTTTGCCAAACGAACGATAGCGCTCGTTCGATAACGTAGCGAAACGGTACCCAAACCCGGCTTCCTAATTGTGTGTGTGTGCTATCTCTACACTCAAGAGCTCTAGCAAAGCAAAAGTAAATGCCTCTCCTGCGAACTCTTCTGCGGGTGTTCTGTGCACACCAGCCACCAGCTTCATCTGCACGAAAGAGAAAAACACTCGCTCGCACGCGAATAGATAATAGCACAAATAATCGTTGTCGGGCAGGTTACAAACGGAAAATGGAAAAGTGAAACTGAACAACACTTTAGGGCTTGCTGGATTGTTGATTAGTGTTTTTTTGTTGTTGCTCTTCCCCTTCAGTGTGTGGATTCCAATTTGTGGCCGTTGTACGCTTGAAGGCCCCCCGCTCACACAAATAAACAGCCTACCAGTCTGCTGTCAAGATGCTCGAAATCTGACAAGCCGCCTTCTTCTAGCGCTTGCGTGAAGCCTCCGGCGCAGTAGCTAAAGAGTGGTCGACCTGCGGCAGAATGCTCATAAAGAAGGTACTAATTTGTACACATGGGGTAGGTCCTGTTCAAACCCCTTTTATAATTATCCACCCACCTCGGTGAGGAAGGGGAATCTCTAGACCAAACTTCATCTCTGGCGATAGATACGCTCCAGGAAGCTCCAGGAACCATTTTTCATCATATTTGTTGCTGTTAGCCAGAGTCCGGTCGCTGTTTGACCATCTTCAAAGTTCCATTTACTTGGCACTCCCAAATAGAAGATCAGCGACGCGCCACACAGCTGGCAGAAAGAACATGGCTGTGGAAGATGTTTCAAGTGCATGTTAGCTTGTGCCACTCTGCAAGTATAATGAGCTGGATGAAGTGGAATTTTGTATCTTTTTTGTGCCATTTTTTGGGGGTCGATTTAGAAAGGAATCTTACCATGACGAAGCACGGTGCTCTAGAAGTTGACCGGAAGGAAGCATGGTATTATGCAAACGATCATATGATGTGATGAGTGATCGTCGGTATGATAAAAAGGTATGGTATAAAACAAATTTGAGGTGTTTGACCAACGAATGACCAGGCACATTTGAATCACAATGATCTGCAACACTCATAAATTTCCAAAAAATATCCCTGAGTGGAGGTAATTAATTTTCAAAAGCATTTAAAAATGAAGAAATGGCAATTTTATGTTCTTTTGGCAAAACATTACTTTTTAATAAAATATAATGCAATTTGAATGTGTTTATACAAACTCCTCTTGAGTAAAATCCACACAAAAGTTGTCTGCAGCGAAGTGAAAGAATGTAACATCATTGAAATTCAACATAAACCTGCTTCTTAAGTGTAAAATTTCGCGTGCAATAAAAAGAAACACTTGAAAAAAGCTAAAATTCTTCCAAAGGTGGTTTCTTTTTTTCCCTCATCCAATCCGTCCCATTAAACCCTTTTGCACTTATCGCACTCTTCTTATCTAAACTTTTTACGCAACACACAAACACACACACGCACATTAAAATGCCAATTTTACACTGCCACACGTAAAAATGGACTCTTTGCAAGCGAGAGAGAGAGAGAGAAAGATCGAAAAGAAAACATCCCATAAAAGCTTTTCCTCCATTAAAATTTAAAGAATAAAAATCCCCCCCATTCCTGCGCCTGCAAAAGCACTTACGGGTTCGCTGCATGCGATATCCATCGGCGAACGGGAATTGCAACCCGACCAGCATCACCAGCAGCGCGGACAGGAGACCGAGATGCGCTGGCAGGCGCCTTATCGAAGGCGACGAACCCTTCCGTGCGGTCACCAAGTGACTTTTGGTATTTTGGAGGGTCATCGTGGCTGAGAGAAGACCAAAAAACTGGTGCAGAACTCGTTTCGGCCAGAACGTTTTGCGCACTTTTTAGCACGTTAGCACTTTACCAACACCACGCAACACTGATGCACCCAAAGAACCGGAGGACACACGAGCAACAGATCGTTTTGTTTGCCAGAAATGCTTTCCTTTGGCTTTTTTTTGCCTTTTTAAACGTACACTGAACGCTTCTTCGCAGTATTTCGTTTCTTCTGATGCTTCTGAAAGACGCTCTCAGCGAAGCACAAGCCACCCCGGGGGGGAAATATCTTTTAACACACGCGGTCGACCGTCGAACTGGAATCAATCGCGACCGGAAGAGTGGCTCCAAAGGGGGCAAAACACATTAGCGAACTGTGGTCGATAGCACACTTCATCATCATCAATCATTTTGATACACTTTATTTCGGGCCAAGCAATATTGGGAGAAGAACGTAACAGAGGCGTGCGCGCTCTTTCTGAACACACCGCACACACGTGATTTTAGCTTAATTGTCGAATTTTGTACTATTATTTTGTTAATGTGTTGTTCCACTCACAAATTTATAGAATAAAAAAACACAAGATCACACGCACCATACAACCTCACCACACAAGTACACTTGCTGCTGCGCGACAAACACACACTGAGGTTTCCGGAGTTCGGAGCGTCCACGGTCCGTTCGGTTCGCTGGTTCAACCACGAATGATCGCGAGCCGCTTGCGATCCGGTCGGAGAAGAAAACGGATTTTCTCCAGTGATGGGGAAAAAGTGCCATGCTTCCAACCAGCCCGGGCAAATGTGGGGGGGAGGGGGTCTTAACGGGTGGACGGGTGGACCTAATGCAAGCCAACGCCAAGCGAAAGAGATGCGAAGCGTAAAGCGGATGATGCGTGTGTATGCGCAAGAATGTAAGAATCCACCGAAAGCGAAGCATTTCGCGCGCGCAAGCGCTCACGAGCCACTCTCTCTTTCTCTCTCTGTTTCTCTCTCACTTGCTGGACCTGTAGAGGGAAGAGTACGAGGTATGCCCGGTTTGGTCCACACACAAGCACCACAAAACGAAAGTCAACAATATGTCTTGTCCGAACAATAAAAACAAAAAACCAAACCACATAAGGCTTTAAGACTTCAAATGACTCCACTATGATCAGTGGAGTACATACTCACTTTAGCTCGGTGACTTTAGGTACAGCAGACCTGCAAGATCTCTCCCAATTTGGGGAGAAAGATACCACAAGCTTCCGATTTCTTCACAGGCAAGAACGCGCTTCAATGGGCCCTCCTCTTTCAAGAACCTAAACCCCGCACACGCAAAAGGTAAGGTCAGCCCTAAAAGAACTAAGGGCGAGAGGATGAGAGAAAGAGAAGACGCTCGAACCCGTTAGACAAACATAATCAGACTATCAAACCATCATTAGAGACCGAAACGGAAAAAGAAACGGCGAAAGAAAACAATAATATCTCGCCTATATCCACGCGTGTATGGAAATGAGTTCGCCTTTTGAAGGGGATGCTCGGGAAATAAGATCCGGACCCGGGGTTTGGGAAAACACCACCAATGCAACCGTGCGCAGGGGAAAATCCCGGAAGAGGGTAGTGAAGCAGATCATCAGGACCGCGTGGTGTGTTTTGCTCCATTTTCTTGCGCGTTCTTGAAGGCGTGAGACACGACAATTGGATGGATTTTGCCGAAAATTGCCAATGGAAATGAGGGATGTCGATGGGGAAGGAGGAGCGGGAAATGCAGGAAGTTAATTAGAGAAGATCAATGGTTTGCGTTTGATTGCAAATGAGGCTGCTTGATGGAGTTGTTTGGACATTTTAATAGGAATGGGAGTTCCTCTTCTCATTTCTCCAGAGATATGCCACTTTCATCGTTAAGGCCGGGCTACATTGATCGTACTCGCAAGCGTAATTTTGATTTTCACTAGCGCACCTGGCGGCGGCTGACCGAAGCATTTTGCCAAACAATTTGGAGCCGCTTCAGAAAATACGTTATTTTTCCATGTTTTTTACTAAAAACGGAGGAGAAAAGTTTTGTAAAACGTAGATACACATGTTTTGCACGCATAACATCCATTTTTGCAATGGAAAACGATGGAAAAACTACTTAATTTTGAAATCCGGCATGACCATTCCCTGGATAACCAAAAATAGCTTCCACCAATCGCCGCCAGATGCGCTAGTGAAAATCAAAATTACGCTTGCGAGTACGATCAATGTAGCCCGGCCTTTATAAGATCATTCTTCCACAAGATCATTATTTCACATTCTTTCAGAATATTGTTCTTCTTTGTTTGTATAACAATTTGGCATTTTTTAAAGAACTTATTGCTTAGGTCTAGACCTAGACTTATATTACTTATATGAAACAGATAAAATAATTTATATTTAGAACTTCCAGTGCTCTTTGAAACAACTCTTGCACATAAGATCCATCCTTCACGAGTTTTGTAAGAATTCGGCAAATGTTTTTAGGAACCTAGAGCTTGAACCCGTTTTGACCTTTTATTGGCCTCTTATCAACATCTGGTACCTTCTCCAGACTTCAA
Source organism: Anopheles gambiae (assembly GCF_943734735.2). Classification (NCBI taxonomy): domain Eukaryota; kingdom Metazoa; phylum Arthropoda; class Insecta; order Diptera; family Culicidae; genus Anopheles; species Anopheles gambiae. The sequence goes on along the minus strand of NC_064602.1, from coordinate 33,476,053 downwards.
CTTATATTACATGAAACAGATAAAGTCATTTATCTACAGAACATCCTGCTATGGTCTTCCAAGTCTCTCTCTCTTCTTACTCATTTTATCTGCAAAGATCGGCCAGAATACACCAAACAGTCAACCCCAAGAATGCATTCAGATGCAAAAATCCCACAGAATACCTGCAAAAAAAAAACCTGCTCCCGACACGCAATCACCTTGAAGATCCCGCAAACCAGCATCCCAACCACGTACCCCGAGAAGGTACGTTAAAACACGATCGTGTCTACTTAAATTAACATGTTACTGTGATCATCAGGAATTATGAAACCTGAGCCCCGGCTGACTCCACTGCCCTGCCCCGCTGCCCTGCGCCGTTTGCATGGGGACGCAAAGCGTGGAATAAAATAAATCCCGTACCCAATTAGCAGATGTTTGTCATAGTTCTGTCTGGTGCTAATAGAAGGCGAAAAGAAGGCGCACAGCCTAGCGTTCTCTGAGGACGTCGACCGGCGCGGTGTTGCGTTCTCAGGAGAGTGTTTGAGAAAAAGAGGTAGCGCAGACGCCACCCTTGCTGAAGACCAACGGGGAGCCATCGGGAACGAACAGCAGGTACGAGATATGCTCATTCTCAGCTCCCACAGTACACCAGTGGCGCGATGTGCGCACAATTCTAGGGTTGGTTGTGGTATATACGCCATCTCGTGTTGCGTTAGCGTGCTGTGTTTGCACCATCCACCGCGCACCAGCACCAGCGGGAAGTCACCTAATCCACTGCGGAGTAATCGTGTTCGCGCACGGATGCGCCTGATTTTGCACCTCCCCAAACCGAACCGAACCGGTCACGCATGATGGGATTTTCGGATGATTGTTCCCGAGTTCGTGTGATCCCACGTTGGAAGACACGGGGCGAGACACATTTCGCTGTGACAGGGCAGTAGATTAATGTTCCCCGGAAAAAAGAGAAATATGTGTTTCGTTCTGGAGAAAGATGCTGGGAGAGTTCAACAATTGGCGTGCTAATGACTAATGAAGCACTTGATTTAGATGCTAAACAAAAACAGCAAGCGCGCCTGTGTTGTGTTGCGTGTTTGTTGTGAAAAGGCTATCGCACCTTGCGGTTTGCGGATGCTCAACCGTGGCCTGCAGCAGAGCTAGAACGAACGGCGTTTGCGTTTTGTGGATAAGAAACTCTCCTCCACGAAACGCTCCTCTATTCTCATTGGAGTTCAACGACACGACGCAAATAAGACAATTGTATCTCTCTAGCCGCATCATATCACTTTTCCCAAGCAATCACGATCGCACTTATCGTCAATTGACATCAGCAATTTGTCAACCGTCAATGCGTAGTCAACTCGCTAAGACTAAGCACTTGCGTAGGCAAATCTTCAGAGAAACTGCACCAACACACACACACGCGCGCTGGCCTGTTGGAACTAAAACACAACAAACAGCAAATGGTCGTCATTTAGTCTGACTTCACCTGCCCCGGCTGAAGCGATCACCATCAGTGTAGTACCAGATAGAACGAAATGAAAACAAGCGTTCCCGAAGGAAAGCAAGTGAAACTCTCCGATGGGGACTCAATTTCGTGGGTTGATTTGTCACGGACACCACGGCCCCGGTTTTGTTGTCCCTCTCTCTGTCCCGCAAAGCTCTTTCCCACTGAAGCTTTTTTTCTTTACATTGTCGCACGCGCGTAGGCACATACCGATTTTGTCCGATCGTTTTTTTCGTTTTGTTTTTGTTTCCATTATTATATGTCTCCGTCCGCGTATCCATTTCTTCTTCTTCAGTCCACGGACGGGCTCGAAGATGCCGATATCGTACCACAGGCCCAAAAGCGTAATAAGCGTTCCAGCCGTCCCGTCCGCACAGCAGCGAACCCGTTATTCCGGCCACTGGCCGGAGTGGTGGTTACTGCTAGCATTACTCCTGAAACTCGGAAGGAAAAAAGGGGTACAAATTTTGTTGCATTATATATTGTACGCACGCGCGCGCGCGAGAAACACGCTTTGGGCAGGATTGTCAAACACAAGTCGTCGAATGACAGACATGAAGTAGTGTATGAGATTGGTTTGAAAAACCTTTCAAATCGTTTAGAATTATGTACTTTTAATCGAAATTGATGCCATAGATGCATGAATACATTTTTCAAAAGACAAATAAGCACTTAGAAGTCCCTAGAAATGAATTATTTTTAGACAAAGCTACCAAATAAGGTTTTTTAACCCCAGAGTGTACTCGACATAGCAAGCATAATGCCTATCAGCAACTGGTATCAAGCATAAAAGGTCACAGAGACCGCATCATGAATCAAATCTCAGTCCAACCTTCAGATAATCGATTAATTATCAAGCGATCAACGATGATCGATATCTCTAGTTTAGTAGTAACAGAATCACTAATAAATAGCAAATAAATAGCAGACAAAGCAAATCACTAATTGCATAAAAAATCTACAAATTTTAGACCTTCCAAGTAGTTCAAAACCCCTTTCCTGTGGCCCAAAACCTACATTCCTCACACACGCCGTGTTTGACACCCCTACCCTCGAGCAGCGACTTCAACGCAAACGTAAGCGACGAACGCAATAGTAAGCGGGCACACCACGCGGGCACGTTAGTAGCATTAAACCCACATCAGGGGAAGCAGTGCGGCCCAATGCCGACTGTCTACATTCGTAACCCATCCCGTACCGGGCGTACGGGTTATGCTATTTTCCCGAAGTGGTTGTGCTACTTTCGGCCCCGCCTAGCAGCTTCGTTTTCGTTCTATGCACTCTACGCCAGCTACTCTCCAGTCCGAGACAGAAGCGGAGCTTCGTTTTGTGTGGCTGAAACGTTTTGCGAATGGTCTCCGCCCGATTTAGGCGTCCATTTCCGCCGTCCAAAATCGACCCCATCGTGTGTGTGTGTGTGCAGATTTCACATTTTGCAAAACCAACTAGCTGTCCCAACCACCCCTCCCGTAACCTTCCCCATTTGCGGCTTCCACAGACAGGGTAAACAGTTTCAGCTTCTCGTTCCGCCCAGAGATATAACAATTATTTAAACTTTCAACACACTTTATTGTGCGCTTTGCTACGGCTATCGACCGGTCAGAGAAAAATGGCCCCGTAATTGTGAGAATAACCCCTTCACCCGGGCACATCGGAATCGGCCACAATCTCTTTTTTCCTCTCGCTCCTCCCTCCCCCCCCCCCCCCCTCCGAAACGATTACCGACAGCGCTTCTGGGCCGGCGGCTTCACTTGATCCGGTCCTTCCACCTTCCTTTTGGGGCCTTTAAAGGGTGTGAAAACGGTTTTCCCCTTTGAGCAGCCCACGGGTGTGCACGCTCGCTCGATCGCTCAAGCGCCGGCCGGGCCCGATCGTGCACCCTGATCTTGACTTTGAAATCGTAACTTTGCCTCTTACCACCCGCTTCACGTGAGTCCATGGTTTCGGGCTGATAAATGATGATTTGTTGTTTCATAATTTTGTACCGCTCGGAATGGCCCATTCGGAATGGCCGGCATTCACGTTCCTTGACACCAGCACGGCCACAATTCCGCACGGGACGAATGAATGTGAGTAAGTGTTTGTGTTTAAGTTTCCTGCCTGCACTGCATCTGCTTATCTGAAACGTTCCTTAGCCCCAACCAAAACTGGGTCAATAGAACTCCAAGACAAGAAAGAAAGAAGAGGAACAAAACCTAAACACACAGTGTGCTCTATCCAGTGCTTTCGGGTGCCTTTCTATTCCAGCCCCGAAAGTCGTTAGACACTGGACAGCAACGCACCACCCATCAATAGCACCACCGGCGAGGAATAATGCCCACCAACGCTCTGGCCCGACCGGCGAACATTAACATCAGATTTGCGATGTTTATTGTTTTGGCCTCAGCAGTAAGATTCGCGCGAGCCCCAGATTCTCACGCCCCCTTCCTAGACCTCGGCATCAAAATTCGGCATCTGTCAGGTGACGTCCGGGGAAGCTGTGGCTGAAACCATTTTTAATAGATTGTTGTTGTGGAGGGACTGGCGTGCTTCGAGGGTGGCTTTCGGGAAACACCAAAACCAAAATATGACGCCTTGGGGAAAGTGTAATAAATGTCCTGGGCAATTATCCGCCATTATATGCGTTCGCATCTTCGCATCTTCGCCACCTTGGCATAAATTTAACACCATTCCGGGTGAGGGTTTTGAAACCTCGAAATCAAGCCCCGGCCGAAAGAAGGTGCCTCCATTAATTGAGCATAATTCATTGCGCATCTGTTTAGACGGGGTTTGCCACCTCCGGAATTACGGGCAGGTGGAAGTGGGGAAGGCGCTTTTGTCTATCTTTCTAACACTAAACAAATTCATCAGCGTTTGTTTTGTTTTATAGACTGAGAGTTTTTTCTTCTTGTGTTTCAGCCTAGACCCTATCAAGTTGCATCCAACAATTGCCTCACTTTCTGTGATTGTATAATAACAAATACACACATAACCTACTTTCAAGTGTCGCTCCATATACGACCATGAAATCTTACCTGCGAGCCTGCTTTGATCGATCCCGATCGCGTCTCCATCGTCGCGAGATATCACTCTCCCCATACGACGCAACGACCATAAATGGACCCCGGTGACTTCAATGCAGCAAAATCAAACGACTTCCAGCACAAGCGACGAACCCGGCCCGACTAGTTGCATCATATCAAATTTGCACTTCCAGCACGCAATACACACCCTTGCGCGTTAAGTGTCAAGACCGCCCCTCGTGCGAGTGCAGATTGTGGTGGGTCATTAACCCGCTGACCATATTATGGGATAAAGATGGGATTAGACATTCCTTTGTCATTCACGTCTGCGCGACGGTGGTGGTGGTGGTGTGCGAATCGTTGCAATCCGTTGCATGCGCTGCATGTTTGGCACGTGTTTGGCTTCCTGTAGCGGTTTTTGAGGTGGGCTGGGATTCAGTTACATCATCACCAACGGGCCCGTCTGATCTGTCTGTCAAGGGCACACACTCATAAAGTGACCCTCAATGCTTAACCACTTAACGGGTAATGGTTGCAAGAAGACTCGCCCCTCGCGCGCGGTGGCTTCATGTACGCTTCGGTTTTAATGGTTTTTTGTTTGTTTATCTCGCCCGTACGGTAAAACATTACCACACATCATAAATTTAAACGTCTCCCACTGCACTGCCAAGGGGGAGCGAAGGCGATCCGATTACAGTTCCGAGAACTTTCTTCACTAAACAAAACGGAGACACAAACACACACACACATAGAACTGTAATTTCTTTTAGACCCCTTCTATTTGACTCTTTTTTATCTACGGGTCTTCGTGGTGATATTGTACCGTTTGGAAGGGCAGCTGTCTGTTCAATTCAACTTTAATTAACTCACCCTTGAAGTAGATTGTGTTTTGAACGAAAGTTGTTTTGTTGCCGTTTGTGATTGTTCACCCTCTTCTTGAAGTGACCCCTAACGTACTAAAAACATTGCAAAAAATGTCTTAGAATACAATTGTATTTTGTTCTCTTCCAAATGGCTTTTTACGCAATAACTTTTCTTAGATTCACATTGTCCGTACTCCCTAGTGTAATTTCAATTTTCACTAGCGCATCTGACGGAGACTGCACCAAAGCATTTTGCCAAACAATTTGGAGCCACTTCAGAAAATATGTTAGTGCTTTATGTTTTTTTATTTAAACTGAACTGGAAAAGCTTTGTAATTGATAAATAATAATGTTGTGCAAGTATTTGGGCCATTTTGGCATCAAAAAACGGTGAAAAAACTACTTAAATATGAGATACGACACGACCATTCCCTCGATGACCAAAAAAACTTCTACCAGCCACCGCCAGATGCGCTAGTGAAAATTGAAATTACACTAGCAAATACGGACAATGTACCCCGGCCCTATTGAATGACTATTGTTCTACGTATTGCAGCAATTTAGGCGTAACAATTTTGATGTTTATTTTTGTTACTTGTTGCTCAAAAGACTGAGTTTTGTACCTAAACAGAAAGCAATTTACCCAGCCTTTTTAAATTACAAATGTTTATTTACCAAGTCAATGACCCCTCGATCATCTTCCAGATCTACTGAGCCCTCTAAACTGGACTAATTCCTACAGGAGAATATCTCAAATGATCTTCAACTGTACTTTTCCTCATAATTACGAGGGGTTGGAATGACTTTCTTTGAAACGCAAAAAATGACCACCCACCCTTACAAAGAACAAATTACATGCAATGATCATTCTTATGTAATGCGTGTGTGTGTGTGTGTGTTTGTCCCCTCGATCTGCACAGATAACGCGCAGCATGCTAATTACGGTGCTAATAATGATGATGAAAAGGAACGCACTCTCACATGAGGTGGCGCCCCCATACACACAAACACACATACATACACTGAAGTGTCATTAAGCGCCGCCATTAAAGCTATTCAGGCACTTTAAGAGACGTAAACCCTCCATCCAATATTTGCACTTCAATTATAATGCTTCTCATTGCGGAAGCTCCTGAACCAGCCAGCAAGGGTTCCTTGACATGGGGGTAAAGAAACAAAAGAGTAGATAAACAAACAAACAAACATATTATATGAGGGGGGCATTTCTTCCTCTTTGTGTACAAAAGAAAGTGTAAAAATTCTTACCATTTCCCGCTAGCTCCCTTTCACCAAAAAGATGCTGTACAGTGCAGCAGCCAGGGGCTTGCGATCTCCCATCTGCATAAGAACAAAACCCACCACCCCAACCCGAAGCACCCTTCAACCGGTGAAAGCGTTGTTCTCTCTCTCTCTCTCTCTCTCTCTCTCTCTCTCTCTCTCTCTCTCTCTCTCTCTCTCTCTCTCTCTCTCTCTCTCTCTCTCTTTCTCTCCCTATGTTACTTTTGCTGCGGACGATCGGACCACAAACAAATCATAAAGAAATACAGCAAAGAATAGTTACATACTGGGCAGGCCCCTTCGGGGTGTGGGGTCAACTCGCCCCCTCCCTCCCAAGCGGGCAAAGCCACTGTTGGCGAAAAAACAGTTATCTTGTGCGGCCATTTAACGCAAATTGCTTTTGCGCTGCGCGATTGTGCTCCGTGTGTTTACTGACCTTTACTGTTTAAAGTCGCTAAGGGAGGCAAGCGACGAACCTGCCCCTGTGTTTCCGTGTCTTGGGGCATCTTGCGGGCATCCAAAGCAATGTTCTGTTTCCATCAACGGCGCTAATGAGTGCGCTTTTTGCAGCAGCATTTCATTCGGGAGTAGCAGTAGCTGTTTGTTGCGAATTCCCACCAGAGTGAGGGAACAGTGGAGGGAGAGTTTCCGAATGGAAGAGCTGTAGAGAGCTACTGCAGCCTCCCAGAATGGATGGGGCCCACCGGTCAGCCGGGTCACGGGATTTTCTGACTTCACATTTTATTTTTTTTGCTAACGGCTTTTGCATCTCTCCCATGCGCGATGTCCATCTTCCGAGTGACACGTCTCTCTACGTCGTCACACAACAAAGAATGGTGCAATAATCCATACTGCCTTAAGGCCTAACCTAAGAAGCCCAACCAACATGTCAAAACACCAAATCCCCATTTTATCTGTCACTTGCAAAGCGTCCTAAAGCGTCCTAACGCGTCGTGCCCTGCGGAACTTTTTTCAAACCCCTGGGAGGTCCGCGTGATTTTATGGCAAGGGGTTCCGACCGTTTCCGTTAATCAAGAAGCTCCACCCTGAGCCGCCGGAATCGTTAGCATAATTTGTTCATTTGTATGAACTTTCCCTTCCCCCGCACAGGGTGCAGTTCTAGCCGTACATGGAAGGCGTAGGAAGATGACCCCAAACTGCCCCCAAGCAACGGCTCTAGAAGCTAGCAAAAGCTCGAACCTCAAGAAAACGGTGCCTTACGGTTACGTTGCACCGGTGCCGTAGGGGGTGAAGGTTTAAGATTTGGGATTAATTACCACACTTTCCGCACTGGCGGGCGTTTCTGTTTGATTAGCATGTTTTAGGGTTTTAAGGGGGTCGCAGGGGGGGGAGCCCTTGCTCTGCGTTCTTCAAACATCACAACGATGACGAGGTGGAAAGATTTCTAGCGTAAGAAAACGGATCTTTTTCTAGATCAACCTTTTTTTTTCGTCTCTCTCTCTCTCTCTCTCTCTCTCTCTCTCTCTCTCTCTCTCTCTCTCTCTCTCTCTCTCTCTCTCTCTCTCTCTCTCTCTCTCTCTCTCTCTCGCTTGAAGGGAGCTCCCGTTCGAATGCGATTGATAGAATCGATTAGAGATCTTTTCCCTTGCAAGAGGGCGTGGGGAGAGAAGCGGGAACGTTAGATCTTTCCCTCTACTTCCTCCCACACATTGCCTTATTTTCCCGTAGCGCTTCAGAAACTCTCCACCGAAATGCAACGTTACCCCACTAATGGTTCACGATTTCGATCGATTTTGGGCGTTTTTGATTCTTCTCCCCATTTTGTGATTGTTTGCTACTTTTCCCCCCCATCCAGAAAATCCAATCATCTCGATCTCGATGCCGACCAAAACGACCATAATTTAAGAGCCCCCCTGTAAATAGACCCATTTGGCTCGTTGGCGCTCCGGCGATGTTCTTGGTCTCGCAGTCGGCTGTTCTCCAGAACCAGCTACGAGAAGGGAGGGTCACATTTGCAAGCGGCTACGTACGTAACACACTTCCTGTTTGTGCGCGCAAGACGTACGTTGCTTCCGGCGCGGGGTACTGCTTCAGCCGTCCCAAAAAAAGAAGCTCACTTGATTTAACAACTTCATCCGCCGCGGCGCGTGGTAAATCACACGGTGTGACCAACCGTTACCGGTGGCCGCCGCAGTGGCCCGCAAGGGTTTTAGAACACGCAACAACAGGCCCGCTCGTCTCGAAAGGGGGTCTAATTTATGAGGTGGAAAGGTGTGTGTGTGTGTGTGTGTGTGGGGGGTGTTGTGGATTTCTAGAAACTCCACAACATAACGGACGAGTTATGAGACGTGCCGCTGATGTGAAGGGCTAACGTTTCGCTGCAGGGTGCTTTGGCCTTTAAAATGGAAAATTCGTTTCATATACGAATGCAATTTGTTACAAGAGCTGTAAAAGCTTATAAGGTAATTAAAGAAATACAAACAAAATTGTAGACAAACTTTTACGATGCTAGGATTTGTTCACATTCAATTGGTTGGTTCATTACGTAAATAAACGCCTAAAATTATGCAAATGGTTTAGCATATCGTTGCTATTAACGGTGGTAATAGCTGTTTTTGAGTTCAAAACGATCGTTTCTTTGTTTGGGGCTGTACATAAATACAATAATCGCTACAAGATCTCAAATCCAGTCCATTAAAAACGATAGAAATTTATATTTCCTGTTTCAACAAGGCTTTAGTCATTTCAAAATATGAATTTAAATTATAGAACAATCCTAATGCCGTACAGATTACATAGGTAGCGGGGTTGACCCATATAACCAAGATACCGAAAACGCCACCAATTTCTTGTACTAAAAATCCAGTTCCATCAAACAAAACTAAAAAATTATCAGTTTGGTGGGTTAAGTCACATGACCACAGAAGCAGCCACTTCAATGTTGTTGAAATCAGTTTTTTATCCACGGGCAATTTATTTGCTCAACATGTTTCACCTGTGTTAAAATTTTATTCAATTGTGCAAAGGAAGCAATTAAACGTGTGTGTTTAAGTTGGTTTGTTGTAAAACATTCATGTGTAATATGTGAATATGTGTGTTTGTTTACTTGCGAATGATATCTTCCATTTCGCTGGTCAGTGCATAGTTTTTAGACTAATAATATTGCTGAAGTTGAAGTGCAGTGATGTAATTTAATGAATTTAATCAATCGAGGAGTTAAAATATTGACCTTAGCCAACCCTTGACCAAACTTTTCCTCAAAGCATTTTTGGAAAAGGTGGGTTAAGGGTGGGCAGGATAAATACATCGGATCGGAACTGGCAGCTCCGATTGTTCTAAAATTTGGTGGGTTAACGACTGAATCGACCACCACAAACCCACGTGGGTTTGAAGTGGTTTTACAGTGGGTTAAGGACGATTTGGTTATTTGGGGAGTTAACGTTACAACTTTCTTTTGACTTATTAGAGTGTTCTAGCAAAAATATTAAAAAAGTAGAAACGTTTTTTGTATAGAAAGTATAGAAAAGTTATCTTTCAATAAAGCAAAAATGTTGAATGAATTGCATAGATATAGGCGTTTAGTTTATTTAACAACTCGTTTGGGTTCAACTCTATGACGAGTGTACTAAGAACAGTAAAATAATAATCAGTTGTTTAATAATAACACATTGTCGTACCGATTGCATAGTTACAGGCGTTGAATTAATGTAACAACGCTTTTGGATTCATCTAGGAATGTTCTGGGAAGAATATTTAAATGTTTGACGAAATAATTAATGAAACCACTTGTTTAGTTGGTCTAAATGCATGACGAGTGCAATAAGAATACTAAAATAAAAAAAAAGTGTAATAATACCTAATTGCCGTATCGATTGCATAGCTAAAGGCGTTGAGTTAAACCATTTCAGTGTTTTTCTACCTTTAAGCTAAACATTCCAATAAGTGATCCAATCTAAAGTGAAATAAAATCAAAACGCGCGCAACGAAATGTGAAAGCAAACCCACCCCTGCATGTTGCGTTCATTTTCCCTTGCGCAAACATGACCATACCGCGCACAAGGTGTAAGGTGTAATGTGCAGTTTTTTGTTCTTGGAACCGCTTGAAAACCATTATCGTGGGCAGACATCACGGACAGGAAACAATATATGCACCCAGCACGGGTGAAACAATGTCACCCGATCGGTTTCGCATTACTAGCCCCGCGATGTCGGAGACAAGAATAGATGCACTCCGAGCCAGCATTGTGAGTTGCATATGTTAGCAAACGATCCGCCACGATAACATCTTCAAAGTTTTGTGCAAACTCACTCCGCACACCCGGCTGCACCATTTAAATGGCTCGACGTTTTGCAAAACAAACGTTAACGTTGGTCGCCGAGTCACATTTCATATGAAAATTATGATCGACTTTACCGATCCGGCCCGATCCGCGGGTTGCTCGCAGCTACTCAAAGGTAATTTAATAAATTGAAACTAAACATACACGACCGTTTCCTCTTCCCGCACGGTCACACAAACCGTTTGTTTTCTTCCACGGGTGATTATAATAAAAATGAAAGCGAAACGAGGCAGGCAGCGCAAAAGGCGCAACATTCCAAACCGGTGGGATGGGATGGTAGGTTTGCCGAAGCGTATCGTTAGCATCGTTAGAGTATTTTGCTGGTGTAGTTTTTTGTTTTGTTTTTCTTCCACAAAATGGCATTTTTATGATCGTCCAGAGCGTTTTGTCGCTCCACCACTGTTCCACCCGTTCCACCGAAGATTGCTTATCGCGAATCGATCGCGAAGATCGTCTTGGTGCGAGTGAAAGACGCCGTTCAAAACCGTGACCTTCAAACTTTTATAGGTGCCATATACAAGCTCCAATCTGACCCGAGCGTGTCTGTGGTGCCTCCGAGACGAAGATATTTATGAGTTTACGAGGGCTCCGTTTTGAGGGTGAGACATGGAGCCACTACGCGGCCCATTGAAACATTCACACCATGTTGGGAGCTGTTTTTCGCTCTCTCTGTCTCTACTTCCTTGTGCTGTACACCACAAAATCAGTCACTTTTACAGAGTTCTCCGAAATTCATGATCACGCTTTATGGCCAGAAGCAAAAGGGAGGGGTGGTATGATAAGTCGCACAAAATCAGCCTTAATTATTTAATGGGCATTTTATTTTCCGTCCCAAAGCAGACTTCACCCAAAAAAAGGGGAAAAAACGAGAAATAAAAGACAAGACTCACACCAAGTTAATTGAAAAAGGGAACATTGAACCGTTTATCTGGTTGAGCCAGCGGACCACTTTGTATAGATCATGATGACCGAGCGGTCCGGTTGAGTTTTAGAGTAAATGAGTTTTCTAAATCCCAAAAAACGACGATCTAATCGGAAGAATGGGAATGAAGGAAAAAGCACGGGAAAACTCCTCACCAGATAATGGACGGCATAATCCGCCGTAAACATTGACCTGCTTTGAATACGCCTAATTTCACTGCCCAGCATGATGGTTTAGTGCTAAAACCCGTCGGGAGAAAAACAAAACCACCCGTACTAAGATGACGACCTGAACGCTTCTGTGTGCAATTCCTGTGTAGCTTCCGGGAGGGCTTAGGGAAGTAACTGACTCCCGGAACGGCTCATTTCTTGCGGGCTGCCCTTTGTAAGTACACCTACATACACACACACACACGCTGGTTTCCTCCGTATGATTTCCTTTATGCTCGCGAAACGGGTGCAGCTTTATTAAGCCAAACTATGCGGGATCGTGGTATGAAGATCATGTATTTACCGAAAAATTCGGTCATTGCCGGCTTCTTCGGTGTGACCAACAAGGGAGGGAGGAGATAGCTTCCTTTTACCCATACATCAACTACGGAGCACGGCAAATAAAACCGGGTTGAATTGCACGGTAATTTGAAGCTACCATTCATCCCGATCTGGCGATGTTGATTCCTGGCTAGTACGTTAACACCCTTCTTCCCCTCGGAAGCATCTGAGGTTTGGTTTTCAAATTCGATCTATTTTTTTTTCGCACAACTTGGCTTTCTGTTGGGATTGTATGCAATTTTGCTACGGTCGGGTTTGGGGAAGCAACCTGTGATTTGTGGCCGTGCATGAAAGCGGGTTTGTTGAGGATGCAGTTTTTCTGCTTCCCGTTTGTGGGCGCGCTAATAAACGGGCCACTCACTGGGAAGAGAATTAGCACGTGTATCAGCAGCCCAGACCCGGAGCCTAATTACACGATCATCTTGCCGCTCTTGGGGGCTTGTGAGGTTTCAGTGGAAGATGCGGAGATCACACACACACCCGTATATTGTGAACGTGGAACAGTGGTGGGGCAAAAGGATCTGGTCTGGTTTCTTGTGCCAGGTGATTGCCCTGTGCGAAAGTAGCGAAGAACAACAGTTAAAGCCTTCCCCCTAAGCGGATACGATCCTGACAGGGAAAAGAGGATCATTGAGACAGCTCTGAAGACGCATGGAATTAATGCTAAATTACAGACACACACACACACACACACAAAACCGGCTTTGATGTGTAGAAACTTACAACAGATGCAAAAAGGATGAAAAACTGCAACAGGCGTGAAGAGAAAAACGAAACACTTACCCCCTAGGGAAGGGTGGTATGGTCCCAATTATGCAAGCGTGTTCGTTCATGGGAACTCTGATGCGCATCGGACAGCGCATATTTGCAAGCAGGGATTGGCAAATGGATTCCCTGGAATAATGAGTGAGCGCACTGACTAAAAGTTGAGTGTGAGTTGAATTTTTAAAGTGAGTTCGTAGATACAATTTGATATGATATTTAATATGAAAAGTTTAAAATTGATTCCTCTTATTCGCTCTGATTCAGGGAGTTCAGGAACCCCAAAAAAACAGAGACGCTATCGTCAAGGGTAGGGGAATGAGTGATCAAATCAAATCAATCTAAATCAAATAATTTTGCTACCAAGACGTTTTCAATTAAGGAGATTGCAACCAAGAACTTTGCGACCAAGAAGTTTGCGAACAAGACTTTTGTGACCAAGATTTTTGGAACCAAGAACTCCAAAATAGTAATGGGAAAAATGAAGTTTTTGTCGGAATCGATTCCGGCTAGCTCCGCAGTTTTCTGGAATCGATTCTGGATAATAGGTCCGGAATCAGTTTCCGGAATCGATTCCGGAAACGGAATTGACTCCGGAATTGGTTCCGGAATCGGCTCCATAATTGGTTCCGGAATCGGCTCCATAATTGATTCCGGAATTGGCTCCGGAATCGGAATCGGTTCCGGATTCGACTCCGTAATTGGAATCGGTTCCGGATTCGAAATCAACTCTCGAATCGGAATTGGCTCCTAAATTAGAATCGGCTTCAGCTTCGGCATCGCAATAAAAATAGGCGTTTGGGTCAAATCATACTACGTTCTAATAACCGCAAAAATCAAAAATTACTTGTAAAAAATACATTCTTATGGAGATGCCCGGACTGATTTCGCTTCTAACACTTCTTTTTTCAATTCAAGAACTAATTCACATTCCGGAGCTAATTCTAATGCTGGAGTCAATTATGATTCCGTTATCGGGGCAAATAGTGATTCCCAGGTCAAATCCGATTCCGGAGCCGATTCTGATTGCGGTATCGATTCCGGAGACGACTCGGGAATCGGCTCCGGAGTCAACTTCGGAATCAACTCCGGAATCGGCTCTGGGATTGGCTCCGGAATCGGCTCCAAAATCGTTTCCGAAATCGGAATCGATTCCAGCATCGGAATCGACTCCGGAATCGATTCCGAACACGGAATCGTAAGCGGGTAAGTCCGATTCCGAGCTCCCACCACTAATCCAAAGTCTTGATCGCAAACTTCTTGGTCGCAAACTTCTTGGCCGCAAACTTCTTGGTCGCAATCTTCGTGGTCGCAAACTTCTTGGTCGCATAAGTCTTGGTCGCAAACTTCTGGGTCGCAAACTTCTTGATCGCCAACCTGCTGGTCGCAAAAGTCTTGGTCTCAAAGGCTTGGTCGCAAAAGTCTTGGTAGCAAAAATCTTGCTTGCAAACTTCTTGGTCGCAAATTTCTTGGACGCAAACTTCTTCAAAAATTTTGCGACCAAAAATTCCTAAAATCATTCTTTCTTTCTACTCATGATCAACTCACAAAGTAATAGTATTGTAATTATTTTAATATGAAACAGTTGGAGTTGGAATTAATAATAGCAAATAAAAACGGCTTGATAACCCCTGCAACGCAAAGAATCACTTAAGCTGCAACGACGATCACTACAACAGCAACAACAAAAAAAGCTAAAAATGCAATTTTATATTTCCGCTGCCCAAAACTGCCGAAACAAACACACACACACGGGCAGGCTGGCCCTCCTAATGCGAGGGGCAGAACCATCGTTTGAATCCATTAAAAAAAAAAAGAATCATCGTGCATCCGAAACAAACAAAAAAGTTGCAATTTTCAACTTACCTTTTCACCCCGAGATGCACTGCTCGTGTAGAGAACATGTTGAGAAAACAGCAAGAACAGAAAATGAAATTCGCTCCGTTTTCAGTTCTGTTCTGTTCTTTCCGTTGGCTTTTTTTTTTGGACGCAGAGAGCCAAAAACACACATCGATCAACCGTTGCTGCACTTCTGATCTGATTCTTCCCATTACTTTGCTTCTGTTGCTGAAATGGTTCTCATTTGTTTTCCGATTTTGGGGTTTTTTGTGTTGCTTTATCATTCGTTTTTGTTCCAGATTTTTGTATGTTTTCAATTAATTTCTGCACTTTTTTTGGCGCACTCGAGGCGAGATTTGGCTTCAATCAGAGTTACGGTACCGGGCAAACGGGCTTCAGCATAAGCGTTTATAGAGAGCAAGAGAATCGCAATCTTTCGAACGGTGCCACCACCACCACCACCCTCCACAGGCCCAGAACGGAAACTGCAGCGAACGTGGGAAAACCGATTACAGTTTTTGGTCGGTGCTGCGCCTGCTTACGGTCTAAGACAGGACAGTAATGGGGTTTATGTTTCCTCTTTTTGCTGGCTTTGTTTTTGGTAACTTTGTGCTCCACCATCAAGTCAACGATAAGACTGACATTCAACAATGGATTGAAAGTAACAGACACACAAATAATAAAAACAATAATAAATGTTGTGTCTCCTTCAACGGAAGTCGAAAAGCGCAACAAGGCACTGGTGACCACTACCAGCTTCCCCATTTCCACAACCAGTAGGTACCGGAGTGGCCCAATTTTTAAAACCACAAAACTGCACCAACTCCACCATCACCACAACCGGCTTGACCATGAGGCTGGATGAAAAACGATGACAATAATCGCTAATAATCGGTCGGTTCCTCGCTTCCTCATTCCTAGAGCGTTATTGTTGCCCCTTTCCCACCACCTAAAACCACACCCGCGCGCGCGCGCAAAAGTGCAGCGATCCAACCAAAACCACATGGTGCACACATGCAGTCCATGCTGCACACACTACCCCTACCAACATATGAACGATTATCTGCGATGTTCTATATTTCGTTCGGTTTGCTTCATCGCTTCAAAATCAGATCAGAGTCACCCCGGTGGGATAAAACACATGTGACAGTAAAGCAGCAGCGACACGCGGCATCAAAGTAGCGTAGGCGCTTGGACGTGTGTCGGTGAACGATGGTTAGTTCTTCCCAGCAGCTCCTTTGATGCACCACCGATACCAACCCAGGCAATGGATCATGTAATTATCCCTCAGCCTCGGTGTAGGTAAGTAGGAAACGCTTCAAACGGTTGGCTTTTTTCATTTCCAAACCGAACCCATTGCAGGTGCCTTCTAATTAAAGCGACAAGCGTGCGTGAACGCTCCTTCCCCTTATTCAGTTTCTGGGTCACCGCGATGCCCTCAGCGCAAGCAGACACACTGGACTAGACCGGCGCAATGCAATAAATCGGATCACTGTTCCAATTTGCCGTGTACCGTCAACCGGTTTCCCTTCTTTCCCCCTTGGGTGGAAATCGCTCGTTATCACGTGAGTTCCCCAGCTCGATACCAAGAGCGCGCGCTCGGTTTAAGTAGTAGCCGCAGAGAGTGGCCGCGCGCACGCCCAAAGAACGATCGAACCGTTTGCTGTAATCAGGAGTAAATTAATTGGTTTTAAATTAGTCGCGCGATATAAAGCTTCTCCTTCTCTGAAGGGCGCACGATCGAACGAGCTCGATCGAGGCGCCACATGGAGTGTGTGTGAAAGTTGCGCTATTAAAAGAAACAGCTTTGCGCTATGCGCGCAGCAAGTGTTTGGAATGGTGTGGTGCCTCTTTAACACTTGTTGGCACGAAAAGCTCCCTTTTAGTGGATGGGGCGATTGGTCTACTACCTCAAAAAAATAAACATTTATTCTCCCGGTGTGGTCAGCAACCCATTCTTCTTCAGCTGGAATGTCGTTTATCCCTTGTGTGCTAAACAAGCAGGCCGAGCGTTGAAGCATTCAGCAAACCAAACACTCCCAACAACCAGGCGAAGGAAACAGGCAAGGGTCAATTGATTTCCATTCAATGCACCCTCTCTCTCCCTGTCCATCCCAGCAGGCGGTGACAAATTCTTCCATTTCATTTGCTGACAAATTGAACACGATACAAACGTTCCCCTCCTGTCTATGTTCTGCTCCGTCCACTGCTCGGATAAGATCATTTTCTTCTCCCGTATATTTTTTGTCACCCGATCTTCACATGTCGTGCCACACATCGTGCCTCTTTACGATGTTGTCATCCGTCCCCGTCTTGGGTTCGATGTGGTTACCGAGCTCGAACACCCACACACGGTGCTGTACGATGTACGATCGCCTGTCCGCAAAACGGACACAATGCCGTTACTGTCACCCATCATGTTGACAGAGAAGGCAGGCTAGGAGGCGGGGTGGGGTGAGTCCGGCACTGGGTAAAAGTTCAAACCACTGGGACAGGGAACAGGGATTTCCTTCCCAGATTTGCCGGCACAGCAGCTAACGGTTTCGGATGAATGGAATGGAAACAAATT
Source organism: Anopheles gambiae (assembly GCF_943734735.2). Classification (NCBI taxonomy): domain Eukaryota; kingdom Metazoa; phylum Arthropoda; class Insecta; order Diptera; family Culicidae; genus Anopheles; species Anopheles gambiae. The sequence continues at coordinate 33,458,480 of NC_064602.1, read as the reverse complement.
GTCACGTCGTGATCAAAATCCCGGACGCTTGCCTCCGTTCCCGCCGTTCCACGATCACGTCAACGTTTGATCGAACGACATTATTGACATCAAATGGCATGCAAAAACAGCAAAAAAAAACATCCTAGGGTGTTATAGAATTCTTCTCCCGTTGCCCTTTAAAGAGGCGCAAAACAAAATATAGTTAAAGAATTTCGAAAAAAAAAACAAAAGACTTTCGTGCGGTCAGCAAGCGACGAACCTCTTTAGAGCACAAAAAAGCTCCCCAAACTAATGTCTCAAAAATTCAATTACACTAAGTAATTGATTTGAATTTGCGTGCAAATTGGCAATCATCATTAAATGGGGAGCCTTTTTCTATTAGTCTGCAACATCAGCCAACAAAAGAAAAGGCGCAGAACCGTCCGATACGATCAGGACAGCAACCTAAATTCTACAAATTGAGGTAATCGTGTCGTTTCAATCTCCAATCTTCAAACTCTACGGCGCCCCATTGGTCTCTGGCAGTTTAAATTAGAATTATTCCACTGCCCAGAAATTACGATCTTGCAACTCCCGATTTAGCCCACATTTTGGGGGGGCACTGAAGCACTTGCTGCAGAAGAACGTACACGGTAACAATTTTTTAATTTTTCTTCCCAACCGCTTCTTCGCAACGGCCCCGCCAATTTGGCCCACCAAGTCTGTATGCTAAGCTTCCCGTTTTTGGTTTTTTTTTTTGAGTTCTTCCACTCGGTCTTGAGGTCAGTCGATTACGTACACGTACGTACGTGAGTACTCGATCCACCAGGTTCCCGCGCGCGCGCTCGCGCTTACACCAGAACTCCGCCTGTACTAGTGTAATCCAATTACCGCAAACAGTTAAAGCAATTTCGAAACGCCCGCCGTTGGGATAAAATCTGGCATTGGCTGAATGCGGGATAGCGGAAGAAACTGTACAAAATGGCAATCGAAAGCCAGTACCACAGCACGAAAAACACAACGTCAAACATAAACATACCACGAGGCGAGGGATAGGGAGAGGATAGCGAGCGAGGAACGAAGGCAACGAAGAGGCAACCGTCGTTCGACCTACGACCGGATGGGAAGCGGGCGCGGGAAATCGGGCGTGAACTTCTCTTCTCTTCCAGATCGTGCGGACGTTTGGTCGATCGTGCATATCTCGTCCGATCCGATAGATAAATGTAATCAACCCCGAACCCCGGTGGTGGTGTTCCCGCTGCTGCGGCTGTGGTGGCAGAATCGGCGGCACACTGGAAATTGAAAAACGTGCTTTAATTCAGCCCCCTCCTCCTGTACCCCCGCTGTGTGTCATCCGAGCAGTGCGCATCATCATCGCACCGAGATCCGGTGGTCGATAACTGTGTCTAAATGTGGAGTGTGTGTGTGTGTTTTTTTCGTAAATATGGAGTGGAAAGCTGCTCGTTTATCTGCACTTTTCAGCATGAAAAGATGTTGTCGGTGGTGTAGTCGGTGGTGGTTGCGGTCAGTCCGCCTCCGGGAGGATGCTTATAATTAGTGCCAAACGGGCCCAACAGCACAAAAGCACCAAGCAAGAGAAGCCAACCCAATCACTCCCAGCTCCCTGCTGATGCCTCATTAGCTCACGCAACTCCCCGCTTAAATACAAACCATACCCCTACACCTACCTAACAGCACCGAGCACTGGTTGAGCGACTGATCATGCTAATCATGCTCAAGTGGTTCGAGTTCTACGAAAACCACCGCACACGCTAAGCCGACCGGGTCAGATAAGTGTCCATTATCTACAGCGCCACCAGCGGCTGCTTTTATCCGTTATCCGATGCGGCTTGGCGATTGATTTTCCGTCCGATGTTGCCAGCCGCTTTTCTTTCCAGCGCACAGGGTCCAGCGGTGTGTACATTTCATGGGAATTTAATTGATTAGCTACGGGAAGATTATTGAACCGTTTCAAAAGACACTTTTTTTGGAAAGGGAGAAACAGAAAAAAGACTTACAAAATTAGATAAATATTTAAAAAAAAAATAAATAAACAGCGAACCAAACCGATATTTCTCTAAGTTGAATTTTAAAGGATCGTACAATTTAGTCACAAAAGAGTAACAAAATCAACGTGTTGCTATGGAGTGTCATTGTGCCCGATTCCGATTCCGTGTACCGGAATCAATTCCGGAGCCGATTCCGATGCTGGAATCGATTCCGATTCCGGAGCCGATTCAGGAGCCGACACCGGAGCCGATTTCAGAGTTAACTCCGGAGCCGATTCCAGAGTTGACTCCGGAGCTGATTTCAGAGTTGACTCCGGAGCCGAATCCGGAGTTGACTCCGGAGCCGATTCCGAAGTTGACTCCGGAGCCAATTTCCGAGTCGTCTCCAGAATCGATCCCGCTATCAGAATCGGCTCCGGAATCGGAATTGACCTGGAAATCGCTATTTGCCCCGATAACGGAATCATAATTGACTCCAGCATTAGAATTAGCTCCAGAATGTGAATTTCTGAAGTTCTTGAATTGAAAAAAGAAGTTTTAGAAGCGAAAACAGTCCGGGAAACTCCACGAGAATGGATCTTTTACAAGTAAATTTTGAATTTTTGCGGTTATCAATACGTAGTATGATTCTACTCAAACGCCGGTCCAGTGGCGATACCGAAACTGACTCCGTTTGAAAACCGATTCTAATATAGTAGCCAATTCCGATTCGAGAACCGATTTCTAATCCACAACTGATTCCAACTCGCGAGTCGGTTCCGATTCTGGAGCCGATTCCGGAGTCGATTCTGATTCCCGACCCGATTCTGGAATCGATTCCGAAAACTGATTCCGGATCTACTATCCTACTACTATCCAGACATACTATCCGGAATCGATTCCAGAAAACTGCGGAGCTAGCCGAAATCGATTCCGACATAAAGTTCATTTTTCCCATCACTGAACTAGTGATAACTAGTGATGTTCTCTTAAGATTAATGGATTCATGTAAACATTCTGGAATTGTATAGGATGATTATTGGTTCGTTTAATTGTGATTTTGTGCATCTCCTTTCTGTGCAATCCTCTTCTCTGTGTCGCATCTACGTCGTGAGGTTTAACGAATGTACTGAACCCACTGAACCTACTGGAACCAAAATTACGACCCGGATCGCTCCGGGCGAAATGTTTCGAAGATGAAACAAAATGTATAAATGGTATTAAATTACCTTATGAATTTCAAATTTCATTATTAAATTAAATTCCTTAAATTCATTATTTCCCCTGATTTTGCGCCAATTAATCAATTTTCAGAGAATACGTTTCGCGAATGCATCATCCCTGGTAATAACATTCCCTAATTCCTAACTATTTTCAACATGATGCAACATGCAATTCAATCGTGGCAACAGTATTATTTAGTACTGATATTCATACGTATCTGCTTCAACCAATCATTCAGCTGGATCATCTAAGCATTCTAAGGCAAAATGTTCGACAGAGATTCATTCGCTCAAGCAACAAACCCTTTTCTTCTTCTTCTTCTTTGGCTCAACAACCGATGTCGGTCAAGGCCTGCCTGTACCCACTTGTGGGTTTAGCTTTCAGTGACTAATTGATTCCCCCCCATAGCAGGATAGTCAGTCCTACGTATGGCGGCGCGGTTTATTTGGGGATTGAACCCATGACGGGCATGTTGTTAAATCGTACGAGTTGACGACTGTACTACGAGACCGGCTAACCCTTTTCTACTGTTATTTAAATTATATAGCTCAACAAAGCATTCAGAAGGATCATCTAAGTACTCTAAGACAAAGATTCTGGATGCAAGTGCTGTAGTTCCAAAATATCCGTGCATTTCCTACAGTACAGGAAACTTTCCGACACGTACTTATACACCAGGTATAAGGAGAGCTCATAACATCGCATTTTCCCGCACACATCATAGGATGGATACCGGCTATGCTTACGGTTTAAGTCAGTTTGCAGTTCTCTCATGATCTTGAATGCTAACTTCCGGTTACGGGTTGCTAAGGTTTTGTAAAACCCTTCCTGTTGACTATGACTTATCAAAGTAAAATCACCTCCATATTGGAATGATAGTTCCTTGAATGTACGATAATTGTGCGTACATGCTTCACACGAACATTGAAAGTTGAACAGCAACCGAATAACCCTTTGTCTCATTACCCGATCTTCAACGAGGTGGTGCAATCTGAAAGCATGCGGAAAAACAGTACTCGTATACTGGGGTTCGAAGCATATTAGCGGTTCAAGCAGTTAGCACTATGTTTCAACTGATTAGTGGAATCGTGCAACTATATGGTGGAAGTATGCCATTTTACAATGGACTTTGGTAACCATTCCTGTAATTATAAATAATAAATTAGCTTACCCGTAACTATCGAACAGTTGGCAATCCTTGCCGATCGGGCGGATAACGATCATAGCGCATCGACCGTCGGGCAAAATAAGTCGCCGTACGTTCGAGGCACAGGAATGGTTCAACATGCTGACCGACGGATAGCATGCCGTTCCATATAGTTTATGTTCGAAAACTTTCTCCTGCGGTTGACCCTCGTAAAAGGATAACAATTGATGATTACATCGAATGGTTTGCGCATGGCGCAGGATCAGATCGAACAAAAGCTTATCCATTTTAGGGCTTGCTTTGCACTTTGGTCTCAACTCAGTCCTTTCCACCATAGCCTTATGCAATAGAATCGCAACAAGGATTTGGTACGTACGATCGACCAAACCTCGTCATTCTTGATTGGTTGTCAGCACGTGCATCGTGCTGTACACGTCCTTCGGTGTGGCCATCCTCCAGTCCATCGTGAATCCGTTCACCCGGGACTCGTCCAGCGCATCCAGATGGTTTTGCAATGCCACTAGGTCACCATCAAAGATACTGATTGCAGTGGCAGTCGCGCGTAAAGCAGTCGCTGGAAATCTTCCACAAATACTGTACGCATCTCGCATGACGCCGCACTCATACCGATGGTACTGGTCGAACGCCTTACTCAAACATTCCTGCGAGCAGTACATCACCCAGGTACACCCTTCACACGGTATCAGCGTGAATGGGCGCTCGGCATGACAAAAATCACACCGCACATAGCGGCAATTTTCCTGCAGCGTTTTCACGAACGGCGTGTCCAGCATCACCACATCGCCCACCTTCAGCCGGCGAGTGGTGACCACATACCGTCCGTACTGTTCGTTCTGTTGCAGTTGCAGACAGTTGGCCACATGTGGCATGTGCTCGTGGCCCGGATGGCTAAGCCGTAGTTCTTCCTTCGGATCCTCTTCCATCCGTTTAGCATCCTGCTTCATGGCCTTCGCCAACGCTTTCTTAGCTACGGCTTCTCGCTGACTCAGCTTTTCCGCCAACCGTGCCGGATAGTTGGACTCGCGAGCTAGCCGGATGTTCGCCAAACACTCCTCGTACCGGTGCAACTGCAGGCAAACTATCGATCGGTTGGCATAGGCTAGGGACCGTTCCTCCGAATTTGCTTGCGAGTCCGAAAGACTTTCGTTGTACAACACAATAGCTTCGTTCAACCGTTTCACACTCTTGTCTAGCATTTTGTTTCCCCTGATGCGAGAGCTGACCGCTAGTTTCTTGTTCTTTGTATCGTAAAAATGTTTTTCCAGATTGGGATGGCTAACGCTGCTAAGACAATTTCTTACTATCTCAGCGATCATCTCTACCGATTGTGTCGCATTGGGATTGTTTCTAATCGCACTTTGTAAAGAACTTCCAAGCGTCTTGTGCCATAGAGTTTCGAACTGCGCAGTCAATCCCCATTCTTCCTTATGATAGATTGTATTCAAATCGATAAAATGCATTTCCGAGTTTGGATGATAGCGGGGACTGTATACGGTTGGAAAGGGCATGATAGCAACTAACAAATGAAAAGTAGCTTTTTTCAACAATTGTGCAAAGGCACCTCGTGGACGACACACTGACCTACTAGGTTAAGGAGTTTTTGACACTGAAAATGTCGGGTGGTGAAACCAAATACATACACTCCCCCCAGTAGACCACCTTAACACGAAACAACTTAGCCCGGTAAACAAGAGCGAAGCAAGCCATCAACAGTAAATGCGAAATGTGTAGAGCTATGCAAGCAATATGATGCCACTAAATTGTAATAAACACTCTTTTCGCCTGAACAACAACCTATTATTCGTGCGCTCATTATCAAAAAGGAATCTTTTTCACCTTCTCTAAGGCGATAGTGTAGCCCTCGTATGTTGTTTTTGCGAAATAATCAGAGGTTTGTCTATCTCGTTCTATTCCGCTTTATATCCTCTTTCTGTCGTGCTTTGTTTTGTATTCAGTGTATATCCTCAGGTTGAGGCATCTCAGAGGTTCGTATGTTATGCTTTTGTTTCAACCGCTATCTCAATTACCAAATTTACACCAAATTCTACTCCAGATGCCGACCGGATACCGGGAGTATGATTTTAATTTTCAAATCGAAATCACTTTTTAAATGAAAATGGTAGCAACCTATTTTTTTCTAAATTCCCAATTTTGCCCCTAAAGTAAATAAGACAAATACCATTATCTTTACACCCAATTTGAAATTTTAAAATCATGTACGTTAAAAAATTATTAAATTTTTGATAAGAAAAAGTTCAATTTCCCGAACAAAATGTATGGGATACCCGTAGATCATAGAGTTCAAGGCATAAATTTGGCCATTCAGACAACGGTTAACTGTGAGCAGCATTGCCTACCTGTCTCTTAATTGTGTCCACATTGGAAAATGACTCAAAAAGCTCTGTAAACACCCATCTTATTCATTTCGTAGCAAATAGTCCGCAGCAACAGAAAGCTTTTCGAATGCATCATCTATGATAATAACGTCCACCTAATAATAAGCTTCGAAGAATTCGTTCAATGTATTCACCACTTTTTTCCGCATTAGTTCAACAAATGCAATTCGTTCGTTCGAACGGTATATCCTTTGGTACCGGTATTTCTATTATCTAGTTCAGCTTGGCAGTACATATTCACAGCTCTATATGCTCAGCCATTACGTCTAATGCAAGTGTTCGAATGTAAAACCATGTCTACCGTGTTATCTCCTATCAATGAAACGCACCCGCATTCTCTGGGCTTACGGGTTGCAGTACTTCCAGTACTTGTAGCTCTCGGACGTATACTGATACGCAACAAAAAGGCTAAAGTCGTAATTAAACATTTTCAACATCATTTCGCCCGACGGATATCGACGTGCCCTGCGGTTTAGATCCGTTTGCAGCTTAGCCTTCACCTCTAGTGCCAGCTTCGGGTCATGCGTTTCCAAAGCTTCCTCAAACGAGCACAGTTCCATCGCATCGGCCATAGGCATAGGTGCTCTTGACTGCTGGTTAACTATTTGATTTAGCGTCGGATAATTCAATGCACAGGCTTCACAGGAGCATTCAAAGTTGAACATTACGAACGTGCCTTTTTGTCTATGTGACCGTTCAAACGAAAAGTGATGCAACCTGAAAGCATACGAAATTTACATTAAATATGCGTAACAAAAAAACGTAATTTTTCCTTACACTCTCCCGCTTACCCGTAACTATCGAACAGCTGTTCACCCGGCCCGATCGGGCGAATAACGATCATAGCGCAGCGGCCGTCGCGCAAAATAAGCCGCCGTACGTTCGACGCACAGGAATGGTTAAACATGCTGACCAACGGATAGCAAGCCGTTCCATACTCTTTCGCCTGGAACCGCTGCCTGTCCGAGCGGTGCTCGTAGAAGGACAAAAATTGCCGATTAATTCGCATCACTTGCACGTGGCGAAGGATCAAATCGAACAGCAGCTTGCCTATGCTGGGCTTTGCCCGGCTCCGCGGTCCCAGCTCAGTCCTTTCCAGCATGAGCTTGTGTATAATGATCGCCAGGTATACCATGAACACCAGCTGCATAAACGGTCGGCGCTCTTGGTTGGTCGACAGCACGTGCACCGTGCTGTACACGTCCTTCGGTGTGGCCGTTCGCCAGTCCATCGTGAATCCGTTCACCTGCGGCTCATCCAACCCATCCAGATGCGCTTGCAGTGCGTCCGGATCGTCATCGAACGTGCCGAACGCGGAGGCTACGGTGCGTACCGCCGTCATGGGACATTTTCCCGCCACTCGCCACAGGTCCCGCATGACGCCACACTCATACCGATGGTACTGGCTGTACGCCTTGCCCAAACATTCCGCCGAACAGTACATCACCCAGGTACACCCTTCACACGGTATCAGGGTGAATGGGCGCTCGGCGTGACAAAAATCACACCGCACATGCCGGAGCGGATCGTGCAGCGTTTTCACGAACGGCGTGTCCAGCATCACCACATCGCCCACCTTCAGCCGGCGAGTGGTGACCACATGCCGCCCGTACTGTTCGTTCTGTTGCAGTTGCAGACAGTTGGCCACGTGTGGCATGTTCTCGTGGCCCGGGAAGCTCAATGGTAGTTCTGGCTTCGGATCATCCTTTTTCTTCTTCTTTCTGTTGCTCTTTGCCAACTCTTCTTTTGCTTGTTCCTCTCGTTTGTCCAGCTTGTCCGCCAACCGGGCCGGATAGTTGGCCTCGCGAGCAAGCCGGATGTTCGCCAAACACTCCTCGTACCGGTGCATCTGCAGACACACTACCGATCGGTTGGCATAGGCTAGCGATCGTTCCGTCGATCCAGGCTTCGTGTACGTGATGCTTTCGTTGTACAACTTCACTGCCTCGTACAGGCGCTTCACTTTCGGGTCTACCATTTTGTTCCCTTCCGTGCGCAGCTTCGCCGCTTGCTCATCGTACTTCACCTCGTTGTGCAATTGCAGGAATTCTCGAAACGGAAACTCGCTAAGGCATTCCTCCACTATCCGAGCGATTATCTGTACCGAATGTTCCGCATGAGGATTGTGTCCAATCGCAATGTCCAAAGCAGGTTCGAGCGAACCGGTCCACAGTTCTTCGAACAGGTGGGTCGTACAGTGTTCCTCCCGCTGCAGAGCGTCCAATACTTCCTGATCGAGGACATTCATTGCGGCTTCGCTCAAAAACGATCGCACACAATATGATGTAATTCGAGGTGTGTATTTATGGCTGTTAATTAGCACAAAAACAATTGTAGCGGCTTCCAAATCTCTGCACAAGCAGAGGCAAACGATGCAACGATAAAACGCGGATTGCTTTGACCTGTTCGTGCGAATCCGGACACAATGCAACTGATTATTTGACAGATAAAAAGCCGCGCAAAACAAATCCGCGTATCCCCCAGCTGACAAGCTTGATACGAACAGTAAACAAGAGCGGAATGAGCTATCGCTGAATTATTATTTTGCGAATAAAGTACAGTAGAACGTCGATTATTCGGGCAGCTCGGGACAGGACAGTTGCCGGTTAATCGATTTGCACGGATAATGGTCCATGAAATGTAAAATTCATACAAAAATTATAAAATTCACTCGTTTAATGATTAATTCGCCTTGAATCAATCAATTAATCGTTAGTAGAATATTATTTAAATCAATAACCATAACCAATTAAAAAAATACCAAATTCATGAAGGAAAATCAAATAGAAATTTAAAAAAATACAAACCAAATAGCATAGAAAGACAAAAATAAAAAAAAATAACCAAGAAAAACCAAATGACAACTGTCAGGTTAAAATAAAGAGTGGGTAAAACTCTGACCGTATTAATACACGATGCGCTATCTCAGATTGCGCATATATTCGTTTTATCAAAACATATGTCATTTCACGTAGCCAACCCTGAGCTATAAACGTCATTTCCATACAATTTCAGATTGCGCCAAGATTGCGCATAAATTTACAAGAATATATGCCCGAGATATATAAAAAAATTTTGACAGAGAAATATATCAAATCGGGCCGTGTGACAGATAAATATATGCGGAATCTGAGATTGCACATCGTCTATTGCTACGGTGAATACATTTGAAACGTCAAATGTAGGAGAATACATCCTCACTCGCCGAAGAAGAAAAAGAAGAAGAATAACCATAGGTTTAACAACTGTTCATTAACAAAAATGAATTTCGAAAATACCACTAGATACTACTGAGCTGCACAAAAAACTGGTTGCCCACTTGACTATCGCTGTATATGTTCGCTGCAAGGTGTCTTTATTAAGGAGGTGAATTGTTAGCGCGTTTTCCGGGCGCCATCATTGAGTATTGTTATGTCAAATCGCATACAATTTTCTATACCCCCCTCCAGCCCTCCCCGATTTTAATACCGGAGCCCCCAGTATTGTTATGTCAAGTCGTGAAATGTCAATTTGCTCTGAAGCACTTCACCTCCTAATATCCATACACCTTGTGTTCGCTGTACGTTTGAACAGCTGTCACATTTATGCGCACGGTTAAGCCACCCACCGGTTAATCCGCCCCCGGATAATCGACGTTCTACTGTATTGATAGTTCCGTCATGGACTTATTTAATTAATTTATTTATTTAGAGTATTTATATATGTATGGCCAGTATTGTGACCGAAACACTTCTTAATTAATTATATATTACCTAATCCTAGCATAAAGTAGCAAAAAATCGTTTTTAGAGCGCATTGAAAGCATTGAAGAGCTGAAGTCAAAGTCATTCATTGAAGTTAATAACAATAATTAGTAAGGACTGCAAAGCTTTGTTTATACATTCAACATTGTAATACGACAATCAAAGCTTATCCATTTCACTGCGAAATTTGGAAAACAGCTACCATAAGAAAATGTTGCAAATATCATCTCACAAACGATCCTATTTATGGCAGCCAATAATAGAAATCTGCTTATATCGATCATCCACCGTTGGAATTTGGTGGCGATGAGAAGAAGGAAACAAAAATTGCGCCAACAGCACATAACAGCGCATTGGCAGACGGCCGTTACACCGCTTGTAAATGATTTTCACCGACCATTTCCATGAATCATATCATCCCTTGAACATCAAAAGCGGGCCCGCCGGGAATGGTGCGATCGTGCAATTCACCAAGGGGTGATGATTTCGTTTTTACTGTTCTAATGGGCCACACAAACGCGTGCGAAAATGGTAAACGCTTTCTCTTCCGCACTAACGTTTAGCAGTGCTGACAATTTAACGGTCATAACGCAGCAGAACTGACTCTGTAGCCTCTCTGCCCATATCGATTGGCCCATGGTAATCAATTATAAATTTTAAATTTGTTTTCGTTGCTGGAATTGCGAAAAACAACAGAAAAGGAAAACAAGGGAGAAATCTACAATCATTAAGATTGGAGGGAGGCAAATTTGAATATCTGATTGCCCTGAAACTGGAGGCGATCGTTATGACTGGATGATGATTCCAAACACGTTTCAGAACACGTCTGGCGCAGCTGTAGCCTGAGCCAGTGGGTTTTGATATCGGACAGGCCCAAACCAGCAACTTCTGGTTTCGTTGCGAAAATGACCAATTATCAGCTCATTATTATGGCTGGCTTCATACGATCTGCAACATGCCGAAGAAGGACGGGTCGACGGGAAGGGACCCTTTCCCATCGAGCGAAAATCGATCGCACACTCATCTCTGGGCAGCCATAATGGGCACCCTATTTTCCGACCAGATGCTACAAATTATGCACCAAACCACCACCCCCGTCTAGAACGGTGCGCGCACTGCGGAAGAATCGGGCAGAAAATCCACGATCAAAGATTACGCAAGCCAGTGTGCCACCCTTCCCCCTGCTTGGACCACTGAACTTCGGTGCTGTGCGGGCGAAACAAGCCACAAATTATGACCGGAGTTGGGAGATGGTGAGATGATTAGAGGAGGAAGAACATTTCCGTCCCGATAAAGTCCCGCTGGTTGGGGGTGTGTGTGTGTGTGTGGGCGCACGATCGCTCACCTTTCCCATAGTCTGCCAATCTTAAGCGCCGCCACTCGCTGCCTAATCAAATCCACTGCGACTGATCTTATCATCATCGGGCAGCATAATAATGTGGTCCTCTCCTTCTTATCCTCCTCATGGCTTCTTCCGCTATTTTTGTAACTTCACACCGTTCCGCACGTCGGTTCACACGTCGGTTAATCGGTTCTTCCACAACCCACGCCGTTTTTCACCTACCCCTGCTGAAAGCGGCATGAACTGTGCGTCCTCCCTTTCTCTCTCGCTCTTCAAACTTTTTTGTTGCGCGCAAACCACACGCACGAACCCTACAATCATAACAAAATAATACTGCACCACCAACAGCACACCCCATACTTACCCGATTTACCGTAACACACACACACAAACGAGAGAGCATTGTGTTCAACAAAATCAGCTACATTTCGCACGAGACATTTCTTAGCACTCTCTTTGAGGTGCAAACCAGCTTCTCATGAGCAATGAACTTGAACTTGACAATCGATCACCGACGTAACTTCCTGCACACACGCTGCAGACCTTCCTATGGTTGTGTAAACGGCAGAGGAGATTAATGTACGGTCAAAAGCATTACACCTTCATGTAGCGGTTTCGCCCTGTAATGATGTAAGAATTTTGTATAAATTAATGACACATCCTTACTTAGGACGGTAGGCACGGTAAAAGAATGATCATTGCATAGGGACTAATTACCTTAAAGCGTTTACGAAAGTCAGTGATGAGTTAATGGAAATGTTTCCCCTGTCTAATTGACTGCTTCGCACTTCGGACATAGTCTTGCATGTGTAGATAACGAGCTTTGCGAATAAATCAAGTTTTAACCCCATTACCTGTGTCCACACGTGAGGTTCAAAACAGCCGAAGTTATACAAAATCATGCAAAATCTACTCCGGCGTCCACCCGACATTTACCGAGCCGAACCGAATAGTTCGTTTATCATGTGTGCGTATCTGGTTGCACCAGTTGTACTGCTCACCTGCCGTATGCCGCTGTGATTCCGAGCGAGACGCATAAACAACGCATCTAGACGACATGTATAGCCTGTGTCTCTTTTGCCTTTTCCTTCCCTTCATATCCTGATGAGTGAGGCATGCATTCCTTTTCGGTTACGTTCGTGGTATAAGCCTATCCCTGTTACGTTAATGGTGAAGATCGAATTCTATCGGCTCTACATCCGGTCATTCGGGCAGGCCCGTGGGCGTCGTGTGTATGCGGGCAATGCCCGTTTGGAACACACTTCTCTTCCGATGCTGTTTTCGAGTGCTGATTTTCTTTCTAAAATGCCACAAAAATGGTACCACATTCGACAAACGTTCTAATGTATCTCAATCACTTGAAATAGAATAGAAGTAGGTGTATTTTAAATCATCTTGTTTGTTTTGTTTTGTTTTTTTTTTGCTTGTTACTCACAATTATCTCCGATTTTGCTTGTCGCACATGCAAAAATAGCGGGAAAAATCTGGTTTTGTTTCAAACACTTTTATAATGATTTTTTGTTTGCTTTCGTTTGTTAAAGATGCATCTTATATGTTTTACACTTTTTTTGTTTGTTTGTTTGTTTTATTAGCTTAGGGTGTTGTGCTCGCCCGCACTCTGTCACGGAGCGTGTCTCGGTACTAGCTTTTCATTCTCGCTTTTTTAACCTTTCTTTTCCTTTCGGTTTTTCTTTTTTCGGTTTCTGTTGTTTTCTATACTCTTGTGTGTGCTTTGCAGGAGTTTCATCTTTTTTAAATTATAAAATGTGTGTGTTTCTATGTGCAAAAACCTAAGAGCGTGTTGTTAACAAGCGCTTTTGGTACCGCTGTACGATTGATCTTTACGACGGTCGTACCGCTGTACGATTGTCAGCGTCCCGTGGCGTGGAACCGATTCTTCACTTTTTGTACCATAATTTACTGATCTTTTGCTTCGATTCTTCTTCCACCGCCACTGCTGTGTGTATGGCATCTATGTTATGTGTGTATGTTTTCATTGTTTGTTTAATTGTATCATTGTTAGAAAGCACAACAGATTCCTCTCTCTCCCTCTCTGCTTGCGCGATCTGTGCGCTGCTTAGTACATAAATCTAGTTTCTTTTTTTTTGTTTCCTTTTTTTCTGTTTCATTTCACAATTTTGCTCCATTTTTTTGTCGTACCGAGAATGCACCCTTCGACCAAATCGGCGAACCGGAGTATTTTCGAAAAAGCTCTTTTCCACAAATAAAATCCTTTTCGTAAACACAACACAAAACGTGTGCTGGTAAGGGAGGGTAAGATAAAACCGCATTTCCTTTGGACTTTCCCTAAGAGCACTAGGTTTGGTTGAACAACGATGACAAAATGTTCCAAAAAATGTTTTCTGAAACCCGCATTGTTGGGGGGGTTTGTCTCTTACTTTTTTTTTTGGTCCTGCTTTGCCAAACGTCCTACACCAAAACCTACTCTAAAGCTACCCCTCACCTGTTGGGTGTGCGCCGACTGCTCTACAATATCGGGTTTTTCAGTGCAATTAATAATGCCAATTACCGGTGTGTATCGGTGTGTGTGCGTCACGATTTCGTACTCTTAGAATTTAAATTTATGGATTTTAAATCCTAAAACCACAAAACAAAGGCGGTATTCAGGTATTGCACTGCTTTGTCCTGGTTTGTTCTCTCTCAATGCCAAAACAACTCAAAAATTAGGTGAAGAAGAAGAGGGCAGCATGAACATATTTGTGCAAAAGTGTGTGTCTGAGCGAACACATGTCTTCTTGACCTCTGAACTCTGTCTTTAACTGGCAGTATGATACATTCCTGGCAAGCAAAACCAAATTTTGATGCGCGTGTGTTCATCAAGTGTGTAAAATTATCATTCTCCTAGCTTCTCCTGCTCTCTCTCTCTCTCTCGTGTCCTAGATTTAGAGGGATTCCCGGGAAGGCTAAGCCCTCCCGGCATCCACAACAGCACCGTTTGGATTCCATTAACCTTTTCGCCCTAGCTTCGTCCTGAACACTGCCTTCCTGCTTTTGTGTAAATGCTCACTCATCATTTAGTGGAAAGGAACGTAAAAACCGTTTTCACGATAGGAAAGTTATGCGGGGATGAGAACGCGCCGACCAGGAAAGTTTCACCTATAGCTGCCTACATCTAGTAGCTTGGAAGAATCCTATACACGCTGGAACTACTAGCTCCTCTTCTGCACTAGCAATACGACTACGCCTGCTTCTTCGATAGCGATATCTAGAGTCCAAATTAAATGCGGTTTACAGGCGCATCATCTTCGTGCTTCATGGGTAGCAACATTTTGCTGCAACGACGGTGGTGCCCTTCCTTTAATCTAATATTCGAAAGCCCTGCGTCGAAATGTCGATAACCATGCGGCACACACGAGCGAGCACACTCTCACAAGCATTTCCCTAGCTGTTTAGTGGCTCTAGTGGAACATACCTGTGTCACAGTGGCTCCCGTGGTGGCACCAATCTTCCCCTCCCACCGCACAGCAAGTTTTGCAGCAGGCAGTACACTGCGCAAACCCGCGTAATGTGGGTGTGCGTGCGCACTTTGATCTCGTTTTTTTTTGTTGGTCCTACTGTGGCCTACCGAATGGTCTAGCTCCGCTCGAGTAGTGCGGGGACGACGCCGAACGTGGGGAAACATACTCCCATAAATTTAACGCTTTTTTGTTGTTGTTTCAATCCTTACAATTCTAGCACTTTTCAAACACTGCGCGCGCGCTCGCTCGGCTCTTACATAGTAAATTGTCTTCGTCTTTTCATAAACGCGATTACTTTTTGCGCTCCATTGCTATTGTTGGCAATTGCATTCCCATCATTTTTGTGTTGAAATGCTCTGTGTGTTTCTGTTATGGCTTGTAGTTGTTTTTTGTTTATACGATAGGATATCTACGTCACTATCTTCGTCATTTTGCTTTATGCCATGGTATTAAAACGGGATAGCCGAAGATAATGGACAATGGAAGGAGATAGAGAGATGTAGCCGTTACAAACACCGAAGTACACACCCACCTGTATGCGACAGCTAAAGACGGGCTTCAGCAGAAAAGACGGTCCCCTGCTACGACACACGGCCTGGAGTGTGCATGTGTGTGTGCATCATTAAGTGACGAAAAAAAAGTTGATTGCAAAAAATAAACAAGCTATTACGTCCACACTGAAGACACTTAAATATCTAGTTTCGCTTTCTTGCAAGCGCTCGCTTCCGTCCCAGCGCTGGCGCAAGAAGCCGCCGCCCCGGCACCGGTCGCCGCACCGTCAGCACTACCGCCCGCCGGACGGTACGTGGCACGCTCCCCCACGCCAGCGACCGGCGCCGGCGGCTCGACCGCAGCATCGGCCGCCGGCCGGCATCATTCAATCACCAGCTCCTTCGGCTCCTCCCACGGGAAGCCCGGGCGGCCAAAGTGGCCGTACGTGCTGGTGCGCTGGTAGAACGGCGTGCGCAGGTTCAGATCCTTCACGATCTTGCCCGGGCGCAGATCGAAGTTGTCCGAGACAATCTTCAGCAGCTCCTGCTGGTTGTACTTGGACGTGCCGTAGTGGAATACTGTGATGGACAGCGGCTCGGCCAGCCCGATGGCGTACGCCACCTGCACCAGGCACCGGCGGCAGATGCCCGCCTTCACGAGCGATTTGGCGACCCAGCGGGCGGCGTACGCCGCCGACCGGTCCACCTTCGTAAAGTCCTTGCCCGAGAACGCACCGCCACCGTGCGCACCCCAGCCGCCGTACGTGTCGACGATGATTTTGCGCCCGGTCAGCCCGGCGTCGCCCTGCGGCCCACCGATGATGAACAGCCCGCACGGGTTGATGTGCACGATCGTGTTCGCGTCGAAGTACTTGGCCGGGATCACGTCCTTGATCACCTTGTCCATGATTTCCTTGCGCAGCTCCTCGAGCGTAATCTTGTCCGAGTGCTGCAGCGACACGACGACCGTGTGGACGCGCTGCGGGATGCACGCGCCCGACTCGAACACGTACTCGGCCGTCACCTGGGTCTTCGAGTCCGGGCGGGCCCACCAGAAGTCGCCGCTGCGGCGCAGCTCCGCAATCTTCTCGTTCAGCCGGTGGGCGAGCACGACCGTCAGCGGCATGCACTCCTCCGTCTCATCGGTGGCGTAACCGAACATCAAACCCTGGGAAAATACATTCAAGGGGAGGGGCGAGAGTTTTGGGGAAGAAAAGAGAGATAGTAATTAGTACTTAGTTGCACAGAACCATGAACACGGTCCAAGCAAAGCACAAAAGCAAAGCGTTTTAGCTGGCTGAACTATTTGACAAGCGTTTCCGTCGAATTTTCTGCGTCTCGTCTCGTAGCCTAATTTTGGTACATAGAACGAAATGGGGGGAAGGGGGGCTTGGCCTCCCCGCCCAGAACGCAGCGCACGCACGGGGAAATGCGCTTCTAATCTAAAAATAGTGCTCCGAGTTCAACGACATTGACGTCATGGCGAGAGCGCGCGCTCGCGGGTTGGAATTGGCATTCATGTTTTGCCCCTGTTTTGCGGCCGAAAACAATGTACGCAACGGGGGCTTTGCCTTCGCGCTACAAAGTATACCCGCTCGCAAGGTTCAAACGTACGCGAGAATCTACTGGAAAAGCATGTCAATAGTTCAGCCAGCCAACCCAGCCAGTGCGCAAAACCGAACAGAGGCTTATCTCGCCCGTGTTTTAACAGTGGGCCCATCCCCTATTTTATTTTGTTCTTCCTAACCGCTACTGATAGAATATTACATCAACTGAATCGAATCGAATGCGAGAGAGAGCGAGCCAAGCCGGAGGGTCATCATGAATGGCACTTGTTTTGACAACTCGCGCAAGCATGGCCAGCATGGGGCAAAGGAATGGTTGACTGAAAGGGCGCCTTCAGCTGACCTTCTTGGGCGGTGTGTGTGTGTGTGTGCCTGAGGTTCGAAGCCCTGGAGGCTGGGGCACACGATTTTGGGCTGTAAAAACACCCGCTTTGATAGCAGCTGGACACACATACCCAGGCGCGCGCGCGTGTGGCTTCTGTCCGAACAGATACATGCGCCGTTTCGCGCGAAGACCGAGCCACGTCTGCGCTGCCGTTTTGCCAACCGAACCCGCTGCTCTACTTCTCCGATTCGATTCGATTAGATTGAAGTACGCATACACAGCTAAGCAAACATGCGATTACACGGAAAATTAATTCTAAGTAAAAATAGAAAACATAACAGTTAGTTAGTACAACAGAAAACAAAGAAAAGAAAGCAAGAATGAAGATGATAATGTTCGATTAGTAGAAGAAACTTAACCACCCTACACCAAATAATTAAATGAAATTATGAAAGAGAGTAAAATAAAAACATTCTTTTTTTTAAGTTTTCTAACAAAATTTGGCAATAAATTAAAGTCAATTGTGTTTGTGATAACTTTCTAAAAACCATTCTACCACCAATTTGGATCTTTTTTTTTCTCTCTCCACGGTAAAAGGTTCGAATACGAACGAATGATTTTCCCGTTTCCCGTGCCCAAGAGATAGTGTGAAACGTGCATTATTAAATCTCCCCACAAAACGCAACATGTACTACCAGAAACCAAACAGGAAAAAAGGGTTCTAACAAAGTTAATTAGGAGTGCAGCAAATGATTCTAAAAGGTTCAGCAAAAAGAAGAGGAAGAAGAAGAAGTAAGAGCAAACTGTACACACATCGAAACTGAAAGCCCCCTTGGGGGAGGGGAACGGAAGGGGGAAAGCAAAACGCTTTCCCTTTCTTCCCTCCCTCCCTCCCCCTCCGGGGGTTTAAATGTGCTAACCTGGTCACCTGCGCCGACCTCTTCCTCGGGCCTGTTCACATGCACCCCGGCGGCAATGTTGGGCGATTGCTGGTCCAGTGCGAGCAGCACGTTGCATGTCTTATAGTCGAACCCTGGGCAGCGGCAGCGCCACGGATGGAATGGATGGAAGCGGTTCAGCGGCATCACCCCGACCGGACCAGATTGATGGTGAATGGTGCATTCCCCCGAACGAGGTAACCCGATTCCCCCCGAAAATAAACCCCCCCGATCATCATGCGTAGATGGGAATTTAATGTAACCAAATGGAAAATGCGCGCGCGTTTCAAATTTGGAGCGAGAGGAGATTCGATTCGACCAAACATGCAAAGAAAGATAAAATTGTGGAAACATTATTAACTTCCATTAATTTCATCAACACAATCGACAGATGTGCTTGTGTGTGTGTGTAGATGTAGCTGAAAAGAGACAGATGAGCATAGGTAGGAATGGAAATGGACTGAAAGGGACAAAGGTTGTTCGACCCTAAAAGGACTCCTAGACGTAACATACACAACACCAGACATGATGATAGGGTGGAATACTTCTGCCCCAAAATGTAGACATCCCTTTTTTTCTTCTTCTTCTTCTTATTACAGCGACGGGTAACCCGTACGACCCCGCCATTATCAGCAGATCGAAGCTCGGACGGTCATTGACGTCAAATTCCTTCCGAATCGATCACGACACATCGTGGTGGAATCGTACGACACAAAGTAGCATTGCGACCACGTGCACATCATCATCATCACCATCGTCGTCATCGTGGCCAGGCAACACAGCAGCATACGCAGACGAAATTCTTCGACACGTTCGGGTGATTGGTCAACTGCTGATGTTATCAGCGACGGGCCCGCCTTACTGATTCAGCTGATTAATCGAGCGAGCAGGGGGCTTCTCCACGCCACTCAGCCGCAAGGACTCACAGACAAACACAATCGGACGTACATGGACAGTGTTAGTGTAACCTGTGAACTTTGGGCGTGATTTGCAGTTCGTGACGCTTCCTTCCGACCCTATCGCATGTTATTCGACAGGAAGATGATGATGATGATCAAGGAAACAAACAAAAAAACTAGCTTCTAGAATATTTGGATTGCGTGTCTATCTCTCTCACTCTCTATCTCTCGGTGGCCGCTCTTTCAAGACTGAATCATGCAGTGTTAATATGGGTTTAAGGTTTCCTTGTTTTAGAAAAGTTACACAAAACATTACGCTTCATTTTGCCAATATAGGAGCTCTGTTGGAAACTGTTACATTTGGGGATGATTAAATGAAGGGCGGCGTTGTTATATGAGTTTGCCTCACAGAATGGCATGCTTGGCTGGGGCAGCAACGGACACGCGTCTGCGTCGCACTCGCGTGCTAGCGCCCGTAGTCTAGTGAAACACGACAACATAACACATTAACAACACAGTTACAACAGCAAGGCGTACACGAACACGAGGTCAAAATGGGGTCCGTGTCCTTAACCAGGCTGGATCGCATATTGGATCGCAATTGCGTAAACAGTCCGCGTACCTGATCGCCCGCACCGACGCTGTCATCGTCGCGATCGATGTGTACTCCTTGGGCAATGTTCTCCGACTGCTGCTCGATCGCTACCAGCAGATTCAGCGTACGGTGATCGAATCCTATGACAACGGTTGAGCGACAACATGGTAGATTATAAAACGGGAAGGATAATTTACAAGCGGAAACGGATGCGGCCTGGGCAACACACTACCGGGCCGCGCTTTAACGACAGACTCTTGGTTGGTTGATTGGTTGCAATTAAGCAACAACAAAAATAGAATTAAGTGAAGTAAGGAGGGAAGTTGGAGGTTGGAAAACAGGAGTTGAGTGTTTCGGGTAAGGAAGTGTATGTATTCGGTCGTCGGTTTTGGTCCGCCTTCAATTACCTTTGGAGGAATCATCGTAGCCAATGTGCTTTACCGTTTCGCGCACAACGCGCTGGTAATCGATGACTGCCTTGGAGGTGATCTCTCCGCACAGGAGAATCATGCCGGTTTTGGAGATCGTTTCTGCGAGTAGAAGAAAAGACACAGTTATCCATTGCTCTACTGCTGCTTCTTGGGGTAGAAGGCCTTTCGCAGCAAGTAGCGCTTACCGCATGCCACCTTTGCGTTCGGGTCCTGCTGCAGGTGAGCGTCCAGGATGGCGTCACTAATCTGGTCGCACATCTTGTCTAAAAGTGGAGAAGGAAAAAATATTTAAATTAAAAAAAAACTATAAATATAAAGCATAAAGTAAAAATATTCATGTTAAACTGGCAACATGGCGGTGTGTGGACATTCCGTTGCCGCGTTTGCCGAAAAAATTAAAAAAAAAACCATATTTTTCCCCCTGTTCTGTAATTACGGGACCATTGCAGCTTTACTTTAATGATACCCTGCATACCCTCCATCACTCTCCCTCCCAAGCCGTTCTTCACCTTTTGCCCAGGGGTCGCAGATAGTCGCAGGCAAAGAATATGCAAACCAAAAAGGAAAAGCCAAAACATAAAACCATCATTAAAGAAGAATACCACAACAAACACACACACCCTGCCTCCGGGAGACAGAAATCACCCCACACACACCCGGGAAAAGAAGAAAGCAAAGGGGCAAAAAAACATAAACAAACACACCGTTACATTCGAGCGCGCCCGCCCGCTCTCGCACACACATATTCGCGCTCGTTCCTATACGATATATGTAATGCAGCCGCGAACGCGTGTGTGCGTGCATTGTCTGTCTTTCATATAAAGCATATCCGTGTTGGTAATGGTGATAGAAGAAAAAAAACACCCCTCCATCGAGAGGGACCATGCTTGTCGTCCACGCGGTGCCGTCGCCGCCAAATGATTATTCATCAACCATCATTGCCGGCCCCCAAAAACCTTGGAGCGGAGCGTAGGGTTGGTACCCGCATGCGAATGTAGGTATATTAGTGTGTGTGTGCCGCCGTTCAGGTAGTGCGTAATAAAAGCAGGCGATTCTCCACGTGTTTTTACCATGCGACGGGGACGGCAAAGTCCGGAAGGCGCTTCCACTGTCGGCGCTAAATGTCGACGCAAAAGTATTAAAAATGGTGTAATTTGAAGCACTGGGAAGGGGAAATCCCAACCAAAGAATCTGATATGGTCGCGGTTAGCAGCTCGTATGTGTTGTTGGCGACCGGGAGATGATGATGATGGCGATGATGGAACAAAAAAATCAATAACGCGAACGCAAAGTCGCCTTTAAAAAGGGAGGCACCATAGCAACAGCCCTAAAGCCTAGAAGATTATACGCTTCTTGCTATTCCTACGACCTGATAAGGATTTCATCTCTTCATACGGAAAGGCCCTTTTATTCTGTACCCCAAAACAAAAAAAAGTCTATACAGAGGTTCTACACATTTCCTCCATTTCTTGGCAGAATCGACCATTTCCTACCAACACGCCCTTATGTCGCGGCTGTCTGTATGTCAAATTGCATAACAAGAAAAACAACAAACAGGCAGCATCTTCTATCACCACAGATTGCCATTGGAATCAGATTTGATTCCTATGTGAAACTTCATCCCTCGAATTTCGCCCTTATCGCAGCATGCTTCGGCATAGGGAGAGGGGAAGATCGTTCCTGTGACTATTTCCTCTCTATAGCTGGCACGCTAGACTAGTATAGGAGTTTCTAATTGAGGACACCCTAGAAAGCGAGACACGGATGTGTCGAATTAAAGATGGGTTTTCCTCTCGCAAGGGACCAAAAACTGCACACGACCGATCGAAATATCATCCTCTCTCGCACACGCAATCCTAACCTAAAAATAAGATCGTCGCAGCGCGCACACACTCCCCGCCTATGCACAACGGCGGCGCGGCATGGCATGGCTGCCGGGCGGGTGGGGAGGGTTTGGTGAGCCCTCCCAGAGACAGGGAAACACACAATTGATATTTAACGTACCACCACCACCATAGTTTCTTCCTCTTGCAAGCGTTCCGAGTTGCATTTACATCGCGTGGTGGAATAACGCACAGAAAAACACACTTTTTTGCGGCTGAAAATACTGCTGCAATTAAACACACACAAACACACACACACACGCGCTTTTCTTTAGTGCTTACCCGGATGGCCCTCGCCGACCGACTCGGATGTGAAGAGGAAGGAGCAGCCGTCCTCCATCTCGTACCCGCTGTGGCCGTTGGAGTTGCTGGCAGCGAATCCGTTTGTTTGCGGCATTTTAACTTCTTTTTGTTAGGCTTTTAACGCACACACAAACACGCCCTTTTGCACTTTTTTTGCAGATCGGGAGCACGTCACACCGCACAAAAAACTTCACACTTTTGTTAACCAAAAAGGTTTTTCACACTGCTGCTGCTACTCCTTTTTGGCCTTTTTTTTCACTCACGCACACAGACACGGGCAAGGAGAAGGGAGCTACTGCAGCTTCTCTCTCTTTCTAGCTGACCTTTTCGCGGGATGCTGCTGCTACTGCTGCTGGTGGTGAAGATGGTGCGGTTTGCGAAGTATTCCGGTACGGTTTGCGGCAACACCGGGAAGGACGTGTGTATGAAATGAGCAGAAAAGAGCAAAAATATTGTATCAAAAAAGGGCTCGATTGAAGGGGGAGGCTATTTTTAGTTCAACTTTTCGAAAACGGATGCAACCTTTTACTGTTTCGACACTTTTGCAAAGGATGATGCAAAAAATAAAACCCGCAGCCCGCGTGAAACCCGTCCTAGCGCCGCGAATGTTTGTGGAAAAGAGAACGACAGGGGGCAGTTCTGGCCGAAGCGAACCGTTTTGGGGTGATTTTTTTCTCTATTTTTTTCTCTTTTCTCTCAGCTGTCAAACGTCGAAATGTGCGCAGCCGGGATAAAGGGGGGTAGGATAGTTAGAAATGTCATTAGAAAACCCAGGAGCCCGCTTTGTTTGTCGCGCGTGTGCCGGTTGAATTTAGCAATTTAAATAACAAACGTTTAAAATTTAAATTCACAACAGAAATGCTCTACAAAAGCTGTTTCTGTTTAACTTTTGACAATTTTGGTCGTTTAAGTTGCACCATTTAGAGAACATATTCTAATTAACAAACACGCTATAAAAAAATCAAAACCAACCAAAAATAGTATGATGAGAGCTGGAAGCTGATTTTTCTACGTACGTAAACTCTGTTTCACTTCACCACGGCTACCGGATGCTTCGTGCACGACGATCTTGCCACAACTAACCGTTCGCTGGCCGAGACTGGCATATTTTATAAAGCTTGTGTTGTGAATTTTTCGCTCTGTCCGAAACTGTTCGGGCCATGTCAGGGGCCAGGCGAGGCCCTCGTCATGCGGTGTTCTTCTTGATAAGGTTTTTCCGTCCTGCTGCGATCGCAAAAGATTCAAAATAACCATACCCTCCCTCTCTCCCCCCCCCCGCCACTATTTCTCTACGTTGGGTTGTAGCGGTGCAACAGCAGCTCGGGCAAAACAGCTTCCTCCCGCTCCCGTTCGCGGATCGACCGACAACATAGATTTGTTGTTGTTGTTTTTTTTTTGCTGCCCATTTGAAATCACTTCGCCAAACACGGTTGACCCTTGGCGAGCGCCAGCACATGGTCGGCCGTTGAGAGGGATGGCTCCCCTCTTCTTCTCGCTACAGCTACAGCAATACCTTGCCGATGCGAGTCGTCCGATGCCGATGATAAGCCGTGCGCTTTGTGTCGCTGTTTCGTTCCTCCGGCTTGCGCCTGTGTGCACGGATGCGGAACAACCCGTGTCCGCCCGCAGATCTCGAGCAAACACGCGACCGCGAGCGTGCCCATTCGTATGGTAATGTCGGTTTGCCTTACTCGTACCCGTGTTTGCGTGCTCCAGGGCAGGCTGGGAACTGGCTGCAGGCGCTTGCAGATGGGTTAGATTCTAAGAATAGAATGCAATCCTTCTTCCGGTGCGCGCGCGTGTGTGTGTGCATGGTAAAGTAAAGCCTCCCAAGCCGGAGAAGCCTACCGCTCACGCATGTTCAACGGATGATCAAGGCCAAAGATTACGTTCGAAAATGGTGCTTTGAAGCTATTTCTGTATGTCGGTTCCTAAAAATTGAATTTCGGTTCTAAATCCGACCGACGGACAGACTCCGCATGTACCTAAAATTAAACAGACACATGAAAACATATGTTAGTTGTGAATTTTAAGTTGCTCTTGCTCGTGACGGGGACATACAATCGGTTCTTCACCCTTGCAACTTCATCCAATCTCTTCTACACGTTGCCACCATTGCTAACAGAGGTATCTTTTTCACTGTTTATTCCTTTTCCTTTTTTATAAGAGACCCTGTCGATGCTTTCACCCTAAAACAAAGCAAAATTCAAAGAAATTTGAACCATCAAACATCACAACAAAAGATAAATGTTCCGCAGCGCACCAGTTCGATCAAGTCGGGCCCGCACAGGGTGCCTCGTACACTGTTTATCTTTTTCTCGCTTTGACGTTTTCGGATGTGTGTTTGTTTCCCCCCACCCAACAACACACCAAATTGTCATACACACCCCTTCCCCTTGTTTTCTGTCTGTGAGTTTGCTGCGGTGGAAAAACATTCCAAACGCAATCAGCCAATCTAGTCACCTTCGGAGAACCCAGCGACGACGACGACGAAACGGACGGCTGCAATGGCCCATCTAGCTCGCGAACATTCGACGGGCGTGAAAACGTAAAACCAGTCCCTTTTTCTGCGATATCAACTTTTTCCAAGTGGAGTGCACACAACAACAACAACAAACAACACTTCCCACTGCAGCGGAACGATTGCGTATCCAGTTTGCTCCGATGACTCAATCGCTCAAGGACACGATGAAGTCGGCCGGAATCTACTTTCTAGTGGTCTGTGCGTTCCTGTTCACCTCGTTCTACAATGTCGCGTCGGACGCGGCCAACCAGCGGCCGACGGTGCCCGGTTCGCCCGGCGCCACCGGTACGACAGCGGCATCGCCATCCGTCGTACTGGCAGCGATCCACCACGGCAATGCATCCGTCTCTGCGTCCACCGTCGCCACTGTACCGTCTGCCTCCCCGGCTCCTGCTCCGGCCACCGCCAACGGTACGGCGGCGACGGCAACCGCACCACCGAACGGCGGCAACACCAGCACATCATCCGCCACGATGTCGCCGGAGAAGAGCGCGGTGGAGCAGGAGCACTACAGCTCGATGTCGATCTTTTTCGTGCTGTGCGTGATCGCGCTCGGCATCCTGCTGATCCACATGATGCTGCAGACCGGCTTCCAGTACCTGCCGGAAAGCATCGTGGTCGTGTTTTTGGGCGCCCTGATCGGGCTCATCCTGAACGTATCGTCCGTCAAGCACATCGCCAACTGGGAGCGGGAGGAAGTGTTCTCGCCGACCGCGTTCTTCCTGGTGCTGCTGCCCCCGATCATCTTCGAGTCCGGGTACAACCTGCACAAGGGCAACTTTTTCCAGAACATTGGCTCCATACTGGTGTTTGCCATCATTGGGACGACAATTTCGGCGCTCGTGATCGGATCGGGCGTTTATCTGCTCGGGCTGGCGGAGGTGGCGTACCGGCTGAACTTTGTCGAATCGTTCGCCTTCGGATCGCTCATATCGGCCGTCGATCCGGTCGCGACGGTGGCCATCTTTCACGCGCTCGACGTGGACCCGGTGCTAAACATGCTGGTGTTTGGCGAGTCCATCCTGAACGATGCCATTTCGATCGTGCTGACGACGACGGTCATGCCGATGGTGTCCGATTCCGGCAGCAGCACGGGCGAGTCCATCTTCTCCGCACTGAACACGTTCTGCATGATGTTCTTCGCGTCGGCCGGCATTGGCGTGGTGTTTGCGCTGATGAGCGCACTGCTGCTCAAGCACGTCGATCTGCGCAAGCACCCGTCGCTCGAGTTCGGCCTGATGCTGGTGTTTACGTACGCGCCGTACGTGCTGGCCGAGGGCATCCATCTGTCCGGCATAATGGCGATCCTGTTCTGCGGCATCGTAATGTCCCACTACACCCACTTCAACCTGTCGACGGTGACGCAAATCACGATGCAGCAAACGATGCGCACGCTCGCGTTCATTGCGGAAACGTGCGTGTTCGCGTACCTCGGGCTGGCCATCTTTTCCTTCAAGCACCGGTGCGAGCTGTCGTTCGTGATCTGGGCGATCGTGCTGTGCCTGATCGGGCGCGCCTGCAACATCTTCCCGCTGGCCTGGCTGGTGAACCGGTTCCGCGAGCACAAGATCACCAACCGGATGGCGTTCATCATGTGGTTCTCGGGGTTGCGCGGTGCCATCTCGTACGCGCTGTCGCTGCACATGCAGTTCAGCACGGAGGAGTCGCGGCACGTGGTCATCACGACCACGCTGATCATCGTGCTCTTTACGACGCTGTTCTTTGGCGGGTCGACGATGCCGCTGATGAAGTACCTGCAGGGCGGCAAGAAGGTAAAGCGCACGGCACGGGCAGGGCGTGCGGGCCGCAAGCGCAAGGAAAAGGCGCTGTCGCTGAGTAAGACGCGCGAGTGGGGCCAGGCGATCGATTCCGAGCATCTGTCCGAGCTGACGGAGGAGGAGGAGGTCAGCTTTACCCAGTCCCGCATCGGTGGCTTTACCCGGTGGGATCGAAAGTTCTTCACGCCGTTCTTTACGCGTCGCTTTACGCATCAGGTGAGTTAAACCCCAAAAATAAGCTTATTATTTAGATGCATATAAACAAACAGCTTTTTTTTGTTTGTTTCTTTTATTCGTAGGAGCTTCACGATTGCAAGAGCCAGATGGCCGACCTGACCAACAAATGGTACCAGGCGATCCGAATATCCCCCGACGATCCGGACGAGGAGGACGAGGATGATCCCGATACGGATGCCATTTCGGAACGTTCCACGACCAACATCGTGTTCCCTGGGCCGAGCAGCCGCAGCACCAAATCCTGATCCAGTGAGCTGCCCGGGCACGTGATACGCTCCCTGCCGGTTCCAACATCACCGACCTCGTCGGTGCCGGAACCACCGATCGGCCGGGAGCACCCCATAGCGGACTGTCTGCCCGGGCACGAGGGAGCCCTTTACGATACGTCGCCCCTGCGCACGGTCGATTTCCTGTAAGTGGCCCAACATCATTCTCCAGCGAACGAATGTGTGTTTGCGTATGTGTTTGCTGTGCTGTGCAAAGTTATACGGATATATACAAAATACGTAAAAATGAAATGTGCCGAAGCCACGAAAGCAAGTCACCGTGTATCGCACGGGTAGTGCAGGTGCTGGGCAATGTATGTGGTGTGTGGTGCATGTTTTATTGCAGAAAGGAAAGGTGTTAGTTATCGGGCAACCGTTTTGTTTTCTTTTTTTTATCGTGTAAACAAATTACGTGCAATTACGTGTAAAAATTAATTATCGGGTGATAATTCGCTAGTCAAACGGAAACGAAAAACAGGGGCAAATGGGGGGAAAGGGGACGTTTAACGAACAAAGGGTACGATTTTCACTACTTTCCCGCTTTCCCGAGATACCCCGAAATATGGGGGGTCTCTGTCGGTAGCAACATTCACCTAGATTTTGTAATAGACAAATTAAAATAACGATTTAACTATCTACACACACACCCTCCACAGCAGTAAACGAATCTTTAAAACGTCGATACATTGAATCTAGTATTTGAAGGTAGTTAGGGCAATAATCAAGAATTATTATACCACATTATTACCAAGTATGATCGAGTGTAGCTCATTTATAGGGAATATTGCAGTGAAAGTTAACCAATCGCACAAGTATTGTAACAGCTTTTTTGTTTTGTATGGCAGGACGGTGTGGGAGACATATTTACGCTTAAGCACAACCCCCCCATCTCATCGCCTCACGATCGAACACGTGTCATGTGCGTGTGTGAGCATGAAATAATCTATCGCCGGAATCTATCGCCGCCAACCGTTCCATAGAACTGTTTCAAACCACAGCGCACCACGGTTTAAGTTTTCCTCCCGGCTCTCCTCGAGCGCCCTCGCTCCATTTTTCTCCAGTGCTTCATAAACAGTGTTATTTATCTAGGTTTTACTATTCCCCTCTCTCTCCTTCTCAATATGTGTAATATTGTTTGTGTCTCTAAGCTATCGTTACCAATAAACAAAACCGTTTCGCAACAGGTCGCTGCAGCTCTAAGATGTTTCATTTGAAAAACCCCAAACCCCGGTAACGCCACTGGAAGAGAGGTAAGCTTCGTAGGCCGTAATAATTGGTACCTTGACTGCCCGGTAGATAAGATAACGGAGGTGCCCGCAAGGTGTAGCTAGGCTGCTGACATGGTGCAACCACGTCACGCCACCGGAGGGTGGTGGTAATCTAATGTGCAGTTGCCCACCCCCCGGGCGGGTCGGTACTTGTTTGGGGTTACATTGGAAATGGGCGACCGACCGACGGGTTTGGGTGGGGGGGGAATTTGTCGGGGAAAAATAACAAATTTCTACACTTTTAAAAATAAACGTTGCTGCTGGGTATTTTCTTCTGGGTCTCGGTGCAGGAGGAGCTGGAGGTTTCTGCATCGGTTTGCACGTGATATAGCAAACTGTTTGCTTTCCCTTTCGAATTGCGAATTGGTGATAATGCGCGCAATCGTAAACAGTAATCGATTGGTGATGGTCATGATCATTGGAAGATGTTTGTGTGTGTATGGTGGGGAAATCATAATTGCAACATTGAAGAATGTTGCGCAAAACAATCCCCCAGATGTTTTTTTTCGTGGGTTATGCCAGCCTTTCGAACGTTGCAGCTGTCCTCCAACGGCTGTTCTCACACGTGTTCGAGAGCACGTGTGAATATGGAAATTGAAAAGGGCAATATTAAATTTACATATAGTGTGTCACATACAATGTTGTAAAAAGTGAAGCTTTTTATAAACAAGTTACGCATTAGATCACCAGTTATTTTTAAAACTTGAAAGAAATAAAACGGTAAATGCCGAAACCGCGCGCGCCTCCCTGACAACCGGTAACGGTGGGCACCTCAACTCGACTGCGTAACCGCACGCACATCAGCACACTCAGAGTGACCAGAAATATCGATTTATCTGTGTTCCTACCAAGGTGTTATAAATGACAAGGTGAAGTTGTTCAGAGCAAAATGACATTTCTCGACTTGACATTTCTCTTCCGGGGGCTCCGGTATAAAAATCGGGGAGGGCTGGTGCGGGGTAATGAAATTTTTATGCAGAGAGTGACAGATGTCCCCCAAAATGTCGCCCAGCAAAAGCGATAAAAATCAACCTTCTAAATACATTATCCTTGGTTCCTACCCAAGGTCCTTGAAAGAGAACAGGTCGAAGCGTTTAGAGTAAAATGACAGAAAGCCATGGGAAAATTTTGACAGTTGAAGTGAACATTGTTTATGTTTAGCGATGGACGTTGCTATGGAGTTAATGAGATTTTTGTTCAGCATTTTGCACTCATTTCCTTTTAGAATATTATAAGAATTAGCATCTAATTAGAATATTACGTGGCTGATTCAATCCAAGGATCTAATTTATCATTCGTCGCCGGGTTATAAGAAAAGGACGGTATACATATTGTACCAGTGTGTGTCGATTGGATGTTCCATTTTTTTCTCAGTGTTTAATTGAAAGTAACTAGGACTTCTTTTACCCAGTTCGAACATGTTAAACTTTTCGTTTTTCCAGCAGGACCGTTGCAAACGGTAGTGGTTTGTGGTCACGGAATGGCAAACAATGAAAAAGGTTCCCAAGCGCCACAGATTAAGCTTAAACGACTGGAAAATTGAATATCCATAGAAAAAAAAATGAAAGCTTCACAGCTTCATTGGTTTGATCAATAGATGGCGTATTACAACTCATCATTTTATTGCTATCCTTTTCTTGCAATGTGTTTCGACAAGTTTCATCTTATCATGACCTATATAGCCTTCTAACTTTCCGAGCAAAAATCTATATGAATGGTCGTGTGGTCAGATACATGGGTACCGACACCAACGACCATTACTCAAATCTCACTTGCTTCAGTGCTAGTGGTTTCCATTGGAGTTTAGTATTTAAACAATCGTATCGCCGTTCTAGTTCTAGCGATGCATAACTTCAATGCGAAACCATACAACAGTACAGAGGAAATGAGAAAGCTCTCCGCCAAGCGATGAAGCTCAACTGGTTGGGGTATCCCACCAACAGAGAGCGCCACCAGCTTTTTCGCTATTTTTAGAATGCATGAGTCGTTTGCCGTCTGCTAAACGAAGTCTTTCTATATTCCGTTTAGGTAGAGAACTTGAGTCGTTTAGAAGCCGTTTAGTGGTCGTTTAGTGGATTTGTGGCACTTGGGTTATCAACATTTCTGAACACAGAGTAGACTGCAATTACTTCTCCTTTATTCTCCAGAAGTGATTGACCGCAAGAAATTTAACCAATATAATCTTCCTAATAGTAAAATCGTCCACTTCTCCGCGTTAACTATTGGCCGTTTGTTTGTAAACACTTTTTCATGAAACTGTCAAAAGCGACCTGAAAATGGCAACCTAGCAACGGGCTTTGCATCGACCTGTTCTCCTTAATAGATCTTGTTCCTACCGATTTTTGATATGGCAACCGATTCACAGATGAGCACCATAAAACTACCGATGTTTCATTTAGCCTACCTAAAATTTGCGATTTTTTCATAATACTAACCGAGAAGTCATAAATTTGTTTTCACAATTTCCATAATTATCTACAGGAATGCCTCTTTCATGCGACCGCTATCGACCAAATCTGATCCATCTCTTTAAAATAAAAACAAATTCCAAAAAAAAAAAACAAAAAAAGAAACTTCTACCGAAAACTACCAATACCAATTTTGATACTCCTACCAAAAGCTGCAAAAAAATCTGGCCACACTGCACCGTAGCAAAATAGCTATTTTGACAGAGCAGCAAAACAACACAGCGATCAAAGATTGTAAATCTACACATTACAAAGCAATCGACCGCAACAAAAACGCAGCTTTACCAAATTTACCACCCCTTCTCCATTTTCACAGAAGCTGGACCGTTCCGACCGCATATCTACTTCGGCGTGCACGTACCTCCTCTTTCCCGTAAGTGTTTCCCCGTTTGCATGCACGCCAACCCGAGCTGCTCCAGCCGCCCTGTCCGTGACTGCCGTTGCCGCTGTTATCGTCGCTGCTGCTGCTGCTGCTGCTGCTGCTGACACGGCATAAATGTAAGGATATACAAAGGCACACGCACCGTGCCGGGATCCGTGCGCTTTTGGCCGTGCTAGAGCGGGAAGCAACGGGTCGCTGCTGCAGGACGACGACGACGACGACCGGAACCGGAGGATTGCGTACACCCTCCTCCTCCCCCTCCTCCGCTGATCCCGGTGTTCGATTCGATTGGCGGCGATGGCGAGCAGCAACAATGCACTGTACCTCCGGCAGCAGATGGCGGCCCTGCTCGGCAGCACCTCGACGTCGATCAAGTTCATCTGCATCGCCACGCTGGTCGGCTACCTGATTTCCTTCTCCGAGCGCATATCGGTGATGCTGTGCGTGACGCCCGGCTACCTGATGCCGCCCACCTTCTGGGTGTGGACCATCTTTACCTACTTCTTCATCGAGCAGCACTTCTGGGAGGTGCTGGTCGATCTGGTGACGGTCGGGCTGTGCGGCAAGCTGATCGAACCGTCCTGGGGCCAGATGGAGATGCTGCACTACTTCGCCATCACCAACACGGGGGTGGCCATCCTGACCAGCCTCTACTATCTGCTCTACTCGATGGCAACAGCCGATGCGGAGATTCTGTTCAACGTTCGCATCTACGGGCTGGCCGGCATGAATGCAGGTAAGTGGATGAGGTGGGCGAGCAGCAGTTGAGCCAGTTGGTGCGCACACTAACCTTCGTACCCTTTTTCGACCGGTTGCAGCGATAAGTGTAGCCGTTACGCAGATAATGCCCGACCATCTGATAGCCCGAACACCGATCGGTAAATTCTCCAACCGGTACGTATGATGATAGCTGGCACGTTCGCATTGGTCCCGCATTGCAATAACTTCACTTTGATTTGCGCAGAAACGTACCATTGACCGTTGTCATAGCATCGATTTTGCTATGGGCCGTCGGGCTACTGGATGGCACCTATCCGGCAATGTTCGCATCGGGCCTGTACGTGTCCTGGGTGTATCTGCGGTTCTACCAGCGGCACTCGAACGGTACGCGCGGCGACAGTGCGGAAAACTTCCGCTTCGCCAGCTTCTTCCCGAACGTGCTGCAACCGTTCATTGCGATCTTCGCGAACCCTGTGTACCTGTGCTGTCTGCGGATAGGGCTGGTGAAGCGGCTAAGCCCACCGCAGTCAAACTCTGGCTCGCTGCACTCGGTCAGCGTGCAGCTGCCCGGCGTGGATCCACACGACATGGAACGGCGGCGGTAAGGCGTGCTGTAGTATTGCTCATGCCATCAATATCGTTTACTAACACGCTTCTCTTCCTTAGACAAATTGCGTTGAAAGCATTAAGCGAGCGGTTATCGAAAACGACCGACTCCAGCCGTCAGAATACCGTGCCGAAATCGTTCCCACAAACAACCGGCAAACACCATCATCATCATCATCATCACGGGCAACACCATCACGGTGGGCATGGGCATAGCCACGGGCATCATCATCAGCAGCAGCAGCCACAGTTTGGTGGGCTGCCACCGTTTACCGGTTTCCCGATGACCGTGGACCGTCCAGCGATAGCATTACCTCCGCCACCCACGAGCAGTAGTAGCGGTGGCAAACAGCTACCAGCGGCACCGCTCCCAGTGGCATCCTCCCAGCTGGGCACCGCTAGTCTACCGTCCCCGGACCCAGTGGAAGGACTGCCCAAATCCCCATCCGTATCCTCCAACCTGATCAACCTGGACGCGACGAACGTTGTCAGCAGTAGTGGTAGCAGTACCGGCGGTGGACCGACAACGTCCACGATGTAAGCTACCGCTGGAGCTGCACCACCTCCCCCACCCTTTACCAACCGACCCAAGTAAAGCCCAATACGCGGAGCCTTTGGCGCATAGCTTTAAGCGTTGTTCTGTTTCTTATTTGTTTAACCTTCTACAGATAGATTACCGGTGGAGCGAGTGTGTGTGTATTTGCGTGGTTTAGAGTACTTTTTGTTGTTACATTCTTTCTCCCTTCTATATCAGTGAAACATCGAAAAGACGGTTTAAGATGGGCAAAGCAGTAGAAGATAGGCACTTCACGACGGCTTTACTTGCGAACTCCGACCGTAGATGGAAATTATTTTTGACATTCTGTTCCCCTCTCGTACCCCATTAACGTTAATGAACGCGTAAATAGTGCATACATATTCATGCTATAGGGACATACTTTCTATGCTTTCGATTAATAATGCGGTTTAGTGAAGTGTGCGTGTGTGTTGCCAGTCAATAGGGACATGATGATCGTTGCGTATAGGATGATATTACGGCAACGTCCGGTGGACGAACTATAATCTTTCAATCCTCAGTATATTTGACACACGACAAAGAAATGAAAATAAAACAATAACGATTGAATTTAACTGCGTGTAGTTTCAAATGTTTTAAGAAAAAAGTCGTTAATATTTCGTTTTTTTGTTCATATAAAAACATATTGAAATAAACAGGATGCGCGGCAAAACAGGAACTTCCTGCACCACCCTGTGGTGATTGATGGGAAAGAGCGCCATGGGCGGGTTGGTTCATGCCGAACAGAGATTGACAAATGAATGACAGGCAAACACATTCTGACAGCTCATCAATATTTGAAAATGTTTGAATTTAATTCGATTTCTATTGACTGATGTATTTGTTTTATCTTTCAATTTACATTTCTGGTTTACAGAATATGATTTTGCTTCAAACAGCATACAGATGCGCCGGAAAATGCATTCCCAAACTGTCACCCAAGCTCCCCGCAACGGTTGCCGGTGTCGCGCTTGAACCAACCCGTGTAAACGCTGTCCTTTTTTGCGGCAAGAAGTGCCATCAAAATACATTCACGCCAAGCGTCACTGCTTTGACCATTCGTCGCTGAAAGGAACGCTGCGTTGAAAGGAAAGCGCAAAAAACAATCCCTGAAAAGAATCATCCAGCCGCAACGTTCCACAAACTTGCCGAAAACGCAACTTGCAGCAGAATCTCTCCATCTAGGTCAAGGTTTGTATTGCGGCTTGTGCGAAAGCGAGATGCGCTCGGTGGGCGCCATTTTTTGCCCTGCGAGGCGCGTTCGCCGCATAGCATCACTCTCGCATCCCCGTGAGCGCGTCGTTTGATGGTGTGTTTTTTCCGCTTCCCTCTCTATCCACACAGAACAGCGAATAGCGATTAAAAAATACACCATGGGCCGCACCAAGGAACCGAAAAACACGAACGGAAACAGCGGGAACGATAGTGACACCGAGGAAGAGTACGTGGTGGAGAAGATCGTGGACCGGCGGGAGCGCAAGGGCAAGGTAGAATATCTGCTCAAATGGAAGGGGTACGACTCGGGCAGCAATTCCTGGGAACCGCGCGAAAACCTCGACTGCCCCGAGCTGATCAAAGCGTTCGAGCAGTCGCGCACGGATGCGGCGAAAAAGGATGGTGCGGCCGCCGGCAAGAAGCGGACGACAACAAAGAAGAAGCGAACGGGCGGCGAATCGGAGAACGACAACGACGGCTCGGACGATGAGGGACGCGACGACAACGCGTCTACCAAGTCGAACAAATCCAAAAGCAACGATGACGGCGGCGATCCCAAGCAGGCGGATGGGGAAGCGGTCGAGGAGCTGAATGGCTTCGAGAAGGGCTACGTACCGGAGAAGATCCTCGGCGCCACCGAGGGAGACAATGAGCTGCTCTTCCTGATCCAGTGGAAGGACAAGGACAAGGCGCAGCTGGTCAAATCGAAGGAGGCGCGCAAGCACTGTCCCCAGCTCGTGATAGACTTCTACGAGGAGCGCCTCATCTGGCAGACGGTCGATCAGTCGCAGGTAGATTAAGTGCGAAAGAGCAGTGGCGCGGGAGAGGGAGCAGTAGACGACGGGCCCAGGGAACGGATGCGGGAGCGAATCCCGTGTGCGACGCTAGACGGTTTACTTTTAATGACGTTTGAGTTTAGAATTAGAATGATGATTTCGGTTATCTTTCCGCAAATTTTTGTGCCCCCCATTATTACTATTTTTCTCTATCTCTCTCTCTCTTTCACTAGTTGCATGTCGACTCCCCCCACTACTACCCCCCTATCCCCCCTCATCTCCTTTACTCGACAATATCTGAATTTAACTAATGGAATATTTGAATAAATGTAACAAATAACTACGTTAACAATACATACCGAGCGCGCTCTTCTCTGGATTGTTCTCTGCAAGGACTTCGGAATTTCCCGTGGCTATCATATTATACATTAAACAATCTTTATTTTTGCCATCGTTAGGGTTTTTAGGCTTCGTTTCAGAAGCAATTACAGTGAACACAGCAACACGCACACTTACAACGGGTTTTACATTTGCTCTCTAAACATTCACAATCTCAGCTAACACAATCTTCCCTTCGGGGGCAGCACACGCATGCTTTCCGCATTTTTATCGAATCGGAATCGCTCTTCCTACAATACAACTTACGAACTGATGAGTGACAACTGCCACTCCCTCCTTTTACCTACTGATGAACACCAACCCTCCTTCCAAAATTCTGCTCCTGCACCAACGGTGAAATGAACCGCATCAGAGTAGCCACTGAACGTGCCACACTGTTGAACTTGCCGACGCATTTGATATTTTAATCATAGAGTAACCATGAACAGTAGTAGCCGAACTGAACAGCCCGCAGAACGGAAAGACGAACACAAATAAAAAAACCTTGAATTTTGAGCCCAAAAAACAAAAACCCAAAATGAAAGGCAGGAGGGAAACCATACCGTGAACACACAGAAAAAGAAATGAAGAAAGTATATGATACAAAAGGAAAAAGGTGAATCATTAAAATATATTTGTAAGTATTTTGAAATATACAAACACTCTTCTTTCGCTTTCGACTCCGAAGGGAACAAAAAAAAACAGAAAAAAACAGAAGGAAAACAAACGTAACTAAAATCTACATCTGAGCGCGCGGGCGCGCACACACACACATTTCGATAACTGCAACCAAACGCGGGCGCGTTTGTGTGCGTGTACGGGTTGGGGAGGGCGGGTAAAGAAAGCGCATGAAAAGGAAATGTGTTACGCACGTGTTGTGTGTGCGCGTGAAAAATGCAATGCTGAGTTAAACCGGAAGCAGATTGTGAGGAGGACGTCCGTTTCTTTTTGTTTTGGCACATACACACACAATCGGCTTTGTTCTGTTTTTTTTTTCTTTTTTTTTCTTCTCTCGAGTACTGTCGAATGTTGATCGCGTTTCACGGTAGTTCATATAGGTGTAATGGTTGGTGGGAAACATTCGACCGACCGGGAGCCATCAGTACTATTAGTGTTTGGTGATTAAACATCGATATTTTGATATGTTTACATACAAACATCGATATTCCCCGCTGATGGGCTGATGTGATGAGAGTGATGGGGGGGCATGCGGTGGAGCCACAAGCCTCACATTGCCTCACGTACCACGTATATCGGTATCCTGGTCAGTTGAGCGGGTGAGTGGTCCTGCGCTTTTACAGTGCGCGGTTCTGTCCCCTAAATGATGCCGCGCGCGCCTTGCTGCAAAGTGATCGTGCTTTGCACACACACACCGCACCGCACGTTTTGCTCTTACATAGATATACTGTTATGTGTGTTTGGTTTGTTACTTGCGCGTGGTGACTTACACTAATAATTTAATAAACACGGTAAACACAATCGGGTCAGATGAAAGTGATGCTTTGCCCCTAACCGAACCGGTCAAAAATGGGTTTTGTTCGCCTACTTTTGCTATTGTCGCGTCATATTGTTGCCATGGCACACGGGGTACACACTCCTCTCTCTACACACGTACGTCCAACACACTTCCGCCTGACTTTGAGGGAGCTTTTTGGCTTTTGTTAAATGGTAAGAAAGTGATGGAAAGCGAAAATTGAAGGGCAGTGTGTGGTACACAGTTTGAACCCCATTCGATGTGCCATTAGGTGGAAAACGTCTTTCCACTCTTAAATGCCCACGAAAGATAGAGAGAAAGAAACAAGGCGACGTTTTCTATCCGCTACTGTTAATATCTCTAATAGCGAGAAAGTAACATTAAAATTTCATTGCATCAATCTAGTTGCCATCGCATGCGCCAACGTTTTCGCTCCAATCTCTACGCGCCATCTATGCGCTTTTTCGAAACACGTGCTTCGTGGCACAATCGTACGCCTAGTAGCAGCAGAGAGACTTCTACACCATCGTGTGTATGTGTGTGTGTGTGTATTTTCTGCATTGAGGACATGTCCAAACTGTGTGCAATTACTACGTACAAGTTTTACGTATCGACTCGTGTGGCACGTGCGCCGAAATGCGCAAAAAGAAGGTGCGCGTTCTAAAGTGGCGATGAAGTTAACTCTATTGTTCCATATGCTCCGGGGATGAGGGTGAGGGACCCGCGATGAAACGGGATGGTGGACACACTTATTCCTTCTGGTCGGGTCGGAGTTCTACCAGTTCGTGTGGTTCAGCCAGTTCCAGCTAATAGACAAAGAAGTAGAAAGGAAAGAGATACATTGCTTATTGTACACCTTAGGCCCATAAACAGTACATGATGGACACTTACATGGCCGTTGGCATCACCGGAAAGATCCTTTTTGGAAAGTGAGTTGACCAGAATCGTTCCCAGGGCGTCACACATAACGTTAATAGTCGTACGGAATCGATCGCTAGAGGGGGGAAAAAAACACATCAATCATCAATCGGACAAGGTTTCAAAGCGTTGTGCATTGTGCTCTCCTTACAGCAGCCAATCGACGGCAATAATGATGGTAACATCCTCGGCCGGCAAACCTACAGTGTCCAGCACCATGACCATCGTGATAAGTCCAGCTTGCGGAATACCAGCCGCACCGATGGAGGCTGCCGTGGCAGTCACACTAGAAGTGGAATTGAACGCAACAAATGAATCAAAGTTTTGACAATTACTGTAAAAAAAAAAACAAGAAGATACTCCTTAACGTACCTTACAGCAACGATATGACCAAAGGTCAGATGAATGTTACGCAGTTGAGCAATGAACAGGGCGGCGACGGCTTCGTACAGTGCCGTACCGTCCATGTTGATCGTGGCACCGACGGGAATGACGAACCGCGTCACGCGCGGATCGATGCCCATATTGTCCAGGCAGCGGATCGTGATGGGCATCGTGGCCGAGCTCGAACCGGTACCGAAGGCAGTGGCCAGCACCTGGCTCATCTTGGCAATGTACGGGAATGCGATCTTGCGCGTGGTAAGGAAGAAGATGACCGAAATCGTACCTGCAGGATGGAGTGGCCAAAGGAAGGATGCATTGAAGGACCTTTTTACGCGCTAAGCTATAAGCCCCCTTACGATACGTACCAAAACCGTGCAGCATCAGCCCCAGCATCACAGTCATAAAGTACCAGCCCAGCTGTCCCAGCACCTCAACGAAGGACGCCATCTCCAGCAGCTTGGCCGCGACCAGAAACAGCACACCGATCGGCGAGATCCAGATCACCCACGAGGTGATGATCATCATCGCTTCGCTGAGCGTTTCAAAAAGCCCGAGCAGCGGCTTGCCCTTCTCGCGCATCTTGCCTATGCAGGTGCCGAGCACCACGCTAAACATGACGAGACCGAGCACATTCGTACCCTCGGTAAACTCGGACGTGATCTTGTACTGGGTCAATGGAACTGCGAGCGGGAGGAGGGAAAAAAGCGCAACATGAAACGAGATTCTTATTAATATCACGCCCAAAGTCACACATGTGCAGAGGCAACTCTTCCTTCTTTTGCATCCCTCATACTGCCAGCAATTAGCATTAGCAAGCGCATTTGTGGGGGATTTCCTCCCAGAAGGTCACCCCGTCAATTGATGGGATAAATGGTTCTGCGTATTTTTCTGCAGCAGCAGCAGTGACCACCGTCAGTGACATCCACACACACACACACACACACAAGCCTTGTCACTGGGGTATATGTATTACCGCCCCGGTTAAAATTGATATGACGGTGACAAGTGATCGTTTCCGCAATTTATTCCACCAGTTGTTGGACAGATGGGATAGGGTGGACAGGAGTAGGAGACCAAACTCTAACCGACAGTACACTGGGGGGTGGTGGTGATTAGAAGCACAACCGTTTTGGATTTGGGGTTCGTGAGAGTTTCCTGTCGTTGCCATTGCTTCAGGGCGTTACATTACTATTTGTTTGATGTTGGATGTACACAACCCCGCTACAAGTCTGTGCGCCAACAAAGCACAAAATTGCGGCTCACAGCGTGCAATTTCCGGTGCGAAATTCTGCCCCCTCCGATCAATTCCAATGTGCGCTTGTAAGTATGAAAGATCGTCCCCTTGCCCAGATCGTACTACTTACCACCGGTGGCATTGGCTGGAGGGACAAGAATGGTTCGGAACTGTGGATGTAATAGAGAGAATGCGGTACTATCGTTATTAACTCATAAGCTCAAATGTGTACAATGCCACACAGTCTTGTACCTGGAACATTGTAGCCTGGATGATGTTCGGTGGGAATAGATTTCTGCAAAAAGAAGAGAAGATACATTTGATCAATTGGCCCAAACACTTCGGAGCGGCAATGCCCCCTTCGGAGACGTACCTGACGAGATCGAGCAGCGTGTCGGCGGTCAGGACCTGCCGCGTCGTTGCCTTGCCACCGAGGTTGCTCACCTCACGGCCCGCACCCGGCCGGATCGTGCTGACCAGTATGATGCCCAAGATGACGGCACAGACCGTGGTGGTGAAGTAGTAGATGATCGCCCGGAAAGCGATCTTCTTCGACATGCTCAAATCCAGCGAACCGATCGCACTGGTGATCGACGAGACGAGCAGCGGCACGATCAGACACTTGAGCATCCTTGAGGGCAGAGCAGCGGAGCGAAAGACAGATGAAGAGAGACCATTAGTATAGCCCGACCGGCCGGGTCGCCAGGATACGGAAACAGATACCTTACCGTAGGAACAGATCGCCCGGATACTGGATGTACATCACCTCACGCTGCGTCCACGGTTCGGCCGAGTTCTTGAGCGTCAGTCCGAGGGCAGTGCCGCCGAACACGCCCAGCACGGTCAGAAAGGTGAGCAGGTTCGACTTTATGAACTGCTTCCATCGTGACGTTGGCCGTGCACCGGCAGTCGCGTATGAGTTCGACATGTTTTTAGGCTCAATGCGTAAGGTCCGAGTTCCGGGTTCTGGCTAAAACGCACCCCTTCTGGAGAGTTCGGTGTTTGAGGGAAATCTGCGAAGAAAAAGGATGGCAAACGGGCGCAGTATCAGTATCAGTGGCATCTTGGAGCAAGATTAAATTGTATGATGACAACAAGCTTCTTCGTATCTTCTGGGCCTTAAGATGTCTTTCCACCTTTTTGCTACTGGATTTCGTGCTCTGTTGTCTACTGCTGAAAGCCGTATTGTTATGGCAAATCAGTGGAATATCTAGCAAAACAACGATAAGCTTCTACGCCGGGTAGTAGTGCGCCTCAAACAGCAGTAAGATTAATTGCGTCCAACAGGTTTGAGGGGCTGCGCAGGAGAGGATGCGATAAAAAGTTAAGCAAATGTTGCTATTATCATTACACTGGTGTCTTCTCGATGATGCTCCTGGGGTGGAATATTCCTATTTAATGAGTGTATTTGGGCGAGCGACAAGCACGGCTGCGGTGCGGGTGAACTCCAAAAACGTAGCCTGAATAGACCTTCGCTATGGGAGGGAGTTCAAGGCTGGTGTAATACGCAACAAACAACCTCCATTATTGTGATTGCTCGCTTGAAAAGAAGGTGGTGTCCCTTTTGGAAGGGAGGAAAGCTATTTCAATTACAACTTTTTCATTGAAATAATCCCCTGTTTTGGTTGGAAGTTATTCAAAGTTTTGAAAGTTTTAAATAGCCCTGTTGGAAACGATGATGACACACATCAATCGTTGGAATGAATATGTACGAAAGATTTACTTTCATTTTTTGTCACTGAATGAATATTTTAAATTGAGCGATGCTATAGAAAGCTCTTAA
Organism: Anopheles gambiae; assembly: GCF_943734735.2. NCBI lineage: Eukaryota > Metazoa > Arthropoda > Insecta > Diptera > Culicidae > Anopheles > Anopheles gambiae. The sequence goes on along the minus strand of NC_064602.1, from coordinate 33,416,782 downwards.
TTGAAATATGTAGCTGCCCAATTGGTGCACGAAGCGGAGTTTGCTGTAACCAAACCAGGACGCTGGTTCGTTAGCACACATTCTGCTGCTTTCAATCTTCAATCTGGTTCATTCCGGAGTTCCATCAGCTGTGGCGAGTGAAATAAATTACAATCCAACGATTAGTCTGTGTGTGTGTGTGATGGGAGTTTCGGGGCAATCACAAGTGACCATCATCATTGGACTGATGTCCAAAGGGAGGTACTAATTGTAAGATATGCTATCGTTTTTTTATGAGTTCTGATAAGCGAAATGAAATTACGCGCAAGATTTTAGTGATGTTACCAATATCTTAACGAGTATAATCACTGACAGCTGCAGATTGCACATCAACAATGCAACTGTAGCGTCGATGCTATTATTGGAATCAGTCTCTAAACACCTTCACCACTAAGCTTATCAGCAGAGTGAGATTGTCCACCGTGTGCCATCCATGCACGACCGCTATCAGTCTATTGAAGATACACTATTTTTTCTCAATTCTTCTGGTCGTACTGCCACTCCCTCTGGCTTGGCGCTAACGAAAGCATGCAATCCAATTGAAGATTAAATCACTTTTTTTCGTTGCTCTTGTTTTATTGCATTGCGATCGATAAGGGTGGCAGCAATCACTCAACCAGTGGCTGGAAGCAGTTCGCTTAGCTCTGGCCCGTCTCGAAGGTCCAGTCCGTTCTGCCCGTGACCTGGCAAACACGCGGGACACCCGGGAGATAGCCCGAACTTGACCGCCGCCAAATAATTGCCTACTACCCCCGTTCCACTGTACTTATCATTCTCCTACTATAATTGCTAATGGTTTCAACAGACGCAAAGAATGCGCACCACTCGGCGACGACCCATAGAACAGTAAACATCCATACAAATCATTCATCGGGATGTGTTAAGTGTTGTCAGCGAGTTGATTCTATCAATTATCGGCCATACTTTAGCCACTCTTTCTCACTCTTTCTGATGACGGACACGGATGATGGGATGGGAGATGGGACCACCGACCACAATCTATAAGCGAGTGGACGTTGGGTCCAACACCGGCGAGAACTGTGCTCCAAAGTACGACTGCAACGGTCAAACCGGGCGAATGCAAATGGCAATGCGAAGAGAAGAGCGACGGAGAAGCAGCAGCAGCAGCGCTGCAAATCGACACAAACAAACAGCTGTAAACGTACAACCAACAGCAGAAAAGAGGCGCGAAATGATCTCATCGTCCTCCGCCGTGGTTTTGTGGAGCTCTATCGCAGCCGCCGTTTATCAACAGTCGGATCGAAGTCAAATGAGCACTGAGCAGTGTTTTGAAAAATGTACATACGAACGAGTTCCAGGCTCAACTCCCCACAAGTTGTCGTATCGCCGCGGCTTGTTTGAACGTAAGGCATGTTTTGCTTAACCTTGTTTCCCCCGACGGCAATCCCTGGCCCCTTGTTGGGGAAGAAAACTGAAAAGGAAGCCATTGGTAGTTTAATGCGCACTTGACATCATTGCAAGGGCCACCTCGCCAGCTCTCGTCAGCAGCGCTCATGGAGGACGGGGGCATGATTTAAAGGACACTTTTCCGCTTCTTAGTAGTGGCAAACAGGACACTTCACTGGCACTGTAACTCGGTGTGTTGGTGTGTGCTTGTCTGGAAAACTGAAAACTGCCGAGCAAACGCAACAAGAGCACAACTAAGGGAACCAACAAGCCACATGCTTCATACTCCAGCAGTTTGCGGTACTTTAAAGTCTACTACTCCACACAACACACATAACCCCAAACCCCGGGACCAAATAATGTGACTACTTGAAAAGTTGCCATTCTACTAACCCACACCCACTAATGCTGGTTCTTCGTCCCATACTTTTTCCATATGGTGTTGGTGTGCTATAGGACTTGTTGTTCCCTGTACTTTAGGTCCCGGTGCTGACGCAAAACATGCCTGCAAACATGTGCAGCGAGTTGAAGCGAATTTCCACAGAATCGAGAGGCTCCTCCACACGGTGAAATCACTAAAATCAAAGGTCCCGTCAATGTGCCGAGTCCTGAGCAATGCTGCACATAATAATGATACACAGTGGCACAGTGCTTTGTGATGGTTGATGGTGTCGCAGGTCGATGGACACGATATTCCTGGATTCAGCTTCGCGTGGTTCAAAGCAACCCTACGATGGAGATATGTATACCATCAAAGGACAATAAGGACGTTATGGATAGGGTGCTCTCCCTGCCTGGGGACCGCACACTAGCTAATCCGCTTGTGTACTACTCCCGTCACAGAGGACGTTCAAACGCTGTCCAGTTTTTTTAGCCTTTTGTCAGCAACTGCTGTATATTGTTGCGATGTTTTGCGGTGTGCAAAATACTCAGAAACCAGGGACGGCCCCGAAGTACAAATCCTGACAGATTCGTCGTTCGCCGGTCCGGGTGCGCTAGCAGAGGGATCTACTTTTGAAAGCGCTCTTTTTGTCCTTTGCACACGGGGATGATGGTGTTGGCCCGATCGGTCACCCAATGCTGGACAAGGTTTGTTGCGCTGGAAAGACGACACGCTGGGCGGACGGGCAACGGGACGGCTAAATAATAATCTTGCCCCAGTACCGCACTGCAGAGCTTCCGAGCCGAAGTTATCCAAACCGTTGATTATGCCACTCCCCAGGTCCGTCCACTCTTCTTCCAGTGAGAGTGAGCACACTTTCCCAGCATCTCCATGACAACGGTTCGGAGCTATCAAGATTAAGTTCGGGAAGAAATCACAACCTCACTCAACACGCGGTGGTGAAGAAACACGAAATAAAATTAATCCCATTTCAAGTGTGTCCCTCCGCTGGTGCTATAGGAGGTGGTGCGGTGGTGGTGCTTCCGAGTCTGTCCCGCCCAATTCTTTTCATCGTTAAAATTATGATCTCCGTGCTGGCTCCCGGTGCCTGGTGTACCCCGTGTGCCATAAATATTAGAAATAAAAACTCGACTACGGGACGACCCGCCGGTAGAAAGGGGACGGCTGGGGATGGAACCAGTGGGGGCAGATTGTTTGATGAGCACGTCAAATGGTGAAGCAATGAGTAAAACAAGGATCAAGCAGCTGGAGCGTGTTAGGACAGGCTCACGAACCATGAACAGGGCCAGGGTAACAGCAGGACAGGATGTGGTGTGCAGCGTACGGAGGCAATCTTTTTGGGAGAAAATTAGATTTACCGTACCCACCCACTACGTAGCACCTTGTTTTTTTTTCCTTCTTCTTCTTGCTGTGCATGTCTATGGGAATGTCTTCGTTACAGCGCCGTTGACTGACGATGGGGCGCTTACACACGGCCACCAGTCATCACTTTCCCATTGCACTCCCGAGACGATGAGACGAAGGGACGGTACGTTTGGAGCATCTTACAGCTTCTTTTTCTCATCTTGTATGTCTGTGTGTGTGTGTGTGTGTGCAATTGCGTTCGAGTCCACAACACTTCCCAGGCGTGCCAAGTTCCGACGTCATTTACGTCGTGCAGGAGGAATCAGATTTTGCGCGGTAAATAAACTTCTCGAGAGCCCGACCCCGAACGACGTGCTATCTCTCCTGCACCTTCTTGTCCCCGTTGAGTTGAAGAAATTGTTCGGTTTGGGTAAATAAAGCGGCAAGTATTTTTTTGCCAGTGTTTTCTTCAGCACACTTGCTCCGAGTGCTGTTTCCAACACACTCAACACACAGTGTGAAGGCGCGGATTGAGGCGCGCAATGAATAGCCGCCAACCGGAGGGTTGAATTTTGACGGAAATGCGATTTATCTTTCCATTGAATTGAAATTGCTTCCATTTGCCTTTCGGTCGCTAACTGGAAGTACCACGAGCAGCACCAGCAGCAGCAGCAGCAGCAGCACTTTCACTTGTACCTCGTCCTTCAGTACAGGATAGGGAAACAATCCTGCGCTGGCGGTATGAAGTGGTGCTGTGCATGGAATGGATGCGTCCTTGAGGCGCAAAAGCTAAGAAGGTACTTGCAGCAGTCACGGGGAGCAGGGGTAACAAACACGAGCGGAGCCTTTTTGGGGATGAATTGAAGTAAATTTAAACGACGCACAGACACACAGACACACACACGCACAAAAAACCATCCCTATTGTCGGTCCCAAAAAACACGCGCATTAAACCCCTGGAAAGGCAGAAAAAGGGATCGAAATTAGAATTGGGACGACGACATTTTGCTGCGTGAAGTGAGGAGCCCTTTTTCTACTTCTGCCGCTTTGTACACCGATCAGGCCAACGGAGAACCACACTGAAGAAAAGTGAAAATTTGGAATTTGGAATAAGAAGAAGAGAAAACCATTTCAAGATCCCTTTTATTTTCTACCTGCCTTGTGTGTTGGGTCAAACAAATAACGGTTTCGGAGCATTTCTTTTCCCCCCTCCGCAGCATCACTGGATCCTTCCAATTCCGTAACCATCGTAACGCTCATCAAAGCGACAAATAGCTGGACAAAATATTCCTCTACTGCAGCCATCAAATAACAAAATTTGACCTTCATTTGCACGCTTTTTTTGTTGGCTCACCCGCCCCGACGACGAAGGCCTGTTCCTATCTCCACGGTCAATGTTAAAGACGAGATTGTTTTAGCGCACGCGAGTCAAACACATCATACCGCCGCTCCTGATGATTAGGCGTGTGCGTGTTTGACCTACCCGAATGGTGGAGGCCTGCTATTAACACCTACCGCGATGCTAATTGGAAACTCAAAGCCCACTTGGATGCATCGCACAACTAATAGCCATGAGAAGAGCGCGGCTGCTAATTCAATCACACAAGCGGGTGGCGAAGATAGAGTTGAATCAACGCATAAAAACGCCTGAAAGTATGCAGTCTGTCATACAAAATGTGCTTATTATCGTCCATTTTTACTATTTTTCACGAAACAAGTCACGAATGAAGGTAAAAGATGTTCAACATTGCCTATTTAACCCTTTTCTCCTGTTTATACTCTACCATATGGACCTTTTTTTTTGTTCTTTGCGGTGTCAGATTTTCGGTCTCAAAGCACTACTCATCACCCCTTCGTTTCGAAATCAACTCAACATTCAACAGGTGGTTTGTTGGCGGGCACAGGCTGTTATGCGATTTTCTTGCCACTTACAAAACCTGTTGCCAAAGAGGGTGCGGGAGAGCGCACAGGACGAAGGAATTATACCGAGAAGCAGTACGTACAAACGCACCCACACAGCCATGGGGAAGCGGAATGGAAATTGACGTTCGCGCGAAGCCGACGTCCTGAAGCACAGCGGAGCGGAGCAGAGTGTTGCTGCAAGCCCGCGATGCGGTTCTATTTCATGCCTGCACGTGTTGGCAAGGCGCAAAGGGTACAGTGTGAAAGACGAAAATAAACTCCGACCTAACTCAATCATATTCGTCTGAGCGTAAAGAGGAGCACATAGATTAAACCGTGCAGCTTACTTTCTGCAGTTCACACATCGGTAGAAGCTAAGCAAACTCGTGGCTAGAGGTGTTTTAGACAACTTTAAATAAGTTTATTTTGCTCTAGTTTGCTGTTTATTTCATGGGGAATTTATCATATTTTAATATGCGTCCAACCGTGTAATTAGCTTCGCACCTGTCCGCATCCGTCCGTACACGCCGCATGGAGACGCCCAGTACCTCGGCGTGATGATTTTTGTCGTCCAATTAATCGAACGTGCGATGCCACCGGAAGTGAAGTCGAGCAGTGTACACCAACACCGACACTGCGGATTTGTTTTGCTCCTACTCGAAGCCAGCAAAGCCAATAATGGATAATGCTGTTTATTTGATTTTGCCGCTTTCCCTACCCACGTCGTTTGCTTTATTTTGCAAAACCCCGAGACGGGCGGGGAACGTTTTTGCGGGCGGTAAAAATTTATTTACGTTTATTTTTCAATACGTTATTGAGAAACGCACAAAACACGGTGGCTGCGCCAGTAGCCGCTGGGAGGAAGTAATTTTAAACTTCCAGGTAGTGTAGCAGCAGCTGCCAGTGGCAATTAGCCGACGAGGAAGTGGGAATTCAAGTCGGAGCTCGCTGCTGACGTGCTAGCTGAATGTATACGAGGCCCACCGGTTCATATCAGGATGGCAATTAAACTAACATTCTGCGTTTTGGTTTGCCGCAATTGCCGCTTCTGATAGCGCTCAGCGCATGACGAGGATGCGAACGAGCATAATGTGTGCGCCGGCGAGCAACTTTGTAATTGATTTGTTATTTATTGGAAATAATAATTGCGCTGTTTTTCCACCATTACACTCAACCTGAGGGTCGTTCATTGTCGTGATGGAGGTTTGAAAAATTATCCTTACGGTAGTGAACGCTCATAGACGATGTCCGCTAGTATCATTAGAAGACATAATGATGCTTTTAATTAAATTCCTCCATTTAACTTTTAAAATGAATTGATTTTATCAGTTTTTCATTGAGATAGTTGTCCCTTTTGATAATTAATTTTATTGAAAATTAATGGACTATAAAACATTGACAAATAATTTAATCTTCTGGTGTAGAAATCATTAATGATTCTTTCGCTCTATTTATCTTCACAGAAATAAGCTTAATACATCCCGTCAAAGAAAGCCCGAAGGATGTCTGCGTTCAAGGATCGATTAAATGGAAGTAAGACAGGCACCCAGACCCAGAGAGTAGAAAAAAACCATATTTAAGTAAGAGAAAGTAACGGCAAATCCTTTTCCTTACCATACCTTACCTTACCCCGTGAATTATATCCGGCCTGTCAACAACGGTGGCAGGCAGAAGACGCCATCGTCGTAATAATAATGCATAATGCCCGCAGCAGGAAGTAAGTGAGAGCCATATTGCCACGCTGTACTGCTTTTGGCAGGACTTCTTTCCTCCCAAGTACGCGCGCTCCCAACAGCTAACAACTGTTTATTGATCGATCGGATTCACCGGCCCAGAAAGTTTAAAGCCAGCAACCAGGTGTAAGTATCACGGGGGGTGCAGAGTTGATCAATGTACACACTGGACCCAGGAACCCGTAAAGTAAAGTTTTCCGCTTCTCCGGGGGTTTGGCAAGAGAAAGACAAACAAATCTCAACCAACCAATCCTTTACCGCCATCGTCTCGCTTAACGCTCGGGATTGAAAGTTTTCCCGCTTCTCCAATACCCAAAGTTGGTGAGCGCCAGTAGTGAACAATAGGAAAATGATTTCAGGAATGGAATTTGGAAGCTTTATTCGCGTAAATACTAGCACAATACGTCCCATGGGAGAGCGTAGAGACTGACTGACTGCTGATGATGCTGACAATGGCCCAAGGCTGAATGAAGAGGACGCAACAGAGCAAACGAAGAATTGTGCATTGTGCGCGAAACTGCAACCATCATCATCATCATCATCTTAATCCTTCAGTGAGTTGGCCTTTTTTATTTGTAATCAGTTTTTAAGCCGAAGGTTCAAGCCAAGACAGCGAACCTCTTCGTCGCTCGGGACTAGAGGTCCCATTATAAACAATTTATGCACAATTCACGTCTGCTTCGATCGAAACGAACGAGATGCGCTCGCGGGAAGGATGCGCGATTTGTTGATTCATTTAATTTCCTTCCTTCGCCGATGGCCCAACAGAGGAGGCCTGGTTGAGAGAGGCTGGCAAAAGGGGGGGTTTGTTGGCCATTTTCCCGCGGCCATTCGCCAATTGGCGGACCAGCAGCGAACGTCCAACGCCAGCATAAAGCCAGCAACAGTGTGTGTGTGTGTGTGTCTCGTTTAGCGCCGGGATTACGCGTCAGTGGAGTTCGGTAGAATCTGTCAATCTGCTTCACGGTTGACCTGAATACCTTTCGTCGTCGAGGGCAGTTTGGGTTGGAATTTATTATTCCGGTTTCGCTCTCTCTCTCTCGGGTCGCTGTACGTTCGATTAATAGGTGTACAGGGGCAGGATAAGATATGCTCGAGACACAATTAAACCGACCCCGACGACGAGAGGATAAGAGATCTTCTCCTTTAGCTGAACGGCCGAACGGCCGAATGAACCAACCGGAAGCAACAGGTGGCTGCTGTCTGCCATGCATCAGGTGTCCCCAACTCCAAACAAACCCATGTCGCATTTAGGAATGTGCTTTGGTGCTTTGGATTCAATTAAAGTGGTACGGTACGGTGTTTGATCTGCATACTAATTCGCTCGCCGTTCCAAGCGAAAGCAATATTACAATACCCAAGCTTGTTGTGGCGCTTCTTGTGGTACGCGTTTGCACGTTGTTTGATGTGCTACCAACCAACTCCACCAAACCAGTATGCAGTGGGTGAATCTGTTTGCCAAATAATAATCCCACGTTACTTTTGGCACAACCCCATGCCGATGCTTTGCTTGTCAGGATGCCCTGGTCACGATGGAGATGTGGTGCTTGGCGTGCGTGTAAAATACGATTTGAATTTTGAACCAGTGTTTCGCACAAATTCGTCAACAGAATGGGGAAGTGTGTGCTGGTGCTCTCGCTCTCTCTAGCAGAGGGAGGGTTATATATTGCGAGCAGGAATTATGTTTGCGTCAGTTCGTACACAATGTACAACATGTGGATGAAAAATGGAATTTTCGACCGATTCGACCGTCGTCGCAATGGTGGTTTTATATAAATATACTTTATTAGAGCTTCTACGCCTCTGTTCACGTGGCATGGAGGGTGAATGTCCTAAAATTACATTTGTAAACCTAAAGCTAGGATTATTTAATTAAACTTGTTGTATCTTTCACCGTTTGAAGCAAACAACATAAAACTAGCTAGATTTTTTAATAGAATATTTCTAATAAGAATAAGACCCAAACCATAAGAAAAAAAACAACACTTTTGATCATCACGCTCCACATACGCATGAGTCAAAGCAAACGTGTCGATATTATTTATTCACGGACTTTAAAAGCAACCACCGCATCAATATAAATGCAAACGTGTAAAGTTTTCGCACGAGGCAAACATACAGCTGGTGTAGAGCAGCAAAAGCAGTTAGTTTCGCCACAATCGAGCGCATGAGATCACAATTTCCCTTTTTGCTGAAGGCTGTGTTTTAAAATTATAAAAGCAGTTCTTGGTTGTACACGATCGAGTGGTGTTGCGTACTTTTATCAACGGTATTGCCCACTGGGGCTGTTTACTTTTATATAACCATTTTGATATAAATAGTTTAATTGAGCTCAGAATTTAATAGTATAAAATATTCGATTATTCTGACTGCTTGGTATACATTGGTAGTAAATTAACAGTTCATTAAAGCGATATTTCAAGCTCAAGAGTTGTCCGGTATCATTAATATGACATATTCAACCTATTCCAGCTAAATAATCACCGAAAAGATACAGTATGCTTTTGATCAAAATGTGCTAGATATATCATTCTAGAGATGATCATCAAGATCAATTCAGTGAATCCTTCATAGATCACATATCAGAGGTAGTATTGTACTTATGTATATGTATTTCTATTTAAGTTATACAGTCTTTCCCCGAGTTACGCGAATAATGCATCCCGGAGACATTCGCGTAAGTCGAATATCACGTGTTTTAAGCCAAAATAATGTTCATGAATGGTTATTTTGTAATTTAATCTAGTGCTTTTATGCACTAAATTACATATTTAATATAAATCTAATCTTTAGATTATTTTTTTTTCTTTTAAGCGATTTCAAACATTGAACGGTACATGTGTCCCCCGAGATACGACTATATTCGGGACTAAAAAAATGTTCCAAAGCAAGGCGTAAGTCGAAATAGTCGTATGTCGAATATTTGTGAATATAACGTTAATAACCGAAGTTGGAGAGTCAAAATTAATGATATCGTGAATTTTATTTAAAACAATGTTCGATAATGTATTAATTTTGCTCCAAAAGCTGTGCACACGATATAGATATTCAAGATCGGATAGTTGTGGAATTTCAATGACAACTTTAAACCGTCAAAATCAAATCGTCGTATCTGCAAATCGTCATAACTCAAAGGGATTGTAACTCAGGGGACGCCTGTAATTCAATTTATTTTGCATTTCACAATTGTTGGAGAAAATTGTACTGATTTGACATGCTAACTTTTAAAATGAAAAATTCGCGTTACTCGGGCAAAGACTGTATACATAAAATCACTTGTTCAGTTTATCCAAAACTAACCTCTATTGAATAGCTGATGGTGCTGATCGTGCTGCAAGATTGCTTACGGAAATAGTAAACTCGAATAAATCATTAAAATCCTGCCCGATGTTTACAGTCGGCAGATTCCAGGCAAGCTAATTTCTAAATAAAAGCTGTCGCCCATCTGAGACAGCTGTCTGAATTCAACACTTTCATTTGCCGTGGTTTTTTTTTATTGGTATGCTTTTATTGCATAAAATCTCGCGACGCTTTTAATGCGATTCTCGATTGTACAAAGTAAGCAATATTAGTTTGCTTATCGAAACAACAATCTACCGCCAACACCGCCAACCAAGTGATGACGAACATTGCTCGCCTCTAAAAATACAAACATCAGCAGCGAGAGGGTCTAGGGTGTGTGTGTGTGCCGGGTTAGGCGGCTGTGACACCGATTCCACCTCTCCATTCCATTTGCAGCGAGATCAACTGCGCGCGATGGATGATGTGTAGCGCCCGGGACCGCGAACCACTTGCTTTAAGAGGAAGAAGAAGAAGCATGTTCGCAAATGGTGCAATTTTTTGCACCATGATAAACTCTTCCAAACAGAGTGGTGGCAGGTTTTTTTTTGTGCGTGTGCGATCATGATTGATTTAGCGCATTTGGAGTTAGCTCCGTTCCGTCGGTTTACGGTCTCTCGTGGCTCCCACCCGGTTTCGATCGCTGTTGTTTTTATGAATGAATAATTGAGCGTTTAGGGTGCGTGTTTTATGCGTTTCGATAAAAGCGGGAAGTGGTGGTAGCGCAAAAAAAATCGCCCAAGTTTACGATCAATAAAACGATCGTTTAACGGAGCGCGCTACTGTCCAATAAACGCATGTCCCCTCTGATTCAATCGCAGCTAATGCCTCTGGGGTATGAAATGGAAGATGGAAATACATTTAAGACGAGCATTTGGCACGATCAAGCGAACCTGATGGAATGTTGGTCAAGCAGGTCGTATTTTTTGCACCATACATACAGCCATTTCTCGGTCGATTGATTGGCGAATGTTCAACCGGAACTTCTCAAAACCACAAGCTTCCCCGGCCACTACGGGCATGATTCACGGTGGAGACATACGCGTTTATCACCTTTTTGCTATTAAATTTACGTCAAATCACGTTTTTGGCACCCGTTCACACACGATGCTGCTCATAATTACGTACCCAGGAGCGTGTAGGGGGGGTTTTACCCTCTTCTGTGAGCCTTGTTTCATTACTTACTACTAGTCTTTCCATAAAATTGCATTCCTATTTATAGCACACCGGTGCGATGCAACTTCTTAAGCCCAGGCCCGGTCGAGCTCATCTCCTGTGGTTAAACACATTTTAATTTGCCCATCGTCCTCGCTCGTCGTCAGCAAAAACACACACACAGACAGGGAGAGTGCAAGGAACGGATGACGCCCTCGGGCGTTATAAATAAAACCTCATTTCCAATCGATGCTGCAAGAGCGAGCGTGTGGCAAAATTGGGCCAACCAGCCCTAAACAGACATTGGGCGGGAAATCAACCGAAACCGCACCCGAGATGGCTGTCCTACCGGTAATTCGTCGTCTTCTCCGGCGGGCGACCACTTGAGGGCAACACGCCTTTTCCTAAGTGGGCTGCACCGTGCTGGTGCATAATAATGTGTGCACATTCATTAACACCATTTCACGAGTGCCGTCTTTGCATGTCGGTTGCGTCTTTTCTTCGAGGTTACGAGCTCTGTGATCGTTCAAGTGCTGCGGTTAACAGCGGGATAACATCACCCCATACATACGCTTATCCCAGTGTTAATCGTCCTGATGTTTGGCCCACACCAAAGAGGAGAGAGAGAGAGAGAGATCTCGTCATACCATGATGCAGCTGCATTCACGCATACGTGACGTCGGTGCAACTACAACCAGCAAGAAGTGCACAATATTGTTCCCATGATGATGCCGATGACGACGTGGCGGGTTTGGCATAATCGGTGATGTTGCCCGGGAGCCCCGCTGTGCCACAAGGTGTCAGACCGAGAGGCGCAATTTGCATCAAACTTCTAACCGACACGTTGGTTGCACTTTTTTCTGTCCCTCCCGCACGCTCCTATCTTTTACGTTTGGTGGTAAGCTGTCAGGTGAGTTCCTAATCGACAATTGATTACGAAGTAAACATTGGGAACAGAGTGACAAAGAGAGGCGCGCGCGCAGTGCGCAACTTGTTGCTATGCCGGTAACGTAGGCTTCCGTTTGAGGCATCCCCAAGGATTTTAGATCCAAGTAGGAGTAGCGCTCGATCCATGGAGACTTGTTGAATGTCTCTCAAAATCCGCCCAAAAGTATGCAATTTGCACGTCAGAGCTCCTGAAACTATATAGTTCCCATGACAGTAGAGTTTTGTCAGTACGTTTTTACAGCTTTTTACGGAGCTGTTCGCACTCATTATCAACGTAATACAATGACTTTAAACCACCTGCAAAGGGATGGCCACTTGACCTGGCATGGAAGTTATAGTGGAAAGAAGAAAAGATGAGCAAACTATAACGCATCGAATGGGGTGGACCATTACTTACCAGCAAAATATATAGGTCAACCTGAACGGGAGAGATAGCGAACAAAAAAAAAAGGAAACTTTCTAACCTTTCCACCCGAACCTAGGCTTGAGGCTTGAGTATTGCACGAGAGCCGAAAAATTTGCATGCCCATCGGCAACATTAACGGTTCGTTGAATCGAGCTTCCCCCAGGGCAAAACACAAAAACTGGAGCGGAGTGAAAAACTTCATCACAGTTCCACGAAAAACATCCATCCATTGTTCCATTTAAAACAGGGCAAGCGTTTTTGGGGGGGGGGGGGGGGGGGGGGGGGTGCGAGCCATGAAGATGTTATTGCTTTGCGCGCAGTTGCCATTTTTCAGGGGAATTTGATAGTTTTGTCAAGTTTTTCATCATTCGTGCCATTCTTTTTGAGATAAACTTATTTGTTGTTGTTGTATCTATTAGAAATTTGTTGTTTATTCCAACATTTGCATTTATATTTATTTTCGCGGAAGCATATTGGTGTTTGTGTGCAATGGATCTGTTATTTTCCATGGATTGATAGATAATTTCTTCTTTTTTGGCACAACAACCGTTGTTGGTCAAGGCTTGCCTGTACCACTAGTGAGTTTGGCTTTCAATGACTTATTTATTACGATAGCAAGATAGTCAGTCCTACGTATGGGGGCACGATTCATTCGGGGCTTGAACCCATGACGGGGGACCCATTGATAGATAACATGTCTCGTTATTTTAAAGCTAAGTATTCATATTTTACGACAAACAACCCTTAAGCTTTAACGAGATCTAATTATGATCGAATATTTGAAATCCATTTTTTCCGGAAAATCCAATTTACCGTAATATCGTTTACTACGCCATCTGCTAGTTTTGTTTAAAATTAAATAAACATATTCTTTGCATAGACACAGAGCTATCTAAGTACAATGTGACTATTTCAGCAAGCCAAAGCAAACTATTTGTAAATCTCAAAGCACTCGAATGTTGCCAACCGCCAACGTACGACCATTGGCACATGATCGTTTCACAGTTTTATTACGTTCGTGTCATGTTCAAAATTGACGAAAATTTCATTACGCTTTTTGCTCATTTTAACTTTCATCGAGCGCTTTTGGTATTCGTTCAACGAACACGATCATCACTCATCGCTTGTTTTCATCATCGTCAACCGTAAACCCGCCATTCATTGAAAGTACAAGAACAAACTTGAACAAGAGCATTAAAGTGTTGCAAACGGTCACAGTAATACGTTCGTTTTTCAGCGCATTACTCGGCCGGGTTGCTTTAAAATCTATTCCCATTAGCAACCGCTCAACCTCGCTTCCTCTGAACCCGAACCTCCCCCTTGGTAGGGGAGGTGTGGGTGGCCCACATTTGCATAGTGGTGGCCTCCCCCGACGCACATCTCGCAGTGGCCCGCGCACGTGTAGGGAGGGTACTTTTGTATTTTGTTTAGAAATAATAACAACATTTGCATTGTTCCGGTCGCAATGTTAATGCGGTGGGATATCATGATCGCATGCAACCGTTTGCCACGACACCCACCAACCCCAATGCCCCGTTGGCGCGGTATATCGCGTATCGCACCCATCATAAATGGAACTGTTGCTGGTGCCAAACACCAACGCAACGGTTGGTGCAGCCGTTTGGTGCAGCAGCCAATACGATGCAATACGATATCGAGAAGCCGCCTCATTAATCACCGACCGTTGTGCTGGCGACGAGATCTCGCTTACCACTTTAGGCCTTACTGGCTCTGCCACCCACACGCTGTGCTAGGGACAGGGGAATATGGGGAAAAGGGGACACGCTTAGCGCTTGGCAAGGGAGTGGAAACCCGACCTGGCACGAGGTTTGGGAAGGTGGTAGTAGTTTCGACCGGAAACCCGTGCGGTTCATTTGCACAAACACTGGTTTCACTCAACCTGACCTACGCCACATCGTGACATGGCGATAGTGCTTGGGCGGAAGGGATGGCCCTGAAAGCGTGGTAGAAACCAGATTGCCTTTAACTCCAAACTTTGAAGGTTCTGGAGTTGCGGATGATCTTGAACCTTGCTCTCTCTCTGATGCAGAGTTACATCATCTTCATCTTTGGGAAGAGAATATGGTGTTCTGTTTCAAAGATCTAGGTCACAGTATACGCGTCTCTATATCACTCCGTTTATGAATTGCCAATGGACATTGGCACCATCAAACTCAAACATCAAACTCTTACAAGATGCAGACCACAGTAAGCAACTTAAGATCTACAATGAAGATCACAGTATTCGTACGGTGCAAAGAGTTCAACAGAACAGGGTCACGACACATGCACGCCCCACTGGCAAGATCTCCCCATTTCCCCCTCCATCGAAACCATTTCGGCATGATTTATGCCTTCCCGGCAGTTTTAACCGGCGACCAGCCAGCCGGATCTGCGTGGCGTGGTAGACAATTTTCGGCACAACTCTATTTTTGTCTGCCACACAATGACAACGGTCCCAACCGCACGAAGAATACTGCGGGCTTGTTGCGGGAGAACACTTAGAGAAGATGTTGGTCCTATGCTGTGAGGAATTTCTCCCGAGAACCCTCTTTGCTTTGACCGTTAGAAACATCTTTACGATCGTCTGCGATTCACACGCGCTGCTCTAGAAGATGATCAAATAGTGTGCCATACGCGATCACGCTTGAAGATCACATCAAAAAACCCCTTACTAACTAACAGGCCTCTTATGACCTCAATTCGTTACGCAACTTTGTACGTTCCAGTGGGGTGAAAGTGAAGAGTGCCACAGACTACCTTCTAAAGGGGTCGGGACAGTGCCTCAAGTACCGCCGCGACGTGCCGGCACACTATCAACAGCACTTGAAGCACTTGCCGTACCGGCGACACACCACGGGAAGTCAAATGTTTACCCTTTTGCGGTTTACGTGTTGCATGGTAGAATTTCACCCACACTTGCCGGCTCCCGAAAGTAAAAGCCGTGCGCGTAGCTGTAACGGAACGTGTGGACGGAACCGTGACACAAACGCCAAGTCACCAGACTGTGTAGATCGTCAACCCCTAGTAGTGATGGGTGGGAGGTGGATAGCATATTTCTGCGATGGAAGATCGCTAACGATGAGGCGACGGAAGATGCGTTTAAATGAAGATTTGATCTGTTTGTGGGACCGGTTTTTTTGGGAGTTTGAAATGAGGCAAGAATTAGAAGTTGAAGATCAACCCAAAGATCCGAGCCGGATATTACCGGTTCTATTGGGATATAGTATGCAAATTAGGTTCTCTTGCTGCTAACCGATTCTTACAAACCTGTCTGTCATCCACTCAAGAGAATCTTACAATATGAAACACTGAGCTCTCTATCCATTACCGAAATATATCAGCAAAACCCCAATTTTATCTAAATCTCCAAAAAATCAATCATCGATCCGAACTCACAGCTCGATATTGCTTATCGTCTCGGTGGCCCAACCTAAACTTTCTACTTCTAAGGCAGTAGTAATGAGCTTGTACAGTGCTTCATTATCACACACACACACACCCCGAGCACACACCCTGCTGATAAGGGAAACCGAACCCTTGCGGCCAACTCAAACATTACGATACAACAAACAACCAACCCCCTTTGCGCGTACGGTAGTACCCCTACCGCCGCAAACTGCATTTGTCGCACGCGAGAGAGATCCCGCCCGCGACGTCTTCGGTCACCCAAGACACACTCGAGGCAAGAGGCGTTGTTCCAGAATCTTCCAACCCCCGGAGGGAAGACCGAGAACTACCCTTTGCGTGTGCGTTCATAGAAATGAACGTTCATATATGTGTGTATGCCAGACGGCAAATTCTGAATGAATGCAACCATTGCAACAGAGAGAGAGAGAGAAAGAGAGGAGGGTAAACGGTTGGAAGCAAAATTCTTCATGCGTGTGTGAAGAAGCAGCGGGGTACTCTCTTCATGAAAGCATAAATCCCGCACAAAAAAGAACTGGCAGAAGCCTCAAGAATCATCAGTATTCCGTTCGCGTCGTTCCCATTCGGTTAAAGCAAATATGTGTGTACGATCACCGATCGTCACACGTTGGA
This sequence comes from Anopheles gambiae, assembly GCF_943734735.2. Lineage (NCBI taxonomy): Eukaryota > Metazoa > Arthropoda > Insecta > Diptera > Culicidae > Anopheles > Anopheles gambiae. Next base: position 33,400,065 of record NC_064602.1, on the reverse strand, counting down.
CGTTCTACAGCGATCGCGATCGCGTACACCATGTGCAGCAGTTAATTTATTCCAACTAAAGTGTATGGAGTCACCCATTCGAGGAGCCACTGGGCAAACTGCAATGCAAATGATCGTCCCAGTGTTGCAGTTTCTAGTATACTTAGTTCGTTTTCTTTTTTTTTTTTTTTTTTGTTAGTTAACATCATGATCATCCCCCACGAAGTATTAAACGTTTTCTCCTATACTAGATCTCCTCAACTTGTGGTCTTGAACTTGCAAAAAAGCATGTTTTTATTGCCGGGTCGCTAAAAAAAGTCACCAACATACACACACAACCTAGCCCGCCTCTTCCGATCGTCTAGCAAACGTTTTGCGCCGTCGCCCTCGTTCTCTCTCTTTCTCAGTGTTGTGGTGCCACTTTGAAGCAATGTCTCATTTTATTATTATTTCAACAGCTGGCCGAAAACACCCGTGTCGCCTTCCCCTTTAGACTGAGACTGATTTCCGACTAGCAGAAGGAGAAGACGGAACGGTTTCCTTTGGTTAGATGACACCAGCGGGTTACACCAGCTCCGTGGTTCTATTTTTGGGGGGTCCACGAAAAAAAAAAGAAAAACAATTCTGTAACAATTCTCGCGCGACAGAGGTTTGAACCACTGATGACACTTTTTCTCTACACGGTGTGACCACACACACTGTTCGGGAATGCTGAGCGCACGCACTAAAACGATCGATCTATTCGATGTGTATCTGGTGTGTATCTGGTTTAGTGTTTTGTTTTCGTTCGTCTGCTGTTGGTTGGTTAGTGGGTAGGCACACCACTTCCACTCAAAGAGTACTTGCACGCTCTAGTTACACTGTAAAGCCGGCTTAACAGATACACACACACGCCGAGGACACCATACAGCAGTACACAACTCCCTGATCACTCTTTGCTTGATGATCACGACGCGACTACGACAAGCAAAATTGCAAGGATCTCCCAAATCCCAACCACAGTGAAAGCCTAATACTAACAAGATATGCTAAAACCAGCACGCACAACACACACACACACACACACGCACACAGAACGCACCTCTTGCCTGCGAACACTCAAGCGCGATCAACTCGGCCGGTGAGACGATCGGTAGCCGATCGGTAGTATACAGCGGACGGTTGCAGCACACGGTCTTCTACACACCTAAAGCACGTTCTGTTGCCTCGTATCACGCGTTGATAACACAGCAGTTGTACCACCGGTGCAAAACACACACACACACTGCCCCCTTCACGGGTCAAGCACACAGGTCGCCTACACCGGGGTTGTACCCAAATCCGGTACCCAAAACGGCGGGCGCAAAGTGGGCGCAAACCCAGCAGACCAAGGTTCGTCGGGGTTGTATGATGTTGTCTAACAAACAAAGCCGGCACCGGGGTGCGGATGCAACGTTCGCGCGCCGAGAGATGAAACCGAACTGTAACGCCGGCGGACCGGATCGCTGCTACACGGTTCGGAGAGTGTAAATCCCGTCCGCCGCACAGCACCACCACCAGGCAGGCAGCGTGCAAAACGTAACGCAGCGCGCGAAGAGTGAGTGTGTGCGTCTGTGAGAGGGTCTTTTTTCCCTTTCGGTTGTGCGCTCTTTTCGTCACACAAGCGTTACCATCCCTGGCAGCACTCTGTGCTACCCCCTGTCCACCCGGACCACAGGGGCGCGCGCGCGCGCATGCTTGCGTTACTTCCCTTTTAGGTTCCATCCTCATCATCCCCCTGGCAAGCGGCGCGTGTTCCGTCGTGTGCGTGCGAGAGAGAACCGAGAACAATCTCACCCAAGGGAGTGAGAGGGAGAGAGAGAGATAAAGTAACGCGAGAGCATAGCATTGCGAGGAGAGCGAGAGAAAGCATTGCGCGCTGAAGGCAATCCACCACCATCCCCCCTGCTTCAAAAGCCACCAGCTGACGAGGATTCCCTTCGCACACACTCACACTACACTGAGGATTATGCTAAAAATGCTCAGGGATCCCCCCCCCCTCCCCCACACACCACTCATCCCCTGGATGAGGGAATTTAATCTTTCAATTCTGGTCTCTTGAAACACCACGGCCAAACGCCACGCTTGGGTGGACATTTGACACCACACCACGGGCAAACAGAAAAATGGTAGGAACGAAATCCCTTTTCCAGCTGGTCGGTTACCTTCCCGGGAACTGACGTCGATCACGTGGCCGGGTGGGGTGGAAGGGGGAGGACGGGGGAGAAGGAGGATGAACCACTTTCACTACCAAATCAACCGGTTTTTGGTGGGTAAGGCCGAATACGAACGTAACGCTACCACCAGAAAGGATACCCCAGCGTTTCGTCTTCTCCTTTAGGTGGATTATTTTATTATAATCTACTACTTATAGTTAATTTCACTAAAATAAGATAAGTTAAATTCTATTTTTTTAAATAATTTTACTAAATTTTACCATGCCACAACAACAATCTTTGCAGAAGAGTAAAGGGATAAAGGGAACAGAAAACGCATACAACCGTTAGCGTATGAAGCGGAAGGGTGTGTGTGTGTAGGTAACCGTCCAATTGTGACGTATTATCCCTTAGGACCTTTTTCTTTCCCTACGTTACACACTTTAACACACACTAATGGGCAACCGTTTCAACCGTGTTTTTATGAATGAAGCCCATCGCTTACGGGCCAGCAGGCATCCTTCATTCGTGGCGGGAAAGATGAAAACGAAAGGGAACCACCACCACCAGCGCCCGGTTGGTGTGCCAAAAGGGATGGGACTCTGTGGACAGTAACGCACACACACACACTCGTATACCTTGCACATATTGCAACACGATACACACGAGGGGGAAAAAGGCAGGCAGGACGCAAAAACTCGGCATGTCTCGCAGTTGTAATGAAGCAGCATCCGCAGAAACAGCGGTGCGCAGATGAAACACCCGGGAGGAAGGGGAACGGTAAAAAAGGAGGTCCTGGTGTGTTACAGAGCATATTTACATAAATCCGGCGACGGTGAAGCGAATTGGAAGAAGCGATCATGCCAGCGGAAAGGGGCGGAAATGATCGCATCAAGTAGAGCAAAAAAAGAAAGGAGAGATTTGTCATATAAGAGGCTTATGGAAGCATCCTTGAGGCGTTTTTTTATTATAACCATTTTTGTGTCACATCCACACGCTGCCGCATGGATATTATTCGCAAAGAATGTGCAAAATATGGACCCCAGTTTTGATGCTTCTGCAAAAGTGTGTTTAAGTGGAACCTATAATTTAAAAAAAAACACACACCTTAAACCGGAATTCGGGAAAGCCTTTCTAGGTAGCCCTTTTTCCTCCTCCCAAACCACCCAAAAAACACCCCAAAAGCTTTGCGCTTGTTTGGTGAATGCCCGTGCATCCCAGGACTAGTATGTATCCACCCTCCTCCCCCCTTCTTTTCGGTCATATTCATATATCCCCGCGTGAATTGGATCTATCCGGTGGGAGAGTGCGCATTTTGATGGGTCTCAATTGGTTTCCTTCATCATCGGCTTCATTGAATTGAAACGCTAGAACAAAGTGTGTGTATGTGTGTGGTGTGCGATGAGCACTAAAACGGCTCAATCAGATGATATTTCATCCGACCCGAATGCGGTGCGGTGTATGCATATCGACCACGACGACCGGAGAAAGGAATTCCTGCTATGTGCTCGCAAGGGCCCGCGAAATTGTGCCACAGCTGGCAGAGCAAGTGGTGGTGGTTTCATCGTACACATGGTGGGGAAAAAGTAATGTTTTTTTTCGGGTGCAAAGGCACCCCATACACACACACAGAGAGAACAAGACCGCGGGGACCATAAATCTACCCAACGGCAGCGTACCATTTACAAATGATGTCAAATCATAATGAAATAATGGCATAATGTGCGGCGAGGGTATATGCTGACGTTGGCGTTTTCGCCCAAACTGTGTGTGTGTGTGCCATTCCCAACCCTTTGTAATCTTCTACCGAGAGCAAGTGCATCTTCACACGCGTGTAATGCAACCGCAACTGTTGTTGCAACAGTGTGAACGGATTGGGTGCGCATTAAAACATAAAAATAACGCACTAATAGCATCCCTCGCGCGCGCACGCAACGGAACAGCAGAGTACGCCGCGTGGAAATAGAACAATTACTTCGAGAGCTGATTTCCGCTGATTATACTTCCTTCTGCTGCCTTAGGGGGCACACACTAAACTGAGAGAGAGAGAGAGAGAGAGAGAGAGAGAGAGAGAGAGAGAGAAAGAAAGTTTGTGCCATACATACACGATCGTTTCGTATACTAACACAACACTACGGGAAAATGGGTAGAGCCTGTAGTGCGTGATCATCACACCGTGGCGGGGGGGCAAATTATGTCAGCCGGTGGTGCGGCCTCTAATTGGATCCGACACTTGACATCACATTCACTTCCGAAAAGGCTTGTGAACAACACCCGGTGGGAGCTTTCTTTCGGTCCCTTCTATGCTGTATGATTGTGTATTGTGTGTTAGAACGAGAGGGGAGGAGATGAGCCGAACCGGGTGTACGGACGGAAGGGGAATAATCCGTGCGATCCGTGCGCACTCCACCTTAATTTACATATTCAAATGTACGGTAACGGACGAGTTTAGAGAAGCATCGCATAAACAGGCACTAAGCGTACTATTTTAACAATCGACACCCGATGGCGACGACCACGCACGCATGTTGTTCTGTATTCGCAAAGCGTAGCACAGATCATACTATACTATTCTTGGTTGGTCTGCTGTACTATATGGTCATTGTTATGCGTTTCGCAAACACGCTGCCTTTTTTCCCTTTCCAAACGCACGATCGTTGGCCGGTGCTGCGATACCATCTGATCAGTTGCGGCAGATTCACATCCGCCAATTGCAATCAATTTACGTTTCCATTGTAAGCGTCCACAATTCGATCACGAGTGGGATAATACGATCAAACAGGCGCGCTATCGATTGCACGATCATCATGACCGACGGACGATCATCTTGATGTGTCCCTTCTATTTGTAGCTACCCACACACGTGCTCAATATCAATCAGTAGACCTCTATGGCCAGATCGTCTCTCTATGGCAAAACATAACTGCTATTTTGAAGAAAAAAAAGGTATCAGAAAGCTTCTTCCCGCCCACAGCGAAAAAGGGTTCTCCATCCATTTCGGGCACGGGGGAACGCACCATTCGACCCGTAAAACGATTAAAACCATTCCCCTCAATTATCGCTCATCAAACCGTCAAGGTTTTGCTCTTCAGGCTATCTCCTCCCGTTGGGCCCACCGGGCTGTACAAATTATGCATGATTCTAGATACGCACTGCGGAAAAAGGCGAAATGATCGTCCACCGTCTCGCCGAATGATCTCTCTAGCAATCTAGCCCCACACAACACGGTTCGGTTATAATTTCGAAACTCATTCGAAACAATTAACATACATACGACGACGGGTGGTGTTTGGTGGTGGCTGGCGGCTTGTTGTGTACATACATGTTTAATCGACTGGAGTATTGGCCCGATTGGCCCCCGGCCTCCGTTTGTGTAGCCAAATTGGTGCGGAATGTGACACCCATTTCCCGGCAATTAGATGATGCTCGGCGCACTCGTTCATTGAGCAGATGAATATCAAACTTGTCGCCATTTGTCACCTAATTGTGAAGCGTGTGGTGGGAAAAAAAGAGCTAGAAATAGAACAGGGTTAAATTATACCTAGAGTGCGTTAAATGAACGGCAACAATGGGCAACAAAAATGGAAAACTGATCCACTCCACCGGTGATGAAGAGGGTGCGCGGTGAGATCATCACCATGGTTACCCGTGCTGCTTACATCCTTCCTCCCTCCCATACGTTTCGTTTCGTCATCATGGCTTGTGCTCGTAGATCGTTTGCTAACATCAGCTTCTTCTTTTTTTTAAGCCATAAATATATTTGTACAATTTACCTTAAATGTAATTTCGTGGTTTTTTGTAGAAAAAAGGCACACATTTCGCTATTTTTTGTAGACAAAAAAATACATTCGTCATGAGTGAGAGAGAGAGAGAAATCTGTACATATTTAAATGCAAACGAAGCAGATCGGTGGAATGAGATTGAGTTTACAGCTTGAGGGTTGTTTTGTGTAGTTTGGAAAGGATACTTGTTGCGACAATTTGTAAGCCTTTTTCCTCTCTCGATCGTGGGTCCCTGTCCTGTCCTTCGCTACCACGAGAGCGTTTGGGCGCTACTTCTACTGTCCCCGATGCCTTTTTTTGTTTTCTTCGATTGACGCGATTTTGCATACCTCTTTTTTCAATCATACTGAGACGAATTAGTAAGATATGGCGATCTCATTACACCCGTAGCTATATTATACACAAACTAACACCCAGAGTACGCTACAGCAAAAGTAAACATAGCGCGGGTAAGAAAGGGAAGTTGAGGTTACCGGCCGGTTTTGCCAGCTTCTTGAGCAATGGAGTAACGAACGGAGAGAGGCACAAGAAACGGGCGGGGAGCATTAAAAAAAAAAACAACAACTCAGCAGAAGGTTGATGTTGATGGGAACACGGGCAGCGAAACGGACGCGATGATCTTCGTGACAATCGGCGAACCGCAGAACCGCACGCAGCATAAACATAAAGCGACGCGCTAGATTGGGAGGTGTGGTGGGTACAGTACGCGACGAACTGATTTTCACATCCGGGAGGCGACACCACGACGACGGCGAGAACTGACGCTCGCGGCGCGTTGAACATTTCCAGAATCTTCATGACGCGTACAACAAGGGGCGATGTTGTTGCACGCCTCCCCGGGTGTCTATTGGCAAAGGGTACATACTCATACATTCATACACACGCACGCACGCACGCACACACACACATTCGCATCCAGCAGGGACACGCCGCGATACACACACACACACACTCACGCACACACACACATATTTCGTCCTGAAGAGCTCGATCGATCTCGGGGTGGTTTTTGCTCCAGGGTGGGAATTTTCTTTTTGCTTATGTCTTCGTGATGGGCCTTCGAAACAGCAGAATGTGGGGCTCGGGCTGGTGCACCATGTAGTGGACCCAGCCACGAGACTGCTGTACACCGATCGCTCGCCATTCGTTCTCGGTCATGAGGTGTGTTTTGGGCACCAGCTTCGCTATGTCCTTCGGTAGCACGACATGTCTGGAAAGGAAGGCACAACGAAAGACGAGATTAGCCAAAGGAGAAAAGGTCGCCTTCTAAGCATTATCGCCAAGGACGCCGGGTTTTTTTTTGTGTGGTACGCGACGATGCCGGCAGATCTTCAGCGTTCACGTTCAAGGCCGCAGGGCAGCAGCACCAGCTCGCCACTTACCTGTACTCGTACTCGTCGTCGTAATATTTATCCGAATAGTAAATATCTTTCACGCTCATTTTTTGGCTTCTTCTATTTGGTAAATAATAATCAACGCACACGGGCACACTTTCGCTCGAGCTCGGTTAGCGGTTTCTTTTCCGTAACAAATTGTGGTTTGGGCACAAATCGCACTCGCTTTCTCTCCCTCTTGGGCTTCTTTGTTTGGTTCGAGGACTCTTTGATGGTATGTTGCAGGAGCAAATATCCTGTAGCGTTATTTGGCGGTTGAATGCGCGTTATTTGAACGAGATCCGTCAACCGTCCTGCGTGCCCGGCGTGAACTGTCAATTCGTGCGAGCGCGCGTATACAACACCTGGTTGGCGGGTTAACTGGAGGTCATCGAATGGCGGTAAAAGGAGAAAGATGCCGACGAGCCATATGGCTGACTCTTTTCCCCTACCTAATGCGTTATGCTTCTTCTGTTTTTGTTGCCTCTGTTTCTGCATCAGTTATTTTAGAATTATTCGTCAATTAAAGAAATTTGACTCAATTTTACCCCCGTGAAAACGGTACTTTTCAAACAAATAATTCAAAACCCACACATGTTGCCCGCCGACTCAATTTCGCCACACGTCAAACCGAATGACCCGGCTCGGCCGGGCGTCCCACTGTGATGTGTCACCGAATCTAGCAGGAAACAGAACCTTCGTAGATCCGGAAACTGACAACGTCGATCTCTTTCACTTCTGTGCACGCAGTCGGCGTGTTGTTGATTTTCGTGTCGTGTAAAGATCCCGGAGAAAATCCTGCAAGATGGTAAGTGACCACGGCGAAAGTCGTCCCAAACGCTTCCGGGCGGCCCGCGCATCCGGGAACGTATCGATTTCGGTGGAAAAGTGACCCGCACGGGGCGGAAAATTGTGCTGAAAAATCGTACCCCTGTACGTCGTTGGCTCGTTGCCCACGGCACGGGACGGGGCGAATGACACACACACGGTGCCGTTTCAAGATGTCGGATGACCGGGGCTAGAGCAAGCCAACCGTATAGGCGACGGGCTGGGTGGATAGAGCGTCGTCTCTTTCTCTTTCCGGTTGTGAATGTGTGGTTTAGTTTTTCCCGATACACGGGATAGCGCTCTGGTGCTCGTTTTTTCTGCACTTTTTTCCGCGAAAGGGAATTCCTACGGGTCAGTCGTGTGTGGCAGAGTTGGCCGCTGACTTGGCAGTATTAGAACCTCATTCCAACGGGTCGCATACAGTGTGCGCTCATCCCTCGTAGCTGTGTCGTTAAAAAAGGGGCATTAAAGTGCTAGACTCTTTTGATCAGTGAGAGAGAGAGCGGTCGGCAACGGGAGCTTGGGAAAGCACGTTTTTGTGGATTTCGCACACGGTGAAAGGTGCAGT